>NC_090448.1:131258965-132508965 GCF_031143425.1 Pleurodeles waltl
GCCCTCTCCTGCACTGAAAAGGCCAGGCAAAGCTCTCCTTACGGACAGGTGTTGTGAGTGATGGCAACCACATGGAGGGGGAACAATTGAGGTGTGGGGTCGATAGACCCCATTTATCCCTCCAGAGGGTTGTCCCCAGGTGGTGCACTGACTGAGTGACACCTCTACGTGGGGCACAGTCAGGGCTCCTCTTAAGAGCATCTTACCTCTGCACTAGTGTCTACAATACAGTCCTGGGGCAGAAGGGGTGGGGCAAAAACTCCTCTGTCCCTCTACACTCCTCAGCCTCTGCTGGTACAGGCTCCCAGCCTGCCCTGTGTCAATCCTGATGCTGCTCAGAGCAGCATCAGGATTGGCTGGGAACGCCCAGCCAGGGCGCTCCCAGGCAGACTGGGAGCCTGTGCAGACTCTCTCCAGCCCAACAACTCTGATGCTGGGCTGGAAAGAGTGTACATCGCAAGTGTGTTTGGCCGGCCTGAGACGGCCGACCAAACACATGCGCTGTGAAGAGGGAGTGCTGAGCACTCCTTCTCAGTGCACGTCACCCCCGTGGCACCACCCCTTTTAAAGAAAACAATACTAAACATTGTTTATTATTATTTTCTTTAAAAGGTTTTGCAGCTGCTGTTGCTGGTGGGGGGGTGACGCTCCTCTGTCCAAACGGAGGAGCCGCCACTGGGTGCAGAGCAAAGTTTTCACTTATTTCTACAAGGCGAAATACTCATTCAAATGATGGAATTCTCTCTTCATAGAACACCAGTGCTATATGTGAGCTGGCACTTTCTGTATTACAGAAGGGACACCACAAGCATCCGCAACCACTAATAATCCTGCAGTGCCTTGAGGGTGGAAACAGCAGGTGCATATGCCTGGTACATCCCAGGGTCCCAGATCTGTTCCTATACCCTTGCAAATCTAAAATAAATTGAAAAACCATCTTTACAAAAAGCACCACCACCCTATATGAAGGGTACCTGGCCACCACCCCATCAGTGTAAATGACTTTGACCTATCCACGGTTCAGTGACAGGGGACTCCCCAACTACATTTCTAGTAAATGATAGTTTCTCTTCTGGTACTTGATCAGATAGTTATAAGTCAAACTTGGAACATATTAATATTAGATTAGCACTTGAGTTTTTGACCTTTCTCGACCACACTGTGTCCATTCTTTCATGCATGCTTTCATGAATTTTTTTAATTTCCAGTACACTAGACTTGTCTCAATTAGCCCGTATTAGTTACACTTATGGAGCAAATATGCTTCTTGAATAATCAAATAAGGTTGAAGTTTTATTCTCAATATTTCCTACTTACCATATCACTGACTTATTTTTCCTTGTCACACTCACCTACATTCTTTCTATCTCGAACAAATCTCATTCTGTTATTCTGAGCCTATCTCTTTTGCTCACTCACTCAATGACTTTGTCTTACTAATTCCAATACTGTGTTGTAAAAGAGGAATTGCTTTGAAACAGGCAATCATTTCTAAATGGGCACCTGTCTTGTTACAAAAACACAGACATTATTTTTATTGTTACTCTAGGAAATCACAGGACACACAGTCTGAAAGCAAGAAAGGGACATGTTAAATAACAAAGGCAACATCAGGATACTTCCGATTTGAAACTTGCTTTTGAGCAATCTTGAATAGTTATGATGATAAATGTCATTTTTGGCTCATAAAGGATGAAAAACAATTGGCTCAAGTTTAACCATTATTGTTGGCCAAAGCTTCCATCTGAAGCCAAACTAGGACTCCATTAAAGAGATAATGTGCCAGGGAAACCCTCTTCACAAATTCTTGCACCAGAAGTGAACTAATGGTCGCAAGGTAAAATCCTCAGTCTTCCATCCTTCTGAAGTCAATAAATTCAGCACCACTGAGATAAGCATCTGCAGCATCGGCTAAGCCCATAGCTGCTGCACCCCCAACCCCAGTGCTGAGCCCTATGTTTGGCTATTTGGGGTAGTTCGCGCTTAGGCCTTCATAACTTTTTGTCCACATAAGCTATTCATGCCACATTTGTGTCCTTTTTTCCAATATCCTAGAGATTCTAAAGGTACAAAGAATTTGTGGGTTCCCCTGGAGGAGAAAAAGAAATTACCCAAAATACAGCAAAATGGGAAAAAGGGGCTGCAGAAGAAAGCATGTGGTGTTTTCCGTGAAAATGGCATCAACAAAGCCTTTGCAGTTCTAAAATCTCCAACTTTCCAGCTTTCAGAAACAGGTAGACTTGAATCAGAAAACCACATTTTTCAACACAGTTTTACTGGGACATACCCCATTTTTACTATTTTTTGTGCTATTAACCTCCTTCCAGTTAGTGACAGAAATGGGTGTGAAATCAATGCTGGATCCAGGACAGCTAAACATTTCTGAAAAGTAGACAAAATTCTGAATACAGCAAGAGGTCATTTGTGTAGATCCTACAAGGATTTCCTACAGAAAATAACAACTGATATAAAAAAGGATTGAAATGCAGGTGAAAAAACAGCCATTTCGCTCCACGTTTTTCTGAGATGTCAGATTTTCAAAAGCAATGCCACATTACGTCTTTTAAAATCTTCTGGTTGCGGGGTTATATAGGGCTTATAGGCTCATCAAGAACCCTAGGTACCCAGAGCTAATAAACAAGCTGGACCTTGCAATGGGTTTTCATTGAATACCAGGTATACATAAATTAATTTGGTGAAATATAAAGAGTGAAAAATAGGCATCAAGGAAACTTCTGAATTTCCAGAATGGGCACAAGATAAGGTGTTGAAAAGCAGTAGGTATTTGCACATCTCTGAATTCGGGGGCCCACATAATAGCATATAAATTACAGGGCATTTCTCAAATACACTTCTTTATTACACACATATTTACATTTGGAAGGAGAAATTGTAGAGAAAGACAATTGGCAGTAACATTTGTTCTATTCTCTGTTCCCCCATGTCTCCCGATAAAAATGGTACCTCAATTGTGTGGGTAGGCCTACTGCCCGCAACAGGAAATGCCCCAAAATGCAACATGGATACATTACATTTATACATTGAAATCTGACATTTTTTTTGCAAAGTGCCTAGCTGGGGATTTTGCCCTTTAGCTCACCCGACATCTGGGGAAACCTAGCAAACCTATACATTTATGGAAAGTAGACACTTAGGGGAATCCAGAGTGGGGCTCTCACCAGGTACTATTGCCCAGAATACTTTGCAAACCTCAACATTTGGCAAAAAAAACTTTTTCGTCTCATTTCGGTGATGGAAAGTTCTGGAATCTAAGAGGAGCCACACATTTCCTCCACCAAGCATTCACCAAAGTCTCTGATAAAAATGGTACCTCAATTGTGTGGGTAGTCCTAGAGCCCGCAACAGGAAATGTCCCAAAACACAACATGAACATATCACATTTTCCCAAAGAAAACCGACCTGTTTTTTGCAAAGTGCCTAGCGGTGGATTTTGGCCTCTTGTTCAGCTGGCACATAGGAAAAGCTAGCAAATCTGGATAAATCTGAAAACTAGACATTTAGGGGAATTCAGAATGGGGTGGCTTGTGCGGCTCTCACCAAAATCTGTTACCCAGAATCCTTTGCAAACCTCAACATTTGGCACAAAAACACTTTTTCCTCAAATTCGGTGCTGCAAAGTTCTGGAATCTGAGGGGAACCACAAACTTCCTTCCACCCAGCACTCCCCCAAGTCTCCCAATATAAATGGTACCTCACTTGCGTGGGTAATCTAGTTGCCGCGCCAGGAATGGATCACACAAGGGTCAATGGTAGTCCTTGCATGAGTGCTACTGCTAACCCTAGAGTGATCCATTCTTGACGCAGGCACTAGGAAAAGGCACACAAGTGGGGTTGCATTTTAATCAGAACAAGTAGCAAAACATTGGGTGGTAGGAATTTTGTGGATCCTTGCACATTCTTGTAGTTTTTGTGATGAAAAAGCAAGGCAAAATAGTGTTTTAATCAATGTTTCACTTTTTCAGGGTATTCTGGGTAAGAAAACTTTGTGAAATCCAAACATGACACAGTTCCGTGGACTGCCTCGGGTGTCTAGTTTTCAGAAATGTCTGCGTTTGGTATGTTTCCCTATATGGCCACAGAGCCAAGGACCAAATATTCAGGTGACTATCTCACAAAGCAAGGCTGTTTTGTGGTAGGTAATTTTGATGTCTTCACAATCCGTTTTGGGTCCTCCCTGTTGTGATCACTTGCCCACTCTAAAGTGAGGCAGTTTTTCTCTGTAGACTTAGTGGAACACTGGGTGGTAGAAAATTTGTAGCTGCCTGCACATTCCAGGACTTCTGCTCACTGAAATACAAGGCAAAAGTGTTTTTTAGGCAAAGTTTGTGATTTCAAGGGGATTCTGGGTGAATGAAAACTGGTGAGAGCCACGCAAGTCCTGAAAGTCCTGCACCCTTGGACTCCCCTGGTATGTTAAAGTTAATCCACCACTCACACTGGTTGTTTTAGCACCTCCAGAAATGATAGTTTCAAAGCATGAATACTTATCAAAGTATCTGAATTTTGAAACCAAGCCTTCTGAAGATGGGCCATAAAGCCACATCCAGGCACAAACCTCTTTATGGTCCATTCACACGCCATTCACACACAACAAACAACCCTTTCATACTGCCAGCCACGGGCCCAATCCAACCAATCACTGCACTCACATTAACTTACCGCTGCCAGACAAGGGTCCATCACATTCATACACCACAGAACGGAATACGTTTTACTAAATTTTACCACATAACCGCCTCCTTCTTCCTGAACATTACCGAAGGCATGCGTAACGAACCTTTACTAATGACTCCCATGACAGCCATCCGAAGCTCAGGAAGACATGTTTTCGATGCACCTTTAGTGAACTCACAGTGCTAAATCCAACTCCTTCCAGTTTGTGGATGCAAGTTGGGGGTGTCCGAGTATGCCATACAAAGCGATTCCTTGAACTGAGTGAACATATCTACCTTTGAAACAAAGGGAGACATGCTGGGGAATTCTCATGATGTTCCCTAAAGAGAAGGTCATGGGCTAAGAAAAAAGGTAGTGTTTGGCACATAGGGGAGTCCATGAGAACGTACCATATGTCCCAGTCAACATTATATGCAGTGATGTGACTGTAATGCACTTATCATACAGCAAACTGTGCATCTACTAGGATGAACATGAAAAGCAGGTCAAACACTGACCCATATGTGTCATTGTCCTTCGGTGAATGGCACCAATAGGTTTGAATCTATAGGTGTAGATGGTGGACATCCGTACTAACTTTACTATCTGCCTTCTACCTGTGCAATATCCCTGTGAAGGCACACCTACCATGAGCTTTCCTTACCCATTCGTGTCTCTGTTCTTATTAGAGTCCTGACTAATACTGTATATTTGCCAAGTGAATCTATACTAGTTTGTGGATGCAAATTGGGGCTGTCCGAGTGTGCCTTTGGAGGCCTATTCCTCGAACTGAGTGAGCATGTCTACCGTTGAAACTAAGGTAGACATTCTGGTGAAGAAATCCTAAGGTCTCTAAAGTAAAAAGTCAAACAAATATCTTGTGGGACTCATTCACCAACACTTCTACTTTTGCTTTGAAAGTGAAGCTACAAATTAAGTTTGCACACTTTCAAACAAGTAGAAATGTTGGTGAATATAATAGGAAAGTACCATCTTGCCTGGCATGTTACCCCCATTGTTCACTGTATATATGTTGTTTTAGTTGTATGTGTCACTGGGACCCTGCCAGCCAGGGCCCCAGTGCTCATAAGTGTGCCTGAATGTGTTACCTGTGTTATGACTAACTGTCTCACTGAGGCTCTGCTAATCAGAACCTCAGTGGTTATGCTCTCTCATTCCTTTCAAATTGTCACTAACAGGCTAGTGACCAATTTTACCAATTTACATTGGCATACTGGAACACCCTTATAATTCCCTAGTATATGGTACTGAGGAACCCAGGGTATTGGGGTTCCAGGAGATCCCTATGGGCTGCAGCATTTCTTTTGCCACCCATAGGGAGCTCTGACAATTCTTACACAGGCCTGCCACTGCAGCCTGAGTGAAATAACGTCCACGTTATTTCACAGCCATTTTACACTGCACTTAAGTAACTTATAAGTCACCTATATGTCTAACCTTTACCTGGTAAAGGTTGGGTGCTAAGTTACTTAGTGTGTGGGCACCCTGGCACTAGCCAAGGTGCCCCCACATTGTTCAGGGCCAATTCCCCGGACTTTGTGAGTGCGGGGACACCATTACACGCGTGCACTACATATAGGTCACTACCTATGTGTAGCTTCAGAATGGTAACTCCGAATATGGCCATGTAACATGTCTAAGATCATGGAATTGCCCCCTCTATGCCATCCTGGCATTGTTGGTGCAATCCCATGATCCCACGGGTCTCTAGCACAGACCCTGGCACTGCCAAACTGCCTTTCCCGGGGTTTCACTGCAGCTGCTTCTGCTGCCAACCCCTCAGACAGGTTTCTGCCCTCCTGGGGTCCAGCCAGGCCTGGCCCAGGAAGGCAGAACAAAGGACTTCCTCAGAGAGAGGGTGTTACACCCTCTCCCTTTGGAAAATGGTGTTAGGACTGGGGAGGAGTAGCCTCCCCCAGCCTCTGGAAATGCTTTCATGGGCACAGATGGTGCCCATTTCTGCATAAGCCAGTCTACACCGGTTCATGGACCCCTCAGTCCTGCTCTGGCGCGAAACTGGACAAAGGAAAGGGGAGTGACCACTCCCCTGACCTGCACCTCCGCTGGGAGGTGCCCAGAGCTCCTCCAGTGTGCTCCAGACCTCTGCCATCTTGGAAACAGAGGTGCTGCTGGCACACTGGACTGCTCTGAGTGGCCAGTGCCAGCAGGTGACGTCAGAGACTCCTTCTGATAGGCTCCTTCAGGTGTTGCTAGCCTATCCTCTCTCCTAAGTAGCCAAACCCTCTTTTCTGGCTATTTAGGGTCTCTGTCTTTGGGGATTCCTTAGATAACGAATGCAAGAGCTCATCAGAGTTCCTCTGCATCTCTCTCTTCACCTTCTGCCAAGGAATCGACTGCTGACTGCGCTGGAAGCCTGCAAAACTGCAACAAAGTAGAGAAGACGACTACTGCAACTCTGTAACGCTGATCCTGACGCCTTCTCTACTGTTTTCCTGGTGGTGCATGCTGTGGGGGTAGTCTGCCTCCTCTCTGCACTAGAAGCTCCGAAGAAATCTCCCGTGGATCGACGGAATCTTCCCCCTGCTACCGCAGGCACCAAAGAACTGCATCACCGGTACCCTGGGTCTCCTCTCAGCATGACGAGCGAGGTCCCTTGAATCCAGCAACTCTGTCCAAGTGACTCCCACAGTCCAGTGACTCTTCAGTCCAAGTTTGGTGGAGTTAAGTCCTTGCCTCCCCACGCCAGACTGCATTGCTGGGAACCGCGACTTTTGCAGCTACTCCGGCCTCTGTGCACTTCCGGAGGAAATCCTTTGTGCACAGCCAAGCCTGGGTCCACGGCACTCTAACCTGCATTGCACGACTTCCTAAGTTGTCCTCCGGTGACGTGGGACTCCTTTGTGCGACTTCGGGTGAGCACCGTTTCACTCTTCTTTGTAGTGCCTGTTCTGGCACTTCTGCGGGTGCTGCCTGCTTCTGAGAGGGCTCCTTGTCTTGCTTGACGCCCCCTCTGTCCCCAGACGCAATTGGCGACATCCAGGTCCCTCCTGGGCCACAGCATCATCCAAAAACGCTAACCTCACGACTTGCAGCTAGCAAGGCTTGTTGGCGCTCTTTCTTCAGAAAAATACTTCTGCGCGACTCTCCACGGCGTGGGGGATCCATCCTCCAAAGGGGAAGTCTCTAGCCCTTGTCGTTCCTGCAGAATCCTCAGCTTCTACTGTCCGGTAGCAGCTTCTTTGCACCCACAGCTGGCATTTCCTGGGCATCTGCCCATCTCCGACTTGCTTGTGACTTTTGGACTTGGTCCCCTTGTTCCACAGGTACCCTTGACTGGAAATCCATCGTTGTTGCATTGCTGGTTTGTGTCTTTCCTGCAGAATTCCCCTATCACGACTTCTGTGCTCTTTGGGGAACTTTAGTGCACTTTGCACTCACTTTTCAGGGTCTTGGGGTGGGCTATTTTTCAAACCCTAACTGTTTTCGTACAATCCCAGCGACCCTCTACAAGATCACATAGGTTTGGGGTCCATTCGTGGCTCGCATTCCTCTTTCGGAGTATATGGTTTGTGTTGCCCCTACCCCTATGTGTCCCCATTGCATCCTATTGTAACTATACATTGTTTGCACTGTTTTCTAATACTATACTGCATATTTTTGGTATTGTGTACATATATCTTGTGTATATTTGCTATCCTCATACTGAGGGTACTCACTGAGATACTTTTGGCATATTGTCATAAAAATAAAGTACCTTTATTTTTAGTATATCTGTGTATTGTGTTTTCTTATGATATTGTGCATATGACACTAGTGGTACTGTAGGAGCTTCACTTGTCTCCTAGTTCAGCCTAAGCTGCTCTGCTAAGCTACCATTATCTACCAGCCTAAGCTGCTAGACACCCTATACACTAATAAGGGATAACTGGGCCTGGTGCAAGGTGTAAGTACCCCTTGGTACTCACTACAAGCCAGTCCAGCCTCCTACATTGGTTGTGCAGTGGTGGGATAAGTGCTCTGTAACTACTTACCACTTTTGTCATTGTACTTTTCATAAGAGAAAAATATACAAAACAAGTTCAGTGTATGTACACCTATCCAAAAAGTTTTGCATTTCTTTTCTCACTTCTTTTCTAAAGTGCTGAAAAGTACCTCTAACTTTCTAAAAAGTTCTTAAAAAGGTTTAAAAGTTTTTTTTTTCTGTCTTTCTAAAAGTTCAGAAAAACTTTTTTTTCCTTTTTCTATCACTTAAACACTTTCTAAAAATGTCTGGCACAGGCCAAACTGTTGATCTGTCCAAACTTGCTTATGATCACCTTAGCTGGAAAGGAGCAAGGAGTCTCTGCATAGAAAGAGGTTTAAGTGTAAGGAAGAATCCTTCTAGAGAACTGTTAGTGAATATGCTTATTGAACAGGATAAGGCCACAGCTGGCACTCCTGTTGAAAAGTTAGCTGATGGTTCCCACTCTGACTCTGGGGCACACCTAGCTAAAGAAGTGGGAGGGAAACTTCCAAGCCTGCCCCCTAGCAGACAACCTAGCATAGTTGGAACTGATGTTGAGTCACATCATACAGATAGTGTGGTCTCACATCACAGTAAGAGTATTCCTTCTCATCATAGTAGAAGTGCTGTTTCTGTGAGCCAAGCTGTTAGGGTGCCATCTGTTAGAGACAGGTCCCCTTCTGTCCTTTCTCATCATACTTCTGTTTCTAGATATGTCCCTCCCACCCACCCTGATGACAGATTGTTAGAAAGGGAGCTCAATAGATTGAGAGTGGAACAAACCAGACTGAAGCTCAAGAAGCAACAGCTGGATTTGGATAGACAGTCCTTAGAAGTGGAGAAAGAAAGACAGAAATTGGGTTTAGAAACCCATGGTGGCAGCAGCAGTATTCCCAATAGTCATCCTGCAAAAGAGCATGATTCTAGGAATCTGCACAAGATAGTTCCCCCTTATAAGGAGGGGGATGACATTAACAAGTGGTTTGCTGCACTTGAGAGGGCCTGTGTTGTACAGGATGTCCCTCAAAGGCAGTGGGCTGCTATCCTATGGCTATCATTTAGTGGAAAGGGTAGGGATAGGCTCCTTACTGTGAAAGAAAGTGAAGCCAATGATTTCAAAGTTCTTAAGAATGCACTCCTGGATGGTTATGGCTTAACCACTGAACAGTACAGGATGAAGTTCAGAGAGACCAAAAAGGAGTCTTCACAAGACTGGGTTGATTTTGTTGACCATTCAGTGAAGGCCTTGGAGGGGTGGTTACATGGCAGTAAAGTTACTGATTATGAAAGCCTGTATAACTTGATCCTGAGAGAGCATATACTTAATAACTGTGTGTCTGATTTGTTACACCAGTACCTGGTGGACTCTGATCTGACCTCTCCCCAAGAATTGGGAAAGAAGGCAGACAAATGGGTCAAAACAAGGGTGAACAGAAAGGTTCATACAGGGGGTGACAAAGATGGCAACAAGAAGAAGGATGGTAAGTCTTCTGACAATGGTGGGGACAAATCTAAAAATGAGTCTTCATCAGGCCCACAAAAACACTCTGGTGGGGGTGGTGGGTCCAAATCCTCTTCAAATCAAAACAAAGAAAAGAAACCATGGTGCTATTTATGTAAAATAAAAGGCCATTGGACAACAGATCCCAGTTGTCCAAAGAAAAGCACCAAGCCTCCTACCACTACAACCCCTACTGCTACACCTAGTGTCCCTACTAATAGCAGTGGTGGTGGGAGCAAACCTACTAATAGCCAATCCAAGGGAGTAGCTGGGCTCACTTTTGGTAACTTAGTTGGGGTTGGTCTTGTTAGGGAGACCACAGAGGCTGTGTTAGTCTCTGAGGGGGCTATTGATTTAGCCACCTTAGTTGCTTGTCCCCTTAACATGGATAAGTTCAAGCAACTACCCCTAATAAATGGTGTTGAGGTTCAGGCCTACAGGGACACTGGTGCCAGTGTTACAATGGTAATAGAGAAAATGGTCCACCCTGAACAACACCTACTTGGTCACCAGTACCAAGTAACCGATGCTCACAACAACACACTTAGCCACCCCATGGCTGTTGTAAATCTCAACTGGGGGGGGTTACTGGTCCAAAGAAAGTTGTGGTTGCCTCAGATTTACCTGTAGACTGTCTACTTGGAAATGATTTAGAGACATCAGCTTGGTCAGATGTGGAGTTGGAGGCCCATGCAGCAATGCTGGGCATCCCAGGGCATATTTTTGCTTTAACCAGGGCTCAGGCCAAAAAGCAAAAAGGACAGGGTGACTTGGATCCTGGAACAATGGACCAAGTGCTCCCTAAAGCTAGGGCTAGTAGAAGTAAAGCACTACCTACTATCCCTCCCTCTACAGTGGATTCTACTTCTGAGGAAGAAGAATTTCCACCCTGTGCAGAACCTACACCAGAGGAGCTGGAAGCAGACACTGCTGAGCTTTTGGGTGAAGGGGGCCTGCCAGGGAGGAGCTGAGTGTGGCACAGCAAACCTGTCCCACACTAGAGGGTCTAAGACAGCCAGCTGTCAAACAAGCTAATGGGGATGTCAGTGACTCTCACAGAGTTTACTGGGAGGACAACCTCTTGTACACTGAAGCAAGGGATCCTAAACCTGGAACTGCCAGGAGGTTAGTGATTCCTCAGGAGTACAGAAAGTTCCTCCTAACTCTAGCCCACGACATTCCCCTAGCTGGACATTTGGGATAAATGAAAACTTGGGACAGACTTGTTCCCCTGTTTCATTGGCCTAGAATGTCAGAGGACACAAAATAATTTTGCAAGTCCTGTGAAACCTGTCAAGCCAGTGGCAAGACAGGTGGCACTCCAAAGGCACCCCTTATTCCACTGCCTGTGGTTGGGGTTCCCTTTGAAAGGGTAGGGGTTGACATAGTTGGCCCCCTTGACCCTCCTACTGCTTCAGGCAATAGGTTTATCTTGGTGGTAGTGGACCATGCCACCAGATATCCTGAAGCAATTCCTCTAAGGACCACTACAGCACCTGCAGTGGCAAAGGCCCTCCTGGGAATATTTGCCAGGGTGGGCTTCCCAAAAGAGGTGGTATCAGACAGGGGAAGCAATTTCATGTCTGCTTACTTAAAGGCCATGTGGAAGGAGTGTGGTGTGACATTGTCAAAGCCCAGCTCACCTGAGTTCTTGTTCAGTTCTGATGGAGGTTGAAGACAATCCGACCCCACCCTGAAACTGCTTGTTCCAGCACACTAGTTTTTAAAACAGTGCACTAAGAACAGAAGCTCAAGGGAAGGGGGGAAGTGGATAAAATAAAAAAAAGAGAGACAACACCGTTCTTCGTTTCCACTGTTGAAGTGCTGCACAAATCTGTGGCCCTTTCTGACTTCTGTAGAAACTGGTGCCTAATGAAACATAAACAAAGAACAGATAAGTGCAACCTATTCCTAAATGGGTTCCTGACTATCCCTTTATTTATTGGAAATTCTATTCTAAAAGTACCTCTTGGATCCTGGTCTCTAGTTTCCAGGTTTGGAATGTGTTACTGCTCTGAGATGTGTTTTCTATTACTGTTAAGCTTCTAAAAAATTAAACAAATACCGTTATCAGAATTACCAATATCAAACATTCATCATAATATAACTAAAGCCTAAATTCCCAATAGCAGACTCACTTTTCGCATATTTCCAGAATCTTTTATAAAACAAATACTGTACTTTTACATCAAAATACAGCATGTAATTTGTGCAAGTCCTTGATTTACTGTTTTCCTTGCTGTCAATGGATTCCACTGTTCGATTCCCAAAAGTTCCATGAAAAAAAACAATGTCCGCTTCACAAAGTCCTGCAAAATAATCCTGCAACAAAGAGCCTTAATCACAATGCTCGTGGAAGGCACTTCGCCTCAAACTGTCTATACACGAATCCAGAAATTGCCGTCAAAGCTCCCTCAGGTAATAAAAAGTTTTGCACTTACTTGTTGCTGGCAAGAGATACTGATCAGTCTAACCTTGTCTTCTTTCTCTTTTGCAGGTTACTCGTAGGAGAGAGGCTGAGGCAAGGAGGAACCGGAAACCGGAAGAAGGAAGAGCCAGCAGCTGCGCCAATTGAAGTCAAAGAAAGTCTGTAAAGAGCAGGAGTGCCAGCGCCGAGGGATCTGTTCTCAGGTAAGCGGGAGGTAGACGAGCACAAGCACTGGGTGAGGCTCGGGGGATGCCTTTTATAGACAGGGCTGGGTGTGGTTCGAAGAGCTGGGTGTGGTTTGAAGGGCTGGGTGTGGTCCTCACATGCTGCACATGTTCTTGGAAGGTGTGCAGAGCTGGGTGTGGTTTGAAGAGCTGGGTGTGGTCCTCAAATGCTGCCCATGTTCTTGAAAGGTGTGCAGAGTTTCAGTTATTATGCAAATGAGTTGGATTAACACATGGCCTAGGGAGGAGTGTTTTAAAGAAGCCTTGGTAAAAGCAAGGCCCAATGTGTAAACAAAACAGCACATTAAACAACATACACAGAAGCCTAGGGGGGGGGGGAAGGTGAGATAACAAGAAAGGCTTTGAATAGTAAGTTTAAAAGGGAGCTATTACAGAACCCACTAGTGCAGTGAGAGGGGACATGCTCTTTGCTGTGTACAAACCCTAACAGACATACAAGTTCACTACACCCTATCACCCACAAACAAATGGACTGGTGGAGAGATTTAATAAAACTCTCAAAGGCATGATTATGGGACTCCCTGAAAAACTCCGCAGGAGATGGGATATCCTTTTACCATGCCTCCTTTTTGCTTACAGGGAGGTACCCCAGAAAGGAGTGGGCTTCAGCCCCTTTGAACTCCTCTTTGGACACCCTGTGAGGGGTCCTCTAACACTTGTTAAGGAGGGTTGGGAACAACCTTTAAAAGCTCCAAAGCAAGACATAGTGGACTATGTACTTGGCCTCAGATCAAGGATGGCTGAGTACATGAAAAAGGCCAGTAAAAACCTTCAGGCCAGCCAAGAGCTCCAAAAGCAATGGCATGACCAGAAGGCTGTTTTGGTTCAGTACCAACCAGGGCAGAAAGTGTGGGTCTTGGAGCCTGTGGCCCCAAGAGCACTCCAAGATAAATGGAGTGGACCCCACACAATTGTTGACAAAAAGGGTGAAGTCACCTACTTAGTTGACTTAGGCACTGCCAGGAGTCCCCTTAGGGTGCTCCATGTCAATCGCCTGAAACCCTACTATGACAGGGCTGATCTCACCCTGCTCATGGCAACTGATGAGGGACAGGAAGAAGAGAGTGACCCTCTCCCTGATCTCTTCTCTTCCACAGAACAAGATGCTCTAGTGGAAGGTGTAGTTTTGGCTGATTGTCTTACTGCTGAGCAGAAAGACCATTGCATAAATTTCCTGGGTCAGTTTTCTGAACTCTTCTCTACTGTGCCAGGTACCACTTCTTGGTGTGAGCACACTATAGATACTGGAGACAGCATGCCTGTCAAAAGTAAAATCTATAGGTAGCCTGACCATGTCAGAGGCTGCATAAAGCAGGAGGTGCAGAAAATGTTAGAACTGGGAGTGGTTGAGCACTCTGAAAGTCCATGGGCTTCTCCTGTGGTACTTGTACCAAAACCTCATTCCAAAGATGGAAAGAAGGAAATGCGGTTTTGTGTTGACTACAGAGGTCTCAACCAGGTAACCAAAACTGATGCTCACCCTATACCCAGGGCAGATGAGCTCATAGATACACTGGCATCTGCCAAGTATCTAAGCACTTTTGACTTGACTGCAGGGTATTGGCAGATAAAATTATCAGAAGATGCAAAAGCAAAAACTGCATTTTCAACCATTGGAGGCCATTAAAAATTCACAGTAATGCCTTTTGGATTGAAAAATGCACCTGCCACTTTTCAGAGGTTGGTGAACACAGTCCTGCAAGGGCTGGAAGCTTTTAGTGCAGCATATCTGGACGATATAGCTGTCTTTAGCTCCAGCTGGGATGATCACCTGGTCCACCTATGGAAAGTTTTGGAGGCCCTGCAAAAGGCAGGCCTCACTATCAAGGCTTCAAAGTGCCAGATAGGGCAGGGGAAAGTGGTTTATCTGGGACACCCGGTAGGTGGAGAACAGATTGCACCACTTCAGGGGAAAATCCAAACTATTATAGATTGGGTTCCCCCTACAACTCAGACCCAGGTGATAGCCTTCTTAGGCCTCACTGGGTATTACAGGAGGTTCATAAAGAACTATGGCTCCATTGCAGCCCCTCTTAATGACCTCACATCTAAGAAAATGCCTAAAAAGGGATTGTGGACAGCTAGCTGTCAGAAAGCTTTTGAGGAGCTAAAGCAGGCCATGTGCTCTGCACCTGTCCTGAAAAGCCCCTGTTACTCCAAAAAATTCAGGGCCATATCTATAGTTTTTGACGCAAAACTGCGCTAACGCAGTTTTGCGTCAAAAAAATTAGCGCCGGCTAACGCCATTCTGAAGCGCCATGCGGGTGCCGTATTTAATCAATGACGTTAGCCAGCGTTAGCCGCCGGCGCTGCCTGGTGTGCGTGGAAAAAACGACGTACACCAGGCAGCGCCGGCGTAGGGGGATATGGAGCTTGGGCGGCAAAAAATGGGGCAAGTCAGGTTGAGGCAAATTTTTCGCCTCAACCCGATTTGCGCAATTTTTTCCGACTCCCAACTCCCATAGAAATGACTCCTGTCTTAGCAAAGACAGGAGTCATGCCCCCTTGCCCAATGGCCATGCCCAGGGGACTTCTGTCCCCTGGGCATGGTCATTGGGCATAGTGGCATGTAGGGGGGCACAAATCAGGCCCCCCTATGCCACAAAAAAAAATATAAAAAATGACTTACCTGAACTTACCTTAATGTCCCTGGGATGGGTCCCTCCAGCCTTGGGTGTCCTCCTGGGGTGGGCAAGGGTGACAGGGCGTGTCCCTGGGGGCATGGGAGGGCACCTCTGGGCTCCTTCAGAGCCCACAGGTCCCTTAACGCCTGCCTTTTCCAGGCGCTAAAAAACGGCGCAAAAGCGGCCGTACTTCATTTTTTTGGACCCGCCCACTCCCGGGCGTGAATTTTGCCCGGGAGTGTAAATACGGCTCACATGCCTCGGAGTCAATTTTTTAGACGGGAACGCCTACCTTGCATATCATTAACGCAAAGTAGGTGTCCACACTAAAAAATGACGCAAACTCCATGGACTTTGGCGCTAGACGCGTCTAACGCCAAAGTATAAATATGGAGTTAATTTTGCGTCGGAATTGCGTAAAAAAAAACGACGCAATTCCGGCGCAAACGGAGTATAAATATGACCCTCATTGTCCAAACTGATGCATCTGAATTAGGGGTAGGGGCAGTCTTATCACAACTTAATTCTGAGGGCCAGGATCAACCTGTTGCTTTTATCAGCAGGAGGTTGACCCCTAGAGAAAAGCGTTGGTCTGCCATAGAGAGGGAGGCCTTTGCTGTGGTCTGGGCACTGAAGAAGTTGAGGCCATACCTGTTTGCCACTCACTTCATTGTTCAGACAGACCACAAACCTCTACTTTGGCTAAAACAAATGAAAGGTGAAAATCCTAAATTGTTGAGGTGGTCTATATCCCTACAGGGAATGGACTATACAGTGGAACATAGACCTGGGAGTACCCACTCCAATGCAGATGGACTCTCCAGATATTTCCACTTAGACAATGAAGACTCATCAGGTCATGGCTAGTCTTATTGTCCTTCGTTTGGGGGGGGGGGGTTGTGTAGGAAAGTACCATCTTGCCTGGCATGTTACCCCCATTTTTTACTGTATATATGTTGTTTTAGTTGTATGTGTCACTGGGACCCTGCCAGCCAGGGCCCCAGTGCTCATAAGTGTGCCTGAATGTGTTACCTGTGTTATGACTAACTGTCTCACTGAAGCTCTGCTAATCAGAACCTCAGTGGTTATGCTCTCTCATTCCTTTCAAATGGTCACTAACAGGCTAGTGACCAATTTTACCAATTTACATTGGCATACTGGAACACCCTTATAATTCCCTAGTATATGGTACTGAGGTACCCAGGGTATTGGGGTTCCAGGAGATCCCTATGGGCTGCAGCATTTCTTTTGCCACCCGTAGGGAGCTCTGACAATTCTTACACAGGCCTGCCACTGCAGCCTGAGTGAAATAACGTCCACGTTATTTTACAGCCATTTTACACTGCACTTAAGTAACTTATAAGTCACCTATATGTCTAACCTTTACCTGGTAAAGGTTGGGTGCTAAGTTACTTAGGCGGTCATTCTGACCCTGGCAGTAAAAACCGCCAGGGCCGTGGTCCGCGGGAGCACCGCCAACAGGCTGGCGGTGCTCCTTTGGGCATTCTGACCGCGGCGGTACAGCCGCGGCCAGAAACGGAAAGTCGGCGGTGTACCGCCGGCTTTCAGCTGCCCAGGGGAATCCTCCATGGCGGCGCAGCTTGCTGCGCCACCATGGGGATTCCAACCCCCATACCGCCATCCTGTTCCTGCCGGTTTCGGCTGCCAGGAACGGGATGGCGGTATGGGGTGTCATGGGGCCCCTGGGGGCCCCTGCAGTGCCCATGCCAATGGCATGGGCACTGCAGGGGCCCCCGTAAGAGGGCCCCACCTAGAATTTCAGTGTCTGCTTAGCAGACACTGAAATTCGCGACGGGTGCTACTGCACCCGTCGCATCCCTTCCACTCCGCCGGCTCCATTCGGAGCCGGCTTCCTCGTGGAAGGGTGTTTCCCGCTGGGCTGGCGGGCAGCCTTTTGGCGGTCGCCCGCCAGCCCAGTGGGAAACCAAGAATGACCGCCGCGGTCTTTTGACCGCGGTACGGTCTTCTGGCTTTTCCCGCTTGGCGGGCGGCGGGCTTGGAATCACCCCCTTAGTGTGTGGGCACCCTGGCACTAGCCAAGGTGCCCCCACATTGTTCAGGGCCAATTCCCCGGACTTTGTGAGTGCGGGGACACCATTACACGCGTGCACTACATATAGGTCACTACCTATGTGTAGCTTCACAATGGTAACTCCGAATATGGCCATGTAACATGTCTAAGATCATGGAATTGCCCCCTCTATGCCATCCTGGCATTGTTGGTGCAATCCCATGATCCCACGGGTCTCTAGCACAGACCCTGGCACTGCCAAACTGCCTTTCCCGGGGTTGCACTGCAGCTGCTGCTGCTGTCAACCCCTCAGACAGGTTTCTGCCCTCCTAGGGTCCAGCCAGGCCTGGCCCAGGAAGGCAGAACAAAGGACTTCCTCAGAGAGAGGGTGTTACACCCTCTCCCTTTGGAAAATGGTGTTAGGGCTGGGGAGGAGTAGCCTCCCCCAGCCTCTGGAAATGCTTTCATGGGCACAGATGGTGCCCATTTCTGCATAAGCCAGTCTACACCGGTTCAGGGACCCCTCAGCCCTGCTCTGGCGCGAAACTGGACAAAGGAAAGGGGAGTGACCACTCCCCTGACCTGCACCTCCCCTGGGAGGTGCCCAGAGCTCCTCCAGTGTGCTCCAGACCTCTGCCATCTTGGAAACAGAGGTGCTGCTGGCACACTGGACTGCTCTGAGTGGCCAGTGCCAGCAGGTGACGTCAGAGACTTCTTCTGATAGGCTCCTTCAGGTGTTGCTACCCTATCCTCTCTCCTAAGTAGCCAAACCCTCTTTTCTGGCTATTTAGGGTCTCTGTCTTTGGGGATTCCTTAGATAACGAATGCAAGAGCTCATCAGAGTTCCTCTACATCTCTCTCTTCACCTTCTGCCAAGGAATCGACTGCTGACCACGCTGGAAGCCTGCAAAACTGCAACAAAGTAGCGAAGACAACTACTGCAACTCTGTAATGCTGATCCTGACGCCTTCTCGACTGTTTTCCTGGTGGTGCATGCTGTGGGGGTAGTCTGCCTCCTCTCTGCACTAGAAGCTCCGAAGAAATCTCCCGTGGGTCGACGGAATCTTCCCGCTGCTACCGCAGGCACCAAAGAACTGCATCACCGGTACCCTGGGTCTCCTCTCAGCACGACGAGCGAGGTCCCTTGAATCCAGCAACTCTGTCCAAGTGACTCCCACAGTCCAGTGACTCTTCAGTCCAAGTTTGGTGGAGGTAAGTCCTTGCCTCCCCATGCCAGACTGCATTGCTGGGAACTGTGACTTTTGCAGCTACTCCGGCCTCTGTGCACTTCCGGCGGAAATCCTTTCTGCACAGCCAAGCCTGGGTCCACGGCACTCTAACTTGCATTGCACGACTTCCTAAGTTGTCCTCCGGCGACGTGGGACTCGTTTGTGCGACTTCGGGTGAGCACTGTTTCACTCTTCTTTGTAGTGCCTGTTCCGGCACTTCTGCGGGTGCTGCCTGCTTCTGAGAGGGCTTCTTGTCTTGCTTGACGCCCCCTCTGTCCCCAGACGCAATTAGCGACATCCTGGTCCCTCCTGAGCCACAGCAGCATCCAAAAACGCTAACCGCACGACTTGCAGCTAGCAAGGCTTGTTGGCACTCTTTCTTCAGGAAAACACTTCTGCACTACTCTCCACGGCGTGTAGGATCCATCCTCTGAAGGGGAAGTCCCTAACCCTTGTTGTTCCTGCAGAATCCTCAGCTTCTACTGTCCAGTAGCAGCTTCTTTGCACCCACAGCTGGCATTTCCTGGGCATCTGCCCATCTCCGACTTGCTTGTGACTTTTGGACTTGGTCCCCTTGTTCCACAGGTACCCTCGACTGGAAATCCATTGTTGTTGCATTGCTGGTTTGTGTCTTTCCTGCAGAATTCCCCTATCACGACTTCTGTGCTCTTTGGGGAACTTTAGTGCACTTTGCTCTCACTTTTCAGGGTCTTGGGGTGGGCTATTTTTCTAACCCTAACTGTTTTCTTACAGTCCCAGCGACCCTCTACAAGGTCACATAGGTTTGGGGTCCATTCGTGGTTCGCATTCCACTTTTGGAGTATATGGTTTGTGTTGACCCTACCCCTATGTGTCCCCATTGCATCCTATTGTAACTATACATTGTTTGCACTGTTTTCTAATACTATACTGCATATTTTTGGTATTGTGTACATATATCTTGTGTATATTTGCTATCCTCATACTGAGGGTACTCACTGAGATACTTTTGGCATATTGTCATAAAAATAAAGTGCCTTTATTTTTAGTATATCTGTGTATTGTGTTTTCTTATGATATTGTGCATATGACACTAGTGGTACTGTAGGAGCTTCACTCGTCTCCTAGTTCAGCCTAAGCTGCTCTGCTAAGCTACCATTATCTATCAGCCTAAGCTGCTAGACACCCTATACACTAATAAGGGATAACTGGGCCTGGTGCAAGGTGTAAGTACCCCTTGGTACTCACTACAAGCCAGTCCAGCCTCCTACAATTTGTCCGACAGGACGTTTGTTTGACTTGTTACACTTACTCTGGTTCTCGTTGGCAATCATGGTGGTCCTTGTGTAGCATATATAAGTTCCCTAACAAGCACTTCAAAATTCAGTCATGCTTTTAACATTCTGCCACACAGGGTACTCCGAGACAATGTGGCATATGTTCTGTCCACTAGTATGTGCAGTACAGGGATTATAATGCACGGTAATTGAACAGAACACCTTCCACGTTCTGACGGTGGGTATAGGTCTCAAGCACACCATAAGGAAGTCCATGATTTCCTGAAGAAGATGAAGTAAAGTTCTGTGGCTGCTTGCCTAACGAAGCAGTGGCCCATGGACGTTTGGTATCCATGCTCAGCCACTGAAAGGATTACCCAACTGCAGCTCCACCTCAGTCGATTTCCCAGAACTTTGCTTTAGTATAATACATCATAAAGCAAGTAGGGACACAGAGGCCTGGTTGAGATGGGCCCTGGGGACAGTAATACTGACTCTCCTGCAGCTTTTCATGCTTCGAGCACACTTTACATCGACAACATGGATGATCCTTTTTGGGAGTTTTAGGAATGTGATCAGCAAAGTTCCGCTCCTGCAGCCTTGCCATATCCTCCAGAACATATGAGGTGGAGGCTGCTGCTGCTTCTGTGACAGCACTGAGGCTTTCAATTACAGACAACTGGAAGTCAAGGAAAGTCATGAGACTTTCTGTGGTTGTCTGACGGTAAACAACATGCGCATTGTATGTTGCCATCTGGATCAGTGCAAGTTTTACGACACACATTGTATGCTTGAAGAACCTGGTCGTTCTTGTCCACTATGCCCATGTACTTATTGTAATCAAGTATACAGATGGGCTTGTGGACTTTGGCATCTGACCTCAAACTGTGATGGGGGAAGTGCTCTCATCATGAATTGTAGTAAGCATGTACACATCACGCCTATCCAAGAACTTGACTGCAAGCAGTTTGTTGGAACGCGATGCAGGATTTCTGGAGCTTCTTGCAAACAAGCTTCTGCGAGAAACCTTTGCAGTTACAACAAACTGTACCGCAGGCCACATTGCCACCTTTGTAGAGTTCACTGAACAGCTTTACTCCTGTATAGAAACTGTCCACATAAAGGTTATAACCTTTGTGAAGGAGTGGCTGGATAAGTTCCCATACAATCCTACCTGTGACCCCTAATGCGGGAGGGCAACCTACAGGTTTTAGGGTAGAGTCCTTCCCTGCATACACTCTCAAGCTGTACACATAGCCAGAAGAGCTATCACACTGCATGTACAGCTTTATGCCACAGCAAGCTCTTTGCTCGCAATGTACTGTCTGAACAGCAGCCGTCCTTTGTACAGGATCAAGGACTCATCAACTGCTATATTCTTTCCAGGGGTATAGATCTCTGGAAACCTGGCAGACAAATGTTCCACGACAGAGTGAATTTTGAGCAATCTGTCATGGTCTGGATGGTCCCGGGGCAATGCAGCAGAATTGTCATTGAAATGCAGCATGCGCTCTGTTAGCAAAAAACAAACTCAGCTCATTTATGGTACGAAGATAGGGATTACCCAAACCGTGTGAATCATCCAGTAGGACTGCAAGGTGGGCTTCTGCACTAGTCCCATTTTGAGCGTAAGACACAAAAATATCTTCAACTCCTCCAGCGAAGTGGGAGTCCACTGGTGTGCCCTAGAATGGAGCCCTGGAGTGCCTCCATGCACCCTCGGAAATTAGTCTGCATGCAAATTTGTTTGGCCTTATCGACTTTACATCGAGTGTCACCAGTGAATTTGGGGCTGAACTAAATATGGGTGGCTGCCAAGGGAGCACTCTCTCTGTGCTTGTGGCCGTATGCACCTGCTCTCTGGGTTCGGCTAACCCGATCTTGTCCCGCTGCACAGACAGTGCTTGCAAAAGGGATAGCACGGCTGTCGTCATCATCTCTGGAAGAGGTGTCGTCTAATGGGACTCCGCCAACTGAAAAATCACTCCCAGATTCTGCCCCATTGTCCTCTCCCTCAGATGCTGTCTCAGTCTCTGATCCTACCTCAGAGCTACCCTTAATAACCTGAGTCAGGGCTTGAGCAGCAGTCATCCAACGAGATGCCATCTCTGCTACTGGCCAAACTGTCCCTCTAAAGTACTAGCCTACGTAGAAGGCAGATAGAGCCACAAAATTGCATACACACATACATATCTATGGATATTTGTCTCACGTTAAATAAATATATAAATATATATATGTATATATATTTGATATATATATATATATATACACTAGAAGATGAAGGATCACAAGAAAACAACAGCCAGCCAGGGCAAAAATCGGGATCCCAAAGGATGCAATGAGTGACAAGAAAATGTAATATCCAAGCAAGAAGTGACTCAAACAGATGATCTCACCAAAAAACAAAAATATATTTCTACTGCAACATTTCAGCTTCCGCCCAGGTAGTATAAGATGGTTTGCTCAGTGGCTGCAGAGCTGACACTGCTGGATTTTCAAAAAGCATCATGAGTGTAAAATCCAATTGGAATGTGAAATCAATGCAGTCCTGAGAACTCTTCAGATATGCAGAAATCAAGTGGTATTGTCAGTGATGTTCAGTTCATCTGGATGCAGTGATTTTAAACGGTACATCCAGAAGTTTTCTCTGATGTCCAGTAGTTCTTCCTTTAGAACATGTTCCACAGGGAAAATCTTCAAATCTGATAGTAAATTGTCCACAAGGTTAAAATGATTGGCTACAGGCTGGTCAAGTTTCTTGTTAATTATTGCTGATTTGTGGTTCCTGAATCGTGTACGGAGGTCATTCACTGTTTGGCCTACATATTGTTTTTTACAGCTTTGGCGATGGCACTGAATCACATAAATAGTGCATGTTGATCGACATGTAAGATGCTGTCTTATTCCATAGTTCCTTCTTGTAACAGAGCTAGTTACTGATGATGTTTGTAAAAGGTATTCACATGTGATGCACCTTTTAGAATCACAGCAATGAACTCCTGCATTTGTTACAGCTTGCTTAAGTTCAGCTCTCACAATAAGCGATTGTAAATTGGGAGCTCTGCGGTAAGCAATGACTGATGCTTTTGGAAAAAGGTTTTGCAATTTTTCACAAGTGGATAGTAAGGGAAAAGTTGTTTGTATTATATTTCTGTAGTTGGGAGCTGATGGATCATAGTCAACCACAAATGGGATTCTGTCACTTTTGTTTCTTCTGTTGGTATTCCAAATAAGTACTTCCCTGGGTAACTGCAAAGACTTGTCATTTTGTTGCAGAATGATATGCAGAGGATAGCCTCACTTTTTAAATAATATAACAAGCTCCTGTAGATGGTCTTTACAAGTGTCTTCATTGCTGCAGATGCGTCTTATTCTGAGTGCTTGGCTGTAGATGATGCTGAGTTTAGTGTGGCGTGGGTGATATGAAGTCCAGTTTAGATACAAATGAGCATCTGTAGGCTTGTGGTACAGATCAGTTATAATTTTTTGTTGATGAATGGTGAGTAACACATCCAGAAAAGGTAGAGGACTCTTCTGTTTAGTATTGCTGCCAGTGAATATAATACTGTTGATAAAAGCTGTAAATTGCGCCAGTGTTCTGCTTCCTGCATTCCATATTATAGATGTGTCATCAATGTATCGTAGCCATACCACTGGTTTGTTGTTAGTACTCGCAAGTATATAGTCCTGCACTTTGCCCATGAAGATATTTGCATTGGAAGGAGCCATCCGAGTGCCCATGGATGTCCTAAGTATCTGCAGATAGTGTTTACCATTGAAGGTGAAATTATTGGATTTAAGGATAACTCCTGCAAAGTTGGTAAGCACATTTGTCGGTGTTTTTTTCACAGTTCTTTTATTAAGAGCTTCAGATAATGCCATAAGCCCATCATCATGTGGTATATTGGTGTATAATGATGCAACATCAAATGTAGCCAGAAGAGTGTCATCATCAAATGTGTTGATTTGATTTAATTTTTCAATAATCTGAAGAAAGTGACTGGTGTCCTTAACAAATGATGGAAATTCTTGGACAATGGGCTGGAGGTGCAGGTCGACAAATAAAGATAGTTTCTCAGTGGCTGTGTCATTGCAAGAGATGATGGGGCGGCCAGGATTGTTCATTTTGTGAATTCTGGGAAGCCTATAAAATCTCCCAGGCCTTGGTTTGGGGTGAACAAGTATATCTGCTGTTGTTTCATCAATGAGGTTTAAGCTCATGTAATCTGCAACCATGTTCTTGATTTCTTTGTTCAAGTCTTCTGTGGGATCAGTTTTGAAAGGTTTGTAAGTGTTGGTATCCATCAGTTGTCTCATTCCCTCCTCAATATAATCACATACTTTCATGGTAACCACTGCACCACCTTTGTCTGCCGGTTTTATAATGACATCTGTTCTCTGTTGAAGGAGGTGGAGAGCTTTTCTTTCCTCTCTGGTAATGTTATCAAAAGTCCTTTTAGGTGTTGATTCTTTGATGAGTTTGTTAATGGATAAAATGTATGTATCAAGAACAGGATTTCTACCACATTGAGGAGTCCATGATTTGGGATGGCGAAACTTCTTAAATGGATCTGGAAGGTAGCTTGGCAGATCAACATTAGAATTATTATTAAAGTATTCGGTAAGTCTGCATCTTCTCTCGAAGGTTTTTAGGTCTCTTTTCATGTTGGCTGTATTATGCTCCTTAGGTACAGGGCAGAAATAGAGGCCTTTGCTCAAGAGGTTTCATTCACCTGGTGATAGCAGCCCTCCAGGTAAGTCAATAACTGTGTCTGATGTCTGGAAGGGTTGTAGCTGACTGGTGCTATGCAGTCTTTTTTGTCTTAGAAATCTTCTGTTTTTTTTATGCTGTTTACCCACGGGACATACACTGACAAGTGAATCTCCCAAAACAGAATGATTTATAAAGTGGTGATTTGGCAGAGGAGGTAAATGAAATCTTAACATGTCTCTTTTCAGTTTTGCAGACTTAATTTTAAAAACATTCCTTGCTGTGATCTTTTTTTACTTCTGCAATCCTCTGCAGTATGAGTGCCACTACAGAGTCACTTTTTGTGTTCTTTAAAAGTGCCAATTCTTTTAGTTGCTTGGTTTTAAGCATTTGATTTTTTGAATAGTTACTTTAACATATACTGATAGTAGGGCCATTGATGAGTTATGCAGTAAAATATTCCATGAAACAGACCATTCACAGTGATTTAGTTTAAAAGTTGGCTTAGATTTAATCTCCAACCCCATGGGACAGATGTTAATTTTCTTATAGAATTGTAAATGTGCTATTGTAAATTGGCACTTACTGATTTTCTCCTGGATGAACAGTGCATAGCTAGGATGTAGATTTGTTCTTGACATGGTGGTTGCTTCTGGCTTGAGCGTCGGATCCAAGAGGATACAGGTTTGTAATCCCCAAAACAGTACACTAGAAGATGAAGGATCACAAGAAAACAACAGCTGGCCAGGGCAAAAATCCGGATCCCAAAAGATGCAATGAGTCACCAGAAAATGTAATATCCAAACAAGAAGTGACTCAAACAGATGATCTCACCAAAGAACAAAAATATATTTCTACTACAACGTTTCAGCTTCTGCCTTCCTCAGGTAGTATAAGATGGTTTGCTCAGTGGCTGCAGAGCTGACACTGCTGGATTTTCAAAAAGCATCATGAGGGAAGATTCCAATTGGAATGTGGAATCAATGCAGTCCTGAAAACTCTTCAGATATGCAGAAATCAAGTGGTATTGTCAGTGATGTTCAGTCCATCTGGATGCAGTGATTTTAAACAGTACATCCAGAAGTTTTCTCTGATGTCCAGTAGTTCTTCCTTTAGAACATGTTCCACAGGGAAAATCTTCAAATCTGATAGTAAATGATCCACAAGGTTAAAATGATTGGCTTCAGGCTGGTAAAGTTTCTTGTTAATTATTGATGATTTGTGGTTCCTGAATCATGTACAGAGGTCATTCACTGTTTGGCCTACACATTGTTTTTTACAGCTTTTGCTTTGGCACTGAATCACATAAATAATGCATGTTGATCGACATGTAAGATGCTGTCTTATTCCATAGGTCCTTCTTGTAACAGAGCTAGTTACTGATGATGTTTGTAAAAGGTATTCACATGTGATACACCTTTTAAAATCACAGCAATGAACTCCTGCATTTGTTACAGCTTGCTTAAGTTCAGCTCTCACAATAAGCGATTGTAAATTGGGAGCACTGTGCTTTGCCTGGGGATGATTGTGGCAAGGCACACATGTATACAAAAAAAAATGCGCCACAACATTTTCTTTTTTTAAAAAAAAATATTCCCTGGAGGGCCCCCAGGGAAAACTATTTTGATAAAATTACCCCCAGGGTTCGGCTTGTGTAGGAAGGGCCAATCCCGCCATTTAAAAAAAAATACATTTATTTTATAAGCTGGGGGCGCGATCGCCCCCAGAAGAACGTCAACTTTTTTTATTTTTTTATTTATGCCATCACAGGGGGCCGGTCTACTAAAAGGGGGGCCGACCCCCCAAACAAGATGCCTCCCTGGCATCTGAGGAAGCAGTTTTGGCCTTTTTTTCCCCACCGGAGTAGGGAGAGGACGCTTACCTGCTCCTCCGCTGCTTTGGTGGGAAAAATGTGACATCAGCACACCCAGACCAATGAGGTTAAGTTACAGCATCTGAAAAGTTTAGAAGAGCACTTTCAAGTGAATGATAGGTGAAAGTATTATTATTATTATTATTTTTTTATTTTTTATTATTATTGTTGTAATTATTATTGTAATTATTATTGTTGGTATTATTATTATTAGTGTTTTTATTAGTATTGTTGTTGTTATTGTTATTATTATTATTATTATTATTATTATTATTATTATTATTATTATTATTATTATCAGCAATATCTTACCAAATCAATAAATATGTCAAATGTAAGATCTTTGGGGCAACCCCAATGAAAGGGATTCCTTCAGACTCTCCAGGACTGCTCTCATCAATGTATGTTGGTAGATTGTGAGCAAAATCATGTTTACCATATATGCTAAATGTTACGCCTACATTGCCCAACATTTTAAATGGAGGAAATAGCATACAAGGCACATCTGACCATCATCGTACACACACACACACACACCAGGAAGCAGCACCAGTTTGAAGCACATAAGTGCAACCCCCACTCAGGGCCAGACCTTGAGCAATGCATTGTCTTTCACCCACAGTGCAACTACAGACCATCCCACTCAAGAGCAATTATTTTGGTGCCCAGACCTATTTTCTGCAATTATTATAGAAAATGACTGCAATTATTATAGAAAATTCAGCCAGAAAAGAAGACCAGGCTCTCAGAGTAGAATTGCAAAAAATATCAAAGATGCTGTTCAAGTCCGACCATCGGTCTGAGCATAGAAACCAGAAATGAGAAGGTCAACCTCAATCTGAAGGAACTTACAAAATGACTCAAAAACATGAGAGCTATATTGGGGACTTCAATCCCAAATAATTACTTGAGGTAACCCATGAAGGCAATACATTTCTTGCAAAAAAAAGTGTCCCTGAGTCTTGGCAAATGGAAGTTGCTTTAAGGTAGTAAAATGAGCCATTTTCAAAATATAATTGACAGTGGTCATAATTACTTGATTTCAGATGGTGGGAAGACTTCATTAAAGTCAATAGAGAAGGTATGGCAAGGCTTAGGCTTCACAGGCAATTTTTGAAAAAGCCCAGAATGTGTCAAGTATGATTTTGGGTGCCAACAGGACAAGAACTGATGTAAAGCTTAGTGTAATTTAGAACAGAAGGTCACCAAAAAGTGTGAAGTATGAGTTTCAGGTTGACTTTGACTCCCCTGTGACTAGCAGCTGGAGAGTTATGATGCATCTCAATGTCTTAGATGTAATGAACAGGATCTTACCCCTGAAGACCAGGACACCTTGCTTACGAACTAGACCATGTGATTTCTCCCACTCTCTATTGGTGACTGTAGCATATCTATTGTGTACCCTTCCAAGAAAAGATTGAGCCACTCCAAAATTGGGGAGAAATAAAATTGTTATCAAATAAAACTGGAGACTAAGGGTAGCTACGTGAGAGAGCATAAGCAAAAGTGTTCTTAGAACCTGGAACATAAGAAATGAATAAGTTGCACTGGTTGATAAAATATGCCCAGCGTGCCTGATAAATATTCTGACATTACGTGTTTCTAAGATATTGGAGGTTCTAGAGATTATGGTGATCAGTTTGAATGCCAAAGGGTTCAAGAGCACTCATCAAAAATTGTCTGCACTCAGTACAAGCCATCTTAATGGCCTGAATTTCCCTTTCTAGAAGTCAGTAATTCCTTTCTGAGTCAGACAGAATGTGAGGTAAATGGAATATGAGATGTTTCAGTCCAACGTCCTCCTGAAGCTGTAAGAGTACAACTCCTACACCTTGATCAGAAGCATCAGTCTTGAGCACAAACGTCTTTGTTGGGCTTGCATGTTTGAGAATAGGGGCTTGTGTAAAAGCTTCATTTAATCTAATAAAAGCTTCTTCAGCTTGATCATCCTATTGGAAACTTCTGCTGAACATATCTTTCCTTGGCCTCTGGGGGATGTCACTGGTTAGTCAAGAAAAATCCCTGATTAATTGCCAGTAGGAGTTGGCAAATCCTGTAAAACACTGGGGTGGTCATTACAACCCTGGCGGATGGTGTTAAAGCGGCGATAAGACCGCCAACAGGCCGGCGGTAAAAAAATTGCAATTACGACCGTGGCGGAAACCGCCAACAAAGACAGCCACTTTAACACTCAGACCGCCACGGCGGTACAAACAAACAGCGCGGCGGTCACCGCCAACAGACAGGCGGGAGACAATGTACCGCCCACACTATTATGACAGGCCAATCCACCTTTTCCGGGGCAGATTCACCGCGGATAAAAACAGGGCGGAAACAGGAATTTCGAAGGGAAAACGCTCACCTCAACACACCCCAAGAGGAACGAGGACACCATGGAACCGGAACTCCAAATTCTACCTGTGATAGTATTCCTGCTCCTTTACCAGGAGCACGAACGCTGGCGGCGAAGACCACGGTGAGTACTGCACCTACGACACAGAGGAGGGGGAGGCAAAAAACAGGGACACACACACGCAACACCCCCACCCCCACCCACTACAACATACACACTAATACATGTTGATACATTACAGTTACGTCCCCCAAGCCCCCCGGAAGAATGCAAAGGCAAAAGGAAATGATTGTAACAATTGTAATCTATTATAATCCAGTACTCCAAAATATATATACACTATACACCAATAATACAAGTCCAGGTATTGCACCATTTATAGTCCGTGGACCACTGGGCCCAAAATGCATGGGCGAGGCCCACACTCGATACCCGATCAAAACAGAGAGAACACTGCAGGGGCATCAGATAGAAATACAACAGGCACCTCAGGGGGAAGGGAAGGGGGGCACCTCAGCCGGAGGAGTGCACGACGCCAGATCCACTAGGGGGCTCAATGCCCACTGATGTATCCTGGGGAGTGCAAAGCCACAGTCTCTCAAGTCTCTACAGTGGGTGGTTTGCCGACTGTTCAATCCTGGGGAGTGCAAAGCCACAGTCTCTCAAGTCTCTACAGTGGGTGGGTTGCCCACTGTAACATCCTGGGGAGTGCAAAGCCACAGTCTCTCAAGTCTCTACAGTGGGTGGGTTGCCCACTGTTCTATCCTGGGGAGTGCAAAGCCACAGTCTCTCAAGACTCTACAGTGGGTGGGTTGCCCACTGTTCAATCCTGGGGTGTGCAAAGCCACAGTCTCTCAAGTCTCTACAGTGGGTGGTTTGCCCACTGTTCAATCCTGGGGAGTGCAAAGCCACAGTCTCTCAAGTCTCTACAGTGGGTGGGTTGCTCACTGTTCAATACGGGGGAGTGCAAAGCCACAGTCTCTCAAGTGGATAACAGTCACCACTGGTTCTGGAGGGGGACTGGTGCCCAGAGTGCTTCATCCTGTGAAGGACAGAGGTAGTGGATGGATCTCTCCACTGGTTCTGGAGGAGGACTGGTGCCCAGAGTGCTTCATCCTGTGAAGGACAGAGGTAGTGGATGGATCTCTCCACTGGTTCTGGAGGGGGACTGGTGCCTAGAGTGCATCACTCACCCGTGACGGACCCAGTTGCGTCAGTGCCTCTGCCGCTCATGGGCTAGCGGTGCTTGAGTTGGCGGTGCCCTGTTTAGCGGTGCGTGAGTTGGCGGTGCCCTGTTCAGCAGTGCTTGAGTTGGCGGTGCCCGGTTCAGCGGTGCTTGAGTTGGCGGTGCCCTGTTCAGCGGTGCTTGAGTTGGCGGTGCCCTGTTCTGCGGTGCTTGAGTTGGCGGTGCCCTGTTCAGCAGTGCTTTTGCTGGCGGTCCTTCATGGCCCAGCGGGGCTTGTGCTGGCGGACCTACATGGCCCAGCGGGGCTTGTGCTAGCTGTCCTACATGGCCCAGCGGGGCTTGTGCTGGCGGTCCTTCATGGCCCAGCAGGGCTGGGGCTGGCGGTGCTTCATGGATCAGCAGGGCTGGGGCTGGCGGTGCCCTCCTGGGCAGCTTGGCGGTGGCCTCCTGGGCAGCTGGGCTGGGGCTGGCGGTGGCCTCCTGGACAGCGGGATGATGGCGGTCTTCTCCGCCGTGCAGCTCTTCCCAGACTTGCCGGGTTTCTTGTGGCCCTTCCCCACCTTGGGAGGTGTCACAGATGACTCCACACTCCCACCGGGACCCCTGGGAGTGGCTTTAGTAGCTGGAGTCTTCCCCCTCTCCCGCCGGGCACAGGCCAACTTCTGATGCTTCAAAGGTGGGGGACTGGCTGTGCTGTGGCTCTGTGCCACACTGGCTGTCCTGGTGGCCGGTGCACTCCATATACCAGTGACTACAGGCACCACTGGTCCCGGAGATGTTGTGGCTGAGGTGCTACTTCGGGACCTATGAGATGGACGGGGTGGGGGAGGTGTGAGAAAAAGGTCAAGGCTGGACATTAAATATTTCTTGGACACACTGGGACGGGTAGCTGGAGGGGGTTTGGGAGTGGAGGAAGAGGTGGTGGTAGTAGGAGGTGTACGTTTGGTGACTTTGGGTGCAGGTGCATGCGCTGGAGGCTGTCGTGAGGTGGATGGCTGTTGGGTGGGTGTGTGGATGCATTTGTGTATCTTGGGAGGGGGCGTCACAGACACACTGGGAGAGACACAGGGGGCGTGTGAATGGTAGTGGGGGTGGTGACTGCACGTGAGCAGGGTGTGCTGGTGGGTGTGCTGGTGAGGGACGTAGTGGCTGTAGAGATAGTGCATGCAGGTGTGAGTGTAGACGAGACTGGGAGGGAGGAGGGAGGAGGGAGATGAGGAGGGAGACACAATGGAGGCAGTGGATGTTGGTGTGTCTGCATGTGTGTGTTGCTTGCGTGAGTGCCTGTGGGATGTTTGCCTGAGCTTCCCTTGTGTGTTGACGTGTGTGCATGCTGGTCTAATGGTGTGCTTGGGATAGGCAGAGGTACAGGGCATTGGGTCTGGGTGGAGGAAGTTGGAGGGGGGAGGCTAGAGACGGGGACAATGGCTGCCATCAGTGCTGAGGCCAGAGTTTGAAAAGCTTGGTGAAGGGCCACCTGACCAGAATGAATGCCCTCCAGGAATGCATTAGTTTGTTGCAACTGCCTTTCTACACCCTGGATGGCATTCAAAATGGTAGACTGCCCAACAGTGATGGACCTGAGGAGGTCAATGGCCTTCTCACTGTGGGCAGCAGGGGTGACTGGGGCAGGGCCTGAGGTGCCTCGGGTGAAGGTGATGCCCACCATCCTGGGTGAGCGGGCACGGGGCGAAGGCAGAGGGGCTGCTGGGAGGGCGGTGCTGGTAGGGGGGTGGCGGCTGTACCTGTAGATGCGGTGGGCACAGATGTTGCCGCCACCACAAGGGAGCTCCCATCAGAGGACGTGTCCGTGTCGCTGGTGTCAGCTCCTGTCCCCGCCGTGAAGCTCCCCTCGCACCCTGTCCCACTGGTGAATTCCGAGTCCGTAGTCTCGCCCTCCAGGGCCATGTGGGATGCAGCTCCCTCGTGCTCGAGTGCCACTGCTCCTCCGCCTGATGATGCTAATGCACACAAGAACAGGGAGACCACAAAAAGGGGGGGGGGGACAGAAGAAAGACATGTTGAGTGCATGGATTACCGCTACCGCTGGCGGACAAGACAGACACAGAAGCCCCCTGCACTACGCCGCGCTCTTGGGCTCCACTGTTCAATTCCTGGGAAATGGCCTACAAGGCTATGGACGACATCTGCACACATAGATGACACAGGGGCATGAATAGCTGTACTTGGCAGTCTACAGAGGTGGGCAGGGGTGCCACATGGCCTGCCTTACGAAGGGGCCTTGCCTACGGAACCCGCCCTGGCCTAGGGAAACCCACAGCCCTCCTCCCCCACCCAGACAACTCCACTGCACGCAAAGTCAGCAGAATGAGAGTGTACTCACCCCCTTGTGTCTGCTGTGATGCCCTCAAGCGCCCAACCAACTCCGTGTAGGCCACCACCAGGATCCTGAACATCAGGGGGGTCATGGCGCGACGGGCACCCCTCCCACGTTGGGAGGCCATCCCCAGCTGATCCTCCGCTGTCTTCTTGCTCCACTGGCAAATGTCCTCCCATCTTTACCAGCAGTGGGTGCTCCGTCTGTGGTAGACCCCCAGGGTCCGGACGTCCTTGGCGATGGCACGCCAAATATCTTTCTTCTGGTGGACGCTGACCTACATGAAATGTACAGGGGAAGAAGAGAAGTCATTACCAACTGCACCGTCAAAGTGATTGGCCCCCATCCCTACCCTTGCCATGTGGCACATGCATTCACCGTCTTTCATGCACGCAGCACTCTGCCTCGTTCCTTCTTACATCCAGCCCTCTCCACACAGGCATAGCCCATAAAACATGCTCCCTGTCTACTTACCTGTTTGTCTGGAGGACCGTAGAGTAGCGTGTACTGGGGGAGGACCCCATCCACGAGCTTCTCCAACTCCTCCGATTTGAAGGCAGGGGCCCTTTCCCCAGACACTTGAGCCATTGTCTCTTCCAGACCGAGGTCACAGCAGCACGTGCAGTGTAGGTCCTCTCCTGTCAAAGATCAGGTATCGAGTGATTGAACAGATAGAAAATGTCGGTCACGTCCGCGGCGGTGCGTACCGTTACCGCCGGCGTACATCGTCATTGGCTCCTGGGACCCATAGGGTCCAATGTTAACCAATGCAGCATTGCGCCGCGGTCTCCGACCGCCTACCGCGACGGTGTACAACACCAGCGCAGTTACTTCACATCCCATTGTCCCACTTTGCAGGTCAGGCAGCCGCCATTTCAGGGGCCCACATGGCTTCATTTTCAACTGCATCACACATACCTAGGCCTAGTCTCAACACACATACAGGCCACCTTTTGTGTATGATTGGTGTTCTGTGTAAACTGTGGGTATGTACCTCTGAGTTGTTTGACTCTGTGCTTGCTGTTGTCCTTCATAGGCACCGTCCGCTGGGACATGTGAGGAGATGGCAGCATCCTCCGGTGTACCGACCGTTGGTGGACCTGTCGACAATGGAGGAGCGACAGTTCATAATCACCTACAGGCTTGACAGTGCCACAATCCAGGAATTGTGTACCCAGTTGGAGCCAGACCTGATGTCAGCAATCCGCCATCCCACAGGAATCCCCCCTCAAGTGCAGGAGCTGTCAGTGCTCCATTTCCTTGCAAGTAGCTCTTTTCAAACAACTGTGGCCATGGCATCAGGGATGTCCTAGCCTATGTTTTCGAACGTATTGTCCAGAGTGTTGTCTGCCCTTCTGAAACACATGCGGAGCTACATCGTTTTCCCTCAGGTGGAGGATTTGCCTACAGTGAAAGGTGATTTCTATGCCCAGGGACATATCCCCAACATCATAGGTGCCATTGATGGGACCCATGTGGCTTTGGTCCCCTCCCCCACACAGGAGTGAACAGGTGTACAGAAACCGGAAGAGTTATCATTCTATGAATGTACAGATGGTATGTTTGGCAGACCAGTACATCTCCCATGTGAATGCCATGTTCCCTGGCTCAGTGCATGACGCCTACATCCTGCGGAATAGCAGCATCCCTTATGTGATGGGTCAACTCCAGAGGCACTGTGTGTGGCTATTAGGTGAGCACCTGGAAGCAAGTCAGTGGGAATGGTTGTCTGGGTCTGGGGTTATCCCTCCAGGTTATTGTGTGTCTAACAGTTGCCCCTCACCATTTGCAGGTGACTCTGGTTACCCCAACCTGTCATGGCTACTGACCCCAGTGAGGAATCCCAGGACTAGGGCAGAGGAACTCTACAATGAGGCCCATGGGCGAACTAGGAGGGTGATCAAGCGGACCTTCGGCCTCCTGAAGGCCAGGTTCAGGTGCCTCCATATGACAGGTGGATCCCTATTCTACTCACCAAAGAAGGTGTGCCAGATCATCGTGGCCTGCTGTATGCTTCACAACTTGGCTTTGCGACGACAGGTGCCTTTTCTGCAGGAGGATGGTCCAGATGGCGGTGTTGTGGCAGCTGTGGAGCCTGTGGACAGTGATGAGGAGGAAGCAGAGGAAGAAGAAATGCACAACAGGGACTCAGTGATCCAGCAATATTTCCAGTGAAACACAGTTAAGAATACAATCCTGCCTACTACATGTACTTTTACACTACTACCTCTCTCCTGTCTGTCGTTTTCACCCAGTGTATGGTCACTTAGTTGTCACTTTCCCTTATGGTTTCACAGATGTGGGTCCCACTGTGTGACATCTGCTTAAATTCCTAATGGACTAGAGCTGTGTGACATAGGTATGTTGACATTACTATTTCAAATAAATGTTGTCACTTTAATTGCTAATACACTATTTTGAAATCACAGACAGACTCCAGATCATTTTGTGCTTTAGGTGTGTTTATTTAAAAGCAAAATATTGGAGGGGGTAGTTAAATGGTGAGGGGTGATGGCGGAGGGAGGAGTGTCCATGGCAGAGTCCAGTCTATTAGACTCACAGGTGCATTGCCCATATGGGCATAGGAAGTGGAGCTGGGGCAGTTTATTTATGGACAGGGTGACAAAGTGGGACAGTAGGATGACAATCAGGGTGGTCTCATTTCTTGGCGGGGGTCTTGGCATCATTCTCTGTCTTGTTCCTGGATCTCAGGGACCGTTTGCGGGTGGTTCTCCCTCTGCAGGGGGTGGGGTGCTGGTGTGGTGGTCCTGTGGCGGGGCGTCCTGTCCACTAGCGCCGGCGGAGGTGGTGGGCAGTTCATCATCCATGCTAGTGTCAGGGGCCCCTTGTAGTGCCACAGTGTCCCTCCTGGTGTTGAGTACTTCCTTCAGCACCCCTACGATGGTGCCCAGGGTGGAGCTGATGGTTCTGAGTTCCTCCCTGAAGCCCATATACTGTTCCTCCTGCATGCGCTGGGTCTCCTGAAACTTGGCCAGTACCGTTGCCATCGTCTCCTGGGAATGGTGGTATGCTTCCATGATGGAGGAGAGGGCCTTGTGGAGAGTGGGTTCTCTTGGCCTGTCCACCCCCTGTCGCACAGCAGCCCTCCCAGTTCCCCTGTGTTCCAGTGCCTCCGTCCCCTGGACCGTGTGCCCACTGCCACTGCCCCCAGGTCCCTGTTGTTGTTGGGGTGGTGGGTTATCCTGGGTTCCCTGTAGTTGTGGACACACAGCTGATTGACGTGTCCTGGGGACGGAGGCATGGGCCCGCTGGGTGGGTGCTGTGCTGGTGTTTCCAGAGGGGGGAAGGTCTGTGGTGGCCTGTGCCTGTGTGAGGGGAACCGACTGTCCCGAGGTCCCCAATGGTCAGGGCTGGTCATCTACATCCAGTTGGACAGAGGTGCTGTCACCACTGTGGGCCTCTTCTGTTGGTGGTGTGGACATGTGTGGACCCTCCTGTCCGGTGACGTAGGGTAGGGGTCCTACAGGGGTATAAAAGGATGTTTGTTAAATCTGTGTGTGTAATGGTGTGCAATCGGTGGGTGACCGTGTACCCCAGTGCTAGCATTCCTGTGTGGGAGCTTGTGTGATGGTGGTTTAGGGGGGTGTATGGGTATGTGCAGTGGCCATGCTTTGGTGATGGGTGTCCATGCTTTGTAGTTGCATGCAGGGCTTGGTGATGGGATGTGTGGTTTGTGATGTTGGGACATTTGTGAGGAGTTGGGGTGCTGGGAGTGAGGGTGAGGGTGGGGGTATGTGATAGCATGCAGGTATGGTGCGGGATGTAATAGTAAAGCTTTCACTTACCAGAGTCCATTCCTCCACCTCGCCAAGACCTGCTCCTCCCATGTTGTTAGTTGTGGGTCCTCCATCAGTCCGCTGAACAACCAGGTGGTGTCTTGAGACCACGGAACGCACCTTCCCCGTAGGTCGTTCCACCTCTTCCTGATGCTCTCCCGATTTCTTGGGTGTTGTCCCACTGCATTGACCCTGTCCACTATTCTGCTCCATAGCTCCATCTTCCTAGCTATGAAGGTGTGCTGCACCTGTGCTCCGAATAGCTGTGGCTCTACCCGGACGATTTCCTCCACTATGACCCTGAGCTCCTCCTCCGAGAACCTGGGGTGTCTTTGCCGTGCCATGGGGTGGCGTAGGTGATGTGTGGGGTGGAGTGTGTGGTGATAAGTGTGGTGATATGTAGTGGTGTGTTGTGTGAGGTGCGTGGAAGTTGTGTGGGTGATGGTGTTGTGTGCCTGTGGATGCTGTTGTTCTTGCTGGTGGTGTCTCTCTGGCCTTCTTTCTGAATTTTTTGTCATGGGGGTTTGTGGGTGATGTGGGTGTGTGTTTTATATTGTAATGGGTGTGTGGGAGTGGTGTGTGTATGTGTCTCAGGTGTGTGTATTTTGAATTGTCCAATGTGGGGATGTTTTGTAAGAGTGTGTGTATTTTGAGCGCGGCGGTGTGTACCGCCAATGGAATACCGCGGATGAAAGACCGCCGCGTGGATTCGTGTGTCATGATAGTGTGGGCGTATTTCTGTTGGCGTGACAGTGGAGGTTTTGTTATCGCCAGTTTATCACTGACCTTTGGTGTGGCGGACTTGTGTGGGTGTCTGAATTTTGGCAGATTCAGAGATGTGGGTCATAATAGCTGTCGCAGAATTCCGCGGCGGTGTGTTGGCGGTCTTCTGCATGGCGGTAAGCGGCTTTTACCGCCAATGTTGTAATGACCGCCTGGGTCTCTTTGAGTCAAAAATCATAGAGGCACCAGCAAGAGAAGTAGACTGAGTAATTAGTGCATTCTGCAGACTTTCCTCAAGGAGCGTTTTCCTCTGACTCTGAAAGGGTTGTAAGTTCTTCAAAAAGGAATGGTAGCCTCAAGCTCAATGGAAATGGCACAGTCAGATTCTCAATCGGGAGGAAGATGCACTTCCTTAGACTTATCAACAGATCAACAAGGTATTGATATTGGGCTGACATGCGCTGAAGAAGGTTAGTCATTCTGGAATCCACCGCAGACTCCTTAGAACTTTCCTTAGGGGCCCTGTAATCCCAGAAGAATAACAATTCCTGTGACAAAACTGGGAGGATAAGGATAGTATTCTTGTCTCCTAGCTTTTTTTACGGGTTGTGGCAGGTAAGCCAGGAACCCTAGTATACCCTAGAATAATGGTGTGATTGGTTGAAGCATTCAGATTCATCCTCATTTGTACTGTCATCTCCCTGATTTGCCCAGAAGTCAAGGGCATATCATTCACCATCGATAATGCCTTTGGGAATTCATTTTATGTTAATATTTTGAGCCCATCTCTCATCCAGATATACACAGCTTGTTCCACAAGCCAGAAGATTCTCCAACCAGATTGGTAAAATAAAATACAAGAAATGTGGATCAACTAAAAACCTGATGAAGGAATTTGAGGTATTCCTGTCCTTTTCTCTTTCACAAGGGATGGGGCCTGGCATTTTCCAACTGCTTCAGAGGATGTATTGTGCAGGTATGTATCAGAAGCTTGCAATATCTGCAGTACAGAGACAGCCCATGTTTGTGTTGATGTTCTCTTTCTGAATCAGAGAGCGACACACCGGTCAACCCTATCTACATATGTTTTTTTCTCAGCAACAGTGCATATTTTTTCGGGAGAGGCTTCTGTCCTGTGAACTGGCAATTGTGCACTTCCAAAGGCCAAGGAAAACTGAATCCTTTGTCTTTCAGATCTATTTTCACTCAGGCGAAGCTCAATTAAGAAGGCTTGATCCATATGCACAGAGAAGAACTAAGACCTGTTACAGTGCACCAATTTGGCCTTGGTTTCTTCCATGTGACCCCTGTGAGCAGGATAACAAGGGTTTGTTCAGCCCATATGGTATCTGCTGCCAACTGATGAAACTGGGTTATATTAATTAAAACATCTTGACTTCCTTGTTGAATATTGCAGAGTGCCTACACTGCCCACAATTGTAGATCTGGTCTCTCATACACTTGCTTGAAGTTTGTCTGAAAGGTTTAATATTTCGAGAGACACAGACCTTCTGTAGCTGCCTGGATAATTCCTAAAGCAGGATCAATTGCTTCCCTACCGGAACCAGATCTGTGGCAGCATATACTGTCATGGGTCTGACGTCTAGTCAAATATTTCTGCCTGTGGATTGATGTGAAGTTCCAGGTTTTGACTGTCTTGGTCTGCCACAGGAATGGGCAAACTCCAGGCAAACTCCCTGTAGTAGTCACATTGGTGCCAATGTTATGAAGCATCTAAGCAGAAGGTGGCCTCCAGAAGGAGCCCCTAAAAGAGTTAACAGCCTGAGGGAATAAAACCTCCAAGATGACAGCAGGACTTCAAATGGTGATGAAAAAGATAGCTGACGGAGAGCCAAACTCTTGGGGAACACAGAGGCAGTTTGACTTGTAGAAAACAGGAAGAATGCACTAACTGAGCTTGGAAACACAATAGAAGTCAGGAGCAATTAACACTATGACTGGGGATGCTTCCAATGCCATGAGTAATGAGACTTGCCTACTTATGTACCCAAGAAAACAGGAAACACCTAGAGTTGTCATGTAAGATTGGGAATATCCCCATTAGAATATAGTGGGTGGCAGCCATCTTGGAACTGGTTCATTGCCAGACAGTTCCTTACCAGGAAACTCTGGAAGGAAGATGGCTTTACCGAAAGGAAATGCCATAGGCATCTCCCATATGACCCTCCCACCCCCATGGAGAGGAATGAGCAGGCAGGTGGCTACGCCAGTGGGCTACAAGTGGAAAGGTAGGATTATGCATGTAGTATGGCGGCCCTTTCACAGAACCCTGCCAGCAAAAAGCTGCATGTCCCACTTGCCTGAGATAGCCTTGGGCACAAGAATCGGGCAGGACACCGGTGGCAAAGCCACAGGCATGTCTATACCAGAAATCACAATTGTCAGGTCAGGCAAGAAGGACACTTGAGATAAAGTAGCCATATATGTTAGGCTCTGCACATATAACTATGTCCAAACATATCATTCATGCCAACCACACCCAGACCCTACTACAACACATACATCTCATCACATTCTCACACAAATAGTTCCAATAAACCTGACTTGTGAAACATATGCCCACACACAAGCAACAAATTCACATGTCAACAATCATCTCTTATCCTCTTACCAGAATACAAGTGACACATGTTGTAAGAAATACCGGCAGCTCATCACTTACAACTGGCCCAATAGTAGCAGAGCAGTCTTAGCCCTATGTAAAAGCTAGAAATGAGTATGACAGGATAAGGCCACTGTCCCTATTAAGCCTCTCAACCATACATATGCATCTTACACATCTTATGATGGGTTGCTAAGGGAACAGCTACCCATACTACCCCCACATACAATATAATCCAGTCCGTCTCTTTCCCCACTGCAGGATCTGTGTTGGCAGTCCTCAGCCTGCCACCACCTCCATTGCTGTTGTCCTCCCTGCAAATGTCATGTGAGGAAACCACTCTGAGTATATATGACAGAGTCCAGCAAGTCTCTTTCAATATTTATAACTCATTTTACAACAAAATGTCATTCCCAGTATTCTTTTGTACACTGTCATCTTGAACTATTCCTCAATATTTTACACTGACAAATTAATGAATAGCATGTCTGATATTGCTATATTTTGGGTATCCTAACAGGATTTATGTCATTGATGTCCACATGCATCACAGATCTTTGTCATGATCACCACAGCTGTCACCGATCCCTAGTTACCCACTTAACAAATATTATGTCCCCAGGTTGTAACATAACACATTTATAACCAGTTCCTTGAGATATCACTGTAAGTGTTTGTGAACCAGACCGTGTTGTGTTACCCAAGGCGGCACTGTGATATGCCACATCCAGCAAAATAATGGACTGTCCTAATTGTGGCAGTATCGATCAGGCAAGACACTAAATAGTGGAAACACATGGGCCTGATTCACACAGGGACTTATGTGTAGTAAAGTTACGAGTGGGGAGTCTCCGCACTTGTGGTGGAGTCTCTGCAATCATGCAGAAATCTTCACATTTCAGACTAAATATCTGCACTGTGTACTTTCTGCAGTGCACCAGCGGATATTTCACCCTGAGTGCAGAGACTCCACTACAAGTACACTCATAACGTTACTACACATAAGTCCCTTTGCGACTCAGGCCCATGGCCTGTTCTAATTGCATGTCTTAATATTTGTCATGATAGCAGTGATTGCTCAATATCCCTTGCAGCAGTATGACCCACAAGCCATGCTGTACCAAGGGAGGCACACTACAAGTATGACTGTGGCATTCTGGGGGTCATTCCGACCCTGGCGGTCCAAGACCGCCAGGGCCGGGGACCACGGAAGCACCGCCAACAGGCTGGCGGTGCTTCCCAGCCCAGGTCAGAAAAGGGGATCCGGCGGTTTCCCGCCGGATTTCCCCTGCATGGGCTGAATCTCCATGGAGCCATGGAGATTCCGACCCCCTTCCCGCCATCCTGTTTCTGGCGGTTTTTACCGCCAGGAACAGGATGGCGGGAACGCCACCATGAAGATTCCGACCCCCTTCCCGCCATCCTGTTCTGGCGGTTTTTACCGCCAGAAACAGGATGGCGGGAACGGGTGTCGTGGGGCCCCTGGGGGCCCCTGCACTACCCATGCCACTGGCATGGGCAGTGCAGGGCCCCCCTAACAGGGCCCCATTAAGATTTTCACTGTCTGCTTAGCAGACAGTGAAAATCGAGACAGGTGCAACTGCACCCGTCGCACCCCTGCAAATCCGCCGGCTCCATTCGGAGCCGGCTTCCTTGTTGCAGGGCCTTTCCCGCTGGGCCGGCGGGCGCTCTTTTGGCGGTCGCCCGCCGGCCCAGCGGGAAAGCCAGAATGGCATCCGCGGTCTTCTGACCCCGGAGCGGCCATTTGGCGGTTCCTGCCAGGCGGGCGGCTCCCGCCGCCCGCCAGGGTCAGAATGACCCTCTCTGTCTTCTATGAAGCCGGTATGTCTGTCGCACTGTGAGACCTCATGCGCTACAATGTAAATGACACAAAATAACATATGTAAGTAGGTAGAAGTTGCTGGGCAAGATTTGGGGGACCACATTCATATGTCTGGGCTCATGACCTCACAGCAATGACATACAAAACAGATACCAAAAATCCCCTTGTGCTATCTAACGTATGTTTCTCCACCTTTTTTATGACAGCTGCTCCTTCGAAGCCCACATGTCACCATTGAGTTGCCTGCACCATTGGAGAATGGATGGCTTAATGGTGCTCATCAAACACAGTGCACCCAGGCTACTGCCAGGTAAGATATGTTATTGTCTAAGATCATTGGGGTCAGTGCAACAACCATTAAACTAACATAATGGACTAAAGTTGGAAATAGTCAGTATCACTGTGTCATGTGTACTATGTGAAGTCACACCCTGGCTTTTTTCTTATCCCCACTCTGCCACAAGTCCATAGAATACCAAGGCACTCTCTCTCTCTTGAAATTTAAACTGACATGGCACCCCATTACAAATGCATGCTAGATTTGGTACTAGGTAGCTTTGTCAATTAATTGTTACTGCCAAAAATAAAGTGAGGCTCAATATTGAAGATAAGTGTCAAAGTGTTTTTATTTCTGTAAATATAATATTATTAATGTTAAAAAAGATGCAATGTAATATCACGGTATTTAACATCATTTACATTCATAATGGAATTTGTAATTAATTTTAAACTGTTAGAATGAATGTTTTAATTATTAATGCTATAATATGTGAAATATAATTGAGTTACAGTAAGTAGTTTGAGGAAATGAATCTGCCTTATGGCTTGTGCAGGTCCAAGGTGGCACCTGATTCAGTAATCAGACAGACTGTTCATGAATGGGGAAGTCTCAGTCTTTGACTCATGCACCTGACGTGTGCAGGGACAACTCTATCAGTGATATCCTGCAGCGTCACCTATGAAGGTAATTACCGGTGCTTTCAGCATCACCTCTATTGAGCCCTGGAGTACATGTCACTTGGGCGGTCACATTATCCTCTCCCGCATGTTAAGCTGTGGTCAGGAGCCTCACAGACCTCCACCGTCTGATGAACTAACAAAGAATGAGGTGAAAAATGAAGAATTTGAAAGCTGGAGAAATATTATTGAAACAATATGGTATATAAACTGTTCAGGCTTCCGCCTTTAAATTCATGCTTTACCACTTGAGGTTGGAGGTAGCTGTGTTACTGCTCTGATGGGCCATAAAACACCCAGTACTTGAGGAATTTAAGCTGACAAGTGCATGTAGAGGAACACAATTAAAAAACAATCTCTCAAATGTCTGTGTATATGTGGGTTTGTGTAGAAAATTGAGTTTTTGGTTGAGGGGGGAATGAACACTTCTCAAGCAGCAACTACACTCCCTGTCATGTTGAACAACAAAAAGGGCCAACCATGGGTATCTAGTTGTACGAGACTAGGGCAAAATTGTAAGTTATGGCTGATCACCATGGAGCTTTTTTGAATACACAAGGTTGATTGGCACTGATTTTTACATACCTTCGGACTTGAAAGATTTGTTGTTTTTTTAAATGTCTGGGAATGTAAAGTTCAGCAGGGCAAGGTAACTGGCCATCTCCAAAGAGGAGGATTGTACTGAGGAGCCACTGGACAAAGTCAGGGTCATTGTTAAGATTTCTACATTTGGACTTAGTCCCTTTTTTGGAATTCGAGGGTCTTCAGTGAGCTGAAGCTGCAGCCAGTAGCCGCAGAGTCCAAATACCCCTTCTGTGAGGAGCTGCTGAACAGGATTTGCTGCTGCAAGGAAGAAGAACCTAACAGGATTTACAGCGAAGTCAGCCCGACTGGCCATGCAACTTGGGTGCATCAGCAAACAGGTAGATCCTGGCCTCCTATCGGTTCTAAGGGCACCTTTCGGCTTGTAATGTCATTAAGTCACAAGCTTTGACTTTTGGTTGTTTAGGCACCTTTGGCACTAGGTTCAAGGGCCAGGACTTTGTGGGCATCCTGTGGATGGCAGGACTTACAGGTAGGGTCCAGGTGTGGGATCAAGGTTTGTGGGAGCTCTTCATGTCCCTGTAGCTTAGAACAGGAGGCCACCCAACTAGCCCTTGATGTTACTCTAGTAGTCCTGGGAACCAGCATCAAGGCAGAACTGAAGCAACAGGGCAGTCCTCTGAGGGTACAAGGCAGGCTTCAATCAGCAGGGCAGTCATCTGCTAGCAGCAGGGCAGTCGTCTGAGATACAAAGCAGGCCTCAATTAGCAGACCAGTCATCTGTAGTATAAGGCAGTCATTTCCTCTGCAGGTCCAGCAGTGAACTGAAGAGTTGGTCTGAGGATCCTATTTTGATACCTGGTGCCTGCTTTGAAGTGGAAGAAACATCTGGAGTTTTCTCCCACAGTAGGTTCTGGAACTGCCTTCCTCGCTGCCCCGACTCCATGAAGTCTAAAGTGACAAAAGACTGGTGTTGAGTTCTTTGTGAGTGTGTTGAGGCAGCTCCTTTGAATTGTAGGTGGGGAAGGGAACAGCTAAGCCCACTCATCCTGACAGGATGGTTGATCCTACCAACAACTAGTCCCCTTTTGGCTCATGGTCTGGAAGGAATACACATAGGCCAACTGCCATGCTAATCGCATATCAATTGCAATAAGGCAATCCAGTGCTTCCTATGAGGGAGTAAGGCCTCACAGTTGTGAAAATCAAATTTAGGAGCTTTTCACTACCAGTACATGTCCAACTTTTTAAGTAAAATGCACCGTGCCTTTTCGAATATTTAGTGCTTAGCCTCAGGGTGACATAAATGTATTAAAAAGGAAGGTTTAGGCCTGAAGTAATGTTTATATTGCCAGGTTGAACTGAGGATTGAAAACTACGCACAGGCTGCCATGGCAACCTGAGACATGCTTGAGAGGGTTACTTAAGTGTGTGTCACAGTATGTGCTGCAGGGCCATTAGTAGCATTTAAGGTACATTCCCTGGACACATGTGGTACCACATTACACAGTGACTGAAACCCAGCAAAACCAATTTTCAGCAAACAGGAGAGTAGAAGGTAAAACGTTTGGGGGAAGACCACCCTAGGGTGACATGAGTGTTTGAAATTAATCTTGCACTAATGCTGCTAGCAATTCATACATCCTCAACTCATTGAATAACTTACTCTGGAATTTCATATTTCTACAGAAGAGCTGCGGAATGGAGTGTGAAACATCACAAAAACTGAAAGTATGGATCATGTCTGCTACTCACAGAAGAGAGCTTCATCATTTCCAACGCATTAGCAGTTTTAGGATTAAGGTTCACTGATGATGCTATTGTCCTAGTCAGATGGACCTATTTGAAGGGACGATGCACATTGCAAAGCTCTCATTCTCCACCCAATTTAAAGCAGTGGTCAAATGAAATACTCTTCAGCTGTTTAGACACCTCATATTTCTATAAGTCCCCAAATCAATTGCTTGTTGGAGCTGATTAATTTAGACTACTTCAACATGATTTACAGTAGGCAAACAAAAGATCTTAATTCGCAGGCTGTAACGGGTGCAAACAACTTGACAAAAATATTCAAAACTGTTCTAACTGCATTATATCATGTACAGGTGGACTCCAGTTAGAAACCAGGTCCCAAGTTAAAGACCTCGATATCAGGGAACTATATTTTGAAATACAGACTCAGGAAATCTGCTAAAGTTGGTCCTACACCCTTCACCTAGCAGAATTCTTACCTCATTACATTTCCAAAATGCCAGCCAACAAATCTATCATTGAAACGCGGATGGGGACAGGTCTATAGAAGTCAGTAGGTGGTGGAACTCAAAACTAATGAGATATAAACAGTCTACCGAAATAGAGCAGAGTAGGGAAAATGAGCGATGCCATTCCCGTTAATGAGGGTTTAGGTTCCCTCTTGGAAAAGGTTTGGAATGCAAATGTTCTAATTGGTGCAGATTACAAAATAAATTTGACAAAAAAACTAGGCTCCTAGCAACCAGCAACCGTTCCGAAGTGACCTTAAAACTATATAGATTTTTAGTGCAGAAAATTAATTGATCAGCGCTGGGTCCCCTCAATAAGGTTTTCCCCCTTAACTCTCCCACTGCTAATTAAGATCCTTCGGCATGCAAACTGAAAGTATTCTAAATCTAATTTTCTAGGTCAGTGGTTCCCAACCTGTGGTCCGGGGACCCCTAGGGGTGCGCAAGGCCTCATCAGGGGGTCCGTGACTGCTTAGAAAATTAAATAATATTAACAGGTTAGGTCCTCAGCTTTCAGTAAATATTCAATGGGGGGGTCCCCGGATTACAATATTGATTCATTGGGGGTCCCCGGGTTCCAGTAATGATAAAGTGGGGGTCCACAGAAGTCAGAAGGTTGGGAACCACTGTTCTAGGTTTTCAGAAATCCATTCTAACCCTGGAAACACAAAACAAATTGCCACAAATGTTAGAAGTAGAAGGGATTATAGTTTCTGAAAGAACATTTTCCAGATGGAGAAAAAGGAAAAAGTACAATGGGATGATGCTTTACTCTCGTGCATGCATGGAAATCAACTATTTGTGTACATAACCGTGCATGGTTCTGAGTACATTTGTGAAAATTCTCAGATTGAACTCTGGATAAATAGATTTTCATTTTTTTTTTAAATATTCTGTTTTGATCCTTTTCTGATGAGTATACTAGTAATAACTATTTTGTTGTCTGCTAACATATGGCATGATCAGTGTTTAGAAATCCATTAATTTCTTATGCATAGACTAATTGGCAAACTGTTTGATGTATCCCTAATCACTTTTCACAAACGAAATTGTGTTACATAGTAGTTTTTTAAAACTATAAATACTACAGAAGAGCTGTAACAACTCACAGATGTGAGATTGAATATCAGTTACAATAAAGGCGTGCAATTGGGTCGCAATTCATCAAAATAATGTGAAAACAAAGAAGCAGGGTACTAATTTTGGCTAGATCTGTCAACAATCATTTCTTTCAGATAAAGGCTTTATAGAAAAAAAAACCTTCAGGTAATTAGATTTTCTTATGCTATATAATGTCTCACTTACAATTGTTTCATAATGATATCCTATTAAGGCTAATGGTCTTATATAATTACTGCAGACTTTTCTAAAATACGACAGAGACTCACTTTTCTTTACGAAGCTCAACATAAGTAATTGCCAGTAAAAGAAAAACATCTGAAACAGGTTTTCCTGAAAAATTAGCTGCTGGTCTGCCATTGTGTTTCAACAAACACCCGCTCAATCCTTCACAAGAACTTTGTTTCATGGATAATGTTCATGAGACGTCACTGCATTCTGCAAGACTGGCCTTTTTTTACACCCGTGTACAAATTAGAGTCCACTTACCGAGTCGCTTGATTTTATTTTTACACACTAATGGCAGCTACTTTACCTTGTAATGAAGGTCATAAAGATCTAATTAGACCTAATTCAACTGGCCTGAACTAACAGGAAAGGTGGTGATTTTTTTACTTCTCTTGATTGGGTTCAAACGTCCCTATAATTGGGCAGAGCAAAGTAAGTGTTAGCAAAATTAACACGTGGGTTATTCGCGAGCTCACCCCAACAAACATCATTAGTTTTTGGTTTGACAAATATAAGTACACTATTACTAGATGTTTAGAGAAATGGCTCTATAATGTTTGCACTTAGGACTTCATTACAAGTTCCCTATTATTTTGGAAGGTAATATTGCACCCAATAAATATCATTACTGCTACATGTGAATTTTACGGAGTGTGGCATTATGCTGTTAAATTAATCAGTTGTATGTAGCGCATGTTCACCCAAGGTTTCTTAGCGCTTAGTATTTCCTCCTAATTCTACGCTCTGCACCTCGGACCAGGGTATTTTCCAGGATGCCGCTTGTCATGCACCATTCTGAGGCGCAGTGTTTCTTCAAACAGGGACAAGATAGTATCCCCCTTCTTTGGTAACATCTCTGCACTAGTACTTAGCTCTCAGTGTGAAATCCGTGGGCTGAAGGAAGATAGTAAAACCACTGTAAATAGTACCAAGTAACTTCACTTCTTCGTCGCCGCTATGAGTCCTTCCCTGCATTTGGGAGGTGACAATGGGGAGCGATTGAAAGAACTTGACAGTGCCTCTTACCCTTTCTAATACCCCTGTTCCTACACAATCCACAAACATGTGGGTCGGAGATAGAAAGGGTTAGTGGAAGAGTTAGGAAAGATGAACACTGTTCTCAGTGCCTCCCAGCCAAGCACACTCTTCGCCTTTAATTGAGGGCTTTTAAGTAAATGATGAATTATATTTTAGGCCGTCCTAATATACAGCTCCTGATCTCAATCACACTTAGTACCCATGCGTTACTATCTGTTCCTCGTAAGCACATATTATTGACATCTCCCATACAGCACACGTGGCATTGCTATCATATTTGCAAGTTATTTCGTAGCACACATCACGTGCCCAGTTGCAAACACCCTTGGTATCCTGGGGCATAGTGGATTATGGAGGGTGGTAGGGTGGCCAGCAGAAGTGTGTGCTATAAGTAACAGAACCAACACACAGAAATGCCTGTCATCTAAGAGAATATTGAAGTTCATTGTACAAAATCAGATTTTTAGATTATATGCCTAATAAGCCTCATTGGCTTGCCTCATTGTTGGCATGGGCTGTGGCTGAGCTCTCACCCAGCCAAAACAGCAAGTGTATTTGCTGTTGACATTTTCGGGTCCATCATCTGACAGTAAAATGAGGGGCACAACACATTTTCATTGGGGCTGGATGGATAGAGCAATAGGAGGAACAGGTTATTCAGTGGTAGATTAGCAGAGATGAAGGATGATACCATAATTCCAGCCAAGTATGCTTGTCGTTTGCAAGCAAAGTTCAAATCTGCTACCTAATCTTCAACATTTACCTTAATAAAAAAAAAAAAAAAAAATTAAGAATTATTATGCAGGAGTATGTTTACAGTTGTGCTACTTGTGCAACTAATAAAGAGTATCATTAGGGGTGGGCGTATTTGGTGTAATTCTCTCTAGCATAATTACTTATAATTACAGCACAATTAGCCATTACTATGTGAGAAGCGCAAACCAGCATTTACTGCTACTTTCTTAGTGGAAAATGCACCATTGCATGCAAAATGGGCCGGAGTATGCATTTTGTGCTAAGAAAATAGCACTAAATGCTACAGGACACGAACAGCAGAAGCCAACAGTCGCTCGTTCTCTCTTAGAACATTGTCCTTGCCCTACTATGGTAGGATTTTTTTACCTGAATTACTCCTAACTACTCAAGCTGGTGTAATTGGGTAATTTCGATAATTTTTCATCACAAGAGTAATGCGTAATTATTGAAATAACTCTGGCGTAATTACAATTTCACCAAGGCCTAAGCCTCGTATGTCAAACTTAGCAGTTGTTTTTACTTTTGCCCAATCATCCTCATGGCATATCATCCACTTGGCATACAATTTGCATGGAAATTATCAACGAAGCAAAAGATCATAGAGGTGACGCTATTTTGGCGTGGTTGTTCTGGTCAGGAAAATTAGTTTTTTAATTGCCATGAAGGATAGGCTACTGCAAAGTCCATGGCACAAGGCACTTCACAGCATTTAAATGAATTACACGGTTTTCTGCCCACAGTAAATCTATGACAGAGTAGCTCAATTTCTGACACTTTGCTCACTATTTTTAAACAGTGTTGCTCGGGGAGTTTTTTTTACCCTTTTGGCATCATTCACAAGATAGTAGACCAAGAGAAAGGGTATAAGTCGGGCTTTACAGAAGTATCTATATAGCTTCTGAGAGAGCGTATTTAATATGAAATATTATAGACGTGAAATGCTTATGTCTAACAATGCTGTACTAAATAAAACATTCATTAAAGCGTATTCACAAATATGGAGAATCGTTCATATGTATAAACTAATGTCAACTGTAAGAAATAATCGTTTATAGTTTGCCTAACTGAGTACATTAAAACGTATAGAACTGCATTCATTAGAACTCGTATATCTTAAGTTAGCATGAGCCAAGCAGAAGCTGTGTAGCTCTCATATTAAAAGCGTATTTTTCCTGTCTCTTCAGTGTGCGGACTTGCAAACGACCATGACCCAGCTATTGTTCTTTCTGTATTAGTTTGAAACATGGGGACATTTTCCCATCCGCATGCTACCATCTTTTAGTATAAAAGGATGTGCTTCGAAACATTTGTAGATACTTCCAAGGACAATGAGACGAGGGAAAGAGAACTTTTAACCTGAGACGTGTGCCAAGATGATGAAGTAACCCCGGATATGCCACCTACGGAAAGCCGATTATGAAGACCAATCAGAAGACCAAACAATATCGAGAGATGACAAATGCATTACTTAATGTATAATTTGATAGGTTAACAATGATGGGGTGTATTGACTAACCAATAGAATTTTGGGGGAATGAATTACTAGAAAGGGATAAAAACCCATGACACAGGAAATAATCATCATTAGGTAGGGAATGATATTGATTGCATCCCGAAACTCTGTCACACTATTTTTGTGACTCGAGACTTAGACAAACCATCCTTGCCCATATTACTGTCCCTTACACTCTTCTCCTTACGAGGAGAGTGTCTTGCCTTTAACTTAGATAGACTGATGGCGATCTGACTGATGTCCTGAAGACGAAGCCTGATCCTGAATGCTGACTTAATCAGAGGAGGGTAATTATAAAATTGCTAATGAAAATTCATTTGCCTTTCTTTCTAGGTACCAACTGCTGTATGTTTTATTAGAGACCTTAGTTAGATGTTTTCCAAATTGGTGTTCAAAATTGTTTTGCATGACGCCCAACATGCTAATGCTAATTAGAGGTTAGACGAGGTATTCATTCTGACTGACAAACTGACGTGACTGACATGGTGCTATGCTGAACTAGTATCTTAGAAAGTTCGATGTGTTATAAACTGCTTATATCTATCTGATTGTCTATGCTACTGATCTTTGCATTATCAAAAGCTTATTATGGTTGTCATCTTGTAATCGTGCTTATATGCTTATTGACTTTGAGATTAATGCCTTTGCTACTAGATTGTAATCAATAGGGAATAAAACTCATAAACTTCATTAAGGTGTGGTTATTCATGACTGAAAGGTCATGATTGCGCCAAATGTTAATTAATGACTACAGTAAGAGATATTTTGGTGTTAAACTTTGACAATGTTATTGACATATTGATTGATATTTTGATCAGTTATCTCGTCCTACGGTGTCTCACCACTGGGCCCAAAGATTCATTGGCCTAAAAAGAGTCCTGATGTGTATAAATTAACATAGACGGACGTGTTAACAGTTCTGGTAGCAGAGTACGGTTTGGCCCTTGGGGGCCCTAGGACGGAGTTTTCACTGTTCAATTGTTTTCTTGTGATAATGCAAATTGGAAAGATGATGAGTTGCTAGATCTGCCATGGGCTTTCCCGGGATCTCGGAGCCTGCCTAAATGAGTTGGGAATGTTCTCGGCGCCATAGTATGTGTGGTTAGGGACTTTTGCGCTTATTAAATCTTATGCACTTTTGCAGGTGATTGTGAATATTTGAGTGTGATTAGGCCAAATTGAGTGTTGTTTAGAAGGAGTGGGCGTACTCCACAGCATGAGAGTAGGGAAGTCGGCGTACTTCATGTGAATGCAGCGCTTGTTGCTCAAAATTATCCACATGGTTGGTTGTTGTATACAGGCCTATTGAGGTCTAAGACTCCGGAGTATGATGTTAAAAGGGTTTATGTTGTAATCTGTGCGGTTTAATAGGTCAATCGGGCGTGGTTGACAGGTCGAGTTTCGAGTTATGATGCATGTGTGTAACCTTCGATGGAGATTTGACAAGTTCTAAAGTGCACTAGAAGGAGTCATTGACAAGTCGAGAGTAGGATTTGCAGGTCAAATTCTGCTTCCGTATGAGGGAACTGAGAAGGAGAGAGTAGCGGCCGAGGCTTCAAGTGAAATCTCTGTAAAGTTCTGAAGCGAATGTGTTACCCTTCCTGTAGTAAACCGGCAGATTTGTGTTGTCATTTAAGTGCTAGCAATAATTTGCATTAGTTTGTATGAGTTGTAAGGAGTTAGTAAGGTGTGGACAAGCCGCAAGACTTTGTCCGCTGCAGTGTGTGAGTGTGACGTCAGTGGTGCCGCGCTGGGATAGGTCAGATGTCGAGAGGGGTCGCGCACGGATTGGCTGCCGTCCGTGAGAGGCAATAGGTTGAGTAAAGGGTAGGTGAAGAGTGTCCTGGGAACTAAGCCGTTTTTCTGAATAAAAATAAAATAAAATGAATTTTGTTAAGGCATTCAAAAGCGCTTTGAAAGGAGATGTGTATATTGTTGCAACTGATGGGGAACCTACACCACCTGAGGGTACACCAGCTTACACGGTTATGGAGGAAAAGGGTGTTGCACCGTGTTTATGGATAAAACAATGGTGTAAACTAACAGAGAAAGAAGGGTGTCTAGCGTTTCCCGAACATGGAACATTTAATCAAAAGGTGTTAGAAAATCTGAGGTGGATGTTAAGTACGCAGAAACCACCTCCTCGACCAGCACAATATGAGGCTTTGGCAATTTGGGACCTGATGGCTCTTAAACATAGACAAGAAAGATTTCACAGGAGATTGACAAGAGCAGAAAAGTCCTATGCAGAGGCTAGATAGGACAATGAGAAAAAAATGTGGAGACGAGGAATAGTGGATGGGTTGAAGCAGTTTCCGGCAATAACCCAGGGAGAGGAAATACAGGGAAAGAAAGCTTCTTGCAAAACTGACAAAGAACCAGGCAAAAACAAAGAGAATAAAAGATCTTGGGAAGAAGAGGACGACTCAGATGATGAGGCGTTTATGGATAGATTGTTACATGATCGTCCGCCACCATACGCGGTGAACGACAGTGCTCCAAGTACTAGCTTGGATCCTCGGAACCAGACGAAAGAGAAGGGTGTTACTGATACAGTGCAGACTAGCGATACAGCTTTGATACAGAATGGTGTCAGTGTACCCACTGCTCCAGACCCGCCGATACAGTTACAGCCTCCACCACAGATAAAAAGAATTTATCCCGATGTTCCAGTGCTTGAGACTACTACGAAATTGGTGGTGCAGCCAGACCCGATATATACGAAGCCAAGGTTAATGCAGATTGAGTCAACTCCGCAGTTAGTGTCACAACTGCCAAGACTGATACCTGGGTATAACCCAGTAGCGGGTCCTTTAAAAGAACCTGCACCAGGATTATTAGATCAGACCTATGGTGTTGAAGCTCCAAGAAGCTTGGGAGCAGGCCAGACACCTGCCGCTATATCACTACCCATTACAGTTGGTCCCCCGGTGCCGTTGTATGCACAGGAGAAAACAAGGATGTGTGAACAGGGAGTCATAACTCATGAAATGATAAGAGGAGGGCCTATTATAACTCCACAAATAATGGCACAGAGAGGACAGGCTTGTGAACAATCAAGACCCTTAATGGACCTTAGTCCAATAGGGGCACCTCTTGAGGCAATGCGACAAGCAGGATTGGGAGTCCTGACTCCCCAAACTATGAGTACAAATACCTCATTTACTTCAATGATACATGCAGGGAACATTTCACTGCAGGGTTTTACAGTACAACAGTTAAATGAGTGGTTAGAGAAAACTTGCACATCACAAAAGGCTACAGCAACTGCAATCGAACCTGAGAAAGAGAAACACGATGAATACCTAAATCTAGTACGACTAGGAGCAGAAGCTGCTGAATTGGTGGATGGAACAATGGGAGTAAATAGGTTGGAGTCTTACACTGAGGCAGAATTAAGGTACCTATGCCCTAAAATCACCAAAGAGGTAGGCAAAGTACACCAGAAATTAACGAATTTGGCAGACAAATACAATATCGACATTGGAAACACGAAACATTTGAAACGAAGTTACAGATTAGATTTTGACTCAAAAGATTTTGAGCACATGAGATCTGCAGGCATGAAGACACATTTGAAAGAGCTGCTGCAAAGCGCACAAATTTGGGGAGCACTAGAGAAATGGGAAGGCCGATGGATGAAGAAAAGAGATAAGGGAAAAAGAGATAGTCCAGTATCTAATGAAACAACAGTCACACCAAACTTAGAGACAGTGAAAATCCTACCTATGAGAGAAACAGCTGGTGGTGTTTTGGTGTATGTGCCTTGGTCCAGGGGAGACATTTTGTCCTTTACGAATGATTATCCCAGGTTAAGAGAAAAACCGATCGAGTGGTACCAACAGACAGATAGATTCGTGAAGCTTGCGAAGTGTCTCTGGGAAGACTTAAATACCTTGTTTGAGATTATTGTTCCGCCAGACTTGTGGCTTGAGTGCAAGAGAGGGGTAGATTGGCCCACAAAGGAACCGGCAAGGGATAAAGTGACTGGAGCGCCTTCGGAAGAGGTGATGAAATATTATCATAAAGTAATTGAGTTTTTGAAACAAAAGGTGTCGCCGAAGGTGACTGATTGGCAGAAAATCGACCGGACCTCTCAAGAGGTTAAAGAGTCAATACATGCATATTATGAAAGATTGTTGAAGGCATTCAAACATTACAGTGGTACTGACACAATTGAACCGAAGGACATGAATCATCTTGTGTTCAGATTTGTCGAAGGGCTGAGACCGGAGGTCAGCCAAATGATTAAAAATCATTTGATTTGTTGGCAAGCTAAACCGATTGATGAAGTATTACAGTACGCAAAATACTGTAGTGACGAAATTGAGTTAAAGCAGAAAAAGTTGAAGGAGAAGGTGATGGTGATGCAGATAAGGGCTGCACAGGCTGGAATACAGGGAAATGGTGTTCAGCAAATGATACAGCAACAACCGCAATTGAATGGTGTGTTTCAGGCACAACCAAGAGGTAGAGGTCGAGGGTTTGTGAACCGTGGTTCGGACATGAATAATGTTGTTGTTCAAGGTGATGGTCAAGGAGTGAAAAAGATGTCACCATGCCATGCGTGCGGGGGCGTGGGACATTGGAAACGGGATTGTCCAAATATAATGCAGGATGGTACAGTTCAGCAGAGTATCAATGCCGGTACATTGCAAAATTCACGAGGTTCAAGAATGAGACACCCGAATCAGAACTATCAAAATAATTTGGTGCAAATGTCAGGGGTGCAACCTATGCAGCAAATGCAAATGCCGCGTTTCCAAACAGTGTCAGTACAACCAATGCAACAGCAGATCCCTATGGTGCCTAGACATCAAATGCAGTTACCCCTAGCTCCGATGGGACAGCAACAGGTGATGCTTCCTCAACAGGTCACAGGTCAAGTAACAAATCAAAACAACACTGTACAACAATTCCCATTACGAGGTGAAAATGAGATGAATGAGGACTGGTCAGATGATAGCTCAGACAGTGAAGAGTGCAGACTCGCCGCATCCTTAGAGGTAGACCAGAGAGGCCCATATGTGGAGGGAAAAGTAATGGGCTACAAAGTCTCATTTTTAGTCGATACAGGAGCTACACGCTCTACTGTTCGCAGTGCAGAGGTACCAAGATTACCTCTCTCAGGGCGCACCATACGAGTGGTTGGTGTGGCTAATCAGTACCTGACTAATCCAATCACTGACCCAGTGCAGGTTGAAATTGGAAATTTCCAGGGCCTGCATAGATTTGTTGTATGCGATTCAAGTCCAGTATCCTTGTTAGGAAGAGACTTATTGTGCAAAACCAAATGTTCAATTACCTGTTCCAATGGTGGAATAGAGGTTCAGACAAACAGTGATGATGAGGCAGATGAGGGTCAACTCATGGAAGAAGGAGGAGAGATGAATGAAGATTACCCTCTAATTACCCTTTTCCCAGTGTTCCCCTTATCGATCTACCTGCTGATCTGCAAGGATCGGTGATAGAGAAGGTGTGGGATTTGACTGGAAAGGAGCAAGTGAAACCAGTCAAGGTGCAGATAAAGCCGAACGCAGTGTTCCCACAAGTGTCACAATATCACATGACTCAGGATGTCCTTATTGAAGTGACACAGATAATTGCAGATTTTCTCAGACAGGGAGTTTTGAAAGAGGTCCTGAGCAGTCCGTGTAACTCTCCAATTATGGGTTTGAGAAAGCCCTGTGGGAAAGTTCGAATTGTGCAGGATTTGAGAAAAATAAACGAAATCGTGATAAAATGCTGCCCTGTGGTTCCCAACCCAGCAGTAATAATGTACCAGGTTCCTTGTGATGCTGAGTGGTTTACCGTAGTAGACCTATCACAAGCGTTTTTCTCGATTCCACTTTACGAAGACAGCCAGTTTTTGTTCAGTTTCAAATTCCTGGATAAGGTATACAGTTGGTGCAGAATTCCTCAGGGGTTTTCTGAGTCACCATCCATCTTCAATCAGATATTGAAGAAGGATTTGGAACCTCTTCTGCTACCTTATAATTCGACTCTTGTGCAGTACATTGATGATTTGTTGATTGCATCCAAAACCAAAGACAGCTGCAAATATGATACCATTGCCTTATTGAATCATTTAGGGAAAAACGGACATAAGGTGTCACCTAAAAAGCTGCAATACTGCCAAAAAGAAGTAAAATATTTGGGGCATCTGATTGAAAAAGGGTCTCGAAGAATATCAAAAGAGAGAATAACAGTTGTTTTACAAATGAATCCGCCAACAACAAAGAGAGATGTCAGAATGTTCTTGGGAATGGTGGGCTACTGTCGCCAGTGGATACCCAACTTCTCGATCATTTCAAAACCATTAACAAAACTGACAGGAAAGGAAGTTAAGGATGAACCATACACAATCACATTGACAAAAGAAGAGCTTGAGTCATTTCTAGAGCTGAAAGAATGCATGTGCAGGGCTCCAGCATTAGGAATGTCTGATTATGAGAAACCATTTTTGTTGTTCTGTCATGAACGTGATGCTTGTTCTTTGTCTGTTTTAACACAGGTCCATGGAGATGCAAATCGCCCTGTAGCATATTTTTCAGCTACTTTGGACCCTGTCGCAGCAGCCTTACCGGGTTGTTTGCGAGCAGTCGCAGCAGTTGGTCAAAGCCTTTCACAATGTGAAGGCATAGTCATGGGATACCCCTTGACAGTATTGGTTCCACATTTTGTTGAAATTCTGCTGACACGAACTAAGACACAACACATGACAAATGCCCGACTTACCAAATATGAGACAATTATTCTGGGGTCACCAAATGTCACATTGAAAAGGTGCACTGTACTGAACCCGGCAACTCTACTTCCCATTGAGAAAACAGAAATAAAGGATGGGGAAGAGTTTGAGCATGATTTTCTGGAGGTAACTGAGCTCAGTACCAAACCTCGCTCAGATATAAAAGATACCCAGTTAAAGGAAAACGATTACATTATGTTCGCTGATGGGTCCTGTCTAAGAGATTCATCAGGAACCTTGAGAGCTGGTTATGCAGTATGTACCATATCCGGTATAGTCGAGGCCTCCTGGCTCGAGAAAGTGTTTTCTGCACAAGTGGCAGAATTGATAGCTCTCACAAAAGCCTGCCATGCTGCTGTAAATCTGAAAGTCACAATCTATACAGACAGCAGATACGGATTTGGAATTGTACATGATTTTGGTCAACTCTGGTCACAAAGAGGGTTCATGACATCCTCTGGTTCACCAGTGAAAAATGGAGAACAGATAAGAGATTTGTTACATGCAATTCAGTTGCCTCTCGAAATTGCTGTGGTGAAGTGCAGTGCTCACACCAGATCACAAGATTTTGTGTCAATGGGGAATGGTTATGCAGACCAAGTTGCCAGATTTTGTGCATTGAACTGTATATCTTTTAAAGAGCAGTGGGAACTGTTACCACAACCTGAGAATGACACATCCTTAAGTCTAGCATTACGAGTGGTTGATACTTTAGACGAATTAAAGACACTACAAAGCCACGTTGGTAAGGAAGAAAAACGTTCCTGGCAGAAAATGCAGTGTGTACAGAGAGCAGACGATATTTGGGTATCAGGAGAGGGAAAACTAGTTTTGCCAAACAGTCTTCTGTCACAATTTGCCCGATTGTATCATGGGCAGGCACATTTGGGAAGAGATGCCATGATCAGATCATTTAAGATTGATTGGTTCAATCCAAAATTCAGACATGCCGCAGAGATTACTTGTCACAGATGCGTCATTTGTCAACAGATGAACGCTGGAAAAGGAACTGTGGTAACTTTGAGGCACATTGGGAAATCTGGTGGTCCATTTAATAAGATACAAATGGATTTCATTGAAATGCCTGTTTGTGGAGGTCTGAGATACGTGCTGGTGATTGTGTGTGATTTTAGCCATTGGATTGAGGCATATCCCACACGTAGGAATGACAGTCTTACAGTTGCAAAACTACTACTCAGAGAATTAATACCCAGGTTCGGGTTTCCGGTTTCTATAGAATCGGATAGGGGAAGACACTTCGACAATGAGGTGATTAAACTTCTGTGTGCCGCACTCAACATTGAACAAAAGCTGCATTGTAGCTATCGCCCTGAAGCATCAGGACTAGTCGAGCAGATGAATGGTACTTTGAAATCAAGAATAGCAAAAATGTGTGCAGCAACAAACATGAAGTGGCCAGATGCATTACCTCTAGTGCTGATGTCTATGAGAAACACGCCAGATAAGAAAACGGGATTGTCCCCACATGAAATCCTCATGGGCAGAGCAATGAGGTTACCGGCGGTACCTGCAAATGCACTAGTGAATATTACAGATGATATGGTGTTGGATTACTGCAAATGTTTGGCTGACGTGATTCGCTCTTTCTCTCACCAGGTGGAAGCTAACACGTTACCACCAATCGGCGAACCAGGACACTCTCTGCAAGCTGGAGATTGGGTGGTTGTCAAGAAGCACGTAAGAAAATCGTGTCTTGAGCCGCGTTGGAAAGGGCCATATCAAGTGATATTGACGACCACCACTGCTGTGAAGTGTGCCGGGGTTCCCAACTGGATACATGCCAGTCATACAAAAAGGGTAGCGTGTCCTGTTGAAGAGGAACTTGAAAATTCCGGTACAGCAACTTCAAGAGGAGAAGTCTCAGAGTCAGAGATCAGTCAAGAAAGATCTGAGACTACAGGAGAGCCCGCTGAGAACAGCCGTGTCCCTCAAACTATCAGTGAGTTCGAGAGAGGTGACGAAGTGCCAATCTCAGTGGAGGCAGCAGGAGAACAAAGTCAAGGAGAGGTTCTCCCAGAAGCAGACGAATACAATTCAGAATCTGAATACAGTGTCGAACAAGGAGAGAGAGACGAAGAAGTGGCAAATTTAAATCAGAACGAATCAAGATCTGCCGAACGAGTTCCAAGCCTATCAGGAGAAAACACCATATTATCAGAGGAGGGTGCTGTCCAAGGTACTGAAGGAAAACGCCGAAGTAAGACGAACAGAGGTGACAATTGGCCAGACAAATCACACTTTAGAATAAGAGAAATAGCAAACGAAACAATAATAGAGGAAAGCGATACCTCACGAGCAGACGATCTGAGTGAAGGAGAACAGCAAGGTGAACGAAGAATAAAAAGAAAAAGAATAGCAAACAGAAGATATACGGTCCTGAATGGGCATAAGCTACAACCTATGAATGGCAACAAGAATTCTTAGCATTCTGTTTTGATCGAGAAATACCAGGACAGTACTACGGTACCTGAAGAAAATACAACAAGAAAACTGAAGATAAAAACATCGAAAATTGTGAAAGCTGAAAAATAATAAACAAGAATCTTAGAGAAGAAAAAAAACTACCGGAAAGTGACATTAAACCTGGATTTGACTTATAGAAACCTGATTACGACAAGCTGCTAACCTGAATTGACGAAAAGGGTCCTGGAGTGAGTGAAGACGCTGTAAATTACGCAGAAAGAGTTTGCTACTCAGAGTTGATTGTTAATCTGCTATTTGATTCTATACAAACATGGCTTATTGTAACAAAGGAAGTAAAGTGTGTGGTTGGTTAGGACTTATGATAGGTGCTGTATGCGCAATAATGATTGTGGGAGTGATTGTGGGAATGCCATGGAGAGAGAGTGAAACTACTAATGCAACTTCAAAACCTGAGACTACTACTACAACTAATAAACTATCACCATGGGAGAAATTTGAGCAAGACACAAGACATCTGCATGAGGGAACTAATGCAAAAGGGGAGCTTTCTACTAATGTTTTCTATCGCCTACTAAATGAGTATGTGGAAACTATGAATGCGAAAGACTGTTATGTGTGCACTAAAATTCCTTCATCTGTGCAGGAGGGAGTTACTTATCATAGCCTCCCTCTTACGTATGGGATCAGTTGTAGCTTGCTACTAACAAGATTTTATGATCAAGAGCATGTGCAATATTTTTATTCAAATTTAGACGTTGTGTTTTCTTTTGTGCCTGTTATTGAATTCTTAAATAAGTTAGCTAAAGAGCATGATATAAAATTAGTTAGAGGATTCTTTCAGCCAACACTAACATTTGGAACTGCTTATGCACATCGCAATAACTTAACATGCTTACTGTCTCCTGTAGAGAAAAGCTTTTTAGATCACACAGATGATAGACGAAAAGCATTAAAGGAAAGATTAGAAAAAGGTTTAGAAAAACGCACTTATGCAAATGATTATGCTTATACTGAAATTAAAACACAAGGCAAGTTAGCTATAGATGCATTACACGTAGGTAGACTCTGTATATATACACCAAAATCTGATCAAGATAATTTGTTTGTGGGAACGAGTGAATGTAGGCATGTGTTTTTGTTTCAGAGCAAATGGACCTTTATGTTAAATGGACAAGACCCAGCGATTCCTGGAATCTATTACATCTGTGGGTTAAATGCATATTACCGTCTCCCTAAGGGATGGTATGGGACATGTTATTTGGGAATAATATTCCCAAAGATTTACCAGATTGATGACTTAAAAAAACTACCTAAAACATCTGAATTACATCATACCAGACAAAAACGAGAATCAGTGGCGGCTGTCATTGGTGACATATTTGGAGCTATAATCTCTTCAGTGGGGGTTATTCTAAATTCTATGAAAATTCAAAAGTTGTCTACTATTGTGGATAACATGCTGACAAACTTTACAGGAGCTATACTTCTGATGGATACTGAACTTGCTGCAGAAAGAGCTATGACTCTTCAAAACCGGCTTGCTTTAGACATTCTTTTAGCAAAGAGTGGAGGTGTGTGCAAAATGCTTAATGAACGACATTGCTGCTCGTATATACCTGACAATAGTAAGAAAATTAGAAGCATGCTTACTAACCTGACTAGAGATAGTACAGATTTGAAGGATCTAAAAGAACTTGGTGTTTGGGAGAAATTTGGAAAGGGAATTGCCCGAGTGGGAAGCTGGTTTACCAACATTTGGAATGGGGTACTTGCAAAAATTATGATGGGATTATTAATTGTTCTGATTGGTTTACTGGGATTTGGGGAGTATGCAAAATTAATAATAAAGTGAAGAAAAATTTGGCTAACAGAACCAAAAGAAACGAAGAAAATGAAAGAGAGAAAATGTTTAATGAAATATGGGAAAGCTCACATAAAGGAAAAGATGTTGAAATGCGCATTATGCGTAAAGTGAAGAATTAAAACATGGAAGATTTGTGATGACGAGCGTCATCAGAGGAGGGACTGAGAGAGCGTATTTAATATTACATATTATAGACGTGAAATGCTTATGTCTAACAATGCTGTACTAAATAAAACATTCATTAAAGCGTATTCACAAATATGGAGAATCGTTCATATGTATAAACTAATGTCAACTGTAAGAAATAATCGTTTATAGTTTGCCTAACTGAGTACATTAAAACGTATAGAACTGCATTCATTAGAACTCGTATATCTTAAGTTAGCATGAGCCAAGCAGAAGCTGTGTAGCTCTCATATTAAAAGCGTATTTTTCCTGTCTCTTCAGTGTGCGGACTTGCAAACGACCATGACCCAGCTATTGTTCTTTCTGTATTAGTTTGAAACATGGGGACATTTTCCCATCCGCATGCTACCATCTTTTAGTATAAAATGATGTGCTTCGAAACATTTGTAGATACTTCCAAGGACAATGAGACGAGGGAAAGAGAACTTTTACCTGAGACGTGTGCCAAGATGATGAAGTAACCCCGGATATGCCACCTACGGAAAGCCGATTATGAAGACCAATCAGAAGACCAAACAATATCGAGAGATGACAAATGCATTACTTAATGTATAATTTGATAGGTTAACAATGATGGGGTGTATTGACTAACCAATAGAATTTTGGGGGAATGAATTACTAGAAAGGGATAAAAACCCATGAAACAGGAAATAATCATCATTAGGTAGGGAATGATATTGATTGCATCCCGAAACTCTGTCACACTATTTTTGTGACTCAAGACTTAGACAAACCATCCTTGCCCATATTACTGTCCCTTACACTCTTCTCCTTACGAGGAGAGTGTCTTGCCTTTAACTTAGATAGACTGATGGCGATCTGACTGATGTCCTGAAGACGAAGACTGATCCTGAATGCTGACTTAATCAGAGGAGGGTAATTATAAAATTGCTAATGAAAATTCATTTGCCTTTCTTTCTAGGTACCAACTGCTGTATGTTTTATTAGAGACCTTAGTTAGATGTTTTCCAAATTGGTGTTCAAAATTGTTTTGCATGACGCCCAACATGCTAATGCTAATTAGAGGTTAGACGAGGTATTCATTCTGACTGACAAACTGACGTGACTGACATGGTGCTATGCTGAACTAGTATCTTAGAAAGTTCGATGTGTTATAAACTGCTTATATCTATCTGATTGTCTATGCTACTGATCTTTGCATTATCGAAAGCTTATTATGGTTGTCATCTTGTAATCTTGCTTATATGCTTATTGACTTTGAGATTAATGCCTTTGCTACTAGATTGTAATCAATAGGGAATAAAACTCATAAACTTCATTAAGGTGTGGTTATTCATGACTGAAAGGTCATGATTGCGCCGAATGTTTATTAATGACTTCAGTAAGAGATATTTTGGTGTTAAACTTTGACAATGTTATTGACATATTGATTGATATTTTGATCAGTTATCTCATCCTACGGTGTCTCACCACTGGGCCCAAAGATTCATTGGCCTAAAACGAGTCCTGATGTGTATAAATTAACATAGACGGACACGTTAACAGTTCCAACAACAGGAATACTCCTCATGCCTAAAATTAATATGATCGGCTGAGTTTTCGTATAATAACAGAGTGTTCCTCGCCAGGGATTGTTCATTTAGCAACCTTTATTATAGTCATTACCGAATTCTTTAACTCGCCTAGCTCTTGCAATTGAAGAGAAATATACATTCTTATCAGCGACCAATAGAAAGTAGATGATTTGACAAAAGTACACGAGAACCACAGAAGATCCACAACATAATTAGGAGGTCTGGCACCTCTTTACTGGCTAGGGATGAGGTATGGCCATCCAATAGGAATGTTATGTTTCAAAAGTAGAGCACAGATCTTTAAGTCGACTACAAATAGAAAAGATCATAAATGTAGTGGCAACTACTCCAAATGCAAGTTTTCTTTCTAATGGCTTTGAGATTAATGCCTTTGCTACTAGATTGTAATCAATAGGGAATAAAACTCATAAACTTCATTAAGGTGTGGTTATTCATGACTGAAAGGTCATGATTGCGCCAAATGTTTATTAATGACTTCAGTAAGAGATATTTTGGTGTTAAACTTTGACAATGTTATTGACATATTGATTGATATTTTGATCAGTTATCTCGTCCTACGGTGTCTCACCACTGGGCCCAAAGATTCATTGGCCTAAAACGAGTCCTGATGTGTATAAATTAACATAGACGGACACGTTAACAGTTCCAACAACAGGAATACTCCTCATGCCTAAAATTAATATGATCGGCTGAGTTTTCGTATAATAACAGAGTGTTCCTCGCCAGGGATTGTTCATTTAGCAACCTTTATTATAGTCATTACCGAATTCTTTAACTCGCCTAGCTCTTGCAATTGAAGAGAAATATACATTCTTATCAGCGACCAATAGAAAGTAGATGATTTGACAAAAGTACACGAGAACCACAGAAGATCCACAACATTATTAGGAGGTCTGGCACCTCTTTACTGGCTAGGGATGAGGTATGGCCATCCAATAGGAATGTTATGTTTCAAAAGTAGAGCACAGATCTTTAAGTCGACTACAAATAGAAAAGATCATAAATGTAGTGGCAACTACTCCAAATGCAAGTTTTCTTTCTAATGGCTTTTTAGAGATAGTAGCTTGAGAACCCAGCAGCATCAGTCGTGTTGCTAATGTATAAATTTGAATGTTAAATCGAAACAAAATCCACACTGTAAATACATTTGATACATATGACACCTCTTAATAGACTGGAAGGATTACTGAAAGAGGGGAGGTAATGGAACATCACCACAAATACTTATGCTCGAGATGTAATTCAAGCATTCACAATCATTTTGCCTCGAGGGAGAGTACCATCCAAATATATGAACATATATTTTAAAATGACAGATATTACTTGGCATTGTGGCCCTCATTACAACCCTGGCAGTCGGTGTTAAACCAGCGGTAGTACCGCCAACAGGCCAGCGGAAAAAAATGGAATCACGACCATGGTGGAAACCGCCAACATAGACAGCCACTTTAACACTCTGACCGCCACGGCGGTAGAAACAAACACTGCGGAGGTAACCACCAAAAGACAGGCAGAAGACAATGTACCGCCCACTATACTACAAGGCACCAATCCGCCACCTTTTTCCGGCGCGGAACCAACGCTATCAAAAGCACGGCGGAAACAGTACACAGAAGGGAAACCACTCACCTCACGACATCCAACGAGGAACCAGGACGCCATGGAGCCCGAACTACACGTCCTGCCCATGCTGCTCTTCCTCCTTCTGTATCAGGAGCAGGACAGACCCCGTTGACGACAACGGTGAGTACTGCACCTACAACACAGGGGAGGGGGGAGGGAAAAGAGTGTGACACACACACCCAACACGCAATACCCCCACCTCCACCCTCACCCACAACACCATACACACAAATACATGCAGCAACATTACATATACACCCCCTCAACCCCTGGAAGAACGCAAGGACAAAAGGAAATGATTGTAACAAGTGTAATCAATAAGAATCAGACAGTGCAATTTCAAAAATCAGTATATACAAATATGTACACCAACTACACAAGTCCGGATAGTGTACCAATCATTGTCCGTGGACCAGCGGTGCCAAAATTTGTGGGCAAAGCCCACACAAGATACCTGACTCGAAACAGAGAGAACACTGCAGGGGCATCAGATCAAAATGAAACAAGCACCTCAGGGGGAAGTGGGGGGAGGCACCTCAGCCGGATGAACTCACAACGCCACTGCTCCACGAGGGGGCTCCATGCCCACAGCTGTATCCTGGGGAGTGCAAAGACACAGTCTCTCAAGTCTTTCAGGTGGGTGGTTTGCCCACTGCTGTATCCTGGGGAGTGCAAAGCCACAGTCTCTCAAGTCTTTCCAGTGGGTGGTTTGCCCACTGCTTTATCCTGGGGAGTGCAAAGCCACAGTCTCTCAAGTGGATAACAGTCTCCACTGGTTCTGGAGGGGGCTTGGTGCCCAGAGTGCTTCATCCTGCCAAGTACTGAAGAGGTGGACGTATCTCTCCACTGGTTCTGGAGGGGGCTTGGTGCACAGAGTGCTTCATCCTGCCAAGGACTGGGGTAGTGGATGTCAATCTCCACTGGTTCTGGAGGGGGCTTGGTGCCCAGAGTGCTTCATCCTGCCAAGGACTGAGGTAGTGGATGTATCTCTCCACTGGTTCTGGAGGGGGCTTGGTGCCCAGAGTGCTTCATCCTGGCAAGGACTGAGGTAGTGGATGTATCTCTCCACTGGTTCTGGAGGGGGCTTGGTGCCCAGAGTGCTTCATCCTGCCAAGGACTGGGGTAGTGGATGTCAATCTCCACTGGTTCTGGAGGGGGCTTGGTGCCCAGTGTGCTTCATCCTGCCAAGGACTGAGGTAGTGGATGTATCTCTCCACTGGTTCTGGAGGGGGCTTGGTGCCCAGAGTGCTTCATCCTGCCAAGGAATGAGGTAGTGGAGGCATCTCTCCACTGGTTCTGGAGGGGGCTTGGTGCCCAGAGTGCTTCATCCTTCCAAGGACTGAGGTAGTGGATTTATCTCTCCACTGGTTCTGGAGGGGGCTTGGTGCCCAGAGTGCTTTATCCTGCCAAGGACTGGGGTAGTGGATGTCAATCTCCACTGGTTCTGGAAGGGGCTTGGTGCCCAGAGTCTTCATCCTGCCAAGGACTGAGGTAGTGGACGTATCTCTCCACTGGTTCTGGAGGGGGCTTAGTGCCCAGAGTGCTTCATCCTGCCAAGGAATGAGGTAGTGGATGCATCTCTCCACTGGTTCTGGAGGGGGCTTGGTGCCCAGAGTGCTTCATCCTGCCAAGGACTGACATAGTGGATTTATCTCTCCACTGGTTCTGGAGGGGGCTTGGTGCACAGAGTGCTTCATCCTGCCAAGGACTGTGGTAGTGGATGTCAATCTCCTCTGGTTCTGGAGGGAGATTGGTGCCCAGAGTGCTTCACATGCAGAGTGGCTGGCCACATTACCTCACATGGGTGTGTGTGCCACGAGATTGCCTAGGAGCAGGTAGCATGATACGCCATGGAGCCAGAGACATACCCCACCCTGCTGTGGCTTCACCTGCCACCTACAGGTGCAAACAGTGATGAGACTCATGCCTCATGGACGCTGGACAGGGTCCAAGAAGTCTCCTCCAGCCTCGGCCGGCTGCCCCCTGGGGATGATAGCCATGTCAGATGTGGTGGCACTATCTGAGCACGCCGCTGGGCCAGTGGCGGTGCTTGTGGCGGTGTCTGTTGCGGAGGTGCTGGCAGTGGTGCATGTGTCTGCACCTGTTGAGGGACACAGCAGGACGTCTCCTGCAGCCTCGGATGGCTGCCCACTGGGGATGAGGCTGGGGGCTGTTGGTGAGGCTGCAGACATGCAGGTGGCTGTGCAGGTGGCGGTGCTGGTGGCGGTGCAGGTGGCAGTGTCCACCGCTGTACAGGTTGGTGTAGTGGTTGACAGAAGGGGTGATTCTAGGCCCTCAGTCAGAGCCACCGAGCCCTGTCCAGACCTGCTCTTCGGCTTGTGTCCCTTTCCCACCTTTGATGTTGCCGCAGGTGTCTTGCCACTATTCCCTTTTGGTTTGGAGGAGCCCTTGGTGGCTGGTAGGTGCGGCTTCTCCCTCTGGGATGTCGGCACCTTCTTCACCTTGGCAGGTGGCAGAATGTCCTTGGCCTCGCTAGGTGGGACACTGGCAGCCCTGATGGGTGGCCCACTCGATGAGACCGCAGTTGCTGGCACCACTGTGCCTGGGGATTTGGTGGCTGAGGTGCTGGGCTGGGACCTGGAAAGCCTGGCCCTAGGGGAAGGACAGGGGGGGGAGGTGAAGGGAAGAGGTCAAAGTTAGCCAGGAAAAGTTTTTTAGACACACTGGGACGGGAAGATGGAGGGGGTTTGGGAGTGGAGGAAGAGGTAGTGGTTGTAGGAGGTGTACGTTTGCTGAATTTGGTTGAATGTGCATGGGCCGGAGGCTGTTGTGAGGTGGATGGCTGTTGGGTGGGTGTGTGCTTGCGTTTGTGTACTTTGGGAGGAGGGCTCACAGACACACTGGGAGAGGACACTGGGGTGTGTGAATGGTAGTGGGGGTGGTGATTGCACGTGAGAGGTGGGTGGTGATGGGCGTGCTGGTGATGGAGGTAGTGGCTGAGGATGTAGGTGATGCAGGTGTGAGTGGAGACGAGACCGGGAGGGAGGAGGAGGACATGGAGGAGGGGGACACAGTGGAGGTAGTGGATGTTGCTGTGTCTGCATGGGATGGTGCTTGTGTGAGTGCCTGTGGGATGTGTGATGTTTATGTTTGCCATGTCCACTCTTGTGTGTTGATGAGTGTGCATGCTGGTCTGATGGTGTGCTTGGGATAGGCTGAGGTACAGGGGATTGGGTCTGGGTAGTGGAAGTTGGAGGGGGGAGGCTGGACACAGGGACAATGGCTGCCATCATTGCTGAGGCCAGAGCCTGAAATGCTCTCTGTTGGGCCGCCTGCCCAGAATGAATGCCCTCCAGGTATGCATTTGTTTGTTGCAAATGCCTCTCAACACCCTGGATGGCATTCAAAATGGTAGATTGCCCAACAGTGAGGGATCTCAGGAGGTCAATAGCCTCCTCACTGAGGGCAGCAGGGCTGACTGGGGCAGGGCCTGAGGTGCCTGGGGCGAAGGAGGTGCCCATCCTCCTGGGTGAGCGGGCACGAGAAACACACTGACGGGCTGCTGGGAGGGCAGTGCTGGTAGAGGGGGTGGCGGTTGTACCTGTTGATGCTGTGGGTATGGAGGTGCCCACCACCGCAAGGGACCTCCCATCGGAGGAGGAGTCACTGTCACTGGTGTATGCTCCTGTCCCCGTCGTGGAGCTCCCCTCGCCCTCCGTCTCACTGGTGGCTTCTGACTCTGTAAATTCACCCTCCAGGGCCATGTGGGATGCACCTCCCTTCTGCTCCGGTGCCACTGCTCCTCCGCCAGATGATGCTAATGCACGCAAGAACAGGGTGACAAAACAAAAAGTGGGGAAGACAGAAGAAACACATGTTCAGTGCAGAGGAAATAAAAAATGAGAAAAGGAGTTTCAATGTTATAGAGTTTCTTGGTGGAAGTAGCTTAAAAAATCATTAGATCACAGGTTTGATGATGTCAAACAGTGGGTCACTTTCAAGGGGCTTCTGGTTTATGAAATATAACACTAGGATACATTCCCAGTGGTCCAGCTAATGCTGAATGGAGACCATGACTGGTTGTGGGTATGTCTTTCTGTGGTACCTCAATGCTGATTTGACAAACAATCCTTAATTGAATTGGCTGAATGAGGAGGATACTAGCAATTTAGAGATTTGAATTACAACCATGTTACAAAACCTTAGTGCAGTTTGTGACTCACTTCAAGGCCTTTCAGCAGCATCTCTCTCTAGCATCTGCCTCATCAGAGTCATCAGGGCAAGAGCCTCCAGCAAATAGGAGAGAGGATAAGGTGTTCAGTGTCCTAGAGCGCCCATCAGGTTCTAGGTGATGGTAGAAACTTTTCAAGACAGAGCAAAGGACAATTATCCTTACAAATCTCTGAAACTACTAAATATTTCTTCATCAGGAAAGCAGGTAAGTAGTATTTTCTACTTCAACCTCAATCAGGTTATCCCCCTGCTGTGAATTCCAAATGGGTTTTAGGGCAAATGCAGCTTTTTCGGTCGAGCAAGCACTGCTTTTCCGATGTGTTGGTATGTATCTGGGCTTTTAACCATGCCCACCTCATGCCCATCACTATCACTCTTTCGTGGGCTTGTCTTTCAAAAATCCTTTCTTTTCATTGGTAACTGCTTTACGTTTGTCCCTCCTTAGGGTGGTTTTGTACCGCCTTGAGGACTGACTCTGTTACATGGATAATTGCACATTTGCCATTAACTTTGACTGCAAGCGAGCTTCTTTTTCCTTTCTGTGTCTCCTTCACGCTCACGGCGACACTTTGAATCGGCTTGCTTATGTCAACTGTTTTACTTTTTATTTTCTGTTTATGTGGCACAAAAAGTCCAGTTAGTAATTTACAACGCTAATAGCTCTGACTATGGGCAACACAAGACCCATTGCATTGCAAATGCTTTTTATTGATAGTCACCCCTAAACCGATCTGAACAAAACTCTCCCTGGTCCTATCTTTTCAACGGTGTGATGCACTTTCTTATTTTGGATGGTGCATTGACCACAAAACATTTCCTATAGCCCCTTGCAGTAAAAAATTAAAATGGGTGGATCATACTCCAGCAACGTGGAGCTCCTCCCTCCCTCACAAATCCACACATATACCGCTCAGTTAAGCCTCTTGAGTTACTAAGAAAACCCCTCTTGCTTCCTTGCTCTGTTCTCTAAAAGTGAAAGGTTGTTTCAGATCCTATTAGTAAGCAGATGTTTTCCTGACAAGCTAATGGTAGACCTCCCCAAATCTCCTGGGCTATGCCTGGGACCTCCTTGTTGTCCGAGCTAGCTGCAGGACAATTACCAATATGCTGTAAATCTGGTTCTGATCATCTGGTTCTGATCATGTGATCACAAACACAAATCTCAGGTTAGACAATAGTGGAAACATTACATTTTGCTATCAAGAAACATATCTGCAACATAGTCAGAAAATAGGATGTTCTACATCCCTGCCACTGTCCGTAGATTGCTGCTATTATAATGCGACAGTTATGTGATTTTGGTAAATGAAGGACAATATATGTTGACTCTCAGGATCAATAAGCTCTAGCCACAGCAGAAGTAAAAAAATAAAAATGCATAATTAAAGAAATAGGAGTATATCGAAAGTTGGAACCTTAGACATCGAGCAGATAGCAAGTAGATGGGCATCTGCTAGACATAAACCTTTCTGAATTTCAACGTTACAGCGTTCCCCATTGAAGATCTGATCTTGAGGCTTTAGAAGCACGTTTTCTCCTTGTTGAGAGGGTATTGAAAGATTATACATTTCCCATATTTGTGATGATAATCAGAGTGAATGGGCAGGTCAGTAGATAAGACAAGTTATTTGTTCTGCTTACCCCATCTTGGTAGACATGGACTGAGTTTCCGTTTTTATTGACTATGCATGGATTTCCCTTCTCTGTAGCAGTTTCACATTCTGTTGGTGAACTGGAAAACTAAGTATACTAGTTGGTTTCATCTGTGATTTTGGTGTTGACATTTTAGAGCATCTAAAACAAAACTAGAAGATATTAGAGCTTGAAATACATGGTCAGGGATCATCAAATGACCCTTATTGGTAGGGAGTATAAAGAATATAAGGACATCATGAAAGCCATGATTTTGTTCATCTTGAATCCACCTTGTTTCAAGAAGTTAATACTACACTTCAACTACTTGTAAACAGTGGTTCATATCCAAGGGCTCTGGCTATTAACAGAGCATCAGTTACTCCTGAACAAACACATATTCAAAATGTATTAGATGGGTTTTTCTAGCTTATTTGCTCTACTATTTGCTACTGATCATTTCAAGTTATGGTTAGTAAGATGTTTGATATATTTTTCTTGGTATGCCCAATTATTTTTAATTTATAAGCCTCATTGACTAACATTGTCAGCTGCAATGGAGAAGTGAATTAGGAAGATGACATGTATATTGGCGCTCATTCTGCGATTGGAGCTATGTGCCAGATGTACAAATCAATTTTGTGGTCACAAAACTTTGATTTAGAGGTTTGACAGCAAAATGCTTTGTGCAAGCTTCATTTTTGTGAATTGGTAGGAGGTAGTGATTTATTATGGTTTGCATCAATGCTTTGCAAGTGAAATCCAGTTGCATTTAAATTTTAGTGACTGTCAACATGGGGTAGTAAGCCATTTTCAAAAAGGGAAGGGGTCCACTTGTGATCTGTTTCCCTTTGGGAATGTAAAAAAGCTTGTTTGGAAGTAGACAGAGGTCCAGAGGACTATTTAAATATGTCCTAAAGACATATTTAAATAGTTTAAAAGTTATTGTTTTAAAAGTAGCACTGTTTCCTTTATGGTAAACAAGCTGCATTTAAAATGATAACTATATACTTAAAAAACAGGTACGGGCATGCTGGTCTACTCACCCCAGCAAGCTACTATCCCTGTGATGGCCACCAATCATAGTGAATGGTAATTTGAGACCTACCACATGAATATTGGTAATTTTGAACTACTATGAGTTTGAGTTTTGCACATTGGTCCTTCGCAAAATTCCACATAACCAGTATTGTTGCTAAACCATTTGAATTTATGAATACATTGTGAGTTATGCAGTTCGATTATATGGCTCAATGTTTATAACCTTGTATACCTGAAAGAGACTTCTTACTTTAGAATCATCCCCAGGCGTCAAACTGGATCTGGAATTTTTTGGTGTGCAGTATCCCTGCTTTTCAGTAGGTTGTTCTAATAGGCTCTGCATGGTGTTGTCCGCATCAGAAGTCATGTGCCCCATCTCTATATAGGCACCACCCCAATGCGCTGATGTCAGTTCTTTTCTCTCCACATCCGGCATCGCAGATCTGGAAAGAGATATCTCCAGTCAATTTTTGACTGACTTTTTGAAAATTTTCATTAAAGTCTTTTTTGATATTCTTCTCCTGGTGTACCAGGATGTCGACTTGAAAGGCCTCTTTCAAGGCCTGTATCGCCACCGACATTCTCATCCCAGACTCCGACAGGGAGGTGGAGGGGCATTGTCCGATGTAGACTCCTGCACCTCTTTAAAACGTGCTTCCCAGGTCAGAACTTGAGCCCTATTCCTATGGGCTGGGACTTGGGGAGGATTGGGAGGGGTCATTGGACCCTGAAGAATACCAGGCCCTGAGTCCAAGATGGACTAGTGTAAGGACTTCAGGGAGGCATTCGACTGGACACCTCCGTAGATACTGGCATGCTATCTCTACCTACCAAGGCTATGTAGGGGAAGTGTCCTTTGCTTTGGTGGTGAAAAGGGCAGCTGAGGTCCTGATCCTTCAGTTTACCTTGGTGGCAGTCAAGGCTAATGTCTTGACAGTGGTGATTCAACTGCCAATGACCCCTCAGAATAATTTCTCCCTTTTAATGAGGCCCTCATGGACCCCGGAGAGCTTGGTAGTCCAAGCCTCCACCTCCTGCGTAAATCCTTGGACATTCCCTGCCGCTCCACCTGGAGGGAATGCAAGAGGCTGGACATCTGAGGCAAGAAAAGGCTTACTTCCACCAGCCTGTCACTGTGGTCTGTGAACACCACATGCCTTTTAGGCCATTACTCCCATGCCCTGTGAGAATCAGTTGTGCAGGTACTGCCAACGGTCCAGGAGGAGTCCCGAGCCATGTATTTCCAAGCTCTTGCTGATGGGAGAGATGCAGCAATGTTCACAATCAGATGTGGGCTGGATACCACTCACTTACTAGCCAGAGGGGTTTCATCGACAGTGGCTGTACTGCGCCATGTCTGGCTCAGGGAATGTCCAAGTATCACTTATGGACGTGCCCTGTGATGGCTCCTGTCTCTTCACAGACATCGCTGATTTAGCGCTGGAGTGCTTCAAGGACAGCAGGGCTATGGCCAGTTCCTTCAGCCTTTCCATGTCCCCTCACCAATGCAAGTCTCCTTTTTGCTTCTTTTGTGGCCACCACTGTGTGCAAGCTTCCCAGCCTCCGCATAGCTGAGGGCAAGGTACCCACAGAACCCGTGGGTCAAGTAGCCAGAGGGAAGGCCAGTCCACCACCAGTGGGCAGCCTCTAAACTCTTTAGTTTTCCCTCTTATCATCATGAGCACCCAATGGGAGGCAGGATAAGCCATCAACTCTCCCACTGGTGGTCTATTACATAAGACGGATGGGTTCTTCAGATTGTCCAAAGAGGCTATGCCCTCCTGTTTGTGACTAGCGCTTCATGAATGTCACCCTCTTGGGACAGGTTGATGGAGGACCATCTCACATTACTCTGAGAGGAAGTGACAACCCTCTTGGCCAAGGGAGCCATAGAAAGGTGCTCCCACCAGAAGTAGGTCATGGTTGTCATTCCCGCTACTTTCTGGTGAACAAGAATTATGGATCCCTTCATCCTTTCCTAGACATGTACCCTCTCAATTTCTTCCTCAAGAAGGAGAAGTTTAAAATGCTCATGCTCGGTCAAGTCCTGTTTGTCCTGGACCCAGGAGACTGGATGATGGTGTTGGACTTGCAGGATGCATCCTTCTACATTCCTGTCCTGCCGACCCGCAGGTTTTACCTGCAATTCAAACTAGACCATGAGCATTTTCAGTTCTCCCCTTTGGCCTTACCATTGCCCTTTGAGTGTTCACCAAGGTGATGGCAGTGGTTGCAGTTCATCTAAGGAGATCGGGGGTGCCAGTCATCCCCTATCTCAATGACTGGCTATTGAAGGCGGGCTCATCCCTGGCTATCGTCTCCAACTTCCAGACTACGCCAGACCTCCTGCACTTACTGAGATTCATTATAGACATGCTGACGTCACACCTGACTCCCTCTCAGATGTTCCCTTTCTTCCAAGCTGTTCTGGACAAAGCTGCAGTTTCGGGCCTATCTTCCTGAACGGTAAGTCCAGGATATTCAGGTTATAATGCCAATGTTTCAGCCCATATCCTGAATTTATTGAAACTGACTCTGAGGTTGCTGGGCCTCATGGCCTTCTGTATCCTGCTTGTGGCACATGCAATGGGACCTGAAGTTGCAGTGGGTACAGTATCAGTGGAATCTCTCTGACATGGTCCTGATCTTAGAGGGGACTGTAACAGATCTGCAATTGTGGCTAATGAACCGTGATTGAGTCAGCGGCAGACCCCTCTCCCTTCCACAACCATATCTGACAGTGTTGACAGATGCGTCATGCCTGGGAGGGGGCAGCCATCTGGAAGTGGTGAAGATCAGAGGTCGCTGGGCTCTGGCAGAATCCGGACTCCACATCAACCTACTGGAGCTCTGGGTGATCTGGTATTGAAAGCCTTTCTACCCTCTATCATGGAAAGGGTAATGCAGGTGTTCACAGACAATCCCACGCCATGTGGTTCCGCAACGGGGTGGGGTGAGGTACTGGACCCTTTGTCAAGAAACCCTGGATCGCTAGGCATGGCTGGAACGTCGGGGCATATCCCTGGTGGTTCAACATCTGGCAGGCGCTCTGAAAGCCAGACCAGACAAACTCAGCCGAAGATGTCTAGCAGATCACAAATGGTGTCTTCATCCATGCATGGTCACTTTCAGCAGTGGGGAGATATGTGGCCAAATCTGTTCAGAACCACTGAGAAAGTGCAATGTCAGCAGTTTTGCTAGCTGGAGTTTCCAAGGCAGCTTTTAATCTCAAGGCCTCCTTTATGTCTTTATGTCCATACCACTCCTGCCCAGAGTTCTCAAGAAGATCAGGAATGACCTGGCCGAAGTCATTCTTGTGGCTCCAGATTGGGCATGGAGAATTTGGTATCCCAAGCTGTTGTCAACGGCCATCAGTCCTCCAATCAGGCTGTCCCTCTAGGAGGATCTTCTGTCGCAGCAGCAGGGGAAGTTTTGTCACTCTACTCTGTCAACACTCTGCCTTCATGCATCGAGATGAGCGGCAACAGTTTACAGCTTTCGACCTTCCGCCCAAAGTCTGCAATCTTATCTTGGCAGCCAGCTATCATTCTACCAAGAATGTATACGTCTGCCAGCAAGTCGGTGGCATGGTGTGCAGAGAAACATGTTGACCCTCTTTCTGCCTTCCCTTCTTAAGTCCTTTCTCTTGCCCAGCAGGGTTCTATTCTGGGCAACCTAAAGAGCTATCATTTAAGAATAGAAAGACTGTGCAGAAATGAACCATTTCCTGATGGATCACACTTTGCATTAAAATCTGCTATGCGTTGGCCAAGAAGCCAGCCCCTGAGAGCTTGCGTGCTCGTTCCACCAGACTTAAGGCTGCAACCACTGCATTAACAAGTGGAGTTCCGATCCTGGACATCTGCCAAACGGCACCGTGGGCCTCGCTGCACTCATTTACAAAGCACTATTGCCTTGATAGTCAGGTCCGTCAGGACAGTCACTTTGCCTGTTTGGTCCTGCAGGACTTTTTAATGTGAATCAGTTTTGTAGACATACTTCCAGGGAGGTATTGCTTGGGTATCTATCCTAGGGTAAGAAAGCTGAAACTAAAAGTCTCTATCAGATGAACATGCTGACGCTTGGGGATAATTCTAAGATAAAGAATCTACAGGTAGATAGAATCTTTACCAGATAAGGGGTCACCGAAGGTAAATAACTTGTTCTTTACAACTATTGCATGCCTATTTCTGAATATGGGTAAATGTAATGTACTCTTTCAACATGCATAATTGGCACCACTGTCAGCATAAAATATAGATTTTCCTTGTAGAGAATTCATGAAATCATGATTCTGTTAAAGACACAGAGAACTAACATTATGACATAAAAAACATGTTTGTGTGCACAATTTACATTTCGCTGGTAATAGTAAACTTTTGATTTCTAGAGGAATTATTATACATGAGCATAATAATAATAAGAAGAATAACAATAATAATAATAGCAATTATTATTATTGTTATTGTTGTTAATATTAACAACAATAGTAATAACAATATAAATAGTAATAATGATAATTGTTATTATTACTATTATCATTATCATAACCATTATTATATAGCACTTGAATAGCACACAGTCTGTCTGAAGTATTCTACAGCAGTAGAATCCACCTTTAAAATTCCCTTTATCTTAATATCACCATTATGAGGATGTAGTAATGCTGATTTTATATACTTAACTCCATATGCTTGTACCTATGTGGTAAATATGTATTCAAGGTACGTAGGTGTGGAGTTAGAAATAGAAAATCTACACTTCACTATGTGCATTTACCTTTTGATATTTTTTCCCTCTTATAGTTTTGTACTAGACTATTTTTTGGTGACACCATTCTGTAATACAACCCAAGAGTGGTAAAGATGAGATATGCAGAGCAGATGACAAGGAGAACCTACATGGCGATGAGGAAAATCACAATGGCTGAAAGTGCATTGGTTATGCAAGTGAATTGATAATATTAAAAAGTTCAAGTAGGCTAGCAGGATGCTTCTGCAATAATCTATCCTGCTGTTGGAATAAATTAGTGGTGTAAATCCTTAATGAAAGACCCGAGGTATTTGTTAAAATCATGACTTCGCTGCCAGTGGCTTACCTGTCGGGTTGGTAGGGAAAAAAGTGGGCCCATATTTACTTATATATTTTTCCACAGACTCAGAACTGGTAAAACTCTTGGATTCAACGAGCCCTACATACCTTACCGAGCATCATGAGCAGCGTTTTTGGCCCGTGTTAACGTCTGAGAGTCTAATTACAGAGCAATACAGAGCAACATTAATCTTGTTTCATTATTATATAGATTATCCTTCACCTAAAGGGTTGTGGGCTTGTTGGCAAAGAGAAGTAGGTTTTTGAATAAGTAATTATCTGCCTTCACTGAATGTAATACGTTATCTCCGGTGTCAACTGTTTAAATTGAGACAACTTCCAGTGGCAGATGATTTATAATTTTGCAGGAATTTTCATTAAAGAAACGTTATCCCTTTAAGGTTTCAAAGACGAGATCAAAAAGGAATGCCTCTCGGTTTACACATGTGGTTTTCTGCAATTATGAGCGATGAACTATTACCTGGCTTTCCTCAGGCTGCCGTCAGAATTTATGTTTAGATTACAACTACCTAATGGAGACGTAGTAAAATTAAGTGATCACACATTTAATTAAAGACGTGCCTCTTGGGCATTGTTTATTTCTATAAAAATAGCTAAATTGCCCCAGTGAAATATATGTTGGTCTGAGTCATTAATAATATATAATAATGGTAAAGTAATTGGTTCTACACTTCAATAAAAGAAAATGAATAATCTGTATATAATTGTTAATAATTGTTAAACCCGTTGCAATGGCAAAATTGGAACCGTTGAATGTAGTTGCTCTGAATGGTATACAGATTGCATCTTAACAGCTCTAACCAAAAATAATTCTTGGAGTTGAATATAATTTAAATACCATATCCGTTTTCAGAGGGGATGAAAAGAGTGTGAACCACTAGGAGGGGGGGAAGAGAGGAGATGGATAGGATATGCCCTCCCGTATACCCCAAAAGCATCCTATATGTTAACCAAGCAAATAAGACAAAGTCCCCTTAAGTCAGTAATAGACTTGACCATAAAGAATAAAGCACTTCTTGTTGTGTTTGTTAGAGTAATTTAAACACCCTAGTGAAACTTCAGAGGCCCGATTTTGCATAAACCCAATCTACTGTCCCCTGTCAAGTAGGGCGATTATGCAAAAGCCAAGCAGGGCTTTGGCGCCGCTTTGGCCACCCTCAAGCGGTTAGTGGTTGTGCTACAGACCTAAATGCTGTGGAGATGGAAGTGCTAATAGGTGCCCCAGTAGAGGTGAAGAAGGTGAAAGCGAAGTTTGGTGTTTGGTCTCCCATGCTTAAGAAGGACTCTGCTGATTTAAGACCAAAATACCAGCATGGACTATTGAAATTAGATCTATGTTCTTTCTGATAACAAGGCAAGCAGTACGCCAGGGAGCTGCACTACATAGCAAAGTAGATTCGCTTTCTAGATTTTGGCACTAGATATTAGCATTTGTTCATCTCCCAGGGAACTTCACTGCAAGGATATGACCCTATGTGTGCTATTCGCAAAGGTAATTTACACTTTGAGTACCTTTACTACTTTGAGCTATTCTGCAAATCCTAAAGTTACTCAAAGGTGTGCATTTACACAGCTCCACCCTCTGAAATAGGGGTTGGAGATAAATTTCAGATTGTAAAAGAAACAGTTGTAAGCCGAGGACTACGGATGGCCAATCACTGATATTGCAATACACTATAATGAGGATAAGGGCTTAAAATAACATCAGTGCTTGCCCACCTATGGTGCTGGACTTTTATGCAGCTCTGAGCTGGTGTTCTGTACTACTTTTTTGAGTTCTTTTTTGGCTGTAGTAACCATAGCAGTGCAGTTTGTGAATAGCAATGTGTTAACTGTTTTGTGGGTGGGTAAATGTCTTTCCCTAAAGCCCTCCCTAAATCCTCCCATTTTGGAGTAACTTTTTCTAGCCTCTTCCCTTGGTCACTACCACATTTACCACTAAGTAGTGAACGTACATCTGTGAAGATCTCTGTGCAGAAAAGATAGGAGAGGTGGGGATGGAGGTTTACACTCGTAGGTTTGTGAATAGCATTTTTAGTACTTTAGTAGTACTATTGCAGTTCTACTAAAAGTACTATAAAATGCAGTTTGTGAATAGGCCCCTCTATGTGTGTGACAGATTTTGCATTGATTATGATTTCCATTCTGCTAACGAAGCATGTACACATAAATACACTTGTTTGTATATTGAAGAAACACATATTTTAGGTGATCTGTGTTGTATAATTTACATGGCAAACATTTTCAGGGGTCGGCTCGTGTATGGGCTCTTAAGAGCCAAGCCAGACCCTTGACTCAGTTCTCCCTGTAAATTTATTTGCTCGTCCACCTCTAACTGGGGATGCCAACTAGGGGACTTGCTTTGATTAGGATCCATGGTAACCTTGTTATGCCACTGATAAGCCTTTCATTTATTATTTTGTTCAATTATTTTATTACACGTTAGCAAAAAAAAGAAATCACTGCTTTTTCAACATAGTTAGTACAAAGCTTATTATCAATTGGTAACAGCACACTAAATCTATCACTCCCTCTCCATTTTCAAATTTTGTTCAACAGTTTAATTGCCACCAAGTATCCCATATGTTATGGTACTTCATGGATATCCATGTGCCTTATAAACAGTTTTTTCGGCTACAGCACAGAGGTCAGACGGGTACATTCATCCACTGTGTTGGAGGCAGCAGCCATCCAGTGTTTGCCAATATCCAGTTTTGCCACCAGTGAGCCAATGGCTACCAGCCTAGAGGTCCCAATAGAGGTCTGACCCTCCCTCTCAATGCCCAAGATAGCATGTTTGGGGTAAGTGATCAAAGATGATATTGTAGACAGTAACAAGCAACATCAGGACAGACCCAGATCATGTGGAAAAAGTCAGCTTGTTCCGTTTGGAACCTGTAGACACTTTGCTCAGAGGACTCAGTTGTGCACCCACCCAAAAACATTTACCCAGTACACTGTTGATGTCAGCAAATAGAGTTAGGGTAACATGTAGGGGAAATTGTAGAGTATGTGTAAGAATCAGGGTAGTTCCACCATTTTGAAAAGTTCTCCCTGGCCCATAAAGGAGAGGGTTAATTTATTGTATGCTGACACATTCCTCTGTGTCCCCACCAACAGTGGGACTATATTAAGATCCAAGCTTTGGTCGTGGGTCTCTGGAGATATAATTTCCCAAGTACTGAAAGTGACTATCTGAGTTTCCCAGGATCACCCAAGCTGGGTGATTTGGGTGGTGGCCCACGATATGCACATATCATAATTTGGAACAGTTTTGTCAAAATTACCTGTTGCTAACAATATAGACAGAGTGATGTTTGTGTCTACCTCTCTCATCCATTGGCTTTTTTCAACCAGCCTTGTTTGGCCATTGGGTGGATACTTTGTTAATCACTTCTAGGTTCTGACCAGCGTGGTACTCATCTCTCACCTAATGGTACTGGCTGCTTGAGTATTTTCTTCCACCTCCACTTCAGTGCTTGCATTGACCTGCATGACAGACTTCATACACAACCTTAGTTTACTACTATGATCTTTCAAACAAACCCTACTAAATTCTCCCTCGCTTATCTCACATTTGACTCATCCAAAACTCCTTCTACTACTATGATTTCCCTAACCCCTTTCTACAGACTCTTCCCTCCTCCATCTCTTTTTTATGCATCCCAAGCCTCATCCTATTACTATAAACTCCCAATTAACACTGCTGGATTCTTCCCTCTTCTATCCCTCCATTATTCTATTCAAACCTACTAACAAACTCACATATCCTCTGGTCAAATCAACTCATACTAATACTAATACTGTACTCATATTTCCCTATACTAATCTACCACTAATCCTTTTGGGTTCTGGAGTAACGTGATACTTGCCGAAAAGTGCTCGATGCCTCGTCAGAGGTAGTAAGTGCTATACAAATAAAATTACAAGTACAATTACATTATGGTAGCACTTGCACTGATGGACCATCTTTTCTCAATACAAGAATTTGACAAAATACCAAACTGAAAGACCAAGCAGTATTCTCAATGGAAAATGTACTTAAGGTGTGTAGGCTTTTTTCTTGTGAAAAGTGAAGAAAAAGTAACTTGTCTTGTCGGATCTTGTGCTATTAAATGCCTTAAAAGTATTTTTTTTACCTTTTTGCCCAACAAACAAAACATATCTTTGTTTCTAAACATGTTTTTAAAAAACTATTTAAAACTAGTTTTTTAAAAATGGTGCACCCTTGGCAACTGCAGGATGTCATATTTTTAAACAAAAAAAACAAACAGCATATTTAATATCTGATTTAAATGTGTACATTAAGATTTGATTGCATACATTGTATAGCTTATTCTACAAACAAAGGGCCTAATTTAGATTTTGGTGGACATGTAACTCCATCCCAAACGTGATGAATATACTGCCCACCTTATTATAAGTGCAGTCTATTGTGTGAAACCTATTGTAGGTCAGATGGGAAATCAGTCATGCTTGTGATGGAATAAGCTGTCGCCGAATTCTAAATCCTGACTCTGATTGACACTTGGCATGGGACATAACTTATGACTAAGGGAACATTTTTTACATTTTCATTATTGGTTTCTGGAGCATACAATGCTTAAATCATCATGTTGTGGTAGCATCAAAGAAAAAATAATCATACATCTACATATCCTTACAGCACGTTAGCCCACACATTACAGCCCATGTGCCCCATTCATCATGGCAATGCATTGCTATCAGTCTATTGCAGGATGGCAGAGTTTATGCACTTACATGTCTGCGACCACAGTGGTTGTTATAAGCGACATGCAGTTCTCTTGGTCATCAGTGCTCACCAGATAAAGACATGGAAAATGCCCCCTAGCAAGTAACTGAAGAGAATATCTAAAAAAGGGAAGAAAAAGTTGCTTCATGGTTTTCACCTTAGCGAGGAATGCCTCTATCAAATGTAATTGTAATAATGCATTGGGACGAGTGGCGTGCTGGCATGTGAGGTAGTGTGCTCCCACCCTCCTTTTGTTTGAAAAGGCTCCCTTGAGCTAATGAGCTGATGAGCTCTGGTTGATGCATCTGTGCTCAGTGAGAGTTACAGAGACCTGGGAAGACTTTGAGCATCATTTCCAGCATCCCCAAAATGATGTGTTGCTATCTCTTGATGAAGGGCAACTATCCTGAATCACATGTTTAGAGATACACAGCACGGCACTGGCTGCACCAAAAATAAAGACTGTTACTGAAGTAAGTGTTATTATACATTGCATTTACCATAATGCATTGAGACAAACTGAGATGAGAGGTACTGTGCTCTCACTCTCCTTTTGTTTGAAAAGTCTCACTTGAGCTCATGAGCTGGCAATCTAAGGTTAGTGCACCTGTTCTCAGTTAGTGTTACAGAGAAGCGAGAACACTTTGAGCAGCATTTCTAGCATCCCCAAAATGTTGTGCTGCTCTCTATTGATGACGGACAACTATCCTGAAACACGTATCTAGAGATACACAGCACTGGCTTAACCAACATGCGTGAAAAACTAAAGACTGTTCTAAAGTAAGCATTATCATGCACTACATTTACCATAATGCATGGGGGCAAACTGACTGCTGGGATGTGAGGTAGTCTGCTCCCACCCTTCTTTTTTATAAAAGTAGTAGTGTGTTAAATCTCTCCAGTGATCTGGTAGGGAAAGTGGGGGTATGGTTGAAGAGGGGAGACCTCAGGTGAGCGGAAAGCTCACCATGGTGTAAGTGCTTGTGTACATCACGGCATCACCTTCACTTGTCTTATTCTGATTCTCGCAATCAACAAAACTGGCTACCACTTTCAGTCATGTCTGCAAGTGGCCTTTTGTGCATTCCCTTAGACTGCTCAGCTTTCAATGCAGTCCCTTACTTCCAAGCTCCAGGTTGCTGCCTCTTTTAACCATCTGCAATATAGGGGGCCATGCAGAAACCTCTAGTGGTGTACAATACCTATGCAGGCTATTCCTGGGCTGATCAAGGAAACTATTGCCTGCTTTTTTATCCAGCTGCCTTCTATATATGCCAAGAAGGCACAACTCAGCTGTACAGAGCATGTGACGACCAAAGGAATGGTCCAGATCCGTTGTGACCTGTATCCAGCAGCACTATATGACAGGGCAGGGCAGCTTCACACCATATGGACAATTTCAACATCAACCAGACCACACCTAGGGCAACTCAAGTCGGTGATGTGGAGCATAACATTCAGTCTACATGGTCTAAAATAGGTGCAGTGCAAGTAGTTGCATTGTGTGAATTTAAATCTCATGTTCCGGGGTTTGGTCCCACTCATCCCCTGTGAAAGCCCTACAAAGTATAGTCTCCCATTTGCCCTGCAAGGCTAGTAGGTTGTTGACCCTCATGGAAAGTGCCATTTTATATAACCAGTAGATCAGGTGGCATCCTCAACCAAAGGTCAGCAGTCTGAAGTAGTCCATGAACTGGAAGTTCGTTTCAAACATTTCATACATTTGGTGCGCTGCTAAAGCCAGTGCCACTTAGGTCAAAAATTGGGCACTGGCAGTCTCAATCTCTTCCGTTGTTCTAAACTCTTTAAAACTAAAGGACCTGTCGTCAAGTGTCTCCATGCCTACCTCCATCCAAGCATCCTATTGCTGGGTAGTAAAATAGCCTCCCCTATCCGGTGGAAATCCCACCAATAGTATTGCCAGGGCATGGAGGAAAAACAATCAGGCATTGTAGCAGACCCACCTCCAACACCGGAGGGCTAGATGAAGAAGAGGCAGCCTGGAGGTCGAAGCCTGCTTCATCTCCAGCAGCCTTGCCAGCAACGCCCCTCTTTTAGAGTCCAGCATTCCTTCAACTCAGCCATGTGAAGTCCAACCAGCCAGCGAGTGACTTATTGCAGTTGTGCTGCAAAGTAATAGAGTCCAAAGTCTGGGACACCTAGGCCAACCCTGGAGGTCGATGTCTGGAGTGTTCGCAGGGATACCCAGGTACGCTGCCCATCCCAAATTAAGTCCTGAAGCAAGCTGTTGATGGCTTTAAACCATATCTGTGGCACCAAAATGGACAGATTTGCAAAATAATAAAGAAACCTGGGCAGCATGACATTTTCAATCAGGGCCCCAAAGGCCATGATAGGGAATTATAGTACTCCAAAGAGTGCAGAGTGCTCTCCCAGGGATACTCTCACTGATGTCGTTGTCAGTATGGTATATTCTCATCCCCAAATATTTGAAGACTCTTGGTTACCATTGCAGTACAAGCTTTAACACCAGCTCAGGGGGCTCTACAAGTGAAGACACACAAGGAAAATGCACCACTTGTGCCATTTTGTCTGAAGAGCAGAGACTTGTCCGAACTCCTCAAGGAAAGCTGCACTCCATGGAATACCCATAACTGCATCACTCAAAAAAAGGAGCATATCATGAAGCATAAACAAAGCTATATGTTCTCTGTCATATTATGGGATCCCCTCCTCTAACCCTATGCCTGCATCATGCATGCAAATGGATCAACCACCGATTCCAACAGCTTGGGGGAGCAAGGGCAACCCTGGATTTCAAATTGATCCTAATGCACTTGCCCATGCATTGCGTGCCCTTGCGCCCACATAAAGAAATGCAGCCCATCTATTCTATGCCTCCTCTAGGACCATCCAGGAGGTAACTGCTTGGTGATTATTCCACTGCAATGACTCAGAGGCTTTCCTTATATCTACTGAGAATACCAACATCTCTGGGCAAAGTTCCTCAAAAGCTTCATCATGAACTTGATACAAAGTCAGATGTTGAGGCTTTCCTTATTACTGAGAATACCAAGATCTCTGGGAAAAGTTCCTCAACAGCTTCATCATGAACTCAATACAAAGTTGGATGTTGTGTAAGGAATCATCCAGTTTTGGTCTTCATGCACCAGGGCTGAAAGCTGATGCTATAGCCTATTGCCCAGGACCTTGATAAGAATCCTATAATCCAGGTTGAGCATTGGTAAGGGAGGATAGACTATCAGATTCATGGCATCACATCAGGGTTTAGTGATGGAGACTATGAGAGCCTCCCTGCTCATATCTGGAAGGCATCCAAAGTTCAATGCTTTTCAAATACATGTTGGTCAGTCTGAGGACGAGGTGGGGGATGTATATCTGGTAAAATTTGGCCAAAAGGTTATCAGTTCTGGTTGTTTTACCACAAGCTAGATCCTCTGTGCCTGCTTTGATTTCAGGCTCCACAGTGGGGGTGCCAAACTCTTCTCGCTCCTCAACCTGCAGCTGCGGAAGGGCCATGCTGTTTAGAAATTAATTGAGAATCTCTCCACACACCAGATTGCCAGCCCTGTACAGGTCCTTATAAAGCTAAGTGAACACAGCATGGATTTCTGTTTGGGAGTATGTTCTTTCCTGTGTCTGGCCAGCTAACTGTGTAATGGGTGAGCTACACTAGCAGCCCACCATCTCACTCTCCCTTCACTTGCACAACATTCAGTTAATCCCTCCATTTTAGGGAGTGAACCTTACCCTGCCCTTCAGAATGCTTCTCACAATCCTCCTTCAGGGCCTGTAAAGCATCTGAGTGGCTCACGGTCTCGTTTTACAGGCGCTGTGGGGTCTCCTCCCACATAGACAGTTCTGCCCGAAGGGATCTGTCCACTCCCACTGACTGACTAAGGCAATGCCCCAGAACAACCGCTTAAAAGTGTCCCATTCAATGTTGGTGTGGGAGGCTGTAACAAAGCGAACATAAATCATGCAAATAAAATATATTCCAGGCTTTGTTCAATTGAAATATAGTTGGTTGATTCCAGAGAGGGGGAACATCCACAATAATGTGGCCGGCACCAAAAAATAACGGTCCACTGTCCTCATAACATGAGATCTTGGTAAGTAATAAACTTTGCGTTGCAATCTAGAAAATAGACAGCAAATTATTCAAAAAAATAGAAGAGGCACTATTAAGAAATATGAACAGGATAAACATATTTAGCATGAAATGAGGTCATAGAGATAGCATACAAACAATCTCAGACATGAGTCGATTATGCCACTCTCTTGCACCCTGTACCTCCTACAGTGTGAAGTTCCCAGCCCCACTCTGTCTGCTTCAGGGAGGTCAGATGACTGTCCCTAGAAGCAGCAATCTGATTATCAGGCTGCATGAAGCACATCAAAGCAAAAAGTTCTACCCACTTTCTCCAAATGTGATGCTCTTTAAATTTGCCAAACCTAATGTTTCCTTGGTGTATTGTTCAGGCCTGTCAAGGCCAAAAGAGCAGCCACAATGACTTATCTGTCCCAAAAACTGACTGAATCCTATATAGAGTTCATATCATAGCATGCAGTCGCTGATTTTCCAATTAAATTTGTTTTGTATCTCAATGGAATTAATCTCAAATGTGTTTTGGATCTCATAGGAACATGCACCTGAATGATCTTTGCACCTCAACATGATTCTGCTCATGTTTCCTCAGCAGCTATATACACTGATATTGACATGTTATCACACACGACAAGTCAACTGCATTTGTAAGTGAGAGGGTGTCCTCATTAAAATGTTTCCTAGGACAATTCCCACACGCGCACAAGCTATCCTTCTTTCCTTCCTAGTTTGAGTACCACTGTAACTCAATCATCATCCCTTTCAAGTAATCTTTGTAACAAATTATTGGTCAGGATTGCTCACACAGTCAACAAACTAAATGCAATCATTTACCCATATGCACCCTCTACACCAGTCATCCTTTTTGATGACTTCAATCGAACACTTGCTAATTAAGTGAAGCATAGCCTTTTTTCATAACTCCTCTCTGACCACTCATTAATAAACAATCACAACTCACCAATGGGTTGCCCATTAGAACGGCAAATTTCAGTTATCCATGTAGAAAGAAGAGGGGGCATGACAGGCAGTCTGAGAGGGCAGGTCTATGTATTAATCTCAATGATTCCTGCTTCTATGCTCAGCCACTGCCATTGCAGCACCAACAGCATCACTTTAATCAGTACCAGTATCTCATTAAAGTAGCAATTCTAGAAGCAATTATTGTTCATAGTTTTAGTATATTGGTAGGATGCAGGCAGAAATTTAGCACAACCAGGAAGAAGAATCACAAAGATGGAAGAATGGAGAAGAATTGATAAAACGAAATTCAGTCCTGGCCACGGAGAGGACATTTTAAGGTTGTAGAGTATAAAAAAGTTTGAAAAAAGTGATGAGAATTCATAACTAATTGCACAAAGATACAGTATCTCTAACAGTGTGTAAGATGTATCATAGCCTTAGACTTTGCTATCGATATTATCAGAACCTTTCCCCTCCTTTTCTGACCCTACATTCCACTAGTACAGGAGCATCAGCAGATGGACCATGAAGTCTGTGGAAGGGGAGAGGATGTGGTGATGGTAGGGTAAGATGGCTGTAGCTGATTATTTCTTTATGTAGTGAGTATTGACAATGCCTAGAGGACCTCTCTGCCCAGGGCAGAAATCCGTGCTGCCAGTTCTTCAATGAGACTTGATAATTTTTCATCAAGTTGAACAGTAGATTTGGTCAAATCACTGATTGCAGCAAAGAGATGGCTTATACTCAGCCTTCTCTACTGTACACTGAAACCTCTAGCACCTCAACCTTGCTGATATTTGATGCACCCAACTCCTGCTCTTACATGACCCCTGGTCTGAGCATGTGTTGGTTGATCAGGTTGCCTGGCCTGCTGGGAAACCCTTTTGTGGTCAGGCAGGGGGCTTATGTCATGACAAGGTGGATGGATCATTAGCAGTGCCATTTCCCCTGTTTTCCTAAGCGGACTCTAGTTTTTTTTAATTTGGAATATTTCTGCACTTTGACATTATTATTATTGGTGTTGCAAGCCAAGAAGCTTTGCAACTTTGCATCTCCCCCACTAATACCCATGCATTCTGGAGAATTAAGTAATTTGATTACATCCTGTGAAAAATGTCACAAAATTTCAACATTTTCCAGTAAGTGCACAGGGGGGCACCTTGCAACATAACTTTTGGATCCCATGTGAACTACTTTACCTGAGTGCAGGTTTCCAACCACTCTCCAAGAGGATCGTAATATTATCAGCACCTTTCTCTTTGGACAAACAGGTAGGCCTTCAATTGTATTCTTATTTCTGTGTTGTTTGGAAGGGTGGCATGATGTGTTGTGCTGTGTAAGAGTGATGATGCTCACTTGATTGGATACAAATCCTCTGCTCTTTTACCACCTACCTCAGTCTGCTATTGACTTGTAAATAAGCTTCCCCATCTACTCTGTAGTCTGTTTTCTCTCTAACAAGATTTTCCAATATCATTGCATCAAGGAGTTTGCCATAAACTGTAGATTCTCAAGCCATGTGCATCTGCCACTAACAGTGCCAGCACCTCCACTGGATGATGTGGCTCACGTAATCACTATTGCTTTGGCTCAGGTTTGAGCCATCATCTATTGTTTCCAACCAGGCTGAGGATAACCAAAATCTCCTTTTGTGCTGCACATGTGCATGAGGGTGATTCAGTGTGCCTGTGCCTCCACCCCAATGGAGCACAATTGTGTTGGCTGCAAAGCAGTTTGTAGGGCTTGTATTATATACAAAGACTAATCCAGATGAATGTATCCTGGTGAGAGTAAATGTTGACAGTGGTAAGATAGGTAAATGTTGACATTCGTGTAGTAGAAGGAATCCCCACACTTGAGATATTGTAGTGGTGGGTTTCTCAATATACTGTGTATGAGAAGAATGAATGTAATATTGTTATAAAAACACATGTGGAGGAATTGCACACCATGCCAGAAGTCTCTGTCCTTTGCACTTTCAATTGGAGTGGCTAGAGGTCAGGCGACTATTTCAGATTGACCATTTTTAGCAATAAAAAGTGTTGTAATCCAAGTCTGCCAATGGGGCTATCTGTGAGCACTGAGGCTTAGCATATTCATCTCCAGAAAATACTTGATTGGCTTCTTAACATTGTCAGAGTTTCATAAAAAACAATTCTGGTGGAGTTGCAAAAATCATTACAGTTTCAAATATTCAAAATCAATCAGGAGAATGGAGGCAGGTTTGCACTAAGAAAGAATCAGCCATTCTTTGTGGCTTAATGAAAACAATGCTACAAGGCAAGGATCCTTTAACAGGATATGGTATCCTACTCATCTATCTTAACATGGTCAATTAATACTAGCAACTTATACCCTAGACCAAGCAGAACCAGCCTTCACTATAAACGCCTTAGAATGCATTTTTAAAGATTTTCCACAGGACATTTTGTTTGAGACTCAGTTTCTGTTCCAACTTTAAAGGATTATTCCCACTCCATTAGGTGAATTTGATATTCCTGCTCATTATTGGGCTTTAGCAGAAACCTATGCCTGCACAGGCATACTGAGGACCTCACCTTCAACAGTATCATTGAATCCACCAGGGGTTGAAGACCATTGTTTACAAAGAACGGCAGTAGCTTCATGGAATTAGAATCAATAAAGAGGCTGAACCAGGCAAAACTGAGAGTACATTATATGTGAGCAATCCACCCATCGAACAGAATACAGAAATGTATCCTATTAGGTCTCAATCAAGAGGTCACCAAGATCAGGAAGCTGAGGAATAACCCACTAGTTGTGTGGATAATCATCATTTTCCTGAGAAGGGGAGATCATAGCAAGATATCTCTCCCTTTACCTTTGCTACAAAGAGAATGATGGGGGCCGAGGCTAAAGCTAAGTATAAGTCTTCCACTGCTCCCATTATGGGAGAGTGCCACCAACAAAAGTAACCCACACCGAACATCGTATTCCAATGACACAAGTCATGGCATAGCTAAAACTTTGCTAGCACCATACAATCAACCAGAATTACACTGTCGCTCTTACAAATCAAACAAATCAATGCTCTTTCACACTAGTCCAGTTGCAATATGCTATCTATGCTGTGAACCAGGAGAAATGGCATTCAACTTCGATTTCATATCTTGACATGAACTAAGTGATCAAGAACTACAAAAATGAGGAGGTAGAGAAAGGTTTAAAGAAGAGAAAGAGAGATCTCCAAGAGATAGCAATTCCTCTAAATCACCTATTCTAGATAGCCTTAGTAAATCAGGCAACTTTGAATCCTCTGAGGAAACATTAACATCAACCACACTAATGCTTAAAATGATTCTAAGAGAAAAAGCCCTTAAACAGCTTCCCACAGAATAGGGACAAAAGATTTAACTGCCAATAAATTAGAGGTGGTAGATGAATGTTTCACAATGTCACCTGATGCAGGGTCAAAGACAGATGCGTGCATAACTACCTGGGATACAACAGCTCTGGAAAGAAAACTGAAAGTTCAAAACCAGTGGAAAGCAACCAAAAGAATATGCGAGAAAATTAACAAGCGGTCAAGATGCTCTAAAATTTGAATAGTAGAGGCAATGAAAGGAACCAGAGGACAACATAAAGGCAACCTAATGTCATGGCTCTGTAATCTCTTAAATGAAGGCCTAATGACAGATAGGGACCCCACCTATGATAATGCTTAACTATCAATAAAAGAAGCATACTGGATTCCATTTTTCTCACTAATGACTGGTGCCAGGCCTCCCACTATTTGTGTTTTCTTCCAGGGTTATCTTCTCAAGGAAAACATGTTTATTCTAGCCATGGAGAAGAACTGCATTCAGACTAAAGAGGGATATACATTTTCGTTTCATCGGAATTAGCTTGGAAAACTGCTGCCTGACAGGATGAGATGCATGCCATGATTCCAGAATGAAGGATCCTGACAATTTCAGCCATGCCTGTAGCAGGCTCCTCAGTCAAGACCAGTTGGAAAATATCACTTTTAATCATTCTCAGCATCAGAACAATTCTTCTTCTTCTTTTCACAGCATAGAAAATGAGCTATATGAACTTAGGGAACTCACTATGGAATAAGACATAAGCCCTAAAATTGGCAATGGATGAGAAGGTACAGGTGGAAAATCACCCAGGGGGTGTACCTCTTCTCAGGATGCACTACAGGACCTCCAGATTTACAGTGATTAGCAGAGCCTGTGATTGACAGTAGAGCAGGGCCTTGTGGTTGAGGGCCTGAGAAGGTACAGCAGATAGGCTAAGAGAAGGAGTGACAGGGGGAGCAGAAGATGATAGGTATTGGAAGATATGGCCAAATTGGGGACACAATAAGGAGCAGCAATTGGAATTTTAATATGACTATGATTACTTGTCCATGACAAGTCCATTTATAACAGCTATCCTTAAGAATACCGAATTAAGGGTCAGATATACTAAACAGTGGTCAAATTGCGACCAGTATTTTCACGATCAATGTTGAATTTTGTGACCCTTTACTATGTACTAATAGCTCAGTTTCCAAAAGTTCCATTCAGAGTGGGTTGCAATCTGACCTACCTCATCACTATTAATAAGGTAGGCCGCAAATTGCAACTTACTCATATTGGGTGCCAAGATAAATAGGTTCAGCATACCTCCTTGCTTGCTATGGGATTTAAATAAAATATTTTTTTAATGCAGCCCATTTTCTTTAAAAGAAACGGGGCCTTGCTTAAAAAGAAATACCTTTTTAAAACACATTTTAAGGGTTGACTTTGGTCCCTTGGACCACTGCTTACTCCCCAACTGTCAGAAATTGGGTCTCTGGTTTTCAGCCTTATGTACCCTGCCCAAATTGGGACCACAATTCTAGTCAGGGTAAGTCAAATACATGACCCTAAATTAACCTGTGCTCACCCTCTGGTAGCTTGGCGCAGAGCAAGCAGGCTTAACTTAGAAGGCAATGTGTAAAGTATTTGTGTATCACACATAAAGTAATCGCAGTGAGAACATCACAAAAAGACTCCACACATTATCAGGAAAATAGACACTCTTTATTTATAGGATAAAACCAAAGTAACAAAAATCTAATTAAGAAATCCCACATTTAAAAAATAAACAAAAGCAGTGCTTGTAGCAGGTTACGTGTCAAAAGATGATATGGAGCCCTCTGCTATGAGAGTGTGCTTGTTTTAAAAATATTACAGGAATATTCTGGATATGCTCTTCACTAACAGTGAACACATGTAACGTCCTCAGGTAAACCTCTCCCCAACACGGTAGCTAGGAAGCTGTTAAGGGGGGGGTCAGTGACACCAGGGGGAATCACCGCCATGGCCACCGATTTGAGAGTTAAGGAGGGAGTGTGGCAATCGGTCAAACCGAAGCCGCTCTACCGCCCTTGGTAAAGTAGGCTGCGAACTGCAAGGAAGCCGCTTTCCAATTCTTGACAAAACAGGTGGCGAGCTGCAGGGAAGCCACTCTGCTATCCCTGACAAAGGGGGTAGCAAGTTGCAGGAAAGTCGCTCTCTGATCCTTGACAAAGTGGGTGGGAAGCTGCAAGGAAGCCTCGTGGGGGGTGGATTTGATGAAAGCAGGCAGCCGATTGCAAGGAAGCTGCTCAAGGCTCTTTGATGTCTTGGAGACCCTTCGTAGAACTGGAGACAGGTCAGCAAGCCCTTGGAGTAACTCTGGGGATAGCTGTTGAATCGTGGGCTGCGGGCAGAGATCAGCAGGGCGGCATAGCAGCAGTTCCTGGTAACAGTCAACCCCGGCAAGGTGTGATCCTGGCGCACAGCAGTTATTATTCCAGCAGGTTCCTTCAGTCCAGAAGTGCACTACTTTTAGGGGGGTCAGAGATCAGTAGTTATACTAAAAAGTGCCTTTGATGTGTGGGATGACTTCAAAAGGTTTCTGTAAAATGTACAGGTACCCCCTTCAGCCCAGCCCCGCCTCCAGACTATCAGTGGGAGGTAATCAGCTGTCCATCTCATTCTGAACATTCCCAGGCATGTATCGTGAGGGAGGGTTTACAGACTCTTCTTTGGCTCCCTGTCAAAACGAGGATTGCCTTGAAGGCCTTATGTATAGCTTGTTTGGCCCTGCACCAACAAAGCTCAAAACAGCTGAACTCTATGTTTCAGTTGTACATCCCAGCCAGACCAGTTACATCTTCCTCTCCTAAACTGGCATATGTTCCCAGATTTTGGAAAGCCAGGTGGGGAGGTAGGTCCTTTTTAGTGGAGGCTGCAAAGCTTTGGAACCCTGTCAGTCCACATCGCCGATATAGAGTCCTTCTCGGTTTTTCAAAAACAGCTGAAAACATGGCTCTTTAACCTTCCCCTTTCATATTCTGTGTCTTTGTCGCTTCCCCGGGTTTTACGCTAGTGGTTTGATACCTTTAGGATTAGTGCACTATATAGAAGCTCCAAAAGACATACATGCATACATATATACCAGGGGTGTCTATGATGTTGTTCATCCCTCCCCTACGAGACTTATTCCCCTTCATATCATCAAGATGGGTGGCCCTACACTGAATCTCCATGTCTGGGATCCACTTGTTGTTGATGAAGACATCCCCAGACACGCTAAGGGCCAGCCTGGGACCAGAGATGAAAGCAAGAGTGGACATGTTTGTGCATTGGCTTGGTAGTTTTGCTACCTCCAAGAATCTCTTTTCTGGAAAGTCTTGGGGCGAAACAGTACCCTCCCTTATGGTGCCTTTCCTGCGCATCCTATATGGCTCAGTTTGGATATCGTTAGTCGCGGTGAGAAGGTACAGTGTTGTAGGAGTGGTCTTGTAGCGGGTCAGAATTACTACTACCTTATGGGGCTCTACTCGGTTGGGCTGTATCTTGGACCTAATCCTACATAGGTAAAGGTGGAGAAGGCATTTTGCTTTTTCAGGGGCTACCTCTTGGGACAACTAAAGCACGTCTGTGCCTACTGCGTGCAGTATCAGCGAACAGATATAACATGACTGGACTGCTGTCTGTGAACCAACGGCATTAATATGCTGATACCATGTGCTGTGTAAGAGGGCGCTGTGTAGTGTGTGTGGAATGCTGGTGTTGTGTTTGGTGTAATCACAGGTGACATGGGAGTGGTCCCTACGCAAGTGCGGTGACATTTTCTAAATGGACTTCATTAGACTAGGCAGTTCCTTGGCAAAGAATGGATGCAGCAGTACCGATAATAAACAGAGGATATAAACGTGAACAAAACTACATAACTTTTTGAACATCTTGGGATGAATCCAGGGGAGATGTCTGTAGTCCTTTGGTGGTTGGAGTTTCATAGTTTCAACAGTTCAAAAAGGTTTGCGATGCAGTTCATAGCTTTGATTCAGTTGGGATGGCTGATGTGGTACAGTTCGGAAAAAAGTTCACAGTGTGGTTGACAGTAAGGTGGTCATGTTGAGACTATTGATGTGGTTGTTGAAGAGGTGATGGCCCGTTGTAAAGGTGGTGCACTTGATGGCTCGTTTGCAGACCTGTTGAATAAGAGCTGGGTTTGATTTGTTATTTTAGAAAACATTGCATACTTACATGTCATCACCAATTATTTCCTAGAAATTCCTGCACTTTCACAATTTCAGTAGGGCACCAGAAGGTACCTAATTTGAAAAAAAAATAGGTTATTGTTCATGAATGTATTAATTTTATGGGTTGTTGGGCCTTCCTCCTCTCCGTGCCTCACCAGGTGTACTGTCGTAAAGCATATTTAATGGGGTGATCTTGTGAGTATTTGGATAATTTTAATTGATAACTAGCACTGTGTAGGTATCGCCAGTCCTCCAGTATCCTAATGTGTACATGGTGGTGCCATCAGTGCGGGTGGGGTTTTTCAACCTACATGTGCACAATATGATATATAGAGGGAAGTGTGTTGCAACTGAATGTGTTTGGCGATCACAACATGCCCTGAGGTCACCTGTATACCCCTCTAGTCCTGGCATGTGATGTGTAATGTAACCTTTCCCTAGTGGCGCCAGGTGTCTTGACTACACCCTCTGTCTAGAGACTACTTTTTGGGCTAGCTTTGTTCCTCTTTTTATTGGACATTGGGTGCCTCCCTAGATCCTCATGTGATCTGTTATCTCAATTGTCGTGAAAGGGAGGGGATCGGAGTGTTGTTCTGTGGCTCCAATGTGCCTCTAATTGCAGTGTCCAAGAGTGGGATTATGCTCCCTCCAGCTGATGTGTGTATGGCCTTTTGTGTTGGCTGATAGCTAGGCCTAATACGGAGCTGAGCACATTGATTCTCACTTGGAGCTGTGATGCATCTTTTCAGACTTCCTTTCCCCGGCACCGCCTTCTCCCTCAGACCATGTCTTATTTGACCGGCAGTCCCTGGCTGTTACTTGGAATAATTGGAGGGAAAGGAGGAGGAACGATCGCTGCATGGAGAGACTGGAGCAAGGCCAAGAACTTGTTGAAGTTTGCCCAAATGACGATAATGAACTGGTATGGCTGGTTGCTCTGGTGTACCACCTCTATTGACTCAGCGCTATGCAGCGTTTCACAATCTGTTGGATTTCATGCATGTGCTGTGGAGGGTATGGGGTCTTTACTATCCAGGCGTACAGGAAACCTCCCCGTGTGGTGTGACCAGCCAACCCCACCCTGGGGGGGTTCAACAGCAGAGTGGGGCCTAGGCTCTGCAGGCACCCTGAACGGAAGACTCTACTGAGGATACCCAATCGACAAAACATGTGCAGCAGACCTGAGCTTCCTGAATGCAAGTAAAGGCTTGAATCCCTCATGTTGTCTTCTTGGTCCTTCTCTTAAGTTTTTAGTACACAGAATTTTGAGATGTGTGTCAAATGTATGCTTCAAATTCAGGGTTTTCACCTACTGCAGATTTGGGTTCTGTGATTGTGTGAAGGCATTAATTTAGCAAGCAGATACCCCTCCCTGACTTGGTTGTGGCCCCAGTCCTTGCTGGGCTGGGTTCCCTGTCTGTGGTTGCTGTTGCCATGTGTTTGTCCAACTACTTGACCCCTGTTCTGGTTGTGCCACAGTGAACTGACTTCCCTATGGCTGAGTGTAAGGTGCTTTCAGGTTTCCCTGGGCTTGGTTTTGTGGATGGAGATTTTGTGGGGCTTGGCCCCACTCAATGACCTCTGCTTGCGATATGCCTTTAGCCAGCATCTGTCAGCCATGTGGCCCATTCTGTGGCAATAGTAACATTTTATGAGGGCTGGCTCCTGCCAACTGCCCTGGTTTCTGTTGTTGAAGCTAGGTTGAACCCCTCTGGGGTTTTGGGGTGGACCTTACTTCAGAACTGGTGCCATTTGCATGCATGAGGCCAACACGGCCTCCTCGAGGGTGTTTTATTTCAATTTGCAATGGACCGGCTTAGCAGTGGCTCTCTGGGCTTGCTGCTGTCGTTCTCTACCCTTCGCGTTTCATTTTGGGATAGTGTAATATGTGAGCTTGTATCTCCCACCAGGGTTTGGTATCTATCCCCACTACGCTGTCCAATCTACTTTGTATTTTAGTGGGCAGCCCCTTTTTGAGGATATTGTAAAAAAATGTGACTTGGGAACCGTGTTGGTCCATAACTGTTCTGTCTTTTGTCCCCATCATTCTCTCATCCTATCCAGAAAATTGGTTATGGTCTTCCCAGGTTTCATGGTTTCTGTCATTAACCCTCCTACATCGGGTAGTCGGGGAACATTTCCCTCAGTGCTGTCCATATTTGGTGCCTGTACGAATTGAATGTGGCCCTGTCATGCTCTGTGTTTGTCGGTGTGATTGCTAGAATGTGAGCAAGGGTGAACATTGTGTTAATCTGTTTTCTGATAAGACTACTTAGCAGACATTTGACATCGCCTATTTCTAGGTTTGTTCCTCTGGGGCTCTTCCCAAAACATGAGGTCCATTTTCCCACCCCATGCAACAATGATGGCAATTTGGTCCTTAGCCCTTCTTTCTCCATCTAAGCCCATGGCACATAGATGGTCCCTGGCATGCCCTTCTTCAGTAGAGGGCATATGTTGGCTCTGGGTAGCTCCACTGGTTTCTCCCTAACATAGCAGTCACATCTTCTTAGACAATCCTGAATGTAGGGTAAGTTCCACTTGGGATTTCCTCTTTCTTGCCAGATGCAGTCTTCCACAACAGCTATGTCCTTGTTTTGAAGAATCTCTCCTCTGGCCAGGGACTATTGTACTGGTCAGTTTCCTTGGTTCAGCAGGCTAGCAGGTGACAAAAAGGCTTCACAAAGATCTCACTTTCCTCTCGAGCCACTATCTCTTTAGGGGTCAGTTTGTCTGCCCTGCACATTTGGGAGGAGCAGCAGGCATCTTCATCGCTGCACCACTCGTGCGCATGCAAAGGTGCCATCTTGGTTCTCCTGCATCTAAGTTGAGTTTTTACCAGCCTACTTTAGTGTCTTATTTCATGGTCAGCACCTCTCCTACGCTGATGGTCTGATGAGGCTCGGACCCCAGCCAAAAGCCTCTCTTATAAATCTATCTTAGATTCTTCCACAAACAGGTTGCTGCTCTACTGTCTCATTGTGCTTCCAGGGTGCAAACTCTCTCTCTCTTCCTCCCTAGTTCGCACCTTTCCTCTAAACCCCAACTAGATTGCCTCCTTTGTTCTGAGCTATGTCCTGTTCTTTTTGCACAACATTTGCCCTCAAACTCGCTTTCTGTTGTTTCTTTGGCTACTAGAGCATACCCTGTGGCTTATCCCTCAGCATCGGATCCCGGAGGAGTGGGACCCCTTTCCTCACCCTCGCTAGTTGCCTCACTGTCCAGGACTGCTATGAATCTCCCTGACACTCAAGTGCATTCACTGGAATCCGTGGTAGTGCACGTTCTCCATGCCGCAGGGGTTTGATGGGCTGAACGTCATTGTCAGGGGGTTGAACTTCGTGGAGCTCTAGCGCTGGACTGGGCTGGTGCTGGGATTACCTGGAACTGCTAGTCTGTTAGTCTGTCATGCTAAGACCTAACAGTTTGTTGTTTGGTAGGGGTCCCTTCTACTCCCTGAAACAGAGGATTGGTGTAACATAAGGTGGGGCATCAGGCATCAGGAAGAACACCTCCATTCCTGCATGTGGCGGGGGAGGTGTGTCGCCTTGTTTGCTGATTGTGGGATAGGTTCAACGGTCTGGGCCTCCTCAAAGATGGCCCATAATTCTAATAATGCTTCCCTCCTGTCCTTCTTTTGCCCTACATATTTAGTGTGTATGTGTGTCATTGTGTGTTTAATTATGTTACTGTCAAAGGTTTCCTCTTCTGGCCAGGAAAACATGTGTGTCTTGGTGTGTGTGTGTGTGTGTGCCATTCCATTTACCATTTACCATTTATTTAATTGTTATTAGCCTATCCGGCCTTAACAATAATCACACAATAGATATCAATCCATCAAACTCAATAAAAATCACATTGAATAAAACATCTCAGTAAAAAGGAAACTATGCTTGAATTTTTTATTTAACATGTACCAAAATGTGTCCAATTTACCATACATATCGTGAAACCTGATTTGACCATAATTTACATAAAAACTTAACTTATTCTAGAAAAACGTTATAAATCTAATATTTAAAATGTCTTATTCTGGAACGAATCATTTGGGACCTTGCAGTGCCTTCCAACCATTTAATAAAAGCCCGAGGCCTAACCCAGTTTTACACTACCCTGCACCGATTTCCCAAGCTAAATAGCTACGGGATAACATAGGCTATTGTGCCTATGCCAACTGTGGGTGCATTGATAGACGTAATTTCCATGCTTCCAAGATATAAGTTGAGACCTTTGTCACAATGTATTTCTCATCTGAACGCATACATAGCGCTTCCGCCTCCTTGCACTTCCTAACTCCGTAAGATCTGAAAAGTGGACGAAGGTACAGTTTACGGAGTTTGAGCGTAAAGTGGCATAATAAAAGGAAGTGGGAAAGTGTTTCCGGACCACCATGAAGGCATGGACAGCATTCTAATTTACCCGGAGGAGCGGATTGCCATCTGTTGACCACCGCTGTCACTGGTAGTGTGCCCATACGGAATTTAAAGTAGAGAGCCCTTTTTTCCTCCGGATAAATACTGTCTATGAATATTGCTGGTTTAAGCTCTTGGTTAAACAAAATATACCGCTTGAATAAAGGGCTAAATGACTCGCACATAATCTCAGTCTTTCTCTCCCAATATGCCTTTTTTATAACAGCTAGACTAGTCCTTCCGATTTTTTCTGGATGGAACCAAAAGTCATCCTGGCCGATAGCAGCCAGGATAGTTGAGATATGTTTGAACCAGGGCAGTTTCCGATGGTTTTGCAACTTCATGATGTCCTTAAGTACATCTCTGAATGGTTTGAGAGCCTCTTTTGTCCAAATACGGATCCAGTATCTTACTGGAGCCAGAGCAATGTAGTCCTCAACCTTTCTCATCTGTAAATCAATTCTTATTGCATTCATTGGTGTAGCATTACCTAGACAAAGTAATCGGCGTAAGAATTTGTTCTCGGTTACTTGTATTGATGGAATCATTCATGGCAAAACTTGTAAAGCTATGATTCCATGATAAATTTGGACAGCTTTTTTAACTTTGATTCCATGATTAATTTGGGCAGCTTTTTTAGGGGGCAGATAGACGTCTTGCTTTTATGATTTCAGGGAATGTTATGTTTTACTCTGTTAGTGGGGGAATATATACACAGGGTTGTTAGTTCTACTCAGCTCAGTGTTATTTACAGATGCATCAATATGAACATTTCACATACACAAATAACTATGAAGGGTCACAACCTAGAAGAAAGTGCAATTGTTAATTCAAATGTCATGAAATTTGGCATCAAAATAGAAAACTTAATTTAGTATCAAATAGCAATTTGTGAGAACTAGCAACATCTTCAATAGATCACTGAGTCATTGAAAAAACACAATACTCAAGAGAAAACCCAGTTGTGTTAGCTTATCAGCGCCACAATATGAAAACAGCATCATTTTTCAACTGGTACAAAGAAAAACTGACAACGCAAAAAAAAGTGATGACTTTGTCAAAAATAGCTTATCCCACTTCTAGTACATGCAATCCTGTTACCAGAGGAAGCAATGCACAGTACATGGGACTTAGGCCCCCGTTATGACTTAGGCGGTCAAAACAGTTGTCAGCTGTAGTCACGCCAGCCAGGAGACCGCCATATTATGACTCGTGCCAGCTATCTGCCATAAATTGGGCAAAGAACCCCCAGCAGCCATACTGGCGGTCGGCAGTTTAATGAAGTTTGCCCTGCTGGCACTGCCACGTCATCACAACAGTGCCTGCCGTACTACAACTTTGTAATCGGCGTGGGGGTGTTGTGGTGACAGGACGGTGCCGGCAGAGCAGGCCCCATGGACCCCGTTCCGTCCCAGATGACAACCAGGTAAGGTGATCGACCGACGGGGGTGTTGAGTGTTGTGTGCATAAATGGGTGTGTGAGTGTGTGTGAATGGGAGGGGGGTGTTGTGTGTAATTGTGTGCGTGTGTGTGCAAGTGTCTGTGTGCTTGTGTGAATGCTTGTATGCGGGGTGGGGTAAGTGTTGTGGCCATGTGTGCATGTGTGTGTGAATGAGTGAACGTGGATGTGTGCGTGTATGTATGTATGGATGGATGTGTATGTGTACGTCTGCATGTGTGTGCGTGGATTGGAGGGGGTCCAGTACGGGGGCAGATGGGTCAGTACGGGGATTGGGCGGGTCAGTACAGGGATTCAGTACAGGGATTGGAGGAGGGGGGGTCAGTACAGAGATCGGGGTGGGGATGTCGCTGCTTGTGGGGTGAGGGGCTCCTAATGGGGTTGGGGTTGGAAGGACTCCTACAGGGAGGGGGGAATTTGGGGAGTCCTGTAGTTGTGACAGGAATTAGTTTTCCTGTAGCCAGTATCCTTACCGCCAGGGATTTCGTGGTGGGCTGCCACCAAGGAATCCCTGGCAATAAGGATACTCATTATACCGCGGGCGGTCTTAGGTGGACCGCCGGGCCGAATATGGTCAATCTTCGGCCAGGCGGTCCCAGCCGCCTGGCGGTACAGCCAATGAACTGGCTGCGTGGTGGCAAGTTCACTGCAACAGTCATAATTTGGCAGTCCTGCACCGCCACTCTGTCAGCGGTCTGGCCCCCACCGCCGGCGTAGCGGGGCAGGACCACCAGGGCCATAATGAGCCCCTAAGTGAGCCCGATAGTCTTGTTGATATCGACTCTGGGGCAAAGATAACAACAATGTATGCAGTGAAAAAAGGAATAACCCCACAACCACAGCTCCTTCTTGGCTAAACACAAGCTACGCCTAATCTCCTAGATCCAAAATGTTTCCCTCCCAATCACACTCTATATCACGCCCAGCAGTCCAAGCAAACAACACCTCTCACTTCTTTCAGATATCAACAGTGTTAAAAAAAACAGTGGCACTAAGAAACCCTTTTTGACTAAAAATAACATTGAGTTGCAGGCCCTATATCACACCCAGGGCCTATGCATACAATCTGTGTTACGCCCAGCGGTCCAATCAAAAGAGGCCTCTCAAAATTGAGATGCTAGCCCTATGTTACACCTAGGGTCTATGCGTACCATCTGTGTCATGCCCAGTGGTCCATGCAGTGAGGCCACAACCCTCTATTACAGCCGGTGAACAAGCGTACCATGTGTGTCAAGCCCTGTGGTCCAAGCGATCAACCCTGTGTCACACCCAGGGGAGAAGTGTACCATATGTGTCATCCCCAGTGGTCGATAGAGACCTCTCAAAATTGAGGTGCCAGCCCTATGTTACACCAAGGACCTATAGATACAATCTGTGTCACGACCAGCAGTCCAAGTGACAAACAACATTCAGCTTTCCTAGCACGATGACTATTAAAACAAGCCTTTCTAATGCGATGGGTCTCGCATTTGTTTGAGTTACAGCTACAAACGTTGTGATCTCCTAACGGGACTTCTTGCCACATAAATTCAGTTTCAAATAAGCAAGCAATTCAAAGTGCCACAGCATCAGCGTGAAGTAGCGCACAAAAGGAAAAAGAAGTTCGCTCACAGTCAAACGTATCGGCAAAAGTGCAACTAGCCATGTAACAGGGGCGATGTTCAAGGCAGTAACCAAACCTCCCCAAGGAGGGACAAACATAAAGCATTAACCAATGAAAATAAAGGATTTTTGAAGGGCAAGCCTATCAATGAGTGATAGTGATGGGTGTGCGGTGGGTGTGGTTAAAAGCCCAGATACATACCAACACTTTGGAAAAGCAGCGATTGCGCACTGCTATGCTTGACCTAAAAAGGTGATTTTCTGGTTTGCCATACACCTAATGCTAGGACTAAGGCTCTGATGTAGTCTCTTACCCTTCTGATGACAGCTTCAGGACGGAGCTCCACCCTGTGGATTCAGCAGAATTTCCAATCAATTGCGGCGTCTGCTCACCTTCCTTGCTGAGCAAATGTGAATCCACCAGAGTGGGGTCCCCTTCTTTCGGTCACAGTTGAGTCCGAAAAACCAACTAGCTCCTATCTGGCTCCCCAAAATATTGCTTGAATGTGACATTACCTTGAAAAAAACAAAAGACAAGAGGCGTCCGGAAAAACAGGAACGGTTCGTTTAATTAAACATTACGGCCATGAGAACAGTTATAGAACCGGGCTCTGAGGACTGTCTCAAAGTACAATGGTTTTGAGCAGTGTTTTACACATCTCTCTGGGTACCATAACGCAATAACAACAGTCCTTTTGAGGTGAAGAATGTGAACAGTTGTCTTGGAGCCATATGTAAGGTCCTCATAACAAATGTAGGTGGACCTTGTCCTTGCATGGGCACAGTGTGGGCCAGTGGGTAACGCATCCCGACGACTGGCCTTAGGGGCATGTGATCTCTGCGTGTTGCTGTGCGTGCTGTGTTCTGATTGGCTGTGTGTTCCTAACTTCATGTGGCATCTGACTTTATGGAGTTTGAGAATGTGCGCACCCCTCCGTCCATGATTGTTTTCCTGGGGCCAGTCTCCTGGGACCAATGTGGAGTTGTTGTGCCTATCTGTGGGACTGATCTAACATTCCTGTTTACAGATTTGTCTTCTGGCTACATGCTACCCCACTTGTGACCTGTCAATCTGTAACCTCAGGTCTGGTCTCAGAGCCTGCCTGACCACATACTTTGTAGTCAGGGTTGAGGGAGAGTTCACAAAGGGTAAATTTAATAATGGTGATGCAATTTCGTTCTTATATGACTATTCAAGTATTAACACTAGACTGCGTACAGTGTGCCAGAGCAAGGAGAGATAAGAAATGCTACATATCTTTGTAAAGGTGGTGAAATTCTGCTTTCTTCTTTTCATGCAGTGTGTCAACATCAGGACAGTGCGCGCTCTATGGTCAACGTAATGCAAAAAGCCTATCCTTATGTAATGTAATAATTCATGCATTATGTGTTGATGCAGTATGCTAACCTTTTGCATTGCAGAGATTCATCTTGAAACGTCATTAATGCTGTTTGTAATGTATTGCTCATTTTCAAGGCTTTGCTGCAGGATTACAGGTTGTGGTCCCTATTCTGAGTCTTTCTTGCAGTCTGGCTGGGTGTGGCACGTGGGCGGGGTCTGGGTCTGTTTAAGGGACCCAGCCGAGCTCCACGTGCTCACTATTCAGAGGTCCTGGTGCAGAGCAGCAGCATTTTCCTGAGCTCCTGTTCCGGAGGCCTACCTAGGATTTCCATGCCCTGTCCTCAGAAGCTTGGTGATCTTCAAGCAGGGCGGTAAGGCAGAGGTCGGGTTAGGCTCCCGACTCCGTTTTCAGAAATACTTGAGTTTTGGGCCGTTTGGTGAAATCGCGTGTGCAATGTTTTTTTTGGCATTTAACTCTTGCAGTTCAGATCGGCAGTGTGCACGATCATTTCCTGGCATTTAAACCTTGATGATTGAATCGACAACAGTGTGCACGATTCATTCTTGGCATTTAACTCCTGCAGTTCAGATCAGCAGTGTGTGTGATCATTTCCTGGCATTTAAACCTTGATGGTTGAATCGGCAACAGTGTGCACGATTCACTCTTGGCATTTAACTCTTGCAGTTCAGATCGGCAGTGTGCACAATCATTTCCTGGCATTTAAACCTTGATGGTTGAATCGGCAACAGTGTACACGATTCATTCTTGGCATTTAACTTTTGTAGTTCAGATCGGCAGTGTGCGCGATCGTATTTTGGTATTTAAACCTTGATGGTTGAATTGACAGCAGTGTGCGCGATTCATTCTTGGCAATTAACCCTTGCAGTTCAGATCTGCAGAGTGCGCAATCGCATCTTGACATTTAGACCTTGACGGTTGAATCGGCAGCAGTGTGCGCGATTCTCTTGGCAATTAACCCTTGCAGCTCAGATCGGCAGAGTGTGCGATTATGTCTTGGCATTTAAATCTTGATGGTTGAACCAGCAGTAGAGTGCATGATTCATTCTTGGCATTGTGTTTCAGATCGGCAAAGTGTGCGATCATTTCTAGGCATAGAAATCTTGATGCACAATTTGATATTAAAGGGTATATTAATTTCTAAGCAATCGAATCCTGAAAGTTAAGACAGAGTGTGACCTTGTAGTATCATTAATGAGTCTAACGCAGTTTATTCCTGAAAACGAATGTGTTCATTGATTACTGTTATAATGTAGTTGCTATTCCAAGAAATATCTTGAGACAGTTCAAGGTTCAAAGCATAAGATGTTATTCTAAAAACGCTCATATGAAAGTTTGCATAATCCTTCTTTATTTTCCAGGTACCCGGAGCTAATAAGGTCACGATATAGGAAAGCTCTTGATCATTCATGTTATCCGTATATAAATATTAGGAACAAAGTTTATGGAAGTCAATGTGAATAATCTTGCTATTGTGTTCTTAACTTTTGCTCCTTCCCCGCTGTTCCCAACCTAAAACCCCACCCCCCACTTGGCCATTCTTTAACTCTGTGCTATAATAGCTAGTAGAGTATTCGGTCTGCCAAGAGGTGGACATATTGGGAACAGGCGCAAACCCCGAAGATCCGGACTCCCTGACACAGTGCAGCAACTTTGCTTGCAGCCTTGCGTTGCATGAAAGATAAGTAAATACCCTTAAGTGTCTACGTAGAGCTTGTATTTTCCTTTCCCGATTAATATTGTTGATTTCCCATGATTTAATTAAAGCCAATTCCTGCCTATCAAGTTGCATCTGAACTTCATTGCTGGTTGGAAAAAGTAACTGAACGCAGGATTGCTCTCTGATACCCTCTGAATAGATATATAAAGGAATTCCCAATTTTTGGACCACTAGTTTTGACAGCTCACATATTTATTGAAAGGAGTGTGAGCCTGGGATTCTATTTGTATTTATTTACATGAAGGGTTATACGTAGGTATGTTTCTACAGGAGGTTGCGCTCTTTGAATAGCCTGGACTTTCCTTCAGTTTAGGAGAGTTGGGTGTTTATTAAGATGAGCATAAGCACTCTTTGAATAATCTATTGCCTAGGGAGGAGGAGAACCAAGTGATTTATGTCCCTGTGATATCCACTGTGCCATAGTTATTAAGAAAGACATTGCACTTGGCTTGTGTCACAGACAGAAGATAAAACAAGAAAGATGGACATGAAGAAGTCACTGTTATGAACTGTCATGATACATTTATTGATATAAATCAATGCTCTATTGATGTAATGTATCTTAGAGGGGTAATAAGGAAAAAGGAGATATTCAAGAAGGGATTCATCGCATGAGATAAAGTTATATTAACAGTAATATAGTATCGCAAATTTGCACAACATGTGCCTATATTCAGTAACATTAATTGTAAATCAGCCAACTGCACCCTACAAAAATGCAGAATTTCTGTTCACACGTACCTGTTTGATATCCACCCAGATGATTCATATCTAGGTACCTGCTTTGGGGCAAGCACTGCCTTAACTTACAACCAAGGACATGAAATAGCGCCAGTCAAAAATGGTTTGTGGATTTGCCCTAGCTGTTTACAGAAAGGCAAGAAATAGCACCATTACGCCCCAAGTTTACTACAAACCTTTCATGGGAAGTATCATGGACTACTTTTGGAGAAAAACCATTATCAAGTAAACAGTTTTGTGACAGCAGTGTTTGACTTTGTAGGCAGTACTCGGTGTATCACAAGTGGTTTCTCCCTTTCCCGCCTTTTCGATAGCCACAGGGATCAGCAAAATGTATTGTGTGAAAGTGAAAATGCGTGTGACTTGACTGCATGAGATAGTCTTGTTTTAGGAACTGTACACATTGAGTTGGTACATTGTGCAGCTTTTAGAAAATGGCCTTACTCTCATACAATTTTCACGTAGACGACTGCCCACAGCACTTTTATTTCTGTATAACCCGTAATTGTACCCCATATGGAAAAAATCAGCAATTCCACAAACTTCTGTTAAAAACCTGCAATGGTATTTTAAGTAGTTGTGCAAAACTATATTTATTGAAATACCACAAGCAGCAAGGGAAATGCATTGCAAAGAGGCACGTGGTGCTTTTCCAAAATGTCTATTTTGCAACATTGCCGAGACAACCAGAGCAGTGTTTGCTATGAAATGGGGCGTTTGCAAGAAAATCATCCTTTTCTGTTTTATTCATGTTCTTTAAAAAATGAAGACATGCAGGTAACAGCTAAATGAAACATGGTAGCAGTTTACAGATTAATCAGCAAGCATTCAAATAAATAAATAACGACCCATATTTTAGAGTTCCTGAAGGTCTATGGGTGAAGGACAGTGATTCCAAATATGATAAGACAAAGATAAAACCGCAAATCACGTTCTAATTCAATCTTGACCATAAAAAAAGAGAAACATGAGCTGCTTACAAAGCTAACCAGCCTGTATGTCTAGGAACGTCATTCAGTGAGGAGCCTATGCGGGCTACCACTTCTTTTAAACAGTTTTTATAACATTTACATTAAATCGAGCATCACGTTATTATTTGTCAAGAATCTGGCAGAAGGCGCAGATAGATGAATGTTTCCACTGCAAGCGTGTCACTACAATCACGTCTCTGCACTGGCCAAGTAGACCACACAGTTTAACTGTCACTTGATAGTACGTGATATTAGTCACAGTATCCTTGACAGCACAGTGTATCTATGTTCTGCTAAATAAAATATAAGGGATACAACAAAACTCATCATCATATTTTACTATTTACTTCACATCTAAATACAAACGAACCTAAATGCATTAAGAGTCGCAGACATGTTTGTGTGGCGCACATGGGGGCAGATTTAAGAGCCCCTTGCACCAATTTAGTACTGCCTTAGCGTCATTTTGTGGGTGCTAATGCAATTCTTAGGTGGCCTTTTCCCTGCGTCATATTTACAAAGTGTCTCAATGCATGCATTGCTCCACTTTGTTACCCCATGCGCCACATTATGCCTGCGCCAAAAACAATGTATTCAAGGGGGGGGGAGGCATTACCCCATTAGGAGGCCCGAAAAAATGGCAGCGTGAAATTGAAAAGATTTCACTGCACCATTTTTTCTGTTATTTTTAACGCCTGCTGGGCAGGAGTTAAAATGATACACCCATTTAAATCAATGGGCCTCCTTGCACTTTGCTACACTCGCGTCAACATTTTTAATGCTAGTGTAGCAAAACTCCACAGTAGCGTCAAACATTTTGACGCTATTGTTCTAACTACTGCCATGGTGCACTGTATCTTAAATACAGCCCACTTATGGTGGCATTAAGCGGTGCAGGGGTGCGCAAGAAAAGTGATGCTGCATTGGATGCAGTGCCACTTTTCTTAAGTTCGGCCCATGGTTCTGTGCTGCACCCCTGGGCCATTCTGATTGATTATTAAATTGCTGGGTGTTTTTGCATCTAATTGCACTGCTTTGTTTTACACGAGAGCCAAAAATTAACATTAGTAAATACCTCCCTACGTGTTCAGATTTTGCACCAAAAAGGTACCTATGAACGTACAGGCATTGTTTTTATGTTCATGCCCACTTACGGTCACACAAGATTCACACAAAGCCAACCATGGATGGCAAAAGTTGAACTGCATTTTTCTTAATTCGCCATCTGAGCGACGCCGCTTTAAATAGCAAGGTAAAGTGGGTAGGATAGTTTTTCACCTCCTGAAAATCCCCATGAATTATGAGCATCGTAATTCTCACAACATTTGCTAATTATCACACATGTTAACTATGGAGTCCTGGCCCTTGGCACTTGAAATTGAGACCTAAATATGGTGAGTGGGGTACTTCGAAATAAAAATAGGATTTACAGCTGATATTTGGACATTAAAATTAAAGGCCCTTATTATGTGTCCAGGGGTAAATTCCGATCCCTTTGCAAATACATTTACAGAGGGATCGGAAGTACTAGTTGTGTAATAATTATCAGACCTTTGAAGTTCAAAACTGCCGAGATTGGTCGGGATAAATACTCGGAAAAAAGGCAAACTATGGCGAATTTGTTTTTATTCAACCGATTCTACATGCTAGTCCTCATGTTCCTGTTAAAATCTCGGAACATGGTATAGTTACTGCATTTGTTAGGTACCTCACCGTGGGGTTATGGGCAGAAGAAGCGATCCAGATTTGTGTTTTTCACAACGTTCTAATATGTTTTGCAGGCATTTGCAGTTTCATGAAGTGAGATCTGAGAGGTTTTGAAGGCAATGAGAGAGAATTGTTTGATGTGAAGAAAACAGGATAGGGAATCTTCTTAAGATACTTTGGCCCATATTTATACTTTTTTAGCGCCGTATTTGCGCCGCTTTTTGACGCAAAAGCAGTGCAAATTTACAAAATAAAATTGTGTTTTGTAAGTTTGCACTGCTTTTGCATAAAAAAATGATGCAAATGCGGTGCTAAAAAAGTAAAAATATGTGTCAAAGTTTCTAAAGTGTGATAGCTAATTTTATGAATACTGCCAGTCATCCTTGGATCCTGAAATATCTTACTAAGAACGATTCCTCACAAAAATATCGTAATTTCTGTTCAGGCACTATGTAAAGAGCAACTTCAAATGTTAGAAAGAAAAGAGCTGTTCCAGAATTCCAAAGGAAAAACCCAGGCTATCTCAAATCCGGGACGGTTAGAAGCAGAGAGAGATCACCTTAAGTTAACGCATTTGTGTGTTGTATGCAAAACCTGAATTAAGAATATTGGGCCCTAATCTATATTTTTGGGGCAAAACTGCATTAACGCAAAAAGTTTAGCACTGGCTTGTACCATTTCTGTGCACCAGCCGGGCACCATATTTATGGAATGGTGCAAGCTGTTGCAAAGGGTAGGCTAGTGTAAAAACAAAATTACGTTAGTCGGGTGGGGCTGGTGGTATGGAAGGGGGTTTTGCACCAAAAAATGACATTAGGCAGGTTAGAGTAAAAAGAAAATGACTCTAACCTGCCATTTTCTGACACAAAACCATCCATACCACATGACTCCTGTCATAGAAAAGACAGGAGTCATGCCCACACCCCAATGGCCAGCACAGGGGACCAGGGTCCCCTGGGCATGGCCATTGCACCCTGTGCCATGTATGGGGGCCCATTTCAGGGGCACTTTAAAAAATAAAATAAAATAAAATACTTACCTTTACTTGCCTAGGATGGGGTCCCCCATCCTCTGCTGTCCCTCTGGTGTGGGTGGGGGTGTCTCTGGGGCCTAGGGAGGGCACCTGTGGGTTTATTCCATGGTGTTCCACCATGGAAATAAGCCCACAGGTCCCCTAACCCCTGTCCTGACCCAGGTGTTAACAAATGAGGAAAGCAAGCTTTGCCCCATTTTTTAACCTCTCCTCCCTCCCGTGCACCATTTTTGCACAGGAGTATAAATATGGCGTTAAGGCCATAGAGTAATTGTTTGTGCGGGAACGCCTACCGTGCATCTCATTAAGGCAAGGTAGGTTTCCACGTCCAAAAAATTACTTTATCTCCATAAATTTGGCGCTAGACAGGTCTAGTGCCAAAGTATAAATATGGAGTTAGTTTTGCACTGAATTAGAGTAAAACAAATGATGCTAATTCAGTGCAAACAGAGTATAAATATGCCCCTTGATGTCTTTGCTGCATTCAGTCCTCAATTACACAAAAGTATTTTTTGCACATTTGTAGTTTATTTGCTTTTATCCACGTTCTCTGAATGAACCCTTCTTTAGAGATAAATCATGTGATAACATTAAATTCAAGTTTTGGAAAAATAATAGGTCCAAGCTCTTCTGGGTTAATCCTTATTTTAGCATGGCTTCACAAAACACAAGGCTAATTATTTTGATTTTAGAGTGCTGCACCACTCTATCAGAGATGAAGTTTGAGGTAAAACAATCTACAGTAGATTACATGCAGTAAACAGGGGCAGCTCCTTCACAATGGCCCAGGAGCATTGACACCCTGGCTGAGCCCGCATCAGAAAAATAAAACAATAGTTCATTATAGTTTTATTTTTCTGCTGCTGGCTCAGCTTGCAACATGTGAAGGGAGAGGCGGGGCTGGGCCATGGGAGGGGAGGAGGAGGAGAGAGTGCACCTAAGTGTGCATGTGTGTTTGGCCGGCTGGCCCAGGCCGGCCAAACATGCATGCGCACTTAGGTTTCTCCCCCTCTGTCTCCGCCCCCCCGCCCATATCCTTGAGCTTTGCGGCCGCCACCGCTGGCAGTAAAGTGCAGAAATGTGTTTATGTTTACATAACAACGTGTTTCGATATGTATTTAGAATCACAGAAAGAATTTACATGTAATTTAGGTTTCGATTTACAACCTATTTCACAATAAAATACACATTTAAACTATGGTACAGAAAATATTTACTTGTTCAGAAAAAAATATTATAAGTTTTATTCAAAGTTTTTAATGCATTACATTATTCCTTTGTAGTGGCCTCTCCAAGATGTCATTATTGTTATCATTACAATACACCTATACAGAAATAGATTGTAATTCTAGGACTATATCATGTAGATCCTGATGGGGGTATTCTGTTACTGAGAGGTTAGGGGACTAGAGATTGCGTATAGGGAGTCCTTTGTATGAGGAATTTAGATATTGGTTTTGGCTGTTGGCACAGCGAATCATGGTGCAGTGCACAAAACTGTTATGTGGTAATGGTGCTGTGTGTGCATGTGTGTGTGTTTGCGTGTGTGTAGTAGTAGTAATAGTGATGGCCTATAAGGCATGGGTTGTGTGCTGCGTCAGCCAGAAGCCAGGTTTTGGTGAGCTGGAAGTCAGACAAATAAAAGTGGCAGAAAGCAATTGAAAAGGCACAGGGAAAACAGTTGCTGAGAAGTCTATACGAAGTCCATACAATGACTGATGTTGAATTATTGGTGTAAGAAAACTACCTATTCTTCAGGGTCACCCTGAGTTTTTTGCCTTTTTCTGTACTCTATTCTTTCTGGAGTTAGAACTCTGTGACCTGTTAGCCCTATTAAACAAAACTAGAGTCCATGTGCTCAGTTTTAAAATATGGTTAGATTAATTTATAGTGATTGATGCATTTAATTTGCCTATATCAGTCCTTTTTATATGGTGTAGAAAATGTATCCAGGGCCTGGAAGGTAATGCACCTGTGGACTGGAAAACCTATTGCTCCATCCAAAGAGTGGGCCACAAAACGTGGCTTTAGGCCTACCGCGTGCGGCCTAACTGCAGCTGCTTCTGTCACAGCTGTCAAAATTATCCTTTTTGACAGTAGGAATACCTTGCTTTTAAACATGAATCATTCACTCCTAAGTACACCTTGTTGTTGACAAGGTAGAGTGCCAATATTTAAAAGTGGTGCATATGCATAATGAAAATTGACATGTCCCTCCAGTGACTATGCTTAAAAAGCTATTTTTAATTACGTGAAAGGGCTGTAGCCGAATCCTAGAAAACGTCAAAGTACAGATTATGAACGCTAATCTGCAGCTTTTAACAGGAAACAGCTAAAATAGTCGTTTAAAACCTATGTTATAACCCCAATTCATTTGGTGAAGTTGAATTTTTAATAAATATTTGGAAAGTTACATTTTCTCTGCCTAAAGCTCCTCAAGGCTAATTTGCTTTAACCTGCTAGCAGCTGCCGAGCACATTCTTGATCTTAATGAGGTGTGAAAACTCCTCCCGAATAAAACAATGGTTTAAGATTGGTGACAGGGCTGGGTGTGGGGTATTTGACATCTATAAGCTCAGGAGGGACACATGGGATGGGCAAAGGAATTTCATTGACTTGAACGGAGCAGAAATTAACCCTACCCATTCAAAGTTTAGCATAAGGGAAGATCTGAAGAAGGGATAGTCTTTGCACCAAAGCCAACACTATCTTTACTGGCGCCAAACCCAGTGGAAGGGAAGCTACACCGATGGCTGCTGTGGAGTGGACACAGAGGAACAGGCTGCTTATTGCCCTGGTCAAACCTTCCGGAGGACGTGAGCTCTGCACAGCAGAGGCAAGGTTTTCTCATCTTGAATTTTAGGTGTGAGAAGCACTGTAGAATCATTTGTAGTAGGGCAAATGGGAACTGCTACAAAAGAGGGTAGGGTTACCCATTGGAACCTTTAACCCATTGCTTAAGGAGGAGCCAGGAATCACTAGCTGGTGCCAAACATAAATTTGACACCCCAAGGCAACAACTTCAGAATACCTTCTAGACCTTCTAAAAGTCAGTAGAGGAAGGGTTGTGCTGTCTCTGAGCTGAGAGGATTGCTGAAGGTTTGGACCTGCTCCTTCTTGTACCCAGGACAAAGAAGTGGTCTCAAGGGCCAGTTTGCTGACCTTCCGTGTTGGTATAGGGACACAAAAAGCCTCAAGAGGCCTTTTTTCAGGCAGTTAACAGTTGACCAGTACCATCTGGTCCTGGACTGGACATTGCTTGTGGCCTCTGCAAGTAGGGAGTCCTGGCCCCTCAGTTCTGTCCTTGAGGTCCAGGGAACCTTAAAAGACCCCCAGAGGAGGAACTAGGGAAGACCTGAAAAGTTGGAGCTTTGAACGGGTTTGGATTTCCAAGAACTCATATCAGTGGGACTTCTTGGGAAAGGTGTCTCATTTCGATGCACTTTCCTCAGATATAGCTTCAGGCTTGCCCCCTGGAGGATTTTGACATCCATAAAAAAGACAGAAAGTAAAATCTTTGCCCAGGGCAAACCCGCTGGGTATATCTGACACATGCTTCATTGTGGTTGGCCTAAAACAACCCCTCGGTTCGGGTCTGCCACTTCCATTGACTATCAAAGGGGTGCTTTAAAGATGTTTGGTGCCATTTTCCTTAACATTTTAAATAATCATATCTCCAGTTCCCATTGTCGGATTTTTGTCATTTTGGTTTGATTTTGCTTATTAGATGTACTATTCTATTTTTCTAATTTGGTTTGGGGTTTTTATTGTTTGGGGTTTAGATTTCATTACTGTTTTGGTACTGTATAAAGACTTTACACATTGTTCCAATTTAAGCCTGTCTGTTCTGTGCCATAGCTACCAGTGAGTTGAGCTCATGTCAATTTAGTGACTTTGGGGTGCACCCTGACAAGGTAGTTACATTATGCTTTGATGTGGGCAGCCACCCAACACTAAAAATAATCCATGCTCTCACAATTGATCTTATTGATTTATGATTCACCACAATGCCAAGTGACTGGAGGTGTATGGAACAGTTAGAGATTACTAGGAGACAATTAATGATAAGGGCAGTAGGCAAGGATCACCATTAACACGGACTGTGGTGTGGGAGGGCAGACAGACCCAGGTAGTGATAGGAAGTGAGGAGTAAGAAGACAGGCAGAGACAAGTACGGATATAGATTGGGAGTGGGAAAGAAGGCGGAAACAATAAGGTTGGGAGTTGGAAGGTAAGCAGAAACAACTAGTATTAGGGGTTGTGAATTGGGTGGTAAGGCAGATATAGATATTGACTGGAATTGGGTTGAAGAAGGCAGGTAGGCACTGATTGTGACAGAGATTTAGAAGTGGGAGGACAGAAGGTGACATGCAAGAGAGAGGAACGGGCAGGCATTATAGATTTGTGAATCATTCAGGGACAAATTGAGAATAGTCAGTAACAGGAATCGAAGGAGCAGGAGTGCAGCAAGACACAACAGGAAACAAAATATAATTGGGACAGGGACATCAGAAAGCAGGATAGAGACACACAGAAGAGGCTAATGGCAAAAACTGAGATAGCCAGTGTATGATATATTTTAGGAGCTGGTTTGTCAGATAGTGAGAACACATGACATGGCAGAAGGAAGCCAGAATGTCCACAGGAGGCATGGAGGAGAATGTTGGTGAGAAGAGTTGGAGGTGTGGTGTCAGGCTGAAGAATTGGTGGAAAGCGTTATGAGTTAAAATGACAGACTACTTCTGTTTTTTTAAGTAACAGTAGTAGAGGCCATTCAGGGATACCCATAATGTGTGTGTAGCTGCCTGCAGCACTGTGATTAGCAGTGAACTGGAGCAGCAAGTGGAAGCTAGAGCCACTGAAAAGGAAGTGTCACCTGTTTGTGCTGTGACCTGGAACTTGAGGAGCAGGGCCAGTAGATGATATGATCAGGAGCTCTACACCACACCCTACTATCCAGCTTCCAGGCTAAAGCAGGAGAGACCATGACCAAAAGCAATCCCTTCTTTGCACCATACTGTCCTGACAGAATGACAGGCAGCACATGTATGTTTAGGAACAGTGACTGAGAATGTGGAAGCCATGCAGTGATGCCCACACTGTGTGACAAGACTGGCGCTTAAACACTAGTGATAACTACAGTACCTGCAGCCTAATTGCCAACAATACACTACTACAGCAGGAGTAAGCTGAAGCCCCTGAAAGAGAAGTGTCACCTTAATTGTACCCTGGGAAAGATGGAGAAATCTGTGATCAAAAGCAATGCCATCACTGCACCAGAGTGTCCCAAAAATAACACTGTACATTAATAAAAAAACAATTGAATCAACAGTTGCAAACAATACAACTCAGAGGAAGAAGGAGACTGTCTAACCCTATGAACACTCATATGAATACTTTTCCAATGAAATAACTATTTACCTTTGAGTGTGAACAACTCCATATACCATGACTGTCGCTTAGTACAACCAATGACTATGATATTGGCATATCAAATCTCATTTGAAACAACTAACAGTTTATGGTGGGTATCGTCTCTAGCTCTCTGTTATTGTTGTTATAAACTATGTGAGACATTTAAAATAATCATTAGTCCGACCTCTAAGGTACATTTTTGGCCACACAACTATATGCTTAAACTATGTGGAGCCTCACATAACAAATAGCTGCATGCGTGAAGATGTCTATTATAGTATTTTCCATTCAATGCAGTAGTTTCAAGTCCTTTGTTGTGATTTCACCACCACTTATAATTGGGTTGTTTTAACATGTAACAATATGTAGATTTTGAAAAGCAAGGGGAACATTTTGCATGCACAGTTGCTGTTTTTAGATCTGGTGAAGCCAAGATATTTTTGCTCTTACTATAATTATATGTATCATGTGCTTGTTGAAAGGGGCTTTCAGCCAGCCAGCTCCATCCATTGGTTTGTTGTTGTGTCATTCAAAATTTTCTTCTGCTCACTACAGAAGTGGATTTTAACCCTTCGACTTCTGTGGAATCTCACCTAATTATTTCTGGAATTTGGGGGCTCCCACTGAATCATTATTGGAATCTGAGGGCGCCCCCTAAATCATTATTGGAATCTGAGGACACCCCTACTGAGATGTAACTGGAAGCCAGGGTTTCTGGCTTAGGCAGTTTTGATGATTAGAGCTTCAGAACAATATACACAAATCAAGCAACAAACATTAATCAAACAAATACTCAAATGCTGAAATGTTTTATTTAATTCACAAACACATATACAAATTTTTATTTTTTATTTTAATGGGAAGGTTAGAGCTTTTCCTAATTCCATAGCCCATACTACATTCTGTTTGTATGTACTTGCAAGGCTCCCACAAATCAATCTGAGGATACAGAACCTAATTTTAGCCCCAATTGCAAATTCCTTCAGAGTTACAGAATATTTCAAGATTTTCAATATTAATATTTTGCTTCAGTATTTATATATACATTATCAATCTGTTAATATTTCATTTTCAAAGTAGTTACTGATCCCCTGAGTAGGCATTGTGGACCCAAGAGTTCCATGGCTCACAGGTCATGAACCAGTGAACTACAGCTTACGGCATGGGGCAATGGGTCAGCCCACTCCATCCATTGGCTAATTCCACTCTGAGTGATGGCATTCTGCTCTTTCACAAAGAGCTCATCCTCACACAAAACAGTTTCCTGCAGTGGAAGGTGCTACTGTGGCAATGTTTACATTTTGAAACCTGTTAAAAACAAATTCAGTATTGGTGTTTCCTGTAAGGGTCGAAACGTCAAAAAGAGTTAATGTTGACCATTTGTTAGAAAAACATATTTGAAGATTCATGATACCCTTATTATGAGTGTTGAATTATGGAATCAATTAATTTTTGGCAGCCACAATTCCTCATGTATATATGCTAGTAAATACCACTGGTGCACTTTAATAATCACTGACTCACCTTCCACTGTGCCGTCACTTTGTAGGAGCGCCACATTTTTACTTTTGGTTTTAATTGCTATTATCTTTAATTTTGAAACCCGTGAATGATAAGTATTGATCTATGAAAGATTTTTAAGACATTGTTAGATTTACTACCTGGCTCCACAGGTTATAGGGTTTGCCCCTTTTTCTAGCTATATATATTGTTGGCTTTTGCACTAAAATCTCCACGTGGGACAAACCTAGACTTCATAGCTGGCAAGGTTGTTTCACAGGTTGGGTAGCTTTGTCACCTTGCATCAGTCTAAAGCTTTACATTTGGACTTAATAATTTATTTGGAATTAGAAGTTATCCCTTGGGGCAAGCCTGAAAGCCATAGCGGGGCAGGCTAAATACCTTTCGAGTGAGGTCCTGCTGAACCAGTTGTGAGCATGGCAAATAAACTGAGAGCAGGACAAACCTGGATTTTTTACCCACCTTGGGTGTAGCGCTGTTGGGCACCCTTTAGTCCATTATCCCAATATTTCAGAGGTCCGAAAAATAACTAAGGCCCTCATTACAACCCTGGCAGTAAATGCTGCTTACCGCATTGCCGATGGCCACCAAGATACCGTGACCGCGGCAATAATCCGCCACGGGTATTATGACCCACACAGAGAATATCGCCACAATACAGACACCCACACAAGTCCACCACACGAAAGGTCAGTGATAAAATGGCGATAGCAAAACCCACACTGTCACGCCAACAGGAATACGCCCACAGTATCACGACCCACGAATCAACGCAGTGGTCTTTCGACCGCGGTAAACCATTGGCCGTACACACCGCCTTGCTCAAAATACACACACATTACAAAACCACACCACATTGTACAATTCAAAATACACACACCTGACGCACATACACACACCACACACTCACACCACTATGAAACAAACACCCACACTACCCACAACCCCTTACAACGAAAAAAGAGACAAAGCACAGAGAGACAAGCAAAGAGCACACACTCATACAGAGGCACAGAACACCATCACCCATACACCATCCACGCACATCACACTATACACCCCAACACATCACCCCACACATCACCTCGCACATCCACACACATATCACTCACACCACATCCATAGCACCCCAAAGACACCCCAGGTTTTAAGAAGAGGAGCTAAGGGTCATGGTGGAGGAAATCATCTGGGTAGAGCCACAGCTATTCGGATCACAGGTGCAGCAGATGTCCATTGCTAGGAAGATGGAGCTATGGTGGAGAATCGTGGACAGGGTCAACGCCGTGGGACAGCACCCAAGAACCAGGGATGACAACAGGAAGAGGTGGAACGACCTACGGGGGGAAGGTGCGTTCTGTGGTTTCAAGACACCAGATTGCTGTACAGAGGACTGGCGGTGGGCCCCCACCTTCTCCCCCACAACTAACGACATGGGAGAAACAAGTCTTGGCGATCATGCATCCTGAGGGACTCACAGGAGTAGCAGGTGGACTAGACTCTGGTAAGTCAAATCTTTACCATTATATCCCCCACCCTACCTGCATGCCATCACATACCCCCACCCGTACCCTCACTCCCATCACTCCATCACCTCACATATACCCCACCATCACAACCCACCTATCCCAATACCAAGCCCTGCATGCAACAACAATGCATGGACACCCATCACAGACCTGCATAGACACACATCACCACAGCATGCCCAGTAGAGAGACTCACCCAGTCCACACAATCAGCACTCACACAAGGCCAAGGCAACAGGGAAATCACAATTATACAGGGAAACACACCCATTGCACAAGATGACACACACAGATACAATAACAATGCATTTGCATCCCAACAGGACCCCTACCCAACGTCGCTGGAGAGGAGGTGCCACCAACATCCAGCACCACCCCCAGAAGAGGCCCACAGTGATGACAGCAGCTCTGCACGCCTGGATCACGATGACCAACCTGGCCCATCAGGGACCTCTAGACAGTCAGTTTCCCTGCTACAGTCCCAACCCACCAGAGAGCCTCCCCCTCAGGAAAAACCACCACAGCACCCACCCAGCGGGCCCATCCCTCTAGCCCCAGGACACGTCAATCAACAGTGTGTCCACCACTACAGGGAACACAGGCAACCCCACTAACAAAGTACGATCAGGGAACTGGAGTCAGTGGCAGTGGGCACACGGTTCAGGGGACAGAGGCACAGGACAGCAGGGAAGCTGGGTGGACTGCTGTGCGACAGGGGGAGGCCCAGGGAAAGACCCTTCACGAGGCACTCTCAAACATCATGGGAGCATACCACCATTCCCAGGAGACCATGGGCACGGTACTGGCCAAGTTATAGGAGACCGAGCGGCTGCAGGAGGGACAGTACCTGGGGATCAGGGTGGACCTCATAAAAATCTACACCATCCTGGTCACCATAGCAGGGGGGCTGGCTGACATGGGCAAGACCATGAGGGAGGCAGTGGCACAACAACAGGCCCCTGACACTAGCCAAACCGAGGAACAGCCTTCCACCTCTGCCGGCGCTAGTGGACAGGAGGCCCCGCCACAGGACCAACAGGCCACCAGCACCCCATCCCCTGCAGAAGAAGAACCACCTCACAAAAGGTCCTTGCGATCCAGGCAGAAGACAGAGAACATTGCCAAAACCCCCACCAGGAAATAGGACCCTCCTGATTGTCACCCTTCTGTCCCACTCTGTCACCCTGTCCACCTTGAACTGCCATTACTCCCCTTCCTATGCCCTATTGGACAATGCACCTGTGATACCAATAGACTTGACTCTTCCCTGGGCCTTCCTCCACCATCACCCCAGCCCCTTGCACTTACCCCCATACTATTTAGCACAAAAAATAAACACCATTGAAATATAAAACATACTTGATTCAGTGTAATGATTGGAAAGATGTATTCTTACAACATTCTCAAAGCATTGCAACATCTATGTTCATTGAAATATACCAATGTATGACAGTTGGTGGGCAGCAGTAGATATAGCATGAGCCAGAATGGGGTACACCGATCTGAGAAAAGGGAACCCAAAGGGAACAGTCAGTGGCCATAGACAGAGGGTAAGAGGCTGCCATGTACAATGTCTAACAGTATACTGAAATGTGAAGTTGAGTTACAGTCTCTTACCTGTGTGTCACTGGAAGTACGCTGTATAATGTTTGTTCTGTTGTCCACATCTTTTTTATCTGCCTCCTCTTCCTCACTGTCCACAGGCTCCACCGCTGCCACAAGACCATCACCAGGCTCATCCTCCTGCAGAAAAGGCACCTGGCGTCTCAAGGCCAGGTTGTGCAACATACAGCATGCCACGATGTTCTGGCACACCTTCTTCGGTGAGTAGTACAGGAATCCACCTGTCAGATGGAGGCACCGGAACCTGGCCTTCAGGAGGCCGAAGGTCCTCTCAATAATCCTCCTCATTCGCCCATGTGCCTCATTGTAACGTTCCCTGCCCTTTTCCTGGGATTCCTCACTGGGGTCAGTAGCCATGAGAGGTTGGGGTAAACAGAGTCACCTGTAAATATCGAGGGACAACTGTTAGACACACACTAAACCTTAGGGACAACCCCATACTCAGACCCCAACTAATACTGTGTGGGGACCTTCGCCTCACCTAATAGCCACACCCGGCGCCTCTGGAGTTGACCCATCACATGAGGGATGCTGCTATTCCTCAAGACATAGGCGTCATGCACTGAGACAGGATATTTGGCATTCACATGGGAGATGTACTGGTCTTCCAAACACACCATTTGCACATTCATCGGATAGTAGCTTTTTCTATTCCTGTAGACCTGTTCATGTCTGCGGTGGGTACAAATGCCACATGTGTACCATCAATGGCACCAATGATGTTGGGGATATGTCCCAGGGCATAGAAGTCAGCTTTCACTGTGGCCAAATCCTCCACCTGGGGGAACACGATGTAGCTGCACATGTGTTTCTGCAGGGCAGGCAACACTCTGGTCAACATGTTGGAGAACATTGGCTGAGACATCCTTGATGCCATGGCCACTGTTGTTTGAAAGGAACCACTTGGCAGGAAATAGAGCACTGACAGGACCTGCACTAGAGGGGGTATTCCTGTGGCTGGCGGATAGCTGACATCAGGTCTGGCTCCAATTTGGCACACAGTTCTTGGATTGTTGCACGATCAAGTCTGTATGTGATGATAATGTGTCTGTCCTCCATTGACAACAGGTCCACCAGGGGTCTGTACACCGGAGGATGCCACCATCTCATCATCTGCCTCAGCGGTTGTAGCCTATGGAGGAGAACGGTGAGCAGAAGATCATTTTCCACATAGATAGCACATAATTTAATTAATGTCACAGAAGCAGTGTGTGAATTTGAGAGTCAGCATATGTGCTGTCACGCAGTTAGGTGCCATGCCATGTGCCCCCCTGAAATGGCGGCTGCCTGACCTGTGAGGAGGGACAAGGGGAAATGAGGTAACTGTGTTGGCGTTGTGCTGCGTCGCGGTAGGTGGTCGATGACAGCAGTGCAACTCCGCATTGGTTATCATTGGGTCCTATGGGTCCCAGGAGCCAATGGCGATGTACGCCGGCGGTGACGGTACGCACCGCCGCGGACGTCACCGCCATTTTCTAGCTATTCACTCACTTGCTACCTGACCATCAACAGGAGAGGACCTACATTGCAAGTGCTGCTGTGACCTGAGTCTGGAAGCGACAATGGCTAGAGTGTCTGGGGAAAGGGCCCACTGCCTTCACTGCAGAGGTGAAACTGGTGTATGGGGTCCTCCCCCAGTACACGTTACTCAACGGTCCTCCAGACAAACAGGTGAGTACACTGTGAGCATGAAGTGTGGGCAATGCCTGTTTGGAGTGGTGTCAATGTAAGCCAGATGGTGGGGGGTGCTAAGGTGTCCTGGCCTGAATGCTGCATGAGAGGTGGTCAGTGTATGTGTGTCAGGGCATGGGTGGGAACTGGTGGACAATAAGTATGACAGTCCAGATGGGTCAGTAATTACATTTTCCACTGTCTTTACCCTCTAGGTCAGTGCCCACCAGAAAAAGTGTATTTGGGGTGCCATCGCCAAGGAGGTACGGACCCTGGGGGTCTATCACAGGCGGAGCACCCACTGCTGCAAGAGATGGGAGGACCTGCGCCGCTGGACCAAGAAGGTGGCGGAGGCCCTGCTGGGGCTCACCTCCCAACGTACAAGGGGTGCCTGTCGCACCATGACCCCCCTGATGTTCCGCATCCTGGCGGGGTCTATCCAGAGTTGGATGGGCGCTTGAGGGCATCACAGCAGCCACAAGGCGGTGAGTACAGATTCAGAAAGCTGACTTTGCATGCGTTAGGAGGTAGCTGGGTGGGGGATGTGGGCTGTGGGAGCCTCTAGATCAGGGTGATCATGGCAGGGTAGGTCCCTTGTTTGCAGGCTCTGAAGCACTCCTACCCCAATGGTACAAGTGGCCAACTACAACTGGGAAGGGTCCTGTAGGTGTCAGGTGTGCAGATGCTGGCGTTAGGCATTGTACCCCATGGGCTGGTGACTACCTTAGTGACTGGTTGGGCATGGCCTAGTGCATAGGGAAGCTCAGTGTGTGTTGTGTACGCCAACAGTAGTGTTGCTGGCATTGATCTAGTGTATCCTCTGTCTCTCTCCCCCCTTCTTGTTTTGTCACCCTGTCCTTGTGTGCATTAGCATCATCTGGCGGAGGAGCAGAGGCACCGGTGACGGAGGGTGCTGCATCCCATATGGCCCATGAGGGTGAATCCACTGAGGGTGAAGGCACCAGTGGGACGGAGGGCGAGGGGAGCTCCACGACGGGGAGAAGAGGGGATACCAGTGACAGCGACTACTCCTCCGATGGAAGCTCCCTGGCGGTGGTGGACACCTCTGTGCCCTTCCCAACAACAGGTACAGCCGCCACCCCCCCTACCAGCACCGCCCTCCCAGCAGCCCCTCAGCGTGTTTCCCGTGCCCGCTCTCCCAGAAGGGTGGGCATCTTCTTCGTCCCAGGCACCTCAGGCCCTGCCCCAGTCAGCCCTGCTGCCCTCAGTGAGGAGGCTATTGACCTCCTGAGATCCCTCACTGTTGGGCAGTCAACCATTCTAAATGCCATCCAGGGTGTCGAGAGGCATTTGCAACAAACAAATGCATACCTAGAGGGCATTCATTCTGGCGTGGTGGTCCAACAGAGAGCATTTCAGGCTCTGGCTTCAGCACTGATGGCAGCCATTATCCCTGTGTCCATCCTCCCCCCTCCAACTTCCACTACCCCGACCCAATGCCCTCTACTTCACCCTATCCCAAGCACACCTTCAGACCAGCATGCACACACATCAACACACAAAAGTGGCTCAGGAAAACATAAGCACCACACATCATCACACAGACACTCACACAAGCACCATACCAATGTACTCATACCAACATCCACTTCCTCCACTGTGTCCTCCTCCTCCTCTTTGTACAACTCCCTCCCAGTAGCGTCTCCACTCACACCTGCATGCACTACATCATCAGCCACTGCCTCCATCATCAGCACGCCCATCACAACACACCCCTGACGAGCAATCACCACCCCTACAACCATGCGCACATCCCCTGTGTCCTCTTCTAGTGTGTCTGTGAGCCCTCCTCCCAAAGTACACAAATGCAGACACACACCCACTCAACAGCCATCCACTTCACAACAGCCTCCAGCCCATGCACCTTCACCCAAACTCAGCAGACGTACACCTCTTACAACAACTACCTCTTCCTCCACTCCCACACCCCCCTCCATCTTCCCGTCCCAGTGTGTCTAAAAAACTTTTCCTGGCTAACATTGACCTCTTCCCTACGCCTCCCCCTGTCCTTCCCCTAGGTCCAGGATGTCTAGATCCCAGGCCAGCACCTAGGTCACCAAGCTGGTGTCCGCTGTGGTCCCTGAAAGTCTGAGAGGATCGAAGGGGGCACCCGTCAGGGCTGGCAGTCTGCCACCTGGCAACGTAAAAGAACAACTGATTCTGCCACCTGCCAATGTTAAGAAGGGGCCGGCATGCAGCACAGACAAGACGCACAACCCACCCAGCAAGGCCTCATCCAAAAGAAAGAGGACAGTGCCAATGTCCCAGCGGCATCTACCAAGGTGGGGAAGGGAAAAAAAAGCAAAGGCAAGGCACTTCAGGGCTCGGAGCCTCAAGGTGAGGGACTGGTGACCACCATTTGTCCTGACAGGCCAGCAATCTGTACCACGGTAAGCACCGCCGCAATTACCACCACCTGCACCGCTAGCTGCCCCCCCATCTGCACCGCCATCTGCACCACCTCCTGCACCTCCGCTGCCACAACGACAGTCACCAGCATCATCCCCAGTGGGCAGCCGTCCAAAGCTGCTGGAGACGGCCTGGTGTCTCCTTCCACTACTACCAGCAACTGCACCGGCAACATCTCCGCCACAGACACCACCTGCACTGCCCTATGCCCTCCCACATGCCGAGCCGGTGCTACCACATCGGACATCCGCAGCATCCCCAATGGGCAGCCGTCTGAGGCTCCAGGAGACGTCCTGGACCCTGCACCCACCACTTGAGGCACCACCACCAGCACTGGCACTACCAGCAGTTTGCAGCCTAAATCGCCACAGGATGGAGTCTGGCTCTGCCTCCCAGGAGTATCATACTACCTGTTCCCTGCACATCTCGTGCCTCAGACACCCAGGTGAGGGAATGTGAACTGCCACACCCCGGGTGCAGCATCACTGGGCACAAGGCCCCCTCCAGAACCAGTGGAGAGATGCATCCACTCCCCCATCCTTTGCAGGATGAAGCAGACTGGGCACAAGGCCCCCTCCAGAACCAGTGGAACATGTCATCCACTTGAGAGACTGTGGCTTTGCACTCCCCAGGACCAAGCAGTGGGCAAACCACCCACTTGAGAGACTGTGGCTTTGCACTCCCCAGGATAAAGCAGTGGGCAAACCACCCTCTTCAGAGACTGTGGCTTTGCACTCCCCAGGAGCAAGCAGTGGACAAACCACCCACTTGAGAGACTGTGGCTTTGCACTCCCCAGGACATCGCTGTGTGCATGTTGCCCCCTCGAGGAGCAGTGGCATAGTACCATCTTCCGGCTGAGGTGCCCCCACCGCTTCCCCCTGATGTGCCTGTGTTTTTACAACCTGATGCCCCTACAGTGTTCTCTCCGTTTTGAGGCAGGAGTCAAGTGTGGGCGGACATTTGCAATGGACAGTGTACGGCCCTCTGTACATAATGTAAATATTTGTATAAACTGTTGTTTACAATCATTAACTTTATATGCATTTTCTAAATATCACAGATTTGACTCAATTGCTTTCAGGGGGTTACGGGGTGTATCTGTAATGTTGTTGGATCTGTTAGTGTGTATGGTGTTGTGGATGAGGGTGGGGGTGTTGCATGTGTGTGTCACTCTCTTTTTCCTCCCCCCCTCCCCTGTGTGCTAGGTGCAGTACTCACCGTCGTCGTCGCCGCCGCCTTCTTTGAAATTTCTGGTCTATTAGCAGATACACCAGCATGGGGAGGACCTGCAATTCGGGCTCCATGGCGTCCTGGTTCTTCGTTGAGTGTCGAAAGGTGAGTGGTTCCCTTTCAGTGTACTGTTTCCGCCATGCTTTTGATGTTGTTGGTACCGCCCCGGAAAAGCTGGCGGATTTGTGCCTTGTAATATGGTGGGCGGTACATTGTCTTCCGCCTGTCTGTTGGCGGTGACCGCTGCGGTGTTTGTTGCTAACACCCTGGCGGTCGGAGTGTTAAAGTGGCTGTCTATGTTGGCCGTTTCTGGCGTGGTCGTGATCCCATTTTTTTGTCCGCCAGCCTCTTGGCGGTATTACTGCTGCTTTATCACCGACCACCAGGGTTATAATGAGGGCCTAAGTCTCCTTTTTTCAAAGTTCTAGGAAAGCTCCACCAGATGAGTTATGTAGCCCCCAGCTCCAGTGCACCAGGTCTCCCGCCACCCAGGCATCTCCTGCAGGGTCCAGTCGCCAGAGGTCAGCTGGGCTTTCTTTAATCAGGAATTATTTTTCTTTTTGTGTCTCTGAAGCAAGAAAATGGGGTCTACCACTTTACCTTTTGAGAGCAGTTCCAATCAGTGGATGCCAGCAGTAGTTAGATGACTTTGAGTTCTTGTATGCATCCTATTGTTCCAGCAAGTTTCAGCAGTCAGGAGCCTTCTTTCAGCAAGGCCATCTTTTTCAGATAGTGTCTTCTTAGATCTAGGATTGTTCTGTGGAGACTAAGGTGGAGATGTCAGACATATCCTGTTCACTAGCCAGTAAAAGGTGAAATTCTACAACCTAATCTTAACTGTTCACTTTTGCAGCACTTTCTCTTCGTCTTAATATACAATGACCCAAGAGCCTCTGTTTCAAGATGGAAAAACCCAGCTGTCTTAAGGCAAGCCTGTCTTCTGCTCCTAAGCCACTTTCCTGTTTAGATGAGCTGTACTCCCACCTGACAGGGGCAAAACTGTTTTTTCCACCTACTGTGACTGAAGCCAGGGTGTCTGAAAGCGTCCTGGAAAAAAGCATAGCAGAAGCTCACCTCCAAGTCGAATAAGGTAGTGCTGAGGCTGCCATTTGTATTTCATTGCACGATTTCAACCAACTACCCTTTCTCAATTGAATATCCCAGGGTACCAAAATACCAGAAAATTTTGGGACAGAGAAAGAGGAAGGTGAAAAAAGAAAGACAAAAATATTCACTAGGAGGAGCCAAGACAGCATGTAAGCAAGGAGCAATAAAACAAAAACCAACTGGGAACAAGAAAAATCTAAATGTGGTAATTAACCAAGCACAATATACTAAGAAACACTTCCTAGCATTACTAAACAATGGTCTTGGCTTTGATCATATGCCGAAATCGACCTGTTGGGTCCATGCATAGAATTTCAGAATTCTTCCTGAAGAAACACTTAAAAATTTTCTTTACCTATAAAGAACCATCTTTGACTAGGGATGAAAGGAATACAGATCTATAGAACAAATCCATGTTTGTCTCATTTTTAGGGTTGAGCCTGCGTTGCATGCGCTCGCGCATGCGTATCGCAGCAAGACGCTTTAGTTATTAGAAAAGGGCTCGGAGCCCTGTCGACGTCACGTCAGTGTGTTTCATTGGTTCGTGGGCTTGCCTAGTAAAATCTGCTTGCTTTCATTAGTGGAAGGCATGCACACGTCATGCCTTTTCCGGTGGTTAGCCCTCCTTGAGCGCAGCGACCAAGTACAGAAAACATGCGAGGCTCGCTGTTTTCTGTCAGAACGTGGACTACTTTTTCTCTATTTTCCTAGCGCGATTTCGCTTGGCAGAAGTCGAGTGCTTTACACAGTTAATTTCACTTTTTCGGGTTACGTACATAAAAGCACTTTTGCCGATAGATGAAAGTTCGGGTTAGGAGTTTACAACGCGATCAGCTCTAACATGAGCAAACGCGAGACCCATTGCATTGCAAATAATTGTTTAATATGCCACCTGAAGTTCTGGCATTGAGCAGACAGTCACAAAGGAAATCAATCTCCTTATTGATGAGAATATTCACTGCAATAAAAATCTATTCAACAAGAAAGACAGAAACTCCGGGAACTATCTAACTTTGATTCTGTGTTCATCAAGTTTGCTGATGAAGAAGGAACCATCATGATCATATCTACTAAAATGTACAGAGGAAAATATCTGAAATCACTTAACAATGGTAGGGATTATTTAAGAATGACTAAAGACCCCATAACAGATATTGTTGATGATATTTAATACATGGTTGGACTTGCGAGAGACAGGGATTGGGTTAACGAACATGAAGCGGGGTCTTTGATAAACAAACAACCAGACATACCATACTTTTACTTGTCTAAGGTACATAAAGCTACAACCACCAACAAGACAACTCATAGTCTCAGGGTTAGGATTCACATTGGTCCACTTCCACAATTCTGTGAGTGGTTCCTTCGACCCCCTCATCAAGCCAATGCTATCCTACCAAAAAAATACTAAAGGAATGCTCAACATCCTACAGAGAATAGATTTTGACCCCTCAAAAGAACTACTAATCAGCAATGATATCAAAGCTTTGTATACTGTCATACTACATAAGAAGTCCTGTGACTTATCAACTCACTTTTGTCCCATCTACAGTTGGACTCCATCGCTCCTAATGATTTTGTGCTTGACTATGCACTTAAGGCCCTTACAAAAACTATTTTCAGTTTGAGGAATAATTTTTCCTTCAGGCACACAGCACTTTAATGGGCAGTGCACTGACCTTAATTGTGACCTGCCTTTATGTCCATGACTTTGAAATTAAGAATGTTGTGAATAAGCCCAACCCATAAATGGAAAATTAATGACATTTTCATAATCTGAAGATATGGTGAACAACTCACAAACTCGCTCAAGCAAAGGAATGAGGCCCTCATTACGAGTTTGGCGGTCTTCGGGCAACACCGCCATGCAAAATCCTGCCAGTGTTGAATGTACATTGTCCGCTGTATTATGAGTCACAAACACCAAGCCAACGAAACACAGCCAGAAATCAAACACCCCCAGTGCCACAGACGGCCAAAGAGCGACTGTCTGTCCGCCGGGCCTGCCATGCCGACACCATTCTGTCCCCAAATCAGCACAGCAGAACATGCACGGCGGTAAACCATTGGTGGTGCGCACCGTGGCGAGCTAGAAAATCACCGCCAATAGAAGGCAACACCTGATTGGACAGGCTGAATACCCCACAGCTGAAACATATACACACACCACACACACCTGTTCACCGCATTATAATATACACCCCCTCACACCCTCACAAAGCCTTGCGAATATCACCATGAGCCAGAGATATATGACCCATGAACCACAGCACATACAGCAATAATTTACATGTTGCACGCACCCCACAACAATCATCCACTGGCACTGCACCTCGCATGCAGAGCACGCACCCCCACAACATGTCACGCCACAAGCACCCACGCTTCACCGACAATGAGTTGCGGGTCATGGTGGATGAGATCATCAGAGTAGAGCCACAACTGATGGGAGCACAAGTGCAGCAAACATTAATCGCCAGGAAACCCGAACTATGGTAGAGGATCGTCAACAGGGCCAACGCAGTCGGCAGCTACCCACACACAAAGTAGGACATCAGAAAAAGGTGGAACGACCTCAGGGGGAAGGTCCGTTCCATGGCATCCAGGCACAACATCGCCCACAACAAGACTGGCGGTGGACCCCCCACCTTCTCCCCTTGACCTGACATCCTTGGAGGAGAAGGTCTTGGACATCATGCATCCTGGGGGCCTGACAGGAAACATTGGAGGGATTGATACTAGTAAGGAACCTACACCCCCTGAGCACTAACCACTCCAATCCTGCATGCCTCCCAAGCACCTACCACTCCCCATCATATCACAACCCACAAGAATGCACCCCTCGCTGTCTTCCTACTCTGCATGCCACACCACTCCTCTCCCACCATCCACACACCCACCCCACACAATGCACGCTAAACCTTCACTATGTCCTCAACTACCACTCCCACAAACCATCACTAGGCATGCCGGATCCAAGTCACACTCACACCTCACAATGGTGCACGTTCATGGACAGTCATCCCACAGCCCACCCAGACTACTAGCCAACACTACCTCACTATCAATGCCATTACAGCAATGTCAAACAGCAAACCCACAACTACAACTGATATGACAAGCATAGCCCAAATGCCATTCACCATGCAGTGTCAGCATTGCTGCAAATGTCATTGCCATCCCTGGGTAACGATTCCACCCACTGCAAGCGGCACACCATTACACTCCAACAACATTTCCACATAATAACTCTCACCCTTTCCATCCACAGTGAACACTGCTTCTGCCATCCAACAGAGGGTGCTAGGATCAGACAGCCCTCCCCAGGATGAAGGCCCCAGTGGATGTCTGGAGGACGACAAAATGCCTGGGCCAGTCCACCTCCAACAGCCCCAACCTAGACACCCCAGACTCACCCTCCCGTGTGGCTACAACACCAAAGCTAGCCCCTCCTTCCCAAACCTGTGCCTCAGGGACCATTCAATTAGAGGTGTGCCCCACAGTACAAGGGCCTGAGTCAAGGGCACCCGCCCCAGTCAATGAAGGCCGTGGTGCTACTGGGAGTGGGCACACTGTACCAGGGGCACAGGCACAGGGGGCCAGGGCTAGTTGGAGGGGATCTGTGGTCCAAGGGTGTGGGCAGCAACAACATCAGACTGGCCAGGAGGCCCTCCACCAGGTCCTAGGTGCATACCACCAAACCCAGGACACCATGGCCCAGATCCTCATTACCCTGCAAGAGACCCAGAGGCTACAGAGGGAGAACCATCAGGACAGAGGCAGACCCACAATGCCACCATGGCCACCATAGCAAGGGTGCTGACAGAACTTGCCACAATCCAGCATCAGTCTCCCTCACACCAGCAGGCCCTTACTATAATCCAGATCACACCTGAGCCCTCCACGTCAGCCACAACCAGTGGAATGGAGGCCCTGCCACAGGACACGCAAGACACCAGCATCCCTTCCCCTGTAGCTGAGGAGCCCCCACGGAAGCGAGGATGTCCAACCAGACATCCAGCCTCCACTGATGGCAAGACCAAGACCAATACCAGGAAGTGAGTCACTTCAGAACATACCCCTTGTGTGTCACAGCGACACCCTATTGACTTTCCACTGTCATTACACCTTTGTTCCATGGCCATCATACTGGACAACGACTTCCCACAGGTGGGCTAAGTACTAAGATGATCCCACTCGCCATGACCCCACTCATCAGCCCTTGCACTTGTATTATAAAATAAACATCTTTGAGCACAGTTTCTGTCTACGTCTTTATCTACCATGAGTACATTATGTACAGCCATCACATATATAAGAAGAAAACCATTGACCTACCAATTTATGTGACAGTACTAGAAGGGGGAGAAATTATTTACAAATTCTGTAATACAGTTAACAGCATCACATCTAAAGTAATGTGTACACACCACACCCACATTGAAGTCACAACCCTGGTAGCAGCCCTGCACACAGCAGACATTGCAACTAGCATGGCTCTTACACATACCTTTATGTCAGTGGAAGTATTGTTGTATCAGCTCTGCTCTGGATTCAGCTGCATACTCGTCATCATAATCCTCATCACTCCCCATGTCCCCTTCATCAGCCACTGGCACAGCTGCACCCTCCTCAGCATCCAGTAATGTGATGTGATGTGTGCAAGCCAAATTGTGCAACATGCAGCACGCCACAATGATCTGGCACACTTTTGCTGGTCTGTATAGTAGGCCCCCTCCAGTAAGGTGCAGGCACCTGAATCTGCCTTTCAGCACTCCAAAGGTGCATTTGATGCCCCTTCGGGTCCTACCATTGAAATGGTTTTCTGCTGCTGTAGTCGGATGCCTGGGAGGTGTCAGTAGCCATGGCAGGTTGGTATAACCAGAGTCACCTGTGTGCTCAGAGGTAATTGTCATACTGAAAACTGTAGGTAAATCTGGAAGGTGGTGTAGAGTGTGCAGAGTACAGAGGCACACATATGACACAATACATACCGATGAGCCAGGCACGATCCCTTAGTAGTGGTGCCATTAGGTGTGGGATACTGCTGTTCCGCAGTAGGTAGGCATCATTCACTGACCCTGGGAACCGGGCAGTCACTTGAGTAATGTAGAGGTCTCCAAGACATTCCACCCGAACATTGGTTGAATAGATGTTTTACAGTCTCTAAACACCTGTTTACTCCTCCTGGGTGGCACCAGGGCAATGTGGGTTCCATCAATAACCCTGATCACATGTGGCACATGAACACAGCATAGAAGGCTGCTTTCACAGTGGGCAGATCCTCATGCTGGGTGAACCTGATATAGCTGCCAATATGTTTAAGTAGGCAAATAGGAAGTTCTTCAAGACATTACAAACATGGGCTGGGACATACTGGCAGCCCATCCCACTCTTATTTGGAAGGACCCTGAGGCAAGGAAGTGGAGGACTTCCGACACCGGTACTGTGGGAGTGATGGCATTGGGATGATGAAGACCAGGTCGCAGATCCGGCTACAACGGCTTCACAAGATCCATGATGGTCTAATGGTTGAGCTGATAGCATGTGATGAAGTGCCTCTCTTCAATGGTGGCAAGATCGACTAGGGCCTGTAGACAAGAGCATTCCTCACCATCATTATTCCACCGTACCTAGGAATAGGAGGGAGTAGCAATCATTATGTGCATAAAGAACTGTGTGGACGCAGCGGAGCTGGTGCACAGGTCACTATTAAACATTGTTCACGCACCTCATAAACCTCCTCTGTACACATTGTAATAGAAAAATGGCAGCCGCCTGTCCTGCATCCACAGGACAGATGGAAGTGAGCGAATTCTGCTTGTGTAAGATGTCATGGCGGTAGGCGGTCACAACCGCTGTGCAACTCCTCATTGGTTAACTTGGTTGCCTATGGGAGACATGAGCCAATGGCGATCTCCGCCGGCGGTGACGGTGAGGTCCGCGGCGACCGTGACCGACATTTCATATACTCATGTTCACTTGACTCCTGCCACGTGCTGCAGGGAATAGGTCCCCAGCCTTCTCACAGGAGGAACTTGAGAAGCTTGTGGAGGGTGTCCTACCCCTTTATGCCCAGTTGTGTGGGGCACCAGGGCAGCAGGTGAGTGCACTATGATTGTGCTTCTGTAAGTGGTGCGAAAGTGGATGGGAGCCTTGGGATGAGGATGAGTGACTTGTGGAAGGACCTGGCTGAGGGCTGTAAGGACAACTGGAAGGTTGAAATGTGCATATGTTCAGGGGATGTGTTGTGTCCAAGGCAGTACATAAGATGCCACGCTACATGACTGTCTCCTTTTCTCCGAGTTATCCATGCAGGTGAGCGCCCATCAAAAGAAGGGGATCTGGCGTGCCATCGTCAAGCAAGTGCAGACACTGTGGGTCCATGCCTGGCAGAGCACCCACTGCAGGAAGTGGTGGGGGGACTTGCGACACTGGGCAAGGAATACAAGTGAGGCCCAACTGGGGACCTCCTCCCAACGAGGGAGGAGTGCCCGTCGGACTCTGACACCCCTTATCTCCTGCATTTTGGCGGTGGCGTACCCTGAGGTGGATTTGCGCTTGAGGGCATCACAGCAGCCACAAGGGGGTGAGTACACATTCGTACTTAGGTTATGTGGTGAGTGATAGGTGCAGCCTGAGTAGTGTGTGAAGGCTGTGGAATGTGTGCTAGGTAGCTACTGTATGACTAGGCTTAGGACACGTTGATGCCGGATGTGCTACATACATGTGTTCATATGCTGTGCATGATGTGAGTTGGGGTTGACTTTACTAATAAGTGCCATCAATGACAGGACAAATGTGTACTACATGAGCAGGGTCTTAGACGTGGGCAGGGTTCCTGCTTATGGAGTTCACACACATTGTACTCCCAACTATCCAATCAGTGTTGCTGGGGCCATATCCCTATCAGCTGTCTGCTGGCATGTGGTGTATGTGTAGTCTGCGAAGTCTGAGGTTTCACATCATACAGCTATATGTGCTTGGGTTATGTAGCTGTGAAGGTATGCCTCCAGACGCCCGTAGACTACAAAGTTTGGGTCTAGTGATCATATAGAGCTGTGAGCCAATGGGGTGGGTCAAACATGTGTTGAGGGTCTAAGGTCACTATGTTGTTGGTGACAGATGGTGGAGATGAAGAGGAGAGTGATCTTCTCCCTGACCTCCTAGTCTACACAGAGAAGAATGGGTCAGTGGAAAGTGGAAAGCTCTCACATACCCTTACTTCAGACCAGCAGAGGGACTGTCACCACTCGCTGGGACAGTTCTTCTCTCTGTTTTCCACCACTCTTGGGTTTACATATTTGTGTATCTGTGACACTGACACAGGATACAGCCTCCCTGTCAAAATAAAAATATACAGGCTGTCTGACAAAGTGAGGGCCAGAATCAGCAAGCAAGTCACTAAGATGTTCGGAGTTGGGGGATAAATGAGCTGTACAGGATTGAATGTGTGTCAGCATGTGTGAAACTCATGTGCATGACTTAGGTGGCACGCATGGGCTGTCATTGCAGTGGCATGTGTGAGTGAAGGCATGGCATGTAATGACATGGCACTGGAGTATGTTGTAGTGACTTGTATGTGGCTGTTGTGCTGGCATTGACCACTTACTCTCTGTTTCTCTTTCTCCCACCCTGTCTCTCACTGTCGCACCCTCCCCCCCCCCGTTCCTCTGTCTTTGTGTGCAACAGCATCATCTGGTGAAGGAGAAGGAGCACCGGCAAGTGGGGAAGCTGCATCGTACGGGACCCAAGAGGCTGATACCTGCGGAACCGATGGGACCAGTGGGACATAGAATGAGTGGAGCACCACGGGTAGACTGGAACATCTACAGCATCATCTGATTCTTCCTCCGATGGTGACTCCCTGGTGGTGGCGTAACCTTCAGGCCCTATGCCTGCACCGTCCTTGTCTGCCACCCCCCTTACCAGCACCGCCCTGCCTGTAGTTCCACACCCAGTTGCCCGTGCCCGCTCACCCAGGAGGGTGGGCATCTCCTTCGCCGCAGGCACCTCTACCCCTGCCCCAGTCAGCCCTGCTGCCCTCATTGAGGAGGCTATTGACCTCCTGAGGTCCATCTCTGTTGGGTAGACAACCATTGTGAATGCCATCTAGCCTCTTCATTGACAGCAGCCAGTGTTCCTTCTTTTTCTGTCCCCCCTACAACTACCTGTTCCCACTCCCACATCGTTCTCTCATTTCCCATCCAAAGCACACTTTCATACCAGCATGCATCTCCACCAACCGACCCAGAGTGCAAGGACATTCACATGGACCATAAACGCCACCACCACCATGCACACACCCACCATTCAAACGCACACACCAACATCTACTTACTACCCAGACTCCCCCACCTGCTCCCCCTTCACAGTCACATTGCCACTCACACATGTAGACACCACATCATCAGTCCCAGGTTCAGGCACTCCCACTGTCACCCCAACAGTTGACCCCCATGCATGCACCCCATACACCCAAGCCGCATGCACCACAACAGCAACACAACCACATGCAGCACATCCACCCAACCTGCACACACCACCCCCAACATTCACTGACACATCCCCCTACTATCTCCCTGTGTTTCCTCTACTACTCCTCCCACTACACCTTAACACCCACACTCATCCACCCAACACATACCCAGCACACAGATGTCATACACCCATACACCAGCACCCAAACCATATCCACGTACACACCTATCAACTATCTCCTCTCCCTCCACTCCCAAACACCAAATCCATGACCTACCCACTGCCCATAAAAAGAGATTCCTGCATGAGTTTTTTCTGTTCCCATCTCCTGGTCCAGTCCCTGTTCCCTCCAAACGCCCTGCTACCCTTCCAAGAGCCCTGCCTTCCACCTCCCTGTCCTCCTCTGGGCTGAGCCATGGCCCACAGTCAGCAGTCTGCATTGCTGCCACAACAGGCACACCTGCCCCTCACACCTCCATTTCTGGTAGCACTCCATCTGGGTACCCTGCTGTGGTGGCCTCCACCACTGTCCCACCTAAGAAGGCAGGAAAGAGGGGCAAGGTTAAGGCATCCCCCTAAAAGCAGGACAGTAATGGGGAAGCCTGAGTAGAAGAAGAAGGACCCCACATCCAAACCCTGATCACCCACCCATCCTTGAGGTGCCTGCATGCCCCATTGATGTGCCTGTCCTGTGGAGGTCTGCACATTGCAGTCAGGAGTCAAGGTGGGCACGCGTCACATGCCCAGTGTGCCCGGGACATTTGGACAGTGATGCACTGGCCCTGTGGCATTTTGTAAATAGTTATTATCATGACATTTTTTAAATTTCCAATAATATTGATCTACAACGGCACTGTTGGTGTGTATGCTACATAGCTTGTCCTGGCTTTCCTTGCACATGTTAGTATGGTGACTGTGCATTTGTGCGTGTGTGGCGTGTGTGTGTACTAATGTCCTTCCCTCCATTGTGTGCTAGGATGGGGTACTTACCGCCGGTGTCAATGTCGGCGTCGCTGGTCCTGAATGTCAATGGCCAGCAAGAGCATTGGAAAGACTTGCAATTTGCATGCCATGGCACCTACGGACGTGCCTGTGTTCCAGAAGGTGGGTGCCTCCTTTTATGTTGTTTGTTTCTGCCATGGTTTTCGCGGCAGTTAGACCGCCTCGGAAGTCCTGGCAGTGTGCAACCTCGTAATACAGAAGGTCAAAACTGTCTGCCCGCCGTCCTGAAGAGTCCTTCTGCCTGCAACAACGGTCCATCCACATTGGCGGTTTGGACGGAAACTTGACTGTGTTCTGCAGGTTCCTTACCAGTACTCGTAATATGGAGGTCTATACCGCCAGCCCCGCGACAGTGCAACCGTCATCTCTACTGCGGCGGTCCACTGACCCCCAAACTCGTAATGAGGGCCTGAGTTCTTGAATTTCACAGTCACTATCAATTTCAGATAACTTTACTTTCTGGATTGGATACTCTTGTATATGCTCAAACCTTGAAATGTGAGATCTACTATAAACTAGCAGACTAGAATATTCTACTTCGCTTTGACAACTTTCACCCTAGCTCCCTTAGGGAGAATTTACCACTTGGCCAATTCCTCAGATGCAGGAACAACTATATTACTGGCAAGTCTAATGTCAAAAGAAAAGACAAATAAGATCACCAGGAAACATGTGGACAAAATCAACCTGTTGAAATGATTTGCAAATCTAAAAAAACAAGCATTGAATAACAACCAGGAACAACCCCTACAAAACACTGAGAAACATGCCACTGTATAGTAATATGCGTCACCACTTAGATCCCTCATTAAAATTCTGTCACGAAGATCATTAATAAACATTAGAGGACACTGACATGAGGGACACTCTCACCTTAGAAAAAACAGCGTTCCCATTTAAAAGAGGGTGATCCCTACAGAACAGCATTGTCCATGTGTTAGGCCTATCAGCCAAAGGGTGGTCTTGCCCAAAACGTTTAGCATACTTCTCTTCATGCCCCCAATATGGTTCTCAAGGGAAAGGGTCCCAATCCAAATCTGACCACCAGAGGAAAGGCTTCTCTGATAAAAATTGTAACAAGTCTACTCCCAAGTAGTATGAGTGTTATGAGTATGGGCATTACAAGGGTGAATCCAAGTGAACTAAGAGGACACAGCGTCCCACAGGAGGAAGGACAGCAGGGTTGGCTAATATAGTGCTTGGGAATGGTATTGTCCCAGTCAGTGTGGGGGGGGGGGGCAGTAAGCTTACCCAAGTATCTCTGGGTGATGAGGAGATGGTGCCTAAAACCTATATGCCATCCAATGCAGCAATGTATAGGCAGTGGGTCACCATCAATGGGCAAGGAGTTGAGGCTCTGAGAGATACAGGAGCCATTGTGACTATGGTATGGAGTCAACTGGTGGCCGCAGAGCAGACCACACCCAATACATTTCACCAGGTTGTAATAGTTGACAACCAGGGGATCACTACCAGTGACTCTTGTTCTATTTGAGTGGGAGGTGGTCTCAGGTCAACTGAAAGTTGCTGTAGAACCCTGATGGGGAATTTTACCAGAGTGGGTTTCCCCAAGGAAGTGGTGCTTGGCAGGGGCACCAACTTTATGGGGGTCATTCTGACTTTGACGGGCGGCGGAGGCCGCCCGCCAAAGTCCCGCCAGCAGAATACCGCTGCGCGGTCAAAAGACCGCTGCGGTAATTCTGAGTTTCCCGCTGGGCTGGCGGGCGACCGCCAGAAGGCCGCCCGCCAGCCCAGCGGGAAACCCCCTTCCATGAGGATGCCGGCTCCGAATGGAGCCGGCGGAGTGGAACGGGTGCGACGGGTGCAGTTGCACCCGTCGCGATTTTCAGTCTCTGCTTGGCAGACACTGAAAATCTTGGTGGGGCCCTGTTAGGGGGCCCCTGCAGTGCCCCTGCAGTGCCCATGCCATTGGCATGGGCACTGCAGGGGCCCCCAGGGGCCCCACGACACCCGTTACCGCCAGCCAGGTTCTGGTGGTCAAAACCGCCAGGACCAGGCTGGCGGTAAGGGGCTCGGAATCCCCATGGCGGCGCTGCTTGCAGCGCCGCCATGGAGGATTCCCTTGGGCAGCGGGAAACCGGCGGGACACCGCCGGTTTCCCGTTTCTGACCGCGGCTGTACCGCCGCGGTCAGAATGCCCATGGGAGCACCGCCAGCCTGTTGGCGGTGCTCCAGCGGTCGTTGGCCCTGGTGGTCCATGAACGCCAGGGTCAGAATGACCCCCTATGTCTTCTTCTAGACAGTCAATATGGAAGAAGTGTGGAGTTACTTACAGGCTGTCAACACACTACCATCCATAAACCAATGGACTTGCAAGATTCAACAGGAGCCTCAAGGACTTGCCTGAGCCCATGAAGGATAAGTGAGGTCCTCTTACCATGACTGCTCTTTGCTTAGAGGGAGGTGCCATAGAAGGTGGTTGGAATTAGCTCCTTTCAGCTTCAGTAAGGACACCCCTAAGGGACCCATTCAACCTGGTGAGAGACGAGTGGGAGCCAGCTCCTAGAAAATCTCCCCAGAATGGGGTTAGCTACATGCTAGCCCTCTGGAGCCCGATGGCCATGTTTTTGGAAAAAGGGTTCTGAAAACTTGAAGGCCAGCTAAGATGTAATGAAGCAGTGATATCCCTGTGGAATTCTAACCTTGACAAAAAGTGTGGGTGATGGACTCAGTGGAGCCCAGGTCCCTCAACACCACTGGACTGGGACATTTGAGATGATTAAGAGGAAGGGGGAGTCCACATACTTGGTGGACCTCAGGACCCTCAGATACCCCCCCAAAGGGTCTCAAGCCACAGTTGTTTGTTGTTGGTGACAGATGGTGGGGGTGAAGAGGAGAGTGATCTTCTCCCTGACCTCCTAGTCTACACAGAGAAGAATGGGTCAGTGGAAGGTGTAAACCTCTCACATACCCTTACTTCAGACCAGCAGAGGGACTGTCACCACTTGCTGGGACAGTTCTTCTCTCTGTTTTCCATCACTCCTGGGTTTACATATTTGTGTATCTGTGACACTGACACTGGAGACAGCCTTCCTGTCAAAATAAAATATACAGGTTGTCTGACAAAGTGAGGGCCAGATTCAGCGAGAAAGTCACTAAGGTGTTGGAGTTGCGGATAAATGAGCCCTCCAGTAGCCCCTGGTCCAGCCCTGTGGTGCTCATACACAAAGCTCCCCCACTGGGTACTACCCTAGAGTTCCATTTCTGTGTGGATTACAGGGGGCTCAACTCTATCACTAAGACTGATGCTTATCCCATTCCCCAGGCTGACGAACTCATTGATAGATTAGGGACCTGGTGGGCGGGGTAAGGTGTAGTCTGTCCAGGCCTAAAGAGAGACCATCATGGCCTGGTGGCCCCCAAAAACTCAAACTGAGGTGAGGACCTTCCTGGGCCTCTCAGGATCTTACAGGAGATTTGTCAAGGGATATGGCACCTTTGTTGCCCCTTTGACTGAGTTGAGTTCTAAGAAGCAGACAAGAAATGTGATTTGGACAGAGGCTTGCCAAAAGTATTTAACTTACTAAAACAGGCCATGTACACAGCCCCTGTGCTCAAGGCTCCTGCTGTTTCTAGGCAATTGATTGTACAAACTGGTGCCTCATAGCATGGCACAGGGGGAGTTTTTTCACAGTTTAATGATGAGGGCCTAGACCAACCTGTAGCTTTCATCTTTAGATTACTTCCCAGGAAACAGAGGTGGAGTGCTATGGAGACGGAAGCCTTTGGTGTGGTCGGGACACTAAAGAAACTGAGAACATACTTGTTGGGGACTCAGTTATGGATTCAGACCAACCATAGGCTCCTCAGGTGGCTAATGCAAATGAGGGGTGAGAATCTAAAATTGCTGAGATGGTCTATCACCCTACAGGAAATGGACTTTACAGTGGAACACTGACCTGGGTCAGCACACACCAATTTAGACCACGCCAGTGTTTATGGTCTTTCCAGGTAATTCTGCCTCAGTGATGAGAACTCCCAGGAGGTTCGGTAGTTTGGCCCACTTTCAGCTGGCGGGGCATGTGTTAGACCTGTCAGTCTTAGTGTGGTCTTCCCTTAGACTTTTTGCCCTTCTTCCCTACAATTTAGTTGAATTTGTTTTAGTTCGCCTTAGGACCCTCTGCACTTTATCACTGTTAACCGGTGCTAAAGTGCTTGTGCTCTCACCCTAAAACATAGTTTGATTGGCATATACCTAATTGGCATATTTAATTCACCTATAAGTCTTTAGTAAACTGCACTCTGTGTGCCCAGGTCCTGTAGATTAAATGCTACTAGTGGCCCTGCAGCACTGATTGTGCCACCCGCTTAAGTATCCCTTTAAATATGTCTCAGGCCTAACATTGCAGATCCTGTGGGTATATTTTACACCAGCATGTAGACCTGGCAAATTAACTCGTTGGCCAGGTTCCAGCTTTCCTTTTTAAAAATATTGGTCTCTTCTATGGTAAGCCCCAGACAGCCGCAAGGGCAGAGCGAAGTGTATTTGAAATGTTGGACATATACTTTTAAGTATTTCATGTCCTGGTAGTAAAAAACTCTCAGATTCGTTTTTCACTACTGCAAAGCCTATCCCTCACATAAGTTAACATTGGGATTCATTTATTACAGCTTCTAAGTGTAATTCACAATCTGAAAGTGATATGCATTTTGAGTTTGGTGTCTTGTGAATCACAATTTAAAATCACAATTCATTGTGAAGTTGGATTTTAAATTGTAATTTTGGAAATGCCACTTTTAGAATGTTGCCATTTTTACTTTAGCCATTGGGTGACTTCTGCCTCTCTCTGATCGCTTGTCTGTGGTGGATGACAGCTAGGGTTCCCTCTAGACAGCCACACACAATGAGAGATTAAGTATGACTTGATAAGACCTAATTAGTCATCCTGGCAGGATGGGAGGGAAGAGCTGGCCACAGCTTCACACTTACACCTGATGAGGCTGTGTCCTGTCTACACACAAAGGGCTGAATACCCCCTTATAGCGAGTCTGGAGCCAGGGCAGGAATGGAGGAACTCTTCACATTTCAAAGTCTTCTTTGAAGTCTCCCCCACTTCCAAGGCACTTCTGGACCTGTGGATACCCTGCCAAGAAGACGGACTGCTGTGCTGCTACAAGGACAATTACTCTTCTGGACTGCTGCTCTGGAAGAACTGCTGCATGGCTGTGCTGACCTACTGCCTACTGCCCTCCTTACTTGGGTGAGAAGAACTAAACCTGCATTTCTCAAACCCAGAACTCCAAGTGACTCCAAGGGCCAGCTGACTGGTCTCCTGATCTGAAGACCCAGGGATATAAAAGACTTCCAACTAACTCAGCACTGCAACTGGACTCTGCCAGCTGTAAGCATGACCTGCCAAGTGGTGCCACCCCAGTCCTGGGCCTTTGGAAGTAGATCTTAAGGTGCTGCTCCAGCAGAACCACTGCATCTCTGTTGTTGCATGGACAAAACCGGTGCATTTCTGCCACTGTGTGGATAAAACTGGAGCATTGCTTTCGGAACCAGCACTGTGGTGCTTTCTTTGGCACAAGGTCCCTGAATCCCCATAGGATGAAAGCCTCTAAGATGATGTTGAACTCCACATCGCAGCCACTGCACTTTGCCTTGATGTCAACATTGCTGCCCACCAATCTCCATTGCATCACAGCTCCAACACATCACTGCCACTGAGTAGGGATCTTCGAAGAATGTCTATAACTGCGTGAGGAAAATTGACACGTCTCCTCGATGACATGGCTCAGAACCAGCACAATGCTCCCACACTAGGATTTTAAGGTACTTTGGTTCAGTGGGCTCAAAGAGGCCCCTATAGCTGGCCCGCCCTAATCGCAGTCTTCCTGAACTTTTGACTTTGTTCCAGTCCAGTGCGACCAGATATCCTCTTTTGCCGCTTTTCATTTCTAGGTCCTATCTTACAGTTTATTATTTAGAAATTTATAACTCAAGTTATACTTATTTGATGTTTGTCATTTTGGTCTTGTTTTGTTTATTAAATTAAGTTTTGTTTTTCAAGCCAAGTGTGGTATGTTTTTGTGAGGTGTTATTATTACTATTTGAAGTGTTGCACAAATACTTTATAAATTGCCTCTTATGTTAAGCCTGTCTGCTCTGTGCCAAGCTACCAAAGGGTGAGCACAGGTTAATTTAGGGTGTGTTTTTTACGTACTCTGATTGGGATTGTGGCTCCTACTTGATGAAGGTGCATACCTCTGTCAACCAGAAACCCAATTTCTAACACCACAAGACACAAATCATCTTAGACCAACCTTCCCCTAGGTCATGACCATTTCCTGTGTCGCACATGGAGCATTTGCCCTCCTAAAAGAAAAGTGAAGGAGCTGGGTCTTAGTTTAAAGACACTGTGAATGCTATAGCACCATGCCAACTGTAATTCAGCCAATGTAACTTATTTAATGTCCTTGGCAATTTAGGTATATAGTTAAGATTGCAAGGAAGTTCAGCACATGCAACAAGCACAGGAGCAACATGAAATGGAGAAAAACTCACAACATTTACTAGACATTTTGCTGGCTTTAAAGATATTGAAAACTACTGTGTGTGAAACCTACGCAATTTGCTGTAGTGTAATTAAGCGAAATTATGTGAAATTACACATAATACCATGAAATGCATCTCTCATTTGAAAACATTACTTGAATTCCGGTAAAACTGCAACTCAGAAATTACATTTCAAGTAGATTTCTGTTGGACTTTTTTGCTTATGCAGGGTCATCCCCAATCTTTTTGCCTCCTGCCTCCTATTTTTTCTGACCTGTTGCTGTTGGCTTTTGAACTCTGAGCACTTCACCACTGCTAACTAGTGCTAAAGTGCATATGCTCTCTGTGTAAATTGTATGTGATTGGTTTATCCATGATTGACATATTTGATTTACTAGTAAGTCCATAGTAAAGTGCACTAGAGGTGCCAGGGCCTGTAAATCAAATGCTACTAGTGGGCCTGCAGCACTGGTTGTGCCACCCACATAAATAGCTCTGTAATCATGTCTCAGACATGCCACTGCGGTGTCTGTGTGTGCAGTTTTAACTGTAACTTCGACTTGGCAAGTGTACCCACTTGCCAGGCCTAAACCTTCCCTTTTCTTACATGTAAGGCACACCTAAGGTAGGCCCTAGGTAGCCCCAAGGGCAGTGTGCAGTGTATGGTTTAGGTGGAACATATAGTAATGTGTTTTAAATGTCCTGACAGTGAAATATTGCTAAATTCGTTTTTCACTTTTGCAAAGCCTGTCCCTCTCATAGGTTAACATGGGGGCTACCTTTAAATTTGATTAAAGTGTAGATTCCCTTTGGGAGTGGATGGACATGTGGAGTTTGGGGTCTCTGAGCTCACAATTTAAGAATACATCTTTTAGTAAAGTTGATTTTAAGATTGTGTGTTTGAAAATGCCACTTTTAGAAAGTGAGCATTTTCTTGCTTATACCATTTCTGTGCCTGTTTGTGGATTCCCTGTCTGGGTCAGTTTGACAGTTGGGCTGGTTGCACCTCACACTAGACAGTGACACAAAAGGAGCTGGGGTGTAGTCTGCATTTCCTGATGAGCCCTCTGTGCTAGGAAGGAGGGGAGGAGTGGCCACTTACACCTGAAAGGGCTGTGCCTGTCCTCACACAATGCAGTCTCCGACCCCCTGCTGAGTGTCTTGGGCCTGCCCTGGGCAAAGCAGGATTTCACATTCAAAAGAGACTTTACTTTGAAGTAGGCCTGCTTCAAAGGAGAAATTGGGTATAGGAAGGGCACCCAAAACCACAGACTTTAGAACACTTCTGGAAACAAGAGGAAACTCTACCTGGATTAGAGCTAAACAGCTTAGGAGAAGTGCTACCCTGCCTGTGACTGTGCTTTGTGGAGCTATCCTGCAGTTGCTGCTTCTGCCAGAGTAAGAGGGCAAAGACTGGACTTTGTGTGCATTCCATCTTGTGAAGAAATCTCCAAGAGCTTGATTTAGAGCTTGCCTCCTGTTGTTTGAAGTCTCAGGGACAGCAAAGACTTATCTCTGCCAGCACCTGGAGTCTCTGGAGAAGACTCCTGCTCTGACAAGTGGTGCCCTATCCAGTCCCTGGGCCCTTGAAAGGAAAGCTGGTAGAAATCCAAGGAAATCGACTTCGGACCGACGCCGCTGCTGAATCCGGTGACACGCCTGCAACCTACTACGTGATCTTCGCTGGAACGCGGCAACCTTCGCAGGCCCGATGCCGCTGCAGCCCCGCTGAAGTCCGCGACCCTGTGGAAGTCGCCGCACCACGTCATGACCGACGCCGCTCGAAGTGCGCGGATTCAACGTTTCTCACCAACGCTGCGATCCCCGACTTTGCGCATCGACTTGTTTTCACTCTTCACCAAAGGTACTGTACTTGGGGGTCTACGCGACTCCGTGTCCGGCGCCGCTGGTGTCGGCTTGTTGATGGAAATCCAAGGAAATAGACTTGAAACAACTCCTTCACGATGCCGTGTTAACACCTCATCGAAGCATTTTGTGTTTCTAAGTGCTATTTTTTAGTTTAATCTCTAAAAATTCATAACTTGACTTGTGTATGTCGGATTTTTGTCGTTTTGGTCTTGTTTTGTCTAGATAAATATTTCCTATTTTTCTAAACTGGTGTTGTGTCATTTTGTAGTGTTTTCATTAAGTTACTGTGTGTGTTGGTACAAATACTTTACACCTAGAACTCTGAAGTTAAGCCTACTGCTCTGCCAAGCTACCAAGGGGGTAAGCAGGGGTTGGCTGAGGGTGATTCTCTTTTACCCTGACTAGAGTGAGGGTCCTTGCTTGAACAGGGGGTAACCTGACTGTCAACCAAAGACCCCATTTCTAACAATTTCCACTTGCACACATTCAAAACACTGAAGCTTTAATTTGGATTTGCATTAAAAGTTTACCCAAACGGTCCACCCAGGTAAAATATATCTGAAATATCTGTTGACCGCCCACATTAAAGGGACTGCCACTTGCGTTTGAATTTGTAGTTTTGCACTAAAACATGATCAGAACTGTCTGCTCGGTCAAAATCCTACCTAAAAATTACCCAAATGGTAAAATGTCTCCCCAAAATTCATTCCAAAAGGTGACCTAATGGCATAATCTCAGTAAGTTTGCCGAGCTTTTGTTGGTTGAAATTACCAAAAATACACTGCTGTATTTAAAATTTCATCCAGGCCTACCAAACATTAACTGAAGTGGTTTACAGTTTAAAACTACCAACTTATTGGAGTGATGTAGGTTCTAAACGGTTTTGGTACAAATCAATCAATCAATCAATCAAAGAAATTTGGAGAGCACGCTACTCACCCTTGAGGGTCTCAAGGCGCTGGGGGAGAGGAAACTGCGGGGGAGGGGCAGGAAGGGTCACTGGTCGAATAGCCAAGTCTTGAGGTTCTTGTCAGAGTCACCAGATCCTCGGGGTTTGTGCACGTTCCCAACACGTCCAACACTGAACAGCTCCAAGACTCTGATAGATAAATCACAGAGACTGAGAGAGTTCAAGAGGGGAAGAGAGGATTAGGAAGGGAAAAGCTGGGAAGGAGACCTGTAGTAAGAGAAAGGTTAGAACACTCAATAAGAAAATTATATCTCCTGAAATCAATACTAGACTATGATTCTAAGCCTAGTCACTCTGAAAACATGAACAATCTAAGAGTTAAGTTTAAAGTGACTAAGTTTCAAGATGGCCAGATACCTGTAGAGGAATCAAGATGAATCAAATGAAAACTTTCTTATTCAAGTACTTTCCTTTACATGAGAATCACAAAAACATTCTGACTACATTTTAAACCAGTCATATAAATCCTGTTTTGAGAATGTATACTAGGACCATACAATATTGCATCTAGAAACTTTCGCCTTCTGTGTACTCTTAAAATGTTTCAACACAAATTGCGCATATTGCAGATATATATATATATATATAGTAAACACCATAAAAGGATTGCGCACCATGAATAACACAATATGGATTCAGGAAACAAATCACATAACTTGTCAACTCGAATATTACATAATAAATATCTTAGAATAGTGGCATACAATAAACAACATGAATTAAACTCGAGGAGAGAATCATGCGTCTTGCAGATTCGAGTGTCACCATGTAAAATACCAAGAAATGGTATCACGCAATGAATATCAAAGTCAAATCATCATTAATCGAATTGCGCGTCTTGCCGATTCGTAAAACACGATGTAAATGTCAAGAAATAACAGCTCACAATAAATAACAAGATCAAAGTACAATGAAACGAATGACGCTTCTTTTGCCGATTCTTAAGCCACCATGTAAATGTCAAGAAATTGTAGCGCGCAATAAACAACAAAGTTAAATCCTCATGAAACGAGTTGCGCATCTTGCCAATTCATAAAACATGATGTAAATGTCAAGAAATAGCGCGCAATGGACAACACTGTTTAAACACCATAAAACGAATTGCGCATCTTGCCGATTCTTAAGCCAGCATGCCAATGTCAAGAAATGGTAGCACGCAAGTAATCTGTTACTCATTTAAGAATTAAACCAAGAATATGAAAATTCTCAATAACGGTGTCGGGATAGTCCAACCACCGTTTTACCGCCTGGAACAATGATCACCAATGAAGGATGAAGGGCAGAAGACTGGAAAATCCAAATAGGCCGCCGGACAGGAGCTCAGGAAGAAGCTGCTGCTCTGCACCGGGACCGCTGAATAGTGAGCACTGGGAGTTGGGCTGGCTCTCTTTTATAGAGTCTTGGCCCAGCCCTGAACCACGCCCAGGCATGTTGCAGGGAAAGTCTCTGGAAGGCCCTGGAAAGGGACCACACCCTAACACACTCTGAAAACCTGCAGCAATACATTGCAAAGGAACAGTATTTGTAAGCATATTAAAAATAACTTTTCAGGATTGAACTCTGCAATGCAAAAGGTTAAACCACAAAATATCAGCACAATGCATAAATTCCGTTGTTTTGAGAGTGCTGTTTTTTTGCATTTTTGTCGCCAATAGAGTGCGTACTGCTCTGGTGTTGACAGTTCTTTCTGAAGACCAGCAGGTCTTTGGTTTTGCAAAGGTGGGTGGGGAGGGAGTTCCAGGTTTTGGGGGTGAGGTAGGAGAATGACCTGCCTCCTGTGGTGGTGTGCTGGATGCAGGGAACTGTGGCTAGGGCGAGGTCGGCTGATCGGAGGTTGCGTGTGGGAGTGTGAAAGTTTACTCTTTCATTGAGGTAGGTTGGGCCGGTGTTGTGGAGGGATTTGTGTGCGTGGATGAGGATCTTGAATGTGATTCTCTTATCTATGGGGAGCCAGTGTAGGGATTTGAGGTGTGGTGAGATTCGTTCATGGTGGGGGAGGCCAAGGACGAGGCACGCGGCTGTGTTCTGGATTCTTTGGAGTTTGCGTTTGAGTTTGAGTGTGGTGCCGGCGTAGAGGGCATTGCCGTAGTCCAATCTGCTGCTGATGAGTGCGTGGGTGACTGTCTTTCTGGTTTGGGGGGATCCATTTGAAGGATTTTTTTAGGGTGCGGAATGTGTGGAAGCAGGAGGAGGTTAGAGCATTGATTTGTTGTGTCATGGAGAGGGAGGGGTCGAGGATGATGCAGAGGTTGCATGCGTGAGTTGCGGGGGTTGGTGCAGGGCCTAGGGCGGTGGGCCACCAGAAGTTGTCCCATGTGGTTTTGTTGTGGCCGAAGATGATGACTTCGGTTTTGTTTGAGTTGAGCTTGAGGTGGTTAGTGGTCATCCAATTGGTGGTGTCTAGGAGAGCAGCGTGTAGGTTGGTTTTGGCGGTGGTGGGGTTGCGGGTGAGTGAGATGATGTCTTCTGCATATGAGAGGATGGTGATTCCATGTGCTCGGAGAATGTTGGCTAGGGGGATCATGTAGATGTTGAAGAGTGTGGGGCTGAGGGAGGACCCTTGGGGGACTCTGTAGGTGATCTTGGTAGTGTTGGAGTGGAAGGCGGAAGGCGGACTCTCTGGGTTCGGTCGGTGAGGAAGGAGGTGAGCCAGTCTAAGGCTTTGTGGCGGATTCCTATGTTGTGGAGGCAGGTGCGGAGTGTGTGGTGGCAGATGGTGTCAAAAGCTGCGGAGAGGTCTAGGAGGATGAGTGCGACTTTGGTCCTGATGTCGTCAGTGCATGCGGTGAGGGCGGTTTCTGTGCCGTGGTTTTTGCGGAACCCAGATTGTGAGGGGTAAAGTGTGTTGGTTGTTCGAGGAAGTGGGATAGGCGAGTGTTGACTAATTTCTCTGCAACGGTAGTTGGAGAGGATCTCCGGGTCGGCTTGTTTTTTTTTTAGGAGAGCGGTCATTTCTGTGTGCTTCCAGGGGTCTGGGTAGGTGGCGGAGTCGAAAGAGGAGTTGTTTATGTTGTAGAGTATGGGGGCGATAATAGGGCTAGCTTTGTTGTAGATGCGGTGTGGACAGGGGTCGGCGGGGGAACCGGAGTGGATGGAGTTCATTTTTTTTCGGTTTCTTCGTGTGTATTAGAGGTCCATGTGGATAGTGTGGTGGGGGGGTCTTGAGTGGGGGTTGAGTTGAGTGAGAGAGGGGTATGTGTGGTGGTGGTGTGTGATATGAAGCTGTTGTGGATGTCCGGGGTTTTGTGGAGGAAGTGGTTGGAAAGGGTGTCACATAGGGGCTCTGTGTGTGTGGGGTCTATGTTGCTGGCTTTGGGTTTGGCAAGTTCATTGATGATGGTGAAGAGTTCTTTGCCGTTTTGGGAGTTGTTGTCAAGGCGTGTCTTGTAGTGATCTCTTTTGGCGGTGCATATGAGTTGGTGATGGGTGCGAATGTTGGTTTTGAGGGTGGAGAAGTTGGTTGAGGAGGGTTCTAGTCTTCATATTTTCTCAGCTTGGCAGCATTTGCGCTTGGAGTCTTGGAGTTCAGGGGTGAACCATGGGGCGTTCTTGATGTTGCGGTGGTGATGTGTGTTCTGAGGGGTGCTTGTGTGTCTGCGCAGGTAGTGATCCATTTGGAGAGGTTGTGTGCTCCTGCGTTGGGGTCGTTGGTGTGGGGGGGGTTATGGGCCAGTTGGGAGTTTAGTTGTTCTGTGGGGATCTTGTACCACATGCGGTAGGGTGTGGTGTGTTGATGGTAGTGTGTGGGGGGTTTGGTGAAGGAGAAGTGGACGCAGCGGTGGTCTGTCCAGATGAGTTCGGTGGTGTGGGTGTAGGCTATGTGTTGGCTTGAGGTGAAGATTGCGTCCAGCGTGTGTCCTGCTGAGTGGGTGGGTGCATTGACCAGTTGTTTGAGTCCGAGGTTGTTGAGGTTGTCTATGAGGGAGGTAGTGTTGTGGTCTTGTGGGTTTTCTAAGTGAAAGTTGAAATCACCGAGGATGATGTAGTCTGTGGAGGTGAGGGCGTACGGGCTGATGCTGTCGGCGATGTGTCGCAGAAGGCGGGGCGTGGTCCGAGTGGTCTGTAGATTAGTGTACCTCTGAGGGTGGAGTTGTTGTTGATGTGGATGAGGAAGTGCATGTGTTCAGTATTGCCGATAGTGTCTTGGGAGCTGGTGGTGACTTTGATGGTGTCTCTGCGTAGGATGGCGATGCCCCCGCCAGGCTTGTTGAGGCGGTCTTTGCATTGGAGTTTGTATCCCTTGGGGGTGGCTATGGCTATGTCGGGGTCTGAGGAGGGGTTGGTCCAGGTTTCCGTGAGGAAGGCAATGTCAGGTGAGTGTGAAGTGATGAGGTCCCAAAGTTCTATGGCATGTTTGTGAAGGGACTGGATGTTGAGGAGCAGGCAGTTCAGGTAGTTGTGGTGGGTGGCGTTGGTGTGGTGCGTGAGGGTGTTGTTGCGGGGTGTGTTCTGGTTGTGGGCTGGTGTGCTGCGGGGTTGGTTGGTGGGGGCAGGGTGGGTGAGTTTTGTGTTGGGGTGTTGTGTTTGTTGAAGGTGGGGTTGCTGTGGTTGGTGTGTGGTGTGAGGGATGATGAGCAGGAGAAGTGGCAGGTGTAGCAGGTGAAGGGGCCATGAGTGTGTGTGGGGCTAGATGTGGTCCATGTGGGGCGGGGGCCTGGGTTGAGAGAGTGGAGGGTGAGGGGGGAGTAGGTGTGTCTGGGAGGGCAAGGGGTTCTGGCGCTGGGCACGGTCCAGGCGCGGACGGGCGCAGACGGGCTTGCCTTTGGCACGCCAGCGGCGCGCCAGCGGCGCGCCGTGCCGCGGCTGCCATTAGAGGAGGGGAGGGTGGGAGAGGCAGCTGGGAGGCCGGAGGGCCTGTCCAATGAGAGGGCTGGGGGGACGCAGCGGCCGGAAAGGGCAAAGAAGGAAACAGTGAGAAAATGAGGGGGGAGGCGGGATGGGCCTCAGGGGACGCTGCGGCGGGAAAGGGCAAAGAACGAAACGGTGAGAAAAGGAGGGGGGAGGAGGGAGGGGCCGCAGGGGACGCAGCGGCGGGGAAAAAAAGCAAAAGGGAGCGGGAAAGGAGGTGGCGTGGAAGGCGGAGTGGGGAGCGACCTACCTGCAAGCAGGGTCAAAGGTTGCTCAATGGCTTTGGACATATTACCTAGGGACATATCAACAGGGTCTTAATAATGAAACCCCCTGGTCTCATTTAAAAAAAAAAAAAAACATACATGAACACCTCTTTCAAAGATCTGTTTTTGAAATGAGGATAGTCTGAAGTCTTTAGGAAATCTTAGTGGGTCCAGATTGACCTGTGCAATGACCAACAAACAGTTCCAGCAAACTATTGTGGTGCATTGTCTACCCTTGAGAAACTAATACTGAGACATTTACATGAGCTGAATAAAGGCACCTTTCCTGAGCTATCACCCATCACTTGATAAGGATGCAGTATAAAATACTCTACTTTAGTCTGTGTGGTACTTCTCTGATCTGAACCCCACCCAGTCACTGATACAGACTCTTTCTGATCCATGTTCCTCACTGAATAAGTGTCAGCCTTGAGGTTGTCTCAAGGCACCACCAAGAGTTTTACCTCACTCCTCTTTATTTTTCTGGTCTTGCTTTTGTTGGCCTTAGGATTCTGTGCACTTTACCACTGCTAACCACTACTGAAATGTTTGTGCTCACTCCTTAAAACATGGGAACATTGGCTAGTAAAGTGATACTACCTGTACCCAGGGCCTGTAAATTAAAGGCTACTAGTGGGCCTGCAGCACTCATTGTGTCAATCAATCAATCAAAATAATTTGTATAGCGCGCTACTCACCCGTGAGGGTCTCACCCTCTTAAATAGCCTTGCAAACCTGACATTGCAGCCTGTGGGTTCAGTATTAAAACTACCATTTTGAACTAGAAAAATAAACCTTTTGCCAGGCCTAAACTTTCATTTTTTAGTACAAATGTCACCACTTCTGTGGGCCCAAATAGCCCAGAAGGTCTGTGCAGTGTATTGAAAAAGTTGGACAGGCACTTTTAAGTCTCACATATCCTGGTAGTGAAAAACTCCCAAGTTCATTTTTCGCTACTGTAAGGCCTACCTTTCTCATAGGATAACAGTGGAGTTACCTTATTACATTTAATAGGGATATCTTAGAAATGGGAACAGGTAAACAGATCATGTTTGATTGTCTCTAGAATAATAACTAGAAACCCTCTTTTATGGTAAAGTCAGGAATTTTGAAAATGCCACTGGTAGAAAGTTAACATTTTCAGCCTCAGCCATTTAGTGCCTGCAGCCTTTCTCTGGGTCAAATAACTAGGTGTAGTTGGCATTTGTATTCACACAGCCAACCACGCACAATAAAGAGCTTAGGTGTGCCGGGATGGGCCATCACTGGCAGTATGGGAGGGAGAAGCTGGGCCCCACTTAAACCTGAATAGGTTCTGTCCTGCTTTCACATAAAGGATTGCATGCCCCCTGCAGTTTGTCTGGAGCCAGGGCAGAGGAGGCAGGACAGGTGAGGACTTCATGGAGAATTCTCTAGAAGCTTCTCACACTTCAAAGAATGCATTAGGTATATACATATAGCGACATTAGATAGCATCTCTTCAGTAAACCTGTAGAGCTGTGGAAGACTCAGTCAGGAAGAAGAACTGCTGTGCTGCTGAAGAGACTGCCACTACTCTAGACTGCCCTGAAGGACTGCTGCCCTGCTGCTCTTGAACCCTTTTATGGGGATGAGACGGACTAGACCTGAAACCAGTCCCCACAACCACCAGAGTGACTCTGAGTACTAGTCTTTTGTAACCAGAACCTGAACTATGCAGTTGTGGGTCCTACCCTGCTAATTGGTGCCATCCCAGGCTTTGGACCCTTCAAAGTAGACCAAAAGGTGCAACACCAGCTGGTCTGTGCATTCAGAAGAACTGGTGCATCTCCTCTGCTGCTCGATGCATTGCACTCAGAACCGATGCATCACCTCGGCTGTGCAGGCTTTCCTGACCCAAAGATTCTGCTTTGCCTACATCAGCCCATCTGAACCACTGCTGCACTAAGTATCTCCATATCAGGACATCGCCTCTTCCAATACAATTCACCTGTTGCATGACGCATCTCCATGAAAGGATATCACCTCACCTAACACAGACCATTGGCACTGCCGCTACACAACGCATCTCCATGCAAAAACATCTCCTCACACTTTGCAGCTCCCCAAAACCACAGCTCCACAACTCTTCACAACCAGGATTTAGGGTACTCTTGGTCAGCAGGTTTAAATGGGTCCCTGTTGCTAGCTTGCACTCCATCGTGGTTGACTTGAACTTGTGACTTTGTCCCAGTCTTGCATGACTAGATAATCACAGTTGGTATTTTGTGCTTTTTGATGGTATTTTCACTCAAATATTTACAAATTGGATATCTTTTGTTCTACCAATTGGATTGTTGTAGTTTTGGTCTTGTTTTATTTATTAAAGTTCACTCCATTTTTCTTATCTGGTGTGGCATTCTTCTTGTGTTGTGGTTTCAATGTATTACTATTTCAAGTGCTGCACAAATACCTTGTCTCTAAGTTAAAGCTGACTGCTCTGTGTCAAGCTAACAGGGTTAATTTGGGGTGTGCTTTTGACTTTACGCTGACAAGGGCTTTGTTTGCTGCTTGAGTAGGGTTTCACCTTCCTCAATCAGTAACCCAATTGCTTACTATGAGGAAGCACAAAAACAACAAAAATGTGTTTAATTGCTCATACAACACAATGGAGTCATCAACATAAATGAATATGGATTCCTTAGGCATACCCCATTATACTGTTGTTCATTTACAACTGCTAAGAAGTACTTCACATTGACTAATACAGACAATGCTAAACTACAACACCCAGCAGCATGGTGAGAGTTCATACCAACGTTAATCAGGACCATGTGACATGCCATATTACAGGGATGCTAAACTTTATCTGAGAGCCAGAAGCAAGTCATTTAAAAAATGGATCCCAAACACAATTAATTTGCAGAGTACAGCAGAAGGACGAGTAGTAGGTGATATGGCCAGCACATTCTCATGACGCAGTAAGTTGACAATAACTTTTAGAAGACAGACAGAATATCCAGTGCCACTGGAATTATGCAGCAGGGGAGCATCAAAATATATCTCAGGGTTGACTAAATTATTCAGGAAGGAAAGGCAAATTATGCAGCATAATGCAGCAGATGTTTTGATAGTATTAGCTCACTATTGTATAATTTGTACACATGGTAATACAGTCTGGGCAAAGATTTCACCTCATTAGTTCCCATTTAACCATGAAATAGACAAAATGCAACTGAAAGTTGGCCAGTTAACATTTCAATGGGCTTTCCACTGCATTCAGCCATGTTGCCACATTTTAATAACTTTCAATCTGTTTGAGCTAGAAGCTGTTTTTGTTGAAATCCGCAAATTATGCAGCACATTATAGATTTTGCCAAATCCATAATTGTGTGAAAAAAAGGTGAAGCTGCCAGATCCCCATAATTTGACTAACTCTGGTTATATCTGGGCAGCAACAACATCTTCTGTATTTTTATATGTGTTTTATGTGAATAAGTGGAAGGGTTGGTTGGTTGGTAAAGAGTGAGGCACAGGAGATGATGGTCAACATTTCCCTGGAATGGGTGCAGCAGACCCCAGATATATTTTCATGGACAAGATGTAAGACTGCATTGCATAAATAGGCTTGAAGATGAGTGATCTGACAGCCTGTCTTGGGCCTCAGGGTTCTGCAGCTGATTTCTAGAAAATACAGGTGCATCATGCCCTCAACGTCAATGCTTTCCTCCCTCAATGGTACTGTTAAAACAGGTCCAGTGTGGGTTCTGTAACTGGTCTACTCTCCATCATGGTCAGCTTGGATTTTGATTTTGCACTGGTCCCTTGTGACCTCTAGTATCCTTTTCACTGCTAGTGAATTCTAAGCACTGTTTTCACATTCTATATTTAAAAATCATATCTCAACTTTTACTCATTAGATTTTTTCATTTTGGTATTGCTACTCAGATGATTATTCTCTTTTTGCTTTTTTTCTAAACTGGTGTGGAGTTCTTTTGATGTGTCTTTCACTATGTTACTGTAAATAACTGTTGAACAAATACTTTACACATTGCCTCTTAAAGTTAAGCCTGACTGCTCTATGCCATGCTACCGAAGGGTTCAGCACAGGTTAGTTTAGGCTTGGTTTGTGCATTACCCTCACACGGTTTGTGGTTACTGCTTGAGCAGGGCTCACACCACAGTAAACCAACAACACAGTTTCTTACATTGGTGAAATGGGTGGGATTTGGTCTTGTGTTTGTGGAGTGTCAAACAGTGATTTTGTATACACTAGAATTTCATATCTAAGATCAATTTGAATATATCTTCTTCTCCTTGATTGGATTTTTTTTTCTTCCAAATTCTTCCTATGTCTGTTGTGTCTTCAAGGATGGAATTGGAGTTGACCGACATGGATGTCTTCACTGTGGCCCAGCTCAAGGACTTCTGGAAAGGACACTTCCAGCAAAGAGCACAGGTTAATTTAGGTTGTGTATCTGACTTACCCTGACTAGAATTGTGCATACTGGAGGAGAGTGCATACCTCTGCCAACTAGAGACCCAATTTCTAACAGTGACTATCAGTCTGGTAGGTACACCTGATACACCCGGGCAAGGTTTCAATGTATTCATTGTCATGTGTTACGTAAGCCTAGTATCTTTGTGTCTATATATATGCGTGTGACTATAGAGAGTACCTGCTCTTCACAACCATAAAGCTTATCTGAACCCATAATAGGTACGTGATGTATCTGAGAGTGTGTGCATGCTATTTCTCTATATATTCCATGTTTGGGTTTGCTTTACAGTGACTGCACTGTATAGAGCGTTAGGAAATCACTGTTTGCACTGTTTTTGAGCATGATAGAGGTGTGAAACATTTTGATTTTGACCCTGATTTTTATCTTAATCATTGGTTTATCACTAATTGTTACCAATAATGGTATGATACCTTTGGGCCTATTTAGATTATGAGTGCATGATTGTCTGTGCCATTTTAGTAGGGATATACCCAACCCTGACAATGGCCACTGACCTAAAAGGGCAAGACTCATAGCCAAAACTAGACGGTGGATGAATGAACCATTTATTTCACAGATATCCTGAATGATTTAATTTTTAACTTTGTGAGATGGACCCAGCCTTTAAAATGATATCTTTTTGGTTTATTCCTGTTAGACCTGACAGCCTTAGGGTGGTCACCCCTAACTTTTTGCCTGCCTCCCTCCACTTTTTGGACACTGTTTTTGCTGGTGTTAGGACTCTGCAGACTTTACCACTGCTAACCAGTGCTAAAGTGCATATGCTCTCTCCCTTAAAACATGGTGACATTGGATGATACACAATTGGATTATTTAATGTACTTATAAGTCCCTACTAAAATGCACTCTATGTGCCCAGGGCCTGTAGATTAAATGCTACTAGTGGGCCTGCAGCACTGATTGTGCCACCCACTTAAGTAGCCCCTTAACCATGTCTCAGGCCTGCCATTGCAAGGCCTGTGTGTGCAGTTTCACTGCCAATTCGACTTGGCATTTAAAAGAACTTGCCAAGCCTAAAGCTACCCTTTTTCTACATATAAGTCATCCCTGAGGAAGGCCCTAGGTAACCCATAGGACAGGGTGCTGTGTAGACAAAAGGCAGGACATTTACCTGTGTAGTATACATGTCCTGGTAGTGTAAACATCCTAAATTCGTTTTGAACTGCTGTGAGGCCTGCTCCTTTCATAGGCTAACATTAGGGCTACTATCATATACTGTTTGAGTGGTAGGTTCTTATCTGAAAGGAGTAAAAAGGTCATATTTAGTATGACCAGAATGGTCATATAAAATCCTGCCGACTGTTGAAGTTAGATTTAATATTACTATTTTAGAAATGCCACTTTTAGAAAGTGAGCATTTCTCTGCACTTAAATCCTTCTGTGCTTTACAATCCATGTCTGGCTAGGTTTAGTTGACAGCTCCTTTGTGCATTCACACAGACACCCCAAAACACAGGATGCTCAGCCACACTTGCATACATCTGCATATTGAATGGATCTTCCTGGGCTGGGAGGGCGGAGTCCCTGACACTTACATGTCAAAGGACAGTAGCCTGCCCTCACACAAAGGACTGCCACACCCCCTACTGGGACCCTGGCAGACAGGATGGAACTGAAAGGGGTCCTTGTGCACTTCTAAGCCACTCTTTGAGTCTCCCCCACTTCAAAGGCACATTTGGGTATTTAAACAGGGCCTCTGCCCCTACCAACTCAGACACTTCCTGGGGAAGATAACCTGAACCAAAACCTGAAACCTGCCAAGAAGAACTGCCTGGATGCCCAAAGGACTCACCTGACTGCTTTTCTGAGAAGGACTGCTGCCTTGCTGTTGCCCTGCTGCCTTGCTGCTCTCTGGCTGTGCTGACAAGTGCTCTTCAAGGGCTTGGATAGAGCTTACCTTCTGTTCCCTAAAGTCTCAGGACCAAAAATACTTCATTCCTGCAAGAGAACTGCCTGTGCGGTGAAAATCGATGTACAGCCTGCAAGAAATTACGCACAGCCTGCATCGCAGTGAGAAAATCACTGAACACCGAATCGGAACGACGCAACCTGACTTTGCAAGGAGAAGATCGACGCAGCGCCAGCGTAGCGACCGGAAATTCGACGCATGGCCTACTGGATCAACGCAAAGCTGAGCCGGAACAACGCAGCCCGACTTCCTGAGAGGAAACGATGCAGCGCCTGCCGTGCGGTAGAAATTTCGACAAAACACCCACCGGATGGTCGCAGCCCCTGTGACTTCGTCCTGCCAGTGCCGGATTTCAACGCATCATCCCCAGGGCATCCAAAAACCCCACAACCCGAAGAGGATCCCAGTCTATTTGCCTGAAATCGACGCAAAGCCTGCCCTGCGTGAAAACTCAATGACGCATTGTCTGTGTGCGACGGAAAAATCGACGCACACCTCCCCATTTTCCACGCATCTCCTCCTCTGCGGTCCCTTGCGGAGAATTTGAACACAAACCAGTTACTTTATGCTTGCAAGAGACATTTGTTGCTTTTAAAAGACTAACAACACTTTATATCTATTTTATAGTGGCATCTCAACATATACATTTTGCATCTTAATTGTTTTGACCTTCATCTTATCAGATAGATATTATGTATTTTTCTAAACACTGTGTGGTGTATCTTTGTGGTGTTCTACTCTATTATAGCATGATTTATTGCACAACTACTTTACACATTGCCTTTTAAGTTAAGCCTGACTGCTCAGTGCCAAGCTACCAGAGGGTGGGCACAGGATAATTTAGATTGTGTGTGACTTACCCTGACTAGAGTGAGGGTCCTTGCTTTGACAGGGGGTACCCTGACTGCCAACCAAAGACCCAATTTCTAACAATTCCATTGTAAAGTTAGAATATCAAGGTTCCTGTGTCTACCCAGCTCACTCTTATGCTAAACTACCTTAAACTAAGAGTAAGTCCATCCTGGAGGTGTTTACCTACCAGGAAAGGATCGAGAATGCCACAAAAACATGGGGGAGTTGTTGTGTTTGAAACCAATGTTAAAAGCACTGGTACGATATAGTCATTTTTTGACTGTCACATTCAGTGTGATCTGTGCCATTTGTCCTGTCTACTGATCCTGTCCAATCCCAGATAGCTAATACCTTCCTAGCTGTCAGCAGTTAGCACTCATTGGACCTTCCTAGAATCAGAGCCAGGCTAGTGTCCTCCTAGCCAGGGTTGTTATCTCTAGAACTGGAGGTGTGTGGCACAACTGTTTTTGAGACAGTTGTTGCTCAGGCAGGCAGGCTAAAGTACCTTTTCATAAAGTAACTTTTCTGCCTAAGTTCTGAAAAATCGATTTTACCATTACATTACATTTTAAAAAACAATCAAGAAATAACTTTTAAATATTTCTCTAGCCTTATCCTAAGATGATATATTGATTCAAGTTACAATCCTATTTATGCGTCTTTATGACAAGTCTTGAGGAACACAGAGTGAAATACATTTTGGCTTTTATTTCAGTTTGAGGGCATACTAACCCCATTCTGTAGTGTGCCCTGGTTTTATATAATAGGATCCTTCTCTATGAACTTACAAGACAAACTTTAGGAGTGATGAATGATTTTATAAAAATTGTTTTTTCCAGCATGGCAAACACATTTTTGCCTGCCATGTCTCACTGAAACACCTTTCAATTGCAGTGAAAATCCAGTACCCACAAATGAGGGGTTGGTCTGCAGCTGTTTGAGGTACCTTCCATGATGAGTGTGTCTGGTATATAAATGACAGTGCCCCAGATCGATGGCCTGTTAGGGACACTGTCAATGTTACTGCAGCCGCCTAGTAAGCAGTGAAGTGGTAATGGTGGAAGCAAAGTCAAAATAAACAAATTGTATGAATGAAACTTTTCCACCTCACCGACTCTCCCTCTCCTCTATATTTATTTATTGTATTTATTTTTGCAATTTTGTAAAGCGCAGACATGGCTCGAAGGCATCAGAGAGATTTACAGCAAACAGAATGCAGGGTTACATTTGGTTACATAATAGTAATTGAACTTGAACACTTATGTCAATGTATATATCCAGGAATTACCACAAGAGACAGTTACAACAATAGGGCAGAGGACGTCAACAGTTAACTAAAGCAGATCAGGGCGCATTGGAGAAAATAATTAAGTCAGGTCCAGGGTGAATTAACCAAGACGTCTTCCAAATAGGAGGACCTTCAAGACCTTTTTGAAGGTCGCTAGGCAGGTGGTGAGAGTGGTGAGTGAGGCAGAGAGTTCCATATTATAGCGGCGCTGCCAGAGAAGGACTGATTTATGTATCATTCTCACCTGAAGGTGGGGGGATCCAGGAACAGGGATTGGGCAGTTCTGGAACCTCTATTTGCTCCGAAGATTTTTAGTTTCTTGTTTCCTCGTTCTGTTTGCTTTTAATAAGAGCCTGGGTCACCTCTCACCTTCATCTCTGAATCACCCCTTATACTTGAATTATGTTATCTACAGTGCCCTTCCATCCTGACAAAAGGCGTACATTCACCACCCAGCTTTTTACAAATTGCCACTCTCAAAGAATACAGTTTTCATTAACCAAGTTAGACACACATCCATGATCTCTTCCAACCCCGCCGCAGCTAAGACTGCCCTGATGGCCGTGATTTGTTTAACATCTCAAAACAGTTTAAAAAGGGAGCAAGGCTCGGGATTTTATTGTGAAACCCACATGCAGAATCTTTCTAAACTACTATTACTAATAATATTTGCAAAGTTCAAATACCCATATCACAGCAATAGTCAAGGGAAGTTCACAAGAGAAAAAAATTGCACCTTTGCACATCCCTACCTACAACTGAGACTTGAGTCCCATCGAACATCAACAAGTTTTGAGTGTCACAATTAAAGGTTTAGGACAAAAAATAGTTCCTCTCCTCTCCAGCCATCTCCAATCCAGGATTCTCTAAACAAATTACACCAACCAGCCGAAAAACTGAATCCAATATGACCAACCTGAATCCAACCTGATAATTGCAATACAGAAGAACGAAAAGAACTGCATCTTTTCTAAGTAAATAAGCAGACAACCCATGCTGATTAGTATTCAAAGGTTCATTTTGCAAATGTATGAACAAAACTGCCTTCCGTCCAGTTTACTACTTTTAATTCCAACTGTGTGAGCGAGAGCAGCTGCAGGCGGCTATCTACCACTTGGAGTTTTTAGTGCTGAGAGGACAGCTGCACTGGAAGCGGCCCAGCGGTGCACATCCATTTGTCTGCTAAATTTCAGCACTTAAGACATCCATCAGGCCAACCTCGGGAAAAGTGAGCGGCATCAGTCAAAACAAGAGGATATACATATCTCCACTCAGTGATTAGCCCCGTGTAGAACAGAAACTTAAATAATTTGTGCTTTGAAAACGTGATGACTGATTGCCTTCCATTAGTCGGGGATTTAAAACATTCCTGAAACTCCCAGATAAAATGGCACTAAAATGTTATTGTAATAACTAAATAAATCATACCAGACTTTGGTGTACGTGGGCTCTTAAAAACATTATAGAGACTGGCAATCTGTGTATAATAAACGTATAAAGAATGTCAGCCGTACACTTCCATGCTTTGAGTGTAATCTGTATTTATGCTCGAGGTATCGGCTGAGCACTTTCAGGCATATGTTCTTCGATTTGTTATTTAGCGTGTAGCAAATGTCAGTGACATCTACAGTGTAACTGGCAGAGGCTGGGCAAAGGGCAAGAAGCAAGATGCTCGGTCCATCAGAATGTTATCTCCTAAATTGTTGCACTTCTGTCTTGGGGCAGATAGTGTTGGAACTACTTGCTGCTTTTCCATTTAACAAGATTAAATGTTGCTATTATGTTGTGAATGATTGCATTTTAAACCGGAGTGTGCATGCCTTAAATTATGAATTGTTGACTGCCGGCCAAAGATTGTAGCTGTGCTGCAGCAGTTGTCTGTGTGCGCAGATAATATTGCTTTCTTCCCCAGGCCGCCTCCAGCGCTTTCTTAAAAAAAAAATCGCTTTCCACGTGGATACAGTATTACCTGTGTAGTATGTGCTGGCTTGATCCTGATACCTAATTGAACCAAAAATCTCACTTTAAACTGTAACACGTACACACAAATGTTTGGCAAATCAAACAGGGAACCATCAGCAAATATGTATGCATTGGCTGAGTCTGAAACGAGTTATTCTGTTTCCATAAATTAGGTTGCTTTGTACTTATAAACTACATTTCTGTGTGGAGAATAATAGCGATTATGAACTCTGAGATAGTATTAGATGCAGAGATAAACGTATAGAGCTGATTTAAGAGCACCTAGCGCCTCCCTGCTCCATATTAGCGTCATTTTGTTTTATCCTAATATGGCCCAACAAGGCCAAAACCGCCACGCCAAATTTACAATGTGGCACAATCTATGCATTGAGCCACTTAGTCACCCTATGCGCTACATTATGCCTGTTCCAGGCATAATGTATGCAAAGGTGGTGTTCCCCCGTTAGGGGGACCGAAAAAGTGACGCAAAGAAATGTAAGAGATGTTTTTGAGTCATTTTTTTGGGGCACTTTTAACAATACTACCGCCATGATACGCCATATCATTAAACTGAGGGCCTGATTTATCCTTTTTTAGCACCACATTTGCGTAATTTTTTTACGCAAAAGCGGCACAAACTTACAAAATTCAATTAGATTTTGCAAGTTTGCGTCAAAAAATGACGCAAATGCAGCACTAAAAAAGTATAAACCAGGCCCTGAGTGCGATTAAATTAGTTATTAGTAGCAATTATTATTTTGCAGCACATGGAAAAGTGCACAATAAAATACTATATAAAAAGAGATTCTTATTATATTTTGTTGCTGTTTTGAAAACAACAGGGATTCTTTGTCACCGGAATTGCAGATAAAATATTTTTGTAAAAAATCCACAGCAGTGCAAGGTATATGCATGTAACAAACTTTCAACCAGTGTAGGACTATATTTTACCATCAACAATGCTGAAAATGACATAACAACTGACACTGAGGGCAAGAGATTTTAAAGTCAATATGGACAGGGACACTTATTGCAAATACTCAATAATCACCTATGAACCGAATCCCTCAGGTTTTAAGGGGTCTTAGACCTGCCAGCCTTAGGGTGGTCATCCTTAAATTTTGCCTGCTTCCCTCCACTTTTTGGACACTATGGGGGTGATTCTAAGTCTGGCGGGCGGCGGAGGCCGCCCGCCAGACTTCCCCCCTCCAGAATACCGCACCGCGGTCGGAAGACCGCTGCGGCTATTCTGTGTTTTACACTGGGCTGGCGGGCGACCACCAAAAGGCTGCCCGCTAGCCCAGTGTAAAACTACCTTCCCACGAGGACGCCGGCTCAGAATTGAGCCGGCGGAGTGGGAAGGTGCGACGGGTGCAGTTGCACCCGTCGTGAATTTCAGTGTCTGCAAAGCAGACACTGAAATTCTTTTTGGGGCCCTCTTACGGGGGCCCCTGCAGTGCCCATGCCATTGGCATGGGCACTGCAGGGGCCCCCAGGGGCCCCGCGACACCCCATACCGCCATCCTGTTCCTGGAGGGAGAACCGCCAGGAACAGGATGGCGGTATGGGGTGTCAGAATCCTCCATGGCGGCGCAGCTTGCTGCGCCGCCATGGAGGATTCATTTGGGCAGCGGAAAACCGGCGGGAGACCGCCGGTTTTCCACTTCTGACCGCGGCCGAACCGCCGCGGTCAGAATGCCCAGCGGGGCACCGCCAGCCTGTTGGCGGTGCTCCCGTCATTTTAGCCCTGGCGGTCTTGGACCGCCAGGGTTAGAATGACCCCCTATGTTTGCTGGTTTTAGGACTCTGCACACTTTACCACTGCTAACCAGTGCTAAAGTGCATATGCTCTCTCCCTTCAAACATGGTGACATTGTATCATACACAGTGGGATTATTTAATTTACTTATAAGTCCCTAGTAAAAAGCACTCTATGTGCCCAGGGCCTGTAGATTAAATGCTACTAGTGGGCCTGCAGCACTGATTGTGCCACCCTCTTAAGTAGCCCCTTAACCATGTCTCAGGCCTGACATTGCAAGGCCTGTGTGTGCAGTTTCACTGCTAATTCAACTTGGCATTTAAAAAGTACTTGCCAAGCCTTAGATTCCCCTTTTTCTACATACAAGACACCTCTAAGGTATGCCCTAGGTAACCCATTGGGCAGGGTGCTGTGTAGACAAAAGGCAGGACATTTATCTATGTAGTTTACATGTCCTGGTAGTGTAAAATCCTAAATTCGTTTTTGCACTACTGTGAGGCCTGCTCTTTTCATAGGCTAACATTAGGGCTACCCTCATATATTGTTTGAGTGGTAACTTCTGATCTAAAAGGAGTAGGAAGGTCATATTTAGTATGGCCAGAATGGTCATACCAAATCCTGTGGATTGGTGAAGTTGGATTTAAGATTACTATTTTTGAAATGCCACTTTTAGAAAGTGTTATAAATAACCACAGAGGGTAACCCCAAATAGTCCCTAAGGGGTATGGGTCTAACTAATTTCAAAGCAACACCCCTAGGCTCACAAATTCACATATACATACACACGAAATTCTTTCCAAAAATATATTTTTAATCATAATTTAGCACATAAATAGGTTCATTTAATACAATTCATACCCCCCCATTCTATCATAGAAAAAGGAAAGACCAGTGTAAAAGACATAAAGTGCTTGTGTGCAATAGTAAGAAAAGAAGAGTAAATGAAACCCTCAAACAATTCCAAGAAACAACTTTCTTTTAAAAACACTTAAAAGACAAAACCCCTGTTGGTTCAATTTTTCACCACATTGAATCAACATATTACTCCTTCCAGAAACCAAACTTTTTTTACAAACACGGAGTCCCATCCCCCATTCTCAATTCTCTTCACAAAAAATATTTATAAAGCAATCCAGGCAAGAGCAATATCGTCGACGTTTTGACCCCTTAACGCTCCTGGGCCAATTCAATGCTCCATCAGGGTCTTCATCAGGACTGATAGACAGGGGAGTCTATAAATAATCGAATAATATAAATCAATCTCCAATTTAATCAAAATCATTATCCAGGTAATGCCTCACTCTCAACATACTCACCAAAAGCCACCATAAATATTAATCTCCTTCTTCATTAAACAATCCTTTCAAAATTCAATATCCTAAAAAACACAAAAAGCCAATCAGCACATACACCCTTCATCACTTACCATCATATAAAAACCTAAAAATCATCCTTACCTCCATTCAAAAGGGAGGACACATTTCCATATTTACGGTGTCCATAATCCTTCTTTGTATCATTTTCCACTTTTTTAAGGCTACCACTGCTCTTCCAATCTATTCATCTTTGAACATTTTTTTTTTATTAACTATTAGTTTTACATAAATACTTATCTCACAATATATAAATATATAAATACTCATCATTAAATATTAATATCCCAAAATTACAAACTTCATTATATTATATTAACCAATATTCCTCTAGTCACAAAGTATTAAATACTCTACTTACACCCATGTCAGTCCCAATCCCAATCTACATCTTAAAAACAATATAGGGAAACCTCAAACTCATTTTTACTTTCAAATAACCAAATCCTTCCTAAACCCAATTTTTCAACTAAGAAACCGGCAACTCCGTCGGCTCCATATTTAAATCACTACCGCGTCTCCATTACGGAGCATGTCATACGCGGAAGTGATGAACTGTTACAAGATCACACATGCTGATTCATAAAAGCGCAAAACTATGGTATCTCGAAACTGCACATGTGCGCTCCAAACAACAATCTTATATTAAACACATCCGCGCATCATAGCGTGTTAGCACATACAGTTCACAAAAGTCGGCCCAGTCTCAAATTCACCTTTATTATCAAATGGCCAATTCCTTCACACGCCCAATTCTTCAAATGAGAAACCCGCGACTCCGTTGGCTGCGTATTTAAATCACTTCCGCGTGTCCGTCATGGAGCACGTCATACGCGGAAGTGACCAAGTGTTTCAACAGCACACATGCACATTCATGCAAGCGCGAATGTGTAGTGTCTCAAATCTACACATGCGCGCTCCAAGCAAGCCGTCGTATATTTAACAAAATCCAAAGGCTATATCCATAGACGCGCAACGTAGCGCGTTAGCACTTAGATTACAAAAAAATCACAGAAAACGGCCCAATCTCTTCATTCTGTGACTAAATATTTTAAACAAACAAATAGCCAATTTTGATAATTAAACTATACTTCATTTACTCAAAATAATCAGATAGCCCAGTCACCAATTAGGCCACCTAACAAATCTGGATAAGGAAAACATCAAATATAAATTATTATTTAATCATTACAAAATATGTAAAAATAAGAGTAAATGGTGCAATATATCGTATCTCTAAACCTCTCGTATCCTTTTTACTCTAAATCTATATTCAATACCATCACACCCCCACATCAAAGAGTGGGCACAAAAATATCATATAGAGAAACTCTCCCAATTAAGGACGGACCCATATCATATAACCAGATTATCAAAAATTGGTTATATCACCTAATCCAATCGAAGGTAATCTAGTCATATGTCTTCCAACTCCTCATCCATTTGTCAAACTAGCAGTTTGTCTTGCTATCTCTTCATTTTCATTTAAACCAAGAGAGGCTGAGTTCAAAAGATTAATCCACTTACATTCACGTAAATTCATAATATCTGAGAGGTTCCCCCCCCCCCGGACACTCATCTTCGCCTTTTCTAAAACAAACCATTTAATGATTCAGCCGAATGATTCAATGTGGTGAAATGATTAACCAAAGGGGCCCCTTGGGTTTGACATCGAATTTGACTACAATGTTGCATGATACGCACTTTCACTTTTTGTTTCGTTTGACCCACATATTATAAATCACATGGACATTGGATAACATAAATAACATTATTGCTATTGCAATTTGTATGTTCCTTCAATGTCATAGATACATGTCCATACTTAAATATTTTTGTCTCTAAACATTGTACACACATTTTACATGATCCACATTTGAAATATCCCACTATTTCTGTTAAATTCAGATTTTAGAAAGTGGGCATTTCTCTGCACTTAAATCCTTCTGTGCGTTACAATCCACATCTGGCTAGGATCAGTTACAGCTCCCTTATGCATTCACTCAGACACACCCCAAACACAGGATACTCAGCCACACTTGCATACATCTGCATATTGAATGGATCTTCCTGGGCTGGGAGGGTGGAGAGCCTGACACTTGCATGTCAAAGGACAGTAGCCTGCCCTCACACAAAGGACTGACACACCCTCAACTGAGAACCTGGCAGACAGGATTGAACTGAAAGGGGACCTTGTGCACTTCGAAGCCACTCTTTGAAGTCTCCCCCACTTCAAAGGCACATTTGGGTATTTAAACAGGGCCTCTGCCCCTACCAACGCAGACACTTCCCAGAGAAGAGAAGCTGAATTGCTGTTGCCCTGCTGCATTGCTGTTCTCTGGCTGGGGTGAAGAAGTGCTCTCCAAGGGCTTGGATATAGATTGCCTCCTATTCCCTGAAGTCTCAGGACCAAAAATACTTTATCTCTACAAGAAGGACTCTTTGTGCAATGAAATTCAATGCACAGCCTGCCAGAAACGAAGCACAGCCTGCACCACGGTGAAAATTTCACCGCATGCCAAACTGGAACGACGCAGCCTGACTTCGCAAGGTGAAGATCGATGCAGCACCAGTGTGGCGGCCGGAAATTTGACGCACGGCCCTACTGGATCGACGCACAGCTGAGCCAGAACGACGCAACCCGACTTCCAGAGAGGAATCGACACAGCTCCTGCCGTGCAGTAGAAAATTTGACGCAACGCCCACCGGATCGACGCAGCTCCTGTGACTTCGTTCTACCAACGCCAGAAATCCACGCATCATCCCTGGGGCACCTGAAAACCCCGCAACCCGAAGACGATCCATGACCGAGCGCGGGAAACCGACGCACAGCCGTCCTTGCATGAAAACTTAACAACACATCGGCATGTGCGGCCCGAGAAATCAACGCACACCCCTTTGTTTCCACGCATCTCCTCCTCTGTGGAGATTTTTCACGCGAACCAGGTACTTTGTGCGTGAAAGAGACTTTGGGCCAGATGTATCAAACAATTTTGCATTTGCAAACAGTGCGAATCGCTAAATTTGGCCTTTTGCAAATGCAAAAACGTGGTCTGCGATGCATGAAAGGTATTCGCAGACCAAAAATAAGGAATCGCAAAAACATCGATTTTTTGCGTTGCGACTTGGTTTTGTGTGTCGCAATTTGCGTCTCGCAATTTGCGCCCTAAAATACCGAATTGCAATTAGCGATTCGGTATTTCAAGTCAGAAATTGAGAGACGCAAAATGCGACTCGCAAAACCAAGTCACAATTCGATGCATCAAAAAATTGCAAATTGCGATTTTTTGCAGAAAGGCCTTTTGCACATGCAAGTTACCACTAGGTGAAACCAGGTGGTAACCAGGTGCAACCTATATAAAGAGGCCCAGGATGCCTCAGACTCTTTTCCACAATGGCTGCACTCTACGTCATGGCGAGGAGAATGAGGATCTTGGCAGGTTTGAGGAGAGGGAGGAGGAGACAGGAGCAAATTTTCAGAGTGCGCATTACCCTTTTTGACGAGACTGAGGAGGAGATATATGATAAGTACAGGTTGAACTCAGCCATGATACTTGACCTGATATCTGAGCTACAACCCATACTGCAGCGCACAACACATAGGACTCATGGCATACCCACCCATGTGCAGGTATTATGCTCCCTCAACCTACTTGCTTCAGGGAGCTATCAAGGGGTCATAGCAGCAGCTGGAGGAGTATCACAGAGTGCCTTCTCTAGATTTTTCACCGCATTTATCAACGCCATGCTGAGTAGGATACACCAGTACATCAGATTCCCCCACACCTCACAGGAAATACAGCAGACAAAAATAGATTTCTACCAGATAAAACAGTTCCCCCACATCCTAGGTGCCATAGATGGAACACATGTTGCAACCTGTCCACCATCGGTCACAAAGTATGTGTACCGCAACCGTAAATACCAACATTCAATGAATATACAGGTGATCTGCAATGCCTCTTACATCATAACTGATCTCGTGGCCAGGTACACAGGGAGCACATATGATTCATACATCTTTCATCACAGCGGCATTCACACAAGACTGCTAGCTGGGGAGTTTGGTGAAGGATATCTACTAGGTATGGTCCCTCTGTACACTGGCGCATTGATGGCGTTGTGACGTCAGATGGCTCACTTACTCATTATATCCTCTGTTCCTTCCAGAAGACAGTGCCTATGCAGTGCGCACCTTCATGATGACGCCCTACCTCGATCCTACAACACCAGCAGAACGGAGATACAATTAAGCACACAGGGCAACCCGCAATGTGGTGGAGCGCACCTTTGGGCTGCTGAAGAGTTGCTTCCAGTGCATCCACAAAAGTGGAGGGGGACTACAGTACAGCCCGGAGATGACCTGTAGAATAGTGGCCACATGTGCAATCCTGAACAATATAGCTAACACCAGGGGCATACCTGTAGAAATAACAGATTCAGACTCTGATGAGGATGATGATCCTATACCCCTCCTACAGCCAGCAGACAGGACCAGTGAAGCAGAGGGCAGGCAAAAGTGTGCAGCCATCACGCACAACCATTTCAGATGTAAGTAATAACAACACAACTTCACTGACATGTGTACTCGTAGTTAGAACATTTATTACCTTAACATCAGGTAACATAAGTTTCACTAGCAGAAAAAATAAAATGAAATGTGTCTTAGAATAAGCAGATAACAGTGTCTCACTATTGTTTTACAGTTTACTGTATCACAAAAGAAGCAAACAGTCCCTGTGGCCATTACAGTCACTTTCTACAGCCACGCAAGCCACTCGAGTGCGTAGTGGCCTCACTGGCACCTCTGTTATCGGCCTCAGTGGCAGTGCTGTGCCTGGCACTGTGATGCCTAGGATCAGTGGTGGGCACAGCTAAGCTGCTGAGGCTAGATGAGTCCTCAGTCTCCCCTAGTCCAAGGTCACTGGGTGTAGCAGAGCGGTTACCCAGCATATTATCCAGCACATTAGTGACCTGGACCAGTCCCTGTGCCACATCCCTACTGCTGTGCGGTGCCTCCACCTGTGCAGCCACAGCACGCCGCGATATGAGGGCTGTTGAAGTAGCGAGGCAATTGACCGAGCGTCAAAATCCACCAAACATGCCCATAAAACGCCTCTCCTGCCTGCGGTGGCTGACTCTGTCGTGCCTCAGCTCTGTGCAGAGTTCCCTCACTGCAATTGTCAGCTCCCTGGTGTTCTCAGAAGCTGTGATCTGTCCCTCATGCAGTTTTGAGATGTTGGAATTAAGGCACTCCAACTGCCGATGCAGCCACCCCATGTTGGCATTGTGTGCCTGCATCTGCCTTTGCATTGCTGATATTTTCCTGTTTTGCAGGCGCTGCTGTTTCAGCATAGCGGATTCCAGACCACCGAAGACCGATGGGCCTTCTCCTGCTTCCATGTGCTGTGTGCCTGCATACTGAGGCTTCCTGCGGGGTGTTGAGTTATGCTGGGGCTGGGACTCCTGCATAACAGTGGATCTGCCATCTGGGAAAGGTGTGTGGCCGTCATCCCGCATGTCGTCTGAGTCCTGGCTCAATTCGGGTAGCAGTACAGCCCTAGCTCTGCGTCTGATAGGTGCAATATTCAGTGACTCACTGGTGTTTGGGTCTGATGCAGGGTGGGTTTCAGCATCCCCCACAACGGCACTTGCAGATGCTGCTGGGCCTGGGCCACCTGCAATGACAATGTGCAGCATGTCAGTTATGTATGTATCACCAAAGGTTCAACAATGGTAATAAATGTACAGTTACATCATATCACTAGGTAGAGGGTGTTGTGTTCTTCTGGGTGTCGCTTTGCCTAATTACATTCTATGTGCTACTTTCAGCTCTGGGTTGTGGACTACCACTCCCATAAGGTATTGTTGTGCCGCTTCTAAGATTTGGAATGGACTACTTCTCACAATGCTTTGCACTACTTGCTAATTCCTAAGTGGCATTTGTACATGTACATACACATACTGGTGCTTGGTGTGCCGGATGTGTCTATGTCAGTGACCCCACTGACAGCTTCTGGGAGGAGTGTCAACTCCACCAGGTCTTCCATCGGGGTGGAGGGTGTCTCATTGGATGGTCCACCTCCTGTGCTCCTTGCCTCCTGTAGTCTTCTTGCCACCCTCTCTTTGGCACGGGAATGCAGGTCGTACCACCTCTTTTTGATCTCCTCCACTGAGCTCTGCGCAACTCCCACAGCGCAGATTTTTGTTTGAATGTTCGCCCAGAGTTTGCGCTTCTCAATCTCAGGGACCTGGAGTGAGCTCTTCCCAAACAGATGTTCATGGCTCCTCACCACCTCCTCAGTGAGCACCTCCAGTTACTGCTCACTGAAGTTGAGTTTTCTTTTCCTCTCTCCCTTCTCCTTTCCATGTGCAGAGGTGTCCATGGTGATGTGCAGTCCTGCCTTGTTCACAGACTTGCTCCCTGTGGCTGGGCTGTGTTTCTCTCACTGCTCCTTTCGGTGGGGCACCTGCAAACTGCCTGGGATGACTCATTTCCTGCTTGTGATGTCATTAGACTCTGCCAGGTGTGCGTTCTCGCAATTTGTGATTTTCAATTACCGAATCACAATTTTTTTGCGATTCGGTATTTGGGCCTCGCAAAGTACAAATAGCAATTTCTAAGAAATTGCTAATTCCGAATCGCAAATATGTTACATAGCATATTGCGACTCAGAAATAGCAATTTCTTAAAAATCACTATTTGCGATTCGCAGAGGGCTTTCTTCATACATCTGGCCCTTTGTTTGCTTTTAAAAGACTTAAGACACTTTGGCCCTCATTCTGACCTTGGCGGGCGGCGGAGGCTGCCCGCCAAAGTCCCGCCGTCAGGTTACCGTTCCGCGGTCGAAAGACCGCGGCGGTAATTCTGACTTTCCCGCTGGGCTGGCGGGCGGTCGCCTTCAGGCCGCCCGCCAGCCCAGCGGGAAAGAGGCTTCCACGATGAAGCCGGCTCGGAATCGAGCCGGCGGAGTGGAAGCTGTGCGACGGGTGCAGTTGCACCCGTCGCGTATTTCACTGTCTGCGCAGCAGACAGTGAAATACATTTAGGGGCCCTCTTACGGGGGCCCCTGCAATGCCCATGCCAGTGGCATGGGCACTGCAGGGGCCCCCAGGGGCCCCGCGACCCCCCCTACCGCCATCCGGATGGCGGTAGGGGGGGTCGGAATCCCCTCGGCGGCGCAGCAAGCTGCGCCGCCTTGGAGGATTCAATGGGGCGGCGGTACACTGGCGGGAGCCCGCCAGTGTTGCCGGTCCGACCGCGGCTTTACCGCCGCGGTCGGAATCCCCATTGGAGCACCGCCGGCCTGTCGGCGCTGCTCCCGCGGTCCTCCGCCCTGGCGGTCTTTGACCGCCAGGGTCAGAATGACCGCCTTTGTATCACTTTTCAGTGATATCTCAACACATACTTATTGCATTTTAATTGTTTTGACCGGCATTTTAACTGATAAATATTATATATTTTTCTAAACATTGTGTGGTCTATTTTTGTGGTGCTATATGGTGTTATGGTATGATTTATTGCACAAATACTTTACACATTGCCTTCTAAGTTAAGCCTGACTGCTCAGTGTCAAGCTATCAGAGGGTGCACACAGGATAATTTGGATTGGGTGTGACTTACCCTGACTAGAGTGAGGGTCCTTGCTTGGACAGGGGGTGATCTGACTGCCAACCAACGACCCCATTTTGAACAAGGGGCCTTTTGACGTTTGGATCCTTAACGGCCATTTGAATATATGGATGTAGTCAATTTTAAAGATACATGCATTTCAGTTTTGATTACTACTTACTATAAAATCTCTACCTGGTAGAATTATTTGCAGTAATCAGCCTTACATAATGACTAAGGTACTTTATTACCATGGCTTGAGATTATGTGATCATTATAGGAGGTAAGCGATTATAATACTTTCACAACATCTCATCAAGACAAGTTACTGGTAAACCGTTGGACATTCTGATATATAAAGTGGACTCTTTTCAAAACCAGATCATTACCAGCCTGCCTTAATCTTTGCTGGTGGCATTAATGCTGTAGTGCAATCTCATTGGAATATTGTGATACCGAACAAATACCATTCCAGTACAACATTGTATGCTTAAACAAAAATTTAAACCTTTTCCCAAACTGTTTTTGTGCTGAACTGTGCATGACTTCAGTGGTGGAACAATAGGCCCCACAGCTCCAAGATGCGGGGTGACACCTGAGCGCCAGGGGGCCCCCAAGCACTGTGCACACGCCCATGACCTAAGGGCTCCTGACTGGGTCCAATGCATGGGGCAAGACCGGCTGCAGGGCACTACAGCCGGTGCACTGACTTTGGTGTGGGAACTGTGTTTAGAGATAACTTACAGGTTTAAGAGCACGCAAACTTGCTTGTGCATCCAGCAGTTTTCAGGCAGCAATACAAATGCCACTATAACTCTGGTGATTAACGTTACTGCTGGTGAGAGATCCAAACTTTGTATAGTGGCAGTTTAAACTCATCATAAAGTAGTGAATCAGGATAATGTGCATGCCGCAAAGAACGTACACCATGCAGATCATAAAGCTATGAGTGAACTATGAATAGCGCTTCAAAAAAGAAAAAGAAATGTGTGTCTGAGAGGGGCTATGAAGAGGTGATGGGCATTACTGGAAAGTGGTAGAGAGGGAATTTGTGGAGAAGGAGGTCATACGGGCATCAAAAAACACTGACTCACCAAGCACCACCAGAGTTAAAGCTGACCCTGTGTGGTGGCCCCCCTTAAGTTTTGTTATGCCGCTGCATGACTTATACAATGTATGAAAGGAGAGTAAGAAAAACATTTCTCCTTGTTAGAACCTGCCTCTGGGATCGGTTAAGTTTTGGAGCAAAGCGCAGTCTGCTATCGTTAGTAGAAAGTGATTTGCATAAAAAACATAGGTGGTAACATGGAAACCCCATGTACCAAACTTGGGATGCCAAAACAACAGAAAGGGCCTTGTTATGACTTTGGCGGATGGAACAGCCCATCTGCCGGAGTCCCGTCGGGTAGGTTGCCTCCAGTGTGGCAGCCTCCCTCCAGGCCCATTACGAGTTTCCTGCTGGGTCAGCGGGTGGAAACTCAGTTTTCGCCCACTGGCCCAACAGGAAATGGCCTAGAGCATTGTCTCCAGATCGTAATAGAGCAGGTGGCAATGCTGTAGTGCGTAGGGTGCACCAGCACTCTTCGCAATGTTCACTGTCTGCAAAGCAGGCAGTAAACATTGTGACAGGGCTGGACAGAGAGGCCTCTGCACTGCCCATCCCAAGTACATGAGCAAAGCCCCTACACCTCATCTCTGCCAGCTGGCAGAGAAGGGGGTCGTAATCCCCAGGGCAGAGTTGCTTTCAACACTGCCCTGGTGGATTAGGACTGCCGGCACCACCAGGCTGCTGTAAAGTTATAATCTGGTGGTGCAGGGAGTCCGACCGTGGCGCTACCCCTGTCGTAATATGGTGCTCAGGCTACCGCATTGGCGGCAGTCCGACCACCACCGTGATGACTACCAGAGTTGTTTTGAGGCAAGGTAATACAAATATGTTGATCAAGTTAAAAAAAAGGAATGCAACATTTTGAAATACCAAAAGAAGTGCAAGTGGCAGAATGCATTGCATAGTATTGCGATAGTGACCTGAAGAGAGTGATCTTAGTGACCCAATGTAGGAGGCTGACCCTCTATGTAGTGTGCAAAACCAGGCACACTGTGTAGAGGGTGCGGGCAACCACGCGTTGATTTACAGAGGCAAACATTAGACCACCTAATGCTATAATTTTTATGGTAGCTTAGTCCAGTAGTCAGGCTAATCTTGGAGAAGTGCAAAGCATTTGTTGTACTCACAGTATCAATAAATTAGACCATACACTCAAAAGAATAACAGTTTGAATACCACGATAATCAAAATTGGGTAAGTACTTTTTAAGGTTTGAATTTTAAAAGTTTAGAAAATGTGTCAGTTCTGAGCAGAATTAAGCAGCATAGGAATCAATGAAGAAATACTTTAAAATGCATATAAAATCAGGAAATTCGTTTACCAATGTCTCCTTTTGCAGATTGGTTGAGATCGTCAATGGGCCCTGTGGACCAGCTGGAGAAGTTTGGATGGCTCGGGGTTTCAGGAGCAGCTGCAGAAAGTTGTTGGAAGGGTTCAAAGCCACTGTGGGTTGAGTGAGTCCAATGGGTCCCCTTGAACTGCCAAGGATGCAAGGAGTGGGTGACCCTTAGAACACAGTTGGATCTTCAGTGCAGGGCACAGGTGAAGAGTGAATTGGGGAGCCAGGAGCTGTGTGCAAAGGTGCCCTTGAAAGCAGGAGGTAGCTTTTTGATGGTTGCTTTCAGGTCAGCAGAGGCACTCTGGTGGGAGATCCTGATTTCTTCTGAAGTTGTTCAACTAGGGCTTGCTCCTGGTCCTTTTTCAGTCCAGATTGAAGTGTCCTTCTGGGCATGTGATGTGATGTGACCAGTACCTGGGGCTATTGCACGGTTCGGCCACATGAGGTCTCAGTGCCACCAAACATAGCACACTGGTAGGGTTCATCCTTAGGGTCCATCAGGTGAAATTTGGTCCAGCTGTGGTGTTTGGTTTCTTTGTCAGCAGCCAGTCAGTGAACTGGGCTTTTGGTCTTGGTTGCAGAAGAGTGATGACTTCACTCTGAATGCAGACCTTCTGTGATTTTAAAAGATTGGAAGTCCTCTGTGGGTTTGTAGAGTCTGTCTGATGTCCTAGTAACCTCTCAGTGGCGACTGTTGAGTTCTGGGTACAACAGACAAGGTTTGGCATCTTTTTGGTGCATAAGGACTTCAGTTCTCGAGCCTTGGGTCTTCTTTGTTGCTGGTCTTCTTTTGTCATTGGAATCTGAATCTCTGGTTTAGGGGTGGCCACTAAATGCTGTGTTTAGTTGGCATTTCGTGGAGTATCTAGTAGTGACCCATGGGTCATCTACCTTAGGGTGGCTACACCTACTAAGTGACCACTTCCTGTTGGCAGAAGTCACTCTCCTACACGTGATTGGCTATTTTCCTTCCATGCAAAATGGAGGAAAATGAAATGGCGGGGTCACTTCGTATGCAACACCTTAGGGGTAGTGCGAGCTGGGTTTTACCACTACTCCTTTATTTTGTGTGTTTTCCAGCCATTGCTTCCGCCAAAAGTGGGAGTTTGCAACAGGGGTGGGCAGAGAGTTTCAAAGGCAACAAGTCCTTTAAAGCTCACAGGCTGGGCTGTGCACATTCCTGGGTAGAGAAGGCTTACCACCACTGCCCAGGAAGGGCCTTGTTCTCTTGACCCAGAGAGCAGAGCCTTCTACCTTAGGGTTCCAGAATATTGTCTGGTGGTGGCAAGCTGACTGTGACTGGCCAGCTAACATGCCAGGGTTCTGATGGTCTGAGAGTGGAGATCCTCTGGGGGTTTGTAGAGTCCGTCGGATGTCTGAGCAACCCTTCAGCGGAGATTGTCGAGTCCTGGGTGCAACAGGCATGGTTTGGCACCTTCTTCTTGATGCAGCAGGAATTCAGTTCTTGAGTCTTGGGTCTTCTTAGTTGCCTGTCTTCTTTTGTCCTTGGAATCTGAATATCTGGTCTAGGGGTGCTCACTAAATACTGTATTTAGTGGTTGTTTGGGAGAGTACCTAGTAGTGATCAATGGGTCATCTACCTTAGGGTGGCTACCCCCACTAAGTGACCACTTCTTGTGTGCAGATATCACTTCCCTACTCTTGATTGGGTATTTCATTCTATCATTCGGATGTCTGAGCAACCCTTCAGCAGAGATTGTCGAGTCCTGGGTGCAACAGGCATGGTTTGGCACCTACTTCTTGAAGCAGCAGGAATTCAGTTCTTGAGTCTTGGGTCTTCTTAGTTGCCTGTCTTCTTTTGTCCTTGGAATCTGAATATCTGGTCTAGGGGTGCTCACTAAATACTGTATTTAGTGGTTGTTTGGGAGAGTACCTAGTAGTGATCAATGGGTCATCTACCTTAGGATGGCTACCCCCACTAAGTGACCACTTCTTGTGTGCAGATATCACTTCCCTACTCCTGATTGGGTATTTCATTCTATCATAAAATGAAATGGAAGGGTCACCTCTCCTGCAACTCCTTAGGGGTGGTACAAGTTGGGGCTTACCAGTCCTCCTGTCCTTTGTGTGTTTTCCCACCATTGCTCTTGACAAAAATGGGGGTTTGCAATGTGGGTGGACATCTGCAGCTAGCAGCAGGGCTGGGGGTCAAGTTTCAAAGGCAGTCCTTTGAAGCTTACAGTCTGGGCTGTGCACATTCCTGGAGGGAAGAGGTGTAACACCTCTTCCCAGGAAGGGTTTTGTTTCCTGGACCATGAGAGCAGAGGCTCTCACCACAGGGTTCCATAATCTTGTCTGGTGGTGGTAGGCTGGTTGTGACCAGTCAGCAACCATGCCAGGCTTAGTTAGATTTGCAGGGGTCCCTCTAAGGTGGCCCCTGGGTACTTTTTGTAATAAATACAATGTTGGCACCAGTTTGGATTTATCATTCTGTGTTGTTTGATACCAAACAACCGAGGGTTCAGAGTTGCCGTCAAGTAGCTGTGAAACCCGTACTGACCAGTGCCCAGCACATGCATTTAAAATGGTTGCTCTGTCACTTACTATGTCCCAGGTTTGGCAAAGACACAGTAGGGTCATCTTGCTCATGTATCTATGCGCTCACATGTAGTATAGTGCATCTGGCCTTAGGGCTGGGAGGCCCGCCAGAGGGGTGACTTACCTATTCTGCATTCAGTGTGTGGTGGACACATCACACAATCTGAGTGCAATGTCAGTTTGTGTTTTAGGCCTGCACCAGGACACTCAGCCTGCAATGGTAGTGCTGGGTGCATCTGGGTGCATGGCCCTTGAGGGTGGCACAATGGGGGTCATTACAACCCTGGCGGTCCAAGACCGCCAGAGCTGTTATGACGGAAGCACCGGCAACAGGCTGGCAGTGCTTCCCGGGTCATTACGACCGCGGCGGAAGCGCCGTGGTCGCACCGTCGGGCCGGCGGTTTCCCGCCACAATGGCCCCGGCGGTTGTAATCCGCCAGGGCAGCGCTGCTTACGAGTCCCCCTACCGCCAGCCTTTTCCTGGCGGTTTGAATTGCCAGGAAAAGACTGGCGGTAAGGGGAGTCGCGGGGCCCCCTGACAGGGCCCCGTGCAGCTTTTCACTGTCTGCTATGTAGACAGTGAAAAGCGCGACGTCTGCAACAGCACCCATCGCACGGCCGCAACACCGCCGGCTCCATTTGGAGTCGGCTCCTGTGTTACGGCCGAGATCCCTGCTGGGCCGGCGGGCGGAAACTAGGTTTCTGCCCGCTGGCCCAGCGGGGATCTCCAAATGGCCGCGGCGGGGGTGCGACAGCATTGGCGCCCGCCCGGCGGTCCGATGAAGCCGCCCGCCAAGGTCGTAATGAGGGCCAATATGTACTGCTGCCGGGGCCTACCCTTAGTACCCCAAGCTCTGAGTACCTAAGTACCATTTACTAGGGACTTACAGTGGCAGCTAAAGGTGTTGGCAATTGTGTCAATACCTTTGCAATTTTTAGGGAAAGAACACTGGCAAAGGGAACCTGGTTAGCAGGATCCCAGTGCACTCCAGTCCAAGTTGTGTCCAGAAACCGGGCAAAAAGTGTGTGTGGGGGGTACTGAAACAGGGTGACAGTTTCCCACAATCAAACTATCATAGATGATGATTGTGTGACATGTAGCTCAAATCTACAGAAGCAAAATGACTCAGTCGAATTAATGGTATATTTTTAATTATCAAGAAGGAAATGTTATTTAAAATACCAAATCTTGATTAAGGTGGTGTGAATTTTAAATTACACAAGCATAATTGTGCATCATGATTTTGAGGTTGCTTATATTTTACATAATCTTTATTGATGTTTGTTTAAGCTAACCTTTTAATATATGCTTGTGAGAGACATGGTTCAAGCTGAAATAAAAAAAATTGGGTCCATTGAAAGTGAAAAGTCTTTCTGACTTCTAAAAGTGTTCCCATATCACAAATAGGAGGAGGCCTGAATGCGATTTCTCCGTCATATTCCAAGAAGAATGTATCAAAGGTTTGAGTCCCCAATTATGATCAGAAACGATTGACCAAATGCTGACACCTTAAAGGAGGCGGTATCAAATGTGTGAAAAGGAAGAAGTCCCTCAGGGGCATCTTTCTCCTTGTAAATTATGATTGCAGCCTTGTGGGAGCAGGAAGTGGTCCAGAGGCCACTGCTTGCCATTCTCAATTCGTCCCCCAGCAGGAAATATTTCATTCACAATAGCCTCGCACCCCTTAATGAATATGGACTGTTTCAAAAAAATGTGGCTGTGTTTGTGATCCCCGCCGCCATGAAAGTTCAGTTTGTGATGGGACCTATTAGTACATAGTATGCATCTCAAATTTCATTCCTATTCACAAACCAGCTGGTGTCTTAATTGTACATCCCTGGTTTGTTAACATGAATAGTACACCTGGACTCCAAGTATCTAAAGCTGACAGAATTGCCTCATTACCTTGTATTGTCACAGTCATAAAACTCTCTAAACTGGAACTCACCCATCCCATCACCAATTCTTTGCTACCTCTCTTCAGCGAGGATATGACCAACACCTCTACAAGTACACTCTGATTCCTCCACAACAAACAAACACAAAGCTGACAAATAGGCACTGGACAATACCTATCTAATCCATGGTCTTTTCTATCTGTCTAAAATGCTTTAGTCCTTTGGAAACACCCAATTTGTAGTCTAGTCAAAGCAAAACTTCCTAAGCGGCTTCCAATCTGTGTTCCATTCTTCTATTGGAACTGAGTTCAACAATATCAACATCCATCGACAAAGTACTCACTTCCCTGGATTAAGTGGAATTATGTGGCCTAATCCTGCTTCATCTCTCAGCACATCTTGATATAGTTTAACACATCACCCTTTTTGACTAGGTTTAAATCAACTGCATTAATTGCAGCTCGAATGGAATGGCTTTCAAATATTTTGTAGTCCCAAGCAGAGGCATTATACACTAGCATTTTGTGTTGAACTGTTCCCACTGAGCCATGACCAAGCCTGTTTTGCATATGACTGGTCCCTGTTGTAGTACCACAGTGATAAACAGATGGTTTGGAATATAGTCCATATAATTGCAAGTTGCTGATATTAATTGAAACATTGCATTTAGTGGTTCTTTATCATCCTCTTTCTAAACAGTAGGGCTGACCAGTTAAAGAGGATGTTTTTCTGTTCCACTTGCCTTAAATGTGGAATTCCCCAAATGAAAGACTCTGTGTGAGCTACCCAGCAGCTAGTCCCCTCGATCATTTTGTTGGGAAGATAGGATTCCTTAGAGGGTAGAGACAAGCTCAGAGAATAATGTGCTCTGATTTTAGAGAGAGTGTTTCTTTATTAAATTACACCTCATTCAATACGTTAGGACAGGCAATGGCTTGATCCCCTGAGTGTCCATTAGAGGAAAATGGATGGCATGGCACCGCTAGCTCAGATGAAGGCTTCCCCAATAACAGAAAGCTCTACATTCCTTCATGAGTTACTCTATCAGCAGGGAGAACTGAGAAGGAGCCTACTATAGAGGGACCAGTGACACCATGATCTCCGTCAGTAACCTGAGGTGTATACTCATTCCTGATCTATATCTTGGAAGTATTTTTAGTTCTCTCCAGGGCTGGTGGTACCTGTTTCCGGACTCTCATCAATACCTAGTGAAGGTTGGACCTGCTAAGGGCCCTCAAGGAGATGAATTGATAAATGTTTACCCTAACTAATGCACACAGTCACACTGCAATAGCCTTATTGGCTATGCGATTAATGAGTGCAGTCAAAAAAGGTGATCTGCCATGGAGGTTACGTGAGTAATTCTCAAAAACAGCCCCAGGTCATGAGATCACCAGGATTTAGGATGAAGACATGTCCCAAGCAAAAGTGCTTACAATAGAACTGTTGTTTTCCTGGAGGAGGAATCAGTGGTACCTGAGACTGAAGACATTCAGAAGAAAAGCAATGGACCAGGTAACACATAGCATCTGGCACTCGTTGCTTGCCCTTTTGGAGTAGAATGTTCAAAAGCCATTGAAATCTGTCAAGTGCTGATCATATGTGGCATGTTAGAATTTTCTTCCTTGGCGTGGTCTCCCTTAACCTTTTGCCCCTGTTTCCCAGGTTGTTGATGTATGTGGGACTCTGATTTTGCTGTTTTTGTTACTCTGGGCACTTTACCACTGTTAACCAGTGCTAAAGTGCAAGTGCTCCTTTGCAAACATTTGTATGTAATTGGCTTATCCATGATTGTCATATTTGATCTATTAGTAAGTCCCTAGTACAGTGCACTAAAGCTGCCCACGGCCTGTACATAAAATGCTACTAGTGAGCCTGCAGCACTGGTTGTGCCACCCACACAAGTTGCTCTGTAATCATGTCTCAGACCTGTCATTGCAGTGTCTGTGTGTGCAGTGTTAACTGTAAATTCCACTTGGCAAGTGTACCCACTTGCCAGGCCTAAACCTTCCCTTTTCTTACATGTAAGACACCCCCAAGGTACACCCTAGGTAGCCCCAAAGGCAGGGTGTAGTGTATGGTTAAGGTAGGACATGTAGTAATGCGTTTTATATGTCCTGACAGTGAAATATTGCTAAATTTGTTTTTCAATGTTGCAAGGTCTTTCCCTCTCATAGGTTAACATGGGGGCTATGGATGACCTCCTGTATAGTGAGCCTAAGGTTCCTGAACCTGGGTCAGCCCGTGTGCTGGTGGTACCCCAATGCTTCAGGGTCTTCCTACTGGGGTTGGCTCATAATATGCCTTTAGCTGGACATTTGGGGCAGGACAAGACCTTTGAGAGGCTTGTCACCCACTTTTACTGACCACTAAAGCGCAGGCACTCTGATGCACATTGCAGGTCTTGTCAGACTTGCTAGGCAAGTGGCAAGAGTGGGGGGAAATGTAAGGCACCCCTCCAACCTTTACCGGTTGTTAGTACTCCCTTTGAGAGGGTAGGTATTAACATTGTGGGGCCTCTGGATCCCAAGACAGCCATGGGCAACAAGTTCATCCTGGTCTTGGTGGACCATGCCACCCGGTACCCAGAAGCCATTCCTTTGAGATCAATCACTTCCCCTGTGGTGGGTCGTGCACTGATGGGGGTTTATACCCGCACGGGGTTCCCCAAGGAAGTGGTATCTGATAGGAGTACTAACTCATATCCACTTATATGAAGTCTCTGTGGAAGGAGTGTGGGGTAACCTACAAGTTCACCACCCCTTACCACCCCCAAAGTAACGGTCTGTTTGAGAGATTCAACCGCACCTTGATAGGCATGATCATGGGCTTGTCAGAGCCCTTGAGGCGGAAGTGGAACGTCCTCTCGCCATGCCTTCTGTTCGCCTATAGGGAGGTGCCTCAAAAGAGACTTGAGTTTAGTCCCTTTTAGCTGATTTATGGCCACCCTGTGAGGGACTTTTGAGTCTGGTGAAGAAGGCTGTGTAAAAAGCTCCTAGTAAACCTCCCCAGGATGTATTCAGCTCCATGCTGCCTTTGAGAAACCAGACTGCCCGCTCAGCACAGGATCACAGGAGAAACTAGAAGCAAGGCAGGAGGATATGAAACGGTGGTATGACCGGAATGCCACTCTGGTCAAGTTTCAACCTGGTCAGAAAGTGTGGGTGATGGCACCAGTGGAGCCTAGGGCACTCCAGGATAAGTGGACTGGGCCATTTGAAGTGGTGGAGTGCTAGAGTGAAGTCACCTACCTGGTGGACTTGCAGTCTACAAGGAACCCTTTAAGGGTCCTGCATGTCAACCGCCTCAAACCTCACTTTGAGCGACTGAACTGTCCATGCTCCTTGTGACAGATGATGGGGTGGAGGAGGAGAGTGAGCCTCTTCCTGACTTCCTGTCTGCAGGAGAAAAAGATGGGTCTGTGGAGGGAGTGACCCTCTCCCCCTCCCTGACTGAGGAGCAGCAAGGTGACTGTCGCCACATGTTGGGACAGCTTGCCTCACTGTTTTCCCTCATCCCAGGAATCACACACTTGTGCACACATGATGTGGACACTGGGGACAGTACACCCATTAAACACAAATTTTACAGGGTGACTGACAGGGTCAGGGCATGCATTAAGGATGAAGTATCCAAAATGCTTACCCTAGGGGTTATTGAGCACTCCAGCAGTCCTTGGGCCAGCCCAGTGGTATTGGTCCCAAAGGCTGCTGCACCTGGTACCACTTCAGAACTCAGGTTATGTGTGGACTACCGGGGACTCAATGTGGTCAGCAAGACTGACGTGTACCCCATCCCCGAGCTGATGAACTCATTGACCGGTTGGGAGCTGCCAAGTACCTCAGTACGTTTGACTTAACATCAGGGTACTGGCAGATTGCCTTAACTGAGGAGGCCAAGGAGAGGTCAGCATTCTCTACCCCAGTCGGACACTTTCAATGCAAAGTGATGCCATTTGGGATGAGGAATGCCCCTGCCACCTTTCAGAGTTTGGTCAAGCAGGTATTGGCTGGGCTGGATGAGTTCAGTGCCGCATACCTGGATGACATTGCTGTGTTTAGTTCCACATGGGAGGAACACCTGCAACACCTCTGGAGAGTGTTTGAGGCCCTGCAGAAGGAAGGCCTCACTATTAAGGAGAACAAGTGCCAAATAGGGCAGGGTACTGTGGTGTACTTAGGACACTAGGTGGGGAGTGGCCAGGTGGCATCCCTACAGCCTAGGATTGACACAATTCTGGCTTGGGTGCCTCCCAAGACCTAGACTGAAGTGAGAGCCTTTTTAGGTCTCACATGATACTACAGGAGGTTTGTTAAGGGATATGGTACCATTGTTACCCCCTTAACTGAGTTGACTTCGAAGAAGCAACCCAGGAAAGTGATCTGGACACAGGCTTGCCAGAACCCTTTTGATGCCCTGAAGGCTGCCATGTGCACAGCACCTGTGCTGAAGGCAACTGACTACTCCAAGGAGTTTGTTGTGCAAACATACTCCTCAGATCATGGTATTGAAGCAGTACTCTCACAGCTTAATGAAGAGGGCCTAGATCAACCCGTAGCCTTCATTAGCAGGAGGTTACTACCCCGGGAACGTAGGTGGAGTGCCATAGAATGTGAAGCATTTGTTGTGGTCTGGGCACTGAAGAAGCTAAGACCCTACTTGTTTGGGACTCACTTCCGAGTTCAGACCGACCATTGGACCCCTCAGATGGTTAATGCAGATGAGGGGAGAGAATCCAAAACTGTTGAGGTGGTCCATTTCCCTACAGGGGATGGACTTTACGGTGGAACTCCGTCCTGGTACAGAACATGCCAATGATGATGGTCTGTCCAGGTCCTTCCGCCTTAGTGATGAGAACTCCCATGAGGTTGGGTAGTTGCTCCCTACTTTTAGCTGGGGGGGGGGCACGTCTTAGACTTTTCATCCTTGGCGTGGTCTCCCTTAACATTTTGCCTCTGTTTCCCAGGTTGTTGATGTATGCTGGATTCGGATTTTGCTGTTTTTGTTACTCTGGGCACTTTACCACTGCTAACCAGTGCTAAAGTGCAAGTGCTCGTTTACAAAATGTGTATGTACTTGGCTTATCCATGACTGGCATATTTGATTTATTAGTAAGTCCCTAGTACAGTGAACTAGAGGTACCCAGGGCCTGTAAACCAAATGCTACTAGTGGGCCTGCAGCACTGGTTGTGCCACTCACTTAGGTAGCTCTGTAATTATGTCTCAGACCGCCCACTGCACTGTCTGTGTGTGCAGTTTTAACTGTAAATTTAACCTGGCAAGTGTACCCACTTGCACTGTTGCAAGGCCTGTGCCTCTCATTGGTTAACATGGGGCTACCTTTAAATCTGATTAATGTGTAGATTCCCTTTGTGAGCGGATGGACATGTGGAGTTTGGGGTCTCTGAGCTCACAATTTAAAAATACATATTTTAGTAAAGTTGATTTTAAGATTGTGTGTTTGAAAATGCCACTTTTATAAAGTGAGTATTTTTTGCTTATACCATTTCTGTGACTCTGCCTGTTTGTGGATTCCCTGTCTGGGTCAGTTTGACAGTTGGGCTGGTTGCACCTCACACTAGACAGTGACACAAAGGAAAAGGGAGCTAGGGAGTAGTCTGTATTTCCTGATGAGCCATCTGTGCTAGGAGGGAGGGGAGGAGTGGTCACTCACACCTGAAAGGGCTGTGACTGTCCTCACACAGTGCAGTCTCCAATCCCCTGGTGAGTGCCTGGGGCCTGGCCTGGGCAAGGCAGGATTTCACATTCAAAAAAGACTTTACTTTGAAGTAGGCCTACTTCAAAGGAGAAATTGGGTATAAGAAGGGCACCCAAAACCACAGACTTTAAAACACTTCTGAAAACCAAGAGGGACCTCTGCCTGGAGAAGAGCTGAAGAGCTGAGGAAGAAGAACCGCCCTGCCAGTGACTGTGCTTGGTGGAGCTATCCTGCAGTTCCTGCTTCTCCAGAGTAAGAGGGAAAACCCGGGCTTTGTGTGCCTTCCATCTTGTGAAGATCTCCAAGGGCTTGATTTAGAGCTTGCCTCCTGTTGTTTGAAGTCTCAGGGACAGCAAAGACTTCTCTCTGCCAGCACCTGGGGTTTCTTGAGAGACTACTGCCCTGCTCTGCCCTGTGGTGCCCATCCAGTTCCTGGGACCCTGAGAGGAGAAGCTGGCAGCCTAAGAGAAAGAAATCCATACACAGAGTACCGTGTGGGGAAAAGATCAAAGCAACTCCGATCTGCGGCTGAAGAAACTATGTGCTTGTGGCTCCGCGGCAAAAAATCTATGCTCGCCGGAAACGCGACTGAAGAATCGACGCACGGAGCTGGAGAAACGACACGTAGCATCGCTTACGGAGACTGGGAGATCGCAACCGGTGCTGCGTGGTTTTCGAATCATCATGCAGCTGGATTTCCGATGCAAACACCGCTGGGCGTGTAAAAACAACGCAATGCCTGCCGGGAGCCGAGAGTGCTGGATGGACGCATCGCTCCTGTGGACAGAAGAAACGACGTACCCCGACCCGACGAAAGGAGAAACGACGCAAGGTCTCTCTTGTGAGTGAAATCGACGCATCAGGAGCCTTTTTTGCACGCACACTTGCCCATGCTGGGTTATTTTTGACGCACCCAAGGGACATTTTCACGCTAACACTGTTAGTGTGTGTTTTAAACTACATACAGACTCTTCTTGCTTTTTAATTGATAGCTTGACTTGTGTATTGTGGATTTTGTGTCATTTAGGTCTTGTTTTGTTTAGATAAGTATTCTCTATTTTTCTGAACTTGTGTTGTGTCATTTTGTTGTGTTTTCATTAAGTTACTTGAGCCCATATTTATACTTTTTGTCACAAAACTGCGCCGATGCAGCTTTGCGTCATAAATGTTAACGCAGACTAACGCCATTTCTTTGCGCCCCTCGGGCGTCAAATGTACACTTTGACGCACAGCGGTGCAAACCACTGGTGTGAGTCATTTTTTTTTACTCAAACCAATGCATCATGTCGTAAAGAAAAATGAAGTTAACGAGGTAAAAATTACTTTGATCCGGTTTGCGATGTCGCAAACCAGATACGCATTTTTTTGCCACAACTGCGTCAAAAAGCGGCGCAAACACAGCAAAATGTGCAAAGGAGAGCCAAAATGGATACCAGAAGCTTTGAGAGACCCCAGGAAGATGACAACCGACCAGGAACCAGCCAGGAGGACCATCACAAGACCCATGAGAGGGAGAAGAAGAAAAGGAAGTGTCGGTTCAGTGCAGAGGAGCAGGAAATACTGATGAAAGAGGTGACAGAACACCAACACCAACTTTTTGTCACCTCTAAATTGCCAATTAGTAGGAGAGAGGCAATTTGGCAACAAATTGTTGACAAGATAAACAGTGTGGCAGAAGTACAAAGAACAGTCATCGAGCGCAAAAAACGCTGGCATGGCTGCAAGCGCATGACCAAGGAAAAGATAGCCAAGAGCATGAAGGCAGCACTGCAGACTGGAGGTGGGAGTCCAGCACCGCAGGAGGCCCAAGACCACATGGAGGAGATGGTGGCAGCTGTCATCCCTGAGGAGATCGTCGCAGGGATTCAAGGACAAAACAGCGCAGACTACCAGGAGACAACATGGATGCAGGGTAAGTGGCATGGGGAACTAAAATGCCTAAATGTTAACTGTAAGCAGGGGGGACATACCCACTACACAATGCATGTAAGTCATGATAATCAAGGAGTGGAAAGGGCAACAGGGCACGGCACAGGGGCATGGGCTGTGCAGGACAATCCTGGGGCACAGTACAGCACTACACCAATAAGCTTTGCATTGGGGTATGCTGCCATGCCAAGGATGTTGAAAAGGTAAAGCCAGTCCAGGAGGGTAGCGTACAATGTAAAACTGGCCTGCTGTCACACGACAGCTGGTATTCTCGCTTCATGAACTAGGGCTCAATTAACAGTCTCAGGTCATATCCGCAAGTGGAATTTAACATTGACAACAGTTGTCACTACCACCTCTGCTGTGTGTGCAGGTCAAGTAGCTAATGGCAGCTACGTGCCCATAGATCAAACACACCCAAATTAGAGGGTTCAGGATGACGACGTTATCAATCCACTGTAATCAATAAAAGTGTTCTAATCCTGTCAAATGTGAATGTCCCTAGTTGCTACAAACATCAGCCATTATCATAAACATTATGAGGTACACAGCAGTAATGTCATACCCATGCTGCACATGTCAGGGTCCACCCTGTGCCTGGGTCACAATTGCTGCAATGACACCAAACCATGCAACATCCCAACTGTCATACTGCTCAGACAACAGCATTGAGGGGGAGGTCATATGTTTCCGGCTAGTGAAACACACCTGCACAGTCAGAAGAGGAAATGGAACACTGCTAGGACCATCAGTGCAATCCAATGTAGCACAACATCAACATTACATACTACCAATGCTGACATCTGTATTGTGCCATGCCAATGCTATACATAGTATATGCTAGCAGTGGCGTAGCGTGGGGGGTGCAGGGGGGGCCGGCCGCACCGGGCGCAACATCTGGGGGGGGGGCGCGCTCGCACTCGCGAGTGCTAAAATCCACGGGTTAGGGGGCGCAAATTACTTGCCTTGCCCCGGGTGCTGACAACCCACGCTACGCCACTTTATGCTAGGTCTCAGCAACATATAGCTGGATGTGAAATATCAGAGACTGGGACAGTTCCAGATTGTTAAGTGTGGTGCAAGTGCCATCAGAACACCCACAGCCAGTGCAAGGCCACAACATGAGAATGGAAGTAGACGGAGGGTTGAGTTGTACAATAAGGTGGCAAAATACAATTCGGGCAGAACCTACACCTAGAGGATGTGACGCAGACAATTCCCCAAACTGCCCACACTACATGTGACATGCAGGTGGGGCATAGGCCTGGGAGAATGCTAATATTAAAGACAGGAACAATGAACAGGAACCAAGATCACAATGTGCAACTAATAGGAAGTCAGGCACGTCACGTTACAAATGCCACAACACAGACACAGTAATTGTACTATATCTCATTGCAGAGGACGATGGCTCTCTTGGGGATATGCCTGTCCTGGACTTCCCTGATGACATGGATGACGAGCTGACAAACATCAGCCAGCAGACCCTCTAAGATGTCCTTGGAACCCTCCAGACCCCACCTTCAGTCGCAAGGAGGAACACAGAAGTAGCAGCCATCACAGAGGAACCACCCACCACCCCAATTGTACGACCTGCTAGCTCCAACCCAGCTGAGGACTTTGAAGACACTTGCTCCAGCTTTGAGAGGACTGTAGTTAGAGTACAGCGGGAGCTGGCCAAGGAGGTGCGAGTGGGGATGTAAAATATGGCAGCCAGCATAGAGGAGGTGCGTTTGTGCATAATGTAATCTGCAGAACAGGCAGCAGCCATGCAAGGGCTGTGGTACTGAAAATTCTGGACCCGTGTTATAAACATCGTCGTATCACAACGATTTTGGTATCAGCAGACCGGGAATGGTTAGAATAGTATGCACAAGCATTGTATTCATATTCGGGTAACGAAATCACCCGAATATCAGAGTTTCCGTCCTGAACCCTTGTGTTCCATTTAAACGACAGCCATTTTGTGATTGCCCTCACATAGGCCAATGTCTAATGCTGAAAACGAGTCTGAAGGACACGTACACCTTTGCTGACTCCTCTGTGACCTGGGCAAGCTCACTCCACTGCCTGAAGCCAAACCTGTTCGACCAGTTTCTTTCCCAGTGGCCGAATGAGATTAGTATCAAGGCACAACACATCATAAACCTTTCATCACACACAAACCATGCCTAATCTTACACACACCTGTCCCTGTTTCTTTCTTTATGACTTGCTTTACAAGGAGGAGATGCCCGTTTATATTGGGGGTCCGTCGATATCTGATGAAAGTACTAAGCCTTGCCGGGTAATTGATTGAGGGCTGGACAAACTGAAATATGGGCTTGTCATCATAACCCTGCTATTTCTTTGTAGTGAAAATATGTGAATGGTCAACTGTAAAATAAGGAATGTTTGCCTAAAGCATAATATTTTGTATAAAAGAGAAGGTTAGCTTTGCAAAGGGAGCAGTCTCCTGAGAATATACACCGTGTTGTACTTCTAGGATACCTGTTACTGGCTGCAGCCAATAAACAAGATCTTTGACTTCACCAAGAAGACTCCGTGTTTCTGTAGTCTGAAACAGGAAGGACTCGAAGTCTTAGGGTGTGTTCCCTGGCACCACTGGGTTCTGAAAAACCCAGTACTTCAGTTGGCACCCAACGTGGAGCGATTTCAGCGGTACCAGTCCAAGCCAGAGGTTCGTGAGGAGCTTCGTGTGAAAATTCTGGAGGGAGGCCGCCACTTCATCGACCCCTGTATGTCGACGTGGTCCGAAAGTCTTTGTTGCGAGGTTCCCCGCTTTCCGACGGCTACGAAGGACTGCTGCCCTGACTATCGCCCTGTTTTGGACCCTTGATGATTTGGTAGAGCGAAACGATAAACGAGTCTTCTGGTGACGTCATCGATACCTCAGTTAAGTATAAGTGGAGCGTCTCCCAGCCCTTAGTTTGGTTCTTAGTTTGGTATCCCCTTGGGATCTTTGATTTGGAACTTGCAAGTACCAAAGCCGAGGGATTCGTGTATTCACAAGACTTTTGTATTCGATAATCCTTTGAAGTTTGAAGCTAGACTAGAGAGCGAAGATGCCTGGTCTTAGCAGATATGGAAATTTGTTTTGTCTTGGTTATAATAGGGATTCCCGATTGGAGGACTCGTGTCCGGTTCCTCCGATTGGAACTCCAACCTATGAACTATATGTGAAACATGGCATAGGCCCCATCATATATAATGAAGTATGGATCCGATACACCAGGAAAGATGGAGTTTTAAAATGGCCCCAGTATGGTAGTTTTGACACAGAGATTCTGGATAATCTGGAGGTTAAACTTTTCAAGAAGAAAGCCCGGCCGGCGATGTTTGACTCTTTCCGCCTATGGCGTAAGGAAGCCAAACATAAGGAAATTAAATTAGCAAAGAGAAATAAGAGGGAAGAGGGTATCTCGATAATGCAAGCTGCCATGCAGTTTAAAGATGATGAAGAAGAACAGATGAATGAGCAGTTGCACAGGCAACGTAAAATGGTGACCGATAAATGTTATCCAGTTCTTCCGCTTCTTCAGCAAGATGCAGCAAAAGAACTTGAGAAAGATCCTTTAATGTCACACTTGTTGAGTTCGCCACCCCCTTATGCGCAGAATGCTACAGCACCTCCGCAACCTTTAGCTGTGCAACCTCCGGTTATTGTGCCTCAGGTTCTTCCACAGCCGCCAGCTCCTTTTCAGTTGGCTCCTACTACTATGACGCAGCCCCTTCAAGGGCCGCCGACTTCACTACCTGCTCCATCTGTACCTCCTGCGACTTTATGTACTACATCGACTGCCTCTTCTGGTGTTCTTCCTGATACTGCCTCTGCGTCTGCTTCTGCGTCTGCCTTGCCTCCCTCTGTTTTTCCTCCTGTTCTTTCATCAACTTGTCCTTCGGTCCGACAGAGAATGACAGATACTGTTGCCAGCCTTATATTTCCTCTCTTTGGGTCGTCTGGTGTGACCCCAGATTCGGAGCGTAAGCAGTCGCGTAGTCAACTGCCTAATTCTCAAGAGAGAGAAATGTTTGACCGTATGGCACGTAAATGGGTTGTTTACCCTTTAAGATATGATGTAGAGTCTGTTATGGATGTCTTCCGTCAATGGGAAGCACCAAAACAAAGATATGTTTTTGAGAAAATGTGTGCTTTCCTTTGTGAGGAATTGGAAGATAATGATTTGGAAACAAATCCGCCTGATTTGTGCCGTGTACGGTTTGAGTTTGCAAAGGGCACGATTGTGGGTTCGGATGTTGAGACAGCAGTTGCGACGTTGTTGTCCTTTAGGAATAAGGATCCTTCTCAGTCATTGTTCCAACATGACTCCTCTGTTAAAAAAAAGGTGCGACAGTACCCAATGAGAGAAGTCCCTCCGGTATGGAAGGACGCCGTTGCGGCTGATGTTGCTAATCAAATTGATGCTGTCCCAGCTCATTTTCAGCGTGTTTGGGTACATGTTCCGTGGAAGCGAGCTGAAGTTTTAGCCCTTAAGCAGACTTTGCCTGATCCCCGTAAAAACCCTGCAGGGTATTATAAGGAATTATCACAGACTGCAGACTCATGCATTATGAATTTAGCCGACATAGACATGTTATTTGGGAATGTTGTTCCACAGCCTTTGTGGGGATTGATTCGCCATACAGATCATGCACAAGAGTTAGGTGACTCATGGGCTAATATTAGTGCTGCAAATGATAGACAAGTTGGTGGTGCCAAGCCTGAGCCTTTGGTAGCAGAACTTCCTGCTAGGATCATTACTTACATGAAGACTTTAATGCCTGCGATGCATGTGAATTGGGATAAATTGTCTGCGTGTAAGCAGAAGAAAGATGAAACAGTGTCTGATTTATTCACCAGGTTTGAGGAAACGTTTATCGACCACAGTGGTAAAGATATGAGTACAGAAGGTGGTCAACGGTTGTTTGTCGACAAGTTTGTGCACAATTTGCTTGCCGAGCTGTGTAAGAAATTGAAGGATTCAGAGAGTTCTTGGGCCGTTTCCTCTTCAGCACAAATATTGGCTACTGCACAGTACTACGAAAATAGGGATAAAGATGAGAAGGATAGAGCAGACAAGAAAACTAAAGAATTAAAGACGATGGTTCTTTTACAACAGGCGTATCCGCCACGTGGTGGTCAGAGTAACTATCAGCAACCTCAACAGTTCCAGAGAAACTCGCAAAGGTTCGAGTTGTCTCAACCACGTGTTCCTGTAGGTCCCAATCAGTGTTCATATTGTAAAGAAGAGGGTCATTTCAAGTATAGTTGTCCTATTTTGTTACAGCGTACGAATGGTGCTTCTGGCGCAAGAGGTTGAGGTGTTCAACAAGCTCCTAGAGGTAGAGGACGTGGAAGTTTCCCCCAGAACACGCGTTCCTTTCCGTCTTAAAACTCAATGAATAGTTTTGACCAGCAACATAACGCGTCTGGTAGGACGGCTCAGTACTATGCTGACGACTACTATGCAGAAGATGAGAACTTGGAAGGTAATAATTGCTAGGACAGCCATAGACGAAGAGAGGGAGTTTTTTTAGTTCCAGTGGATCAGAATGGACCTTATGTTAAGGTGATTACCTCAGGTGTGTCGGAGCCTTTTCTGTTGGATACTGGTGCTACAAAGAGTTCTATTATGCACTCAAAACTCCCTGGCGCACCTTTGTCTGGCGAGATGAATGTTTCAGTAGGTTTTTCTGGTGCCCCGGTTAGGAACCCGATTTCTAGTCCTATGTCCCTTTCTGTTGGACCTTGTGAATTGGAAGCACCCCTTATTCTGACGACAGGTTGTGGTGAAAACTTGTTAGGATTGGATTTGTTGAAAAGATAGTATGCAACATTATATTGTTCTCCTTCGGGAGTACAACTTACACTGGGTAGGAAATTGGTCTCTCCAATGTATTTGTCGAAGGATAAACTTACGACCGAATTGTCGTTTCTTCCTGATACCATTTGGGCTACTGGTCCTAATGACGTGGGTCTGTTGGAAATACCGCCTTATGTTGTGACATTGAAAGCCAATGTTAAATTACCACGCATTCAACAATACAAGATCTCTAGTGAAGGTGAAAAGGCGTTGCTAGCGATCATTTATGATTTAATTGAAAAAGATGTAATTGAAGAGACAAGAGGCAACGTTTGTAATAGTCCTGTTCTGCCTGTTTTGAAACGTACTGACCCCTCTAAGCCACCTGTTTACAGGCTCGTGATTGATCTTAGAGAGGTAAATAAAATAGTTGTGCCACAGTTTCCAGTTGTTCCTAATATCACTGCCCTATTAACTATTATTCTATCTTCCGCCACCTGGTTCTCGGTGATTGACTTAAAGAATGCTTTCTTCAGCATCCCGATTGCAAAGGAGAGCAGGGATATTTTTGGCTTCAGTTTAGGAGGCCGAAGTTTCCGCTTCAAACGCGCTCCACAAGGCTACTGTGAAAGTCCATCAATATATAGTCAGGCTTTAAAAACACAGCTTGATGCAATTGTTTTACCTGACGGCGCTACCCTTATTCAGTACATTGATGATTTGCTAGTCGCTACAGATACTGAAGAGATTTGTAAAGAAGCCACCTTGTTGTTGTTGCGTCATTTGTCTGATTTACATCACAAAGTGTCCCTTTCAAAACTGCAATATTGTCGACAAGAAGTGACCTACTTAGGTCATCTCTTATCGAAGGAGGGAAGAAAACTGACCTCAGAAAGAATTCAGACAATTGCAAAATTGAGTGTGCCAAGGACACAGAGAGAAGTACGTGCTTTCTTGGGCATTACATCATACTGCAGACAATGGATACCGAATTTTTCTTTGCTGGCCAAACCTTTGGTAGCATTGACCTATAAAGATACACCGAATCCCGTTCCGTGGTCTGAAGATTGTCAGAAAAGTTTTTCCAAATTGCGTAATGCATTGTGTCCGGCTCCTGTGTTGGGTACCCCCGACTACAGTAAGCCCTTTACACTGTATGTCCATGTGAAAGAGGTTTGTGCATTGTCAGTGCTGACACAGTCTTTTGGAGACAAGCAGCGCCCATGCACATATTTTTCGTCAACTTTGGATCCGGTAGCTAAAGCATTGCCGAGTTGCTTGAGAGCCACAGCGGCAGCAGCTGTTTCTATTCGACAGTCTGCTGGGTTAGTGATGAATAATATGTTGATTGTGATGGTTCCACATGCAGTGGACACGTTGTTAAACAGGACCAAGACACAGCATTTAACTAGTGCTCGATTGTCAGGTTACAAGTTGACACTGTTAGCGAGTCATGTGCACATAAAGAGGTGCAATACGTTGAATCCAGCCACGTTATTGCCGATTTCAGTAAAGACAGATGATGTTGAACAACATGATTGTTTTCTTAGGACAGAAGAAGAAACGAAAGGGAGAGTAGATCTTAAAGATACTCCTCTTGTAAAGTGTGATGGTACCTTATGGGTGGATGGTTCATGCTTCAAGCTTCCGAATGGTGATACGACTGCAGCATATGCTGTCACAACTTTGCACACGATTGTTGAAGCTGCACGTATACCACATAATTCAGCTCAAGCAGCAGAGCTGATTGCACTTACGATAGCGTGTGTGTTATCGAAAGGAATGAAAGTGACCATATATACTGACAGCCAGTATGCGTTTGGTGTGGCCCATAGTTTTGGACGATTGTGGAAAGAACGTGGGTTCCTGACTTCGCATGGAGCTAAAATTCAGCATGGTCAGTTGGTGAATGAGCTTCTTGAGTCACTAACCTTGCCATTACAAGTTGCGATTGTGAAATGCAGTGCACACAAGAAGGTTACTGATGATGTCGGTCGTGGCAATGCATTTGCTGACGAAATCGCAAAAGAAACAGCAAAAGATGTGATGAATCGAATTTATGTTGCCGGCCCCGCAAGATGGGTTGGTGACGTTGGAATATGTGAAGATACGATAGAGGGTGTGAAGTCTATTCAAGCTGAAGATTCAGAGAAAGAGTTGAGTGTGTGGAAAGAAAGTATGGGTAAATTGGATGAAAATGGTTGTTGGGTTAACTTGTCAGAACAACAGCGATGGTTGTTACCCGATGCGTATGTGCTTGCAGTGGTGACAATGGCTCATGGAATGGCCCATATCAGTGTGAAAGGGATTTGTAAGTTGTTGGCTCCAGTATGGCAAAATGCTGGAATTCCTAAATGTGCAGAGAATGTGGTCAAGAATTGCATGGTGTGTCTGAAATACAATCCTGGTAGGGGAACCCCAACTCCAGCTGGTCATTTTGCGCCTCCAACGTATCCGTTCGAGGTTTTGCAGCTAGATTTCATCCACATGGAAAGGTGCAACAATCTGAAATAGGTACTCGTTGTTGTTTGTGCTTTTTCAAGATGGGTAGAAGCATATCCCTTAAAAGACAACACTGCCTTATCCACAGCTAAAGCCCTTGCTAAAGAATTCTTCCCTAGGTTTGGAATGGCGAGAATGGTCTGGAGTGATAATGGAAGTGAATTTGTGGGTCGAGTGATGAAAAAAGTATGTGAAGGGCTAGGTATCCAGCAAAAATTCCACGCTGCAAATCACCCCCAATCAGCTGGACTAGTAAAGTGCTATAATGGCACGCTAAAACTGAAGTTGGCAAAGATACAAGCAAGCTCTGGTCTTAAATGGCCTGACGCTCTGCCTCTAGCACTCCTATCAACAAGAATGACTGTGCGTTCGCGAGTGGGACTTAGTCCCTATGAAATTGTGTTCGGCCGCCCAGCCAACATATGGGGAGTGCCAAGACCAACAAAATTCAGTGAGATCGAACACCCTGTACTGCTTGATTATTTGTATGAATTGACGGCTAAATTGCGTGTTCTACACCACAGGTTCACGATACTCTGCCTCAGGTCTCTGAAGCTCCAGGACATCATATCGATCCTGGATCATGGGTGCTGGTCAAGAACTTCCAGCGGACAAAGAATGACCAGCCCCGTTGGACCGGCCCTTACCTCGTCCTTCTCTCAACAAGATCAGCTGTTCGAGTGGAAGGGAAAAAGAACTGGATTCACGGCGTACACTGCAAGAGAGTCCCTTTTCCTCTACCGTACGACCGGTGGGTCCAGGAGGGGATCGCTGACTCTGAGACTGAGACTGTACCTCGTTTTTTGCCATTTAGCGATGCACGTGTAAAAGGAACAATTTCTGAACAAGAAAGGGACAATAATTTGCAAGAAGCTGTGCCACCGTCAATTCGATTGAACACTACAGAGCCTGAACTCTTGTTGCAGAACCAGACAGTACCTGGAAAAATCCGTTATAATTTGAGACCAAGAACTAAGGACAAATAATTTTTTTCCCGTTCCTTTGCTATTTTTTTTTTAAAGTGCAGCTCTCTCATCTGAGAAACTTTCTTATTTTTGTTTTTTTCTTTTCGAACCGCCATCCGGGTTCAGCTGTAGGGTCGTGGTTGCCCAAGTCTTTGGAGTGCAGCTGAAGACGTTAGGTCGACAGTTCTGGTCGGTCTAAGGGAGTTGCCCTGGACTGACAGAAGCATTCCCTAGCAATGAACACCCTATCACCACGAGCAGCAATTAGAGAGGATGGAGTTTTTCAAGAATGAGAGACCTGCCAGACAGATGGACTTTAAAGCCAGAATGGGTATAATAATGACAAAGAAACGATTTTTGATAATATGTATTTTCATGTTGCTTAGTGTAATGACGTTTTTAATAGGATATGTTTTATTCTCTTTTCAAGTGACATTTGCACCCATTACACAGCCCATACCTCCTTCTACTGTTTCCTCGCATTCTTTTCACCCCCTGCCTGAACACGAGTCTGCCAGAAGATTAGAATTTGTCAACAATTCATTCATTCAGCTTCTATACCAACACCAATTAGTAGTGAACACAACTAACTGTTGGGTGTGTGGTCTTATGCCTCATACTACTGATAAAGGTATCCCTTATCTGGTCCTACCTTTCAGCCATAATGGTTCTGTGTGGGCATATAGAACGGTGTTCATATACGCGTATGAAGCCAACCCCCTACGTTCTGTGAAAGATAATCCTAAGAATAGTGCTCTAGCTAAGGGTATAGTAGATATGATTAGAGAAGATATTTCCTATGAGACTATCCCGAGAGATGAGACACTAGCATATATTGGATGGAACATAACAGGATATGGAGTTACTCTGAGTGGGAACCAGCGAGCAAAGAGATCCTCCCCGATTTGGATTGTACCCCATCAGGGTCACCTATGTCTGCAAGGTATTGGCAAGAATCCCAGAGCTCAGTTAGGGAAAAGTATCTGCACTGAAACATATGTTTTTGCGTCTCAGACTTCTCCTTCGTTCTTAGCAGCTAAGGGTACCTATTTCATCTGCCATAATAGAGCCTATACATGGTTGCCCCCTGACTTCTCAGGCACATGTTTTGTTTTGTTCCTGTTACCTCCCACCTACACGGCCGCAGCAGATTACCATAAGACAAGGATAGTTAGAGGTGTCATAAGTAAAGAAGACACTACAGGACAAGAATTTGGAGATTTCGCAAAGGGTATTCTGCCGTTTTGGGGTCCTATGGTTAACAGCAGAAACATAAGGCAATTGACAAAGGTGGTTGAATCCACGGTAGTTGAAACCGCCGGTGCCCTTGGTAATTTGACTGCTGAGCTCCAGTCGGACCGCCTTATGACTCTTCAGAACAGGGTCGCATTAGATGTCATACTTGCAGACCGAGGTGGGGTATGTAAAGTGATCCAATCAAGTTGCTGTGTTTTCATCCCAGATAACGCTCCGACAGTCTACCAGGCCATTTCCAAACTGCATAAGATCTCCGAGTCTATTCACGTGGATAAAGGAGATTGGTCATTGATGGGGTGGTTCTGGGAGCTGATATCCGCCTGGGGATGGAAGACTCTGGTAGTCATTGGGATGATCTTAGCCATTCTTTTCCTGTCCTGTCTGTGTGTACAGTGTGCTCCTGCAATATGTGGCCTCTGTGCTACATCGTGTGTAAGGAAACCTGTATCAAGGGACGAGCTAAGTAATAGGATGATGCTACAGCAACATCTCAACGACTTTATGAATATAGACCTGGAATCAGATTAGCGTGAGTATAGGTTATTGCCTATGTAAGGGCAAAAGGAGGGTCTGTGGTACTGAAAATTCTGGACCCGTGTTATAAACATCGTCGTATCACAACGATTTTGGTATCAGAAGACCGGGAATGATTAGAATAGTATGCACAAGCATTGTATTCATATTCGGGTAACAAAATCACCCGAATATCAGAGTTTCCGTCCTGAACCCTCGTGTTCCATTTAAACGACAGCCATTTTGTGATTGCCCTCACATAGGCCAATGTCTAATGCTGAAAACGAGTCTGAAGGACACGTACACCTTTGCTGACTCCTCTGTGACCTGGGCAAGCTGACTCCACTGCCTGAAGCCAAACCTGTTCGGCCAGTTTCTTTCCCAGTGGCTGAATGAGATTAGTATCAAGGCACAACACATCATAAACCTTTCATCACAAACAAACCATGCCTAATCTTACACACACCTGTCCCTGTTTCTTTCTTTATGACTTGCTTTACAAGGAGGAGGTGCCCGTTTATATTGGGGGTCCATCGATATCTGATGAAAGTACTAAGCCTTGCCGGGTAATTGATTGAGGGCTCGACAAACTGAAATATGGGCTTGTCATCATAACCCTGCTATTTCTTTGTAGTGAAAATATGTGAATGGTCAACTGTAAAATAAGGAATGTTTGCCTAAAGCATAATATTTTGTATAAAAGAGAAGGTTAGCTTTGCAAAGGGAGCAGTCTCCTGAGAATATACACTGTGTTGTACTTCTAGGATACCTGTTACTGGCTGCAGCCAATAAACAAGATCTATGACTTCACCAAGAAGACTCTGTGTTCCTGTAGTCTGAAACGGGAAGGACTCGAAGTCTTAGGGTGTGTTCCCTGGCACCACTGGGTTCTGAAAAACCCAGTACTTCAGGGCGAACATCAATCTTGCAAGAACTTCAACAAAGTGTGAAGGAAATCAGCACAGCAGTAAGGGAGTTGACACAACACCTCCAACAACTAAGCTTTCAACGTGTGCACAAATGCAATATTGACCCTCTCAGGGTCCACCTGGCTGCCTCCCACAGTGATGTAGCTGCTATCCTTAAGAACCAGCAGCTCCTCTTTGCTGCAGTACTGCCCTTAATAGCCCCACACTTGGCAGCTATCAGGATTTCTGACTCCATGTCTTCAAACACTGAAGTGTGTGTTGCCCCGTCAAACCCACCACCACCAAGGGCAGAGGAGACAACACACACATCAGAAGATGAAGTCTTGGAACAGATCACCTTCACCCGTCAGAGTACCCGGTAGCACTAGTCCCTGCCACATGGGCACTTATAACCAAGGTCCTGTGCTTTGTAACATGTCAGTCTTGCAACAGCTGCTCACAAGCACTGTTCTCCAGTCCTCTGTTTACCTTGACACTATGCTCTGTGATTGTCTCTTACTGCCTCATTGGCAATTCATGTCCCTCTGCACTGTGTGACACTTCACACCAGCATGTCCAATGACATGTCCTTTTGCACTTGTGTAGTATCACCATAGAAGGCGTCACACTAATGGACTCACAATCCTGGACTATGTAAATATAGCACTACAGCACTTTAAAATAAATAGCACTTACACAACCATTTTGTCTCTGTGTAATGTGACACATCAACCGTAAGGGAGATTAGTGATGTTTGCCTCATGTCAATGCCTATAGAATGTCAATACAACTGCCCTGAAAGATTGTGGGCTGATAACTATGCACTGTGGTCTGGCTTGTACCATCATCTGCCCTTCATGAGGATTAAATCTGAAGTAAATAGAAACATTACAGTATATTGCTGTGTTGGACAGAATAAGTCTTCTTCAAGGAATTTCTGAACAGAAAATCATTGTCTTCAAATTGTTGTTCAAGACAATCTTTAGGTATGTGACTTTTGACTCAAAATTGTCATCACACCCACCATACAGCAGGAATGGATGTGTACGAGTGTACGTACAAATAAGTAACCTGGCAGTACAATGTAAGAAATTATAGGTGTGAGTTATGTATACTATACTACATGAGATTATACCATCACTCACCTTATCAGGGTTCACATGAACATCAGGCTGCAGGCAGACGTACCACAGTGTCCTCAATATCAAATCTGGACTCAAAGTATGACAGATTGAAAACATACATCCAAACATAAATACACATTGGGAACCATAGTGACCTTGAGTAGTGGGTGCAATGGATGGCAGATTCCTATCGAAGTAGCTTTGGTGTAGCTGCCAATGTGACAGCTCAATTGGGATTTGGATGCAGGATGGAACACAAATGCAAATACTAAATTGACACTGTTCTCCATGCCAAGGCTCTGATCCCCAAGCATATGACACATACTGTAAAGGAGTACATATGTATTTATTTAACTGTCAAAATAGGATGCTAAAACTAGGGGAAACACCTTAACTAACCTAACCTATCCTAACTACACATTACCCACAACTGGCCCTAACTACTCTAAGCTAAACTTACTTAGCACATTTAACTAAACACTCTAAACATCAACCCACCACCCCCTTATATGACGGGACACATGGAGGAATACATATACTAACCTAAACACATACTATCTTATACTAAACAAATATATATATATATTTTTTTTTTTTTTTTAATTGTTTTTTGTTTTTTATTTTTTTTATAAACAAAAACACCAACATCATCCCCCAGCCACCCACCCACATAAAAACACATATAAAAATATGATACCCTCCACCCCCCAACCCACTAATACTAACTAAACTAACAGCCTATTCTAACCTAACTCTAAGCCCCCTAAACCCCCTAACTATAAGAACCAGGAAAGAGGAGTGAGGGGAGGGAATCATGGCTGAGGGTCTCCAAGTCACAAGTTTGCCCTCCGCAGGGTCTTCTTAATCCCACACACTCTCTTGTTGATGTGGGACACCTCCTGCTGCAGCCTGTCCAGTCTGCGCAACATCCGTTGCATGTCACGTTGCACTAAATGAAATTCCACATTGTCAATGACTGCAGCAGGGGTGGTCTGTGTGCCAGTTGTGGAGGGTTGTGCAGTTGCTGGTGCCCTTCTTGGAGGGGAAGGTGCAGGGGCTTCTGTCAGTGGTCCAGGAGCGGAGGATGTTGGTGGACCTGCAGTGGTGGCTGTCATCCTTACTGCCACTTGGGTCGCAGTGGGGGTGCTTGGGGTGGTGGCTGTTGTGGACACAGATGGGCCCCCTTTGGCATATGCCCTCCACACCCCTGAGGCTCTGTCATGGCGATAACGCTGTGCCATGTGGCAGAACCCAGACTCTACATCCAGAATGTGGCGGTAACACATCGCCCTCCTCTAAAATTCACGGATCTGGTTGGCATCGATATTGGCTGCTGTTAAAAAGATAAAGCCAAACATTAGTTACATCATTGTGTGATACAGCTACTGAAGATAATCAAAAAATATATCTAATGTAACTGAAACAGGCCAAATCACCGTACAGATCAAAGATTCTCCCTGAGGAAGTGCATGCCAACGCAGCCTACACATGTCCTATCTAACAGCACAGCAATGCTCAAAAAGATGTGTACATACTTAATTGCTCTAAGTATCATTGTTCTGCCATTAGTCACATAACAAATGCTGCAAGTCCTCCACATGTGACAGGCCAACTAATGACTATCTTCTGGATGACAATCGAGGGCCACAAGATCTGTGATTTGTAAATGGAATTGCCAGGATGGTATGCAGTTGCTAATCAAGAGTTGGAATCCTAGGTTGCAACAAATGAATTATAGAATTACATGTCTGTGTACTACACTTGGATCCTCACACCTAGGTACACATATTTTATAACCCTAAGCTTGTGCCTCAGGTGGGGATGGACATGCAACACATACTTTCAAACATTAAGGACAGCCACAAAGCTTTGGACAGCTGTACATGGGTTTAGTCAGTCCACAACAGGTAAGGAGGGTGTCCAACTAGGATAGACACAAACATTGGACAATCCCATCCACATTTATGTTTGTAATTGAAGACAATTGCCAACATCATTTGATACCACCAATACCTGTCCTACAACAAGCACATAGATGCAAGCACCCATATGGGCATGAGCTGCATGCACACCTATGACATTGTACTCAAGTGCCACATAAACGTAGCGCAACATGTGGAGCTAGATGCTGCTAGGAAGTCAAACATACAGTCTAACATGTTCATTAGTGAACAGGGAGGCTCAAGTCTGTGGGTAATACTTTGGCATCCCTATTCTGTGTGATTCAGGGTATGACTTGCTGACGAAATCATGAAAATGGCCCTCTCCAAATTTTTCATTACGAGAAATGTAACAACAAATGTCACCCTATTCACATGGCCATGCCTACAGGGCAGCACTACAATCCAAAAATATGACTCTACGCCACTGATTGTCCAACTCAAATATGGAAAAATAAGTCAAACTTCAGTCGAGTTACACATCAGATCATGTGCCAGCACATCATACCTTGCTATGTGTCCAACACACAGGAGTCAATCACACAACAGTTGCAAACACAACACAGAACTGAAATATCAACACTTACTGGATATGTCTGGGTCCGCAAATCGAGCCACTTCTCCAACTGTGTAAGGGGCAGGTCCACCTGTAAACAATGTAAGGGTGAAATGTGCTCGATATCTGTGCACTGTACAACACTTTAAAGTAAAATTACTGTGTGTGACATTATATCTGAAAGTCCAGCCCCTCATGCATGATGATAATCCAACATACATACCACTGCAAACATGTATAGACCCTGCCACTCCAGTGAGTGATACACACACATATGCACACATGCAGTGGCCCTAACTATCATGTGGTGACAAACATGATTCCTCAATTGGTTGCAGACTCATTTATTGAGTGTACTCCATTTCATCATTTGTTGTTATGAGAGACATGCAAAGCCACGTTCCTGGTGCACTGCAATACCAGTCACTCGGGTATTGTGGCTTGTGCATCAAGGGACAATCATTTACTGTGTGATGCTCATGTGGTTTGAGTTAAGCTCATGATTTATTATGCTTTCTATGGTCCCTTACATGTGGGCCTGTGTTGTGTGTAGGTTACATATGCTGCATTCACAGTGTACCCTGACCCACATATGCCCCCTATGACACCATAAAGGGAGGGATCCTGTGCGTTACTTGATGACAATCTGACGCTAAACATGGATTGGCCATTTATCGAAATGAATACAACAAAGACATATATGCTGACTGTGCATATTTTGGTCATCCATGACAGAATGCGTGGGCACAGGTGTAGTCATTTCACCAGAAATGTGTCACTCAATGCCCTGTGTACCCATATTGGGTATTGGAATTCACAGTTAGCCACATTCATCATCTTACATTAGCCAAATTGGGAGATCAGCGGGTACACAGCAAACTGACACTGTCCCATTATTGAAACATGGTTAAGCAAATGTCCTACTGTGTCAATCATGATGATGTAGGTTTGAACTTGTATGTACCTTGGGAATGACAGCAGTCACAGGAATGCTGGTCTTCTGATCTTAGCATACACCCATGTCTGTGATAGCCTTCATACTGGGAAGTTAGCTATTGTACATATGCTGCACTAGATCAGCAGGGATGTACCAAATGTAAAGTAGCAAAGTATTTGGGGACTTTATATGTATGATGGAATTGGTCAGGGGTTCCTTGCAGAACATCATGCAAGTAATACATTGTGACCATGCATTCTCCAACTTCAGGCATCTCATGATGACCAAATAACTTATGGGAAGTGCATGGCTATAAAGTAACACAGATGGCAAATGCATCAGCTCAGTTCCAGCTATTGTGCCCAAGGCCAATTTAAAGCACACAGGAACAATGAACAGAGGGCCAGGGATATTTGTTATTCCTCAATTTTTAGCATTTGCTTCATTTTTTAGGCTACAGCTGTGGAAAGTAGCACCAAACATTTAGATATGAACCTGTGTGCATTACTTTGGCATCCATTCCTAATTTAATTGCGGCACAAACCAAGTCAAACTATCAGCCTAAGATATTATCTGAGGTTAGGAAGAATTTTGTACGCATGGCCCAGAATACAGTTCAGACATGTATTCAAAATAATTCAAAATAGTTGGGGAACACATTAATTCCTTGCTTTAGCTTGTGAAAAACATCTCTTTCCTGGTACACTCACAGACCATGGATAAAACATATGTTTGAGCCGCATTACCATCATCTATTGATATGAAAGCAGCACTAATTTACAAGATCAAGTTGTGTTTTGTAAGTTTGTGCAGCTGTTGTGTCAACAAATGACGGTAATGTGTAGCAATTATTGTATAACTTAGGGCCACTGTATGTTTAACTTGCACTCAACATGTCCAAAAACATTGCCTGCAGCATATCAACAAATCTGCTACTGTCACTAGAGAGCATTTAAATGTGCAAATTACTCTGAATTGTACTCGGCAACAGGGCCACCAATCACAACACCCAGGTGGCCCAGCAGGTCTTGCTCCCTGGCAACAAGGTCAGCCAAGCAGTGCTTCAGTTGGTGGTCGTTGCGCGGTGTGTTGAAAATGCGACGCAGATGGTACAGTACCTTGGACCACCTGAGCCTCCTCGCCTCCGTGTGATACCCCTGTGTCACCCTGCCACCTGCTTCAATCATCAGGGGGAGGAAGTGCCACACCAGCCAAATGAATGCCCCCAGCTCCTCCTCACCTATTCTCCCCAGACGTGGCCTACCCAACATGACAAAAATAATAGTACTAATAAAGGGTACAGAGGAAAATAAAGGGAAAGGAGGGAGGAAAATGAAAGTAAAGTAACCCACAAACAGCCCAACTATCCCCAAACTAACAATACCCACTACAGACTCCCAACAGTACAAAGACAAAATTAGACACCAAATAAGACAAATACACACTTACAATGAACAAGACAATTACAAAAAAAACAGATGATAAATAGGATGGCACACAGGAGACAAAAGCACAAATTGGACAGACAAAACTCTCAGCACAGCCACACAGTCTAGAAAAATCACAGACTGCAAAGTGAAAGTGAAAGTACACCCACTGTACCATTTCTGTAAACAGGATATCCTATTACATCACTTCCTGCCTCAAATGCGGTGCGTTTTTATTATGATGCGTCAAACCTTTATGACGCTTACAGTCTATGCGTCCATTTTTTTTACGCAAATGCTTAAAAATTAACCCACATTCATAGTTCCAAATGTTTTGCATTGTTAACCAATTTCATGGGGTACAGTGTAGGAATTACTACTCGGGCCAATGGATGTCTAGTGGCTGTGAGCGTGATTTTTAAACGTATATGCGGCAAATTTTGATGCATATGTGTCTTTTTTGACAAGTTTGGTCAAAATATGTCTTTTACTGTGTTTGTGTTATTTCTCACATTTTTAAAGTAAATGACAGCTGTAACTGAACAGAGATAGGCTGTTTGCACCTGCATTGTGTATTCCAGTGTTTGGGCACATGTGGCATACCACACTACTGTGGACCATGATACTCATGTTGTTGTACCGGATGAGCACTCTTCACTGACGCAAACTTTTTTAATACAAATTATTATTACCCAGTTTGAGCAGGTTGTGCGTCAATAGAGGATAGCAAGGCTACGCAACTTAATACATTAACTCATTGCCCGTGTGTCACTGTCTGTGAAGTGGCTATTTCAATTTTTGCTGGGCCTTTGTGTGAACGTCACAAGACATGCTTTTATTAACGTGCTTGTATGCATTTGTTGTAAATGTGGATAACCATCAGAAACTATTCAGTGTAGATATGAGTCAGGATATGTGTTTGTCATACATGTAGCATCTAATGCTGTGTGAACTGCACTGACTTTTGGGACAATATATCACCCATGACAAACTATCCACAGGATAGATAGAGGACGGTTGATAATGGCAATGAGTAAGCCATCACATGTACAGGAATGTTGGATACCACATCCTGGTAACTTGTATGTATACTAGCCATGAGTCAGTCATTTGAAAATGCTATGTAGGTACATTGTTTGTGGCACAGAGTCAGAAACCAATCCAAAAATGTAATGTCATTCCACAGTTTGAGTCCTATACATGACCTATGTTTCTCGTGTGGCAGTGGAGGGCCAGCAGACCAAGCTGCAGGTGTTCACATATTTTCAGTGGTTAATTGCACAAAGGTGTCCAGTTCAAGTGTGTGGCCATGTGTCATTATTGTCCTCCATGTTGCCACTGTTATGTGCATGTCTACTCATAAGTCTGTGGATCCTTTCCCTGCATTAACAGAGTATCCTTCAAAGCAGAACTGACCGAAAGCCAAAGGGGAATCAACAACACACATGCTGATATTTGAGCTATGGCACTGCAGAAGTTTCATGAGGCTGACAACAGGGCAACCTTGGTGTGCTCACAAACATAATGGATCAGTAAACGGAACCCGGCAGCTTTCATCACAACATCTGTACACAGGGTGGTAATGAAAATTCCCACTGCAACAGGGAACAGTGTCTCTGTGCTGACTAATCTCACAGCTAGTCACCACGCAACCACCATCATTGGGTTGGAGCCAATGTGAATCTGTGTGTGGACCGTGATGGCACAAACATGTTTTGTCCATTCATGCACATTAGCAAATGTTGTTTTTGGTGCTGGAGTCACTGTTCCTAATCCATGCATACAGCCATAGTACACTGTCACTGTTTGTCACTCATGCATACATGAAATACAGGCAAGGGATAGTGTTGGGATTCAGCTATTTGAATTCATGTCCCAGACCTTGATACCATATGTAAACTGATTAAACTGTACAGTATATTTGTGGATTCATCATAGACCTACCAGACACAATACCCCAGGAGGAAAATGAGGGCATGGAAAGCAACTATGAGAGAAATGTAGCCACAGGGAACCTCTATGGTAACACAAAGACAGGAAACAATCAGGCTAACAGGATGCACGCTCTGTCAGGAACTAACATGAACAAGACAAATGCACAGTGAGCAGACTCAGATTGGGAAAAGCCTGAACAACACTGTGGAAAATTAAAACTGGATTTGCGCTGTTGGCTGCAACGTTACACAAGAAACCAAGGGCTGTGTTACACAAGTGGTTTATACGGCAATGCACAACAAGGATATTCAGAAAATGGCAGCTTCTAAGCAGTTCCAGGCAGCAGCAATGGCAGTGCAGGTTCAAATGGCTGGTCTGCCTGGAAGTGCTCACAGGTGTGTGAAACTTTAGTCTCTCAGAAGTCCTGTAGGCGTGAATCCAGTTCGAAGGACCAACAGTACCTTTCATATGGGAAGCAATGGCCAGGTGATTACAGGTCCTACAGACTACCAGGCAGTGCTTTTTGGGACCTGCAGTCCATGCAGTCAGATGAACTAGGACTATGGCATGCCATGCTAAAGAGGGAAGCACACTGGAGTCAGAATGTGAGTCTGTGTGTGTGTAGACAATGGATTATCAGGGTACAAATAGTCCTGTTGCAGGGCCGCCTAGAAAAGGGTGGGGAGAGACTAAATGAATGCCTGTGACAGAACTTATAACCTGGGATGGCATTCACAGGGCATGTCTTGTGAGCAATGCTTGGCATACTTGAGGCTCTCGTGCTATCCATTTGCAGCTTATATGGACTTCTTGTCACACATGCTCCTTGCAGAGATAGCTGATGTCACACTTACTGCTGTCAAGGGTGTGGTCATACATTCCTGTTACTAATGCAATTGAAAATCCACTGCCTCATGTATGAAGCAGGTTTTTTACTTGCGAATAATGGTGTCTTTGTTGTGTGCCATATGCGGCAATGAACCATGTTGCCAACATGGATGTGTCCCATAGTTGTGCTACTCTGACATTGCCCTTCAAATGTGAAATGAGCACCATATATGTAATTTACACTGTGTGTGAAGTTGGGTGTACATTCATACACAACAAATGTGATATGGCTTTTTTAGTATCCTAATCTGTATTACTGCACTGCTCCATGAGGCTAAACTCTGATTGTGATTCCTAGGGATCATGTGATGCATAAATAATTACCCAGACCATGATTTAGTGATTAGAATAGGTGTTTAATGAGATATGGTAAGAAAGTGGTGATGGTGACTATAGTTAAAAGAAGTTTTGTACAATGTGTTGTCTCTGACGCAATCCTGCTGCAGTGTTTGGGTGGCCCCCCTCATGTTGATGGACAGCATCCTCCTCTTCCTCCTCTTCAGGCATTCGTGGGTCTGGTTCATAGAGGGGATTGTTCCTCCTTACACATATATTGTGCAGGATGGCACAGGTCACAATGATCTTGCAGACCATTTCCGGTGAATATAAGAGGCTGCCTCCGGTGATGTCAAGGCACCTGAATCTTGACTTCAGGATGCCAAAGGTCCTCTCTACTATGGTGCGTGTCCCCTGATGTGCCTCATGATAGGCACGCTCTGCTGTAGTGCTTGGGTTTGCAAATGAGATCATGATCCATGGCTGGATTCCATACCCCTGATCAGCTGAAAGAGAAAATGAATGAATTTTTTTTATGGAGTTCCACCATGATTATCACTTTGCACGGCAGTTGTGTTGTCTGTGACTCACCTGTATTTGTGTTATTGTGTGGAATCCTAGGCTTCTAGGATGTACCATCAGCATTGGGCTGTTTCATTATCTGAACTGGTGTTTGGCTGATTGACCGGATGTCAGCGGTATTTTTGTACACTTGCAGTACATTGTGTACTCCCATGCATTATGTCAAAGAGGTGTCCATGTGTCTTAACTGGGGGTGACGTGATATTTCCACACACAGAATCAATTCCACAGTGGTGGTAACACAGTTGCATCTACATGGCCTGAACATACCATCCAATTTAACATATGCAATAGAATTTGTTAAACATCAGTGAGGCCCTTTGATATGGCTAGGTGACAATGTACAACACATCTCCATAAGTTGGCAGCACTGAAGTGTTGGCAATTGACAATGCACAAATATCCCATGTGTAACAAGATCTATGCAAACCTATTTTTCTTCCCTCACCGAGTTGGCTCATGTTCAAACGTGTACCTACACTACTGAACCTGGTCCACGTAATGTGGCTAACTTGGTTGTGGGGGTGAAGGTTTATTTGTAAGAAGGTCCATATGCCAGTATATCTGCTGTGTATGTGTGTAATTGTCTCAATCTGTATGTGTAGCAATGTGCACTTTGCAATATTGTCACATCAATATGTGTTATTTGCACAGTCCACTTGCTTATTGATAGTGGGCAATGTCAGCCCAGGAGTGATGTGAGATGTTGGTACAGCCTCAATGATTCCATGTCCCATTCATTAGAGTCATCATCATCCTGCTATGTGTCTCATGGTGTTTGAACTGCAGTGAAACACATTGCACACCCCTTACACAGTATGTATTGGTTGGAAGGGTGTGTGATTGAGTGTTATTGATGTGATGTTGGAAGAGTCATCCTCCAAGTTGTACTGCCAGTTAAGGCCATGTCATTGTCACTGTGTGGTGTTAAATTGTTCCCTTGTGTATCTGGAGTGGCATCTGTTTTTATTTGCATCTGTCATTTGTCCACAGGTGTGTATCCCATTGGGTCAGGATATCAAACACGACTAGCAGTGTCACAACCTCAGTGTCTTCCTGGCCACATGTCAATGTAGTGGTGTATGTGTTGTGTGTCCTACAGGGTTGCTGTGCTGTGTGTATATAACTGGGTTTCTGTACTTACCATAAGTAGGCCATTTCCATATCGTCCACCCTGGAAGTGTTGATTGATGGTGCAGTGGCGGAAGATGAATGAATCATGTACACTCCCAGGATACTTTGCCACGATGTTGGTGATTAAACCCCTGTGATCCACAATGGCCTGCACATTTCTGGAGTGTGTGTGCTTCCTGTATAGATGCTCGGTTGCAGTAGGTGTCACAATCCGTACATGTGTGCAGTCAATGGCACCAAGCACGTGTGGGAAGCCGTTGATTTCGTAGGGACCCTGTTTGGTCTCCTGCTGCTTCAGCTGTGTGTTGGGGAAGCTGATGTGGTGGGGGGGAGGGAGATGATGGCATCCAGTACCTTGGGTAGGAAGGCAGAGAATGAGGGCTGTGAGATTCCGGCAACCAGGGCACCAGTGGTTTGAAAAGAGCCACTTGCCAACATGTGGAGGACAGCTAGCAGCTTAGTCTCTGGTGGAATGATGTGGGGTGTCTGCAAGCTGGGTGCCAACTGTGGCTCAATGTGGCGCAGCAGCTGCTGTATGGCTTGCCAGTTTAGTCTGTACATCTGGATGATGTCATGTTCCCTGAGGTCCAAAAGGGTTGTCCTGGTGCGGAATATCCTCTCCTGCCTTCTGCGTTGCCTTTGGGGTCCGCGCTGGTGTGGTGGAAGCTGCTGGTGTTGCTCCTGTGCTCTGCGTCTTCGTGCATGTTGGATGAATAGCATTTCCATGTCTTCCTTTTGTAGCTCTGATGTTGCTTCTGTGTGTTTTCCTTAAGTACTGGTGTGTTTGCCCCATTTTAACGACTGCCCTGACCCAGACGTTAATTTTTTACGCAAATCGGGTTGTGCGCCATTTTTCTCCTCCGCCTCCCAGTCGTGCTGGATTTTTGCGTGGTAGGATAATTATGGTGCATGGGTGTTTAGGTCATTTTTTGGATGGGAACGCCTACCTTGCATGTCGATAACACAAGGCGGTTTGAAGCATCCAGAAAATTACGCACACAGAGGAATTTTTGCGTTTGCGGGCACGGGCATCAAAGTATAAATATGGTGTTAGGTTTGCACCAAATTTGCGTCAAACATTTTGACGCAAATCCGGCGCAGACAGAGTATAAATATACTCCTTAATGTGTTGGTACAAATACTTAGCACACTTACACCTAGCACTCTGAAGTTAAGCCTACTGCTCTGCCAAGCTACCAAGAGGGTGAGCAGAGGTTAGCTGAGGGTGATTCTCTTTCACCCTGACTAGAGTGAGGGTCCTTGCTTGAAAAAGGGGTAACCTGACTGTCAATCAAATACCCCATTTCTAACATGGCCTTTCATCGGTCCCTAAGGGTTTTCTGGAACTGTCACATATTTGTCGATAGATGTCTTTTAGAAGCCCCCTTTTGTAATATATGATCTCATTGCTTTAGGCACTAGGGAGCTGATAGATTTATTTCCATTACTATGCAACAATGAGCATTTCATATATTGTATGTCTTAAAAGTATGCCCCTACTTCATGTATTCATTTCTTCATTTGAATAAGTTGTGCTTTGGAAAGCCTGTAATAGCCTTAGGCTTTAACATGAGGGTAAACGAGAATTTCCACATTATTTACATTACCTTACATTATGATCAAAGGGGTTATTTTTTTCAAATTACATGATTTAGAGGGCATATCGTAGGTATTCACACCCCTTTCGTTTACAGAAATCAGACCTTCAAAGTTATTACAGGCAGAAGAGCAGGTTGCTCAAAACTGAGCTAGAACAACACCATTTATGTTGTTTGTTTCATAATACTTTTCCAAATGGACATAATTTAGCCTCTATCAGACAGACCCACAGACTTGAAAACGTTTGCAATTCAGTTAGGAACGTGTGTATGAGCCCTTAAAATGCATCGTATAATTTGTTATCTGATTTCATAAGTGCACATTCTATGCTTACACCCTCTTCGCGTTATTATCGATCTCTGCAATTATTTTGTTTAATTTATTCCACACTAAAATTGTCTTGAAATAAAGGCCCGTATTTATACTTTTTGACGCTAAACTGCGCTAACGCAGTTTAGCGTCAAAAAATTTGCGCCGGCTAACGCCATTCTGAAGCACCATGCGGGCGCCGTATTTATTGAATGGCGTTAGCCGGCGCAAGCAGACCGCCGCTGCCTGGTGTGCGTGGAAAAAAACCACGTACACCAGGCAGCGCCGGCGTAGGGAAAAATGGCGTTAGGGCGTCTTAAAAATGGCGCAAGTCAGGTTGACGCAAAAAAAAACGTCTTAACCCAATTTGCGCCATTTTAAACGACGCCCAGACGCCATTTACATGACTCCTGTCTTAGTAAAGACAGGAGTCATGCCCCCTTGCCCAATGGCCATGCCCAGGGGACTTCTGTCCCCTGGGCATGGTCATTGGGCATTGTGGCATGTAGGGGGGCAAAAATCAGGCCCCCCTATGCCAAAAAAAAATAAAAAATAAAAAAAAATGTATACTTACCTGAACTTACCTGAATGTCCCTGGGATGGGTCCCTCCATCCTTGGTTGTCCTCCTGGGGTGGGCAAGGGTGGCAGGGGGGGTCCCTGGGGGCATGGGAGGGCAGCTGTGGGCTCATTTTGAGCCCACAGGTCCCTTAACGCCTGCCCTGACCCAGGCGTTAAAAAGTGGCGCAAATGCGGGGTTTTCTGCCCCGCCAACTCCCGGGCGTGATTTTTGCCCGGGAGTATAAATACAACGCATTTGCGTTGCAGTCATTTTTTTGGACGGGAACGCCTACCTTGCATCTCATTAACGCAAGGAAGGCGTTCACGCAAAAAAATGACGCTCTTTACTCATACTTTGGCGCTAGACGCGTCTAGCGCCAAAGTATAAATATGGCGTTAGTTTTGCGCCGAATTTGCGTAGAAAAAAACGACGCTAATTCGGCGCAAACGGAGTATAAATATGCCCCAAAGTCTTTAAGTGGATTTCCTGTGCATGCCTGCTTGTACTACACGGTTGCCACAACGTGCAAAAATCATGAAGCTAAAATGCTTCAAAGTCTCTGACAAGTTTGGTACATGCCCAGTATGCATTATCTCTAGGCATGTTGAAGGAGCTGCTTGGGTCATAACTTGCCTGTACCTTCCAGCCTTCCAGGGTGTCCCACCTAAACACCGACTGGAAAGTAGCATCTACCCATAATATTTTGTTTCAAATATTGTGGCTGCAAAAATATCATTGAAACATCTATTAGGCTCTGGTCACAAAGTTAAATTTACATATGTAGATTTACTCACGTGTAAATGTACTCCTGGATGAAAATCTACAATTCTGTACTATTCACCATTTCAGGGTATACATTTCCACCTTAGCGTACACTTACATGTTTCCACTCCCGAAAACAGGGCATGAAGGCTTGAAAGAGTAAATGTAACAAATGTAAAAGTATAAAGTTAATTATATTAGCTTTGCACATATAGATGGAGATCACTGCTACTCTGGTAGAGATCTGCCTGCAGGAAATCATTGGAAATATTATGAAAGTTTATTATTGTTAGACCTGTCAGCCTTAGGCTCAACCCCCAAAATATTTTTTCTGATTCTTTTTAATGGACCTAAGATTCTGAGCATTTAACCACTGCTGGTCATTGCTAAAGTGCATGTGCTTTCTCCCTAAAAAATGGTGAAATTGGTGTATCTACAATTGGCACATTTAATTTACTTATAAATCACTAATAAAGTGCACTATATGTGCTCAGGGCCTGTAAATTCAATGCTATTGGTGGGCCTGCAAAAACAAGGTGATGGATGGAATGCTTGAATTAATCTCAGCCACAGTCAATCGCTCATGCAGCATCCTAATCTACTGTGCCTCCCAGTGTGGACCCAGCCATGTGCAAATCAGTCTTGGTGTAACGGTCTAGCCGAACTCCCAGGCCAGGTCCTCCCTGGATGGAAAACAAGCATCCTGGGACAAGTTTTGGGATATCTCCCCTCCACAGCCAGGGTACCTTGAATTCAATGGCACAGTGAGCCAGGGACCCACATGTGGGCATATCCGGCACACTTAGGATGGCAAATGCAAAAACAACGAGGTGATGGTTGGGATCCTTGAAGTAATCTCAGCCACTATCACTCAGGGCCACATCCCAAGCAATTGATTTTTTTGCCCACCATATCACCCTAGTTTGGATCCAGCCATATGAAAATTAGTATTGACCCTGCTCCCCATGAGAACAGTCCAGCCCAAACTGCCATCCTGGTGCTCCCTGGACCAGAAACAAGCATCCTGGGACCGGTTTTGGGGTATCACCCCTCATCAGCCAGGCTATCTTGAGGCCAGTGCCACAGTGAGCCCAAGACCTGCGTCTGAACGCATCTGTTTTTTGCTCACTATACCACCCCAGTTTGGACCTAGACATATGCAAATCAGTCTTGACCCTGCTCCCCATGGGCCCAGTCCAGCCCGAACTGCCAGGGCGTACCCTCCCTGAACTGGAATCAAGCATCCTGGGATTAGTTTTGTGGTAACACTTTTCATAAGCCATGCTAGCTCGAAACCAGGGGCACAGTGATCCTGGAACCATGGCTGGGCATATCAGGTGCACTTATGGCCGCAAATAATAAAAACATCAAGGTGATGGATGGAATGTTTGAGTTAATCACAGCCACTGGCAATCGCTCTGGGACTTATCCCAATCAATCGCATTTTTGCCCACCATTCCACCCCAGTTTGGACAAAGCCATATGCAATTCAGTCTTGACCATGTCCCCATGGGAACAGGCCTTCCCGATCTGCCCTGCCAGGTCCTTCCTGGACTGAAAACAAACATCCTGGGACTGGTTTCGGGCTATCGCCCCTCATCAGTCAGGCTAGCTCGAATCGAGTGACACAGCGGGCCTGCAGCACTCATTGTGCCACTGTTAGGTTTTCATCCTTGGCGTGGTCTCCCTTAACTTTTTGCCTCTGTTTCCCAGGTTGTTGATGTATGCTGGACTCTCTTTTTCCTGTTTTTGTTACTCTGGGCACTTTACCACTGCCAATCAGTGCTAAAGTGCAAGTGCTCCTATACAAAATGTATATGTAATTGGTTAATCCATGATTGGCATATTTGATTTACTAGTAAGTCCCTAGTACAGTGCACTAAAGTTGCCCAGGGCCTGTAAATCAAATGCTACTAGTGGTCCTGCAGCACTGGTTGTGCCACCCACATAGGTAGCTCTGTAATCATGTCTCAGACCTGCCACTGCAGTGTCTGTGTGTGCAGTTTTAAACTGTAAATTCGACTTGGCAAGTGTACCCACTTGCCAGGCCTAAACGTTCCTTTTTCTTACATGTAAGGCACCCCTAAGGTAGGCCCTAGTAGCCCAAAGGGCAGGGTGCAGTGTATGGTTAAGCTAGGACATAGAGTAATGTGTTTTATATGTCCTGATAGTGAAATATTGCTAAATTCCTTTTTCACTGTTGCAAGGCCTGTCCCTCTCATAGGTTAACATGGGAACTACCTTTAAATCTGATTAAATTGTAGATTCCCTTTGGGAACGGATGGACATGTGGAGTTTGGGGTCTCTGAGCTCACAATTTAAAAATACATATTTTAGTAAAGTTGATTTTAAGGTTGTGTGTTTGAAAATGCCACTTTTAGAAAGTGAGCATTTTCTTGCTTATACCATATCTGTGACTCTGCCTGCTTGTGGATTCCCTGTCTGGGGCAGTTTGACAGCTGGGCTGGTTGCACCTCACAGTAGACAGTGACACAAAGGGAGCTGGGGTGTAGTCTGCATTCCCTGATGAGCCATCTGTGCTAGGAGGGAGGGGAGGAGTGGTCACTCAAATCTGAAAGGGCTGTGCCTGCCCTCACACAATGCAGTCTCCAACCCCCTGGTGAGTGTCTGGGGCCTGGCCTGGGCAAGGCAGGATTTCACAGTCAAGAGAGACTTTCCTTTGAAGAAGGCCTACTTCAAAGGGCAAAATGGGTATAAGAAGGGCACCCAAAACCACAGACTTTAGAACACTTCTGGAAACCAAGAGGAACCTCTGCCTGGAGAAGAGCTGAAGAGCTGAGGAAGAGGAGCTGCCCTGTCTGTGACTGTGCTTTGTGGAGCTATCCTGAAGTTGCTGCTTCTGCCTGTGCTAGAGGACAAGGCCTGTACTTTGTCTTGCCTTCCTTCTTGTGAAGATCTCCAAGGGCTTGATTTAGAGCTTGCCTCCTGTTATTTGAAATCTCAGGGACAGCAAAGGCTTCTCTCTGCCAGCACCTAGAGTCTCTGGAGAGACTCCTATACTGCCAAGTGGTGCCCATCCAGTTCCTAGGATCCTGAAAGGAGAAACTGGCAGCCCAAGAGTGAGAAATCCATGCACAGAACGCCGTGCGGGGAAAAGATCGATGCAACTCCGATCCGCGGCTGAAAATCGACACAAGCCTGCAACGCAACCCGAAGATCGACACCCAGGGCTGGAGAAACGAGGCACAGCATCGCTGACGGAGGCTGGGGAGACCACAACCTGCACTGCGTGGTTTTCGGATCATCGTGTGGCTGGATTTCCAACGCAAGTACCGCTGGCTTAGTAAAAACAACGCAAGGCCTGCCCGAACCCGAGAGTGCTGACCGGATCGACGCATCGCTCTCCTGGGGAGAGAAGAAACAACGCACCCGACCTGACGAAAGGAGAAACGACGCAAGGTCTCACTTGTGAGGAAAAGCGAAGCATCACAAGCCCTTTTTGACGCATACTCGTTCGTGCAGGGTTATTTTTGATGCACCCAAGGTACATTTTCACGCTAACAGTGTTAGTGTGTGTTTAAAATTACATTAAGACTCTTTTTGCATTGTTTGTGATAACTTGACTTGCGTATTATGGATTTTTGTTGTTTTGGTCTTGTTTTGTTTAGATAAATATTCTCTATCTTTCTAAACCTGTGTTGTGTTATTTTGTAGTCTTTTCATTAAGTTACTGTGTGTTTTGGCACAAATACTTTACACTTAATACTCTGAAGTTAAGCCTACTGCTCATGCCAAGCTACCGAAGGGGTAAGCAGGGGTTAGCTGAGGGTGATTCTTTTTTACCCTGACTAGAGTGAGGGTCCTTGCTTGGACAGGGGGTGACCTGACTGCCAACCAAAGACCCCATTTCTAACAGCCACCCAGTAAAGTAGCCCCTTAAACATGTCTCAGGCCTGCCATTGTAAAGTTTGTGTGCGCAGTTTACACTATCATGCTGACTTGGATCTGAAACTTCTTGCAAAGCCTTAAACTCCCCTTTTTTACAAATAGGTGACCCCTAAGGTAGACCCTAGTTAGCCCATAGGACAGGATGCTATGTAACTAAAAGGCAGAACATGTGCTCTTAAGGTTTACAGGTCCTGCTAGTGAAAAACTCCAAAAGTAATTTTCCACCTCTGTGAAACGCGAGCCACTCATCCAAACTCCAGGTGGTTCTGATGGGGCGACGATAAACCCAGAATCCCATTGAGAGCTGACAAGGCAGAAAGGAAGGACACACTGAAACCCTTGGAGTTTCCGAGAGGAAGAGGGGTTGGCATGAGAGAGAAAGCGAGAAATACCAGGACTTCTGAATATTCAGATTTCTCTACTTCGGGCACTCCTGAGCTCGAGGATATCTGGATTCTAGCTCTGGATTCAGGATGCTGGCAATCAGGATTATTCAGATACAAGGGTCTGGTCTAAAATGTCCCAATAATTCACACTAGAAACATTCCCTAGTCTGATTCAAGAATTATCCAAGAATTATCATGAACTGGAATTATCATGTACAAGGATAAAAGAAAATGATTGGGTTAATCACAACAAAACTACTTCAAATTCTTCAGTAGTTCAAGAGTCTCAAGAGTTCAAGGGTCACCTGCAAATATGAAATGGCAATCAGATTATAGTTCTCAATTGCCCCAAAATTCTTTGGAAAGCCAACATCAGATTCTGATCGAAAAAACACAAATTGAAAACAACTATGAGCACAAGATACAGGAAGGCACAGCTATAACAAGAAATACAACTTTCTTTTAATGTCTTTTCAGTCATGACATTGATCTGAATATTATTGCTGGCTTTAGATAAGTTTGATTAATCAGTGCTTATCAAGATTCCACATTAAACATAAAAATTCATGTTACCTGATTTAGGATGACATTTATTTTTGCTAGTGCAAGAAAGCACGATGCAAGAGATGAATTGCAAGCTGCCTGCCTTTTACAGGTACTGTGGTACCTGCAGAAATGATCAGAAATACTAGGTCAGAACTATGGAAAAGGATCACTGCGAGGAGAAGCCTGTTGCTGTGAAGGTATGGATGCTGCTGCAAAGAGAAGTCTTCCACCGTGAAGGGAAGGCTGCTGAAGACTTGAGACAGGTAAGCGTTGCTTCCTAGTTAAATGAGGCTAAGCAGGATTTAGTCTGAAATGCTGGCTTTTAAAGCTGGCCTGAACCAGGTGCAAGAAAACACATGGGAAAAACAGAGGAACTTGTGAGACATTGTTGAAATTGCACGTTTCTCAGCTGTCTTTTTTCCATTAGGAGGATCATTTAAAGAACCAGCAGTTGTTGAAAGTTGACAAGTGCTTCCTGGATTACCTGGGTGAGGCCCAGATGGTTGTAGACAGTTGACATGTGCTTCCTGGATTACCAGGGTGGGGCCGAGTTGTTCAGAGGTTATCTTGACAACAAGCATTGGTTAAGATCTGCTTTAAACATTGTCATTATGCTGATAACTTAGTTGTCAAGTTAGACAATGCTTCAAAGGCGTATCTTGATTCAAATTGGTACTGTGATGAAAAGAAAATAACAACATCTCTGATATCACTCATAAGGGGGGGATATGGCATGACTAAGGCATGATTAGCACTGCTCACAGCTGGGACCATGACACTTGCCCCTCCCAAAGGCCGACCAACAGGCTGAGGTTTAGTAGGGTTCAGAGTAGAGAAGCACTGGATTATACGATGGCCATGGACAAAGAAGTGATCAGAAGGGGGGTAACTCTTTCAATCGGTCAGAAAATACGTTTTTCCTTGAATGTGTTTTGCATCTAGAATACATTGTATTTAATATTCTTTATGATCTCCTACTACCCCTGGAGGAGGAGGTATATCCTTTTGTGTTTGTGGATGGCTTGGTTTGATAAGAGAAGCGTGAAACACTGGATGTATAGCATATTGATCTGGTAAGTGTAAATGTACTGTGACAGGTGTCAGAATATCAATAATCAGGAAAGGATCTCTGAGTCGTGGTTGAAGTTTCCTTGGGGCCACAAGTTTGATGTTGGGAGTAGATAACTACACCATGTCTCCTTTCTTATGTTCAGGTTCAAGATTTCTATGTTTATTGCTTGGGCTTTTATATTTAGTTTGTTTTGTGCTAAACATTTACCAGCTTGTTCTTGTGTGTCTTGTAATGTAAGTAACCTTTCAAAGACTGAAGACATTATCTCTGTTGTGTTGTGTAACATCACTGTAAGGAACAGTGGATGATAACAGGTGAGGAATAAGAAAGGAGAGCACCCAAGGCATTATGAACACTATTATTATATGAGAACTCAGCTAATGGTAAGGCCTGGTCTCATTGACTAGTAAGAGTGGAGGGTAAACACCTAAGGATCTGTTCTAAAGATGTTTGATTCTCTCAGTTTGACCATCTGTTTGGGGATGATAGGATCTTGAAAGAGCAAACTCATTTCCTAATGTAGTACATAGGACTTTCCAGAATTTTGACGCAAATTGTGAACTGCAATCTGAAATAATCTTAGTTGGCAATCCATGTAACCTAACACTTTGTTGTAAGACTATATCACTAAGCTCCACGGGTCCGAGTATCTTTCTGAGGGGGACGCAGTGGGCCGTTTTGGATAACATATCTACCGCTACCAGAATGGTGGTACATTTGTTAGATTCTGGTAAATCAGTGACAAATTCCAAACTCATTGTATGTAAAGGAGCTGCTGGAAAGGTTAATAGCTGTAGAAAACTAAAAGGTGCTAAGTGTGGTGTTTTATTACAAGAACATACAGGGGAAGAAAATTATGTAAGACTGAATCTTTTTTCGAATATTTTCCCACCACAAATTTCTTCTCTCTATGGTCTTCTGGATACCCGAGTACCCAGTTAAGGCAGATTAATCATGCCTTTCAATGTCTCAGATCTCCTAATGGTATAAACATCTTTTGGTAATGAAAAAGGTAACATTCTTTTATGTTGTGTTAAGCAACCAATCATGGGTCTTAACTGTGTGTAGTGCCTTTTTATCTTCAGTCAAGATCGTATTAGCTATTGTCACTGCCACATTATTTTTAGAGGATATAATGCTAGGAGGAGGTGTAGAGTTCTCCTTGGCTTCCTTTTGACCAAAACTGGACAAAATGTCTGATTGTTATCGCTTTGTTCCAGGACTATAAGTAATAAGAAAGTCAAAATCACTAAAAAGGTGTATCCAATGCATTTGGTGAGGTGTGAGAGCATTTACTGAAGTAAAGAACTGTAAGTTCTTATGATCTGTGAAAATTGTAATGGTGTGTTTTGCCCACAATAGATGATGACACCTTTCTGCAAAAAGTGTCTTGATGACCAATAACTTACTCTCTGCCACTGTATAGTTTTGTTCAGTAGGAAGTAGCATTTGAAAGTAAGACGCTAAAGAGTGCAGATGGCAGGTCCTAGTATTTCTTTGAGAAAAAATCCCACCAATGGCTTTTTGTGAATTCAGAAATTACGTTGCTACTAGGGGAAGCATGTCGCTGTGTAGGTATGGATGCCGCTGCGAAGAAAGGACTGCCACTGCAAAGGGAAGGCTTCTGAAGACAGGTATGCGTCCCTTCCAAGTTAAATGAGGCTAAGCAGTATTTAGTCTGAAACACCGGCTGTTATAATCGTCCTGAACCAGATGCAAGGAATGACAAGGGGAAACAGAGGAACTGGTTAGTCATTATTGTAATTGCACATGTTTCTCAACTGTCTTTTTTCCATTAGGAGGATCAATTAAAGAACTGGCAGTTGTCGACAGTTGACATGTGCTTCCTGGATTAGCTGGGTGAGGCCCAGGTGGTTTTAGACAGTTGACAACAAGCATTGGTCTAGATCTGCTGTAAACATTGCCATTATGAGAGTAACTCAGTTGCCAAGTTACACAATGTTTCAAAGGGATAACATAATTCAAACTGGTACTGTGATAAAAGAAAACAACAACATCTCTGATATCACTCCTGAGGGGGGACTAAGGCATGACTAGCCCTGCTCACAGCTGTGGCCATGACAGAGGCCTATGCCTCTCATGGGTTACGATTGGAGATTCCTTATGCTGTAAATCCTAATTGAGAACGAGTAGCTATGTCCTGTTTAGTATCTATGGAATTGTAAGGGCAAATCCTCTTTAATGGTAAAATCAAAATTATTATTACAATTTTGAAAATGCCACTTTTAGAAAGCTGGCATTTTCCTGCTCCTATCCCTGTGTGCCTGCAGCCTGTCTCCAATACACATCTGAGGAGCGCTGGCAGCTAGTTTCCTGCATTCCATCTAGACAGCCTCAGAAAAAAGAAGGGTAGGTGTGACTGAGTGACCATCTGCATGTTGATGAGCCACCCTGGGCAGGATGGAACAGAGGAGCTGACACTTACACCTGAATAGGCAGTGTCCTGTTCCCACACAAAGGAATGCATCTCCCCTGTAGTGAGTTTGGAGCCAGGTCAGGAAGAAAGAACCTCTGTGCACTTCAAAGACCCTTCTTTGAAGTCATCCCCACTTCAAAGGCACAACTGGGTAGAAATACCAGACCTCAGATGCTGCCAAATCTGTACACTTGTGGACCTGTGAAGAACTCTGCCACGGAGAAGGACAGTTGTGCTGCTACAAGGACTGCCACTCTGGACTGCTGCTCTGGGAGAAGTACCTGCTGCCCTCTGCCCTGCCGAGTAAGGACTGGCCTCATCTCACTTGAACGTATCTCCAAGGGCTTGCTGGCTTGCCTCCTGTTCTCAAGTCTCTGGGACAACAAAGACCTCACTCACCCCAACTACATCCTCTGTACTCTGCAAACTATGAGTCCTGCCCTGCCAAGTGGTGCAAATCCAGCCTTGGGCCCTTGGAACTGGGTTCTGCAGATGTTCCTACAAAAACCCACACATTGTCATCACTGCGCCGATTGGAACAGCTACATCTCTTCTCAACACATTGTCACTGATGTCAAGGACATCGCAGAGCTGATGCAAGGACACGGATTGGCACGTCGCCTTCACATCATCAGTTAAGCAGCTCAAAAACGATGCATCACCTCCTCGTAAAGCGATCAACACCACACCTCGATTACATCAACAACTGCATGGCTTGACAACAACACATCCTGCACTGCAAAGATCAGAACCAATGCATCATCTTCGCATCATCGCCCCTGATCCACGCATCGGATCCTTGATGTCAACGCAACTCTCCATACAAGGTACTCTTTCAGCAGGAAAGCAGTTGGTGCCTAGGGCCGACTTCATCACAGTAGGCTGGAACGTTTGTATTTACCCCAGTCTAGCATAACCAGATAGCCCCAGCTGGCACTGTACACTTCTAATTACTGCATCTACAGATATTTTAAAAAGATTCATATATCGACTTCTACTTATTGTATTTTTGTTGGTTTGGTCTTGTTTCACTTATAAAAATATAATCTATTTGTCTCACCTTGTGTGGAATCTTTTTGAGGTGTTTTCACTCTGTTTCTCTTGCGAGTGTTGCACAAATACTTTACATATTGCCTCCTAAGTTAAGCCTGCCTGCTCTGTACCAAGCTACCCGAGAATAAGCACTGGTTAATTTATGGTGCATAACGGACTTATCCTGACCAGGATTGAGGTCCCTGCTTGGACAGGGTGCATACCTCTGACAACTAGAGACCACATTTCTAACAATTATGCTTTATCAAAATATCTTCATGTAAAACATAAATGAAAAATAATGTACACTTTTTATTATTAATGGAATGGTAATAAGAAAATGTTACAGTACATTAACTCATCGACTTAATTTAGCACTTAATAATTAATTTAAATGTATTATTTATTTATTTTTAAAACCCAGCCACTGTTCGTTTTATTTGCATTTAATAGGTATTAAACTCTTTTAAAAGTTCAGTGTGGAATTAATCTAAATCAACAAAATAATTGTATTTTTTTTAATTAGGCTTATTATTAGATTTTAACATAAAATAGTTCATATTTACACATATTTTTAACATCAACCATTGTCTATCTATCTATCTATCTATCTATCTATCTATCTATCTATCTATCTATCTATCTGGTCAAAATATCAACTGCGGATTTTGTCGGGTTTCTGATATGGGTTGGTGTTACCCTCACCAGGTAGACAGCAACACCATGCCATATATGATTAGTCATTACATTGACTTATAGTCCATTATGTTGTATTATGCAAGTTGTTATTAGTCTAGGATTCTGGCTTCCTGTAGTTATATGTGATTGTGAACAGTAATGTTAGTGCAATACGCAGGATGGTAGTCTGTTTCTCAAGTTTTTTAAACAACATGTAATGTGATCATAAGACACGTTGTAAATTGTTTGTAAAAAGATGGTCTCTTGGTGAACAAGGCCTAAATAGAAGGGGCAGGCCATCAGTCTTTGGGCAGGGTACTCTGACACATTTTTGGTGTAGTAGCTGTCCATCAAATTCTAAATAATCCACATTATTAGTGCTCATTCCAAGTTGAGAGCAGCCCTAGGTGGTAATTGTGTAAAATTAAGTACTGGTCAATAGGGAAACCAGGGGATATGACTATTACCAGTTTGCAATTCCATCACAATTTCGAGATTTTGGCCTCGCAATGAATAAGATACTAATCAAGGTTATGCTGTACATTTAAATACTACGTGCGAAACCAGATTTTATTTTGTTGCTACAGAACTTGATATATTGACTAATATCAGCCTCAAAATAATCAGCTGCGATTGACATATTTTCAGGAGGAAGGGTTCTACTGAACAATTTGGGATTTTGGCTCAGTCCTTGCATTCGACTTGATTTTAATCCCTACATCTCATTCTTCTTTTACCCAAGCTAGTGCTCTGAACTGGGTATGACGACGGACATAACGTACAATTCAGAAATCAAACAATTAGTCAGTCGCTCAATCGTTAAACAGTAAACCAGAAAAGTTTGAGAAACTGAAATAAACAATAAATGCTTAAAAAAAGAAAACAAGTGTGCGTGGAGGAGATTTTTTTTAACTGTGAATGTTTTTAAAAGGGACAGAAAAACAGTTGTTTTCCATAATCTTGCATCGCTAACAATCACCAGCGAAAGGCATTCAAGAGGGTTCCTTTGTTTGATGATTTGCGCTTGGTTTCTGAGGCCTTTTGTGACATCATTCACTGATAGGTCTCCTTAAATTGAAACATCTGCTGTTTCTGCCAAATATATGAATAATCCCAGCATTACAAGTATCACGTTCACCGCCTATTCGAACGAAGGGCAATTGTGTTTTCTTTTTGTTTCCTTGAAATGTATATGAACTTGGGCTGGATTTTAAATCCGATATCCATTTATGTTTTGCTGCTGTGAGCTCGATCTTAAAGCTGAGCGGTAACTGCATATCTTCAAAATCTATTACTATCAATAGCTTTACGAGGGTGATTATCGGTTACAGTCGTCTGCCAAGAAGCATTAGGGCTAGTATTTCCATCCGCCTGGTCATTAGACACATGTCAGACTCAAAGTAGCAGTGGTAATTTCTGCAATTAAGGCCACCATTATTGTTTCCTTTACTTAAATTAGGGGCCAAATTACTTGACTTAAATACAACCACCCGGTGTTCCCCACGCACCGAGGCTCAAGCTGTAGAAGAGGCTTGAAAACACAGTGTCCCATTACTGGTGTAATCTTCTTGTAGGAAAAGTTTAGCAGATTAACTCTGAAATACATTTGCTTCTGATTCGCCATTTTAAATATTCGCTAGACCACACGTTTTCTTTTTAAAAACAATAGGCAGGGGCGCAGAGTAGACTTTAAAATACAAATTTAAATATCTCTCAACGTAGGGGTGAGTAAAATATGAGCTAAAAATGTCTGCAGTTGTATACATCGCAAAAGAAACATTAGCTCCTCTTTCCTCCAAACGTCCTTGTCACTATCCTTCCACAGGAGGGTGGACCCACCACTGGGACATGCAACAACTACTTTAGAAAGGTACATAGTTCATTTGCGGGACCATCTGTCTGGCTCTGTTGCTGTGCATCCGCCGGGCTGGTGTGCTGTGCAGGGTCTGTGCCTTAAAAATCAAGAGCCCTTCCACATGATCAGTAAAGCTTCCCAGTCACAGGGACAGAGATATATTCATGTTAACCCCCGCATCCCTCGACATGTTTTGCGGTGATTTAGCAGCTTACAAGAAAAGCACAAACATAGAGGCATGTGCGTTCCTGAGAAGGGCTCAGTGTCACTGTGGGACTTGTGTGGATGCACGGTGATGACACAATGCAGCAGAGTCATTCATAGGTCTGGTAGGGGCCTACATTCTTAGTGTTCAATTGGCTGTGCTGCAGAGCAGGAAAGCAGATTGTGACATTTTCGAACGGTCAGCATAGACCTCAAAGGGAGTTAGGTGGTCTTGAAAGGGGGTGCTTCTCATTAAAGAAGAAGTGCACCCTCCTCTTTCAGAAAACAGTTTCAGCATTTGATGCAAGGAATTTTTGTTTTTAGTTCTCACGGAAGAGGAGGGTATAGCAAGCTTTGTGGCCCTACTTTCCCTCATAATCAAGACCAAGAAGTATTGGTAGTTGAAGATGTTGTGCTTCAACAAATTGTTAACTTTAATGGCGTGCTTTAGTCCAGTAATTCTTTTGATGTACTTTTGGTAAAACTTAGCATTGGATCACCAAACCTGAGGGACAGTAGACAACTCCCAACTAACTCCAGAACCTCCTCATAATATAATCTTATGTACTCACCCGGTAACAACATCGTATTCTACTCCAGCAACCAATCTGAGCCACAACACATCTTCCCCCTTACAATATTATAATAGAATATATATATATATATATATATATATATATATATATATATACAGAATTTTAACAAGAAAAAGTCTGTGAGCATGAAATGCCAACAATGAGCCACTATGTACAATGGAAATGAAAAATGGTGAAATATTATGACATGTTTAAGTCTATAGCAACATGTGATCGAAATATATTACTTATGCGGAAATATTTGTTTAGCTAATTATCCATTACACAGTCTTTATACCAATCAGGCTTCTTGTTGTGATTTCGTAACTGCAACTCGTGTATACAACAACTTGACTCTCTTTTTGTACACTTTTGTAATATGAATCATCCACTTTTGTTAATTTGCACATGTTCCAAACATATCCTGAGTCTACAATAGCAATATTTTTTAAAGGCAGTTATCACAAATTGTCAGGGAATCTTGAACGACCATTCTTTATCATACCAGGTCTTTTCACTAAAACTTTGTCACTCAGTTCCCACTTACATTTTTTTACGCAATTTTTCTCATCAAAACTAGTTATATACTTGTCTTGATGTTTGGATCTACACAAAACTGGATCATGTTTTAAATTGTATCATCACATTCTGTACTCAATTTTAACAATGCAGGATTAAGTTTGCAATGAGGTTTCCTACCTCTAAGTGAAGTAAATGGAGATAGAGATGTCATACCATTAGGAGTAATAGGGTGTGCCCACCAGGTTTCTCTCAACATTTCTTTCAGGGATCTCTTATCTAAAAGTGCACATTGTGCACAACTTTTCACTGTTTTAGTCATACTCTCTGCTAAACCATTAGCTTGGGGAGAATTAAGAGCTATCTTAAAGTGAACTATAGACAGATTGTTAGAAATGGGGTCTTTGGTTGGCCATCAAGTTAACCCCTGTCCAAGCAAGTACCCTCACTCTAGTCAGGGCAAAGGAGAAACACACCCGGTTAACCCCCGCTCACTCCCTTGGAATTTTTAAAAGATTAAACTTCAATATTGAGCTTAGAAACACAAATGCTTCAAATTGGTGATATCATAACATCTTGATGAAGATGTTCCTAACAATCCAACACTAATGGTGCTGGTCACAGAGTCACACAGACCCCCAAGTTCAGTACCTTGTGAAAATGAGGAAACAGGCCGGTGCACGGAGTTGGGGATCATGACGTTGTTGGATCCAATGCAGTGTCGGTTCCGGTGCTGCAGAGTGAAGGAGTGGAGGTGTCAGGAAGAGGCGTCGGGTACTTGCGGTGGGGTGGTGGAGTTGAGGAGGTGTCAGTGCAAAGAGCTGGAGCTGCACACTTCTGGCAGAGTCGATATCCTATGGTGACGGTGTGGTGTGGGGAAGTCGGGTATCACAGACGTCACTGCCACTGCACTTCCGCACTCACGGAGTTGCGGACTTCACTGAGGCTGCTGTGGAGTCAGACCTGTGGGGTCATTACACTCCAGTGAGGACTGTGGCTTCAGTTGCAGGTGCTTTTGTGGGATCTGGCAGTGGCGTCAGTCCGGGGTCATTCGAAGTCGGTGCACTTGGTTCTTCTTGATTTTCCACCAGATTCTCCTTTCAACGGCCCAGGACTGGGTTAGGCACCACTTGGCAGGAGTCTCAGCAGAGAGTTCAGGTGCTGGCAGAGGAAGTCTATGATGGCCCTGAGACTTTAGAACAGGGGGCAAGCTCAGTCCAAGCCCTTGGAGATAACTCTCAAGCAGGAATATACCACAAAGTCCAGTCTTCTTTGTCCCCTTTCTCAGGCAGAAGCAGCAACTGCAGGATAGCCCAACAAAACACGGTCACAGACAGGGGCAGCACTTCTATTTAAGCTCTTCAGCTCTTTTCCTGTGGAGGTTGCGCCTGAATCCTTTAGGTGATATAAAGTCTGGGGTTTTGGGTCCAATACTTGTACCCCTTTCGTCCTTGGAAGTTGCCTAACTTCAAAGAAAAGTCTCTGCTGTTTACAGGATCCTGCCTTGCCCAGGCCTGGCTCCAGACACACACCAGGGGTTGGAGACTGCATTGTGTGAGGGCAGACACAGCCCTTTTAGGTGTAAGTGACCACTCCTCCCTCCCACCTAGCCTAGTTGGCCCATCAGGATATGCAGGTCACAATCTAGCACCCTTTGTGTCACTGACTAGTGGAGATGCACAAACAACCCAACTGTCAGTCTGACCCAGACAAGGAATCCACAAACCAGCAGAGTCATAGAATGGTTTAAGCAAGAAAATGCCTACTTTCTAAAAGTGCCATTTTGAAACTAATAATCTAAAAACCAACTTCGCTAAAAGATGTATTTTTAAATTGTGAGTTAGTTCAGAGACCCCCAAACTCCATATTTCTATTCGCTCTTGTTGGACTTTTGCTTATGCAGGGTCATCCCCAGTCTTTTTTGCCTCCTGCCTCCTATTTTTTTCTGACATGTTGCTGTTGGCTTTTCAACTCTGAGCACTTTACCACTGCTAACCAGTGCTAAAGTGCATATGCTTTCCTGTTTAAATTGTATGTAAGTGGTTTATCCATGATTGGCATATTTGATTTACTAGTAAGTCCCTAGTAAGGTGCACTAGAGGTGCCAGGGCCTGTAAATCAAATGCTACTAGTGGGCCTGCAGCACTGGTTGTGCCACCCACATAAGTAGCTCTGTAATCATGTCTCAGACCTGCCACTGCAGTGTCTGTATGTGTATTCTTACACTGTAAATTCGACTTGGCAAGTGTACCCACTTGCCAGGCCTAAACCTCCCCTTTTCTTACATGTAAGGCACCCCTAAGGTAGGCCCTAGGTAGCCCCAAGGGCAGGGTGCAGTGTATGGATAAGGTAGGACATATAGTAATGTGGTTTATATGTCCTGACAGTGAAATACTGCCAATTTCGTTTTCACTGTTGCAAGGTCTGTCTCTCTCTCATAGGATAATATGGGGGCTACCTTTAAATATGATTAAAGTGTAGATTCCCCTAGAGAGTAGATGGACATGTGGAGTTTGGGATCCCTGAACTCACAATTTAAAAATACATCTTTTAGTAAAGTTGATTTTAAGATTGTGCGTTTGGAAATGCCACTTTTAGAAAGTGAGCATTTTCTTGCTTAAACCATTCTGTGACTCTGCCTTGTTTGTGGATTCCCTGTCTGGGTCAGTTTGACAGTTGGGTTGTTTTTCACCTCACACCAGACAGTGACACAAAGGGAGCTGGGGTGTAATCTGCATTTCCTGATTAGCCATCTCTGCTAGGAGGGAGGGGTGGAGTGGTCACTCTCATCGGAAAGGACTGTGCCTGCCTCTGACAATGCTGTCTCCAACCCCCTGGTGTGTGTCTGAGGCCTTGCCTGGGCAAGGCAGGATTTCACAAGAGGGTGTGAGTCCCCTTTGAAGAAAGGTGACTTCAAAGACTAAAATGGGTATAAGAAGGGCACCCAAACTTACAAACTTGAGAAACACTTCTGGAATCAAGAGGAACCTCTGCCTGGAGAAGAGCTGATCGCTGAGGAACAAGTGCTGCCATGCCTGTGACTGTGCTTTGTGGAGCTTTCCTGCAGTGCTGCTTCTGCCAGAGTAAGAGGGCAAAGACTGGACTTTGTGTGCCTTCCATCTTGAAGAAGAAATCTCCAAGGGCTTGATGTAGAGCTTGCCTCCTGTTATTGAAGTCTCAGGGATAGCAAAGACTTCTTCCTGCCAGCACCTGGAGTCTCTGGAGAGACCCCTACTCTGCTCTGTGGTGCCCTTCCAGTTCCTGGGACCCTGAAAGGAGAGGCTGGCAGCCTAAGGACAAAAATACACGCACCGAGCACCGTGCGGAGAAAAGATCGACGCGAATCCGATCGCGGCTGAGAAAACGACGCGACGCCGGTTCCGCAGCTGAGAAACGACGCCGCAGGAAACGCGACCGAAAAACCGACGCCCGGAGCAGGAGAAACGACGCGCAGCATCGCTGACGGAGGCTGAGAGATCGCACCCTGCGCCGCGGGACTTTCGGATCGTCGTGTGGCTGGCTTTTTCAACGCGCACCGCCGTGCCGAGTTGTTTTCGACGCACACAGCCGTGCAGGGTTACTTTCGACGCACACCGCCCGTGCGGGGTTATTTTTGACGCAAACCAGGTACATTTTCACGCTAGCAGCGCTAGTGTGGTGTTACAACTACCTAAAGACTCTTTTTATTTTAAACCTTTAAAAAATCATAACTTGACTTGTGTATGTTGGATTTTTGTCGTTTTGGTCTTGTTTTGTCTAGATAAATATTTCCTATTTTTCTAAACTGGTGTTCTATCATTTTGTAGTGTTTTCATTAAGTTACTGTGTGTGTTGGTACAAATACTTTACGCCCAGCACTCTGAGGTTAAGCCTACTGCTCTGCCAAGCTACCAAGGGGGTAAGCAGGGGTTAGCTGAGGGTGATTCTCTTTTATCCTAACTAGAGTGAGGGTCCTTGCTTGAACAGGGGGTAACCTGACTGTCAACCAAAGACCCCATTTCTAACATTGGTGACCAGCGGTCGGGATTGGACTTGTATTTGTACTTGACATACAGTAATTAAGTGTACACTACTGTTTTGATCTCAGACCACTACGTGACCACATACTACTTGTTTGGTGATCTTTTGATTTTTCTCTTAAGGACTCTTTTTATTCTACTTCCATGATTTTGCTGATCCCTTGACTGATTCTTTTTACTTCATTGGGAAATTATTTTTTTCTGCCTTTTGGAACTTTGCACTTGTGACCATCATGTCTCAATCTGGAGATGCAACAGCTGGAGCTGTGTTTGAAATGGAGAAACTGAAGGAGTACTCAGTTGCTCAATTGAAACAGTTCCTTAAAGATCTTGACTGTCCCACTGAGAGCTCCACCAGGGAGGGGGTGACAATCAAGAAGGCTGGAGGGCACACAGAGGAGGAGAATATGGGTGGGGAAGTGCAGAGGATACACAGTGGTGTAGTGGAAGAACCTGTTACGCCTGGGGGGAGGGTCCCCAGGAGGGATGGCAGGGTGTCACCCAAGGGTCTGACTCCTGAAGAGTTACAGGACAGACAGGCAGAGAGGGAGTACCAATGGGAGCTGAAAAAGCTCGATTGGGAGTTGGAAGAGTTGGAAGAAAGGAGGAGGAACTTAGAGATTAAAAAAATGATTTATGCTTACGAGCTTAAATTGAAAGAGCTGGAAGTCATGAGGGCTGAGTCCAGCTGGAATGGTGGCAGCAACAATTGTATATCCAGTGATGCTGCAGAAGTGCACATGCCCAGAGAGGTGGTGCCCTACTTGAAGGAGGGAGTTAACACACGCCAGGAGGTTCAGGGGTATGAGGTAGCTCCAGTGATGCACAGGGTCCCTGAGGTGGATTGGGGAACTGGCATGGGGAGTCATATTCCTACTGGTGGGAGGGACACTCTACTGACTCTAGGTGAGAGTGACAGGGAGAGGGGTTCCCCCCAGGTAGAAGTCCTGGTTATGGAGTGTGAAAACATCCCAGAAGAGTGTGGGTTGAGTGTCAGGGACAGTCAGGTACTGTCTCACCAGTCTCAGGAGGGTGATGTGGGGTGCTTTTTCAAAGCAGAGTCACTGGATGGTTGGGTGAAGGGTACTTTGGTTAATTCATGTGAGGGGCTGAGTGATGTAATTGCTGGAGAGCATATGTCTAGTCCTTATTTTCCAGAGCTATGCCAACACCAGGTGGAGTGTGAGTTCTCTGACCCCAGGGAGCTTACAATGGAGGCAGACTTCTGGGTGAGTACCAGAGAGTCTGAAGAGGCATTTGGGGGTGCTCCTGAGAGGAGTGGTCTAGGTAGTTCCCAACCAGGTGAGGTAGGGAAGGATTGTAGTGTCCCAGGTAGGTCCCAGTGTAGTGGGATGGGTGAGGGACCCCATGTCCAGTCTCAGAGGAGAGGGAATGGGGATGGGTTGAGGCCCAAGGTGCCCGAGATCCGGTCCCAGGTCCTGGAGGGTTCCCTGCGGGAACACCAGGAGGGGAGCCTAGCCTGTACCATAGGGCCATCTGTTGAGGGAGACCCCACAGTGTCAGGAGAACGTGGGGGGGCCGCTGTAGCCAGCGTCCCACCAGTTCTGGTGTCTGGCAGTACCACTCCTAGTGAGGGGGTGCAGAAGTCCAGACAGAGGGTTGAGAGGGGGTTGCGGACCCCAGTGGAGAACCTGGAGGGTCAGGGGTCAGCTCTGAGAGCAGAGCCCCCCATGAATGACCTTGGTGAGACCATTTCTGGGTTGGGGGGAATCCAGACTCTGTCAGATGGGCAGAGGTCAGGAGACCTGCACCAGCCAGACTCTTGTGTGGCCCTTCGGGACAGTGTGTCCCTTGAGGGGGGTAAGTGTGCCCCCCTGGAAGTCCTGGTGTGCCAGGCAATGGTTCAACCGCAGGGTGGTGACTCTGGGTTGAATGATCAGGTTCAGGGGGTAAACTCTGACCTGATGGGGGGTAAGTGTGCTCCCAAGGAAGTCCTGGTGTGCCAGGCAGTGGTTCAACCGCAGGGTGGTGACCCTGGGTTGGATGACCAGGTTCAGAGGGTAAACTCTGACCTGGTAGGGGGTAGGTATGCCCCCCAGGAAGTCCTGGTTTGCCAGGCAGTGATCCAGTCTGTGGGTACAGACCCTGGATTGGGAGGCCAGGTTAAGGGTGTCCCCCCTGACCTGGAGGAAGGGGCTACTGCTAACAGTGCCCCTACCATGTTGTCTTCTGGGGGGGCCACTCCTAGTTGGGTGGTTCAGGACCCCAGAAGAGAGGGCAGGGGGAGGGAAGCCTCACCCCTGGCCCTGGTCCAACCTGAAGGTACAGACCCCAGGTTGGAGGATCAGTTGCAGGTTAACATCCCTGCACTGGTGGAAGAATTGTGCAGGACTGCTTCTACAAGCACCCTGACAGTTTTTGACTCTGGGGGTGCCGCTTCTGCAGGGAGGTTACAGAGCCCCAGAGGGGAGGACCAGGGTCAGGTTGTCATCCCTGACCTGGTGGAAGAGAGAGTGGTCAAAGGGTGCCAGGCACCTGGGGCTACCACCCCCCACTCTCCACAGTCACAGTGGTTAGAGAGGCCTGAGGTCGGGCTCTCATCCCTGACAGTTGTCTGGGGCCACTGTGGCTTGCTGTCCTGGTGGACAGAGTTGCCCCTGGGGGGGGGAGGACGAGAGTCACACCCCGGGGGTGGAGTGGGCAACACCACTGTGTTGGCCCTGGTGGTACTATCTGCCCATTGCAATACATCTGTGAGCAAAGTAAAGTTAGGTGTTGCACAGATGGTGTCTGTAGATGTGGAGAAGGGTTCCCCATGGGTTAGCTTAGTGGGCCCTGAGAGTATGGACAGAGGGATCCAACTGGAGTCAGGAAGGCGTAGAACTGGAACATGCCCCTGCTGTTGTGGGCCTGGGTCCCTGTTCTATCGCCCCAATCAGGGAAGTACATCAAGGTATTGATTGTTCTCCCCTGGCTTTAGGCTGGTAGGGGGTCGTGTTGGACTTTTGCTTATGCAGGGTCATCCCCAGTCTTTTTTGCCTCCTGCCTCCTATTTTTTTCTGACATGTTGCTGTTGGCTTTTCAACTCTGAGCACTTTACCACTGCTAACCAGTGCTAAAGTGCATATGCTCTCCTGTTTAAATTGTATGTAAGTGGTTTATCCATGATTGGCATATTTGATTTACTAGTAAGTCCCTAGTAAGGTGCACTAGAGGTGCCAGGGCCTGTAAATCAAATGCTACTAGTGGGCCTGCAGCACTGGTTGTGCCACCCACATAAGTAGCTCTGTAATCATGTCTCAGACCTGCCACTGCAGTGTCTGTATGTGTATTCTTACACTGTAAATTCGACTTGGCAAGTGTACCCACTTGCCAGGCCTAAACCTCCCCTTTTCTTACATGTAAGGCACCCCTAAGGTAGGCCCTAGGTAGCCCCAAGGGCAGGGTGCAGTGTATGGATAAGGTAGGACATATAGTAATGTGGTTTATATGTCCTGACAGTGAAATACTGCCAATTTCGTTTTCACTGTTGCAAGGTCTGTCTCTCTCTCATAGGATAATATGGGGGCTACCTTTAAATATGATTAAAGTGTAGATTCCCCTAGAGAGTAGATGGACATGTGGAGTTTGGGATCCCTGAACTCACAATTTAAAAATACATCTTTTAGTAAAGTTGATTTTAAGATTGTGCGTTTGGAAATGCCACTTTTAGAAAGTGAGCATTTTCTTGCTTAAACCATTCTGTGACTCTGCCTTGTTTGTGGATTCCCTGTCTGGGTCAGTTTGACAGTTGGGTTGTTTTTCACCTCACACCAGACAGTGACACAAAGGGAGCTGGGGTGTAATCTGCATTTCCTGATTAGCCATCTCTGCTAGGAGGGAGGGGTGGAGTGGTCACTCTCATCGGAAAGGACTGTGCCTGCCTCTGACAATGCTGTCTCCAACCCCCTGGTGTGTGTCTGAGGCCTTGCCTGGGCAAGGCAGGATTTCACAAGAGGGTGTGAGTCCCCTTTGAAGAAAGGTGACTTCAAAGACTAAAATGGGTATAAGAAGGGCACCCAAACTTACAAACTTGAGAAACACTTCTGGAATCAAGAGGAACCTCTGCCTGGAGAAGAGCTGATCGCTGAGGAACAAGTGCTGCCCTGCCTGTGACTGTGCTTTGTGGAGCTTTCCTGCAGTGCTGCTTCTGCCAGAGTAAGAGGGCAAAGACTGGACTTTGTGTGCCTTCCATCTTGAAGAAGAAATCTCCAAGGGCTTGATGTAGAGCTTGCCTCCTGTTATTGAAGTCTCAGGGATAGCAAAGACTTCTTCCTGCCAGCACCTGGAGTCTCTGGAGAGACCCCTACTCTGCTCTGTGGTGCCCTTCCAGTTCCTGGGACCCTGAAAGGAGAGGCTGGCAGCCTAAGGACAAAAATACACGCACCGAGCACCGTGCGGAGAAAAGATCGACGCGAATCCGATCGCGGCTGAGAAAACGACGCGACGCCGGTTCCGCAGCTGAGAAACGACGCCGCAGGAAACGCGACCGAAAAACCGACGCCCGGAGCAGGAGAAACGACGCGCAGCATCGCTGACGGAGGCTGAGAGATCGCACCCTGCGCCGCGGGACTTTCGGATCGTCGTGTGGCTGGCTTTTTCAACGCGCACCGCCGTGCCGAGTTGTTTTCGACGCACACAGCCGTGCAGGGTTACTTTCGACGCACACCGCCCGTGCGGGGTTATTTTTTACGCAAACCAGGTACATTTTCACGCTAGCAGCGCTAGTGTGGTGTTACAACTACCTAAAGACTCTTTTTATTTTAAACCTTTAAAAAATCATAACTTGACTTGTGTATGTTGGATTTTTGTCGTTTTGGTCTTGTTTTGTCTAGATAAATATTTCCTATTTTTCTAAACTGGTGTTGTGTCATTTTGTAGTGTTTTCATTAAGTTACTGTGTGTGTTGGTACAAATACTTTACGCCCAGCACTCTGAGGTTAAGCCTACTGCTCTGCCAAGCTACCAAGGGGGTAAGCAGGGGTTAGCTGAGGGTGATTCTCTTTTATCCTAACTAGAGTGAGGGTCCTTGCTTGAACAGGGGGTAACCTGACTGTCAACCAAAGACCCCATTTCTAACAGCTCTCAAAGGGAAACTACACTTTAAGAATATTTAAAGGCAGGTCCCATGTTAACCTTTGAGAGAGATAGGCCTTGCAACAGTAAAAAACACATTTGGCAGTATTTCACTGTTAAGACATGTAAAAATACATTACTACATGTCCTACCTTTAACATTCACTGCACCCTACCCATGGGGCTACCTAGGGCCCAACTTAGGGGTGCCTTACATATATAAACGCAGGAAGGTTTGGGCCTGGCAAGTGGGTACACTTGCCAAGTCAAATTGGCAGTTTAAAACTACACACACAGACAATGCAGTGGCAGGTCTGAGCAGTGTTTACAGGGCCACTCATGTGGTTGGCACAAGTAGTACAAGCCACTAGTAGCATTTGATTTACGGGTCCTGAGAATGTCCAGGACACTTTACTAGGGACTCACTAGTAAATCAAATATGCCAATCATGGACTAGCCAATTACACATACAGTTTCACATAGGGAGCACTTGCACTTTAGCACTAGTCAGTAATGGTAAAATGCCCAGCACAACAAAAACAGCAAAAACTTAGTCCAGCACACAGCAACAACCTGGGAAGTAGAGGCAAAAAGTTAGGGGAGACCATTTCAAGGATGCCAGGTCTAACACAGATCTTTGAGAAAAACTCTCATGTCTTGAGATACAAACTTCACCCCCATTATCACAAGATATTTTGAACACCTCCCCCTGGAAAACTCCTCTTTTAGAAATTTGATAATTGTCTAGGCATTTACCGTAGCCACACATTTTGTGATGACCCACTTGGATGTGTAGTCAACTAACAATATAGCATACCACTCATCATTTGTCAGTGATTCAAATGGCCAAGCATTGTCCAAACCAGATTTTGTCCAGGGTTCTATTGGAACTTCAACTGGTGACAATAGAAACATGTGAGTTTTCTTTGTCTTGTCACGATTTGCACAATGCCAACAATCGTTCGATGCACTTTCCACCACCTGATCCATTCATGGCCACCAATACAATTCATGTAATGGAGCTTTGGTTTTCTTCCTAAATGCCCTCCATGAGCCAAATTAATTTCTCTCAAACTCTTTGGAGGCACTACTTGCTTTCCTCTGAATATTTTTCCCTCAACAATGCTCAGTTTATCTTTAAAAGTGAAAAATCCTTCCAAGGTAGTTGTTATTTCTTTCTGGTTCAGCCACCCTCTCACAATGAGTTCCATTAATGTAATCAATTATGAGTCATTTGAGTTGGCATTTTCCCATTCACTATTAGAGGTGGTTCACAAACCCAACTCAGTATTGCACCTCCACAATTCTCTTCACTATGCTTGATTGGCAAGCTAGAAAGACACCAACCCATTTATTGAGCCAAGAACATACTCAGCTGTAAAATTATAACCGAACAATCCATCGGACCTCCTCCCGATTCTAGGGGAGACATTTTCTATCTCCCTGCACAAGATGATATGAGTAAGTGGTCGATGATCTGATCTGACAATGAAGGGTATGCCCCACGGAAAAAAAGTTAAGTGTAGAATTGGCCAATATACGGCCAATGCCTCTCACTCAACAACAGAATACCGTTCTTCAGCACCTTTCAATGAACAAGAAGCAAAAGCCACCTCTCTTAACTCTCCATTGACCACTAGGGCTAACACTGCACCCATTCCTTTAATGCTGGCATCAGTAGATAAAATTGTTTTCTAACGTGAATCAAAATGTCCTAGTGTTGGTAATTTTCCTATGCTACTTTTAATGCTCTTGAAAGCTTGGTCACACTCTTTCCCAATTTAACTGATAACCCTTTTTAGTAACATCTTCAATAGCTGAGAAATACTAGCAACATGTTGAATTAATTTTAAGAAACATTCTTTTAAGCCAAGAAATGAGAGCACTTGATCTTTATTTTGTGGTTCAGGAGCTTCACCAATACTGTTTGCCAAATAAATTTTAGGACTAATTCCCTTGTGTAAAATGGTGTGTCCCAAATAAGTAACCGTTGACACTTTAGATTTACACTTTTCTTTTTTTTATAACTAGACCTGCATCTTGTAAACATCCCAATACATTCCACAATACTTCATCATGCTCCTGCTGGTCCCTACCATGAACTAGTATGTCATCTTGAAAAAAAAACAAGACCTTGTTCAAACCTTCTAATACCTTCTTCAGGACCCTCTGGAAACATGCGCCACAGAGGCAAGCTTAAAGGGCCTGTGGATGATCCTAATGCTCCGAAAGCCAACAAAACAGAGGTCCTCATCCTAGGTTCCACCCCCTCCTCCTGGGATGACATCTGGTGGCCATCAGCACTTGGACCCCACACCCACCGACCATGAATGCAACCACAGCATCATTCTTGATTCCTCATTCTCAATGAACTGCCAAATCAACCCCATCTCATCCTCCTGTTTCCACTTGCTCCACCTGCTTCGAAAGATTTTCAAATGAATCCCTACCAAGTCCAGGAGAACAGTCACCCAGGAGCTCGTCATCAGCAAGTTACACTATGACAACGCACACTATGCCGGCAGAACCCAAAAACTCAAAAAGAAACTGCAGAGAATCCAGTACGCCTCAGCCAAACTCATCCTGGACATCCCTTGCTGCAGCCACATCACTGCTCACCTGAGAGACCTTCACTGGCTCCCAATCAACAAAAGAATCACCCTCAAACTCATCATGCTCGCCTACATACACCCACCTTACACCTCCACTCCGTCCAACAGGCCCTCGCTACAACCCTAAGGAGCCACAAGAGCTCAGCTGGAGGAAGATCTTTCTCTTATCTCGCTGCTCAGACCTGGAATGCTCTTCTGCTACACCTCAGGCAATCACCCTCACTGCCTCAATTCAGGGAGGACCTCAAGACCTGGCTCTTCGACTGAACTGCAACTGCCTTCTCCTCAGTGCCTTGAGACCCTGATGGGTGACTAGCCGCACTCTACAAGAACCTGAATGATTGATTGATTGATTGAAAGGAGTTATAAACAATGTCAAAGGTCTTGAATGGAGCATGAAATGGTGGTAGGCAAAGGACAAATCCATTACACTGAAAATGTTTGCATCTTTTTATTAACGCCAACGTTTCCGAAATGTTCAATAATGGCTGCCTGTCAATCCATATGTGTTTGGTCAACCCTCTGAAATCCACACACATACAAATCTGTTTACCCCAATCCTTTGGAGCCAAAATGGGAGCAACCATTCCGAACACTCTATTTGGGCCAACATCATGGAACTTTACTCACTTTGCTATACTTGGTTCAAGCAGGATTTTCAGTACAATCTTGTGTTCAAGATTCTTCAGTAAACCCAAACTATCACCAAATACTCTTGAAACTTTGAAAACATTTCATCTGGTAATTCCTTGTTCGCCATTAATAGCACTTACCTGTTTGGAATTAGGATTCATTATTATTCCCATGTCTCTTGGATGTCTCCAGCCCAAAATGTTATCTCCTCTTTTTACCAAATAAACCGTGAGTACAGTTTCACGGTCAGCAAATTGAACTCTCATCTAAGAATATCCCAAAACATCTATTTTCATACCTCCATAACCCAAAGGATTGATATCTGGGGTCTTCTGATGCAATTTCCTTGTTATCAAATATTGAGTCTCAATTCTTATCACCAATCATTGTATATGATGAACCAGATTCAGCAAGTACTGACACTTTTTTCCACCAACTATAATTTTGTACTTTGGCATTTCAATAAGATCAGCACCACCTAACCCATCATTTATCACAATTAATACAAATGTTTCTTCTTCTTCAACCCAGTTTACACTTTGCTGTTTACTCCCTCTACACACTTGAGCACAATGCCCTTTCTTTCCACATTTTTTGCAAAACACAAATCTTGTAAAAAAAACAAGACTATTGGATAGATATCCTTCACTCCGACATCTAAAACACTTATTTGCTCAATTTTTTGTAAAGACATGAGCATCAATCAGGGAAGATTTTCTTTGTCAAACCTTTTGTCTCCATTCTTACTCCTGGTTCCCATACTCTTGTCACCATCTTTGTCTGTATTCTTGCCACAACCTTTAGCTTAATTCACTGTTTCTTCCAAACCCAAACTGTTTTTCCCCTTCTTATCTTGCAGTTTGCACACCCACATGTTAGTGTTCTCCATGCCTTCAACAAATGCTATAGAGTCTCTCAAATTACATTTTTTTGCAAGTAACTTTTCCTGAACTTTAACGTCATTTGTGCATCTGACTATCTGATCTCTAACCAAATAATCTATCAAATGATCAAATTCACACGCTGCAACATATGTTCACATTCTTACCTCCTCCTCTTGGACCCTAAAAAAAATGGTGTCTCTCCAGCACCACATTAATTTGTGAGCCAAAATGTTTTTCCAACATCATTACAGACATATCATAAACATTGTTGGGCTCACCTCGCGTTATACAATGTCAATTCATCAAGGCTTTCATAAACATTTCAGCCCTCTTTTCCCAAATTATGCAATAGATTGTTTGATGCTCACCCTGTAGACTTTACTCACAAGATGTAATTCCATTTGAAATCAGGTGTCTATGCTGCAAAAGTTTGTGTGCGCATCACCACCACTGTTAAAAATGTGATCATCTGTGCGCAGCTACAGAAATTAGTATACGCATGACTGTGGTTGTCAAAATATGCAAAAAAACTTCCTAAAAACTACAGTGTATACTTCCAACATGGCTACTCAAGGTATATGGTGTAAATGTTGTTCACATTTATTCAGATGTGCATCATTGCAGAAATGGGTGCGTGCATCACCACGGGTGCCAAAATATACAATTGCTTTCTTCACCTCTACCACGTATACTTCCAAGATGGCTTCTCAAAGTACAGTAAGCACACTGTAGACATTTTCCACTTAGTAACGCTTGTCAACTTTCATTGCTGTTCTAAAGTAAACATTCTAGTGCTCAGCTCTCGCTTCATAGGAACATGTGAACATGGCAACCAAGTCACACTTGACATGCCACCGCCGTCATCATTTCCATTACTGCAAGCGTTGTAATCACTTTGCTTACCACACTCTTCGCTGTCTTAGCCGCAAGATGGCCCAGTTCAATGTTGACTGAACTCTCACTGTCCCTCACTCTCTACAGTTACACAACAGCGTCAATCAGCAGTTGCCCCAGCTACATATTGCTACCAGTGTATAACATTAATGAGTTATACTTGTATCTTGTATAGTTTCCTTCTGTTATGTTCTGTACGTGGATTCTTTTATTTAATCTTGGAGGTTGTTGATCAATCTTATATCTTCTTGGCCCTCATCCCCAATGTTAAGTTTAATAACAACTTCACTCCAGTAAGTCTTTTGATGTATTTATCAATAATACTTCGCACTGGATCACCAAACCTGAGAGACGCAAACAACTCCCAACTGACTGCCCATATTCAATACTCCAGAACCTCCTTGTGATAGAATCTCATGACCTCACCAAACAACAACACCGAATTCTACTCTAGCAACCAATCTAAGCCACAACAGAAAGGCATCACTTTGCTTTTCACCCGTTTCGTCTAGCAGTCCAGTGTTGTCAGTAAGAGCACTATTTCTCCAGAGACTGCATGATGATCTGTTTGGCCAGAATTGACTATGTATCCGTTTTAAAAAATTCACGCACACTACTCCCTTTTATCCCAGCCCACCAATAGGTTGTCCTACCCTGTCGCACTGTGAAGTTGATGAAGCTACAGAAAGGACAAAATATTTCCTACCCTTGGTGCACTCCCAGCAAATGCACTGTAGTGAATGCAGCCAAAATGAAGCAAACACCTTGAAAGTTGTCGTCCCATGCAAACATTTACCACTTTCTAAGTTCGTAAAATATCTCCACTCAATCACTTCAACTATTCAAACCTGTGGTCCAAAACTGTGTCCGATGCCAATTTACATTTTATGTAATACAGTCCAAAATGTGTGGTAACATATATTTTTATGCTTTCAGTTTTCATAATCTTAATACATACATTGCAGTACTATTTATTCTTCCCTGACAAAATCTGCTTGTACATTAAGTTTCAAAGCCTACAATAGTTAACACTTGACTAGTGATTATGATAGATCAAAGCAACTCTACAAACGAGAATATGAACCGTTCTGTCAATTAAAAGCAGATAGCCTTATTTTAGGAAAAGGTGTCCCATAAGCACGGATTCATGACTCCAAAATTTAGCTATATTGTCGCTATTATTGGTAAGACAGACGTGGACGTCCAGTCCCTACTCTGATGTAGGTTTTCCATTATACAATTGCTTCATTTAGTGGTCTACACTTACGATGTCATTACTGTAGCAGAGGTAAATTACAATATTTCAGTGAAGAAAGCTATTAATGAGAAAAGTGTTAAACATGACATCATTTTCCAAGGAATATGTACAATTTGCAATAAATCACATTAGTTTTGAGTAGCTGTGATTAAATTAATATTTAATCGCTTTCTCAGAGTCTGACTCTGCTGTTTTCTTTAGAACCACTTTTATCCATGAGGTCAGAAATCAAAGTTATGTTCACATGTTAACATGGCCTGAAAACAGTCATTAATATGATGGTGAATGGCCTGTTGTATAGAAATACATTTCAAAAGAAATGTACTTTTTTACTCTCCTGTTAATTTTTTCTGGAATATAGAGCTTCAGCGTACTAGCTAGCACCAGTGACAATTGTATTCTTTAATTACGTTAAAAAAGCTTCAAAATATGTAATCATGCGGTTTCCTACGCTTTTAAACGAAATCATTCTTTTTTACTGACTTGGGCCGGAGTACAAACTTTCCAAAAGGTGTTAATTGGCACTGAAGTGCTATTCAGCACCATAGAGTATATTGTAAGGGTGTGCAGCTTAGGTCCATTTCTTTTTTGGAATGGTCAGTGCTATTGTAGTGCAGCAAAACATCATGCTTGTTTCATCTTTGTTGCCAAAATACAAACATTAATTTTTGCTGCTGAAATCAAACAGATTCCTGTAGACAAAACGGAGTACAATTGCATGCCCTTAACTCATATACTGCATTTATTAATAATACTCACTAATAAACTAGCGGTACCTTAGTATTTTATACAATCTAGACCATAGGCATTATTTAGAGTTTGGTTATGCTCTCACACTTTATTTAAGGGCAAGAGAAACACTGCGATTCTGACAGCAGAACCTCTGTTAGCAGCTCCAACAAAGCCTCTGACCTGGCGCCAGTCTGTCAAGCATTGCGCCACTTTGTAAATATGGCACGTGGGAAATGCCACCTTAACACCACATTTGCGTCTAAATAAATGCCGCAGATGTGGCACAAGGTGTCCTTGGGACTCATAAATATGCCCCTGAGTGTGACGGTTATGCCTAGACGTTTGTGCCATGCTCACTGTAAAATTGGAACCAAGCTAAACCCTTTTGCAGAACCCCAATCAGGTCAAAAGCTGTCTTGTGTTGCATGTCTTTGGGTTCAAGGAGGACCACGGCTCCTCAGTTCAAGTTGGACTGTTCCTATTGGAGCACGGCCAAGACTGATTTGCATACAGCTTAGGTAAACTGAGGTTGCATGACGCACAATATGTCTATGGACTCAAATGTGGCCCTGGGTAATTACCAGTGGCCGTGATTAATTCAAACATTCTACCCATCATTTGTGTATAATTATCCCAAGCAAAAACAAAATGTTGAAACCAAAGTGAGGAATAATGAGCAATGCAATGCTTCTAACAATCCAATCAAACATCCTAATTTGACCTCCCAATTTCTCAACAAACTTTTTGCCAACAGTTTACCTGTGGTTCTTATTTATGTAAAAGATGCCTTTGTATTATTTTAATATGTGACAACTCCTACATGGAAGTGTTTTGAACATTGTTTCAGATTTTTTGCGCCTTGATCTGGAAGAAAACCATGTTCATCAACAGTTTATATTTTGTAGCCTAGATTCCTAGTCCCTTATTGAAGTTTTTTCACATAGGATAGTATTTTTACCTATAGTTATAAGGGGATTAGAATACTTCTCAATGGTCTCAAATGCTTGTCTATTTCTAGGTAATTAAAACCTTTCCAAAACTGGACACATAGGGCCCCATTATGAGTGTGGCGGTCTACAGCCCGCCATTCTCACGGTGGTGGTCAGGACCGCAGCTGTTGCGACGGTCCAACAGCCCCATTAAAACCCGGGTGGTCAGATCGCCAGGGAACGCCGGCACCGCCAGGATCCATGATACCAGATGCCAGGCGGTGGTGGAGATTGTAACGTGCCAGGGCAGCACTGCATGCTGCACTGCCCTGCAGATTATGACCTTGTTCTCCGCGTTCATGACGGTTTCACTGCCATGAAAAAGGCTGGCAGAGAACAGGTGCAGGGGCTCCCCTGCCCAGCACCATAGCAATGTTCTCCGTCTGCTTTGCAGACAGTGAACATTGCAAGGGTCCTGGTGCACCCTCCAGGCTACAGCACTGCTGCCCGCTCGATTATGAGCTGGAGACAATGCTGTAGCCTGTTTCTCGCTGGGCTGGGGGGCAGAAACTGAGGTTTCCGTCTACCGACCTAGCGAGAAACTCTTAATGACTCTGGCAGGGAGGTTGCCACAAAGGCGGTGGCCACCCTAACAGGAGTTTGGGGGACGGGCTTTCCCTTCTGTCAAACTCATAATAGGGCCCCTAATGTTGATTTGGTAAATTTTGAAAGCGAACTGTCCCTTGCTAATGGGCCAGCCTGCCTAAATGTAGTAACATGCAGCGGATACTAACAGCATGAAATTACTGCTGGGCATTGCACTGGAAATAGGCATTGCATCTAGCATTGCTCAAAAGGCACTCATTATCGCACATTTTGTAGCCACACCTACAACCATACATCAGAGACCATTTATTTACACAACGTAAATCCTGGTTATAAAAGGGAGGAAAGTCATAAAGCTCAATGACTTCTGATTTTTGCAGTTGCCTGAATTTAAGCAGTTTTCTATTGCTGCTTCATGAGAAATTAGCTAACAGAATAATTTAACCTTGGTCAACCTTGTTTCAAAACAAGTGGATAAATTGTTTTTATCAACCACAAGTATTGCTATCAAAATAGTTGTGCTACTGCAACGTTTTAGTAACACAAGGTTTTAAACCAGAACAGGATGAGCTACATTAGGAACGTATTAAGTTGGTTCTTAAAAATTATTGATAGAAATTGTAAGTCTTAAAATAGTCTTTAACAGGGTAGTGGCCCTCTGTTTTTCTGTAGTTAAACTTGACTTTATGGTCCACTCATATTCTTAAGCAGGATAGTTGAAGCGGCCTCACTGACATCGTATTTTATCAGGGAGTTATGAAGCATATAGGTGGATGTAAAGAAGGTCACAATTAGTCAACAAAGAATGTAACCAAGCTCCTTAAAGATTTTTGTTATTCCTCATTTGGTAGCTTGACTTCTTGGCATACGATACAATAAAATAATCAGAATGTTGAACAGAATGAGCAGTGTTTAAAATGCCAATGCACACCATAACACTTGTCCCGGCATGTTTTGTTCCTTAATAATGGTAACACATACATTTATGTGTGTTGCTTGCTATTTTAGGTCCCTGAAAAAAACAAAAGTTACAGGGATGTTATAGTTAGGAAATAGAATAAAAAAACCTTAGAAATTTGCTGAAAAAACACAAGTTACAAGGACATTATAGTTCGGAAAATAGAATAAAAAAACCTTAGAAATTCACTAAAAAACACAAAGGTTCAGGCATGCTCTAGTTAGGCTCACATTTCATTCATCCAAAACCAGTGAAATTCAGCAGTTATAGTTACCTGAGCTAAGTATAACTTGCGCCCCGTAATGTACTGCTGATGACCTCAGATATTATATCACTCATGACATGGTCAGTGACATCACTGATGACATAACTGATGACATCTCAAGTGACATCACTGATGACATCATCCAATAAGTGTAAGTGGTTGTATGGATATGTGACTGGGTGTGTGAGTGGCTGTATGGGTGAGTGAGTGGTTGAGTCAGTTCCTGTATGGGAGAGTAAGTGGATGTGTAAGTAACTGTATTGCTGAGCGAATGGGTTTGGGAGTAGCTGCATTGGTTGTGTGAGTGGGTACAGGTGAGTGAGTGGGTGTGTGATTGCTTGTATGGGTGAGTGACTCGGTGTGTAAGTGACTGTATCGGTGAGTGAATAGGTGAGTCATTGAGTAAGTGGGTGTTTGAGTGGCTTTATTCATAAGTGAGTGGCTGTGTCAGTGACTATGCGGGATAGTGAGTGTATGTGTTATCTCGGCCCCAGGGACCCATCCCCGTGGCCCAGCTGAAATAATTGATTTTTGGGGGTTCCCGCGGCCTCCTTCCTTGGCTGATCTTCGCCCCAGGGACCCTATCCGGCAGGGCAGGCCCAAATAATAATTCTTTTGAGGGGAGGGGTCCTATGTCCCCCCAACTGATTTTGGCCCTGGGGACCCCATCCCTGGGGCCCAGCCTAAATAATTATTTATTTTTGGGTCGGCCTCCCCAGGCAAATTTCAGCCCCGGGTAACCCACCCCAGGCCTTACCATCAACGCTGGGTGCCCTCCAGACCACCCAGTGTGGGTTGGGGATTGCAGGGGGAGCCTCAAGGCCCGTGGGGGTCCCGGACAGCTCACTGCCTCCTGCTGGAGCCGGCATTGCTTTTGCACACAGGGAGCTGGAAAACATACAAAAGCAATTGTTTGCTCTATTTCCTAACTGAGGAAACCTCCTCTCTGAGCAAGCAAGAGTTGTTTGATAGCTCTCGCTTACTCATATCGAAGTGTTTGTTGTGACTTGGCGCCAAGTCACTGCAAACAGCTGTGTCCCGGGGGTGGGTATCCTGGGATATAGCAGGTGCCAGCCCAGGGGAGTAGCAGTCCCCAAGGCCATTAATGGCTCCTTGAGGGGGGGCACGCAGCCCCTCTCCAACAAGGAAATAGCCCTGGGAGGTGGTGGTCCCCAGGGGTCTGCAACAGACCCCATTAATTCTATTAATAATGCCCTGGGGAGGTCCTGGTACCCGGGGCTGCGGGGCCCGGCCCCCTGCATTGAATTTTAATGATGCTCCAGGGAAGTGGCAGTCCTCGAGCTGCATCATATTATGTTCAATCCCAGGGGGGGTGCTGATTCCTGGGCTCAGGGGTCTGTGTGGCACACCCCTCCTTTCTGAATGCCCCAGGACCTGGACCAGCCAGGGGTCACATAAAACAAAAGGGCAGGAGACTACCCTTTTAAAAACAAACCTCAGAAAAATCCATAGATCCTGATCTGTGGATTTTTCTGAGATTTAATCAAAATATTTTTTAGCCCTGGCAGGGTCCCTCTGGGCCCCCAGCACTAGAGCTAAGGGGTCTAGGTGACTCCACATGGCCCCTTTTCTTACTTTTTTTACTTTTTTTCTGGGACTCGGCTGAAGCCAAGTCCCAAGAAGGCTGCCAACATTTCCTTGTTGAAGTGTTGGCAACCAATCAGATTTCAGCAAGGGGACAGTTGGATCTGTGAAGGATCCCCGTCCCTAGATATCTATATTATTTAAACACTAATTTCTCCTAAACTACTGAACAGATTTACACCAAATCATAAAAAGCATGCTTTCTGGACTAGGTGCTAGCTTTCAGTCAAATTTGGTGTAATTTCGTCCAGCAGTCCTGGCTGTAGTGGTTTTCAAAATCCCTATGGGAAAATGAATGGGGAAACTCATTTTGGGGCCCCCACTTTTTCTCAGTCCCCACTTGACTGATCACCCTGAAACTTTTAAAACAACAGCTGCACTAAGCAAAGTATAAGTTTTGAACATTTCATGAAGATTCGTCAAATGGCGCCATAGTTACTGGCAAAACAAAAAACGCTCATTCTATGGAAACTGGTTCATAACTATAACTACCTCCTTGCGAAAGCAGTGGGTTATATATATATGTATATAGTTAGGTTCTGAATTATTTTTTTGGGTGGTAGAGGAAGGCTGTGCAGAGCCCAACCCCCCAGGCATGGTCTGATTTTTTTGGGGAGGGGGCCGTGTGACCCTCCTCCCTAGGCTGATCTTGGCCCCAGGGACCCCTTCTCCAGGGGTCTGATCTAATTATTCTATTTTTTGGGGTGGGTGGCCGTGTGGCTCCCTCTCCCCAGAGCCGATCTCAGTCCTGGGGACCACATCCCCCCGGGGCTTATCAATGTGACCTGGGTGCCCCCCAGGGCACCCAGTCTCACTGCTGGGGTAAGTGGGGGGAGAGTGAAGGCCCCTGCGGGCCCAGCTGGCTCCCCACCTCCTGTGAGAGCCAGCATTACTGTCACAGAGAGGGGGCTGCTAAAGTTCGTGCCCCCGCTATACACAGTTTTTCCCCAAAAAATGTTACTGCAAATATTGCATTGATATTATCAAGCATGTTGTCAAAGGTGTAATGGGTGCCATAATTTGTTGGGTAATCAGCAGTGCATGAGCGTGAGTTATAGTTACCTCAGGGCACAAGTTATAGTTGCTTGAGGTTCAGCTTCATACAGCAGCTCAGTGCTTGCTGAGCACTGTTTCCTGTGCTCCTATTTCCTGAACTCTGCTCCCCAGGGGCAGGTGTTGTGGCCCCCGACCCCTTCAACCATGTGAAGCACGGGGAGTGATTCAGTACTTGAAAGAACTAGTGCTTTGGAAAGCACTTCACCTTTTATTCCTTAAGCACTGTGAGAGCGCTTCTTGCCGCACAGAAACACCATTGCGACGCGCGCTTATGGAATGCCCCCCTTGTGCTTCTGAAAAGTGCATTGCTGCTGTGAAAGAGTCACCGCCACGACCTGGGCGTGTTGGTGGCCGAGTGTGTCGAAAGCTCGCATTGTGAAGTGCCCCAGGGCATGAGGAAACTGCTTCAGGAGGAAATTGGAGCGAACGCGCTCATATTGAACTCCCGGGGTGAAGAGTGCTCCGAGAAGCGCCTCAGGGCACAGGCAGGCACCTACTCTGGTACCTGCCCTCTCTGACGGCAGGGCAGGCCACAGCGTGCACCTGAAGCCGGGCGGGGGAAAGGAAGCCTCGCCGGAGGCTCCCCCTGTCCAATGCAATCCTTGGCCTGCCCCCAGAGACCGGAGGCGGGGAGGAAGTCTTGTCTCCCTTGGGGGCCCGCGAGAGTCAGGTGAGGCCCCCCTCATGGTGGCCCCATGGATTATTCTTGACTTTGGGCCCCCCAGTTGGAGGGCCAGTTGAGGCCTGGGGGGCCCCTGGAGATCGTGGGCCCTAGGATGGGCCCATTACAAATCAGAGGAGGTGTGTGGTGCCCCCCTCCTCCCTAATTGCTTGCTGGACTTTGGCCCCCCTGGTGAGGGCTGGTTGAGGCCCAGGGGGGCCCTCAGTGATCGCTGGCCCCAGGAGAGGCCCGTCATTATTCCAGAGGGGGTGTGTGCTACTCCCCTCAACCCCAGAACTAATGAGAGGCCCCCGTTTGGTGCAAAGTAGCACCAGGGGCCCCATTTTTCGTTCTACAGGCATTGCAGACGCCTTCATCTTAAACAGGTACTTTCTACAGGATCTTCATATGACATAAGTTCTTCTTAGCAACTTTATTGATTTATATGTTGCCTACCTGTTTTATGATGTGTTCATATGTGTATGCACATGTTCCTTTATGGGCATAACATGCTTATGTGTTTTTCTGACTTGCCATATGTTTTATAGTGTTCCTAATATGGGCGTTTATAATATTTTTATGACAAGTGCTTTGGTGTAATAACGTGTTCCCTGACTACTGCTTATGTTGCAGAATACTAAGTAACCTGTGTGTTATATGTAACTACTGCTAGTTTTGCAGAGTAACTAATGTGTAACGTTCTGACAACTGCTAAGGTAGAAGGATATTACTGATATGTGATGTTTGATCTAATAATTGTGTTGTGTACAATACAGTATATTTTCATATATCTTGGTGTTGTGTTTCCTTTGTGGTGAGGATAGTGCGTCATGTGTGTTGTGTGTGTTGTGCAAATGCTTTACACATTGCCTCTGGGTTAGGCCTGATTGCTCGTGCCAAGCTACCAAGGGGTGAGCAGGGGTTATCTTGGACATGTAACTCCCTTGCCCTGACTTGAGTGGGTGTGTTCTGCCTGGCTGAGGTGCATACCCTAGCCAACCAGAAACCCCATTTCTAACAATTATTATTATCAAGTATCTATAACTCGTGCTCTAAGGTAACTATAACTCGTGCCCTCGCCATGCACTGCTAGTTACCGCACAAATTACAGTACTCGTGACATCTTTGATAACATCAGTGATAATGTCACTGTAACATCTGCAGTAAAATTATTGATCAGATAACTGTGCATGGCAGAGGCACGAGTAATAGTTACCTTAGGGCACGAGTTATAGTTATAGAGTTATATAACAATCAAACAATTGTTTATTGCAGTTGTTAATTGAGTCATTTTGTTTAAAACCCATTCATTTGTGACAACTTGACTCTGGTAAAGATAAAGTTGTAATTCTATTTTACCTTCACCTCCATTCGCGTTGGTTCTGTCATTGACACGTGAGCCACACAACCCACATAGTACAGGAGCAGTCATAGAATTTAGGTCATGCATGCGTGACTTTCCCATCAGACTTTTGTTTCGAAGCAGCCCAACTGCAAATGACAAAACAGTTGTCCGAGATTTAACCCGGAACACGGAAAATCAATTAAACATAAGAGGTAAACAATCACAAACGCTTATTGCCTGTGGAGGTTATGAGAGCATAGCAAAAACAGGTAAAACCTCATGGACCAATGATTTTATTGAGGAGCACTATGAAAGCAGGGTTTTGGTTTGCCTCCAAATAAGATGTCGCTCCCATGTGAGCTCCGATGAGCCAGTCATTTTCCCGACCTTATTTCTCTCCACTACTGTCACCAAAATACCCCACAAATGATGGGGGAGTTATCCATATCATTTAGTAAATGAACATTTACTATCTTCCAGGAAAGCGAGTGGTCTCCACTAGCTCTACTAAGTTTGTCCCAAGCATCACTCGCTATATCTTTTTCCTTTGAAGTATGGCCCGTTTATATTTGTGACGAAGGCACACCACCAACCCCCTATTCTGTGTGACCTGCTTGAAAGCACCCATCAGGTTTCTATGGGCCCTCAAGCAGTTGCTGTCAAACCACCACTGAATTTAGGTTCAGCTGCATTCCCTTTTAAAGTCAAACGTCCAGCAATTGAGTTACTCACTGCATGAAATGCACTTAGAACCTCGCTAGGAGGAAGGATGTAATTTAAGCAGTCTAGAATTTGATCCCCGACGTCCTTCAATAACACCCTATGAACAGAGGAGGAATCGGCAAAGTCCCTTTGCGTGCAATGCCCTTATTTTTTTAATAACTCACCAGGCAATAGCCTTGATAGGGTTGAGAACACAACCCTTCCAGAGTCAATGTGAAGGTATAGAGGATAATGGTCTCTTAGCCCATTTAAAATATCCGACCTGATAAGCTGAGGCCTGATTGACTGTGAGATCGCAATGAAATCTATAAAGCTCCCATTTTCTCTCCCCATAAAGGAAATAAGTCATCCAATGGTTGGTGACTTAAGTCCACTATGAGTGAAAGGGACAATCTAAACAGCAAAGAATTAAACAAATCCCCACAAGGAATGTTGAAACTGGGCAGGGTCTGCAGCATCTGGATCAGGAATACAGCATATATTAGAATCACCAATGTGGCACAACTTACAATTAAAGTAACCATCCCATATAACATAATAATAATAAGTAAGATCGGTTAAAACAGAGTTCAAAGTGCTATCAAGTACAGTAACAGTTTCCACATTTGTCCAAACAAACTTATTATGATAAAAATGTACAATTACAAGAACCAAGTTGCTGCTAAAATATATACTACTTATTTGAAAATAGGGAAACTGAGTAAATCTTTTTCTTCTGTTTGAGGAGGTAGATAGCAATTTAAGAAGACCTCCCTTGTTATGCCCACCTCAAGACATTTCTGCCAGGTATGAACAATTGGTACCCATCAATATAGACTCCCTCTCTGGACCAAGTCTGTTGTAGACAAACAATATCATACTCTAAGACTAAATTACGCCACTTCTGTTTCCCAATCTTGCTTGCAATTCCAGCCACATTTTGGAATAAACATTTAAAATCACAGTGATCTTGGTGAGGGTGAATGCCTGCATAACATGCAGAGAGCAGATGATATAGAGGTATCCATTATCTTGGAGGGGATCACACTAGGAGCATCAGTGTGATGAGAATGAACTAAAATCGCAGGGCAAGACAATTCTTCGACCACAGTGGGTAGGGAAAGAGCCCTGTGAACATCAACAGTCCATGACTTAGATACAAGTCAGTCCACCAGTTCCAAACAAGAAAATCGATTGATTGTAGAATTGTTATACATAATATGCCCATGAAAACTTCTTCTGCACATTTTGAAACTCACACTAGAACAGGCCTATGAATCCCCTCTAGAGGAACCACATTAACACAACCCATAGGGAATTTGGCCCAGGCTATTTGATTGAAAAGAGCACCCACGACTGACCTGTGACCTGTGTATAATATTTACAGCAATACAGTCCCCATCTTCTCTTTCAGGTAGGGAGCAAACCCATTTCACCCGTTCCACATTTAGAATGGCATTTTCGTATACAAATCAAAATTTTGAGTAAACCAAATGATAACCTTATTCTTCAATTGATCGAAGGCCTCTTCCTGTCCCTGTGCAAGTGGCGGGACATTTTTTAGAACTACAACAAAAATGGGGGCAGGGGAAAAGGAAACAGAGCTGTAAACTTTGCCTGACTGAACACCCTGGGGAGCAGGGGGGCTAAACCCACTGACAAGGTAGATACCACAGTTTTTGGGGAGGACATCCTATAGCAGCCTCCTTGTGAGACTGAAAAAAAGGCAATAATTTTCCCCATCTCTGCTGTCAACTTGTTCAGCGTGGCCCATATTGAAGTAAGAAGCTCTTTCAGGGATGCCTTCAAGTCCTCCATAGCAGCTACCCATGTTAGACTCTTGTAGGGAACAATGAGAATCTCTGGAAATGGCCAACCCTGGACTGGTTGTAACAGCATCCCCCCTTCTAGATTTATGCTTGTGCTTAGCAGCCAGTGAATGAGACAAAGTGGAGTGGTCTAAAGGTGTAATCATATTATCTGGCTGAGAGGAAACACCTGCGGAGGACTGATTAACTGATAGTAAACCGATATTATTAATCCCCCCTCCTTCTCTATCCACATCCTGAGTGGGAGCCACATTAAGGACTTTAGTTTCACCAAACCCTGGGGGCAAGACTGGCCCAACCGTGCCCAAAGATAAGCATTGTTCGGCCGGATTGATTTCTTTGGAGATTACTCTAACCGCCCTTGCCAGAAAAGAATCTATTGTGGTGTGATTACTGCTTGTCATGGTCAAACTGCTCATAGCCTTTTTCTTCCCCATTTCAGCAATATATACCTTATTACTTACGTCAGAAACAAAATATAAGAATCCACAATTACCTCAGTGTCGATCCCAAGACCAAGAGACCAGGCCCAGCCCAGCCTCGTTCGGACGCAGACGGGGAGAGAGGGTCCTGCTCTTTGCATGGTCTTCGCCCGGGCACGTCCTGCTTGAGTCCCGCACTGCAGGACTAGTAAGCGGAGAGAAAGGCCAGCAAGCGGGGGAAGAAGCACCTCCAGGCATGAATAGTGCTGGTAAATGTAAAGGTTCTGGCTCTACCAGCTCCCATGAACACCACACAAAGCAGCCCACACTGCAGGACTAGTGTGCGGAGATAAGTGTTGGCAGACGGGGGAGGAAGTGCCTCCATGTGCGAAGAGTGCCAGTAAATGTAGTACTTCTAGCTCCCCCCGGGTCCCATGAACACCACACAAAGCAGTCCGCGCTGAAAGGCTAATGCACGGAGATAAGGGCCGGCAGGCGGGAAGGAAGCACCTCTAGGCACGAAAAGTGTCAGGAAATGTAGCAGTTCTGGCTCCCTGAGGACCCACCAACACCACACAAAGCATCCAGCGCTGGAGGACTAGTACGTGGAGCTGAGGGCCGGCAGGCGGGGGAGCAAGCAACTCCAGGCATAAAGAGTTCTTGTAAATGTAGTAGTTCTGGCTCCCCCTGGTCCCACAAACACCACACAAAGCAGCCCACGCTGCTGAACTAGTACGCAGAGATAAGGGCTGGGAGGCAGGGGGAGGAAGCGCCTCCAGGCGCAAAGAGTGCTAGTAAATGTAGTAGTTCTGGCTCCCTCAGGTCCCACCAACACCACACAACAACCAGCACTGCAAGACTAGTACGTGGAGATAAGAGCCGGGAGGTGGGGGGGAAGCGCCACCAGGCACAAAGAGTGCTAGAACATGTAGTTCTGGCTCCCCCGGGTCCCACGAACACCACATAAAGTAAGGGGTAAAATATCCATTCAGATGAAAATGTTGAATTTGAAAAGGGCCTCAGGAAAGCCGTTTGGGCCTATCGCATCATCATTGCAAGTTGTATTCAATGCTTCTTGACCTTCTTTGTAGTGACCAGAACCTGGATGTTGTTAGAGCTACATGAAAGGGTGGAAACAGGCATATTTTTGTAAGAAACATAGAGCCCTTTTATGGAGATGTTCGATTCCCTTGGAGGGAGGCAGTACACTCTGCATCTATTTGCCTTTCTGAAGCTGGTCCATTGCAGCCACCTGATTCCTACTGCGGAGATGATGCTGGACCTCTAATTTCACCCAAGGCAGAGAACAAAATGAAGTAACAACAACCTTCTACCTCTGAGGGGAAGTGGGCTTGGGATAAAATAAGAAAAAAATAGACTTGCGTCACTGTGTCTGCTCTGCCACCTTGTGGCACTGCACAGGAGGATCTGTACAACCTGGACCATTGCGTGTGGATACGGGTCCTGTGCACTAGACACAGCAAGAAGAATAGTTTGCTAACAGCTTTTAGCAGTTATTTATAACAATAACACTTTCAGGCTTCATCAAAAATAAGGCTTGAGAGCAGATACAAATTCAAGGGAAAACCAGAGAGTTTAGGCACTCCACGGAATGTCAAGTACAACAAGGTTCAATTCAAAACCCGAAAATCACGATTGTGAGCTCAAAGGCCTTTCAAGTTCTTATTACAAAAACTTGTCAAGAATACAAACATGTAGACCCATCACTTCAGAGTCAAATGAAGTTTGGAGCACCCACAAGGTAAAGTGTTCGAAGTGCTGGAACTTTCAAAATGTAGGAACACAAAATATAATTTTTCCAAGAACAAGTTGTTCTCCTTGAAAGAACTGAGGCCCATATTTATACTTTTTTTGCACCGTATTTGAGTCACTTTTTGACGCAAAAGTGGCACAAATTTACATAATACAATTATATTTTGTAAGTTTGCGCCGCTTTTGCGTTAAACAATGATGCAAAAGTGGTGCAAAAAAAGTATATATATATATAGGCCTGAGTCTTAGATGATTCTCAAAACTGAAATAGGATTAGTGTGCACTAAACTGAGAATCAGTACTTAGCCTAGTTTTGATTATTCATTTGGAATCCAGAGGAAATCTAAAGGCTGGGGAGCAAGAAGCTGCAAGAGTAGGTAGAATAGTAGCTCTGGACATGAAGACAGCTGAGACGTTGATGGAGTCAGGATCACAGGAAGGCTTGGAAGACAAGAGCGTTGGAGGTTCTGGGTGACTCAGAAGATGAGTGCACGGAAGATGCTTTCACAGGACTGGAACAAAGCCAGGTCTCGTCTCAGGTTCAGGCAGGATATTTATATCCAATGGGAAGACTGTTTCAGAAGGGCATGTGGCTCACATGGAAGGGCTAGAACGTTCCAATGGCAACCTTGGAGAAAACATGTTAACCTAGTGGATGTGACCTTTGCAGATGGCAGGTGCAATTTATGGTTGGAATCAATGAACCAAACTGCCGGAACTAAGAGCATTACCTGTTAAAGTCAATAGGTCACGCCAGTTGGCGCCAATAACTAAGATAAGTAAAAAAAATACACCTAAATAGTTACATGCAATAGGTAAAGACAGATAGAGCAAATAAATTATGAAACTCATGATTCTCTTACAAGCATGCAACCAGGGGAAGCAATGGTACAGGAGGTATAAGAGCTCTGGGAGGGGAACAATAGGTTGGAGGAGGCCATGAACTGCCACACGTAAAAAGCAACATGTGCGCAAATCCCACAGAACAGAGGGCACATGAGGGGTTTATGACAGACATAGTTCAAAGCTGACACTTGTCTTTGGCTTGACAGATTCTGAGAAGCTACAGATACCTTTGTTTCTACTACCAAATTAAGGGGGTCATTACAACATTGGCGGTAAAAGCCGTTTACCGCCGTGCAGAAGACCGCCAAAACACCGCCGCGGCCGCGGAATTCCGCCACAGCTATTCCGACCCACATCTCGGAATCCGCCGAAATTCAGACACCCACACAAGTCCACCACACCAAAGGTCAGTGATAAACTGGCAAAAACAAATCCTCCACCGTCACGCCAACAGAAACACGCCCATGCTATCACGACCCACGAATCCACGCGGCGGTCTTTCAAATGCGGTATTCCATTGGCGGTACACACCGCCACGCTCAAAATACACACACATCTCCAAAACACCACCACATTGGACAATTCGAAATACACACACCTGGAACACATACAAACACCACTCCCACACACCCAACACAATATAAAACACACACCCACATCACCCACAAACCCCTACAACCCAAAATCAGAGACGAAGGCGACAGACAGAGAGTCGGTGGAGGAATGGACACTGGTAAGTCAAATCTTAACTATCATATCCCCCACCCTACCTGCATGCCATCACACACCCCCACCCTCACCCCCTCCCCTATCACTCCAAATCCTCACTAATGTACTAATAACACAAACCACCCATCCCAACACCAAGCCCTGCATGACACAAATAAGCATGGTCACCCCTCACTAAAGCATGCTCACTGCACATACCCATAACACCCCCCCAACCATCATCACACAAGCCCCCACACAGGAATGCTTGCACTGGGGTACACGCACACCCACCCATTGCACACCATGACACACACACATGCAATAATCATGCTATTATACCCCTGCAGGACCACTACGTAACGTCACCAGACAGGAGGGTCCAGGCATCTCCACTACACCCACAGAAGAGGCCCACAGTGACGAGAGCAGCTCTGGCCAACTGGATCCAGATGACCAGCCCGGACCATCGTGGGCCTCGGGACAGTCGGTTCCCCTTGCACAGGCACAGCCCAACACTGACCTTCCACCCTCTGGTAACACCAGCACAGCACCCATCCAGCAGGCCCATACCTCCGTACCCAGGACACGTCAATCAGCTGTGTGTCCACCACTACAGGGAACCCAGGATAACCCACCACCCCAACAACAGGGACCTGGGGGGCAGTGGTAGTGGGCACACGGTCCAGGGGACGGAGGCACAGGAACATAGGGGAAATGGGAGGGATGCTGTGCGACAGGGGGCGGACAGGCTTAGGGAACCCACTCTCCACGAGGCCCTCTCCTCTATCATGGGAGCATACCACCACTCCCAGGAGACAATGGCAACGGTCCTGGCCAAGTTTCAGGAGACCCAGCGCCTGCAGGACAAACAGTATTTGGGCTTCAGGGAGGAGCTCAGAACCATCTGCTCCGCCCTGGGCACCATCGTAGGGGTGCTGAAGGACATACAAAAGACCATGAGGGACACCGTGGCACTCCAAGGGGCCCCTGACACTAGCCTGGACGATGAACTGCCCACCACCTCTGCCGGCGCTAGTGGACAGGACGCCCCGCCACAGGACCACCACACCAGCACCCCATCCCCTGCAGACGGAGAACCACCCCGCAAGCGGTCCCTGAGATCCAGGAACAGGACAGAGCAAGATGGCAAGACCCCCGCCAGGAAATGAGCCTCCCTGATTGTCCTCCCACTGTCCCACTGTCCTCCCACTGTCCCACTTTGTTACCCTGTCCAGATTGGAACTGCCCCAGCTCCACTTCCTTGCCCGTATGGGCAAAGCACCTGTGAGACGAATAGACTGGACTCTGCCATGGACATTCCTCCACCATCACCCATCACCATTTTACAACCCCCCTCCATTTTAAATAAACACCCTTGAAGCACAAAACAATCTGGAGTCAGTCTGTGATTTCGAAAATGTGTATTAGCTATGACTATGACAAAATCCGTTCGAAATTTTAATGTCAACATACCTATGTCACACATCACAAGTCCATGAAGGATGCAAGCAGATGACACACGTTGGTAACCACACCTGTGAAACCGTAATAGGAATGTACAACTCAGTTACCAAATACTGCTTCAAATTGACAGACAGGATAGAGGTAGAATTGTGAAAGTGAATATAATAGTAAAAAAAATTCTCACCTGTGTGTCACTGGAAATATTGCTGTATGACTGACTCCCTGTTGTCAATGTCTTCTTCCTCAGCTTCCTCCTCATCACTGTCCACAGGCTCCACAGCTGCCACAACACCGTCATCTGGACCATCCTCCTGCAGAAAAGGCACCTGGCGTCGCAAAGCAAGATTGTGAAGCATCGAGCTGGCGATGATGATCTGGCACACCTTCCTTGGTGAGTAGAATAGGGAACCACCTGTCATATGGAGGCACCTGAACCTGGCCTTCAGGAGGCCCAAGGTGCGTTCGATCACCCTCCTAGTCCGCCCATGGGCCTCATTGTAGCGTTCCTCTGCCCTGGTCCTGGGATTCCTCACTGGGGTCAGTAGCCATGACAGGTTTGGGTAACCAGAGTCCCCTAATAGCCACACCCGGTGCCTCTGGAGTTGACCCATCACATAAGGGATGCTGCTATTCCGCAGGATGTAGGCGTCATGCACTGAGCCAGGGAACATAGCATTTACCTGGGAGATGTACTGGTCTGCCAAACATACCATCTGTACATTCATGGAATGATAACTCTTCCGGTTCCTGTACACCTGTTCACTCCTGCAGGGGGGACCAGAGCTACATGGGTCCCATCAATAGCACCTATGATGTTGTCCCAGGGCATAGAAGTCACCTTTAACAGTAGCCAAATCCTCCACCTAAGGGAAATCGATGTAGCTCCTCACGTGTTTCAGCAGGGCAGACAACACTTTGGACAACACGTTTGAAAACATAGGCTGGGATATCCCTGATGCCATGGCCACTGTTGTTTGAAATGACCCACTTGCAAGGAAATGGAGCACTGACAGCACCTGCACTTCAGGGGGGATTCCTGTGGGATGGCGGATTGGTGACATCAGGTCTGGCTCCAACTGGGTACACAGTTCCCGGATTGTGGCACGGTCAAACCTGTAGGTGATGATCAAATGTCGCTCCTCCATTGTTAACAGGTCCACCAGCGGTCGGTACACCGGAGGATTCCACCATCTCCTCAAATGTCCCAGCTGACGGTGCCTAAGAAGGACAACAGCGACCACAGAGTCAACAAATTCTCAGGTATGTACCCGCAGCTACACAGAACACGACACCAAATACAAAACTCTTCCTGTATGTGTGTTGAGTGTATGCCTAGGTATGTGTGACGCAGTAGTAAATGAAGCTATGTGGGCCCCTGAAATGGCGGCTGCCTGACCTCTAAACTGGGACAATGGGATGTGAGGTAGCTGCGCTGGCGTTGTACACTGTTGCGGTAGGCGGTCGTAGACCGCGTCGCAATGCTGCATTGGTTAACATTGGACCATATGGGTCCCAGGAGCCAATGATGAAGTGCGCCGGCGGTGATGATACGCACCGCCGCGGACGTCACCGCCGCGGACGTCACCGCCATTTTCTAGCTGTTCAATCACTCGATACCTGATCTTCGACAGGAGAGGACCTACACTACAAGTGCTGCTGTGACCTCGTTCTGGAAGAGACAATGGCTGCTGCGTCTGGGGAAAGGGCCCCTGCCTTCACTGCTCAGGAGTTGGAGAAGCTCGTGGACGGGGTCCTCCCCCAGTACACGCTACTCTACGGTCCTCCAGACCAACAGGTAAGTACACAGGGAGCACGTTGTATGGGCTATGCCTGGGTGGAGAGGGCTTGTTGTAAGAAGTAAGGGGGCAGAGTTCTGCATGCATGAAGGACTATGAATGCATGTGCCACATGGCAAGGGTAGGGATGGGGGCCACTCACTTCGACGGTGCAGTTGGTAATGACCTCACTTCTTCCCCTGTACATGTCATGTAGGTCAGCGCCCACCAGAAAAAGGACATTTGGCCTGCCATCGCCAAGGACGTCCGGACCCTGGGGGTCCACCAGAGACGGAGCACCCACTGCCGTAAAAGATGGGAGGACATTTGCCGCTGGAGCAAGAAGACGGCGGAGGCTCAGCTGGGGATGGCCTCCCAACGTGGGAGGGGTGCCCGTTGCACCATGACCCCCCTGATGTTCCAGATCCTGGCGGTGGCCTATCCCGAGTTGGATGGGCGCTTGAGGGCATCACAGCAGACACAAGGGGGTGAGTACACTCTCATTCTGCGGACTTTGCGCGCAGTGGAGGGGTGTGGGTGGGGGAGGAGGGCTGTGGGTTTCCCTAGGCCAGGGCGAGTTCCGTAGGCTGGCCCCTCCGTAATGCAGGACATGTGCCACTCCACCCCACCTCTATAGAGTGCCAAGTACAGGTAGACATGCCCCTGTGTCATCTATGTGGGCAGATGACACCCATAGCCATGTAGGCCATATCCCAGGAATTGCATCTGTAGAGGCCAAGAGCATGGCGTAGTGCAGGGGGCTGCTGTGTCTGTATTGTCCGCCAACGGTAGCGGTAAGCCATGCACTCAACCTGTCTTTCTTCTGTCGTCCCCCCCCTTTTTCTGCTCTCCCTGTTCTTTTGTGCATCAGCATCATCAGGCAGAGGTACAGTGGCACCGGAGCACGAGGGAGCTGCATCCCACATGGCCATGGAGGGCCACACCACGGACTCTGAATACACCAGTGGGACGGAGGGCGAGGGGAGCTTCACGTCGGTCACCGGATCAGCAAACAGCGACACGGACTCGTCCTCCGATGGGAGCTCCCTTGTGGTGGCGGCACCATCTGTGCCCCCCACTTCTACAGGTACAGCCGCCATCCCCCCTACCAGCACTGCCCTCCCAGCAGCCCCTCAGCCTTCGCTCCGTGCCCGTTCACCCAGGAGGGTGGGCTTCACCTTCGCCCCAGGCACCTCAGCCCCTGCCCCAGTCACCCCTGCTGCCTTCAGTGAGGAGGCCATTGACCTCCTCAGGTCACTCACTGTTGGGCAGTCTACCATTGTGAATGCCATCCAGGGTGTAGAAAGGGAGTTGCAACACACTAATGCATTCCTGGAGGGCATTCATTCTGGTCAGGCTGCCCATCATCGAACCAAGCAATCTCTGGACTCAGCACTGATGGCAGCCATTGTCCCTGTGTCTAGCCTCCCCCCTCCAACTTCCTCCACCCAGACCCAATCCCCTGTACCCCAGCCTATCCCAAGCACACCATCAGACAAGCATGCACACACCTCAACACACAAAAGTAGCTCAGGCAAACATAGGCACCACACAACCCACAGGCACTCACACAAGCATCACCCACATACAGACACAACATCCACTGCCTCCACTGTGACCCCCTCGTTGTCGTTTCCCTCATCCCTCCCAGTGTTGTCTACACTCTCACCTGCATGCACTACATCTACAGGCATTAGGACTCGCACCAGAACACCCAGCACCACACCCCGCTCACCTACACTCACCACCCCCACTACCATTGACACGTCCCCTGTGTCCACTCCCGGTGTGTCTGTGATGCCCCCTCTCAAAGTATACAAATGCGAGGACCCACACACCCAACATTCATCCACCTCACGACAGCCTCCAGTACCTGCACCTGCACCCAAATCACCTAAATGTACACCTCCTACAACCACCTCCTCTTCCTCCACTCCCAGACCCCCTCCAGCTACCCATCCCAGTGTTCGTCAGAAACTTTTCCTGAGCAACGTTGACTTCTGTGCCACCACCCCCACCTCTCCAATTCGTAGGTCCTGTAGTAGCACCTCAGCCAAAAAAAGTCTGGTACCAGTGGTGCGTGTTAGAGGTCTGTGGAGTGCACCAGCACCTCTGTCCTTGGCAGGATGAAGCACTATGGGCACCAGTCCCCCTCAAGAACCAGTGGAGACATGCATCCACTACCTCTGTCCTTGGCAGGATGAAGCACTCTGGGCACCAGTCCCCCTCCAGAACCAGTGGAGAATGTTATCGCCTTGAGAGACTGTGGCTTTGCACTCCCCAGGATGGAACAGTGGGCAACCCACCCACTGTAGAGACTTGAGAGACTGTGGCTTTGCACTCCCCAGGATTGAACAGTGGGCAAACCACCCACTGTAGAGACTTGAGAGACTGTGGCTTTGCACTCCCCAGGATGGTACAGTGGGCAATCCACCCACTGTAGAGACTTGAGAGACTGTGGCTTTGCACTCCCCAGGATGGTACAGTGGGCAATCCACCCACTGTAGAGACTTGAGAGACTGTGGCTTTGCACTCTCCAGGATGGTACAGTGGGAAACCCACCCACTGTAGAGACTTGAGAGACTGTGGCTTTGCACTCCCCAGGATGGAACAGTGTGCAACCCACCCACTGTAGAGACTTGAGAGACTGTGGCTTTGCACTCCAAAGGATTGAACAGTGGGCAAACCACCTACTGTAGAGACTTGAGAGACTGTGGCTTTGCACTCCCCAGGATGGTACAGTGGGCAATCCACCCACTGTAGAGACTTGAGAGACTGTGGCTTTGCACTCCCCAGGATACATCAATGGGCATGGAGCCCCATCGTGGATCTGGCGTGGTGCTGTAATCCGGCTGAGGTGCCTGTTGTATTTCTATCTGATGCCCCTGCAGTGTTCTCTCCGTTTGTGGACAGGTATCTAGTGTGGGCCTCGCCCATGCTTTGTGGGCCCAGTGGTCCACGAACATTGATATGTGCATACCTGCACTACTAATCGTGATGTATAATTTCTAGAATGTGTATATATATCTGTATATAATTGGTTACTGTCTTTTGATACATTACAATGGTTGAACTGGTTTCCTTTTGTCTATGCATTCTTCCGGGGCGGTTGTGGGTTGTTACTGTGATGTTTGGAAATGCATTGGTGTGTGTGTTGTAATGTGCGAGGGTCGGGGTGGGGGTGTTGCGTGTGTGTTCCCCTGACTTTTGCCTCCCCTATGTCGTAGGTGCAGTACTCACCGTTGTCTTCGGCGCCGCCGTTGCTGGTGTTCGTAGAGGAGCAGGAATACAAGGGCAGTGAGTATTTGTAGTTACGGCTCCATGGTGCCCTCCTTCCTCATGGAGTGTGTTAAGGTGAGCGTTTTCCCATTGCAAAAGCTGTTTCTGCCGTGTTTTTATCCACGGTGAATCCGCCCCGGAAAAGGTGGCGGATTGGTGGGTTGTGATACTGTGGGTGGTACATTGTCTTCCGCCTGTCTGTTGGCGGTGACCGCCGCGCTGCTTGTCTGTACCGCCGTGGTGGTCGGAGTGTTAAAGTGGCTGTCTATGTTGGCGGTTTCCGCCACGGTCATAATTCACTTTTTTTTTTCGCCGGCCTGTTTGCGGTATTACCGCAGCTTTAACACCGTCCGCCAGGGTTGTAATGACCCCCTGAGTCTGGAATCAAATTTTTTATCTCTTTATTCTTGTTCATTTCCCTATGAACTGTCATAATCAGGCCTTCGTGTTTCCTATTTCTTACAGTTACCCCTGATAAAGGGTTTTCCCTAAATGAATTGGGTTTTTGGATATGATTATTTGAATAAGTAGATTGTCATATTGTCATATTGTTGTATTCTGATTATACAAGAGTGGAATAACATTAGGTGTGAATCAAGACTGTTGAAATCATCTTTCTTCAATAAAGTATTTCAAGGATAAGTATTGTAAAGCATTTATTTTAAAAAACTGTTCAAATTGCTTTAATTACTGGGATTGATAATTGTTTATATTGGAATCCTCCGGGCCACAGAGTTGTGTACTTTGGGTCTGGCCCACTGTTCGGGGACCAGCTATTCATCAAAATAAACCTTTTTGTCAGGCTCACAGCCTTCTTTTTAATCCATATAAATCACCGCTAGGGTAGGCCTTGAACAGTCCAGAGGGCAGGGTGCAATATATTTAAAAAGTGGGGTGTGGTCTTTCTAGTGTTACATGTCCTCATAGTGAAAAACTCTTTAATTCATTTTTCACTAATGCAAGGCCTACCTTCCCTGTAGGATAGGATAGGGGAACTCACAGCAGAGACTGAGGTACCACTGACGGACCATCTGCCAATGTACTGCTGCCCGTGAACAAAAGCCCTAAATAAGGTAGGTGGATAGCGTGATGGATGGATCAGTCCCTCTGTGATGGAGGAACACTCCATCCACAATATCACATTTAATAAACTGTTATTTCCAAATGTGAGCAGTTCATTTTGGTGTCTTTGGAATGGTAATGACAAATCATAACTTATGGGGAAGTTAGATTTTAAATTACATTTATGAAAATGCCACTTTTAGAAAGTTGCCATTGCCCTGCCTTGTCCACACAGTGCCTGCAGCCTTTTTCTGGGTGACACAACTGGGTGTAGTTCACAGTTGGGCTTTGTGCATTCCTACTAGATTGCCACACACAATCAGGAGCTTAGATGTATCTGGATGGGCCATGAGTGGCACGTTAGCAGAGGAGGAACTAGGCACATCCCACATACACTTGAATAGGATGTGTACTGCCTTCATACAAAGAAGCTTTCTGATACTTCATAGGCACAACTGGGTATACGTACTGGACCTCAGACACCGACTTTTCAGTACACTTCTGGACCTGTGGATACTCTTCCAGGAAGAAGGACTGCTGTGTTGCTGGAAGGACTGTCACTTTGCTGGACTGCTTCTCTGAAGTACTACTGCCCTGCTTTGCTGACCTGCTGCCTGCTGCTCACTTGTCTGAGTGAGAAGGATTGGACCTGCATCTCTTGTACCCAAAACCCCAAAGGGATGCCGAGGGTGATTTGGCTGGCCTCTTGATCTGAAGCCTCGAGGACATAACAGGCATCCAACAACCCTGCACCTAAACTTTTCCATCTGTGAGTCTACCCTGTCAAGTGTTGCCACCACAGGCCTGGACCCTTGGATGTGGGCCTAAGGTGCTCTGCAAGCCTCTGTGGATCAAGTGGAACCAACGCATCTCCTCTGCTGCCCAGTTCAACCCCAAGCAGAAGCAACACAAGTCCTCTGCTAGTTGAATTTGACCCGTCACAAAGACCTGCATTGTATCAGCAGCTCACAACCTCTTTGGAACTGATGCAGTATGACCCATCCTCTTACAAATGATAGGGTAACCCAATATTCCCTGAGAACTTTGTAATCAAAGTTACGATATACAAACTGTTCAAGGAGGAATTATAGAAATTTTCAAACTTATATTAACAATTAATGTTCTACTCCAAATATGGACCAATTATGTATAAAAATCCAATGACAGTGTGTTTAGTCACAAAATTATCAATTTTATATATTCATCACAAATGCATCTCAAGCACAGGTAACCACTCCAGTCCCACTAATTCCATGTCAATGGGACACCTGGAGGGGACAGACCCCCTGACAGTCAAATATAAAAATAAAAGCAAGACGCTATTCAGTCCCATATGATGCCACATAGGCAATCAAAACCTTTTACAATACATTCCAGCAGTTAAGGCGATGTATTCCATCATGGGGATATATAGTCGATGTTTTGGTCTCCCGCGGCTCAATCAGTACATGAGACCATCTTCAGGTCAATGTGTCAGGATGAAATCAATAACCACAATTACTGCTCTACAACACAATAAATAAACGCATATTAGTAAGATAATATGTAAATATAAAACCAGTCAAATATGCTGTATACCAGTGTGGATCCCCCACTTACAAAACACCAGTGAATACACTTAAAAAGCTGTGATGGTTCAAACCACCTCAAGCAAAGTGTGTGTCAAACCGGGTCTAAGTGCTATCCACAATACTTAAGCACAGAGACCTCACCTTTAACCGTGAAAATAACGTAGCCCATAAATTAAACTAATGCCATTAACGTTATTATTTTGAAAAATCACCCTCTCTGTACATCATAACGCTTTAAAATAGAAACCACTTCACTCATTGTAAAAAATGTATTGGGGAATGCTTACTATTACTTCTCCGAAAGAATAACCTAACGCTGATATCTAGGCAGTAATAGACAGCAAGCTATAAATGTAAGCTTAAAGGCATATTAGTACGTCATGCTCCCAATTACTGAAAACATCAAACACTTACTTCATTAAGGTTCAAGATGTGGCTAAGTAGTCCTCTCCATTCCAGAAAATACAAATGACTTCTGTGTAACGAGCCGCCCACATCTCGGACTTCATATGCTTGCTGTTCAAATGGCCCACCCTCACAGGTCATGCAACAAATGATACACCATACGCCGGCCATCTTAGAGGGGGGACCATGTACAATACCAGTCCTTATCTTCGTACTATGAGCGAAATAATTCTCACACTCAAGCATACAATGAAATGATATCCAATCAAAGCTCACCTATACTGAATCACTAACATCAATGCAGTAAATTCCATCTGAATTTTTCGCTCTTTAAATGGCCTGCCCTACATAATCATGTGATAGAAGATACAACTTGCAGTAACCATCTGAAAAAGGGGGACCATGTACAAGCTCCATGTATATATCCTAATCACTCTTAATCTGGAAAAAATCCATGGCCCAATCATCCATGCTGGAACTGGAACTTAAAGGAAAAAAGGAAAGGAATGGACTCCTCCAAAAACACACTGGCATCAACACAGTAGATTCCCTATGCGTACATACGTCAGCATACAGGAATCCATCAATATAGTGGATTCTATCTATGTACATACCTAAGCTACTCAATTCTTGGTCCCATGAGGTCCAGAGGGAGCTAGCTAAGATGCATTCTCATGGACTCACTGGAGTACCAGGCTTCAAGAACAAATAGGACACGTGTATCTATTAAAATAGGAGGCTTGAATAGTAACAAACAATGTTCTCAAATAAAGAAGATGGGGACGAAAATGATCACCCCAAGGACATATCAGCATAATTATCTCAAAGTGCTATAAGTCCTCCAGCCAAGAGAACTACTTCAAAACCAATGTGTAAATACACATCATGGACAGTAACTGCTGTTCCACCTGTTGATTTAAACCTTTATCTACTGTATTGGCTAGCCAAATCCATCTGTTCTCTCATATTATAAGCAGGCGATCCACTTCATGTCTAGGTTTAGTGCATTTTATAGTTTGTAACGCAAACCATTTCATTGCACTAGGAGCATGAGACAGGTTTAAATAATGTTAAACAAGAGAAGCATTTTGAACTTTATTTTGTGTGATGCATTTGTTTACCTCTTGAGTTGTTTTTCCTATGTAAAATAATGTACAGGGACATTGAATACAATAAATCACATTTCTTGAACCACAATTCGAATGTTGCTTCAAAATCAATTCAACATCATTAATCTCACGTGTTTTTACTACATCAGTCGTACTGCATGCATTACAATTGCCACAAGGGTAGTGCCCAATAACCAGTTGAAAGCCCCATCATTGATGCAGTGAGTTTGGTTCAGGCTCATTATATGCTCTGGCCAACCAGTCTCTCAGGTTTTTTCCTCTTTTAAAAGCAAAATGGTGCCTATCATGAGAACTCTGACCTGTGCTCAATAGATGCCATTTAAAAAATATTATCTGCCTAATCCTATTCGATTCTGTACCGAAAGTGGCTACACAAGTGATTTTGGACTGAACTTTCTTCTCCATCACTTGTAGTAAAGCATTGTGGTCATAATACCACACCCTTTTCAATGCTCTTTTGACCAATCTATAGGGATAACCCCTGGTGACTAGCTTGGAACATAACACTTTTGCCTCACTAAAATAATCCTTTTTCTTGGTACAATTCCGTCTAATACGCAAGAATTGTCCAAAAGGGACATTACCCCTCAAATTATGGGGATGGTGACTCGTATATTTAAGAAGGGTATTTATTAAGGTAGGTTTAGTATATAAACTCAACAATAGGTGGCCATCCTTTTCAAAGATCTTCAAATCAAGAAAATTAAAAGAACTGTTCTTGTAGTCTATCGTAAACTGAAGAGTTGCCTGACCCACAACTCCGCCTTCCTCACTGCTCTCAACCCCGGCCGCACGCCGGCCTGCTGCCGCGCCACCCCGAAGCGGACCCACGGACCCTTCACCTGCCGCAACTGCCATTTCACCTGCCTACGAACTCACACCACACCCAACAGGAACGACTCTCCCAGAAACAACCTCAACTGCATCCTGGTCAACACCAGATCCGTCCACAGGCACGCCATCGAACTGTGGAACCTCATCGACTCTACAAACCCGGACATCGCCTTCCTCACCGAGACCTGGATGAACCCCTCCTCGGCACCCGACATCGCCATAGCCATCCCCGACGGCTACAAAATCATCAGGAAAGACCGCACCAACCGCACCGGAGGAGGCATCGCCATCGCCCACAAGAGCTCCATCCGCATCTCAACCTACACCGACAATTCACTGCCCGACGCCGAGCACCTCCACTTCTCAATCAACAGCGACCCCAAGACCACCCTCAGAGGCACCCTGATATACAGACCACCAGGACCACGCACAAAGTTCAGCGAAGACATCGCAGACTTCATCAGCCCACACGCACTCCCGTCCACCAACTACATCCTCCTAGGGGACCTCAACTTCCACCTGGAGAATCGCACCGACAACAACACCACCGCCTTATTGGACAACCTCGCCAACCTGGGACTGAAACAACTAGTCAACACCCCCACCCACTACGCCGGACACACGCTGGACCCCATCTTCTCCTCCAGCAAACACATCTCTTTCAGCCACACCACTGTACTCTCCTGGACAGACCACAGCTGTGTCCACTTCAGCTTCAAGAAAACCAACGTACACCACCACGCCCAACAACCACCAAGAAGACAGTGGAACCGAATCTCCTCGGAACAACTCATATCGACCCTCTCTCAGAACCCACCCACCAGCACTACAGACCCCAACGAAGGCGCCAACAACCTCACGAGCTGGATCTCAGACTGCGCCAACCTCCTGGCCCCCCTGAAGACCCAAGCAAACAGAAACAGCCACAAGAAAAAATCCTGGTTTAGCCCCGACCTCAAGGACTCCAAAAAAGAATGCCGCACCCTCGAGAAGACTTGGCGCCTCAACCAGACCGACGAAAACATGTCTGCTCTCAAAAACGCCACCCGCAAACACCACCAACTCCTCCGCGCAGCACGAAAATCAGCCTTCCAGAACAGACTAGACAGCAACGCCCACAACAGCAAGGAACTATTTGGCATCGTCAAAGAGCTCTCCAACCCCGACGCCGAAAACAACTCCATCCCTCCCTCACAGGACCTCTGCGACTCCCTCGCAGCTTTCTTCCACCACAAGATCACCGACATCTACAACAGCTTCACCACAACCAACTCGAACCCTCCACCGGAACCCGCCACCGACAACACCACCATCCACACCTGGAACTCAACCTCCACTGAGGAAACCACCCGCGTCATGAACTCCATCCACTCAGGATCACCATCCGACCCCTGTCCGCACCACATCTTCAACAAAGCCGACAACATCATCGCACCCCACCTCCGAGACGTCATCAACACATCTTTTTCCACCGCCACCTTCCCGGAGAACTGGAAGCACGCTGAACTGAACGCCCTCCTAAAGAAACCAACAGCAGACCCCACCGAACTCAAAAACTTCCGGCCCATCTCGCTCCTACCGTTCCCCGCCAAAGTGATCGAGAAAATCGTCAACGCTCAACTCACCACCGCCCTGGAAACCAACGACTCACTCGACCCCTCACAGTTCGGCTTCAGAGCTAACCACAGCACCGAGACCGCCCTCATCGCAGCCACGGACGACATCAGATCCCTGACCGACAAAGGAGAAACCGTGGCCCTCATACTCCTGGACCTCTCTGCAGCATTCGACACGGTCTGCCACCGCACCCTGATACGTCGCCTAAGCAACGCCGGCATCAGAGGCAAGGCCCTGGAATGGATCACCTCCTTCCTCTCCGGAAGAACTCAGAGAGTCCGCCTCCCCCCCTTCAGATCCACGGCTACGGAGATCATCTGCGGCGTCCCCCAGGGATCCTCCCTCAGCCCCACCCTCTTCAACATCTACATGACCCCCCTGGCGAACATCGCACGCAAACACGGACTCAACCTCATATCCTACGCAGACGACACCCAGCTCATCCTATCCCTCACCAACGACCCCACCTCAGCAAGAACCAGACTACACGAAGGCATGAAGGAAGTAGCGAACTGGATGACAGACAGCCGGCTTAAACTGAATACAGAGAAAACGGAGGTCCTCATCCTCGGCCCTACACCTACCGCCTGGGACGACTCCTGGTGGCCTCCTGCCCTAGGCAGCACTCCCCAACCCACCGACCACGCACGCAACCTCGGTTTCATCCTGGACTCTTCCCTCTCCATGACCAGACAGGTCAACTCGGTGACCTCAGCATGCTTCAACACCCTCCGCATGCTCCGCAAGATCTTCCGCTGGATCCCCACCGACACCAGGAAGACCGTCACCCACGCCCTCGTCACCAGTCGCTTGGACTATGGGAACGCTCTGTACGCCGGCATCACCATCAAGCTACAGAGGAAACTACAACGAATCCAGAACGCTGCTGCACGACTTATCCTGAACATACCCGCCACAACCACATCTCCGGACACCTGAGGAAACTCCACTGGCTCCCAGTCAACAAGAGGATAACCTTCAGACTCCTCACCCACGCACACAAAGCCCTGCACAACCGCGGACCAGAACTCATCAACCACCGCATCTCCTTCTACACTCCTCCTCGCACCCTACGCTCGACCGGACAAGCCCTGGCAGCCGTACCACGCATTCGCAAAGCCACTGCCGGAGGCAGGTCCTTCTCTTACCTAGCACCGAAGACCTGGAACTCCCTTCCCAGCCACCTTCGCGCCATACAAGACCACCTTCACTTCAGACGGCAGCTCAAGACCTGGCTCTTCGAGCATTGACCCCCCCCCCCACAGCGCCTTGAGACCCTTACAGGTGAGTAGCGCGCTTTATAAATGCGACTGATTGATTGATTGATTGATTGAAGAGTATCATCTTGTGGGTTTAGCCAGTCATGAAATTCCAAAAGATTAAACCTAGACCCATGCCTTATTAGTAAAACATCATCAATATATGTTAGCCAATTCAAGAGAGGGTTGATTTCATTATAAATGACCTTTTCTTCAAAATCTGCCATATACAAATTCGTGATATCTGGAGCAAAAATGGGCCCATCACTACCCTTTTAATCTGCCCAAAAAACTCTCCATTAAACATAAAGCAATTCCATTCCAACCCAATGTTAGCACAAATCTTAATAAACTCCTTTGGAACATTATGGGGCTGTGGTCTTAAATTTAAGTTTTTTTTCAATGACTGCTAAAGCCTCACTGTGTGGGATGTTAGTATAAAGGCTTTTGATGTCCATAGTAACCAGAATATCTTGTTCAAAGTCTAGTCCTTCAGTTTTGGAAATAACTGCCAAACTATCTCTTGTATAGGATTTTCTTAACGCGACTGCAGGTTTAATGAAAACATCTACAAATTCACCCAGTGGTTGTAAAATAGATTGACACTCAACCACAATAGGCCTTCCAGGTGGTCTACTTGCATCCTTCTGAATTTTCGGGAGTGTATAAAACACCAGTGTCAGGGAATCATCTTTTTTTAATTAATCAAATTATTTTGACTTTGTAGTCCTGATAGTGTCAATGTAAGTATTTCTTTTCTAGTGGGAGCTGTGGGATTGCCCAGTAATCTCTGATAATGAAGGGGGCACTTCAGTTGATTCTTGCCTAGATAACAGCATCAGGTTATCCTTTCAGAGCAACACTTTTTTGGGTGAGGGCACCTTGGCTCCCATCCCCAGACTGATCTCTCCCTGAGGACACCATCCTCTGGGATGTGGCCTAATTATGTTTTTGGGGTGGCAGAGGGGCCGTGCAGCCCCCTAACCAGGCTGACCTTGGCCCCGGGATCCCATCCCCTGGGGCCTGGCCTCAATATTTCATTTTTGGGGTGCGGAGGGGGTGCACACACCCCACCTACCCAGGCTGATTTCAGCTTCAAGGACCCCATCCGATGGGGCCCGGCAAAATATTTTATTTTTTATTTGGGGAGTTAGGCCGCTCAGCTGTGCATGAAGGTAGTCAACCCCTATATCCACCTAATCACATGCGATGCACGGCCTTTGGTCATGCGCAGCTGGGGTTGGCTGTAGCCCCAAGGGATGGCCTAAATAAGTAAAAACAATTGAGAGGAGGGCTGTGCAGCCCCCTCCCCAGGATGATCTCTGCCCCTGGGGCCCCATCCCCTAGGGCCCAGTCTAATTATTTTTATACTGGGGTATGGCCATGTGATCTGGGTGCCCCCCAGGGCACTTAGTCACAATGTTGGGGACTGGGGGGAGCCTGAATGAACCTCCCGTGAGACCTGGTCCCCAGGGCTGCAGTGGGAGCAGGTGTCCCCCACAGCATCAGTTTACATATTGTGTCCTGGAAAGATGGTAGCCCCCAGGGCTGAGGGGGGGGGGCAGGTGGCCCCTCTTATCAGTTTGCATATTATGCCCCGGGGAGGTGGCGGTCCCCGGGGTTGTGGCGGAGCCAGGTGGCCCTAAAGCATCAGCTTACATATTGTGCCCCCTGGAGTTGGCAGTCCCCGGAGCTGAGTGGGGGCCACCCAGCCCACCACATCAATATAAATAGTGTGCCCAAGGGAGGTAGTGGTTCCCAGGGTTGCTGGGGGGCTGGGCGGCCCCCACATCAGTTCACACATTGTGTCCCAGAGAGTTAGCTGTCCATGGGGCTGTGGGGGGACAGGCGGGCCCCCAGGATCAGTTCACATATGGTGCCCTTGGGAGGTGGCAGTCCTGGGGAGATAATTTCAATGCCCCCCGCACCTGGCCCACCCAGGGTCTTCATTTCAACAAGCACAGGAGGCCACACTTGTTTTTTTGTTTTTTTTTACTTTCAACGTCTGCTGAAAATTCAAAACAAAAAATGCTTTATTACTTCGGGGGGGGGGGGGGTTCCTCTGGGAACCCAGCACCAAAGCGAGGGGTGAGGGTGCCCTTATCCTGGCCCCTTTCTCTTTTTTTACTTTTCTTTATTTTATGGGACTCAAATGAAGCTGAGTCCCAACATGGCTGCCAACACTTCCTTGTTGAAGTGTTGTCAGCCAATCAAATCTCATTTGGGAGGGTTCACGGAACCTTTGCTACCCTATCTATACAAATTTGTTTTTTTTAAATTACTAAAAAAGCTATGGAATGGATTTACACCGAATAACAAAAAAGTCACATTCTGAACAAATAGCTACCTTTCTGCCAAATTTGGTCATCCAGTAGTTCGGGTGCTATCACCGTTCAAAATCCCCATGGAAAAATGAATGGGGAAAAAGCATTTTGGGCCACCCCTTTTCCCAGCCCCCGCTTGACGGATGACCCTAAAACTTTCCACACCGCAGCTCACATTAGAGTCAGATTTTTTGGGGAAAGTTTGTGAAGGTTTGTCAACTAGCATCAAAGATATAGGCAAGTAAAGAAAAATGCTTTTTTGATAGAAACTAGGTCCTAACTATACCTAGGTTACATATATATATATATATATATATATATATATATATATATATATATATAAATATATATCATCAAAGAGGGAATCCTGTGTTTCTTTCAGGGCTCGCCTATCGAGGTTGGTGCTCAGTCAATGGGCACAGGACCCATTTCAAATCCACGCCAAAAACAATTCAAAATCTGGCACTCCTTGCAAAACAATGGCCTTCATTTATTTCAAAAATCCATAAAACAGAACATAGGGCAACGCGTTTCAACCTTCACGGTCTTCTTCCTTGGCCCTTCTTACAGAGTTATACAACAGAAAAAATGTGGCCCCTCCCATCTGCTATATATACCATCATCAATAGACATAGAAGATATATATCTATATATACACATTTTTTTTAATTTTTTTTTTTTTATAATATATGTATATTTATATATGTCCATAGGAATATACATTCTAATATCATTTTAAATGTCCATTTTATATACTCTTCCCATTTTAGTATAATGCTCCTATTTAACCAAAAATCATATCACTAATCGGATGAGCCACTATTGTAACACAATGAATCATCAAATAAATATTTTTGTAGGCCTTTCAATCAAACAATAAGAGGTAATCTGACCTAACATTGTTGTAATGGGACCCTGCCTTGACATCATCCTATTAACCAATATGAACAGAAAGTTCCTCGTCCTTGTTCAATCCCCAAGGATAACGGCTATTAAGCTGAATAATATATTCAGACTCCAATCTTCTCAATTGTTTTTCTCTGTCCCCTTCTCTCGGAGTGGCCAAGACCCTGTCTATACCAAAAACTCATATTGCAGAGACACTACAGATTTCTTAACAAAAATACAGGATACTCCTTGGCAAAGTAACTATATCATGGTAACTATAGATGTAGTATCGTTGTACACCTGTATCCCACATGAGAAGGGAATTCAGGCGTGTCGACATTTCTTTAGGGACAAACCAATCAGATTGTTGGAACACTCTGAACTACTTCTGAACATGTTAAAATTTTGCTTGGAAAATATTTTTTTCATATATGAGGATCAATGGTATAGACAAACAACTGGGACTGCGATGGGAAGTTGCTTTGCTCCCAGTTATGCCTGTTTATTTATGGGATGGTGGGAAACACAATGGGTGATGGCAGATGAAAAGATGGAATGGTTCCAACATATCATATTTTGGACACGATATATCGATGATATATTTATGATATGGGAAGGCCCAGAATCAGTGTTATATGATTTTTTGAATTCGCTACCGAATAGGGACCTAAATTTACAATTTTCCTATAAAATACATAAACAGGTAATGGAATCTTTAGACATAGAGGTCTGTGTAAAAGAAGGCACATTACATACAAAACTGTTTAGGAAAAGCACATCAGGGAACAGCATTCTACACGCCACAAGTCACCACCCTCCGAATGTAAAATGGAGCATACCCTATGGGGAATTATTAAGAGCTAAGAGAAACTGTAGTACCCCACAAAGTTTTGAGAAAGAACGATTAACAATGACACAGAGATTCAGATCTAGGGGATACCCATACAGAGTAGTAAAAAAGGCATGCCAAAAGACAGCAGTAGTTCAAAGGGCGGAACTATTGATTCCCAAAAAGAGAGGAGAAGGCACTAATACCCCGAGATTTGTGACAGTCTTTAATGCATATTCGTCAGAAGTCAAAAAGATCCTCATAAAATATTGGCATCTTATCAAGGCTGACAGAATAATTGGGCAGCTAGTCAGCCGTACTCCTTTGATAACTTACAAAAGGAGTAGTTCTTTAAGGGACATTTTGGTACATAGTTATACAAGGAAGAAGAAAGAAACTTTCTTAGATAAATATCAAGGCTTCTATAAGTGTGCCAAGTGTAAAGCATGCAGATACAGTTCAAACCGGAAGCAATATGAGTTACCCACGGGTAGGCAAGTAGATATTAAAAAGTATATTAATTGTAACTCAGATTTTGCTATCTATGTAATAGAATGTCCATGTGGATTACAATATGTCGGCAGCACAATTTTTCCTCTGAAGAAACGCATTCTTGAGCACTGGAGAGCGATATTGAACAAGGATGCTGCGTATCCAGTAGCGAGACATTGTAATCTTGAGCATGAGGGGAAAGTTGAGAAGATGAAATCTTTTGGTATAGACAGGGTCTTGGCCACTCCGAGAGGAGGGGACAGAGAAAAACAATTGAGAAGATTGGAGTCTGAATATATTATTCAGCTTAATAGCTGTTATCCTTGTGGATTGAACAAGGACGAGGAACTTTCTGTTCATATTGGTTAATAGGATGATGTCAAGGCAGGGTCCCATTACAACAATGTTAGGTCAGATTACCTCTTATTGTTTGATTGAAAGGCCTACAAAAATATTTATTTGATGATTCATTGTGTTACAATAGTGGCTCATCCGATTAGTGATATGATTTTTGGTTAAATAGGAGCATTATACTAAAATGGGAAGAGTATATAAAATGGACATTTAAAATGATATTAGAATGTATATTCCTATGGACATATATAAATATACATATATTATTAAAAAAAAATTTTTTTTTAAAAAATGTGTATATATAGATATATATCTTCTATGTCTATTGATGATGGTATATATAGCAGATGGGAGGGGCCACATTTTTTCTGTTGTATAACTCTGTAAGTAGGGCCAAGGAAGAAGACCGTGAAGGTTGAAACGCGTTGCCCTATGTTCTGTTTTATGGATTTTTGAAATAAATGAAGGCCATTGTTTTGCAAGGAGTGCCAGATTTTGAATTGTTTTTGGCGTGGATAAATATATATATATATATATATATACATATATATATATATATATATATATATCATGGTGAGACCAATTTAATGGAAGATGGCAAATGCAAACAGGATGCATTTCGATACGAAGTTCTTTTGTTGACCTGCGGGGCATCATTTTGCCTCGACCTTTAACACAACCATTGATCAACTACACCAGTCCCCTGCATACAATTCAATATTTTGTTCATTCTTTCATTTTTTGAGAAGAACAATAATCTGTATACAAAACGCTGTAAATCCACTAATGGAGCAATACTTCTTAAATAATTCAGTGCTCCTAAATTACATTAGATCAATACAATGTGAGTGCAATCATAGAAATTGCACTGAAAATATATATAATGAGAGTGATAGGTAACTCAAGTACCGGAAACAATAATGAAGAAACGTGATGCAGAATAATAAATTCCTCAAATAGGCACAAATAGAATAGTTAGGTGCTAAATAGACACAGATCCACAAAGCAGACTATCTGCAATGTAAGATGACATCAAAATAATGCCCAACTGGGCGTAACCTGCATTTGTTTTAGTAACCCATTACCACCTCTAAGTTCCAAACATGTTGACTAAAACACAATTGGGCTAACAATAACATAGCTCCTTTGCATTTTCCAAAAATGAACTTCCTCATTCCGCAGAAAATAGAAATAGAGAGAATAAAATTACAATTAAAAAAAATTAACACTTCGAACAATTTACAATACGAAGATTATAAAAGTTCGGGGGCAAATTCTTTAAATACATACTACATATTTTAAACGCCCAAAGGCAAAGAGTAAATTGAAAATTTAAATCTCTTCACTGAAAATCTAGTCCTAAAACGGAAATATTTTGATGAAAACTATTTAACGACAATGCGTACACCACTTTTCTCTAGACATGTACATGCAGCTCCTTGAATTAATCCTACTGGTTCCTTACTATCAAACGCCACAATATATTTTGATTCCATAATTCTTAGGGCCTTTTCTCTGTTCCCGCCTCTTATTTTTTTTTTTTCACACCATCTCTAACAGAATATTTTAGCTCTTCCAGTCTCCCTCCATGAACTTCATTGATATGGAAAGCCACTGGATAAGTAGCAGCTTTGTCCTCAAGTGTTGCAAGATTCTCTTGTGAACCTGTAGTGTGATACTTCCCACAAAACTCTTTGGGCAAGCGCACATCAAAATGTGGGGTTTGGCCATAGTTCCCGGATGACCAGGCCTGGAGCCAACCATCCTACATGCGGAGCATGAGTTTCGATACAGTGGGTGTTTTTTTCAGTTTTTCACTGGATTTCCAAATCCTGCAAGCAGTGATGTCATTTGAGATCTCATCAGTGATGTCCCAAATAATGTCATAGAGCCTGTCATGAGTGATGTAATATGTGTGCATGGTGGGAGTGCACGTTATAGTTAGCTCTGCTAGATATAACTGGTGAATTTCTGTGTTTTTGTTAGTTCAAAACGTTATTATTGTTACTGGCATATTCAACTAACTATAATCATACTTTAATCTTTGTTTTTTTCCTGTGAATTTCTTATGCTTTTACTTTTTAAACAAAAACAGATCTTCGTGCTGTCTCCTGGGGTGCCTATCTCTGGGATATAGCTGTTTGCTCTGACTTGGCGGGAGTTTTAACAGCTCCCACCAAGTCAGAGCAAACACAATTCTGCTCCCAGCAGGGGAGAGGTGTCATCTGTTTTTCTGCAGAGACAGACAAAAGAGTTGCTCTCACAAACAGGGAGCTGCATGTTTAGCAGCTCCCTGTCTTTGACAGCAATGCCCGCTCCCGTAGGAGGTGGAAAGCTGGCAGGGACAGTGGGGGCATTCAGACTCCTCTCGCAGTCCTCAACAGTGCCGGGGGCACCCAGGAGACATGGCTGGGACCTGGAGGATGGGGCCTCTGGGCCGGATCACCCTAGGGAGAGGGGCCGCACAGCACTCCTTCCCCCTAAATATATGATAAGGGTGGGCCTTGGGATATGGGGTCCCCAAGTCCGAAATCAGACAGGGGGGTAACAGTTCCCCTCCCCCCAAAAAATATATATGTTAAGGCTAGGCCCGGGGGGATGGGATCCCTTGGGCCGCAAATGGCCTTGGGAGAGGGGGCGCATGATCCCCCTCTCCCCCCAAAAATATTATATATTATAAAACCGGGTCCCAGGGGATGGGGTCCCCAGGGCTGAAATCGGCTGGGGAGGTGGGCTGTGCTATTTAATGCATGCCAGGTCCCAGGTATGAGGTCCCTGGGCCTGGGATCGGCCCCAGGGTTGGGGCTGCGTGACCCCCTCCTCTATTAACTGTGCATACTCAGCAATTCCACATCGAAAAACTATCTGAAATCCATCTTTTTTATTTTTATTTTTATCCCCGGAAAAAAGAGAAAACAAAAAGATACTTTGTATTTTTTTTTTTTAAACTGCTTACACAAAGAATCTTATGTCACTACCAACAACACAAATAATATTCCGGCAAGAAATTGAAAGTCATCATATACCCTTGAGACAAATAACCCCTACATACAACAAACTATGCACTAAGGTTCAGCCTCTTGGTCATGGGAGACCAGATCTTTATGCCCCACTTCTTGGCTCCCCTAGCCTTGTAGTTGTATAAGGATCTTTCCATATTATATATCCCCATTAGTGGCCCTAACCATGCCTGAAATGTAGGAGGCTCAGGGTTTTTCCAGGTAATTACAATTAACAATCGAACAACATACATATATAGAAATAAAATAGGTCTGGGTCAGACCTCTGTTAGGGCAATTATCATGGCCGAAAACCATCATCAATGGGATAATGCGAATCACTCCCCCAAACAATTTTTCCTAATAGATCTTGATTCCCTGCTTCAAAGGGAGAGTTTCTCGCAACCATAAAACATATGTATCGTGTCTGCTGGATCCACTCCACAGCTGCTGCACTTATTGTCTTCCCTTTTACCTCATCCAAATAACATCATTGGAGTATGACATAAGTTAAAAGTCGTTTTGTAATGCTGTGCCTTCAAGTTCGATGAAAGAAAGACATTAATTTCTAACTCAAAAGGCATATCCAGATCTACATTGCCTCTCCTAATTGGCTGGCCCATATGGTTTTAGTCTGCTCCAAATCATCCAGAACTATGGGCCAGATGTATCAAAGGTTTTTACCCATTGTATGTCTATGGGAAAATGTGTTCATACATACGGCCCTATATCTCTTAGAAGATTATAAATTTGCCCAATCCTACAATCTACCTGAATTATTGCCTCTGAAAGTGATATTTTTCCCAAGGAGACCTTACTAGCGCTGACTTGCCTGAGAAATTCTCTACCCTGCAGATATTTAAAGAAGGACCCACTCCAAACTGTAATTGCAACTCCATAAAGGAACATGACTGGTCTTCACCGGAAAGATCCCCTATCTTAAGCAGGCTTGACTGTTCCCAGTATCTACCCATTTCATCATAGAAATTAGCCGGGAACAGCGAGAACCACCACAAAGGGTTATATCTAATATACTGTTTAATCTTCATCAATTTTTTGTTCTTGTTCCAAACCTCCTGGGCTGAGATTATGGTCTTATACCAATCTTTCTTAAAATAGCTCAGCTCTGTTTGTCGAAGGAAACAACCCCGGGCAGCCTTTCCAAGTGCAAGCTTGTATATGGTAGGAAGAGTGACGCCATGTATTAAGTCTTCCCCCTCGTTGTTTCCAACAGAAAACAATACCCCAATATTTTGTAGAAAGGCAGCCCAATGATATTATAAAAACTGGGTGCAGCCTAATCCCCCTCTCTTGTGGAAGAATTAAAAATGTAAGGGATTGCCTGAGCTTCTGAGATTGCCATATAAAATCTGGGCATAAAAAAAGAACCTTCAACCACAAGGGAGATACAGCGAAACAGTACATTGAGTAAGATTTACATTTTTAAGACATAACATCTACCTAGGATTGATAAGTGTAACCCATTAATATGTCTTAGGTATGTACTGACCTTGCTAATCAGAGGATCAAGATTCATTGGATATATTGTAGATACCTTAGAGTTCATCCTGATCCCAAAGTATGTGGCAGTTTCCACCCAATGAATGTCTATAAACATAATATTATCTATACAGATGATCTGTGTTTTTTCCCTATTCAGTAAATTGCCTGAAGCCCTCCTATAATCCTCAGCCAATTGCTCAATGTCAGCTATTGCCTTCTCTGGGTCGGAAATTAGCACTGGAATGTCCTCTGCATACACAAGTACCTTTGTGTCATATTAATTTATTCAAACTGGCTTTATAGCCAAGTTTTGGGCAATTTGAGTTATAAATGGGTCAATGTAGATAGCAAATAAAATTGGAGAGCAGGGGCAAATCTGTCTTGTCCCCCTGGCTATCTCGATCTTCCCAGATTCTTGTACCATAATTTGCAGTCTGACTTAGGGGGTAGCATAAATTACCTTAATGGCCACTATAAAGCACAAGCCAAGCCCCCTTTGTTCCATAATATGCCATAAATAATGGCACAACACTATTTGACACTTTTTCTGCATCAAGGAGGATCATAGCCACTGACCACCCATAATTTCTGTAATACCAAACAAGGTTATAGCTTGTTTAATATGGTATGTCATTCCCCTATCGGGTATAAATCAGTGTTGCCTTGGCATGACAAAACTAATAATGATCCTCCCCAGACAGACCACCAAAATTTTACAGTAAAGCTTGGTATCAGCATTAATCAAAGATATAGGCCTGCACGAGGTTGGTTTATCCTGTGGCTTACGATTTCTGGGAAAAATAACAATATCTGTACCCTGCCATGACAAAGGGGATTCCCCGTTCTGCTGTACTCCTATAAACAAATCTAAAAGAAATGGAGCTATAAGGCCTTATACAAAGTGAGGGGGATTCTGTTGGGTTCAGCCACCTTAACACCAGCCAGGAAATTCATAGTATTCATAACTTCCTCCAGAGTGATATCGGCCTCTTGTTCCCTATTTACTTCCGGCTCTGTTGTTCCTCCGTACTCATGAAGCCTGCCTACTGTTTCCTCAAAAGTAGTGTGAGGGGCACCTTCATAGTACAATGTTCTACAGAAACCCTCAAAAATATTGATTATCTTTTTGAAATCAGTTGAAAACAAAACATTTTTCCTTGTAATGTTCTCTATATTATTCCTGACTTCCCTTTGTCTGACATGTAATGCTAACCTTCTCCCTGCCAAATCGCCATATTCATAGCTTTCGTTTCTAAAAAACTTAAACCTTTCCACCACCATCTTAATGTAATAGCTATTTATCTCAGCTTTGACTGCCATAATTTCCAAATTAATGTATTCTTCCTCCTGCCCACTCACAATCCTGTCCATATGGGTTTCTTCCAACCTTGCTACCTTTTTATACAATCCACCTATCTCTTTTTCCTCTTGCTTCCTGGTGAAGGCAACAAAACTAATAACCTCCCCTCTTAGTCCAGCTTTAAAAGAGTCCCAGACCACCCCCCTAAGCACTATACATGTTATTATCAAAAAACTCCACAACCCAGTTCCTCATCTGGCCCATAAACCAATCATTTACAATCAATTTCCTGTCAAAGGTCCATTTATATTTACGGTTGAGATTAGCCAGCCCTGAAATTTCCGGGACTAATGGATTATGGTCTGAGAGGAGCATAGGTAATTTCTTAATTTCTTAACCTTGGTCTTGCTCACCAGTCTGGATGAGGCCTGGGAATAATCTAATCTAACAAATTTCCTATGTGGAGCGGAGAAATACATAAACCCCGGGTCAGGGGCGTTCTTAACCTTCCAAACATCTACCAGTCTATGGGCCTGATTCTAACTTTGGAGGTCGGTGTTAAACCGTCCCAAAAGTGGCGGATATACCACCTACCGTATTACGAGTCCATTATATCCTATGGAACTCGTAATAAGGTAGGTGGTATATCCGCCACTTTTGGGACGGTTTAACACCGTCCTCCAAAGTTAGAATCAGGCCCTATGTCTCTTGGTAAGTGATACCAAAGCACAGTATACCCTCTGTTTCCTCCCTTGATATTTGGTCATCTGATTGCTTCCTACACTCTTATGTATATTTAGATCTCCACCGATTATCAGTGGAGTCAGCCAGGCTGCTAACTCCACCTCTAAATCTTCAAATATTTTGCTATTGTCCTAATTAGAACTATAAATGGAGCAAACAGCCACCTATACCTGCCAGTTCCACAATTACCCACCTACCCCACTTATCCAACAGTTTCCGCTTGACCGGCCCAATGCTGTTTTTAACAAGAATAGCAACACCTCTAATTGTCATGCTCTGGTTCGTATATGTAGGCAGGGTGTACCACCTAATTCTCAACAGTTCCATCTTACCCTGTGGAATCCGCATTTCCTGTTGACAAATTAACTCTGAGCCCAAATACATCAGTATCGCTGCCTCTCTCTGGCATTTGGCCTTTTCATTTAGGCCCCCTATATAAACTGATCATATAGCTAGTTTACCCATTTGGTATCCAATGCCACAGACTTGCTCCATTGCCCCTTCCTTACATCTTAGATGACCCAGTGTCCTTGACCCAATATCCTAAACCTCTTTCTTCCCTTGCTCACCCTTTGGCTGTTTCCCTCCCTACTTCCCACCCCTACCCTTACCTCCCCCACCCACCAGCCCCTCTCTACCCACCCGTATACTGCAAACTCCCATGATCCCCCACCCCACCCCTCCACGCCAACCATACCACACATTGGTCTGTAGCGATGACAGCGTGCCCTCTAACCAACTCCCAGTACTACTACCACCTGTTCAAAGAAGGAAGACCCCGACTAATTGAGGGCAGCGTGAATACCACTTAGAAACAAAAGAACCATTAGAAAAAAATGAGAGATAATAACGGGATCACTTTAGGAAGAGGGGAGGACTGTATCTTGAGATCACCTCATCCACCAGAATCTGCTTTTGAAACTTCCTCTCTCCCTCCAGCCTAAGACAGACGTATTTATTAATTTCCTGTAAATATTCTTTTGCTTTTATCTTGGACATGAAGAACCGTGTTTGGTGCCCCCAAATCAATTTCAAACGAGTCAGATTCAACAAAAAAGTGGGCTCCCTTTTCTTGAAAAATGTTGATAAGCTGCCACAGAATCCATCATGTTTCAGCAGTTACATGACAAAAGTCAGGCCTCACAAAAAAAGCTCATTCCCCGACTATGTGTTTGGCCTCCGTCCGAGTCTTCTAAAATATTAACTGTCTTAGAAGTAAATTTCCTATATAGACCAGGATGGCCTGAGGCTTCCCAATGTCGCTGGGTGCCTGTTTCATCACCATAAGCAATCAATGGCCTTTTTGCACCTCCTGACCCCAGTTCCATCTCTCCAAATTGGGGAATGACTGGTGGAACAGGTCCACAATAAAAGAGCAAGCATCCAATTCTGCACTGCCTTCTGGAATCTCATCACCTGCAGATTATTACGCCTTTGCTGATTCTCTTGATTCCCCAGCTTTCACTGTATGTCAACTAATTGGGATTTATGGGCTTTCATCTGGCCACAATGCCCGGCAACACCTACTTCAAGGGCAGCAGTTGTAGTCCCCAGGTCAGTGATCCGCTCCACAATAACATTACAAGATTTGGCAACCTCACAAATCACCCCTTGCAGTTTGCAGATCGCTGCCTGAGATCGGCAGCCATCCAATCAGGTTTCCTCTCAATGAGACATAATACACTGAACAATAGAGCCCAACTTGGGGGGACTTGGAGTAGGAGCCTCTTGAGATCCATCTGTCATGCCCCCCTCTAGTTGCTCGGTTGGTGAATAGTCATGCTTAAGACCCTTGCCATCTATGGTTTGCTGTTCAGTCCATTTAACCACCTTCCTTGCCATAGAAAAGGAAGTACTGGCAGTTTGATCTTCAAATATACTGTCACGGTCTCCAGACCCAGTAAGACATTCTGACCCCTCAATTAACCACTTTCCTCCATCCAACAGGGAAAAAAAGTGATTATTCGTATCACTGTTAGAGCTGGTTATGATAGCTTGTCTCTGTGTTCTCTTGCCCAGCCTAGAGGGTCTGCCAGTGGGAAGCACATTTAGGGGGTCTGCATTATTTAGTATAGTTGTCCCTATGGTCCATTTCCCTGAGATTAAAATAACAGTGGTTGCTCAGCACTTATTTCTTCATTTTTACACCAGAACTCACTCCCAAGGACCCAGGGTCTGGATTTGGTACCATTTGGCAAGACAGGACTCTTAGCAAGGGAGCCCAGGTACTGGCATATAAAGTCTTTGATGTTCCTAAGACTTCTTAACAGGAGGCAAGCTCAGTCCAAGCCCTTGGAGAACCTTTGGAAGTAGGATGTAGAAAGCCAAGTCTAGTCCTTTTACTGCCAGGAGCAGCATTGAGCCCCCGGTAGTCAAACAGAATCTTAGTTCAGGTGTGACACCGGGTGGGGCAGCCTTCGGGACCAAAACCACTGGGCTGGACAACGGACTTTTGGAGTGCTCAATTACCCCTAACTCCACCATCTTAGAGACTTCTGCTTGGATGCTGTACCCCACTCTATCAGTCAGTCTGTAAGACATGTGCTTCACAAGAAGGCTCCCCCGGTGTCAATATCATGGTTACACCATTGGGTGACCCCAAGAGTGAGTTAGAACATGGAGGCAAACTATCCCAGCAACTGAAGGCAGTCCCTCTGTTGTTCTAGGGTCAGGGTAGTGTAGCTGTTCACACCCTCTACTGCCCCATCATCTGTGACCAAGAGCATGGCCAACTTGATCCTCTCAAAGTTTGCCTTGAGGCTGTTCATGTGCAAGACCCTGAAAGGGTTCCTAGAAGTCTCCATGTCCACCAGGTAGGTGACATTACTCTTTTGCTCCTTCACTTTAAATGGCCTTGACCAATGGTCTTGAAGAGCACAAGGCTCTACCAGGCCATCACCCACACTTTCTGGCCAGATGAAACCCAACCAGAGTGGTATTCTGGTAATACCAGTCTTTCATGTAGTCCTAGCCAGTTTCCAGATTATCCTGGGCGAGGTTCCGAAAGCAGGTTGTCTGGTTCCTGAAGGCCAATATTTAACTGAATGCATCCTTGGTTTGCTTCTTAGGAACTTGCTTCCAACCCTCCTTCACTAAACTGAGAGGCCTTTTCACAGGGTGACCATACAGAAGCTCAACAGGGCTGAAGGCAGCCACCTTCTAGGTACCTCCCTGTAGGCAAACAACAAGCATGGCAATAGGACATCCCACTTATGCCTCATGGGTTCTGAGAGACCCATAATCATGCCTTTCAGGGTACAGTTTAACCTTTCAACCAACCCTTTGCTTTGGGGGTGGTAAACTGTGGTGAACTTGTAGGTAACTCCATACAACTTCCAGATGGCCTTCATGTAAAGTGACATGAAATTGATAGCCTGTCAGATACCACCTCCTTGGGGAAACCCATATAGGTGAAGATCCCCAGAAGTGCCCTGACCACTGTGGGTGTAGTCACTGTCCTCAGAGGAGATAGCTTCCGGTTAATGGGTGGCATGTTCCACCAAGTCCATAGTAAACCTGTTGCCATTGGCTGTCTTGGGATCCAAATGCCCCACAATGTCAATGTTGACCCACTCAAAAAGGGTTATTACATCAGGAAATGGTTGAAGAGGAGCCTTGCACCTCTTCCCAGATTTGCCTCTTGCTTGGCAGGTTTGACAGGTCCTGCAGAAAGCATCTGAGTTTTTCCTCACTTGGGGCCAATATAAGCGGGTGACAAGCCTGTCAGAGGTCTTGCCCTGCCCCAAAATGACCATCCAGTGGCACATCATGAGCCAGACCCCGTAGGAAGGCTCTGAAATACTGGGGTACCACCATCGCAAGGGCTGCTCCAGGCCCCGCAACCGTAGGCTCGCTATACAGGAGATCATTCAGTAAATCTGGTGAATTCCAGAGGCGTTACCAGCTGCCTGGGCTGCGGCCTGTTTCAAAAGACCCTCAAGAGTGGGGCACTCTTTATGCACTGTGCAGAACTCCTCCCTGGTGGGGCCTCCTTCCTGCTGCCAACTGGTCAGCTCAGGTAGGTCACCCAGTTAGGCCATTTCTTCCCCTGTAGATTCTTGGGTGTCCCCCTTAGGTTCAGCATCCTCCTAGACCATGGAAATCTTTGGAGTGGGTTTGTCCTTGTCCCTTGCCCCTCCTCCTCCTGGCAGGCACGTGGGCCACTGTTTCAGGCTCCATGCCCTTCTGATCACCCTCTCTGGCAGCCATGAACCGAGTGGTCATGCAGGCACACTGTGGCAATTCTTAACATTTCCAAGTGCGACCTGAGTGCCACCTCCTTCCAGGCGGAATGCTGCAGGTCATTCCCTATAGACAGTCAACAGGCATGGATGGACTCACAGCTACCCTCATGGAACCTGAGACGCCCCCATTCAAAGGGCACCTGCACTAAAAAACATTGGTGGTCACTGTTGTCTACAGCTACAACCTGGTGGACCACATTAGGGATTACCTGCTCCTCAGACACCAGATGACAGCGGACAGCTGTCATACTGGCTCCTGTGTCTCTCAGAGCCTCCACCCAACCTCCTGATGATGGTCACCTGCTGCCTGTACTTCTTAGTGTTGTCAGGCCTGAAGGTTCTCTAGACCACCTCACTCAGGAAGACTAGGGTCAACGAAGCTGTCTCCCCACCACTAACTGGGGCCAATTACTTCCCAAGCGGTCCACTGGCCATCCCTAGTGACTGCCCACTGATGGTGGGGCTGTGTCTGCTTAGACACTTGGGACTCTTTGTAAAATGTCGTTACTGATTACAAGTGAAACACTAGTGGTGTCCCTTCCCTGCAGGCTTACCTGAAGGGAACCAACTTTTCTTTTCAATCCTTACCCTGGATACTGGTTTGGGACCCTTTAGAGAACTCCTTACTTTTATCCCTGCCCCCCCCCTTCTTCTGTTGAGAACCCTGCCCTCCCTTGGCTGAGTCTCCCACATACAACTTCTTTTGGACCCTGGCGCTGGGTTAGTGATCTGCCTCCTTGGCAAGCTTCATGGGGTCAGTACGCTTGCTGTCAATCAAGTGCTGGTGCAGGTTTAGAAAACAACAACCAGGCAAGTGCTCCCATACAATCAAATTGTACAGCCCCTGATAGTCTGTCACCTTGCTGCCATTCACCCAACCATTCAGTGCTCTGCAGAAGGATCAACATACTCCACCCAAGTCTGAGAAACAAGTTTATTCCACATATTCCACATATTCTCCTTCTTTGTAGGTGCAGTGAATACAGCCAATTTCGTTTTCTTCCTAAATTTGCCCTGTAATTTTCTTGGGTGAGACCATAGCTCTTAGTTAGAGCCTTTTTCATTGCAGGGTACATCATCTGATATTCTGGATAAAATGTCAGTAAGGTGTCCCTCCCCACCACTGAGAAATATTTCCACAGGCCTGCCCCCAATCTCTCTCAGGGACCTAGTTCATTCTCAGTGCCACCTCATAACCCCAGAACCAATGCTCTATTTCATCACCCACAACAAGATCTTTCACCACATCCTTGGGTCTATACACCTTTCCCACAGACCGCACTGCAGAGCTGCTGCCACCATTTGTGCTGGACCTGCTTCTTATGTCCAGCTCCCTCAGGCTCAGCTCTTGAGTTAAAAGTATTTTCTTCTCCTCTATGGCCATCTGCTCTTTCTCTGCCTCTCTTCTGAGCCTGGCTAGCTCCAAATGGAGCTCCCTTTCATGCTCCAACTTGAGCTTCTCCAGCTCTCGTCAGAGCCTCCTAGCCTCCCACCTGTCCTCCAGCTCCTCTGGGCTTCTTGAGGAATCACTACTGCTTCCCCTAGAAGGTGCCTTCCTCCCAGGCAGATCCTGATTATCCACAAAATCACCATGGAGGCTCGGCTCCTTTCTCTCCACAATGACATTCTCCTCCTCTGTGTGTTCACCAGCATCCTTTGCTGCCAACCAGGCTCTCAGTGCCTTCTGCAGCTCCTTCTTTTTAGTGAAGACTTTAATAGGACATTTAGGCCCTCATTAAAAGTGATAAAGTGGCAGTAATACCGTCAACAGGCTGGCGGTAATTACCACCAAATTATGATCATGGCGGTGAGAACTCCCATAGACAGTCAATGTACCACACCAACCGCCAGGGTGAAAACAACACTCACCACAGCGGTAGCCGCCAACAGCCAGGCGGGAGACAAGGTACCGCCCAACATATTAAGACACTGCAAACCGCCACCTTACCAGTACCGTACCGACACAGTACCAGCGCCATCAAAAGCCTGGTGGAAACGCATCACAGAAGAGAAAGTACTCACCATCGAAGACACAGGGAAAGAAGAACAATGCCATGGAACCCGAACTTCAAGTCTTCCCGATGATCTTCTGTGTTATGCTCCACCTGGAACACCAACACCGACGACGATGGTGAGTACAGCCGCCTAGCACACATGGGAGGGAGGGAGAAAAAAGAGAGTGTCACACTCACTCACAACGCTCACCCGACACACACACACCATACACACAACCAGCTGCACACGAAAAACAATTTGCACCTGATACACAACAGAATATTGCAAGAACAACAGGAATGAACAAAAGTGATAGTATTTAAATCAACATCTCAAAAATGTATCAAATTGTCAATAAAACAGATATGTACACATGTACACAAAGTGACACTGCCCAGTCCAATGTTCAAAGGGCCCACATGGCCACAGGGCACAGTCTAAGGCCCAACTCGAATCCTGACTTCATCCGGATAAACTCTGCAGGCGCATCAGTTTGCAAATGGGCAGATACCTAAGGGGAGGGGGGCACCTCAGCTGGATGCAGGAAAAAGCCCATTGGCTCTGGATGGGGCTCATGTCCATTGCTCTGTCCTGGGGAGTGCAGGGCCACAGTCTCTCAGGTGGGTAACTTGCCCACTGGTTCTGGATTGGGCAATATGCCCATTGCTCTGTCCTGGGGAGTGCAAGGCCACAGTCTCTGGAGTAGGTGACTTTCCCACTGGTTCTGGATAGGGCAACATGCCCATTGCTCTGTCCTGGGGAGTGCAAGGCCACAGTCTCTTAGGTGGGTGACTTTCCCACTGGTTCTGGATGGGTCAAAATGCCCTTTGCTGTGTCCTGGGGAGTACAAGGCCACAGTATCTCAGGTGGGTGACTTGCCCATTGGTTCTGGATGGGGCAACTTGCCCATTGCTCTGCCCTGGGGAGTGCAAGGTCACAGTCTCTCAGGTGGGTGACTTGCCCACTGGTTCTGGATGGGTGCAACAGGCCCATTGCTCTGCCCTGGGGAGTGCAAGGCCACAGTCTCGAGTGGGTGGCTTTCCCACTGGTTCTGGATGGGACAACATGCCCATTGCTTTGTCCTGGGGAGTGCAAGGTCACAGTCTCTCTGGTGGGTAACTTTCACACTGGTTCTGGGTGGGGCAAAATGCCCATTGCTCTGTCCTGGGGAGTGCAAGGCCACAGTCTCTCAGGTGGGTGACTTTCCCACTGGTGCTGGAAGGGGCCCTTCATACAGCAGCCCCTGGAGGGTGGCCTACATGGCTTTCACTGACGGTGACAGCTGCAGTTTGTTGGCAGAGGGAGGTGCCTCCTGGGCAGACTCTGCAGTTGCTGATGGCTGCAGTGGGGTGGTGGATGGAGGTGCCTCCTGGGCAGGCTCTGCAGTTGCTGATGGCTGCACTTCCTCATCTTGCAGTGGGGCCCTGTTAGAGCTGGTGGCGGTGGAGGTGTCACCCTGACAGCCTCCACTGGAGTAGAGGGCTTTGTCTCCTCCATTACATGGGGCATGGATTCCTTACCCTTTCTGGCAGGGGTGGATGGCGTCTTCCCCTTCTTGACTGGAGGTGCAGGATCCTTCCTCTTCTTGCCTGGAGGTGTAGGCTCCTTCCCCTTCTTGCATGGAGGTGCAGGCTCCTTCCCCTTCGTGCATGGAGGTGCAGGCTCCTTCCCCTTCTTCGATGGAGGTGCAGGCTCCTTCCCCTTATGCGAGGGAGGTTCAGGTTCCTTCCCCTTCTTTGGTGGAGTTGCAGGCTCCTTCCCCTTCTTCAATGGAGGTGTGGTATCCTTACCACCATGAGTAGGTGGTGCCACCACTGTCCCCGTGGACTGTTTGGCTGAGGTGCTGGGGCTGGGTCTTTGGTACCCTGCTCATATGGGCAGGGCGGGGGGAAGAGGAGGGAAGAGGTCAAGCTGGGCAAGGAAAAGCTTTTTCGGGATGGTGGGACGGGAGGAGGAAGGAGTGATGGGAGTGGAGGTAGAGGGAGTGGTTGTAAGAGGTGTATGTCTGCTGGTTTTGGGTGCAGGTGCATGGGCTGTATGCTGTTGTGAGGTGGATGGCTGTTGGGTGTGTGAGTGCATTTGTGTCCTTTAGGAGGGGGGTAGACAGAGGGGGAGAGGACAGAGAGGACGCGTGCATGACTGTTGTGGAGGTGTCTGCTAGTGAGGTGTGTGTGCTGCTTGGGGTGGTGACGTTGGTGGTGGATGTTGATGTAGTGCATGCAGGTGTGAGTGTGGACATGACTGGGAGGGAGGTGGAAGAGGAGGAGGAAGGGGAGACAGTGAAGGCAGTGGATGTTGTTGTGTCTGCAAGTGTATGGTGTTTGCATGAGTGCTTGTGTGATGAAGTGTGGTGCTTGTGTTTGCCTATGCCACTCTTGTGGTTTGTCTTCTGTGCATGCTTGTCTGTATGTGTGCTTGGGATGGGCTGGGGTTGAGGATAATGGGACTGCAAAGTGGTAGTTGGAAGGGGGACGGTAGAAACAGGGACAATGGCTGCCATCAGAGAGGAGGGCAGAGCCTGAATCGTTCTCGATGGCCCGCCAATCCACTGTGAATGCCCCCTAGGAATGCATTTCATTGCTGCATCTGGGATGCCAGCCCCTGGATGGCAGTCACAATGGTTGACTGCCCTACAGAGATGGATATCAGGAGGTCAATAGCCTCCACACTCAGGGCAGCAGGGCTCACTGGGGCAGGGTCTGAAGTGCCTGGGGCGAAGGAGATGCCCACCCTCCTGGGTGAGCGGACACGGAAAAATCTCTGAGGGGCTGATGGGAGTGCGGTGCTGGTATGGGGTGTGGCAGCTGTAACTGCAGCTGGGGTGGTCACAGAGGTGTCCGCTGCCACCACGGAGCTCCCATCGGAGGAGGTATCTGAGTCTGTGTTGTCTCCTCCAGTTTCCACTGTGGTGTTCCCCTAGCCCTCCGTCCCACTGGTTACCTCAGCGTCAATGGACTCTGCCTCCTGGGTCCTGTGGGATGCAGCTCCCTCTGTCACCGGTGCCCCTGCTCCTCCACCAGATGATGCCAATGACAGGATGACACAAGGACAAGATGACAAAACAAGAAAGTGGGGGAGAGAGACAAAGGATACACTAGGTCATTGACTGCACCAACACCACTATTAGCATACACATCACGGTCACACACAGGGAACAGGCTTAAGCACTATGCATTGCACTACCAGTTGTTAGAAATGGGGTCTTTGGTTGACAGTCAGGTTACCCCCTGTCCAAGCAAGGGCACTCACTCTAGTCGGGGTAAAGGAGAATCACCCTCAGTTAACCCTTGCTCATCCCCTTGGTAGCTTGGCACAAGCAGGCAGGCTTAACTTCAGAGTCTAGGTGTAAAGTATTTGTACCTACACACACAGTAACTCAGTGAAAACACTACAAAATGACACAACATATATTCAGAACAATAGGTAATATTTATCTAAACAAAACAAGACCAAAACAACAAAATCCACCATACACAAGTCAGGTTATGAATTAAAAAGCAAATAGAAAATCCTTAGAAAACAATGCTAACACTGTTAGCATGAAAAAGTACCTGGGTTGCATCAAAATAACACCGCACGGGCGAGTGTGCATCAGAAAAGGCCAGCGATGTGTTGATTTCTCACTCACAAGCGAGACCATGCGTTGTTCCTCCTCCGTCGCTCCTCCACCGGTCGGGTCGGCATGTGTTGTTTTTCTTCCAGCAGGGGAGCGATGCGTCGAACCAGACAGGCACCCGCGGGTACGGACAGGATTTGCATTTCTTTTGCACGCCCAGCGATGCTGCCACACGGTATCAGAAAACCCATGCTATGTGGTTTGCGACTTTATTAGCCTCCGTCAGCAGATGTTGCGCGTCATTTCTCCATCCGTGTGCATCAATCTTCCATCAGCAATGCAGGTGGAGTGTAGATTTCAGCTGAAAAGCCGGCGGCGCGTCATTTCTCAGCCGCGTCTTGGAGGGTGCACCAAAATTTTCCCCACACTGCGGTCTGTGTGTGGATTTTCAGTCTTGTTTTGCCAGCTTCATCTTTCAAGGGCCCAGGAACTGGATAGGGCACCACTTGGCAGGGCAGGAGTCTCAGCAGAGAGTCCAGGTGATGGAAGGGGAAGTCTTTGATGGCCCTGAGACTTCAACAACAGGAAGCAAGCTCAGGACAAGCCCTTGGAGATTTCTTCACAAGCAGAAATACACAACAAAGTCAAGTCTTTGTCCCCTTTCACAAGCAGAAGCAGCAACTGCAGGATAGCTCCTCAAAGCACAGTCACAGACAGGGCAGCACTTCTCCTCAGCTCTTCTCCTTGGCAGAAGTTCCTCTTGATGTCCAGAAGTCATCTAATTTTCAGAGGTTTGAGTGCTTTTCTCATACCCATTTTGGCCTTTGAAGTAGGCCTACTTCAAAGGAAAGTCGCTCTTTTTTGTGAGATCCTGCCTTGCCCAGGCAAGGCCCCAGACACACACTAGAGGGTTAGAGACTGCATTGTGTGAGGGCAGGCACAGCCCTTTCAGGTGTAAGTGACCACGCCTCCCCTCCCTTCCAGCACAGATGTCTCATCAGGATATGCAGGCCACACCACAGCTCCCTTTGTGTAACTGTCTAGAGGGAGGTGCAAACAGCCCAACCGTCAAACTGACCCAGACAGGGATTCCACAAACAGGCAGAGTCCCAGAAATGGTACAAGCAAGAAAATGCCTACTTTCTAAAAGTAGCAATTTCAAACACACAATCTCAAAAACAACTTTACTAAAAGATATTTTTTTTAATCGTGAGTTCAGAGACCCCAAATTCCACATGTCCATCTGCTCCCAAAGGGAATCTACACTTTGATCATATTTAAAGGTAGCCCCCATGTTAACCTACGAGAGAGATAGGCCTTGCAACAGTGAAAAACGAATTTGGCAGTATTTTACTGTCAGGACATATAAAACACATTAGTATATATCCTACCTTAAACATACACTCCACCCTGCCCATGGGGCTACCTAGGGCCTACCTTAGGGGAGTCTTACATGTAAGAAAAGGGAAGGTTTAGGCCTAGCAAGTGGGTACACTTGCCAAGTCAAGTTGGCAGTTTAAAACTGCACACACCAACACTGCAGTAGAAGGTCTGAGTCATGTTTACAGGGCTACCAATGTGGGTGGCACAACCAGTGCTGCAGGCCCACTACTAGCATTTGATTTACAGGCCCTGGGCACCTCTAGTGCACTGCACTAGGGACTTACCAGTAACTCAAATATGCCAATCATGGAAATCCAATTACACATACATTTCACATAGGAGCACTTGCACTTTAGCACTGGTTAGCAGTGGTAAGGTGCCCAGAGTAACAAAAACAGCAAAAACAGAGTCCAGCACACATCAACAACCTGGGGAACAGAAGCAAAAAGTTACTGGAGACCACGCCAAGGATGCCAGGTCTAACACCAGTGATATGGCTAGTTACTAAGGCAAGATGAAGACCACACACCGCCAACTGCAGCACTCCTGGGCCTGAAATGGACTGCTAACAAGCTAGGTTCCCATTATTTGTCATACACTCATTACCCTTCAGATGATCCACTCTGCAATGTCTGGCCTGGCCTCAGAGGTACCCACTAACCCACATTCACCACCCGGATACCACCCCACCAGCCAAAATATGTAATGATACCCACTGTACTCACCCCCCTTGTGGCTGCTGTGATTCCCTCAAGCGCCCATCCAGCTCAGGGTAGGCCACCGCCAGTATGCGGACCATCAGGGAGGGTCAGGGTCCAATGGGCACCCCTTCCTCGTTGGGAGGCCATCCCCAGCTGGGCCTCTGCGGTCTTCCTTGCCCAGAGTCTGAAGTCCTCCCACCGTTTCCCACAGTGGGTGCTCTGCCTGCCATAGACCCCCAGGGTACACACGTCTTTGGCAATGGCACGCCATATTCCCTTCTTTTGATGGGCGCTGGCCTGCAGAGGCAATACAGACAGGAGAACACCATTAAACAAACAGTCCAGCCTGTCACACAAACAGCCCACCATAACTGTTTCCATCACCATTGGCACACACATAGCGCAGCACACACCATGTACACCGTCACAAGACATTCCCCGCCCCCACCCCCCTTACACGATGCTTGCACACACATCTCCATGCATCCTTCCCACATGCATAGTGCCCAAAGTGTAGTCACCTGTTGGTCTGGAGGCCCATACAGTCGTCCGTACTGGGGTAGGACCCCATTCACCAGTCGCTCCAACTCCTCCGAAGTGAAGGTTGGGACCCTTTCCCCGATCACAAGTGACATGGTAGGTTCCAGACACAGGTCACAGCAGCACACGCAGTGTACGTGTTCTCCTGTTGAAGGTCAGGAAACAAGTGAGGAGTCAGATAGAAAATGGCGGTCAGGTCCGCGGCGGTGTACACTGTCACTGCCGGTGTAGATCCCCATTGGCCATTGTACTCCATAGAGTCCCATATTATCCAATGAGGAATTGCACGGCAGTGCAAGACCACCTTCCGCCACGATGCTCAACGCCGGCGGAGTTCCCTCACTTCCACCTGTCCCTACATACAGGGCAGGTGGTCGCCATTTCAGAGGGTGGGAAACAGTCATATCGACAATAACTGCCTCACAAATTTGATTGGCACATACCCCGCCATTAACACTGTCCCAATACATAAGTGCACCATGTGGACTGCAGTTGTGGTTTCATTGTTCCAATCGTGACAGCCTACTCACTCTTGTGTCCCTTAGATACCTACCGCTGTGGTTGAGTAGGAGGTGGAGACATACCCCCGTGTACAGACCCCTGGTGGACTTAGCTACATTGGAGGACAGCCACATTACCATCACCTATAGACTGGACAGGGCCACAATCACAGAGCTGTGTGCCCAATTGGAGACTGACCTGATCTTATCTATCCGTCATCCAACTGGGATCCCCCCTTTTGTGCAAGTGCTATCAGTGCTCCATTTCCTGGCAACAGGTTCTTTCCAAGTGACAGTGGGCTTGGCAGCAGGGACGTCACAGCCAATGTTCTTAATCGTGCTGGCAAGAGTACTGTCTGCCCTGTTAAAACACATGTGCAGCTACATTGCTTTCTCCCAGGTGGAAGATTTGGCCACTCTGAAGGCCGGATTTTATGGAATGGGACATATCCCCTATTTTATTGGGGCAATTGACAGGACACATATTGCGTTTGTCCTCCTGCCAGAATGAACAGGTGTTCAGGAATCGTAAGAGTTTCCACTCACTGAATGTGCAGATGGTGTGCCTGGTGGACCCTGTGCTACTCACCCGAGAAGGACTGCCAGATTGTAGTGGCATACTGCATGTTGCACAACCTGGCAGTCAGGCGCCATGTACCCTTTCTGCAGGAGGAGGAGTAGACAGGAGATGCCCCTGTGGCAGCAGTAGACCATGATGACAAAGAGGATAAAGAGGCTGAGGATGAGGATGAGGACAACAGAACATGAGTTAGCCATACGTACTTCCAATGACACACAGGTGAGACAACGCAACTTCACATTTCTATGACTATTGGTGTATTCTGTGTGGCTGTAGCACGATGGCATTAACCTCCTTTTATCTCTACCTTTTGTCACCTATGGTTTGTCATTTTACAGATGTTGGTGATTTAGCAACTATGTACTGATGTGCGGACTACAGCCAGCTATAGGTAATTATTTCTATGCTCTCACAGTGTACAGTTCATTTGCAATGGATGTGACTGTTTCCATAAATACACATTTTGGACACATAAAATACTAGTAGTTGAGTTGTATTCAAGGGTGTTTATTGTAGTGCTAAGAAATTGAGGTTAAAATGCAATGGAATGGGGTGATGATAGAGGAAAGTCCAGGGTAATTTTGCAGTCTATTTGTAGCACAGGTGCAGTGTCCATGGGGCCATTGGAAGGGGAGCAACGGCAGTTCAAAGTGGACAAGGTGACTGAGTGGGACACAAGAGGGACAATCAGGTGAGTCTCATTTCCTGGCAGGGGCCTTGGCAAGTGTCTCTAGCTTCTGTCTGGGTCGCAGGGAATGTTTACGGGGTGTTCTCCTTCTGCAGGGGGAGGGATGCTGGTGGCCTGTGGGTCCTGTGGCGGGGCCTCCTGCCCACTAGTGGCAGCAGAGGTGGAGGGCTGGTCAATGGACTGGCTAGTGGTGGTGCCCGCTGGTGTGCTGTTGCCTCCCTCATAATGTTGGCCATGTCTGCCAGCACCCCTGCTATGGTTATCAGTGTGGTGTTAATGGCCTGCAAGTCCTCCCTGATCCCCTGATACTATCCCTCCTGCAGCCGCCTGTTCTCCTGCTCGCTGTCAAGGATCTGGCCTATGGTGTCCTGGGAATGTTGGTAGGCTCCCAGGATCTCGGAGAGTGCCTTCTGGAGAGTCGATTGCCTGGTCCTGTCCTCCCCCGCGCACAGAGCCTAGAATGATGTGCCCACTGCCACTGACCCAAGATCCCTGATTGTCTTGGGGGCAAGATGTGGCCTGGGTCCCCTGTACAGGTGGGCACACTGCTGATTGACGTGTCCTGGGGACAAATGTGTGGGTACGCTGGGTGGGTGCCGTGGTGTGGAATACTGAAGGGGGAGGCTCTGTAGTGGTCTGCGATTGGGCTTCGGTGACCAGCTGTCCAGTGGTGCCTGATGGGCCAGGTAGGTCATCCAGATCCAGAAGTCCAGAGTTGCTGTCATCACTGGGGGAATCTTCTGTTGGAGGACTGGATAGTCGTGGCACCTCCTCTCCACTGACATTGACTGAGGTACCTGTGGAGATGTAAGTGATGTCTCATGCTTCATGTGTATGACATATTGTACATCCCTGGCTTCCCCTTTATCGTTGGTGTTGCCCTGCCACCTTTTTCTTGTGTATGGTGATGTATTGTGGTATTGTTAGTTTCCCTATGCTGTGCATGCTTTTGTGATGGGTGTCCATGCAGGGTTGGTATGGCTGTCCATGCATTGGTATGGCATGCAGGGAATGGCATTGGTGTTAGTCATATGTGTAGGTGCAGTATGTGGGAAGGAGTGGAGTGATGGGAGTGAGGGTGAGGGGATGTGATGGCATGCAGGTATGGGGGGTGATAAGTAGTAAATGTAGACTTACCATTGTCCAGTCCTCCAGCTACTCCAGAGAGTCCCTCAGGATGCAGTAATGCCAAGACTTGCTCCTGCCATGTGTGAGCTGTGGAGGAGGAGGTGGGGGTTCACCGCCAGTCCTATGTATGGCGAGCTGGTGCCTTTCTGCTATGGAACGTACCTTCCCTGTAGGTCGTTCCACCTCTTCCTGATGTCATCCCTTGTTCTTAGATGCTGTCCCATGGCGTTCACCCTGTCCACGATTCTCTGCCATAGCTCCATCTTCCTTGCAATGGATATCTGCTGTACCTGTGCTCCAAAGAGCTGTGGCTCTACCCTGACAATTTCCTCCACCATGACCCTTAACTCCTCCTCAGTGAAACGGGGATGCCTTTCTGGGACATGGGTGTTGTGTGGTGTGTGTTGGTGAGAGTGTTTCGAGTAATGTGGTGGGGTGTGTGATGTGGGGTGCTTGAGGGATGTATGGGTGTATGTGGTGTGTGTGTCTAGTTGTCTCTCTGCTGTTCGTGTCAATATCCTGCCAGTAATTGTTGTTTGTAAAGGGTTGTGGGTAATGTGGGGGTGTGTTTTATAGTGCTGTGGGTGGGTAGGTGTGGTGTGTGTATGAGTGTCAGGTGTGTGTTTTTAGTATTGGCCAACAATGACTTGTGTCTTTTTGCCAGCACACGAACGTGCAATGCGAGACATGACTTGAAAGTTACTGTTAGAAATGGGGTCTTTGGTTGGCAGTCAGGTTACCCCCTGTCCAAGCAAGGACCCTCACTCTAGTCAGGGAAAAAGAGAATCACCCTCAGCTAACCCCTGCTTACCCCTTGGTAGCTTGGCACGAGCAGTAGGCTTAACTTCAGAGTGCTAGGCGTAAAGTATTTGTACCAACACACTCAGAAACTTAATGAAAACACAACAAAATGACACAACACAGGTTTAGAAAAATAGAAAATATTTATCTAAACAAAACATGACAAAAACGACAAAAATCCACAATACAGAAGTCAAGTTATCACAAAAAATGCAAAAAAAAGTCTTCAACCACACTAACGCCTTTAGCGTGAAAATGCACCTTGGGCGCATCAAAAATAACCCTGCACGGGTGAATGTGTGTCAAAAAGGGCTTGCAATGCGTCGATTTCTCTCTTGAGCGAGACCTTGCGTCGTTTCTCCTTTCATCGGGTCGGCGTGCGTCGTTTCTTCTCTGCGCAGGAGAGTGATGCGTCGATCCAGTCAGCATTCTTGGGTCCGGAATGGTGGTGATTATTATATCAGGCAATTGGTTATAGTTTTTTGTTTAAAAAGTAGAAATTTGAAAAGTTTTTAAAAAGTACAAATTATTTGATAATGATATTTTGGATTTAGTATTTTGAAAATAACGAATATATGATTATTTTTGTAGATGATTGTATTTCAATTAAGATTTTGACTTATTTTTTATTTTTTGGAGATTGTTTGTAAGTTTGGAGTACCATGGTTTTTTTTCACATAATGATCTGTCTTCTATGTTTAGGGAAACCAAGACTATAGTTTCTAAGGTAGAGGGGGCTTCTGTAATGACCTGGGCTGATGAAGAACACCGCAATGGTTGAAACGCGTAGCCTTTGCAAGTCGAGAAATTGTTTTCTTTAAAAGACTGTGACAGCCTTAAGTGAATAAATCATTTATTGTTTGGAGTTCAGCAAGTTTGGATAACTTTCTTCTGTGTATAATTATTGACGTGAGGACGCGCGTCGGCCGGGTAGGTGAATCGGCCTACACTAAGGAAACGAAAAATTTTTAGTTCCTTCTTCTGACTAGCGATCCTTATTGAGCCCTATTCTGAAATTGGGGATGGGCATCTTTATTTAACGATATGAACTAAGTAAGTGACCAATTTTTGATTATTATTGACTATTTGAGTTCATTTTTGGAGAAGTTTCTTTGTCCTGATGAAGCGTCATTGGATCCGGCTGGACCACCTAGACGCGAAACATGTAGACTTGTTAGAGTGAGGTACCAAAGTTGGCTTTGTCCTCCTTTTTGTAGTGTGAGTAGGTGAACATTATCTTCACGCGTTACTCCTCTTTTGTGTTTTTAATCTTGGTCCCCATCATGTCAATTGTTGATTAAAATTATGATTCACATTTTGTGATGGTGAACCAATTTTAACCATTTTTTTTTTTTCTCTCGATTATTGCTTGGGTACGAAGGATTGGGTACCTTTTTGAAAACCTTCCATTTTGCTATTATCTGAGCATTTTGGCTAAGAGCACCCCTTTTGGGCAGCCCGTCGTGCATTGCAGTGCCAGCCTGGCGAGGAGCTTTCCCAATGATGAAGCCAGTCATCCAGTGTGATGCTTGAGGGTTCTTGCTCCTGAATAATTTGGATCATTTCTGATTTACTTTTGGAACAGTGTACTATTTTTTCTTAATAATTATTGACGTGTTCTACCCCCGTAAACGTGCACTGGCTTCGTTTGGCACTGTCAGAAAAACAGCAGGAACTATTCTTCGTAAATATATATATATATATATATATGGATTTTTATATTTTAAATATATTAATATGAAAGTATATACGTACATATACACATATATATATATATTTATATATATATATATATATATATATATATATATATATATATATATACATGGTACATACGTAATAAAACCATACAAAATATTGGGCAATAAAAAGTATAATAATTAAATTAAAAAATAAAAACAAGATTACAAATTGAAAAATCCAAAAAACACATTTACTGATATACTATAAACATTAAAATAAATGCAAAATAAACAAAATGTAATAAAACACAAAAACATAAAATAATTGATGTTATGGAATCTATTTAATGAAAATTATGAAAGCTATTGGGGTCTAAGAATATTAAATATCCTACTACCACTCTTGTTTACTCAACAGTAGGGAAAGTGTTGGACTTTAGAGAGGTTAGATGTATTTTCCCTACTCCAGTCACCACAATAATAAGAAAAGTGTTGGACTTCTGGGGAGCTGGATTTACTTTTCCTACTCCAGTCAGTGCAACAGTAGGGAAACTGTGTTGGACTTTGGATGGGTTACATTTACTATTTCTCTGACAGTCTAAGCGGCAGTAGGAAAAGTGTTGCACTGCAGGGGATGTAATTTTACTAGTTCCTCTCCAAACAGCGCAACAGTAGAGATATTGTTGGATTTTGGAGGGATAAAAACTACTATTCCCATTCCAAACAGTTCAACAGTAGAGTAAGTATTGGACTTTGGAGGAGTAAATTTTACTATTCTCAATCCAATCTGGCCACAGTAGGAAAGCTTTGGATTTTGGTGGGCTGAAATGTACTATTCACGCTCCAAACAGTGTAACAGTAGGAAACGTGTTGAACTGTGAAGAGGCAAATTGTTAATTTTACTACTGCTATTGTAGGCTAAGCAAGTGTAGGGAAAGTATTTCATTTCATTAAAAAACAATAATATATACATTAATATACACACACATATATGCATGCATGAAAAAAAAAAAAATACAATTAAACAATTTACATAATCACTGTTCAGCACAAATATCATTATCTCATTTTCAATTAATAAACAATTGTTTTCAATTATTAATTAATTACCTTCCTACCTTGTACCCCTACAAACCTAGCATCCCATAACTAAACCAGGACTAACAAAATAACTATTCCATACCTTACATATTTAAAACAAAGTAAATAATTAATTAACAAATAATATTTACTGGGTAATTATTTATTACTTCATTACCGTTCCACCCTAGAACTCTACAAACCGAGCATCCTGCAACTAAAATAAAACAAAAATCAAAAACTATTCCACAATTTTGATATGTGAAATTCAATTAAAAATAAATTTACAATTAATAACTAATAGTTAAATAGTTATCACTTGATTAACTTACCACCCTAGACCCCAACAAACCCAGCATCTTGCAACTAAACTATAAGTAAAATAAATCAATATTAAACATGTATTTAACATAAACATATTTAGCACTCATTTAAGTAACTAATTAACAATTAATAATTCATTGTTATATAATATCTACTTCATTCATTTCCTACTCTATACCACTAAAAATCTAACAGCCGGAAAATAACATTTAATGAAATTAAATCAGTATCACATACATTTCATAATAAATATCAATCATATCTTTTAATGCAATTTACTGAATTATGCTTAATTAACTATTAGCTAATTAACTTCCCTCCCTGTCTCCTTACAACCCTAACAGCACACTATTAAACTATAAATTACTATTAAAAATTACATTAAAAAATCAAAACAATTAATAGCATTTATGTGAACAACAGTAACACATAAAATTAACGTATCGACTAAAATACACTAAAATAATTGAAAAACAATATTTTAACCACAATATTAGTGACAATTATATTAAAAACGTCATCATTGCCTAAAACAATATTAATTAAGCAATGAATGATAATTGTGTATTACAATATTTCTGCTATTTCTGTATTACAATATTTTTAACTCAATATTTTGTCAAAACACCAAACTATCATTAACCCCTTCGCTGCCAGACCTTTTCCCATCAGGTGCAGAGCCTTTTTTTGGCTATTTGGGGCAGTTCACTCTTAGGCCCTCATAACTTTTTGTCCACATAAGCTACCCACACCAAATTTGCGTCCTTTTTTGTGCTTTTAGCCTCTTTCCAGTTTGTGACAGAAATGGATGTGAAACCAATGCTGGATCCCATACAGCTAAACATTTTTGAAAAATAAATACAATTTTGAATTCAGCAAGGGGTCACTTGTATAGATCCTTCATGGTTTTCCTACAGAAAGTAACAGCTACAATAATAAAATATTGAAATTGAGGTGAAAAAAGAACCATTTCTGTCCACATTTTCTCCTATAACTTTTTCCAGCTATAGCAGATTTTGAAAGCAATATATCATTACATCTGCTGGACTCTTCTGGTTGTGGGGATATATAGGGCTTGTAGGTTCATCACGATCCCTAGGTACCCAGAGCCAATTCATTTGGTGCAATATAAAGAGTGAAAAATAGGTATCAAGGAAACCTTTGTGTTTCCAAAATGGGCACAAGATAAGGTGTTGAGAAGCAGTGGATATTTGCACATCTCCGAATTCCAGGGTCCCCATACTAGCATGTGAATTACAGGGCATTTCTCAAAGAGATATCTTTTTTAAACACTGTGGTACATTTCGAAGGAACAAATGTAAAGAAAGACAAGGGGCAATAACACTTGTTCTTCTATTCTGTCTTTCCCAAAATCGCCCGATCAAAATGGTACCTCACTTCTGTGGGTAGGCCTAATTCCCGTGACAGGAACGCACCAGGGACACATCACCTTTTTACATTGAAATCGGACGTATTTTTTGGAAAGTGTCTAGTTGTGGATTTTGGCCTGTAGCTTAGCCGGCACCTAGGGAAACCCACCAAAGCTGTGCATTTTTTAAAACTAGCCACCTAGGGATATCTAGAATGGGGTGACTTGTGGGGCTCTTACCAGGTTCTGATACCCAGAAACCTTTGCAAACCTCAAAATTTGGTGAGGAAAAGCACCTTTTCCTCACATTTTGGTGATAGAAAGTTCTGGAATCTGAGGGGAGCCACAACTTCCTTCCATCCAGCATTCCCCTGAGTCTCCTGATAAAAATGGTACCTCATTTGTGAGGGTAGGCCTAGTGCCCGCAACAAGAAATGACCAAAAACACAACATGGACACATCACATTTTCCCTAAGAAAACTGTTTTTTGCAAAGTGCCTAGCTGTGGATTTTGGCCACTAGCTCAACTGGCACCTAGGGACACCTAGCAAACCTATACATTTTTTAAAACAAGACACCTAGGGAAATTCACAGTGGGGTGACTTGAGGGTCTCTCACCCAGTTCTGACACCCAGAATCCTTTGCAAACCTCAAAATTTGGCAAACAAAACACTTCCCCCTCACATTTCGGTGCTTCAAAGTTCTGGAATCTGAGGGGAGTCACGAACTTCCTTCTACCCAGCGTTTCACCAGGTCTCCCGATAAAAATTGTACCTCACTTGTGTGGGCTGACCTAGTGCCAACGACTGGAAATGCCAGAAACACAACGAGGACCCATCACATTTTCGCAAGGAAAACTGACCTAATTTTTGCAAAGTGCCTAGCTGTGGATTTTGGTTTCTATCTCAGCCAGCACCTGGGGAAACCTAGCAAACCTATACATTTTAAAAAACTAGACATCTAGTGCCCGCAACAGGAAAGGGTCCAAAACACAACATGGACACAACTAAATTATCTATTACAAAACTACCTGTTTTTTTGCAAAGGGGCACCTACGTATTTGGACCTCGGCTTGGCAGCCATCTAGAGAAAGCTATCAAACCCAGACATTTTGGAGAACTAGATAACCAGTGGAGTCCAGGGAGGTGTGGTTTGAGTGGATTCCCCAAAATTTTCTTACCCAGACACCTTTGCAAACCTCACATTTAGCATAAACAATCACATTTTCCTCACTTTTCTTTGTAGGATCACCGTGCCAGCACAAATTTCCTGCCACCTAATGTTCCCCTTGGTTGGCCGATAAAATCAATATCTCACTTGTGTGGGTGGCCCAGGTGCCTGCAACAGGGAAGTGTCAAAAATGTGTAGAGATTGAGGGGATAGCACAACGAGCTGATAAGCACAATTTTTTAATACATTTTAGGCTGGCTCTGTTTTGGGAACCTATACTAGTGAGGTATTTTATTTGGGAGACTGAGGGGAACGCTGGGTGGTAGGAAATTTGTGCCAGAGAGGTGATCCTACAGAGAAAAGTGAGGTAAATGTGCTTTTTTAAGCACATTTTGAGGTTTGCAGAGGAGTCTTGGTAAGAAAATATTGAGGGATCCACACAAGCCGCACCTCACTGGACTCCACCAGGTGTCTAGTTTTAAAAAATGTCTGGGTTTGGTAGGTTTTGCTAGATGACTGCCGCTTCCAGGACCAAAATCGCAGGTGCCCCTCCCCCTGCAAATACAGGTTGTTCTGTAATAGATCATTTGATGTGTCCACATCCTTCTGTGATGTTCCAAACATTCAAATTATGAAAAGAAACATCCTTAGGTTATGATAAAAAGACCCCTCACCCACCAACCTAGTTGGCGGCATGCTTCATCATCGGGGACCCACCGAGACACCCAGCATGTCACAGGTGTGCTTCGACACCTGATTACAGCAGAGCATTTTTTTTCAATTTTTAATTTTACCACACATATTGGTTGGATTTGGCACGAGGGTGAGTGATGGTTCAATACATCAAATTTTATTTACAAGGGATTTCACAAAAATTAAATGCACTGTTAATAACTGAAAGGCCAAAAAACGAAACCAATGACTCACAGCTCATGAGCTGTAAAGCCACATCAAGGCACCAACCGCTTTACAATTCACGCACCTTTCATACATGATATGCACAAGACCATTCATGCCGCCAGCCGCGGGCCCAGCACATTACAACACTCACATCAACAGACAGCACCATTCAAAGGCCCATCACTTTCATACGCCCTCATGCCTGACACAGCAATCACACCAGCTGATGGAGTCTGTGGACTGGCATTTGGATAGCAGTGCCACTATTTACACCATCAGTCAAGCACAACTCCATGAACACCGCCATCACTTTTTTTTAACAAAAAAGAAAACACTAACTAATTATAAGTAAGTACAAAACTACAAACACCAAAGCTCTAACTAAATACATGACACTAATGCCTACTGTGAAACTGAATAAAAAATATAAAACAATATAGAACAGGCAGTTTACCCTCACAGTAGTTTCAAATAATTATTTTGGGTGTGGTAACTCCTGAAACAGCTGGCCATACACAGCCCAGGATTAGAAGGACAATACGAGTCTCCCTCTGGATACCTCTTCGGGCACAGACTCTACATTTCTTAGTGGGAAAGTCTTTTTTTGGGAGCGGGAGGAATCTGATCAGGAAAGTGGTGATCTTTCAATCTAGTCACGTTTTCCACCACTGCTACTCTAGGAACTCTTGCCTGTTCCACCACAACAAGGCCCTCTATCACTGACTCCTGAAATTTAACAAATTTGATCCTTGACTCAGGAGAACAATCCTTGAACACAATAAAAGCATTAAAAGTTGCTAGATGGAACAAATGTATAGTCAACTTTTCATACCAAACCTAAAGCTTACGAACAGCAGAGTAAGGTTCCAACCTCTGATCTACTCTATCGACACCGCCCATGTGCTTATTGTAGTCCAAAATGCACACAGGTTTGCACACTTCGGCATCCTGACCCCAAACAGTCAAAGAGGAAGTATGCTCATCATGGATGATAGTCAGCATGTACAAATCCCTTCTGTCTGCAAATTTCAGAGCTAGCAGCTCATCATTATGCAAGGCACTGCACTATCCCCTCTCAAGTTTTTTACAGACAGGCTCCCTTGGATAGCCTTTCCGGTGAGAGCAGATTGTGCCACAAGCAACAGTGTCCACTCTGAACAATTCCCTGAACAACTGCACTCCAGTGTAGAAGTCATCTAGGTACAAATGGTGACCTTTGTTAAACAGTTGTCTACCAAGTGCCCACACAATTTTCTCACTAACTCCAAAACCAGGCAGACAACCGGGGGGGTCAATACTGGAATCCCTAACAGTGCAGACCCGGAAATTATAAACATATCCTGTACTACTTTCAGACAGGATATCCATCTTAATTCCATACGTGCCCTCTTGCTAGGAATGTACTGCCTAAAACCCAAACGGTCCTTGAACAGGACCAAAGACTCATCTACAGATATTTCTTTCCCTATAACATAGACCTCTGAAAACTGATCTACGAAATGATCAAGGACAGGCCTAATCTTCAAAGGAATGTCAGAATCAGGGTGATCTTGTGGCAAGGCTAAAGCATTGAAACAAAACAGAGCATCCGAAGAAAAAGCAAATACTGATTATGAGTCATGGTTGCAGGAAATATAGCCGTTGCCATCAAGGGACTAGTAGACCAATAAGAAGCCAGTGACAGCTTCCTTAACAACCCCATCAAAAAAGTCAAACCCAGGAACTTTTTCATCTCTTCCAGATTTGTGGGAATCCACTGGGTAGCTGTAGACTGTGGCCTATGTCTGTCAGCGTTGTCCCTAAAAATACTGTTCTGCATACAAATTAGTCTGCTCAACAATCTCTTCCAAAAATACATTGGCCATAAACAACTGAAAGAAATGTACAGGCAAAATGTTTTCTGTATTCACTCTATACTCTGGGAGACTAGTAAAGCCAGGCAACTCTGGCTGCTCCATGTTTGGGGCAACCCAGAGTTCAGGTCTTCCAATAGGAAACCTTTCAGCCCCAGGCTGCTGCACTATTGGCACATCAGTGTCCTCCTCTAAAACAGGCCCTTCATCTGCACTGAGAGTGGCTTTATAATCAGAAGATTCCTCTTGAACAGAAAATTAATTGCCAACATCTCTCACTTCCTCCTCTGCCTCAGATGCAGTCAGTCTCATAATCATGATCAGAAGACAACTCCAGAAGAATACCAACAACCTGCTGAGCAGTGACCCTGCGGCTAGCCATGATCCTTTCTAAGAAATGTAACTTGACAAATGCGCCAACAACAACCAGCACTGTCTAAAATAAGTAATAAACAAAGTGTGGCTTTATCACAAAGAGTTATGTACTCAAAAACTATACCACTCACTTGCCTGAAAACTCTAGACCCACCAGCAACTACTCTGCACAGACGCAGCAATCACCAATGATACCCCACTAAAAAGACAAAAGAAGAAAATTAGACATGACAACACAAATATCATTGTGCAGAAATCTAAGGACAATTTCACACACCATCCTGCATTCAGTACACCACCTACAAAAATGCCATTAATGCATGGCAACAACACTTTTTTGGAGTAAATAGTTTTTTCTTGCCTAAAACATGCAACTATGCAAACTGCAGATCAACCACTGCCAAATCTGCAAGGAGTTACACGAAGGTTAACAAAAAGCTTTGAACTGGAACAAAACGGAGAAATAAAGTGAATGCAAATACTTTGCCAGTTGACAAACACCCCGCCACCAAACATTTAAAATGTTTCCCTGGTGTCTAGTGGTTTCTATCCCCCTTGGGGCAGATGAGCCAAAAAAAACTAGGCTAATGGCCAATAGTTATGTGTGCCCTTTGGGGGGATGACCCTTGGCCATGGGACAGCCCCCTCACACACAAAAAACTGAAACAAAAACAATCCCTGGTGCCTTAGTGGATTCTGCCCCCCTTGGGGACAGGTGGGCCTAAAACAAATAGGCCGATCTTCCCCAAAGGGGGGCAGAAATCATCAACAGTTGTGTGTCCCCTTTGGGGAGCGACCCTTGCCAAAGGGGTCGCCCCCACACAAAAAAAAAACTAAAATTAAACCCTGGTGTCTTTGTGGCTTGGGGACAGATGGGCCTAAAATAAATGGCCAATCTGCCCCCAAGGGGGGCACAAATGCCCAACAATCATGTGCGTCATTTGGGGGTGCAACCCATGGCCAAGGGGCTGCCCCCACACAAACAAAACTGAAACAAAAACAATCCCTGGCACCTAAGTGAATTTTGCCCCCCTAAAGGGCAGATGGGCCTACAAAGATAGGCTGACATGTCAATAGTTGTGCGCCCCCCTTCAGGAGCAACCCTTGCCCAAGGGGTCGGCCAACAAACAAAACAAACACACAAACACAGATCCCTGGTGCACAGTTGGTTTCGACCCACCCAGGGACCAGATTGGCCGAAAACATGGCCGTTCTAGCCCATGTAGGGCCGAAATATACAAAAAAATCTTGCCCCCAGGGCAGCAACCCTCCCCCAAGGGGTCACTGCCCTAAAACATAATTATAAGTTCATCCCTGGTGTCTAGTGGGTTTCAATCTCCTGGGGGGTGGCATTTCGGCCAACAAAATGGCCGATCTAGCCCCCAGTAGGGCCAAAACACCAATCGAATATTTCCACCCAAGGGAGTGTCCCTTGCCTAAGGGGTCACTCCCCAAAATAAACAAAAAAACATGCCTAGTGGGTGGATTCCTGGGCCGCGATCGTGGAGCAGGAATCCATTCAAAACAGGCACAGGGTGAAGGGAAAAACTCTCTCCTTTCCCCATGTGTCTGTTTTCCCCCAATCCCTGCCCCCCAGGAGAAGGGCTTACCTTAAGTACGTCCTCTCTCCAAATGCGCTGGAAGCAAATGGGTTCCAGCGCATCCCCGACAGCATTTGATGACATTGGCGCGACATCATCAGATCGCCAAGAGGGGGTCAGAGGTGGAAGGGGAAGCGATTCCCCTTCCATCCCTGCCCAGGGGAGGGGGTTGGGAGCCCACAGTGGAGTGCTAGCGCTCCCCCCCATGAGCCTGGAGCAGGACGAGTTGGACTAATCCTCGGGACATGGCAACCGTGGCCGAGGGAAAGAACAGCTCGTCCTAGGCACCCAAGGGGTGAGAAGGATGTTAAATAAATGAGCCTGCATTTATTTAATGATTAATTGCAGTTAAAGAAAGAAAGTAACTAGGGTGTTCTGCACCGCTTAACTTCAGGAAAACCTTCATATTTAAAGATATTATTGCAGCAAACATGTTAAAGTATGATAAGTCTTTCAAAATGTAAAAAGTGTATTTCATTAACTGGCAGAACCTTTTCACCTGTGATGGTTTCCAAACAAGAATTTAGAAACATTCATGCTTCCTCCCCACCTTGACAACAATGCTAATAGTGAACTAAGGGCCAGATGTACGAAAGGATTTTACCCATTCTGTGTCTATGGGAAAAAGCTTTCGTACATATGCCCTAAGCAGCAAGTCAATAGATATGTGCCCCCTTTGGGCAGTCGGGGTTCCTTTAATACATTATCAACACCATACTTTATTGAAACAAACACAGGAGAAGATTTTCTACAGCGCTCATCATGAAGTCCTTTATTTCAAGGTCCTCTTATATGTGATAATAAGGAATAAAGATAGGAAGTTGAAACAAAACAATTGCATGGGATCCCACATTTGGTTTGGTGGGGAAGCCAGGATTGATCCCAAATTTTTATAGTCCACACAGTGCAATTCAATTAAGCAAGAAACTAGATATACATGCTTTCCTTCCCTCTCACCACCCTGTCCTGACAACCAACCTGCTGGCATCAGTGCTTACACCACAGCCCAAACATTTTGACCCGTGGGAAGATGTTTGGGAGCACTCGTGATATAGGCCTATGTATAGTATTGTCACTCACTTGCATGTGGTCATGTATTCACTGCATAATATGTTCAGAATTGCCACGAGAAAGAGCTCAAAGGGAAGTTTTGTTCCTGCTACTATTTCTCTAAAAGTAGTTTCCTAATATCTTTACACTGGAAACACACTTTGAAAGAAACATTCTACTAACTAACTCTAAATCTCCAAGTGTGTCAAAAAGATTTGTAGAGGTAGTAGGGCAGCATGTGCGAGCAATCCACCAGTTTGATGAACCCCAGACATCACAGTCCACTCAGATACTTGTTACAAGCACATAAACACTTGCCATTTCAAGATACGAGGAGAAGGGAGCCGCTGAAAACAGCTGAATCAGAGGGTTTGTGTTGATCTGCCATTTATCAACTCATAATTAACTGTTAATTTGCCAGTCTTTAAGTCGAAGCGCAGCTCTAATTTATCACATTTACGTGGACTTTGTCAAAACTTTCGGAGTGCTAAACAGACCCTCTATGTTTCTATGTCTCTCCTTAGTGTGTTATATTTCACTGAAAAAACATTTGCTTCTAACAGTTTGCTTTGTACTTAAAGAGATAAAATTCTGAAGGCTGGCCAAAACAGGAAAACCTATGCCTGTCTGAGTTTTACCATTAATGGATCCAAGCATGTAACAGATACTTTTGTCATGGCATTTTAACAATTATTATTTTCAGGAACACAAGTCTATGTAGATAATTGCACACAAGTTACGGAAAATCTATTCTTTTTCATAAGAAAATCGTTTCAAGATGTAGCTTATTTTTTTAAACATGAATTCGAAAGTATAATAAATAAAATATGAAAATATGAAATCGGCACCATACGAAAACACTAGGATGCAAGATCAGATCTTACAAAAATAATGATTACAGTTTTTTCTGTGTATATTCCTTTTTGGGTTAGCCAAAATAAGTGCACTTGAAATAGATACCACCTGCCAAATGAATTCCTCTTGACATTCCAGTACTTTAGTCTGCAGCTTTTCATCTTCTCACGGAATATACCATTATCAAATGCTGTAGTTCCAGTTCAAACATTTGTGTTTCAATAAACCCTGCTGTATTCCAAGACTTTAATACAATGCAACATGTCGCTGGTCAGCAATAGCCCAGACATGAAATTTATGAGGTGTTCCACACATCATAATGATCTGTTGTGCCAACATGTTGCCTTCATTTGATCATTTTAATGTATTTTTGGTATATGTGTTGTCACCATTTGTTGCCAAATTTTGTGCAGATGCTTCACACAGTGCCTGTGTTATTAGCAAATGAACATTTTATGCACGCTTTTGTAACTCAGATTATCCGTCCCCCCTCAAGCCCGTTGGTCGATGTGCACGAACTTAAATGTATAAAAAAAAAGGTTAAATGTACAACGCTCCTACCAAATATTATGGAGGTCTATCTAACAGTGTCAATAATATTAGTTAATCAAGTAATCAAAAGTATTTTTGACACCCTCCTTCCCTAACTTAGCCCCTTATTGGATGTTCACAAAACCTATTATATCTGCAATGGGCATCACAAACTTACCACTTGCCACACTTGACACATATTGATCAAACACAGCCAAGGAAAATAAAAATGTTATTGACTCCCTCTTTAATTATGCACACCTTTAAGAAATGGCAGAACACTTGAGATAAAATACCAATAGAAAACTAATCCTTGCTATCTTGTGCCAAATTTTGTGCAGACTCTTCACATAGTGCCAGATATATTAGCAAATTAATACTTTCTTGCCACCTTCTTTTCAATTGCTCTACCCCGTTATGAATATGCATAAATTAGAAAATAGCAATAGTAATCTGAACGTACTAAGTTTCTGCTACATCTCAAGCATATTCGTCAAATGACGCCAAATTTATATGCAAATAAACAGTGATTTTTCAACTGACAGGATATAAACAAGCATTGGCAAAGCCAATAGGTTTCGCCTACGCAAGGTCTGTTGACTTTGTCAATGTTATTTTAGACATATAGAACTTGCCTGCTGCTGACATCTATTTTCGACCGGTGGATCAAAATATCGATCGACAGAGGGCAAAAGAAGATGTTTGTTTTTCTAGCAATTGAGCACTACAACAGAGACACCTGTTAATTAGATTGCTCAATGTGAGAAAGTAGCCTCTTTTCTAGCATGGTTACCTCCTCTTTTGGCCTGTTTCTGAGTTTGTGTCAGTGTGTTTTTACTGTGTCACTGGGATCCTGCTAGCTAGGACCTCAGTGCTCATAGTGTAAATCCTATATGTCAGTGTGTTTTGCCTGTCTCACTGGGATCCTGCTAGCCAGGACCCCAGTGTTCATAGTTTGTGGCCTAATGTGTGTGTTGTTAGTAGTGCTTAACTGTGTCACTGAGGCTCTGCTAACCAGAACCTCAGTGCTTATGCTCTCTTTGCTTTTAAATTTGTCACTATAGGCTAGTGACTTCACTTATCAATTCCAGTTGGCACACTGGACCCCCCTTATAAGTCCCTAGTATATGGTACCTAGGTACCCAGGGTATTTGGGTTCCAGGAGGTCCTTCTGGACTGCAGCATTTCTTTTGCCACCCACAAGGAGCTCAGATAAACCCTTACATAGGACTGCCACTGCAGCCTGCGTGAAATAGTGCACACACTATGTCACAGCCATTTTCACTGCACTTAAGTAACTTATAAGTCACCTATATGTCTAGCCTTCATTTACTGAAGGCTAGGTGCAAAGTTACTAAGTGTGAGGGCACCCTTGCACTAGCAAAGGTGCCCCCACGAAGTCCAGGGCCAATTCCCCAGACTTTGTGAGTGCGGGGACACCGTTACACGTGTGCACTACATGTAGGTCAATACCTATATGTAGCTTCACAATGGTAACCCTGAATATGGCCATGCAACATGTCTAAGATCATGGAATTATCCCCTCGTTCCAAATATGGTATTGGGGAGCCAATTCCATGCTTCGTAGGGGCTCCACCATGGGCCCCAGTACTGCCAAACCAGCACCTCTGAGGCTTGCACTGCAGCTACATCTGCTGCCACCTCACAGAAAGGGGTCTGCCCTCCGGGGGTCTGAGCAGCTCAGTCCCAGGAAGGCAGAACAAAGCATTTCCTTTGGGATGAGGGTGTTACACCCTCTCCCTTTGGAAATAGGTGTCACAGGCTTGAGAGGGGTAGACTCCCAGAGCCTCTGGAAATGCTTTGAAGGGCACAGATGGTGCCCTCCTTGCATAAACCAGTCTACACCGGTTCAGGGACCCCAAGTCCCTGCTCTGGCACAAAACTGGACAAAGGAAAGGGGAGTGACCACTCCCCTGTCCATCACCACCCCACGGGTGGTGCCCATAGCTCCTCCAGTATGTCCCAGACTTCAGCCATCTTGTTTTCCAAGATGTGGGGACACTCTGGAGGACTCTGAGTGGCCAGTGTCAGCAGGTGATATCAGAGATCCGTCCTGATAGGTCCATACCTGATAAGGTGGCCAATCCTCCTCTCAGGGCTATTTAGGGTCTCTCCTGTGGGTTTCTCTTCAGATTCTGCTTGCAAGTTTCCATCAGGAATCCTCTGCAACTACTACTTCATCCTCTGACCTCGGATCGACCGCAGACTGCTCCAGGAACTGCTGTAACAGCAACAAAGTATCCATCCAGAAGGGCTACTTTTCCTCTGCAACTTGAGCTCCAGTCAGCAACTGCAACAGTTTCCATGGTGTGCACGCTCTGGAGACTCCCTGTCTTCACCCTGCACCAGAAGGACTGAAGAAATCTCCAGTGGAGTGACAGAGTCACTTCCCTGCAAGCACCTTCTAAGATGACAAGCGGTTCTCTTGGACTCCTCTCCTGACGATGAGCATGCTCCTTGGAACACAGGTGGTGGACCCCTATGACACAGACTGTCCTAAAGTCCTGCTGCCCAAATTTGGAGGAGGTAAGAGCTTGCCTTCCCCGTTTCTGACAGTACCCCTGTGCACCTCGTCATCTTCACCTTCTGAGGTCTCTGTGCACTATTTGCAAGAATCCTTCGTGCACAGCCTGGCCCAGGTCCCCAGCACTCTATCCTGCGACGCTCAACTTGGTCAGTTGTTCTCGGGCAGCTTGGGACCCTCTTTTGTAGTGCTGTAACAACCACAATTTGCACCTTCTTTGTCCCCGTGTCCTGGGACCTCCGTGGGTGCTGCCTGGTCATCTGTGGGTTCCCTCCAGTGTTGGGAGCCCCCTCTGCCTCCTCAGTCCAAGTTGAGGCCCCCAGGTCGCTCCTGGGTCCAAGCAGCACCACTTTGATGCAATCTGAAACATTGCTTGAACCAAGGCATGTTGGATGAATCCAGTGCCGAAACTCACCTGCATCCAACATCTGCATGTGGGACATCCATTGCATCATGCAGGAACCCACAGCCATCTTCCTTTGGTGCACTTCTGCAATCTTTTTCCAACTAGGGACCCTTCTTTTGTACCATCTTCTAGGTTGGCAGGGGCTCCTGTCCTTCCGGAACCTTCTCTGACTTCGGGGCTTGGTCTCCTCTCTTTGCAGGTCTTCAGGTCCAGGAATCCACCATTTGTTGTTTGCAGTCTTAATTGGTTCTTGCAATAACTCTAATCACAACTTGTAGTGTGTGCTAATGAAACTTGCAGTACTTTACTCCTACTTTCCTGGGCTCTGGGGTGGGGTATTTTACTCACCTTTGTGGTTTTCTTACCCTCCCAGCGATTCTCTACACACTACACTTGTCTAGAGGGGAATTTGTGATTCGCATTCCGCTTTCTTAGTATATGGTTTGTATTGCCCCTTCACCTATTTTCTCCTACTGCATTCTATACCATTTACTACTGTTTCCACTATCCTTTGTCTAATTACTTACCTTATTTTGGTGTCTAGTGTATATATTGTGTATAATACTTACCTACAGAAGGAGTATTGCCTTGAAGATATTTTTGGCCTTGTGTCAACCAAATAAACTACCTTTATTTTTGTCAACACTGAGTATTGTCTTTACTTGTGTATAAGTACTGCGTAACTATAGTGGTATTGCAGGAGCTTTGCATGTCTCCTAGTTCGGCCTAAGCTGCTAGAACACTACTACATTTCACTAATAAGGGATAACTGGACCTTGTATAAGGTGTAAGTACCCAAGGTACCCACTACAAACCAGGCCAGTCTCCTACACTTAAAAACAGTAAATCTGCTTTTAAAGTCGTGTTGCACATAAACTGGATGGATGTCTGATACCTGTTACCTACATTCACAATGGGTGAAGCCAGAACTGCATGTTCAATATCGCAAAGATAATACAGTAGCAGTACTAAGTAATTAGCAAGAGATCTTTAGATTTAAAGAGGCTGCTGAGTGCTAAAGATTGGTAGTTCCTGTGTAATGGGTGAGGGTTCCTCTATACAAACTGCCCTGTTCATATAAAGGTTCAGTGCACGAGCTATGCAGCGTTTCGATGGGTGATAACCCCAACCATCTCCTGTGCATGGTCTAGGGCAGTTTCCCTGTTAAACGTCGCTCTCTCAGTACTTTGCGTACTGTGCACAGCAAACAACTCCTTGTCTTTTGGGGTCTTGACTGTGCCTTTGATGGTGTTGGGGCTCGGGTCGGGCTCCGGACTGCCTTCGCTCTCAAACATTGCACCAGCAACAGCGTAAGGGAAAAAATGTGATTGTTACTGTGGGAAAAGTGAATAGGACAGGTTCGAACCCTAGGATGCATGAAGTTCACAGCATGGAGAAGTTCACATCATCAGCAAATGTACTAAATAGGTTCCCCTTCAAACCCCCCAAAAAAGTACCTGCAAAACAACGAGTTGCTAGCAGAGGACACTGGTCAGTAGCTTCTGGTAGTGACCGGAAGCTGTATTTCGTTCAGACTCCACACGACAGCATGGACGGGAAAGGAGAGCAAGAAGTCAAAGCAGATGAAGTGCTGTCCAATCCGAAGCCAGTATATTAGTGCCGGTAGACTAAGCCAATGGTAAATTACGGTTAGTAAGGGACGGGTTCCAAGCCTCTTTTAAGGTTTTTTATTGACAAAAGATTTCGGAAGTACAGCCTGCCAGTGCACGCTTGCAGGCAAACCAAAAAATGTTAACTCTTTAAATCTCACCAGGCTCTTTTTTTTAAATGTAAATATTTCAAAACTACTGAATGGATTAATACCAAATCAATAAAAGCAAAGCTTTTGGAGTAAAGTTCTACTCCCATGTCAAGTTCGGTGTTAATCTGTTCAATTGTTTTTGCTCTATCATTCAAAACAATTTCCTGGTAAAATGGGGAATGATACCGTTTTCGGCTCCACTTAACTTTTTTCTCAAAGGACAGTTGTTCACAAAACTAGGAATGTCAACACAGCTGAATGAGCTAGCACGTTTTGTAGTTTCATGCAAATCTCTCTACGTTTTCAAGAGTTATTAGCAAACCAACTAATGCATTTTTAATGAAAAGTTCATTAACTGAACCATAACTATAAAACTGACAGTCAGTGCCATTGTGTATAAAATGTATGTAAAAAAAATAGTATCTATAAATATATCTGCAAAAAAACAGTTCCCCAGCTCTTTTCTGCGGCCTGGGCCCCAGAGCGAGTTGCAAGAGCTCATTGTTGCCAAATAACATATCAATCAAATAATCTGATTACACATATGCGTTAAAATGTAGTAACATGCATGAATATTATTTTCAGCACAACGTTCTCAGACAATTCCAATTTAAGGAATGCAATCTAGGCCAGTAGCCCTTTATTTCAGTACAAAATATTCCTACTCAGAGGCTCACCCAGCATAATGTACTCAAATTCAAAAAATAAAAATAAAGAAAAAAACACCCAGACAATGCCAACATGCTCACTGAACAACAGCGATTTTTTATATGTAGGAAATAAGCATTGCCAGTTGTGGGTGGGCCATTACTTATTTGGCATATGTATAATATTTTTTTCATTTTTTTGTTTTTACAGGTGCTTAATACTTGAATATTCTTTTGTATTTTCAGAGCCGACGACTGGATTAAGTTGAAATAATTCTGGGATTACGCTTTAAGAGGCGATATGAGTCTATTTTCTGTGCACATAAGGTAAAGGGGTATTCTGTTTTTGCTTTTTCTTGATTTGGTTTTATACATGATTTTTAAGGGAGATTGTGCACTGTATGGCTGTGACAAAGATCCTTGCGATCAAAACAGGTTGCCGCAATAGATCTTCTATGTGAAAATCGCATCCTGGAGTGTAATTCTTGATGTTTTCATGAAGTCAACAATACAGTTATGACTGGGTAGTCATAGATACCCAATGGCTCTTGCCACTGGGTAGTAATGACTGCTTTTCCAAAGACAAAGTTGGTTATGAGCATAACTTTGGAACCGTTTGATGAATTTTCATAAAACTTTCCAAAAAAAACTAATTCAGTTCAGCTCTTTCCTGGAAAGCTTCATGATGATCAGTCAAGTAAGGGGTGAAAAAAAGAGGGGTCAAGAAAGCAAATATCCTCATGCATTTTCCATAGGCCTTTTAAGCAGTGCTACAGCAAAAACTGCTGAACAGATTTACACAAACTTTTACAGGTAGCTAGACATAGGTCTGCAGACTGTACATTTTGTAATTTGGTGTAAATCTGTACAGTAGTTTTTGAAAAATATATGTTTAAAAATATTTGTATATCTGGGCCATTGGGATCTCTGGAGGCTCGCAAGAGTCTTGTGGGAGCACCAATTTAAAAATAGAGGGCCATATTTATGGGGATTTGGCACAGGGCAGCGAGGCAGGTCACCTTGCCCTGTGTCAAACTGAAAGGGCAGGAATGCACCTTATCTATAGCAAATGGCACATTAATGTCCTTTCTCCCTGTGCTGGTGCACAATGGGCTGCCTAGCGCCAATGCAGGCACCCTTGCATGGTGCATGTAGAATTGTTTTTGTGCAGGAAGGGACATCCTTTCTGTACAAAAACAATCCTGGGAGGCATTTTCCTCTTTCTATGTGTTCTGCAGAATGCAGCACAAATAGAAAGAGGAACAAAATGAGGAGAAATAAAGAGATTTCTCCTTGTTTCACCTGCCTGAGGAAGCATAAGGTTTTGGCACATCCACAGGTTTACAAGTTCTTGTAAATCTAGGGCTGCCTCAAAATCCATGGGTTTTGTGTGAGAACACCCAGTGCAACGCCCATGGAATGTGTCCTTAATGCACAGTAAGGCAACGCAGTGATTTACACCATCTTGCCTTACTCCATATCTATGAGGCCATTCAAATCCATGCATAGTGCTTTGCGTGGATCATAGATATGATCTGGAGTTTTGCCCTACGGTTGCGTCACAAAAATTGTGGTGGTGCAAGAGGCTCATAAATATGCTCCACAGTCTTCTGATTGGTCAAGGGAGCTTTTTTGGGACAGGGAAGCAGAACAAGCCCTGTGATTAAAACCTGCTGCACACAACCAAAAGGTGTGTGCAGCGTAGGATTGGGGCCCTGCGGGGAGCTGGAAGCAGGGCCCAGAAGCAAAACAAGCCCAGTGGCTAACCCCACATCATGCATGAGCAAAGGCACTGTAATGCGTGGGGTTGGCTGCCTTATGGTGGCTGCGTGCGGGGAGTTGAAGTCAGGGCCAGGCAGCAAGCCAGGCCCAGTGTTCAACCTGAGACCATGTGCGACAAAAGGCTGTGTGCAGCACGAGGTTGGCTGTCTGTGGGGGGGTTGGCTACCTCTGGGTAGGTTGGCCACAGGTTTGACCCTCTCAGGGCACAGCCAAAAGCAGTGTGCAGCGTGGGGTTAGCTACCTGTAGACACCCACGCCCCCTGGGGTGTTGACTTTATGCATGGTAACAAAATACAACTTTACATTGAAAACAAACCCTAGACATTCACTGAAAAAAGCAAAGATTAAACTAGCATTATGGTTGGATGTGAGAAAAAGATGTGTCTTTGTTTAAAAAAGCATTACAAATTTACAGAAAAAACTAACGGATAAAGTGACATTATAGTTAGGTGAATATGTCAGTGATAAAATTAACTTGTGCCCCACCATGCACTGCTTATGACCTCATGTATTACATCACTGATGACATGTTCTATAACATAATTTATGACATCACTGATGGCATCTCAAATGAAATCATTGATGACAACACTGATGACATCACCCAAGCTTATTTTGCACATGTTATTCTATAAAACAGTATGGCATTAGAGGCCTAAGAGTAAGTATAAAATAGCTCAGAAGAATATGAAGCATCATTAATGCCAACACAGACACAACTCCCGTAGGTGCAGCAAGCTTGTGTTATGTGCGCAGTTGACACTATACCATACACTTCACTGGTACTCTAGTTCATATTAACAATTAACTACAGATTTGTGGGAAACTCTCATTGCACACAGTATTCAACTGTTCAGAAAAAGACATGTTCCGGAAGATACTCAGTGTCTGTTCCAAAATTAATGTCCTACTACAGACAGCTTTTATCTGTATCAAACCCCTCACTTCACTGAACTTACATACAGAAATTAATTTGGTCTAAGTAGAAGAATTGATTCTGTAAACAGTTTTTACTCTATTGAGAAAGTTTACCACATTGCAGACAGTGAAACTCTCGTGCGAAATACACTACAGAGTATTTAAAAAGTATGTATTTAGAACAGTGTACTGTCTGTGCAAACTTGTCAAAAAAGACACTATTTACTTAAAATAACCATGGTCTGAAAATCATACTACCTGTAGACTTCATGCTGTGGAGAAATCCTTACAGATTGCCGATCTTTTGAAGCTAAACAAGCACAAATATACAGCTTAGTATCTGGTGCACGCGGTCTTTCATATTATGTAGAAATTGACATGCTACAACAATGCTTTCCAAAAGCTCTAGGCTGCTTATAATACTTACACCCTCATTACGAGTTTGGCGGTCTCACCATTGGACCACCAAATTCGCAGGGAGGATGTTAGAGCCATGGCAGTGGCGTCCCTTCCCCGAGCGTATTATATGTTCCTGCGGCGCTGACCAGTCCAGCGGGAACAAGATAGCACTCAGCTCCCTTAAAGGAGCTGAGTGCTATCTCATAGCACAAAGGGAACCGACAGACAGACAGTGCAAATTTTGAGAATGCTGGGCAGGGGGGGACCCTAAACCTCTCATGCCCATGGGGGGCAGTGCAGGGACCTCCTGTGGCTCCCTGCACTTGTTCTCCACCAGCCTTTTCATGATGGGGAAACCATTATGAAAAAGGCTGGAGAAGAACAAAGTTGTAATCAGCCAGTCAGCGCTGAGTACATCGCCATCCTGGCTGACTACAACCAAGACTGCCATCAGCCCGTTGGGAACAATGTTCCCGGCAGGGACGGTGTTCCTCTGGTGGGTCCCCTTGCCAGGGTCATAATTGGGTGGTTGAACCGCCCATAGTGCAGCCGTACAACCGTCAACGTCAGTGTAGCTGTCCTGAGACCACCACACTCATAATGAGGCCCTATATGAGGCCTGTTGGAAAGTTTTCTGAAGAACCAAAAGACTTGTGTGGAACACACTGGACACAAATTGTCAATTACTGGGTGCAAAAAGAGTTACTCTTCAATACAAAGAATTAAAACATGTTCAATACATCTGCATACCTATGCTGCATTAGAGGAATATGCATTTTGAAAATACTTAGACCCATTAACTGGACACAGGTTGTACAAAATTAGGTAGAAAAGTAAAATGGTAGTTACCCAACATTATGTAAACTACACATTAAACTAGAACACTCATTGGATTATGTCATCAGTGATGTAATCAAAATGTCATTTGAGATATAATCGGTGATGTCTTAAATGATGTCATAGAACATGTCATGAGTGATGTAAGATGCGAGGTCATAAACAGTGCATGATGGGTGCACAAGTTGTAGTTATAGTTAGATCAACTACATATATACAATGCCGTACAATACGAAAGGCCGATGACTGAGGTCCTTTATAAGAAAAAGGAACTCCAAAAGGCAATATGCTTATCATGTAAGCCAGGGGGTTCTTTATGCCATATGATACATGCCCACACCTTCATCTTTCCCACAAACCACTTAAATCCTTAGCTTGCAACTCATGTCATATGATGGATCATGCAGGTTTCCAAACATGAAGAATAAAAATAAGAGCTGTACTGTAAAACTAAACCAATCAAAACCCTGTTGGCTATGTGATGCAAACAGGCATTAGAAATGTTTCGATACAAGCCAGTTTTGATTTAAAAAAAAGCTGCAATAGCTCAGAACCTGTGTAATATGTAAAAAGATTCTAGCTTTTCTCTGCCTAAGGAGTGCAAAAATGCAAATTCTCTCTGCTTGTTATTATAAGCTATTTAAATAGAGCAGAAAAAAGCAATGTTCTGTTTGTTGCCTTAAACAGCTGTATGTCTTTCACCTTGGCTGCTGGCAGGCATTGTGACATCATAACTCGATTGTAATAATGACTGTAAAAACCTTATAATAGTCATTTTTTTATGTCTTTTCTTTATAATCAGTGACTTGGTGAATCACAAGTCACCTATCACAAATAAATCAGTGACTGCCATTTATACAGGGATTACAGAATCCCAAGTATTGTGTGTGTTTGTGTGTGTCGATATATATATATATATATATATATATATATATATATATATGTATGTGTGTGCGTGTGTGTGTCAATATATATATATTCCTTGAAAAAAGTTACAGGGACATTACACTTAGGTTGGTGTCTTACCCACACAAACCATAGAAATTCTGCGGTTATAGTTACACTTACAGTAATACTTATATTAAGAAAATATAATTCATTGCCTGAAGTTACTTTCCTACACAAGTTAAAGTTTCTTCAGATAAGTATAATGACTCTCCTATTCATCTCACATTTATTACTAAATTGTAGACTTATAGGTGGAGATCCCCACAACCGGGACTGAGATCTGTAACCTTAACGTCTGCACTTCTGTGTACGTTATGTTCTGTGAGTTCCTCAATCTCAATATTACCACTTAGGTTGAACTTTGATTGACAGGTTCTTTCCCACTGGGCATGGCCTCAGAGATTTCAGACTGACCAACTCTAGAGAGGGATCTCAAAGAGATTTCTTGACTAAAGAGTTCATTAATACTGAAATTTAAGTGCTCACTCTTTTAATTTTGATACAATTGGATTACATCCAGTTGGCACATTTAATTCCTTTATACGTCCCTCGCAAAGTGGCACTACGTGTACCCAGGGTATGTAAATTAAATGCTACTATTGGGCCTATATCCTTATCACTTATTGTGCCACCCATTAAGGTATCCTCCCAAAATATGCCTCAGGCCTGTCATGGCAACCTGTTTGCAGCTTAAAACTATGAATTTGACTTGGCAACATAACCCCTTTATGTTGCCAAGCCTACAGCACCCTTTTTAATACCTATACATTACACCTGGGGTAGGCCCTAAATAGCCCATAGAGGAGGATGCTTCATGTTTAATAAAAGTTGGAGATAGACTTTTAATGTTTACAAGCTCTGGTAATAAAAAAACTCACAAATTCATTTTTCACTACTATGAGGTCTACTTCTCCCAATGGATAACATAGGGTTGCCTTATTAAATTTAATAAGCGATAACAGGTAAGTTTGGTGTCTAATGAAGTCTAATTTATAATCCCCTTTAATGATAAAGTCAGATTTTACATTACAATTCTGAAAATAACACTTTTAAAAAGGAGGCATTTTCTTGTCCTAACCATTTGGTGCCTGCAGCCTGTTTTCTGGGTCACATGACCAAGTGTAGTTGGAGTTTGGCCTTTGTGTTTTCCTCCCAGAAAGCCATACAATAGAGGGCCCTTTTGTTGGCAGGATGGGCCATTAGAGCAGGATGAGGGGGGGCAGACCTGCTCACAGCAATACTTGTATTTTAAAAACCCTGCCTCAGCTCATACACAAAGAACTTCACACTAGCCTATTGTGACTGTAGACAGCGTGGAGCCAAGGCAGGGAGCCAGGAAATTCCAGACAATTCTGTTGGGGGAAACCTCCAGACGTTTCCTCCTCTTCAAAGGTAGCACTAGGTATAAAATTAGAATCCTCAGACCCACCCTTAAATTCACATTGGGAACTGCAGAAGGACTCTCTGAACACTGCCATGACACTAGTGGCCTCCTGTGTACTTCAGAGGACTGACCTCCTGCCCCAAGAGGACTGCCTTGCTGCCTGAAGCTTGCCTTGTACCTTCAGAGGACTGCCCCGCTGCTTGAGACATGTTTTCCTGCTTGAACCCAAGATATTCAGAGTGACTCCAAGGGCTAGTTAGTTGGCCTCCGGATCAGAGCCTCAGGGACAGAAAAGGCTCCAACCATCTTGAAGCTGCACCTGGACCCAGCCTGAGTGAATCTTGACCCTCCAAGTGGTGCAGTCCAGTCCTGGTCTCTTGGACGTGGTGCTAATGGTGCCCAAATAGCCCAAATCCACAACCTCAGACTTAGAACATTTTCTGTCCAAAAGTGCTCTGAGAATCGAGCGGAGACCAGGGCCTACCTGCTTGCTGATCTGCCCAAGGTGCATTACCGGTCGGCATGACTTTGCAACAACGCCAACTACGTTCTCCACAGCTGCAAATCCTGTTCAGCAGCTCTTTGCAGAATAGTTAACCAGCCTTATGGAGCCTTCATCAGCTACAGCCAGTAGCATCATCCCACTGGAGATTTTCAACTACCGCAAAAGAGACTTAGGGCCTGAATTAGAACTCGGAGGATGGGTTATTCCATTATCTTCGAGGGGATTTAGATTTTGGCAGATGGGATATCCACCACCATTGTGATGGCGTAACTCAACTGCAGAGTTCTAAATCAGGCCCTAAGTTTGAATGTAGAAATCTTCCCCACAAATTCATCCATCTGCTGCCTGACGACGATGCCTCCTTCTCAGACATTGCGGCCAGCCTCGCCTTGCTGAACTTTACCTTCTCAGAAAATTTTTCTTCAAAATGTCTTCTAAGTCTGAATGAAAGTGGAGACTGGGCCCAATCGACTTCGTGCATCCATTGTGGTTGGCGAAAACTAGGAACTTTGCCCCGGTTTTGTGTGAGTAAACATCTAAGCTTGGCTCTTTGATCTTTTAGGCACTATTTTTCACTTTAAAAAGTATATCTCCAGTTCTACTGACTGGATATTCGTGTCATTTTGATGCCAATTAGTTTATTAAAATGTACTCTATGTTTCTAGATTTGTGTGACATTGTACTTGTATAGTGTTTTAAAGTTAATACTATCCAAGTGCTGCATACATATTTTGCAGAATAGTTAACCAGCCTTGTGGAGCCTTCATCAGCTACAGCCAGCAGCATCATCCCACTGGAGATTTTCAACTACCGCAAAAGAGACTTAGGGCCTGATTTAGAACTCGGAGGATGGGTTATTCCATTATCTTCGAGGGGATTTAGATTTTGGCAGATGGGATATCCACCACCATTGTGATGGCGTAACTCAACTGCAGAGTTCTAAATCAGGCCCTAAGTTTGAATGTAGAAATCTTCCCCACAAATTCATCCATCTGCTGCCTGACGACGATGCCTCCTTCTCAGACATTGCGGCCAGCCTCGCCTTGCTGAACTTTACCTTCTCAGAAATTTTTTCTTCAAAATGTCTTCTAAGTCTGAATGAAAGTGGAGACTGGGCCCAATCGACTTCGTGCATCCATTGTGGTTGGCGAAAACTAGGAACTTTGCCCCGGTTTTGTGTGAGTAAACATCTAAGCTTGGCTCTTTGATCTTTTAGGCACTATTTTTCACTTTAAAAAGTATATCTCCAGTTCTACTGACTGGATATTCGTGTCATTTTGATGCCAATTAGTTTATTAAAATGTACTCTATGTTTCTAGATTTGTGTGACATTGTACTTGTATAGTGTTTTAAAGTTAATACTATCCAAGTGCTGCATACATATTTTACAACTTCCCTCTAAATTAAGCCTTATTGCATTTGTGCCAAGCTACCAGAAGGTTAAGCACAGGTTAGTTTAGTGACTTTTTGTGGTTCACAAGGACAAGAATTGTGGCTGTTGCTGGAATAGGGCTTCGCACCCCAAATCCAACAACCCAATTTCTCACACTCTCAAATAACTTTATTTTTGCCTTGCATCTTTTTGGCTTTTCAGGAAATGCTTAAGAGTTCCTCTTTTATACAGTCAATTTGTCCATCAATTAAACCTGAGACTAGATAGAGATTTTTTGTTCAGGCTTAGAAAATAAAAGAAGTGGGCTCAGCCATAGTGAAAATAATGCAACCCTCTTTAGAGTTTTGCCTGGAGCATAATGTTCTTAGACTGCTTTGTATTGTTGAGGAATAATTGCTTCCACTATGAGTTGTAACTATGGCTTGGGTAGATCGGGCCTATCACTAACTTTGGGTAATACTGGAATTCGTAAATTTAAAAAATATTGTCAAATTTTGTAAACGAAATAAACAGTTTTGACGTTTCTCTTTCTTATAAGCACAATGTACGTTCTGCGAATGAAACTCAGTATTGTGCATTAGGGCCCATATTTATACTTTTTGACGCAAAACTGCGCTAACGCAGTTTTGCGTCAAAAAATGTTGCGCTGGCTAACGCCATTCGGAAGCGCCATGCGGGCGCCGTATTTATTGAATGACGTTAGCCGGCGTTAGCCGCCGGCGCCGTCTGGTGTGCGTTAAAAAAAACGACATACACCAGGCAGCGCCGGCGTAGGGGGAAATGGGGCTTGGGCATCAAGAAATGGGGCAAGTCAGGTTGAGGCAATTTTTTCGCCTCAACCCGATTTGCGCCATTTTTTTTTCACTCCCAACCCCCATAGAAATGACTCCTGTCTTAGCAAAGACAGGAGTCATGCCCCCTTGCCCTATGGCCATGCCCAGGGGACTTCTGTCCCCTGGGCATGGTCATTGGGCATAGTGGCATGTAGGGGGGCACAAATCAGGCCCCCCTATGCCACAAATTTTTTTTTAAAAAAACACTTACCTGAACTTACCTTAATGTCCCTGGGATGGGTCCCTCCAGCCTTGGGTGTCCTCCTGGGGTGGGCAAGGGTGACAGGGGGGGTCCCTGGGGGCATGGGAGGGCACCTCTGGGCTCCTTCAGAGCCCACAGGTCCCTTAAGGCCTGCCTTTTGCAGGCGCTAAAAAACGGTGCAAAAGCGGCCGTACGTCATTTTTTTTGACCCGCCCACTCCCGTGCGTGATTTTTGCCCGGGAGTATAAATCCGACGCACATGCCTCGGAGTCGATTTTTTAGACGGGAACGCCTACCTTGCATATAATTAACGCAAAGTAGGTGTCCACGCTAAAAAATGACGCTAACTCCATGGACTTTGGCGCTAGACGCGTCTAACGCCAAAGTATAAATATGGAGTTAGTTTTGCGTCGAAATTGCGTAAAAAAAAACGACGCAATTCCGGCGCAAACGGAGTATAAATATGCCCCATGGTCTGCAAAATAAACAGATTAACTTTAGCATTTAAACAGTTTTCAAGAGCTTTCTGAAAATACATTCACTTTTTACAGTCGGTTATCTTTGTTTTCATTGTCTTGACATATTTGATATAATAATGTTTTGTTGATTTCCACGCAGGTCAAAAACAATAAAGATTTTGACTTGACTTAGATTGTGTAACTCACCTTAGAGTTGCAGAAGGATCATTACACACTAATGGACTGGAACAATAATTATCATATAAAAATGAGCTATTAAATAAGTAACCTCCTACATTATATAGGTGAGCACATTTCTCTTAAAATGATCTAGTGGTAGCAATCATAGAATGAACAGCGTTTGTAGATTTGGAACTTTCAAAGGAGTTCTCTCCATGTGCTCCTGTGATCTGAAAGGGCATTAACAGCTTGATAGCCTGCACATGGTAATATCCACAGAAATGTGTGCCAACTAACATTTGAGTATGCACGGATACCAAAAGGTTCCTCAAACACATAACACCATCCAGTTGTTATACATGTGAAGCAGTCCTCTTAGTCATGCACACTAGTTCATATAATTGCACCACACTGTAAGGTGAATTCATGTGAAAATAAGCTAATGTTTTCATTAAAACATTTTTAAAACAATGCAAAATTTTGCAACATCTGAATGTGTCTTTTAGGTGCTTAATTTGTAAAATACTTAGGGCCTGATTTATGAAAACCTAGTGCCGTGTTTACGGAATTTTTTGATGCAAAAGCGGCGCAAACTTAGATGACGCAAAGCAGCACAAACTTACAAAATATGATTATAATTTGTACGTTTGCGCCGCTTTTGTGTCAAAAAATGACGTAAACGCAGCGCTAACTCTTCATAAATCAGGCCCTTAGTGCAAGGTCCCTTGGTGCTCATGAATGCTAGGTCTGTTGAATGTGAATGCAGCTGTGTCCTGAGTCATCCTCATGCCTCTTTGATCAGCCACTCTACACTGCCTGTCTTTTTATTCCACACTTGATGGGTTTTTTTCATGCCTGCTTTATGCATAAGGCACTGTTTTTTTTTACTTTCTCTCTTCATCCTGGTCAAAGACTATGAAAATGTGTCTCAGTCCCTAACAAGCACTGGCAAAGCCCAAAGATCTGGCCTTTTGACTTAGCCAGTGTAGAACTAAAGATAATGTCAGTGCAGTTTACCAATATTGTTTAAAATTGACAACAACAAAAAAAGGTTATTGATGATGCCAAAAGAACTAGCAAAAACAAAATATCAGATTCTTATATCATCACTAATCTTGAATGCACACTTATAGTTCATAATGCAATACCAGCAATAGAGCCACCGTGCATACAGCCATATACATCATCATGTATGTGTGTGCATGGTTAATGAATCGGCTGTCTTTTTGTTTTAGTTTACTTTTCCAAGATGACAACCAACTATCCTGAAGTAGTAAAGTTTATAAAAACATGAACAGCATGCCAAATCACATTTTTATTTGGAAAGGAACAGTTTGACAGAAATTTGTAGCTGCGAGACCATCCAAAAAAGATTAGAAAGGAAATTATGGAAAAAGAACAATATGGGGAGGGGTCAGCAATGGTGAAGTGGACAGCGGATGTAATAATTACCAGTGAACAATGGAAGCAATCTAAGTGAGCAGTAAAGGAGCTGTGGGATTAAAAAAACATAGACACAACCAAACAGGGCAGGGAAGGGGCGAGAAGAAACAGATGAGATTAGGGAGGGGAAGTTGTGGATTTCATTTGGGAAGCAGCACACAAGGTAGAAAACAAGAAAACATTCCCATGGAGTGCTGCAAGAAAAGGAAAAGTTAGTTCCCCGGTGTGGGTGCGTGGAAGGATATCAGTGATCAACTGATCAATTGCTGGAGGGGAAGGACAAATGCAATAAGAGTAAGAAAAGCCACTGAATAAGAAGCAATCAAATGAGTCTGATCATGAAGCCAAAAAATGGTAAACAAGCGAAATTTGGTTATGTGCATAATAAGCCTTCGGCAATAAGCTATAAGCTGGCTGCTGGTGAGACCTAAATACGAACGTCAGTGTCTATTACTTACATCCTCAGGACAAAAGTAAGCATTGTGGGTTTGTTGTGTTTATGGCTTAGTTTTGTAATTATCTTGAACATTTATGAATGCTTTTAAATATGTCACATACAATAGTAAGAAGTAAATTTGAAACCTTTGTGGTAATCAATACTTTTATTCAAAGACTGATGAGCAGCACATTAACTCTGTAGATCCATGGGTGAGAGAATAAGTAATGAAGTAATACATTACAAATTCTGAGTCAAGTATCTATTCATTGTTTTCTTGGAAATGTGTTGAAAAAAACTGGACAGAGGAGAATGCGCACACAGTTAGGCAAGGCTGGAACATAACAAAACAAAGGATTTATTTAATTGATATATTTATTTATAATTATTGTTAGTTTTTTTTATATAGCACAACATATTTATTGAATATTTCAAGTGGATAGTGAATAAAAAAATATTGTGTTCTGCACAAACCTGAAAGTGGTATTTCTGTAGTTACAATATCAATACTTTCAGCTAAATCCACACAAGAATATCGACATAATCTCAGATAATTTGCTGATTTTATTACAGAAGATAAATTTACCAGCGGTAAACAGCCTTCTTCAAACATTTCGAAATCTCACATTTTTCTAAAAAAAAGATTATGCTTTCTGCACGTGTATACTGCATTAATCAGTTCCATCAGTCTGTGAGAGAGTTCAGCTGTACCTTGAAATAAATAAAAGAACAACATATTTCGGAGGTATTAACATTGAAAGAATGTTATCTGAGATGGCTTGTCTGCCTTGAAGGAATGTTTAAATATTATTGAAAACATGCAATTTGGATATTTCAAATTGAGTACGGGATCTGCTTAATAGATCAAATTTCTTAATTATTACTGAAGAGACTGGTGAACTGCCCCCTGGGAAGTTGAACCATTTTAACCTCTCACTCGTCTTCCTGAGCCTGCCTGATTAAGACTGATAGGTAGCTTCTCCATTTACTTTAATGCAACTGTTAGTGCTGCCTTGGATTGTGTTTGGAACCTTTTGAAAAGTAGTATAAAAATAACAGTAAATCGAGCTTCAGCCACAAGGCTTGCTTTCATTAGAGCAATGCTTTCCACAAGAACCTCCACTTTAGAATCCATTCTAGGGATCCACATTGTACAACATACGTCTTAGTTCAATCGTCAGCAGGTTTGTCCAGCTGCACTTAAATCAGCAGCAGAGGATGAACGAAAGCAAAGTGAGCAGTGCTCTGACCAATTTGAGGTATCAATGACTCCCCACCATATAAATGGGCCACCACAGCAAGACTGCAGTGCACTAATTGGTGGAATCTAGCATTAACAAAGCTCTTGCAGCAAATACCATCTGTGGATACTCATACCGTTGTGAAACACGTTCCTGTCAAGTCATGTTGTTACACTAAAAGTTGCCTGAAAGTAATGCAAAGCATAGCTGCTTTGCATTACTCTGCTTCAAAGGGGCGTTAGCTGGGTAATACATGGCTGTTCCCATGCAATTATACACAGTTTTTGACACAAAACCTATCTACTAACAATGGTAGACAGGGTTTTGTGCCAAAAAGTGATGGCACTTAGAAACAGGTGTTAAAAAGGAGATGCGTGTTTATTTTCTCATTTTGCATATGTGCTGCACTGTACACACATTTGAAGTAGAACTACCTTTAAAGTTTATCTAGTCATGGTATTTTGAACTGGACGGGTGCCCTTCCAGTGCAAAACCCATGCTAGATTCACTCAGACACCTTTGCTCTATGGTGCAAAGGTGTGGGCTTGGCACTCGGCAGCCTAATTGTGCACCAGTACTAGGGAGAGAGCGGGATAGGACCACATCTTTGTAAATATGGTGCTTTCCCGCTCTGTTCCTCTAATGCAATGCAGCACAGAAACTTCACATGCTGCACGGCACTGTGTGAAAGTTTTGTTAATCTGGGCCTACATGTTTATCACCTTAGACAATATATTTTGTGTGCTAACATGCCATCCAAACTACTGGGCAAAGCAGGAGAGAAAGTATTTATATAAGAATTAGGAAAGTACTTCCATTTTCAAACAACGAAAAACAGCAAATCAATTGATTGTGTTGCACTTTATAGGCATAACGTAAAACTGCTGAAATCTAGTAATCATAACAAATACATGTATTGCTGTGATTTGATGTTTGAATGGTGAACAACTTTTAATCTTGGACATTCAAAGTTGTAAATTCAAAGGGTAGTCTAACACTGACATGAATTACGTTCTTCCTCATTTCCTCTCTGTACAGAAGTGGTCTTGTGGCCGGCATTTTCCCCACAAGTGCCCTTCGTGGACAGGTAATTGGTATCTTTGTTAGTTCCTCGGGGGAGTGCTACCCAAGAGGTAATTTAATGTGGTGTGGTAGTGTTCCATGATGATGAAGATGCAGGCCTTGGAAAGGTTATCCAGAAGTAAGTTCTCACTTTTTGTGTGATTGCTGTATTGAGAATGTATGTCCAACCACGTGAAGTGATTGCGTTGAATGAGGACTGACATCAAATATAGGAAAAATAGTTGTGAAAAGTAAGTAGCTCTTGAGCCCTCACGAGAGAACCTGTGCTTCCAGCATAATCAGGGTTCCTTTTCCAAGCACTGTCTGAATGTGTAAACTATTATGTCAGGAGAGTTAATGCTTTCCCTCCAAAGTAAGAATGCAAGTTTCCAATTGCAACACACATAGGGAAGACACAGGATCATGGACATCCACAGGGCTTGTCCATGTCGTTATATTCCAAAGAATGAATAAGAAAACTTTGAAAAAGCAGGCTACTATTAAACCTACACAATGTTGGTCAACTAAGGAATTTGGCAATGTTAAAGTTACAGATAGTGTTGCAATGCAGTGACCTAAGTGTTTTGCAGTCATTCAATATTTCCAATACAAGCCCTTACGCAAGACCTTCTGCCAGAGCTTCCAATGCTCCCATGAGGAATAATTAAGTTTTAGACTACACCCATTTGCAGTCCTAGGTGCAGCTGTTGATACCATCAAAGTCAATGAGACATAAATTGACAAAGAAATATTATTTTCACACAAATATGGGGAAAGTAGAAAAACAGCACATCACCACTCAACCTCTTGAAGTTCAGTCAGTCAGTCAGTCAAAATAACTTTATTCGGCGTTTTGCCATAAAAGTGCACATGCATACATAAAAATCATCATAAAATACAGTACTTATTGCATACGTCAAAAGCAAATCTATTAAATCTAAGTTTACCGCCCACGCTTACTAAAACAGTGTAAGATAATAAATACTTATAAAAACATATATAATAATAGGACAATATAGTAATAAGACAATGCCTAGTTTCTCTTAATAAATGGTCACATTACCAGTTCATATCGGTTTCTAATAGTGATAGCAGATTTAATAAAACTAAGAATAGAAATACACATTTGTTTGGATGAGAGGCTTTGGATGCCAATCAATCCGTCTTTGTAGGAAGAAGTGTGCAAGTTACGCAAAATGGGTAATAGAAAGGATTTCCTGGGAACTGAGTAAAGTTTACAAAATAAAATAAAATGGCAAGTACTTTGTTTCGAAAAATTATCGCAAGGGCATGGCGGTAGTGTTTTTTCCCAAGCGCATTTTATCGGGAACGCCACTCTAAAATGGATCATATTAAATCTAAAAAGTACGAGTAAAGAGTATAAAGAAGGGGTCGGGAACCAAACAAAATAAGGTTCTAACAAGTCTGATGATAGAATTTTTATGTATGAATTAAAAGAACTCAATTTCTCTGCCACTTAGTATCTAAGATTCATAACATGCTTCTTATGTCGAAGTTTAACAATTTATTTTGCATTGGCTGGCAGGAGCTCTGGTTTAAAATACATATACTCCAAGTCCAAGTTTCGGAAGCCATTGTGAACAAAATTTAGCCATGGAATTTTGTTACAGTTTGTTAATGAAATACAGTCTTTTACGCAATCGTGTGTTAAAGTAGGCGCCGGATTTGACCATACTTTTATCCATAGCAAAAGTGGGGCAATATCTATCAAATCTGTAATGTAGCGGATTCCCAGTTCCTCATGGCATAAAATGTTTGCTATGTTCTTAGGTACCATAAGTAACCGATGAAGGAATTTGTTCTCTGCAAGCTGTAGAATGCTTGGACTGATATATCCCCAAAGGCCACCCCCATATATCGCTGCCGAAACACATTTGGAGTTGTAGAGCGTGATGATCTGGTGGACCGGTCTGTGCCTAATCTGCAGGTAAAACAAAAGATTGCCTCAACATTTCTTGCCAGTTGTTGGAACTTAAAATTCAAATGGAATTTCCAAGACAAAGTGGAACTTAGATACAGACCTAGGTAGCAAAAGTCTTTAACCTTTGTCAAGGTGTTCCCCCCCATTCTAAAACATTTGGTGCCAGTGGATTTAGGACCGCAGGTCATAACGTATGATTTTTTAAAATTGACTTTCAAATCAAGCTCTCGTGTATTTGTTAAAAAAAGATCCAGGAGGTCTGTAGACTATTGGCCTCTTGAAGTTATTAAGACTTCTATAGACTTTTGCCAAGGCTGAAAAATAACATACATTGCTACTTCACAGACTATTAGTTTTTATGTGGTACTTGCGTGGCTTCACAAATTGTTCAGAGGATAGGATATACCAACTTCATGCCATGACCTGCTGCTGATTGAAATTTTGCCTCCCGCACTGCACTGCTTTACAAAATACAACGCAGACGATACAATGTGGCAAGAGGGAGCAAGGGTATGGGAGGCATGCCCGCGTAAATTATTAAATAAAAGCAGGGCCATGAGGAGCCACCCATAACAGTGTCTATCACTCTTCCACAGGCGCGAACGGAAGACCTTCACAAAACAAAAAAAAGTACATAGTGAAGTTGAACCAAGCTGAAATCACTGCTTGGCAAATACCTGCACCTAGAGAGCATCAATGTTTGTCCAGATGTAAAATATCTATGAATTCATTTGCAGAAATTATCGTTTAAACAATGAGGCCTAGTACTAAGTATAACTTGTTCACTGTAGATGAGCCACTGACAATGTTTATATACTAAGGCGAGATGAGATTGGACTGCTCGATTGGATTGGGTTTGGACTGTTCCTCTGTGTCGCAAAAATAATAATTCCCAACAGGGTACATGTGAGATAGAAAGCTTGGTAAAATCAGCCTTAAAGATTATTTCAGGAGATGCAGGGGGAATTGTTCTATTTTACCCTGCCCATTTTCAAACACAATTGTGTAGAACAATTTTTACTGGAATCAAAATGAGCTGTGGAACTTTCAACATTTGTTGCATTTTAAAGCAATTTAAAGCAACAAAATCTACTATCAGAATTGCAATTTTGTGGAATTTGTGAATTTGCTAAATAAAGAAGGATTGCCTCCTACATGATAGTAGGTGTGATTTCCAAAGGGATGAGCTGGCTTTTATGGATCCTTCGCAACCCTCTATCATTTGTGCCCAGTCTAGGTATATTGTGAATCAACAGTAGAGCAGCACCACAGTAATTTTCATGCACATCCGCTGAAGTGCGCTTGCGCGTGATCTTGTCGGTCAGTACATATATGCGTACAGTATCTGAGGTGTTCTTAAGTGAAAATTGCAAAAGTAATAATGCAGAACTAATCCACTTTCCACTTTTTGGGTGTTTAACAAGACTAAATGAAGAATAATTTGCACGACCGTTATTACAATGACTATTTTAAAGAGGGGAAATTAAGGATTACTTTATGAAACTGTTTAAGAGACATTTAATTAAACCTTTTCTTAATAATTATTTTACTTGCATAATCAAGTTTTTTAAGGCAAAGTTACCACCATGCACTCTAAAAAGGTAAACTTATTTTACACTAATTTTGCTGCGTTTTAATAAGAAAGGCGGCTAACTCATTTGCTCTCAAACGTTGCCCCATCTTGCTCACTTTAAAAGTAGAGGAGAATGCGTGTTCTCGTTTCTCTTAATACGTTGACTTGACCGAAATATTAGAAAACAGTATGTTCATTCTTTGTATAAGTGCAACATTTTAGTTAGCAGTACTTCTCGCTCTCCTCTTTTCCTATTACGCAATCGGTGACGTAAAGTAAATTGTTTTATTACATTTTCTACACTGTTGGAAAGAACATGTGCATACAGTCTGCGAACTCACCAGTACACGCGAAATGTATATTAGTACAATTTTTTATGAGCAGAACCTTAGGTGTTGGCCTAAATTATCAAAAATGCCCAGGCTTCGCGGTGCCCTCCAGGCACTGATGGAACGGAAAATGCTGGAAAACGGTAATGGTTTTGCTGTAGCGCCGTCAGAAACTAGAGAAACTTCGAAGCGTTCCTGCAGCTACATACATCTATACTGAACAGCAGGAAAATGCTGAAATTCTGGCAATTCGCACAATTACAAATGCCTTTGAGAACATCACCAAAACGTTTACACCAGCGAACATTCTCAGGTAAAATGACACCACCAGCAATCAACTTACTAAAATGGCAGAGTCTTCAAAACCCTTATTTTCACCAGACCAAAACCAGTGCATGATTTCTATAAAGACTCCAAGAAAATTATATTTCCGTATTCACTTTTACTGTAACGCTGGCACCAATGTGTGGAACTTGCAGAGGCTGTGTGTTGTGAACACAAGATTTTTTAAACTATTGCTTTCATGGTAAAATCTCCCAAAGATCATTGTAGCTAGCTGAATGTCACAGCCCAGATTTACAAACACTTATGACTAAGTTTGTATTACTTTTTTAATGCAAACACAAAGCAAAGTTCTGTGGTGGGATTGACAATCCATCGCAAATCTCGATTTGCGTCAAATTGAACCCCAAAGTAAAACAAAGCTGCAAAATGCATTGCCTTGAGTTAGGGCGATGGTCCATGGGTAGTGGTGAATGGACATTCCCTTGAAACCATGCATGGCTTTTGACGCAAATCCCTATCTACAAAGAATTGTAGATCGATTTACACTAAAATCTAGCAGTGACCATGGCAAACCTCAAGGGGAGGGGCAGGCGGGACGGAGGGGATGTACAGGGGGAGAAATAAAATACCAAAAATAAACTTACGATTGCTGCTGCTGCTGCCGCCTCTCTCATCTTTCCTCGTTGGTGTTGATGTCCCAGCAGTCACTGGGACAGCAGCACAGGCTCCTCACACAATCCTGATGCTTCTCTTATGCTATACCTAGCATGAGAGCAATGTCAGTATTGGTCTGAGTGGCTTGGTCTGACACTCAGACAGTGAATGGGAGTCTGTGCAGTTTCTCCAACCCAGCTGTGCAACACAGCTGGCTTGAAGAAACCCAGATGCGCATGTCAGATTAGCCTGCCTAAAATGGCCGGCCAAACTAAAATGCAACCTTAGGTGCATTTAACTCCCCTCCCTCCTCCAATGGCCCAGCCCCACCCCTCCCTGCACATGCTGATTGAGCCAACAGCTGAAAAATAAAACAATAGAAAAATATTGTTTTATTTTTTAGCTGCTGGATCAGCCACTGGGGCGACGCTCTTTCACCAGTGCAAAGGAGCCATCCCAGCTAAAATCCTGGCCTCTTCGAGGCAGGCATGACAAGGAGAAATGTTTTCATCTATCCTCATATTTCCTTCTTTGGATGTGTGTTGCATTGTCAAGCACACATAAAAAGTGTGAAATGCCATTGTTCTTGTACTGAAAGGGACCAAATCCAGTAGAAAACCTATGCCTGTGTTGGCACATCAGAGCCAAAAGTGCCAGTTTAGGGAGAGAGCAAAACAGTGTCACATCTCAGTAGATGAGAAGCTGTTCTCTCTCCTGCTCATGCAGCACAGAGGATCAAGTTTACCTACTGCACTATGATACGTGAATTGTAAATAAATCTGTGCATCATGCCTCCAAAGTAACAATTCAAATGAAAAAATAAGTAAATACATCATAGAATCCTACCAAGCTCTGGTGTAATTGCTAACTTCCCAATACTAATAATTCATCTCCTCTAATCAAAGCTCCTTGTACACCTTGATAACTCCATGGTGAGGCATTTTCAAGGGCAAAATCATGCTCTTTATTCAGAATCTGTCACTTTTGGCACAGTAGTACATATTAGTTTTTCAAAACTGGCCATCCAGCAAGCTCTTTCATGGAAGCATGTTTCCTCATTAACCAGGGTAATACGCAGTTGCCAGTGCAAATGAAGGAATTCTTATCATTCAAATTGTTCCCATTGTGGAGCATGCACTGTAGCAAATACTCATGGAGGTGCAGATGTCATGCCACTCTAGAATAACCTGCGTTCCCCAGGCATGTAGATCTTTTAAAGGGACCAAGGAGTTTTTGCAAGTGCCCATGGGGTTTCCTTAGCCACAGATTACAAAGGTATAGGTCAAGGTCACTTTGCTCAGAGCCTGGCGGTGTGGCAGACAACTCATTGTGGATATCCTCCACAGAAACAGAGTATCCTGGACGTTAGTGGTATCCACAAGGGCTTAATAATTGGGACAGGACTAATCCTCTGGGTCTAAAATGGTGCACGTGCCCCAGTTGCTGAAGATTGTTATGCAGTAGCTAATTTTATATTAATTTTCAATGGACAGAAAGGAATGGTACACCATGCATTTCCATCCATTAGGAAATCCATATTTTTGAGTGCAGGTCACATGCTACCCATATGGCAAACTTACTATGTTGCTGCCTTTTGCACTTGGAGACCAAGGTTTTAATGGCGCTTTGGTACTCAACAAAGAAAATGTGTCAGCTTCAACAAATCCCTTAAACTTTAAGTGATTCAGTCTGCAAATACGTAAAAACAAAAGGGCCAGAGGTACTAAGATTTCATTTGCAAAGTTTTGTGAATAAAATCCTATTGTGCAAAATGTCCTTTGTACTAATAGGTCGGTTGGCAAAATCACCATTCTCTGACAGAGCAGGCTACCATGCCTGTGATCACATTTAGAAAAACAATTTTTTTAATGCAGCACTTACTTAAAAGAAAAGGAGCTGCGTTTAACAAATATATATATATTTTTCTTAAAAAGTTTGTTTAAGAGTTTGCAATGGCCCGTGGATCACCGTCCACTTTCTTTCAAACAGTTTTTTCAATGGGAAGGGGTCCCATCTCTTTTGAGGAGTCAGAAACTGAGCAATAGTTTCTGACCTAAAAGTTAGTCGTAAACCATTCATACATAGTAGTGTGAATCAGAATTTGGAAGGGACACCCTAAACACACTCCTTCTAAATTGTGATTCATAATGTATTTCTAAACTCATTTTGCTAATTGGCAACCAAAAATTACAAAATAGGTTTAGTACATTTGAAAAATCCATTTATCAGTCACAAACGTTGTAATTTATAAAATCACAGGCTTTGCTGGTGTGCTATTTAGACACATTTCAATTACGATCTTGCCTGCCCATCGAATTGTGGTTTTAAATGCTACATCGCTTAGCTCTATCTAAATGAACAAAAATGTGGTCCCAGATGGACCCTACTTACTAGAACTATTCCGTAGTTGGGCCCCACCTACTAGTATCTAGTCTGTAGAACAGATCGCGCTTCGTGGAGCTAGTTCAGTTTTACACAACTGTTGAAAATGGGGTGTCCTGTAATGATTGCCATCCTCTGCAAATTAAACTGTTGTTTTTACAGTAGAAATGCTCCTAATTTGCAGTACAACCATGCGTGACGCAATGTGGTATGTAAAGTGGTGTAACAGAAGAATTTGCTCCACAAAGTGAACAATTTATAAAGCGCTATAACATCTGAGAATTGAATTGGCTTTATATTGTTCATGCTACTGTCAGCCAAGGGAGGCAATCTATAATGACTAATCTGCCTATAAAAAAAGAAGCTAGTGCCTATTTCAACATTTATCACCCTGCAAATTCTTTTTATTACTACGTCCTGGACGTTGATGGCATTCAAACTGATCCACTGTTAACAAATGTTTTTCAGCGATAAAGGTTTTCACAGTAAGAGCATTCGCCTTAATCCAGTGCTCAAAGGGGAAGAGTCCCTTCCCACTCCTTTGTCTGTTGCCTGTAAGTAATGTGGCAACGGTAACACATGTGGCTTAGTTTAAAGTGAAGTGCAATGGAAAGTCCCTTTCATCATTTATTCCTCACTAAAACAACTCACTTTAACAGGGCTAAGGACGAATGCCAAAAGCAAACAAATGATGAAAACAAAACATAACCACACTTTGTCCCTAAATCACGTAGCTTGAAACCACTCACACTGTACGGAAAATATTGATCACATTGTTTAGAGAAAGCACAAGGTTTGGAGAAATACAGAAAATACTAATAATCTGAAAAGAAGTAAATTGTGTGGATTTATCACAGTTTATCTAGTTTCTTACGCCGAGTGAATCAGTGATGTAGCAAGGGTGTCACGGACCTTGTTGCAAACAAGGAAAATTGACCCTTGTCCACTATCTGAGTTGTAAAATACTGCCCTGATTGGTGCGCACTGGGATCCTAGGCCTACAGGCCCCAGTTCCTATGCACCTGCTGCACTGTTCATAACTACACTCGAGGCAAGTTTTGTTATCCGATTAAATGCATTGAGCCCAAGTCACGAAAAACACATGAAAGTACGGGCAGAGATTTAGATACGTTCACCTTTTTTGGTATTCACCAACAGTCCTGTACCATGAGCTTTATCCATTCATATTTCTGGGAATGTCATGTGATTTTTCCAGCGAGTCCTATCCCCCTAATGTGGCGTGCTCCACACTGGAGTGGACACTCCTGTGCACTTGCACATTTTTTTTTCTCTTTGAGGAAAACAATTTTCTTTGGAGAAAGTTATACTCATACACTCACAGCTAGTTTTGGGTTGATCTAATTCCCTTTTCCCCTAGGAAGGGAATTTACTCCAGCCTCTGACCTGAGTACTTCGCCAACCATTTTCATATCCGGAGAGAAGTTTGAAAATGCCAAAATGTCCAAGGTAAATCACACCTTGGAACTTTAACATGCCATCATAAGAGTAGGAGTCACTACTTCAGATCTCTCTGTGCCAGTGGCTCAGAAATCAGCTTTAGTAAATGCAGTTGTGCCCAGGTGAAATACATGAATTTCTGGAAGGTGTAAAAAGTAAAATGTGATTATAAATTTGCCTGAAAATAGGGACATAGTATTCTGGGATAGGGTCCTTTAGGATATCCTAATGTTAATATGGACTGCTGCTAACTTTCAAACCTTCGTATCTGGATTACAATCTCAGTAACTGGTGATTTAGGAACTCCCTTAATCTCACAGTGCCTCAAACTGTAAATATCTAAGGCCTCATTTATCCGGAAGTCAAGCAGTGCAGACAAGCAAGCCACCTTGTTGCGCTGCACAGAGTGAAATGGAAAGGGCAGGCATTTGCCATTTTTAAGGCAATACAGCACATTCTTCTCCATTTCCATGTGCTGCCGCACTATGGGCTGCCTAGTGCCAGTGCAGGCCCCCTTGCACCATGGTTCAGAAGTGCCTGCAGGACACCTTCCCACACAAAAACAATCCTGGAAGGCATAGTCCCCTTTCAATGTGTGCTGCATTATAGAAAGAGGAAGAAACAAGGAGAAGTAGAGATACTTCTCTTCGTTATGCCTTCCACGGGAAACTGTAAGATTTTGGCATATCCCCAGGTTTGCAAGTTCTTTTAAAACTGGAGGTGTGTTAAAATCCATGGGAGATGCATGGGAACACCAACGCAACACCCAAAGAACTCCTTCCAAGGGGAGAGTAACGAAACACAGTGATTTGCGCTGCATTGCATTACTCCAGATTTTTGGAGCCACTTAAAGCCATGCCAAATGGTTTTGCATGACTTCAAAAATCTTTCTTAAGATTTGTGTCACTCTTGCACCACATTGCGTGGTGCAAATGCGATGCAAATTACTTCTTATCGAATCCCCGAAACGTTTATATATGAAAAGATCAACTTGTAGTGCTGTGTATGAGTTAATGGTATCATGAGAAGCAGACAGGGAATGGCAGGGATGTGGACTGGCAGAGAACCATAGTTATTGGTAGACAGTGACACAGGAAGAGATGCACATGGGGATCCATGAACACTTCATCCCATTTAGCAGAAATCCTGCTTCTTAGTGAAGCACAACCTGTTGAAAGAAATCATAAGAAGGCTGCAGCAAACAGAAGATATGTGAGGATGACCAATATATAAATACAACAGAACACTTACTATTTTATCCACCCATCCCCGGGCCTCATTTACACTGAATGGAGCATAATGTTTTTTTACGCTCCGGTGGCACAGTGTGTCAGCCCATATTTACAAGGCCACGCAAAGTCACCTTGTGTGGCTGTTCACGGGTTTGTAAATATAAACCCCTTTCAAGCATAATATTGCATGAAAGGGGCATTCCATGGGTGTTGCTTGGGATGTTCCCATGTGACACCCATGGAACTCGAAGGAATCTGACGCATTCCCAGATTTACAAGGCTGGGAATGCATCTGATTCCTATGCCACCTCAGGGGTGGCATAAGACTGATGCAGCTACGTAAAATATTGGGATTTCTCCCTGTTGTTTCCTCTTGTGACTGTTTTTTAACAGGAAGGTGTGCCTTTCTGCACAAAAACTATCTGACCCACAGAGCAAACCTGCGTTGGGGCTAGGCAGCAATTTGTGTTCCAGCGCAGGGAGAGAGGGCAGAAATGCACCATATCTTGTAGATACAGCATATGTACACCTTTTGCCGGAAGCACAGGGCGGCTGTGCCACCCATGCGCCATGGGCCTCCGAAATGATGCCCCTCGTTTCAACAATTATGTTTCATACACAGTTGTACAGGATATTTGAGAATACCAGCTAGTTATCTGTTTTTTCAAATTTCAATCACAAATGGCATCTAGCTACTTTTCAATATCGATGCCCTTTATCTTGAAAGTGCACTTTGAAGTATTTTTCCAAAGTATCATATACATATTTAATTTCCTTGCATTTTCAGCCCACTCCTCCTTTCTAAACTCTCCTTCCCTCTTTGTTAGCTTTTTCCTTTCCTTCAACAGGGAAGTCTTTAAACTACCCCCATCTCCCTTACTACTTCATTTATTTCCTGCCTGGGATCCCACCCATGACCTGTCATATGCCTACCTTCCTGGCTCACTTTTCACTTGTAAATCCTTCTCCACTTCTCTTTATCCTCTCCCTGTTTTTTGCCCACACCTGGTCTACCTTTCAGTTCTGGGCACAGGCTGGTTTAGTTGCCTTCTAGAGCTCATATCAGGAGTACCAACAACACATATTGTTAATTAAGAGGATCTTATGGTCAGCCACTTTGTCTTTGGAGAGCAGAGAAACAGGAGCAGTGGCAGATAGGGTGCTTATAGCAAGCAGACATGGCATGCTTATTTTTCTTGGATACAAAGAGTGCTCCTTGCCATTATACTACTGTATATGTTGGTTTGGAATTATTGGACCTGCCCTGCGCCACACACTGAATGCCAGGTACCTTCAACAGAGTCTATTTCATAAAAGATTTTCTTGCAAGTGGGCAGCAAAAGAATTTACACATTTCTATTTAGAAGTAATACATATAGAACATTAATCTAGAGCTTTCCATAGATTAATTTAATTTCAATGAATGAACCACAAGTCCATGAGATTGTCTTGAGTATATTTTCACATGACCTACAGTGCACAGCTTTATTCTTCATATTAGAAAAAGTCTAAATCACAGTTCATGTTAACAGCCAATGTGTGTGTCACAGAACACTCATCTTTATCCAGGGTTAAGAGATAGCGTGCTAATTACCAGGTGCAGCAAAGGTTCAATAGATGGCAAAGTTAATATTACTCATTTTTGCCATCCTTTATTATAGCGAGTCTTATGTTAATCAAATGTGAATATGCAAAATTTGTTCACAAAATGATTGGGGTAAACAATACCCTTTTTTACCTGCCGAATTTGATATCCAAATTATTATTTAAAATTTCAGGATTTATTCCCATGTGAAGAGGTTCAAGAAATGCCTGTTGTCGAATCTATGTGTGAGTGCTAAGTATAAGAGATAATTCACAGAAAGCATCTGCTCTTTGAAAATCTCGGCTCTGGCTTCATCTCCAGTCGATGGCACGGTGAGCAGGCTGCAAATCTCTTTAAACTCAGCCTTGTTTCCAATAGAAAGCCACAAAATTGTATTTTGTTAAAAAGGGTCTGGTCTGTGACGTGGAACTCCAACACTTGATTGTACTTCTGTTTTATGTATTGCTCTCCTTTTGAAGCCTCGCTTGTTTGTAAAAGATGGTTACAGAATAATGGAGAAAAATCTACACCTGAAGTAGAAATGCAACAGACTAGAGACAATCCACAGCCCTGTTCACTCACCCACTATGTAAGTTATCCATCTGACAATAGGTTAATTCAAAAAACTGAAGGGCATATTTACAACCCCCTAGCACCACTGGAGCATCACTTTTAGCGACACTCCGGTGGTGCTGTGCAATGCACCATATTTACAAGGCAGCTCCAAGCCACTTTTTTTGTGGCTTAATGCCACCTTGTATATATGGGCCCATCTGATGTGGTTTTCTGCGGCAGAGGGGCATGGGAGTTCCTGTTCCACCACAACACCCCTTGTTTTTGATGCTGCCCCAATTTTACAAGAATTTGAAAATCTGTGGCAGCACCAAAAACTAATGCCACCACAGGGGTGGCATTAGCATGGCGCAACAAGGAGAAATACTTTTATTTCTCCTCATTTTTGCTTTTTCTATGTGTGCTGCAGAGCAAAATGCCATGAATGAATGTTTATGTGCAGGAATGTGTCCCTTCCTGCGCATTAACAATCATTCAATAATGATAATTTGCTACTTCCTTGTGTGCAGCGTTCCGCAGCACACATAGAAGAAACAAATTACCATTGTAGATTATTTATGTGCAGGAAGGAACACCTTCCTGTACATAAACAATCATTCCCTTCAGCGCAGACACCCTTGCACTATATGGTGAAAGGACGCCTACATTGGTGCTGGCAACTTAATTTATCACAGCGCTAGGGGAAACACAGGGGAGTGCTGTATTTGTGGAACAACTGCGCATCCCTGAACTTCAGAAGTGACGCTGTCAGCACTGCCAATTTTGGCACAGCTCCACATTGCTACAATTCTGTGTAAATATGCCCATAACTGTCATGAGTGATCAGGAATTTCGTACACAAACACTATACAATAAGAGCTGTTTTTCTAAAGCATGGTTGTATTTGGAAACATACATTAATTTTTTAATTATCATTAAAAAATATGCATTTGAGTAGTACGTAATCTCAAGAATCATACAGATACTGAGGTCACCATATATGCTGAAGTTGCCAACACATGTTTTGTGGAATAGAAACTGCTTCTTCAGGGCTGAAAGAATATATATATGAATATTACAATAAAATACAATCTAGTTGTTAACAAATCTTCCAGGCAAACATACAGAATTGTACCAAATGTAGAATGTTTTTCTTATTTCCTGCTATCTTCTCTTTACTTTTTTTCTAGTAATCTTCAGTTCTCTTACCACAGTTGGTTTTTAGCAATTTTTATTTTTGTCATGCCTTTTGTGTTTTCTCTTAATCTATCGTTGCTCTTGTTTTGTGGCCTACACACTCTCTCTTTTTCTCTATATATACAATATTATTTGGTCTTTCTACTCTTGTACATTTGTTCGTGTCCTTTTTGTTTTTATGTTGTTGTATTTCCTTTCAGAACCCGGTACTTCATACTGGGTCAGGGACGAATTCTGTCCTCTTAGTCGTGTTATAGGGTATTATTTTAATTGGCTATTCTTGATTTCCAGCCTCCAAGTTCGTTATTCCATAACTGTGATATTTCTCATAAATCGCATATTGCACTTAACAAACCACACGCATCACACATCTTCTCTGGCCTCTGGCCCCGTGGCCCAAAATTCTGCAATGCAATAAAAATGCTCTCTTTAACGTGTGCTGCAGGTCCTTTGTGTTAGTTATGCCCTCAGTGAAGTAGCCAGGACACATAAACACAATAAAATGAGCATTTTATGTTTGCCTACCACTTCCAATATATGTTTATGGCAGCCATTTTGAGGTTCACCTCAAATAATAGTTCTATGAACGTGTAACAGCAGTGTGCTGTTTCACGCGCCTCTGGAGAGACCGAAATGTGTTTCCAGCACTTAACCCATATACATCGAAATGAGTCAAATGTCCTGCTTAGCTTCAAAAATGCTAGCATAACACAGCATTGGTGTGTGTAATTACAATAGGTTAGTGCAAGGAAATTATATTCTGTAGATTACAGAGCCGACAAGATCTTGCAGGCAAGCCGCATTTTCCTTGGACAGTGGAAGGATCGTTTCTTTCATTCACTCTGACTGCGGAAAAAATGCTTCAAGTAAATATACTGCCAGAACAGACCTCCTTTCAGTAGTTAATTTTATGGTTAAAATGGTAGGCTAGTTTGGATAACATTTCCCAGCTGCTTAATTGAAAAGAAACCAAATGGATGTTTCCCCAGGCCACCCGTAAAGATGTCAGTACTTTGGGTAATTGGGAGACCTTTTTCAAAAGCGATTTTCATCTGCACGACTTTTGATATGTTCAAAGGTATCTGAAACGTGTGTACTTTCGATGTTGAATCTTGGCCAAGATGAAAATACATATAGGCCTTTAGATGTTTTTCTTTAATTGTTATTTTTAAATAAAACAGGATTTGAACCACATAGAAAGCGTTTATATAATGAACAACCTTTTTTTTATTACCAAACATCTTTCATTATTGCTGATGAAACATGGTTTGAAATCATTAATTGTAATCACTCGTGCCCTTCTCAGCTGCCGCGCGCACGCTTCCCAGAATGCTTTCCATTCACGTGGCGGGCTGACAATGAACTGCAGACAGGACATGAAAGGGCGTTCTGCTCATATAAGCCTGTTGCGCGTTTGATGACAGATGCCGTCCCATTAATGGGTGCAGCTTGCCTAAATGTGCTTGATGAGAGACAACAATTTATGAATGGGACCGAAAAAGCATTAATTGTATAAGCTTATGGTATGGTGCCGTGAAAAAAACAGCCCGATATTGCTCAATGTCATCAGAGTATCTCGCCGCAATTGTCAACGTGACAGGGAAGGTTGTCTGTTTACAAACCTATTACAAACCGAGTTTGGCTTGCTTAGAATTGAATGAAACGTTTACTAATCTGTCGAACAGTTGTTTATGGTGGCCATTGGAGATCCAAATGAGATGTTTGAAACTGTGAGGCATATTTAAGAACTACTAGCGCCTCCTTGCGCCACATTAGCATCATTTTTTTAAAGCTAATGTGGCCCAATGAGGCCAAAATCGCAACGGCAAATTTACAAAGTGTCGAAATGCATACATTGCGCCACTTTGTAACCTTTGCGCTACATTATGCCTGCACCAGGCATAATGTATGCAAAGGGCGTGTTCCCTGTTGGGTGTGAGGACAAAAAAATGGCTTGCATCATTTTTTGGGCATTTTTAACACCTGTTCCGAGAATGCGTTAAAAGGAGGCTCCCATTCGTTATAATGGGGCTCTGGGTGATTTGCAGGATGAGCGTCATAATTTTTCACACTAATCCTGCAAAGAGCTGAACTAGTGTCAACAATTCTGCAGCTAGTTTCCTAACTACCGCAATGGTGCACCGTATATTAAATACAACGCACACATGGTGGCATTAGGGGGGCACTAAGGGGCACAAGAAAAGTGGAGCACCACTTTTCATAAATCTGTCCCTTTGTATGAAAAATGTGGGTAGCCTATGTTAATATCATTTTTAAGGCTGGAAAAGAGTGTTGTACTTGCAAAAGAAGGCCAGATCCATGTACGATTTTAAAGACATTCAGAAGATATATTCACGCATAATACTCAATTGTTCTGAAAAAAAGTTAGTAACTCAATGTCTTGCACATCTGATTTATAGTTGTGCAGGGTCCCTTGAAATGTCCAACCCTTTCTGAAGGTTTCACTTAAGAAGCTTAGCTAGATAAATTCGGTCTCCTTTTTCTTATTCTTCATTACAGAAATTGTTTCAACAAGCTTACTTTACAGATCAGGGATAATACTTTTGTGCATTAATTTAATGAGTTATCAGACTTTTATTCAACTCCATCATGTCCCTGTGTGGCCTATTCGAAGTGATTCTGTATTGTGCACATATATTGTGTGCAGCAGGTGTGACATGTCAAGGGGTTTAGCTAGAATCCTGGATATAGCTCTTAGACTAAAGGATTTGTCATATGTGACAAGAATATCATGACTTTATAGAAGTAGGTGAGATGCCAGTGTGTCCCAGGATGTGAGGGGTCTGAGTCAGGTGTGCTTAGAATACTGTCAAAGGTGCTCAACTGAGAACTCTACAGAATATTCATCAGTTAGTCCCTTAAAGCTGCCTCTTAGCCACAAGGATGTTGAACAGTTCTGTTTTCAGATACATTCTGAACTGAAGCCAATTTGTTTCTGCTATCATAGTTGGGTTAATGGTGTTGTAGAGACTATGTATCAGAATTTCAGCAATAACTCCCTTTGTTTTTGCTCTATAAATCTTTGTTTATTGTTCACAAATATGTTTAATCATTGATGTATTCTTGTTTGTCCGATTGTAGGGTCATGTGCTTGTAGCTAACATGGGCCCTTGCCCCACTATTTCTTGTACATTTGTAGCCATGTTGAACACGCAAGGTCACGTTCAGCATATGTGATACTCTCAGCTGAATTGAGCATGGATTTGTAAAAATATACTTTGCCAGTACTTTGATTTTTTAAAACCCTTTGAAAGCTATGGGGGACTCAAAAAAGTAGCAAATCAACATTGTACAGTTCTGAATGTAGCAACGTTGACATTTTCAAATTATATGCAATTGCAGCACAGTGCAGCACACTGCAGACCTCCATGAATGAATCAAAATTGTTAGCACCATTTCACTCACAGTCAAAAATGGGGATCATCACATCATATGATCAAAACTACAGAATCTAAAGAACTGCCTTGGACAAAATGAAGCACACTGCTGTAGACATACTAAAGTGTTTCCATAGTAAAAAGAATAGAACAGCAATATGTGCAAATGCTACAAAGTGCCACCTAAGGAAAACGCCTGCCTTCAAAAGTACATATACACCATAGGGATGCAGAAATGGCAACAACTATACACACAAAACATATATCTGACATTAACCATCCCGCATAAACTACTAGCAGTGAATCACTCACATAATATCGAGGTAGACAATATAGCTTGACAGAAATATCGTGTCACAGATTTCAGATATAAAATATCGATTAACACTAATATCATCCAAAAACATTCAAAAATATTGTTTTCATAACATATATGCAGTTTAAAGTGGTAAATCCTAAACATGTTACTATATAACATTAATGTAATGAAAATTAAATACTTTCCACTAATACTTACTACTATTTATGAATATATAGTTATATAAACACACACACACATATATGTGTGTGTGTCTTTATGAATACATATTGTGTAGCAATGAAACATATATATTTTACATCATAGTAATTTTTTTATTTTTTATTTACTACTATAAAAAACAGATATCCATAAACACACACACACATATGCATATATAATTAAACCAACCATAACAAAATTAGCAATTCAATTACAAAATTACAAAATATTAAATACATGATCAATTGAATAAAATGCAAACAATTTGAAAAACAAAAAAACTATCGAAATATTATAAAAAAAAAAAAATAAAAAAAAAAGATAATTACAATTACATTTAAAAAATAAACAAATGATTATAAAAAATATATTTAACCAATATTTGGAAAAGTATTGGAGTCTTCACATACTAGATATACTATTCACACTTCAGTGTCTGCAAATGTAGGAAATGTGTAGGACTTCAGATGGCTTTACTTTACAATTCCCACAGTAGGGAAAGTGTTGAACCTCTGAAGGGTTAAACCGACTATTCTCTCGCCAAACAACGTAACAGTGGGACAGTGTTAGACTTAGAAGGGTTAAATTTACCATTCTTTCTCCACTCAATGCAACATTAGGGAAAAGTAGAACTTTAGAGCAGTTAGAATTACTATTCCTAATCCAGTCTGTACAACAGTGTGAAAAGCATTGGATTTAGGAGGGGTTAAGTTTATTATTCCCACTTCAGTCTAAACAACAATAGGGAAAATGAAGTGCTTTGGAGGGCTTACATTTACTATTAACACTCCAGTAAAAGCAACAGTATGGAAAGTGTTGGACTTCGTAGGGGTTACATTTACTATTCCCAACCCAAACAGTACAATAGTATTGAAAGTGTTGGACTTTGGAACAGTTAAACCTACCATTCCCACTCCAAAAAGCACAATAGTAGGGAAAGTGTTGGGCTTCAGAGGGGTAAGATTTACTACTCCCACTCTAGTCAGTGCAACAGGAGGGAAAGCGATGGACTTTGACGGGGTTACATTTAATATTCCTTCTCCAGTCTAAGCAACAGTAGGGAAAGTACTTCACTTCAGACATTTTACACACATGAGTAGGCCTATTAATTTAGGAAAACTATTAAACTCTTAATACAAACATTACTAATTAACATAAACATTTATATGTATTCAAACAATAAAAACAATTTACATTATTAATGATCAAGTAAATAAACAACAATTAATAGTTATTGTTAATTAGTTATTGCTTAATTAACTTCCCACCCTACACTACTACAATCCCAGCAACCCACACCTATACTATACTATATAAGTATTATGTAAATTCCATAATTAATAATCAGTTAAAAATGAAGTAGAAATTAATATTTATTCTCAATTATTTATTACATAGTTTCCTTCCCACCATATATCCCTGTACATCAACTGACTCACACCTAAAACACAGAATAATTAAAGAGCACTATGTTTCACAACTATATTAATGAAAAAAATATTAAAAACAGTAATATTCTTAAGTACAATATGACACACATAAAAAACAATGTTCTTGACAACAATAATTTTACATCATATTTTTGTTTCCAAATATTTTTTCTGCCATTTCTGGCTCCAGATATTTACAGCTTGATATGTTGTCCAAACACTCTAGCAGCAGATTCCACAATAGCACTACCACAGACATATAATCAGACAACTACGAATAAATAGACGACATTGATTCCCACAGGAAATAAAACTTAGTAAAATGATGAACAAAACACTGACCACAGAAGGCTTCTCGGCACAAATGCAGGATGGAAAATATAAGAATGAACGCAAACCTGACAACTGAGAAACCCTTAGCATAACAAGTAACTGTGTAGGTCATAACAGCAGAATACTTCAGCTATCTGTATCTGCTTCAATGGATATATCAACCAAATACACATTTCATATCTGGTGCATTTGTGTCCATCCTTACTTATTCCTGCTGTATGTTTACTAGACGTAGCACTCCTTGGGATGAACACTGTAACAACACTTCAAGCTATCAATTAGTTCATGAGTTCATTGTCTGTCATGGATGTTAGCAGTTTCCGTCTCAATGTCTTGTGTCCATATCTGAATGTAGAGTGTTGGAAATATGCCCACTGTGCAAGTTCACACCAGATTATTTCTTACTGTATCTTAAACCATTTTTGTTGGCATAAGGACTCTGTTCACGATACCCTTGCTAATCAGTGGTGAAGTGGTTGTGCTTTTCCTTTTAAAACATGACTGTATTAACATGTGCTTGATTGGTACATTTAAGTTTCTTAAAGGTCTCTCGTATATGGTACTACATGTACTAAAGGCCTGCAAGTGGGCTGCAGCACTTATTGTTCCACCAACTAAAGTAGCTCAGTAAAACATGTCTCAGGCCTGCCACAACAGCCTGTAGTGCAGTTTAAACTGCTATTTCAACTTGCAAAATAAACTTCTTGTCCAAACCTTCCTTTTCAATACTTATAAGCACCCATAGGACATACCCTAAAAGTTCATAGGGCAGGGTGCTTGCCAGTTAAAAAGTAGGATATGTATATTTATTGTTCTCCATTTTCCTGGCAGTGAAAAAAAAAAGTCGTTTTTCACTGTAGCATGCCTTCCATAGACTAACACTAATTTACATTAATACATTTAGGATGTGCAAAATTCAGTTTGAGAATAGCTAGAAAAACACTTCTCCAACTCATCTTGATTGTAATTGAAAATCCTTCTTCATGGCAAAGTGGGATTTCAAATTACTATCTTGAAAATCACACTTTTAGAAAGTAGGCTTAATCAGCCTAAGCCAAATGTCATTTCCCGGTTGTGTCCGGGTCCTCCTACTGTTGATGGCTCTTCCAATGGGAAATGTGTACTGGAACAGGACAGTGGAGAAAGAAGAGGGGTGCAGAGGGAAATGGAGAGGATGGGTGGGGAGGGACTGGGTACTTGCACTTACTGAACTTCAAGAGTAGGCTGGGGTTTGTAGTCAGCTTTTTCTGATTTCATAAAAAGCCTACCCTGTCTCTGGGAGATGCAGCTTACACCTGGGCCTTCTTGCCCTTTGTGTTACCAGCCCAGATGGAGCCAAACCCAGGGAAAAGAGAAGAACTGACTAGAACCAGTTTTAGAGTTATACAAAGAGGCATTCCCCACCCACAGGTCAGCACTGGGCATAAAAGGTGGCAGCCCCAGGCATTGAAATCAGAACTCTCCAGGACCCGAGGAGACTCAGAAGAAGGGATGTTCTGCTGTCAAACGAAGGGAGATTAAAATGACTTGCTTTGTGCCCAAGAGCCCTGAAGAGACTCCAAAGGTCAGTTGGTTGACCTCGTGTTTATTCTACTGAGAGACAACATGCTTTCAGAGGCTTTTCCTGCATTCCAGCCAACCAAACCTAACTAGTCCATCCCTGGTCATCTCTGCTGGCCTTTGCAAGAGTAAGTCCTTACCTCCAAGTGCCTTCCTGAAAGTCCTAGACCTTTGGTTAGAGTCACATAGTATTCCTCTCTGCCTTACTGATGGTTTCACTGCATCTGATGCAGAGCTGTACAGAGTGATGCAGGACCTGGCATCACAACATAGCACAACTCCTGATTGATGGCTTTACTGGTTCTGACACAAAGTGACACAGAAACCCGCATTGCAGCATCATGTAGCTCCTGATAGATAGGATCCTTCCCAGGGTGATGCAGAGCCCTGCTTCGTATTACCATGCAAATCCCGATAAGCAGCTTTACCAGATCTGATGCAGAGTAATGCAGAGCTCCTCACTGCAGCACTGCACAGCACCTGATTGGTGGCTTCACCAGATTTGATGCAGCATGATGTAGAGCCTTGCATTGCAGCACCATGCAGTCCCTGCACCAAGGACAAAAAGTACAACTCGTAGTAGGCTGCACTTCATCCCTTACCCAGCCCTGGCACGATCTTGGTCGTGTCTTTGTCCCAGTCCGGCCAGACCAGGTATCCACAGCTGGAGCAGTTGGCACATCTTGCATTTCAGCTATATCAGATCCTTAAACTTTAAAAGCCCATAACTGCAGTTATACTAACTGGATTTTTGTCATTTTGGTGTTGTTTTGGGGATTTGTCTTGTGTTTTCACTTTATTACTGTTTGAGTACTGCATAAATGCTTTGCCTCAAAGTTAAGCTTGATTGGTTTTGTATCAAGCTACCAGAGGGTTAAGCACAGGTTTAGTTAGTGACGTTTGTAGTTCACCCTGACAAGGATTATGATTATTCTTTGAAGTGGGTTCTCACCCCCTTCAACAAAATAATTCAATGTGTTACATAGAGGAGTTTATATTTGATGGTTGTCTTCTCAAAGTCACAATGTCAGCCCAGGTTGGGCTTAATATTGTGCCAATGGCCTCAAGTATGCCTTTCTTTGCATGAACCACAACCACAGAAAATTGCTTCTGAAGCTTAGTGCCAGATCTGTATATAAGAAGGTCCTTTATGCTCCATCAGCTCAAATGTGTATTTAAAGTTTTCAAAATCCGGAGGGAGTCCATCCATGTGCTGTTGTTGTATGGTACATAGTCTGCACACAATTCAATGGCTAAAGCCATAACTAGTTTGTGCCAGAGAGAAATATTGGTTTCCACCCACTGAGTAGGATATGCTAATATTTTCTAACTATTGGTTGCTAGTAACATTATGAATTGGCTGTTGTGTGTAGCAAGGTGTTTAGATTGTGTCTATGCCTAAGAGAAATCCGCAGAAAACGGTGAGTAATCATGTGTTTGATTGACCAATGACTTTTTTCTACTACCTAAAACCAAGAGAAGTCCAATGTTTAGGGTTGCTACCGGAAAATACTTTCTTATGTCACTGACTGAAAGGCTTCCTTATAGGAGGGGTTTAATAAGAAACCTCTTAGTAACCCTGACTGTATGATCACTCAATTGAGATGCACTAATTACAGTCTCTTCTATGTCATTATTCAATATTAATAATGGTAATAATTGAATGATATCAAGAAATCAGGGCATACATTTTATCTTAAGGCATACTATGATAGCCCAGCTAGTACATTTCTAGGTTCCTTCATCTTCATAAGGGCCATTAAGAGAGTACAAATGTTCTGTCCACACAGAGTGAGAGAGGGTGGAGCAGGTTCCTAGGTACTCTACTTTCTATGTATCCCATCAAAATCATAAGTGGTGGCTTACAATAGCCCTTGTTTTTAGCCATATATGAGATTCTCAAACCCTTAGACCAGTCATGGTTTATTTCAAAGACACAACATTTTGGGATGAGTGTCTCTCCCTAACTAGATGGGACAGGAAAGATAATGCCCCTCATTATGACATTGGCGGTCTTTTTGGAAGACTGCCAGGCTGGCAGCCGCCAAAAGACCGTCAGTGTCATTTAAGTTTCTTAAAGGTCTCTCGTACATGGTACTACATGTACTAAAGGCCTGTAAGTGGGCTGCAGCACTGGTTGACTCACAACCGCTGTATTACGAGTCAGAGATTAATACTGCCAGATTACAGCCACAAACCTGACACCACCAGGCTGATTGAGAGCAGGTCAGAGGCGTTTCCACCCCTGGCACTGCCACACCAAAAGAACTCCACCCACCATATTACGAGACATAATATGGCACAGCGGTCCCTGCACAGAGGTGCGGCGCTGGCGGTGGAAACGCCAACACCCATCCTGGATGACTGCCTCACCTAGAAAGGTAGGTGGATCGTTTGAAAGCGGATGAAGAGGGGGGGAGGTGTGCTGCGTGCATGTGTGTTGTGTGTGCGTGTATGTGTGTACGTGTAGTGGTATGGGTGTGCATGAGTGCGTCTGTATGTATGTGTGCATGGAGGGTGCGTATGTCTGAATGGAAGCGGAAGGGAGAAGGGTGTGTTGGAGTGTGAGTGAGTAGGTGTTTGTATGGCCAAAATCTTAGAGAATATTTTCACATCCTAGTTCATTAAGACAAAGGGCCTACATGAAGGGTGAGAAGTATTTTATTTCCTCTCTATTTGCAAAAGGATGACTATTTATCCATGTACTTCATGTTCAGATTTGTCAAGTAAAAATAATTTGCAAAAATTATGCAAATATGTCTAAAATTCTAGAAGGCTTTGGGTAATGTGGCCTTAACCTGTTTTTTCCCAGAGATGTATTTTTCTAAAGTGAATTATTAGTTCAGCTGAAATACTCTCTATCAATCTTGGTAGGATTTTGCAAGTGAACGCAGTCCCACGTATTCTGTTGTGGGGGTCCATATTCTGTGCCTTTTTGTGGACTGCTTTTGCTTACATTTTGACCTTTGGAAATCTGACACTTCCATTCAGTCCCACAGTGTGTGTGTGTGTGTGTGTGTGCGTGCGTGTGCTGTTCCTGAAACAAGAAAGCAAAATGGCTTGTTTAGAATATAAGTAAGGTCAGAGTGATTTGGTGCAGGGAATATACCAGTGATTTGAAGGTTAAATATCATGGGTTGGCTACAGTACGTATTTATACTCCCCACATTTGTGGCTAGAAAAATCTGGCTTCAGGTTCACCATTGAGGCATGACTGACTGCAGCCTAAAACCCACAGTACCACATAACAATATGACATTTCTTTGACATAAGGGAAAAGCTCCACATATACATTAGCTAAGTCACCCTTAAGCGTGCCTTTTAGTCCAAAGGGCTGTGTGACCAGGTACGTCAATGAGGACACGAAGTCAGCGGGTTGCTGGTTCAGGTGAGTTTTATTATCTATTTTTTGTTTTTGTTTGGCGTGCAAGTTACGTAGGCTGTACTGTTCAATCTTCTTCTGGTATCAGCTGGGCTTCAGCTCTCCTTTCCTTTTATTCCTTCTTCCAGGGCTCCCAGGAGGCGCATGTGAGGAAATACAAGATAAAGCACAGGTAAGTTGCTTTTCCTATTTATCTTGTTCCTCCCTGTTTTCTGTCTTACTCCTTTTCCTATTTCCTGTCCCTGTTTTTCTGGTGGGATTCTTTTTGTTTCTTTTCCCCTCTTTCTCCTGTTTCTTTTATCCATTTCTTGTTGCCTGCTCCTGGGTTAATCTTCTGACCCTCTCTCTCTTTTCCAATCTTCCTGTTTTCCTGGTTTGTTTTTCTCTTTAACCTCTTTGGATATACTTATTCTCTGTCTTTGTCGGTTCCCTTTTCCTTTCTCTCTCTCTGTCAGACTTCCCTTTAATGTTTTCTGTCGCTTGTATGTTCTTCCTTTCTATTTTTGGCTCCTTTTCTATTCTCTTGATTACTCTTTCTACGGTTGTGTATTCCTCATTTATTCCCCCTGCTTCCCCTCTTGCTTCTCCCTTTATGGCCTTCCACCCCTCCTCCCAACCACCCTTGCCTTTCCCTTTGCTGTAAGTATGACGCACCTGGTCTGGCCACGCTTCGCCTGAAGAGTGGCAGGAAACTTTGCGAGGCGCCTCCAGCGCCGCTGGCGGAGCTGTGGATCCCTCTGGGTCGCTTTCCGACAGCTTCCAGAGGCCGTTTGGTTCCTGGATGGTTTCCGGGCGTTGTACAAGTCGTCTGTCTTCTCCTCTCGTCACTCCTGCTCCTTCCGCTCTTCTCCCTTTACAAGCCAGGGTTCTCCTTCCTTGTAGTCCCTTGGGCGAGCGAAACATCTGCTGCTGCCCTGTTGGCCCCGGAAGTTGAAGGGGAGTGGACGCCACACCTTCTCTTTCCGGGTTGGAGGCGGCAGTGTCAGACCATGCCGCCTCCTCGGACGGGCCTGTCGGCAACGGCCCGTCACAGGCTGTGAGTTTAATATAGGAAAAAAGTGATACATGCTAAGTACAAGGATAAGTATGCTCTTCCATTGACCGTCAGGAAAATGCTGTTTTGCTGTTTAGATAAATGTAGTTATTTCCTATGAATAAGCCTTTCTGTGATCAAAAAGTAATTTTACATAATCTCAACACAGAACGGATAGAAAGTCATTTAAAGTGTATTTTTATGTTTTGTTTAAATGCTATTGTTTTAACAACAACCTAAAGACAGTTGAGTAGTACAGCTAGCATTTTGTTATTGTTTGTTATCATCAAATTCATCACAACAATCTGATAAATAAGTCATGTAACTTAGTCATTGCATGTAATTTAAACTTCTTTCAAACAAGGGGCCATGGTTCTCCACATTCCAATGAGTTATTTCCAGATTCCCTTTACCAACACCCAAATCCCTAAGATCTTTATTGCTTTACTCCAGGTACTCAATTTTCACAAAGTCTTATAATGATCCAGTGTTACTTATTATCACACTCTCTATTTCTCCCCACCATGAATTGTTCCTATTGCATCTTCACATCAGCCCTGTGTCTTAGGATTTTAAGAGTCTTCTCATCATTGCCTCTCATCATTGCCACTCATTCTACAATGCTTGCCATTGTGTCTAGTTTGTTTCATTTGTCCCTCTTCAGCAGTCCCTCATTTAATAATGTCCCTATACCAGGACTGCAGTCCAGTTCTTGTGATTATAACCAGAGTTTTCTCTTTAGAAATATTGTTCCCGTTATAAAACACTTATATTTCATCTCTCTCCTTTTGTGTTTTGGCGCTAAATCCAATATGCCTGCATAACAGTTCTCTCAGGTACAGAGAACCTCCTGTATATTAACCTACCATGTGTTCACAGTTCCATACAATATGTAAAAAAATCAGCCTTCCAGGGTCCATATCCAAGGCATGCTGATGATCTTCTTCGTTGAATCTTTCCTAACTTAATTGAGGTAAGGTACATTCTGTGCATGTAATAAAGTTTAACTTGTTTATAAATGCCTTGCTCAATGTTTTTGTTAGCTGAAAGTTGGCTCCATCAGAATCATCATCTTTCAGAGGCCTCTTGCATTGTACCTCCAATTTATTTCTAACACTCCCACCACTATCTTGTCAGATTTAAATACACTATAAAGGACTGATATCACTCCTCCCTCATTCATCAGGTGCACCATATGTGACAATGTAACTTAGCAATACTTCAATCTCTCATTGTACCTGTACCTCCATGTCACAGTTTAGCAAGGCCCCGCAGCAGAAAGAACATGGACTTGAACAATGGACACGGAGAACAAATACCAATGCAAAGCAGTCTAATTCTTGTAGCACTCCATCAGCTCATCGTGCTGACATAAATAAAGTGTTATCCTCGTGCATAGATGCTACTTGTGTAGAGGTATATGTCACAATTCCCCAAACATGTAGCATCTGCCTTAGTCTGAATTCCAGAGGCCCCCAAGCAGGCACAAACAATAGTGGGTACACTGGGCTGACGTCTCTTATCCCTCTCCATTTTGTAGCTTTCCAAAAGGTTTTTAATTGATATTATCCTAGCCATAGGTTGTCTAAGTATTTCTGTAGGGTATAAAGCCACATTGTTTTAGAGTGTATGAGAACCCCACATACTTTTATAGTCTTGTCTCCAAGGCACTGCTTTATATTCTGTTGTATGTAATCATCATAGACAACTGGTGGTATGATACATGTTCAGATGGATTCCTATCTGGCTTAGGGACCATGTTGATAGATCTTTTCTCATACTTTGTGGTTGTACATTTATATATCTTGACGCTGTGAAGACCTCAAGGAGCTTTTCAGCAAACCATCCTAGAACATGTTTATGTGATTGCGCTGGCAGATTACCCTTTTACATTCTTTGTATGATGGCTATCAATTCTTTTTTAGTTATGGGAGCATCACTCAATATTCTCCGCTCTACATAACTATAACTATAACATAATGATAGCCATAACTAATGCTACAATTATAACTATAACCATAATCATAATTGTAACTATAGCTATAACTATAACTACAATGATAACTATATTGATATTTCAGAATAAGTGGTCTATACTGCTATTAAGGCTTTGGTGAATAGGAAGCATAACACAGTTTTACATTTGTCAAGATTAGTATTAGCTACGCAGTACAATAAATATTTATTGTTTCAATAGCGGATGTACCCTACAAACTGCAAGGTTGCACTCTGAAAAGAGCATACTTATATTGAGAGTATGTTTTACACTCACACTTGTCGAACTTACAGTTAGTTTTGCAAATCAAAAAAACATATATTGGCTGAACTACTGACAATTATCAACCATATGTTTGAAAATTGGACAGCATGCATTTTAAGATTGTGTAATCTAGCACTAACAATGTGTATGGGTATTCCATGCATTTACAGGATGTAATGTCAAACCTTAATGTAACTGTAGCTCATTGCTTTATGAATTACATACTTATATGATGTGGGCTTTCATTTAGCTTTAATGTAGACTATGGGCCTCATTACAACTTTGGCTGTCCTTTTCCAGGACCGTCAAAGCCGCTGCAGCCAAAAGACCACCAGTGCTGGCGGTCTTTTGCCCGCCATATTTGGAGTCTTTGGAGGACTTCTGCCCATTTCAGTCTGACCCTGAAGTGGCGGGTGCATCAACATCACCGCCACAGCAGCAGGACTCTGCCTGCTGCCATGGTGGTGCTGGCAATGTAAGACCACCAGGACCTATCCCCTCTTGGACGTTGATGGAGAAGGTAAGAAGATGTCCGAAAGAGGGGGGAGGGTATCTGTGTGTTTGGGTGCGTGTGTGCATGTCTTCAGAGGAGGGCGGTGAATTCATGCGTGTATGTGAGTGAATGAGAATGTGTGTGTGCATGTATGTGCGCGTGTATGGAGGTAGGGGTGTCTGAGTGCTTGTTTGCGAGTGAGTAGAGGTGTCTGTGTGGCTGTATGCATAAGCTGAATGGGTGTGCATGTGAATGCATGCATGCGTGAAGGGGTGGGGGTGTTTGTGAGTGCGTGGACAGGTGGGAGGGATGTGTGCATCTATTGGACATGTGTGCATGTGTGCCGGCGAATGGAGATTCCTGTCGCCAGGTGCGTGACCGCCAGGGTTTTCATGGCAGAGTGACCGCCAAAGAAAGCCTGGTGGTTTGCAGCCTTGTAATCCCACCGGCAGGCTGAAGCCTGTCGCTGGGTTGGAGGTGCTCACTGCCGGCCGCAGCGGTGCGAGAGCACCGGCTGGCCTGGCGGAGTTGTGGAGGCTTGGCATTTGCCAAGCCTTCACAACTCGTAATGTGGCGGTTCTTACCGCCGGCTCTGCAGCAGAAGGACCGCCAACGGGAGGCTGGTGGTCTCAGGACCACCAGCCTTATAATGAGGGCCCATATCTTAGCACTGTATAAATATAGTGGGCTAAAACTTGTACCACAAGGATGATCTTAATTTGTACAAAGTATAACTCACTGTGATAATATTGATCACATAGTGAAAAAGGCAGGTTAAATAAGATTATCTTTAAATGATGAGAAAGGGACACCAGTTTGAGTTATGGATATTCTCTCTCCCTTCTTCCTTCATCCTTTTTGGATAGATACCAATATCAAATATTTTGGCTTCTTTGCACTGAATTTACGTGACTGGAAACATATTAGGTAATAAATTACAAGAGAGACTTCACTAGGGTCTTGCACACATTTTTTCACCTATCTGATTGGCCTCATGACAATATACCCTGTCAAATAAGAGTCGGAAGTGAACTATGCAAGCATATGTGGACTACACTTGGAATTACCGATATGTCTCCAACAGTTGGAGCTCAATTGAACAATGGGATGCATATCATTTGTTTGCTTTTCTTTGAGGCTAATTGTTAAATCTCAAAACTAATGCTCATGAATCTCTCTTAGCATGAACTTCTCACATGCAATTTATGCATACACTGTGGTGAAGGAGTGAACTTTTATTTAAAGAAGTAATAGAATAACAGGGATTTTATATTATATATTTTGTAGCCTTCAGGAAGTCATTATTTGACAAAACAAATGTTGGCTCAACATAACATCTACATGGTTAAATAAAGATTTTTAATACAGTTTCACCTGGATTTGAATTTCTGAATCAAAGGTAGTGTTTGGAGAAAAACATGAATAAAAGTAAAATATTGATCTGGAATATTTACTCCCCTCACTAAAATAATAGAGAATCTAGTGGATCTTTCTCCTCACATTGCCTTTGTGGGTTTTTGGAGGACTTGGGCAGCTGCAGGGGAAACACACTTTCAATGGCGTTGGTATCAATGATTGACAAAAGAGACATTGCAAGACATTGGAAGTCCCCAGACTCCCTACACTGCAGAACTGGGAACAGAAATTGACTGATGTACAAAAATGGAGGCAAATTACAAAGCCAGAGGATGCCCACCTAAACATTACAAGATTTTGGGAAGATGCTGGGAGAATTACAGTTTAATGGATGAGTAATGTAATGTAACAATGTGATACTTTCTCAGCTGAATTTTAAGATTCTGATTCCACTGTATTTAACTAAACAATTTAATTTGATCAATAAAAAGATCTGCAAGGAATGACAATGAAAGTTATGATTTTCATGCAGGAGATGAGAGATCATCGTCCCTAGTCTACCTCTCTAAGTATACCAGGTCAAGCTACAGACTGTTTCTATTCGGTACCAAATAGGAACATAGGTGGTCATTACAACCCTGGCGGTCGGTGTTAAAGCGGCAGTAAGAACGCCAACAGGCCGGCGGTAAATATTTTGCAATTACGACCGTGGCGGAAACCGCCAATAAAGACAGCCACTTTAACACTCCGACCGCCACGGCGGTACAAACAAACAGCGCGGCGGTCACCGCCAACAGACAGGCGGAGGACAATGTACCGCCCACACTATTATGACAGGCCAATCCGCCACTTTTTCCGGGGCGGATTCACCGCGGATAAAAACACAGCGGAAACAGGAATTTCGAAGGGAAAACGCTCACCTCTACACACTCCACGAGGAAAGAGGACACCATGGACCCGGAACTCCAAATCCTACCTGCGATAGTCTTCCTGCTCCCGTACCAGGAGCACCAACGCCGGCGGCGAAGACCACGGTGAGTACTGCACCTATGACACAGGGGAGGGGGGAGGCAAAAAACAGGGACACACACACGCAACACCCCCACCCCCACCCTCACCCACTTCAACACACACACTAATACATATCTATACATTATAGTAACACCCCCAACCCACCCGGAAGAATGCAAAGACAAAAGGAAATGAGTGTAACCATTGGAATATATTAAAATGCAGTACGCAAAAATATACATATATACACTATTAACAAAATATACACCAAGAATAGTAGTCCAGGTATTGCACCATTTATAGTCCGTGGACCACTGGGCCCAAAATGCATGGGCGAGGCCCACACCCGATACCAGATCAAAACAGATAGAACACTGCAGGGGCATCAGATAGAAATACAACAGGCACCTCAGGGTGAAGGGAGGGCACCTCAGCCGGATGAGTGCACGACGCCAGATCCACGAGGGGGCTCTATGCCCATTGATGTATCCTGGGGAGTGCAAACCCACAGTCTCTCAAGTCTCTACAGTGGGTGGTTTGCCCACTGTTCAATCCTGGGGAGTGCAAAGCCACAGTCTCTCAAGTCTCTCCAGTGGGTGGTTTGCCCACTGTTCAATCCTGGGGAGTGCAAAGCCACAGTCTCTCAAGTCTCTACAGTGGGTGCTTTGCCCACTGTTCAATCCTGGGGAGTGCAAATCCACAGTCTCTCAAGTGGATAACAGTCTCCACTGGTTCTGGAAGGGGACTGGTGCCCAGAGTGCTTCATCCTGTGAAGGACAGACGGAGTGGATGCATGTCTCCACTGGTTCTGGAGGGGGACTGGTGCCCAGAGTGCATCACGCACCCCGTGACGGTCCCAGTTGCGTCAGTGCCCCTGCCGCTCATGGGCTAGCGGTGCTTGAGTTGGCGGTGCCTTGTTCAGCGGTGCTTGAGTTGGCGGTGCCCTGTTCAGCGGTGCTTGAGATGGCGGTGCCTTGTTCAGCGGTGCTTGAGTTGGCAGTTCCCTGTTCAGCGGTGCTTGAGTTGGCGGTGCCTTGTTCAGCGGTGCTTGAGTTGGCGGTGCCCTGTTCAGCGGTGCTTGAGTTGGCGGTGCCTTGTTCAGTGGGGCTTGAGTTGGCGGTGCCCTGTTCAGCGGTGCTTGAGTTGGCGGTGCCCTGTTCAGCGGTGCTTGAGTTGGCGGTCCTTCATTGCCCAGCTGGGCTGTGGCTGGCGGTCCTTCATTGGGCAGCTGGGCTGTGGCTGGCGGGGCCCTCCTGGGCAGCTGGGCTGTGGCTGGCGGGGCCCTCCTGGGCAGCTGGGCTGTGGCTGGCGGGGCCCTCCTGGGCAGCGAGGATGGGGCTGGCGGTGGCCTCCTGGGCAGCGAGGATGGGGCTGGCGGTGGCCTCCTGGGCAGCGAGGATGGGGCTGGCAGTGTCCTCCTGGGCAGCGGGGATGGGGCTGGCGGTGGCCTCCTGGGCAGCAAGGATGGGGCTGGCGGTGGCCTCCTGGGCAGCGAGGATGGGGCTGACGGGGCCCTCCTGGGCAGCAGGGATGTTGGCGGTCTTCTCTGCCGTGCTGCTCCTCCCAGACTTGCCGGGTTTCTTGTGGCCCTTTCCCACCTTGGGAGTAGTCACAGCTGAGTCCACACTCCCACCGGGACCCCTGGGAGTGGCTTGGGTGGCTGGAGTCTTCCCCCTCTCCCGCTGGGCACTGGCCAACTTCTGGTGCTTCACAGGGGGGGGACTGGCAGTGCTGTGGCTCTGTGCCACACTGGCTGTCCTGGTGGCCGGTGCACTCCACATACCTGTGACTACAGGCAGCACTGGTCCCGGAGATGTTGTGGCTGAGGTGCTAGTTCGGGACCTATGAGTTGGACGGGGGGGATAGGTCAAGGCTGGACAGGAAATGTTTTTTGGACACACTGGGACGGGTAGCTGGAGGGGGTTTGGGAGTGGAGGAAGAGGTGGTGGTTGTAGGTGGAGGAAGAGGTGGTGGTTGTAGGAGGTGTACGTTTGGTGGCTTTGGGTGCATGCGCTGGAGGCTGTTGTGAGGTGGATGGCTGTTGGGTGGGTGTGTGCCTGCATTTGTGTATCTTCGGAGGGGGCGTCACAGACACACTGGGAGAGGACACAGGGGATGTGTGTATGGTAGTGGGGGTGGTGACTGCACGTGAGCGGGGTGTGCTGGTGGGTGTGCTGGTGAGTGACGTAGTGGCTGTAGAGGTAGTGCATGCAGGTGTGAGTGTAGACGACACTGGGAGGGAGGAGGGAGACGAGGAGGAGGGGGACACAGTGGAGGCAGTGGATGTTGGTGTGTCTGTATGTGTGTGATGCTTGCGTGAGTGCCTGTGGGATGTGTGGTGCTTATGTTTGCCTGAGCTTCCCTTGTGTGGTGAGGTGTATGCAGGCTGGTCTGATGGTGTGCTTGGGATAGGCAGAGGTACAGGGGATTGGGTCCGGGTGGAGGAAGTTGGAGGGGGGAGGCTAGAAACAGGGACAATGGCTGCCATCAGTGCTGAGGCCAGAGTTTGAAAGGCTCGGTGAAGGGCCGCCTGACCAGAATGAATGCCCTCTAGGAATGCATCTGTTTGTTGCAACTGCCTTTCTACACCCTGGATGGCATTCAAAATGGTAGACTCCCCAACAGTGACTGACCTGAGGAGGTTAATGGCCTCCTCACTGAGGGGAGCAGGAGTGACTGGGGCAGAGCCTGAGGTGCCTGGGGCGAAGGTGATGCCCAACCTCCTGGGTGAGCGGGCACGGCGCGAAGGCTGAGGGTCTGCTGGGAGGGCGGTGCTGGTAGGGGGGTGGCGGCTGTACCTGTAGATGCAGGGGGCACAGATGTTGCCGTCACCACAAGGGAGCTCCCATCAGAGGACGAGTCCGTGTCACTGGTTTCAGCTCATGTCCCCGCCATGGAGCTCCCTTCGCCCTCCGTCCCACTGGTGAATTCTGAGTCCGTAGTGTGGCCCTCCATGGCCATGTGGGATGCAGCACCATCATGCTCCGGTGCCACTGCTCCTCCGCCTGATGATGCTAATGCACACAAGAACAGGGAGACCACAAAAAAAGGGGGGGGGAACAGAAGAAAGGCATGTTGAGTGCATGGATTACTGCCACCGTTGGTGGACAAGACAGACACAGAAGCCCCCTGCACTACGTTGCGCTCTTCGGCTCTACAGTGCAATTCATGGGAAATGGCCTACGAGGCTATGGACGACATCTGCACACATAGATGACACAGGTGCATGAATAGCTGTACTTGCCACTCTACAGAGGTGGGGTGGGTGGCCACAGGCCATACCTTACGGAGGGCCCTAGCCTACGGAACTCGCACTGGCCTAGGGAAACCCACAGTCCTCCTCCCCCACCCAGACACCTCCACTGCATGCAAAGTCAGCTGAATGAGAGTGTACTCACCCCCTTGTGTCTGCTGTGATGCCCTCAAGCGCCCATCCAACTCCGGGTAGGCCACCACCAGGATCCTGAACATCAGGGGGGTCATGGCTCGACGGGCACCCCTCCCACGTTGGGAGGCCATCCCCAGCTGAGCCTCCGCCATCTTCTTGCTCCAGCGGCGAATGTCCTCCCATCTTTTCCAGCAGTGGGTGCTCCGTCTGTGGTGGATCCCCAGGGTCCGGACATCCTTGGCGATGGCACGCCAAATATCCTTCTTCTGGTGGGCGCCGACCTACATGAAATGTACAGGGGAAGAAGAGAAGTCATTACCAACTGCGCCGTCAAAGTGAGTGGCCCCCATCCCTACCCTTGCCATGTGGCACATGCACCACTGTCTTTCATGCACGCAGAACTCTGCCCTCTCCACACAGGCATAGGCCATACAACATGCTCCCTGTGTACTTACCTGTTGGTCTGGAGGACCGTAGAGTAGCGTGTACTGGGGGAGGACCCCATCGACGAGCTTCTCCAACTCCTCCGATGTGAAGGCAGGGGCCCTTTCCCCAGACGCACAAGCCATTGTCTCTTCCAGACCGAGGTCACAGCAGCACTTGCAGTGTAGGTCCTCTCCTGTCGAAGATCAGGTATCGAGTGATTATACAGATAGAAAATGGTGGTCACGTCCGCGGCGGTGCGTACCATCACCGCCGGCATACATCGTCATTGGCTCCTGGGACCCATAGGGTCCAATGTTAACCAATGCAGCATTGCGCCGCGGGCTTCGACCGCCTACCGCAACGGTGTACAACGCCAGCGCAGTTACCTCATATCCCATTGTCTCACTTTAGAGGTCAGACAGCCGCCATTTCAGGGGCCCACGTGGCCTAATTTCCAAATGCGTCACACATACCTAGGCCTAGTCGCAACACACATACAGGCCACATTTTGTGTATGATTGGTGTTCTGTGTAGACTGTGGGTACATACCTCTGAGTTGTTTGACTCTGTGCTAGCTGTTGTCCCTCATAGGCACCGTCTGCTATGACATGTGAGGAGATGGCGGAATCCTCCGGTGTACCGACCGCTGGTGGACCTGTCGACAATGGAGGAAAGAAATGTGATTATCACCTACAGGTTTGACCGTGCCACAATCCAGGAACTGTGTACACAGTTGGAGCCTGACCTGATGTCAGCAATCCGCCATCCCACAGGAATCCACCCTCAAGTGCAGGTGCTGTCAGTGCTCCATTTCCTTGCAAGTGGGTCTTTTCAAACAACTGTGGCCATGGCATCAGGGATGTCCCAGCCTATGTTTTCCAACGTATTGTCCAGAGTGCTGTCTGCCCTGCTGAAACACATGCAGAGCTACATCGTTTTCCCTCAGGTGGAGGATTTGCCTACAGTGAAAGGTGACTTCTATGCCCTTGGACATATCCCCAACATCATAGGTGCCATTGATGGGACCCATGTGGCTTTGGTCCCCCCCCACAGGAGTGAACAGGTATACAGAAACCGTAAGAGTTATCATTTGATGAATGTACAGATGGTATGTTTGGCAGACCAGTACATCTCCCATGTGAAATGCCATGTTCCCTGGCTCAGTGCATGATGCCTACATCCTGCGGAATAGCAGCATCCCTTATGTGATGGGTCAACTCCAGAGGCACCGTGTGTGGCTATTAGGTGACTCTGGTTACCCCAACCTGGCATGGCTACTGACCCCAGTGACGAATCCCAGGACCAGGGCAGAGGAACGCTACAATGAGGCCCATGGGCGAACTAGGAGGGTGATCGAGCGGACCTTCGGCCTCCTGAAGGCCAGGTTCAGGTGTCTGCATATGACAGGTGGATCCCTATTCTACTCACCAAAGAAGGTGTGCCAGATCATCGTGGCCTGCTGTATGCTTCACAACTTGGCTTTGCGACACCAGGTGCCTTTTCTGCAGGAGGATGGTCCAGATGGTGGTGTTGTAGCAGCTGTGGAGCCTGTGGACAGTGATGAGGATAAGGCAGAGGAAGAAGACATGCAGAACAGGGACTCAGTGATCCAGCAATGTTTCCAGTGAAACACAGGTGAGAATACATTCCTGCCTCCTACATGTACTATTACACTTCTACCTGTCTGTCGTTTTCACCCAGTGTATGGTCACTGAGTTGCCACTTTCCCTTACGGTTTCACAGGTGTGGGTCCTAACGTGTCTCATCTGCTTAGATTCCTCATGGACTAGAGCTGTGTGACATAGGTATGTTTACATTACTATTTCAAGAAAGTTTTGTCACTGTAATTGCAAATACACAATTTCGAAATCACAGACAGACTCCAGATCTTTTGGTGCTTTAGGTGTGTTTATTTAAATACAAAATATTGGAGGGGGAAGTTGAATGGTGAGGAGTGATGGCGGAGGAGTGTCCATGGCAGAGTCCAGTCTATTAGTCTCACAGGTGCATTGCCCATATGGGCATAGGAAGTGGAGCTGGGGCAGTTTCAATATGGACAGGGTGACAAAGTGGGACAGTGGGATGACAATCAGGGTGGTCTCATTTCTTGGCGGGGGTCTTGGCATCGTGCTCTGTCTTGTTCCTGGATCTCAGGCACCGTTTGCGGGGTGGTTCTACGTCTGCAGGGGGTGGGGTGCTGGTGTGGTGGTCCTGTGGCTGTGCCTCCTGTCCACTAGCGCCGGTGGAGGTGGTGGGCAGTTCATCGTCCATGCTAGTGTCAGGGGCCCCTTGTAGTGCCATAGTGTCCCTCCTGTTGTTGAGTACTTCCTTCAGCACCCCTATGATGGTGCCCAGGGTAGAGCTGATGGTTCTGAGTTTCTCCCTGAAGCCCAAATACTGTTCCTCCTGCATCCGCTGGGTCTCCTGAAACTTGGCCAGTACCATTGCCATTGTCTTCTGGGGGTGGTGGTAGGCTCCCATGATGGAGGAAAAGGCCTCGTGGAGAGTGGGTTCCCTTGGCCTGTCGGCCCCCTGTCGCACAGCAGCCCTCCCAGTTCCCCTGTGTTCCTGGGCCTCCGTCCCCTGGACCATGTGCCCACTGCCACTGCCCCCAGGTCCCTGGTGTTGTTGGGGTGGTGGGTTATCCTGGGTTCCCTGTAGTGGTGGACACACAGCTGATTGACGTGTCCTGGGGACGGAGGTATGGGCCCGCTGGGTGGGTGCTGTGCTGGTGTTTCCAGAGGGGGGAAGGTCTGTGGTGGCCTGTGTGAGGGGAACCGACTGTCCCGAGGCCCCCGATGGTCCGGGCTGGTTGTCTAGATCCAGGTGAACAGAGGTGCTGTCACCACTGTGGGCCTCTTCTGTGGGTGGAGTGGACATGTCTGGACCCTCCTGTCTGGTGACGTTGGGTAGTGGTCCTGCAGGGGTGGAAAGGCATGATAATTGCATCTGTGTGTGTCATGGTGTGCAATGGGTGGGTGACCGTGTACCCCAGTGCTGGCATTCCTGTGTGTGAGCTTGTGTGATGATGGTTTAGGGGGGTGTAGGGTATGTGCAGTGGGCATGCTTTAGTGATGGGTGTCCATGCGTTGTTGTTGCATGCAGGGCTTGGTGTTGGGATGTGTGCTTTGTGATATTGGTACATTTGTGAGGAGTTGGAGTGATAGGGGTGAGGGCGAGGGTGGGGGTATGTGATGGCATACAGGTAGGGTGGGGGATGTAATAGTTAAGATTTGACTTACCAGAGTCCATTCCTCCACTGACTCCTGCGAGGCCCTCAGGATGCAGAATCGCCAAGACCTGCTCCTCCCATGTTGTTAGTTGTGGGTGGGGAGGTGGGGGTCCGCCGCCAGTCAGCTGAACCACCTAGTGGTGTCTTGAGACCACGGAACGCACTTTCCCCCATAGGTCGTTCCACCTTTTCCTGATGTCCTCCCGATTTCTTGGGTGTTGTCCCACTACGTTGACCCTGTCGACTATTCTTCGCCATAGCTCCATCTTCCTTGCAATTGAGGTGTGCTGTACCTGGAATCCAAATAGCTGTGGCTCTACCCGGACGATTTCCTCCACCATGACCCTGAGCTCCTCCTCCGAGAACCTGGGCTGTCTTTGCCATGCCATGGGGTGGTGTAGGTGATGTGTGGGGTGGTGTGTGTGGTGATAAGTGTGGTGATATGTAGTGGTGTGTTGTGTGAGGTGCGTGGAAGTTGTGTGGGTGATGGTGTTGGGTGCCTGTGGATGCTAGTTTGTTGATGGTGGTGTCTCTCTCTGGCCTTCGGTCGTGAATTGTGGTCGTAGGGGTTTGTGTGTGATGTGGGTGTGTGTTTTATATTGTATTGGGTGTGTGGGAGTGGTGTGTGTTTATGTATCAGGTGTGTGTATTTCAAATTGTCCAATGTGGCTGTGTTTTGTAAGAGTGTGTGTATTTTGAGCGCGGCGATGTGTACCGCCAATGGAATACCGCGGTTGAAAGACCGCCGCGTGGATTCGTGTGTCGTGATAGTGTAGGCGTATTTCTGTTGGCGTGACGGTGTCGGTTTTGTTATCGCCAGTTTATCACTGACCTTTGGTGTGGCGGACTTGTGTGGATGTCTGAATTTTGGCGGATTCCGAGATGTGGGTCATAATAGCTGTGGCGGAATTCCGCGGCCGCGGCGGTGTGTTGGCGGTCTTCTGCACGGCGGCAAGCAGCTTTTACCGCCAATGTTGTAATGACCCCCATAGTGTGTTATACATCCGGATTGGGTTTAATTACTCCGTCCATCATGTTTGTAATATAACTGTGTTGAAAGAGGAAGATAAAAGAAATGGAGTTTGCAGATGTTTTGGCAAAGCTTTCTTCATCAATCCGCCGTACTCTAAATTGAACGGATGGATCTCCACAGCAGTAGACAAGTAAACAGGTGTTTTTTGGTGGGCTGTACACATCCACCAACCTATAAATTGGGCACTTGGACCTTGCCTATCTAAAGCTCCAATATGTTAATTAGCATTATCCTGACATCAGCTGCCTATCTTTCAGTGCTTTGCGATTGATTAAGTGTAAAACGGACTCCCGGAGCATAAATAGTGGCTCTAGTGTCTTGGTAGGAAGATGTGCGTGTGAGGTATGCAACTTATTTTCTTTAAGCAAAGGCATTTGGGGAGGGTTCAGGATCTTTATTAACTGGTAAAGGACCTAGATGAGGATTGCACATTCATTATTAAGTGTGAAGCTAGTCCTGGGAAAGAACCACCTTTGAACCCAGAGCCAGAAATAACCAGCCTGGCTAAATTCCAGTGAGAAGGGGAGATGGCCTCAGAACAGGTTTAGTGTGGCTCCGTAGAAGGGGATTACCCATTTCCCTAGGCACACCCTTTTATGGACCACCAGCCCCCTCCAGGGGCAGAAGGGCTCTGCCATCTTGATTTTTCATGTAAACGGTACATTGTGACATAGGCCCTCATTATGACCTTGGCGGGCGGCTATAGCCGCCCGCCAAGATCTGGCCGCCTTGCAACGGCCAATGCGACCGCACCCCTGCCGCGGTCATTAGGAGATCCCCGCTGGGCCGGCGGGCGGAAACCTGGTTTAGGCCCGCCGGCCCAGCGGGGTTCTCGGCTGCAACATAGGAGCCGGCTCCAAATGGAGCCGGCGGTGTTGAGGCCGTGCGACGGGTGCAGTTGCATCCGTCGCGCTTTTCACTGTCTGCACAGCAGACAGTGAAGAGCTGCATGGGGCCCTGTCAGGGGGGCCCTGCACTGCCCATGCCAGTGGCATGGGCAGTGCAGGGGCCCCCAGGGGCCCCTCAACTCCCCATGCCGCCAGCCTTTTCCTGGTGGTTAAAACCGCCAGGAAAAGGCTGGCGGTCGGAGACTCGTAATCCCCTGGGCAGCGCTGCCCTGGCGGATTACTACAGCCGGGGCCAACGTGGCGGAAAACCGCCGGCCCCGGTGGTGCGACCGCGGCGCTTCTGCCGTGGTCCTAATGACCAAGGAGGCACCGCCAGCCTGTTGGCGGTGCTTCCGTCATTTTAGCCCTGGCGGTCATGTACCGCCAGGGTCAAAATGACCCCCATAGTTTGCAATAAGGCAAACAGGATGTGCTGCAATAGTATAAGCCATTTTTGTCCCTTGCCTAGGAAGTATCCAGGAGTCACCCCCACCTACTGGCTAATGTATTGTACAAAAGTGATACTTCCCTCCAAGCTCCTCTGAACACATCCCTAAATGTGGATGAACAAAGGAGGACTGGGCCTGCTATCTGTGACCTGTGGGGAAATCTGAAGGGCAGAACCTGCTCCCACCTGTACTCATGACAGAGAATTGGACTCCAAGGGTTAGTTGGCTGACTTCTTGCATGGCTACATGGACAATAAATGTTGAAAGAAGCCCTGACTGGACCAAAGTGCTCTCTCTAAGGTCCTGAGAGCCTTTGAAGCAAGCAAGTTGAACTGTTCTAGAAATACCTAAAGAGGACCAGTCCCAGCCACCTAAGGCTATCCACTCAAGGCATGACATCAGGTTTGTCCCACTTCAAAAATGTTGCCTCCCAAAAGAAGACTTCATCAAAACTATGGTATCCAGCTTTTGTGTGACCAGCCCAGGTACAGGCTTGTCTCGCTGGAAGTTTTCAAGCTCCAAAAAAGAGTACTAGAGCCTGACTCAGAGTAACAGTGCTCTATACATAGGAGTAGCGGAGGAATACCAGAAGGACTACCACCCATCAAATTTAGAGATGACCGCCAGTCCATCAGTCATATTTTAAGCTTAAGAGAAACTGCCATCACATGGTTCACTTCAATATACAAAAAGTTTAATGGATGGCTGAAGCAGGTTTGATGTCTAGTGATGCACCTTTTAACATTTTTTTGTATCTCCAAAAATGAGAGATGTTTTTCAAAAAAGAAAAAATAATAACCCACACACCCTCGGAGTTCTCTCCAAAGGTATGGGGGTTATTACTGTTTTTTCTGTCCCTCAGCACTAGGTTTTTCCTGGTGGTGGCTTACAGGAAAAAGTAACATTACAGTTTCCACACTAAATAGGGCAATCACTGTAATGTCCTTCTGTTGATGGAGCCAACAGGGGCTCAGTTGAAGGAAACCCACTCTAAGCTTTTCTCACCAAGACAAACAGCTATAGCAGGACCTCGTCCAACTGCTGCGTAGCTTTGAGAGTACTTCATTGAACATGATCTTCAGCCTTGCCCTGCTGGAATATTTCTACTTCAATAAAAAAGACTGCAAAAGGTAACAACTTTGAAAAGGATGAACCGCTTGCGATATCTGACCTCTGGCTAATCTCATCAACCTGAAATAGGGCCAAGGTCCCAGTCAACAGTGAGCAGTGACTTTGATTGGTGCTTTACATTTTCTAAGAGCCTTTTAGAAATAGATTTTGGGATTTTTATTGTGATAGTTTAATTGTTTTGGTAAGGCTAAATCTTTTACTCACTTTTCACAAGCTAAGCATTTCTTCTATGTACCATAGCCACCAGACGATGAGCCCAGGTTTGACTTACTGAAACTGTGTTTTCTATTCAAAAACTCCATGTTATAGTACTGCAATAGAACTACTAAAGTTCTGCAAAATGCTAGCAATGAACTTACTTCCTTCCCTTTTTTTCAGGAGATCCACAGGCATGTAAGTGTGCTACTTAGTATTCATTGTGGGAGGGATCGGGGAGAGGCTGAAAAAGGGCATATTTACTTCTGAAATGGAAGGGGTTCAGGGAAAAGTAAGGGATGTTAGGAATGGTTAGCGAGGGGTTTATGGTGGGACATACACCCCCCTCTAAAAAGAAAGCCCACTTCTATTAACAAACTGCACTTCTGGAGTATAAAGCTACTATAGTGTTGCAAGGTAAATAAAAAACTTAGGGCCGTATTTATACTCCGTTTGCGCCGAATTTGCGTCGTTTTTTTCGACGCAAATTCGACGCTAAACTAACGCCAACTAACGCCATATTTATACTATGGCGTTAGAGGCGAATAGCGCCAAAGTTCCCGGAATGTGCGTCATTTTTTAGCGTGAACCCCTTCCTTGCGTTAATGATATGCAAGGGAGGCGTTCCCGTCTAAAAAATGACTCCCAGGCCTTTACGTGGTATTTATACTCCCGGGCAAAAGAGACGCCCGGGAGTGGGCGTGGCTAAAAACGGCGCATTTGCGCCGCTTTTTAACGCCTGGGTCAGGCATGGCGTTAAGGGACAAGTGGGCTCAAAATGAGCCCAGAGTGCCCTCCCCTGCCCCCAGGGACCCCCCCCTGCCACCCTTGCCCACCCCAGGAGGACACCCAAGGCTGGAGGGACCCACCCCAGGGACATTCAGGTAAGTATTTTTTTATTTTTTTTTTATAATTTTTTTTGGCATAGGGGGGCCTGATTTGTGCCCCCCTACATGCCACTATGCCCAATGACCATGCCCAGGGGACAGAAGTCCCCTGGGCATGGCCATTGGGCAAGGGGGCATGACTCCTATCTTTACAATGATAGGAGTCATGTTGATGGGGGATGGGCGTCGAAAATAAATGGCGCAAGTCGGGTTACGACGATTTTTTCGACGTAACCTGACTTGCCCCATTTTAAGACGCCCATGCGCCATTTTCCCCCTACGCCGGCGCTGCCTGGTGTACGTGGTTTTTCTCGCGCACACCAGGCAGCGCCGGTCTGCTTGCGCCGGCTAACGCCATTCAATAAATACGGCGCCCGCATGGCGCTTCAGAATGGCGTTAGCCGGCGCAAAACTTTTTGACGCAAAACTGCGTTAGCGCAGTTTAGCGTCAAAAAGTATAAATATGGGCCTTAGGGCCGTATTTATACTCCGTTTGCGCCGAATTTGCGTCGTTTTTTTCGACGCAAATTCGACGCTAAACTAACGCCAACTAACGCCATATTTATACTATGGCGTTAGAGGCGAATAGCGCCAAAGTTCCCGGAATGTGCGTCATTTTTTAGCGTGAACCCCTTCCTTGCGTTAATGATATGCAAGGGAGGCGTTCCCGTCTAAAAAATGACTCCCAGGCCTTTACGTGGTATTTATACTCCCGGGCAAAAGAGACGCCCGGGAGTGGGCGTGGCTAAAAACGGCGCATTTGCGCCGCTTTTTAACGCCTGGGTCAGGCATGGCGTTAAGGGACAAGTGGGCTCAAAATGAGCCCAGAGTGCCCTCCCCTGCCCCCAGGGACCCCCCCTGCCACCCTTGCCCACCCCAGGAGGACACCCAAGGCTGGAGGGACCCACCCCAGGGACATTCAGGTAAGTATTTTTTTATTTTTTTTTAATAATTTTTTTTGGCATAGGGGGGCCTGATTTGTGCCCCCCTACATGCCACTATGCCCAATGACCATGCCCAGGGGACAGAAGTCCCCTGGGCATGGCCATTGGGCAAGGGGGCATGACTCCTATCTTTACAATGATAGGAGTCATGTTGATGGGGGATGGGCGTCGAAAATAAATGGCGCAAGTCGGGTTACGACGATTTTTTCGACGTAACCTGACTTGCCCCATTTTAAGACGCCCATGCGCCATTTTCCCCCTACGCCGGCGCTGCCTGGTGTACGTGGTTTTTCTCGCGCACACCAGGCAGCGCCGGTCTGCTTGCGCCGGCTAACGCCATTCAATAAATACGGCGCCCGCATGGCGCTTCAGAATGGCGTTAGCCGGCGCAAAACTTTTTGACGCAAAACTGCGTTAGCGCAGTTTAGCGTCAAAAAGTATAAATATGGGCCTTAAACACTAGAAAAAAAAGACAAACTCTTCTTTGGCAATAAAAAGATAGGTATTTACTGTCGCTACAGGAAAATTGACCCTCCCTACACAGACGGGCAGCCAGTTTCAATTGCTGTAGCACAGACAGCCTCTTATATACAACAATCACACAATACTTTATTACAAAACAGTAAATAATGATTGACTGCTGAATTATAGATTACAACAGAAAAACATTTGAACACATGTGACCCTGTAACACCTTAACTCTAAATTAATCTTCTACACATTCGTTACTTGTGGCTTTAACCATGTTAGACAAACTAACCATTCTTAACTCTAGAATGCACATGTTTCTACAGCAAATACAATTTTAATACCATGTGTGCCTTATCATTGTAATCTTAAGATCTCAGTGTTGTCTGGGCTGATTAGATGACATGCACTCATTGTCTAATCAGATTTACAATCTGTTTGATAACACAAAATACAGTGACCCTATGTTCTTTTGGATCGTAAATTCCTACATGTTTGTTGAATATTTGTTAGCTTTTGACTACAATCTTATCCTTAACCCCTTGGATGCGTGTGTCGGCCAGTTGCCGACGCCCGCACTACCTCCCTGGTGCGGGTCACGGGCCTGGTGTCTAGTGGTCTTTCCTGGCCCCCGATCGCAGCACAGCTGCGATTGGGGGCCAGGAAACACTTTCAGGAAGGCCTTGTAAGAAAGGGGAGAGTCTCCCCTTTCTTACGAGGCCTTCATGAAAGTGTTTCCTGGCCCCCGATCGCAGCACAGCTGCGATCGGGGGCCAGGAAACACCACTAGACACCAGGGATTTCACGTGGAGGTCCAAAAGACTTTATTCAGCAATGCTTCCTCCCAGAACAACGCGTTTCAGCCGTAGCCTTGATCATGTAACAATTGAGAGTGTCTCACAAACCAACTATATACCACACCCAACATGCACATAAGGATAAAAATAAAAGAAGGACTATCAGACCACCCAGCTACCACATAGTGTGCAAATGTCAGCACCATCTTTGAATGTCTAGAATAGCCCATAAGCTGTACCAAAATTGATCTTACAATTACAAAATTATCCACATCATTTGCTCTCTTTGTACATTAATTACATTACTATATAATCCTCCAAATAGCCTACATATTGCATATAAAATATTAAATATTATTAGTAACCCAAATGGTCAAGACAATGTTGTGCATTCATTAAATATGCAATATTAAATATAAATATTAAATATTAAATATTAAATATTAAATAATATTGATATCCAAAATGGTCCTAAACAATTTTTAAAAGAACATAATGTTCACTGGATAACATTCTATTCCTAAAATATCTACATTAGTTTCTCTCATTGACCTTCTTTTATTTTTGTCCTTATGTGCATGTTGGGTGTGGTGTATAGTTGGTTTGTGAGACACTCTCAATTGTTACGTGATCAAGGCTACGGCTGAAATGCGTTGTTCTGGGATGAAGCATTGGTGAATAAAGTCTTTTGGGCCTCCACTTGGTGTCCGGGAACTTTGTGCATGCAACAGGAGGATTGTTGGTAATATATATATATATATATATATAGATCTATATATATAGATATATTTATCTATGTAGATATATCTATCTACATGGATATATCTATAGATAGATCTATAGATATATATAGATATATGTATATATATATAGATCTATCTATAGATATATCTATGTAGATATATTTTTTATAGAGATAGATCTATATATATATATATATATATATATATATATATATATATATCACTTTTGTCAATACGTGTGTGGTTTCGCTGGGGGCTGCGATCGGCCACCAGGAAAACTAGACCCACATATAAAAGTGATATATATATATATATGTATATATATATATATATATATATATAGATTTGCCACCAGTTGTCTTGCAGTTGCAGCTTGCGTCTTCAAAGCAATGCACATACTTCAACTGCCGCTTTTCAACTGTAGCTTTTAGGCAGCAATAAAAAAGTCAAGTAAGTATTGTGATTATGTTTCTGCTACAAAAGGGTCAGACTTGTCTAGTGGCAGTTTTAGTGCCATAAAGAAGCGCAGAAGGTTTATATGCCTACTGCAAAGAGCAAATCTGTATTTTATGTAAATAGCTGAGTACATTAGTAAAGTCAGCCATTAACTGCGCTATAATACAAATGAAATGTATGTGTGGGGTGGAGGGCGGCTATGGAGAGATGAAGGGCACTTTTGCTGGTGGTAATGAGGGAATCCGAGGAGGAGGGAGTGGGAGCACCAATAATGATTGTTGGACTGGGCGCAGGAGGTGCTAAAGACTGTGACGAATGGTATGTGACAAGGTGTTTTTTGAGTGTCTTGAAAGAACGTGCTGATTGAGGGAAGAAGCGCAGGTAAGGTGGCCTCTACTGTTGCACGTATCTCACACGCACCATCGATTTTGTGACTGTCTACGTAGGCTAGTGTTTTAGAGCAACAGTTTAGCCAATAGCAGAGATGGCATCTTGATGGATGACTGCTGCCGTCACTTGGGTTATAGAGGACAGCTCTGACATAGGATCAGAGACTGAGACATCAGATACTGAGACAGCATCTGAGGGATCGGACAATGGCGCAGACTCTGGGAGTGATTTTTCAGTCGGAGGAGTCCCATTCGATAACTCCTCTTCCAGTAAATTATGAGGGAGGTGTTGAGGACAGTCCTGCTGTCCCTTCGCAAGCAGTCTGTGCAACAGGGTAATAGTGGGTTAGCCCAACCCAGAAAGCAGGTGAATGCGGCGGCAAGCAGAGAGAGAGAGTGCTCTCTTGGGAGCTCCCCAATTTAGTTCAGCCCCATATTCCACCGCCCAAATAGTAATGTGGAGACATCAAAATTATCTATCGCAAAACAAACTGGTTTTGTAAGGCAGGCACCTGTGTTTTTGGTCCGGGGTTCGGCGGCCATATAGAGAAACACACTAAACCCAAACATTTCTGGAAACTAGACATTCAGGGGAGTCCACAGAGGTGTGACTTGTGTGGATTCTCCAAAGTTTTCTTACCCAGAATACCCTGCAAAGATGAAATGTTGAATAAAAACTCTATTTTTCTCGCATTTCTGTCACACAAACTACAGGAATATGCTGGGATCCACAAAATTCCTACCACCCAGTGATTCCTCACCTGTCCTGATAAAAACACTACCCCACTTGAGTGCCTACACCTAGTGCCTGCGTCAGGAATGGATCACCCCAGGGTCAACAGCTGCCTCATGTAAGAACCAACATTGACCGTTGTGTGATCTATTCCTGTCGCGGGCACCAGGCCTACCCACACAAGTGAGGTACCATTTTTATCGGGAGACTTGGGGGAACGCTGGGTGGAAGGAAATTTGTGGCTCCTCTCAGATTCCAGAAATTTCTGTCACCTAAATGTGAGGAAAATTTGTTTTTTTAGCCAAATTTTGAGGTTTGCAAAGGATTCTGGGTAACAGAACCTGGTCAGAGCACCACAAGTCACCCCATCTTGGATTTCCCTAGATCTCTAGTTTTCAAAAATGTACAGGTTTGGTAGGTTTCCCTAGGTGCCGGCTGAGCTAGAGGCCAAAATCTACAGGTAGGCACTTTGCAAAAAACACCTCTGATTTCTGTAAAAAAAAAAGTGATGTGTCCACGTTGTGTTTTGGGCCATTTCCATTCGTGGGCGCTAGGCCTACCCACGCAAGTGAGGTACCATTTTTATCGCAAGACTTGGGGGAACGCTGGGTGGAAGGAAATTTGTGCCTCCACTCAGATTCCAGAACTTTCTGTCACCGAAATGTGAGGAAAATGTGTTTTTTAGCCAAATTTTGAGGTTTGCAAAGGATTCTGGGTAACAGAACCTGGTCGGAGCCCCACAAATCACCCCATCTTGGATTCCCCCAGGCCTCTAGTTTTCAAAAATGCGCTGGTTTGCTAGGTTTCCCCAGGTACCGGCTGAGCTAGAGGCCAAAATCCACAGGTAGGCACTTTGCAAAAAACACCTCTGTTTTCTGTGAAAAAATGTGATGTGTCCACGTTGTGTTTTGGGCCATTTCCATTCGTGGGCGCTAGGGCTACCCACGCAAGTGAGGTACCATTTTTATCGGGAGACTTGGGGGAACGCTGGGTGGAAGGAAATTTGTGACTCCTGTCAGATTCCAGAACTTTCTGTCGCCGAAATGTGAGGAAAAGTGTTTTTTGGCCAAATTTTGAGGTTTGCAAAGGATTCTGGGTAACAGAACCTGGTCAGAGCCCCACAAGTCACCCCATCTTGGATTCCCCTAGGTCTCTAGTTTTCAAAAATGCACAGGTTTGGTAGGTCTCCCTAGGTGTCGGCTGAGCTAGAGGCCAAAATCTATAGGTAGGCACTTTGCAAAAAACACCTCTGTTTTCTGTAAAAAAATGGGATGTGTCCACGTTGTGTTTTGGGGCATTTCCTGTCGCGGGCTCTAGGCCTACCCACACAAGTGAGGTATCAATTTTATCGGGAGACTTGGGGGAATGCTGGGTGGAAGGAAATTTGTTGCTCCTCTCAGATTCCAGAACTTTCTGTCACCGAAATGTGAGGAAAATGTGTTTTTTTCAGCCAAATATTGAGGTTTGCAAATGATTCTGGGTAACAGAATCTGGTCAGAGCACCACAAGTCACCTCATCTCGAATTCCCCTAGGTGTCTAGTTTTAAAAAATGCCAAGGTTTGCTAAGTTTCCCTAGGTGCCGGCTGAGCTAGAGGCCAAAATCTACAGCTAGGCACTTTGCAAAAAACACGTCAGATTTCAATGTAAAAATGTGATGTGTCGATGTTGCGTTTCCTGTCGCGAGCATTAGGTCTACCCACGCAAGTGAGGTACCATTTTTATCGGGAGACTTGGGGGAACACAGAATAGCAAAACAAGTGTTATTGCCCCTTGTCTTTCTCTAAATTTTTTCCTTCCAAATGTAAGAGAGTGTGTAAAAAAGACGTCTATTTGAGAAATGGCCTGTAATTCACATGCTAGTATGGGCACCCCGGAATTCAGAGATGTGTAAATAACCACTGCTTCTCAACACCTTATCTTATGCCCATTTTGGAAATACAAAGGTTTGCTTGATACTTATTTTTCACTCTTTATATTTCAGCAAATGAATTGCTGTATACCCGGTATAGAATGAAAACCCATTGCAAGGTGCAGCTCATTTATTGGCTCTGGGTACCGAGGGATCTTGATGAACCTACAAGCCCTATATATCCTCGCAACCGGAAGAGTCCAGTACATGTAACGGTATATTGCTTTAAAAAATCTGACAATGCAGGAAAAAGTTACAGAGTAAAACATGGAGAAAAATGGCTGTTTTCTTCAGCTCACTTTCAATATTTTTTTATTTCAGCTGTTATTTTCTGTAGGAAAACCTTTTAGGATCTACACAAATTACCCCTTGCTAAATTCAGAATTTTGTCTACTTTTCAGAAATGTTTAGCTGTCTGGGATCCAGCATTGGTTTCACACCCATTCCCGTCACCAACTGGAAGGAGGCTGAAAAGCACCAAAAATAGTAAAAATGGGGTATGTCTCAGTAAAATGCCAAAATTGTGTTGAAAAATGTGGTTTTCTGATTCAAGTCTGCCCGTTCCTGAAACGTGGGAAGATGGTGATTTTAGCACCAGAAACCCTTTGTTGATGCCATTTTCAGGGAAAAAACCACAAGCCTTCTTCGGCAGCCCTTTTTTCCCATTTTTTTGAAAAAAACGAAATTTTCACTGTATTTTGCTTAATTTCTTGGTCTCCTCCAGGGGAAACCACAAACTCTGGGTACCATTAGAATCCCTAGGATAATGGAAAAAAAGGACGCAAATTTGGCGTGGATAGCTTATGTGAACAAAACGTTATGAAGGCCTAAGCCCGAACTACCCCAAATAGCCAAAAAAGGGCTCAGCACGGGGGGGGAAGGCCCAGCAGCTAAGAGGTTAAGTGAACTCTTCACCTTATTTTGGTCAGCATTGAATGCTTGCAATGTTGTTTTATTTCATATATCAGAGTGTGTTTTGCCAACGTCTGTTGTTACGCTATATTTTCGCTTACACATTCTACATTTCTTCTAACATTCCCCCCCATTTGACTTGCCAACTACTGATTCTTAGCCTTGGTCTTCATTTGGCACTAAGTGATACACATTACCCTGAGAATCTACCACAGGTGTTGGTGTCCTAACTAAAACATTCCGCCTGCCTTAGCACCTACTCTCCTACAACATGCTAGAATCAACTGCAGGACACAACATATCAACAATAAGGCTACAATAAATGGAATCAAAGCTCCCAACAGTCTCGACATCCAGGGTGGCAGTAATTTCAACCACCCACTAAACCAATTATCTGGGGCACCTCCCTCATCTATCATTTTCTTTTGTATATTATGCAGTAACTGTATAGCTTCTGATAAAGTTCCATTGTCTGCATCATTTGCTGGAATGAAAGTACAACATGCTGTTGCAATCAATTTACAGATTTCCCCTTGCATGGCTATTATAAGATTGAGTACATAGCGGTGCTGCATCACCATTATTTTCATCACACGCAGCTCTTCCTAAACAGCGTTGAACCCATCCTTGGTTGCATTGATAGTTTTAAGAAGTTCCCATTGAGTTATTTGCAACCACTGAACTGCTGCTTTGGCCTGAACAAATGGCAGAATACTTCTGAAAAATAGATGCGCCTCATTGAACGGTACGCCTGAGGACTATCACTCCAAGTACTTGTACCGTAGTATTCTGTAATTCTTTTCCTTCGGCTATGATGCAGCAAGGTCATTGAACGACTCATGGGGTGTTCATGCAAAGCTGTCAAATTAATTCCAGTAATGATAAAAACCAGAGCATGCAAAGTCACAGTGGAACAGAGTTTACCCCAGTTTAGTGGCAATTGGGCATACAGAACTTTTCGATACTGCCACTAATAGTCCATGAGATAGGAGGTGCTCCTGCATGTTGGTGTTATCTATTGTAGTCTTACAACCAATATTTTAGCCCCATCAACAGTGCCATTTCTTCTGAAACATAAAGAAGCAGAGGTTAATCTTATGACAGTCTGAGGATTCACTGTGCTGTCCACCCAAGTGTAGTATGAAATGTTTTTATCCCAGATATGTGTACACTTCCTTATCGCATCCTAACTAACACTGATATCTTTCCATAAAGATATTACCCTACAAGAAAATTCAATATCAGGATGCCGTTGATCATGGGCAAAGAATGATCCGGTGACTCTAAATCCTGGTCTACGGACACAACCTGGGGTAAAGGATTTACTAAGTAACTGTTACACTCAGTGGGTGAGTGTGTTACTCCTAGAAAACCTAAATCTAGGACCATTTCAATCCAATCTGCAGTAATAGAATGACATGACTTCGTCATGCGTGACTTCTCTTCTTTAATGTCCTGTAGGTCTGTGTGAATGTACAATACTTCCGCTACTGAATCATATTTTGTGGTGTTGACTAAGAAACTTGCTACTTTAACTTGTGTTAACTGCATTTGGGCCTTAATCCTGCATAAATGACGATGTAATAAACATAAAGCCGTATTTGGGGGCACTTCTTTTGTTAAATATAACCTAACTGAGCCAGTATAGACAGACAGTATCCCAGCATGAGGGATTAGGGAGCATACAAAACAAATCCCATTAGTATTCTCCAAACTTATGTCTAACACATGCCAATACCACATATTTTCTAACAAATGACTATGGGCATTAGAGGTCACATGTCACATTTTTATGATAATAATGTTTTGTTTGTACAAATAAAATATTATGACTAAATAACTCATTTTTGGAGAAAAATAGAAAGGATAGAATCGAGAGACAAAAGAGAAACAAAAAAAAATGCATACATTTTGCATTGTTGTTTCACATGTGAATTGTCACGAAGCAGAGCTGGAGGATGGTATTTTTCAATGGCAGTTTTCTCTCCCCTCCTGTTCCATTTACATTGTTCAAAAGTCTTAATGAAATGCTGTATTCAGATGAACATGGATGCAGTGAATTGAGGGTGTTCTGCCATCCACCATGCTTGCAACAGGGGTCACTATGGTCACCATGTACGGTCCATCGAAGCATGGCTCCTTCCATTTCCGAAGAAAATTCCTCACAAAGACTTTGGCCCTCATTATGACATTGGCGGTGATTGTTAAAGTGCCAGTATTATCGCCAACAGGCTGGCGGTAATTACCGCCATATTATGACCATGGCGGTGAGAACTCCCATAGACAGCCAATGTACCACACCAACCACCAGGGCATTAACACCACTGACCATGGTGGTAGCCACCTACAGCCAGGCAGAAGACAAAGTACCACCCACCATATCATGACGCAGAAAACCACCACAATAATTGGGGCAGTACCAATGCCATCAAAAGCTTGGCGGAAACAGAACACAGAAGACCAAAGACTCACCATCGGAGACAGAGAGAAAGACAAAGCCACCATGGAACCGGAACTGCAAGTCTTCCCGATGCTCATCTATGCCATGCTCCACCTGGAACACCAATGCCAACAAAGACTATGACGGTGAGTACAGCCACCTACCACACAAGTGAGGGATGTAGAAAAATGAGAGTGACACACACACAACACACACCAGACACACACACACCATACACACAATCAGCTGCAGACGTAAACCAATGGCACATGACACATGGCTTAATAATGCAGGGACAACAAGAAGACAGTAATGAGAATGTATTGAAAGGGAAACAGCCACCAAATGAACCAATTGTACAAAAGATAGATATGTACAAATGTACACAAAGGGCCAATGCCCAGTCCAAAGTTCTAAGGGCCCACATGGCCAAAGGGTACAGTCCACGGCCAAACTCGACTCCTGACATCATCCGGATAGAACACTGCAGGAGCAACAGTTTGCAAGTGGGCAGGCACCTCAGGGGGATGGGGGTGGGGGCACCTCAGCCGAATACAGGAACATGCCCACTGGTTCTGGAGGGGGCTCCATGCCCATTTCTCTCTGCTGGGGAGTGCAAGGTCAACGTCTCTCAGGTGGAGAACATGCCCACTGGTTCTGGAGGGGGCTCCATGCCCATTTCTCTCTGCTGGGGAGTGCATGGTCATAGTCTCTAAGTTGGGGAACTTGCCCACTGGTTCTGGAGGGGGCCCCTTGTACAGTAGTCCCTGGAGATGGGCCTACATGCTCTCCGCTGGTGGTGAGGGCTCCACTGTCTCAACTGGAGGTGATGGCTGCACTGTCTCAGCAGGTGAAGGTGCCTCCTGGGCAGCCTCTGCTGGAGGTGAGGGCTGCACTGTCTCAGCAGGTAAAGGTGTCTCCTGTGCAGCCTCTGCAGGCGGAGTCGGCTGCACTGGCTCAGCTGACGGTGAGGGCTCCGTGACCACTGGTGGTGGTGGTGTCACCCTGACAGCCTCTGCTGGAGGCTAGTGCTGCACTGTGTCAGCAGGCGAAGGTGCCTCCTGGTCAGCCTCTGCTGGAGGTGAGGGCCGCACTATCTCAGCAGATAAAGGTGCCTCCTGGGCAGCCTCTGCAGGAGGAGTGGGCAGCAATGGCTGAGCTGGCGGTGAGGGCTCCCTGACCACTGTTGGTGGTAGTGTCACCCTGATAGCCTCTGCTGCAGCCGAGGGCTTCTTCCCCTTCATGGCAGGAGGTGTGGGATCCTTACCCTTCCTGGCAGGGGTTGAGGGCTTCTTCCCCTTCATGGCAGGGGGTGTGGGATCCTTACCCTTCCTGGGAGGGGTTGAGGGCTTCTTCCCCTTCATGGCAGGAGGTGCTGGCTCCTTCCCCTTCATGGCAGGAGTTGAGGTCTTCTTCCCCTTCATGGCAGGAGGTGTGGGATCCTTACCCTTCTTGGCTGGTGGAGTCGGATCCTTCACAGATCATCACAACACCCACCCACTCCACAGGACACACGCTCGACCCCATTTTCTCAGCCACCAAACACGTCTCCTTTAGCCACACCACCGAACTCCACTGGACAAACCACAGCTGCATCCACTTCTCCTTTGAGAAACCCACAGCACACCATTACCCGTAACGGATTCCCCACCACAGATGGAACAAGGTCACCGAAGACCAACTGATCTCTACCCTCTCCCAGAACCCACCTATCGACACCACCGAAGCTGACGCAGCAGCCCGCAACCTCAGCCAATGGATCGGTGACTGTGCCAACACTATCGCTCTGATCAAGACTGACCCGTTTCCTTGAGGAGAACAACACTCTGGACCCATCCCAATCCAGATTCTGCAGCAACCACAGCACCGAAACCTCCCTCATCACCGCCACTGACGATATCAGGACCATACTGGACAACGGTGAAGCCGTGGCCCTTATCCTCCTGGACCTCTTAGCCGCATTCGACACCGTCTGCCACCACACCCTACGTACATGCCTCAACGAAGCAGGAATCTGCGACAGAGCCCTGGACTGGATCACCTCCTTCCTTACCTGCAAAACTCCATTCCGCTCTGAAGCCACCAAAATCATCTGCGGCGTACTCCAGGGTTCATCCCTCAGCCCAACCCTCTTTAACGTCTACATGGCTTGGCTCGCTAACATTACCGATCTCACAACCTCAATATCATCTCTTACGCCAATGACACCCAGCTGATCCTCTCCCTCACCAAGGATCCTGTCACCAGCACGACCAACCTCCAGAAAGGAATGAAGGCTTTCGCCAAATGGATGAAGAACAGCTGCCTGAAACTGAATTCCGACAAGACTGAGGTCCTCATCTTCGGCTCCAGCCCCTCCACATGGGATGACTCCTGGTGGCCTGCCACTCTGGGAATTGCACCGACACCCACCAACCACACACGCAACCTGGGATTCATCCTGGACTATTCACTATCAATGACCCAGCAAGTCAAAGCCATCTCATCCTCCTCCTTCAACACCCTCTGCATGCTCCGCAAGATCTACAAATGGATCCCCATGGAAATCAGAAGAACGGTCACCCAAGCCCTTGTGATCAGCAAGCCCTCTACACGCAGGAACTACGGGCAAACTCCAGAAAACACTGCAACGCATCCAGAATGCCTCAGCACGCCTCATCCTGGACAACCCCCGCCACTGCCACATTACAGCCCACCTGAGAGACCTATACTGGCTCCCCGTCAAGAAGCGAATCATGTTCAAACTCCTCACCCACGCTCACAAGGCACTGCAAAACACCGGACTAGAATACCTCAACAGACAGCTCTCCTTCTACACCACGACCCAACAGTTTCACTCTGCCGACTTTGCCCTGGCGACCGTCCCAGGCATCTGCAGAACAACTGCCGGATCGCAGATCGTTCTCCCACCTCGCCGCCAAGACGTTGAACACTCTTCCCACCCACCTGCATCAGACTAAGGACCTACTTACCTTCAGGAGACATCTCAAGACATGGCTGTTTGAGCAGTAAGAGCCTCCCCAGCACATTGAGACCTTCACAGGTGAGTAGTGCACTTTACAAATTCTCTGATTGATTGACTGTCTTGCCTCCATGACTAGGAGGTGCCTCCACTGTCCGTGTGGACTGTTTGGCTGAGGGGCTCGGCTGGGTCATTGGGACCCTGCTCTTAAAGGCAGGATAGGGGGAGGGGGAGGTAAAAGGTCAAGTTGGGCAAGGAAAAGCTTCTTAGGGACACTGGGGAGGGGGGGAGGAGGGATGGGAGTGGAGGTTGAGGGAGTGGTTGTTGGAGGTGTATGTCTGCTGGATTTGGGTGCAGGTGCATGGACAGTGTGCTGATGTGAGGTGGATGGCTGTTGGGTGTCTGTGTGCTTGTGTTTGTGTCCTTTAGGAGGGGGACAGACAGGGTGGAAGAGGACACAGGGGACACGTTGATGGATGTTGTGGAGGTGTCTGCTAGTGAGATGTGTGTGCTGCTTGGTTTGATGATGCTGGTGGTGGCTGTTGATGCAGTGCATGCAGGTGTGAGTGTGGACGTGACTGTGAGGGAGGTGGAGCAGGAGGAGGAGGGGGAGATAGTGGAGGCAGTGAATGTGGTTTTGCCTGCAACTGTCTGGAATTTGAGTGAGTGCTTGTGGGATAAAGTGTGGTGCCTGTGTTTGACTGTGCCACTCTTGTGTGATGTCTTGGGTGCATGCTCTTCTGTATGTGTGCATGGGATGGGTTGGGGTTGAGGAGACTGGGACTGGGAAGTGGTAGTTGGAGGGGGGACGGTAGGAATAGGGACAATGGCTGCCATCATAAAGGAGGCCAGAGCCTGAATTGATGTCTGTTAGGCTGCCAATCCACTGTGCACGCCCTCCAGGAATGCATTGCATTGCTGCATCTGGGATGCCAGCCCCTGGATGGCATACACAATGGTTGACTGCCCTACAGAGATGGCTCTCAGGATGTCAATAGCCTCCTCACTGAGAGCAGAAGGACTCACTGGGGCAGGCCTGAGGTGCCTGGGGCGAAGGAGATGCCCACCCTCCTGGGTGAGCGGGCACGGGCAACTCACTGAGGGGCTACTGGGAGGGCGGTGCTGGTATGGGGGTGGCGGCTGTACCTGCAGCTGGGGTGGTCACTGAGGTGTCCGCCACCACCAGGGAGCTTCCATCGGAGGAGGTATCAGAGTCAGTGTTGTCACATCCTGTCTCCGCCGTGATCCTCCCCTCGCCCTCCATCCCACTGGTTCCCTCGGCGTCTGTGGACTCTGCCTCCTGGGTCCTGTGGGATGCTGTTCCCTCTGTCGCCGGTGCCCCTGCTCCTCCGCCAGATGATGCTAATGCACACATGGACAGGATTACAGAAGAAAAAAAGGGGGAAGAGAGAGAAAGGAAACACCGGGTCAGTTACTGCACCAACACCACAGTTGGTATATACAGCACCGTCACACACAGGGATCAGGATTGAGCACTATGCATTGCATTGCTATTGATTTGGCTAGATTCCATGGCAAGATGAAGGCCAAACACTGCCAACTGCACCCCACCTGGGACCCACAAAGCCTTGACTGACATGGAATGCTAACAAGCTGGGTTACCTGCATTTGCCATACACCTATTTCCCTTGAGCTGGATCATGCTGCAATCTCTGACCTGCCATTACGGGGCATCCACTAACTCACAACCACCACCCAGATCCCATGCCACCCACCAGTTATATTTTAACACCCACTATACTCACCCCCTTGTGGCTGCTGTGATGCCCTCAAATGCCCATCCAGCTCTTGGTAGGCCACCACCAGTATGCGGGCCATCAGGTGGGTCAGGTTCCGACGAGCACCCCTTCCTCATTGGGAGGCCATCCCCAGCTGGGCCTCTGCGGTCTTCCATGCCCAGCATCTAAGGTCCTCCCACCCTTTCCGACAGGGGGTGCTCCACCTGCCATAGAAGCCAGGGTCTGCAAGTCCTTGGCGATGATACACTATAACCCCTTCTTTTGATAAGCACTGACCTGCAGGGGTAATACAGACAGGAGGACACCATTACACACACAGTTCAGCCTGTCACACATATGGCCCACAAATCCTGTTTCCATCACCATTAGCACACACATCGCCTAGAGCACATCATGTATACCACCACAAGACATTCCCCCCATGACACGATGCTTGCACACACATCTCCATGTATCCTTCCCACCTGCATTGTGCCCAAGGTGTGCTCACCTGTTGGTCTGGAGGCCCAAACAGCAGTCCGAACTGGGGTAGGACCCCATCCACCAATCGCTCTAACTCCTCCGCAGTGAAGGCAGGGGCCCTTTCCCTGGTGACAAGGGCCATGGTAGGTTCCAGACACAGGTCACAAGCAGCACAAGCAGTGTAGGTGTTCTCCTATGGAAAGTCAGGAATCACGTGAGGAATCTTATGGAAAATGGCGGTAACGTCCATGGCGGTGCACACCGTCACTGCCAGAGCTGATCCCCATTGGCCACTGTACTCCACAGAGCCCCATATTATCCAATGATAAATTGCACGGCGTTGAAAGACCACCTTCCGCCACGATGCCCAGCATCAGCGGAGTTACCTCACTTCCACCTGTCCCTACATACAGGACAAGCGGTCGCCATTTGATGGTGGTGGACAACGATCACATCAACCTTAACTGCATCACTGCCTAGATTTGCACATTCTTCGCCATTCCCACTGTCCCATCACATAAATACACTATGTACACTGTGGTGATGGTTCCATTGTTGAAATTGTGACAGCCTACTCACTCTTGTGTCCCTTAAATACCTACCGCTGCAGATGAATAGGAGGAGGAGACAACCCCCGTGTACAGACCCCTTGTGGACTTGACTACACTGGAGGACATGCACATTATACTCACTGATAGACTGGACAGGGCCACAATCACAGAGCTGTGTGCCCAATCAGAGCCTGACCTGATCTCAGCTGTCCATCATCTGACTGGGATCCTCCCTCTTGTGCAAGGGCTATCAGTGCTCCATTTCCTGGCAACTGTTTTTTTTCCAAGTGACAGTGGGCTTGGTAGCAGGAATGTCACATCCAATGTTTTCAGTCGTACTGGCAAGAATTTTGTCTGCCCTGGTGAAACACATGTGCAGCTAGATAGCTTCCTCCAGGTGGAAAATGTGGCCACTGTGAAGACCGGATTCTATGCAGTGGGACATATCCCCAATATTGTTGGGGTTATTCACGGGACACATATAGCATTTGTCCCCCCGCCAAAATGAACAGGTGTTCAGGAATCATAAGAGTTTCCACTCACTGAATGTGCAAATGGTGTGCCTGGCAGACTGGTACATCTCCCACGTCACTGCAAAGTATCCTGGGTCGGTGCATGACACCTCTGTCCTGAGGAATAGCAGCTTCCCAAATATGATGGCCCAACTACAGAGGCACAGGGTGTGTCTAATAGGTGAGCCAGGGTCCACACCCGCTGTATGTTAGTGAATGCCTTCAGGTGTCTTCCCCATAGCATTGTGTGAGGCTAAATGTTGTCCCTCAATACTTGCAAGTGACTCTGGCTACCCAAACCTATCATGGCTGCTGACCCCTGTGAGGAATGCCAGGACAGGGGCTGAGGAACGTTAAAATGAGGCACATGGGTGTACCAGAAGGATCATTAAGAGGACCTTTGGGCTCCTGAAGGCCAGGTTCAGGTGCCTCCATATGGCAGGTGGATCCCTGTGCTACTCACCTGGGAAGGTCTGCCAGATAGTAGTGGCATGCTGCATGTTGACCAACCTGGCACTCAGACGGCATGTACTTTTTCTGCAGGAGAAGGAGACTGGAGATGCCCCTGTGGCAGCTGTGGACCCTGAGGACAGTGAGTATGAGGAGGCAGAGCATGACTATGAGGACACAGAACATCAGTTATACGTCAATACGTCCAATGACACACAGGTGAGACAGTGCAACTGACCGTTCCTCTGACTATTGATGTTTTCTGTGGGGCTATAGCATGATGGCATTAACTTCCATTGTTTCTCAACTTACTGTCACCTCTGGCTCATCATTGTCCAAATATTGGTGATAATCACAACAGTGTCCTGTTGTGATGACTACAGACAGCTACAGGTCATTATTTGTATGCTATCACAGTGTTCAGATCATTTGCACTAGATATGACTGTTTCCATAAATGCACATTTTCAACACATAAAAGACTAGTAGTCAAGTTGTGTTCAAGGGTGTTTATTGTAGTGCAATGAAATTGAGGGAAAAGTGCAATGGAATGGTATGATGGTAGGGGTAAGTCCAGAGTATTGTTCCAGTTTGTTTGTAGCATAGGTCCAGTGTCCAAGGGGCCATTGGAAGGGGAGCAAAAGCAGTTCAAAGTGGACAAGGTGACAGTGTGGACACAAGGGGGACAATCAGGGGAGTCTCATTTCCTGGTGGTGGTCTTGTCAAGTGTCTCTGGCTTCTGTCTGGGTCGCAGGGACCATTTGCAGGGTGGTTCACCTTCTGCAGGGGGAGGGGTGCTACTGGCCTGTGGGTCCTGTGGCAGGGCCTCCTGCCAACTAGCTGCAGAGAAAGTGGTGGGCTGGTCAATAGACTGGCCAGTGGTAGGGGCCAAATGCTGTGCTGCTGCTTCCCTCATGATGTTGGCCATGTCTGCCAGCACCCCTGCTATGGAGATCAATGTGGTGTTGATGGCCTGCATGTCCTCCCTGATCCCCTGATACTGTTCCCCCTGCAGCCGCCTGTTCTCCCGCACGTTGTCAAGGATCTGACCCATCGGTTATTGGGAATGTGGGAAGGCTCCCAGGATCTCGGTGAGTGCCTCCTGGAGAGTCGGTTCCCTGGGCTTGCCCTCCCCTTGGCGCACAACGGTCGTCCCAGTGTCCCTGTTGCCCTGTGCCTGTGTCCCCTGAATGGTGTGCCCATTGCCACTGACCCCAGGTCCCTCATTGTCTTGGGTGTGAGGTGTTGCCTAGGGTCCCTGTACAGGTGGGCACACTGCTGATTGATGTGTCCTGGGGACAGAGGTATGGGGACGCTGGCTGGGTGCTAGGGTGTTGGATACTGAGGGGGGAGGCTCTGTGGTGGACTGTGAGTGGGCTTGGGTCACCGACTGTCCAGGGGTCCCTGATGGGCCAGGCTGTTGATCCAGATCCTGAAGTCCAGAGTTACTGTCATCACTGGGGGCATCTTCTGTTGTGGGACTGGATAGTTGTGGCACCTCCTCTCCGCTGACATTGGCTGGGGCACCTGTGGGGATGTAAGTGATGTATTATGTTTCATTTGCATGTCTTTGACATATTGTATATCCCTGGCTTCCCCTCTATGGTTGCTGTTGCCCTGCAACCTTTGTTTGTGTATGGTGATGTATTGTAGGATTGTTAGTTTCCCTATGCTGTGCATGCTTTAGTGATGGCTGTCCATGCATTGGTATGGCATGCAGGGCTTGGCACTGGAGTTAGTCATATGTGTAGGTGGAGTTTGTTGGATGGAGTGGAGTGATGGGAGTGAAGGTGAAGGGCTGTGATGACATGCAGGTATGGGGGTGATAAGTGGTAAATGTTAACTTACCAGTTTCCAGTCCTCCGGCTACTCCAGCGAGTCCCTCAGTATGCAGTAATGCCAAGACCTGCTCCTCCCATGCTGTGAGCGGTGGGGGAGGAGGTGGGGGTCCACCGCCAGTCCTCTGTATGGCACGCTGGTGCCTTGCTGCCACGGAACAAACCTTCCCCATAGGTCGTTCCACCTCTTCCTGATGTCGTCCCTTGTTTTTGGATGCTGTCCCGTGGCGTTCAACCTGCACCATCTTCCTGGCAATGGATATTTGCTGTACCTGTGCTCCAAACAGCTGTGGCTCTACCATGATTATTTCCTCCACCATGACCCGCAACTCTTCATTGGTGAAACGGGGTGCCTTATTGGGGACATGGGTGCTGTGTGGTGTGTGTTGGTGAAAGTGTGTTGAGTAATGTGGTGGGGTGTGTGATGTGGGCTGCGTGAGGGATGTATGGGTGTATGTGGTGTGTGTGTCTAGTTGTCTCTGTGCTGTTCATGTCAATCTCCTGGCAGTAATTGTTGTTCGTAAAGGGTTGTGGGTAATGTGAGTGTGTGTTTTATTTTGCTGTGGGTGGGTGTGGTGGGTGTATAAGTGTCAGGTGTGTGTTTTTGATGTTGGCCAATGTAGTGTTGTTTTGTATTTGGATATTCATTCTGAGCGCGGCAGAATGTATCGCCAATGGTTTACCGCCGCTGAATATCCACCTTGGTGATTCGTGGGTCATGGTATGGGGCGTTGATTTGTTGGCGTAATGGTTGGATGTTGGTACCGGCAGTTTTCCACTGACCTTTGGGCTGGCAGATTTCTGTATGTGGCAGTATTCTGTCAGATTGGTGTGTGTGTCATAATTTGGAGAACGGATATTTGCCACCGCAGCGGAATGTTGGCGGCCGTCACTGCGGTGGTAAGCGAGATTTATCGCCAATGTCATAATGAGGGCCTTTGTCTCCTATGTGCAAAACTGTGAGGTTGACCTCAGCATTGGTGAGCTTCTCCTTTTCCTTTGTCAGCTGCTTAGAAATGAACTTTACAACTCTTATTAATTCAGAAAAATATACATGCATTTTGTAATTTAGGATTTCTGCAGAGCTTTCCCCCCGTACCCTACTTCTGGTGGCAGGAACTTGTGTAGTCATAAATCTCCCTGTCACTATCTGATGGGGGGGCTAAGTGATGATCAGAAATAGTTGTATTCCTAGGAGTAAGGAGTGCTAATGATAGGCAATACAACCATTATGCATGGTAGCACATAGCTTACTGATCTTGCTCTTCAAAAGCCCATTTAGGTGCTCTACAACGCTATTAATTTGAGGATGGGGCACAGAAGATAACATATGCTTTACCCCTAACTGTATCGTAATGTGCATAAATGTTGCATTAACGAAATGAACGCCATTATCAGATCTTATTCCCCTTTGATTTCCCATTGTGGAATTACTTCCCGAATTAGAAAGCTGTCTGTTAATTTAGCATCACAATGAACTCATGGTCCCGCTTCAATCCATCCGAAGAAAAAGCAGATCACAACTATAAGATTCCTATAATTGTTGCACCCACCAATCAGATCCACAAAGTCTATGTGAAGGGCCTTAAAGGGGCCTTGTGGTCAGGGAAAGGTGGAATTTATTACTTTCAGTGTAGGATTAGGGAAAACTGCTGACAGACAATGCAGTTATGAAGGTACATAGTAAGTATGTTGTACAGATTAGAAGCAAACCAATCTTGTTGTATTTGCATAGCCACATGATCTCTAACTAAGAGCTGGTAATTGCAACTGATTAAGAGCAATCATAAGTAAAACCTGTGGCATCACTGTTTTACTTATTGATAGTTGTCTATACATTAGGTCATTTCCTGACTGGGTACATCCTCTATTCCCCATAACTATTTTACATTTTGAGGAGCAGATTCCTGTAGTTTGTGCAGATGTAAATGTGCTGTTCCAATAAACATGGTGTGTCATTGTCTGTAATGGAATCAGATTCGGACTCAGGCAATGAGGCAGTCTGAGCTACCAAGACAGGGACATGTTGTGATGCCACTGGCACAAATGGAGGGGTGCATCTAGCTGCATCTTTAGCTGCCCAATCTGCCAGTGCATTACCTCGAGACACAGAATCCTGTCCAATAGCATGCACAGCACACTTCACAACTGCCACTGCCTGTGATAGTGCAAGTGCCTCTATTAGAGCTTCTCTGAGATTTCCAAACAAAATGGGACTTCAATCTGATTCAAGAAAACCGCTCCTGCTCCATCTAATGATGCTGGAATGTTCAGCAGTTGTCACATAAGCTGAATCTGAATAAATTGTGATAATTTCTCATTCTCCTTACTGAAGAGCTGCTATTAATCTGCTGCTTGCACATAATGTTGCGCTGGTAATGTCAATTGCTCCACTACATAGAGTGTATCAGAAGAGTCATACTGTTGTGTCCTAACTACTGCAGACATGTGTATCTAATTCCTGTATCTTAGTCAATGGTAGAAGAACAGTCAACAAAATAGACAATGCTATCTGGTATTGGATCCTCTTTTACTTGACTGAACTCATTAGCAACGTAAGTGTGTAAATCACCTTCAGAATCTAATAGTGAGTGGGCAAAAAATATCACAGGGTTCACCGTATGATGCTTTACATCCTTCAAAGATGGTAGTGACAATATCACCTCATATCCTGACACTCTCTCTGTTGGCAGAGTAGTCTTATCTTTCTGAGTGATAGCAAATACTGCATGTCCTGCATAAAGCATCAAAAGATGCCCCCATAACAATGGGGGGTACTTATCTGTACTGCAAAAGCTACAGTAGTGACAGCCTGCTCACAGGAATAATGTCCTTTCATCATTGGTTCTAACAGTCCACTGAAATATGCAGTCAGCTTACGTCCCAAACGATATTTCTGTGTAAGGACAGTTGTCATCACTTGACCATTGCAAAGGCAAAATAAATAAAATTCCTTGGTGTACTCAGGAGTTCCTAAGACCAGAGCATTTGCTTTTTCGGTCTTTAATTTCTGTAAAGGCTCCCTCATTTCTGAGGTCCATCTTACCTTGTCATTTTTGCCTTTGGCCTCTTTGATAAAAGCTAACAAAGGTGCAATCAAAGTACTATATTTGAAAACCCATTGCCTTACATATTTACAGAGACCAAGAAACTTCTGCATTCCTTTATCAGTTTCTGGTTCTGTCATCTGACAAATGAATGTTACTCTTTCAGGGGTTACTTGTCAACCAGAAGCTGACAACAATTGTTCTAAGTAATGAACTTCCTCCTGATAATATTCCACTTTGTCTTTCTCTACTTTATATCCTATTTGTGCAAGACTACCTAAGAGAGATGCAGTGTGTTTTCTACAGTGCTCCTTGGTGGCACTAAAAATAAGTATGTCATCAACATATTACAAAAAGGTGCTGTCACCCTGAAAATTTCACAGATCATTTTTTACAAACTGTTAAAAATACTTGGGGGCATATTTATACTCTGTTTGCGCCGGAATTGCGTCGTTTTTTTTGACGCAATTCCGACGCAAAACTAACTCCATATTTATACTTTGGCGTTAGACGCGTCTAGCGCCAAACTCCATGGAGTTTGCGTCATTTTTTAGCGTGGACACCTACTTTGCGTTAATGATATGCAAGGTAGGCGTTCCCGTCTAAAAAATTGACTCCGAGGCATGTGCGCCGTATTTACACTCCCGGGCAAAATTCACGCCCGGGAGTGGGCGGGTAAAAAAAAATGACGTACGGCCGCTTTTGCGCCGTTTTTTAGCGCCTGGACAAGGCAGGCATTAAGGGACCTGTGGGCTCGGAAGGAGCCCAGAGGTGCCCTCCCATGCCCCTAGGGACACCCCCTGTCACCCTTGCCCACCCCAGGAGGACACCCAAGGCTGGAGGGACCCATCCCAGGGACATTAAGGTAAGTTCCGGTAAGTATTTTTGTAAAAAAAAATTGTGGCATAGGGGGGCCTGATTTGTGCCCCCCTACATGCCACTATGCCCAATGACCATGCCCAGGGGACAGAAGTACCCTGGGCATGGCCATTGGGCAAGGGGGCATGACTCCTGTCTTTGCTATGGGGGTTGGGAGTCGAAAAAAATGGCGCAAATCGGGTTGAGGCGAAAAATTTGCCTCAGCCTGACTTGCCCCATTTTTTGGCGCCCAAGCTCCATATCCCCCTACGCCGGCGCTGCCTGGTGTACGTCGTTTTTTTTTTTCACGCACACCAGGCAGTGCCGGCGGCTAACGCCGGCTAACGTCATTGATTAAATACGGCGCCCGCATGGCGCTTCAGAATGGCGTTAGCCAGCGCTAATTCTTTTGACCCAAAACTGCGTTAGCGCAGTTTTGCGTCAAAAAGTATAAATATGGCCCTTAGGGCGCACAATATCTTTGGGACAAATGAGAATACAAATACTGAGTCCCAATATAAGAGAACACTGTCACATAGTGACTGCCTGGATGCAAAGGGATGATAAAGAAAGCATTCTTCAGATCAATAACAGAAAAATACTTAGCATCCTGAGGAATATTTGTCAAAATAATAAATAATAAATGGATCATGAACAATTGGAAATTCTGGTATCACTACATCGATCAGGGTGCACAGGTCTTAAACCATGCATTAAGTATTACCCTTCGACTTCTTAACCGGGTAAATCGGGATGTTCCAAAGAGACACTCCAGGATAAATTACTCCTTGCTTTAACAAAGCCTGTATAGTAGGGGCAATGCCGTCATCTGCTTCCTTAGAAAGTGGATATTGTCTCACTCTGGGTAAAATAGCACCTTCTTTTAATGTAATTCGGAATGGTGTAGCTGTATGAATAAGGTCTACATCATGAGTGACCTTAGTCGATAAAATGTCCGGTACTTGGAACAGATCAGCTTCCCTAACAGAACTGAAAGCTCTTCCTGGTGTAAGTGTCCTTACTTCTAGCACTGTCCATAATGGCATGTCACTTTAAAAAACTACAACTGTTTTCTTAACATTGTCATCACAAAAAGTTGGTGATCTAATATGTCTCTTATGATTTTCCCTGGTTCTATAAAAACATGCCCATGAGACATGATTATAGTCTCTGGCTATCACGGTGCCATAGATTGGTGTTATCTCAAAGGCCTCTATCTGCAATATTTGTTCAGCATCAGTCATGCAGGAGTCTTGCTCTTGCTGCTGAAAAGGAAATTCTTTCGGTAACTGAACCTTCTTTCCCAATAACTATGGAGTCTTTGCTATGATTGTATACACCGCTGTTGTAAATATCTTCATATCAACAAGTCGTGCTCTGACTTGCGACCTCATTATGAATTTGGCAGTCCTACCGCGGGACAGCCAAACTTGTGGGGTGGACATCGCCACCATGGCGGTGGCCTCTCCCCCTGCACTATTACAATGTTCCTGCCAGTCCGATCGGCGGGAACATTGCAATAGAGCATTCCCTTCGTTCAGACCGTCATTCAGACCGGCAGGAACAGTGCTATGACATAGCACTCTGCTTCCTTAAAGGTTATTTCGTAGCATAAAGAGGGCCGACAATCACCATAGGAATGCCCACTGAATGCAAATTAGCCAGGTGGTGCTGAGTTCAGCGCTGCTCTGGCTGAGTACAACTGTGACTGCTGTCATGCTGTCGGGAACCATGTTCCCAGCGGGGATGGAGGTCCCCTGGCAGGTCCACCAAACCAGGGTTGTAATTGGGTGGTCAGACCTCCCAGAGTGCTGTGGTCCGACCGTCAACACGAGTGTGGCAATCCTCGGACTGCCACACTCGTAATGATGTCCTTTGTCTCCAGTGAAGGAATCTACTGTTACTGCCAGCACCCTAAAAGGTGAGACTCCAGCGTTTGAAAAAATCATGGTGCCATCAGGTTCACATTGACTAGTCATATTAAATTTTGCCATAAGATCTCTTCCTAATAAGTTAGCTAGGGCAACCAGAGAAAAAGGTAAACAGACATCAATGTACCACCCTCCTACTTCCATCTCCACTGGTTTAGTAAAAGGAGCCCTCATTACTTCCCCAGAGAATCCCTGTGTTTCAATTGATCTTTTGGAAATCAGAAGGCCCCCCTCTTTAATGCAGGATCTAGTTGTTCCTATATCTATAAGGAATATATTCTTTTTATTATTGATAGGTACCATTACAGTGGGTTCTTCGGCTGGCCTGTGCATCACTGACAATACTGGTCAAATAGAAATACTCATTGTGAATATCCTCCCATAGAATTAATCTGAAAAGGATTCCCTCCTCTCACAACTACACCTCCCTGTCCACTTTGAAGTAGATTAACCATTGGGGGTGTTTGATAATTTTGCTGAGGCAGCACTTGCTGTGCTTGTATTATTACTGGTGGCTGCACATTCTGTGATGGTGCCTGTAGTACATATATGATTTGCAGATTAGATTGTGCCTGTACTGCTTTATCCTCTGGCTGATATTTTTGCTCATCCCATCTCTCAGTCCTGCAATCTCTAGTAAAATGCCCATACATCTGATAAAAATGATATACCTGATCCAATCTTAGAGGACCCATCCTTCTTCCTATTCCTCCTCATCCTTCTCTACTACTTCTCTGTATCCTTATGTTATCCTGTTGCTGTGGATATTGTTTTTGAGTAGTCCATCTGACTGATCTGACAGACATTGCAGTTATCTGAGTGGCAGCTTCTGGTAGAATTCCTTCTACTGCTCTTTTCTTTGCCAGCTTCTGATGTACCAGTTTGGCTGTTGTTTTATCTAGCACTTCCTGTTTGTTCCTACTTTTTCTTGTTTCTTCTTGCCAAAATGGACTATGGGCACTTGTATGTCTGTCCAAGGTTTGGCTTCTAATGCACTATGCTATCTAGACTATCCTGTACATCAGAGGGTAGCCCTTTCTTCACCACATTATAAAATAATATAGCATTTCTTCCTGTTACCTCCCCACCCTGGCCTACTTCCTGGATCCATTTCTCCTTCATCCTATTAAGGGACTGGGCAGGATCCTCATTTGGCTGCATTGACTATCTTTCTCAACTGGTCCCAAATCGCTGTACTCACCAAATTAAATGGCAACTCATCATGTCTAATTTCAGTGAGGGTAAGATTTCTCACTCCAGCCTTTTGAAAAACAGTGTCTGTTGTATCTCCTATAAGAGAACTAAGCAGACTTTTCATATCTCCTACTGCTAATTTGGTACCTGCGGCTTGTTGTTCAAATTCTCTAATCCACTTCCCTGCTCCCTCTGTAAGGAGTAGCAACAATTTCTTAAGATTGTCCTTATCCGTTTGTGGCCAAGGAACATAATGAGGCACCCCAAGTCCCTTTTATATCAGGGGCATCTGATATAAGGAAATGCTAGAACACTAGGGATTATGTGGTTTAGCATATTTCTGCCATATACGCAAACATTTTCGCATACAGGGATAATCACAGTCTGGATCTCCTTTCCCATACAGAATGAAATCTCCTGCAGCCACCATATCCTGTGGATCAAACGATCCTTCTTGTGGCTAATGACTCATCTGAGATATAAGTTGTTCGTACAACCCACTAATTAGTCTACACATGACACAACACTGTGCCAGCTATTCTCTCCTTTTGAAACTATCTCACTAGCGGTGAGATCTGTACTGTGCAAAGTTGACTGAATATTAATTTGCTGTACTGATCTGTCCTGTAGCATCATCCTTCTCACACCTTCACAAGTTCCCATCCATCCAGATTGCAATCTCTCAAGCTCTGTTGCTTGAGCTTTCCTAACTCCCGGAAACGTCTCCTGTTCTCCTTCTCTAATACCAATATGATCAGATAATCTCCTTGCACTTTTTCTATTATCCAGATCAATAAGGGGTCTTTCTTGGAGACCAACTTCATAGATGGAGTGCCTAACTCTTGAAGGTTGAAGTAGCTCACCCATACGATCTGTACCCTTATGGATAGGCCCTACCCTATTTTTTAATTTCCCAGAAAATCCCTTTGCAATAACCACTCTTGTACACTTTCTGGTGAAACTATTACATTTCCCTTCTCTTTCTGACAAGGTGGTAAACTACCTTTAGTCCTATCTTTTTCTTGGGATGCTGGCCATTGTGCGATACTAGCAGTTCTGTCCATATAGTCAGTCCATCTAACACCATCTGCATTTCTTCGCTGTGAGGTAGAAATTTGTTCCCTAACTATCCTTCCTGCTGTGCCTCTCCTCGGCAACAAATGTGAAGTTGCTAATGAACCATGTGACATCACTATACCCTGAAATTTGTCCTTCACTTCTGTTCTCCTCAGGAGAGGCTGGGTCTAAACAGTTCATGAATTGTGTTTCTAATTGTCCTGAAAACTGGGGTTCATATGTCTTTGTTTGCAGCCTAGTCGTGCTCACATATTTTGGCTTTGGCAAGTGTGGAGCAACATTAAGGCTAGCTTTTGGGGATTGTGAAGTGGTCTCAATTTCGGGGTTCTCAAATCCCACTGAGGCTTCTTGTAGCTGCACTAGTGGGTATACACTGGGTACCTTAAGAGAGGTTGGGAAACAGATGAGATATTAGGGGTTTTATCTTTTAAAGGGTCCTTAGATTTCTCACAAAATACTTGCCAGAGGGCTAGAATAGTTTCTGTTTTTTTGTAATTTTGTTCCCTCATACTTAGTCCTGAGGTATATAACAATATGCCCAATTATATTATCAGCAAATGTCTCTTTCTTTGGCCAGGGATACATATGTTTTTGGGTGATTTTAAATCATTCTTGACAATATTGTTCTAATTTTCTCTGATTGTAGGGAAAGACCTTCTGCATATGTGCTAAGGAAGTCTCCATAATTACTCAGTTTCCTAATACATTCAAATTTAACCTTCAAATAGTACAGCTCTTTTAAAACTTAAACAAACTTTTAAAAGCAGGGAAATTTAGCAATGTTTAGATTTGTCAATTTACACAATGCATATAAAAAGAACATTGTTCAACATTACGCAACAACTACACACAGTGGCCACTTCTTTAATATACACAGGAACGTTACAATGAGGCACTTGGGCGAACAAGAAGGGTCATTGAGCACACCTTTGGCCTCCTGAAGGCCAGGTTCAGGTGCCTCCATCTGACAGGTGGATCACTGTGCTACTTACCCAAGAAGGTCTGCAGATCATCGTTGCATGTTGCACAACCTGGCCTTGAGACACCAGGTGCCTTTTTTGCAGGAGGATGAGGCTAGAGATGGTCTTGTGGCAGCGGTGGAGCCTGTGGGCAGTGACTAAGAGGAGTCAGAGGAAGAGGATGTGGACAATTGAAGAATTATAATACAACAGTACTTCCAGTGACACACAGGTAAGACACAGTAACCTCACCTTCCATTGCTGTTTTGTGAAGTGAATTTTCTCTGGCTGGCTGCTGTTCCCACTACAAAGGCCACTTATTGTACCCTTCCACATGTCTATTTACAGATATATGTGCCCTCCAGTGGGTCCTGGTGTATGGACTGCTGCACATAACAGGTCATAACTATGTTTACATCATTGTACTGTCTATTTGCAATGTTAAACAACTACATCCTTAAATCATTTGACATACTCTATACTTATCTTTATTCAAAGGGTGTTTATTTAAGTGCTAAGAGGTAGAAGGGAGATGTGCAATAGGCTGGGTTGCTGATGGAGGAAAGTCAAGGGTAGAGTCCAGTCTATTTGTATCACAGGTACATTATCCAAGGGGGCATAGGAAGTGGAGCAATGGCATTCAAGGTGGACAGAGTGACAGGGTGGGACAGAAGGGTGACAATCAGGAGAGTCTTATTTCCTGGCGGGGGTCTTGACAATGTTCTCTGGCTTCTGCCTGGATTGCAGGGAGCGTTTGCAGGATGGTTCTCCTTCTGCAGGGGGTGGGGTGCTTGTTGCCTGTTGTTCCTGTGGCAGGCCACCTGTCGACTAGCGCTGGCGGAGGTGGAGGGCTGTTCATCGGTGTGGCTAGTGTCAGAGGCCCGTTGGTGTGCCACTGCCACCCTCATGGTATTGGCCATGTCTGCCAGCACCCCTGCAATGGTGACCAGGGTGGTGTGGATGTCCTTCAGATCCTCCCTGATCCCCAGGTACTGTCCCTTCTGCAGCCGCTGGGTCTCCTGCAACTTGGCCAGTATCTGGCCCATCGTCTCCTGGGAATGGTGGTATGCTCCCAGGATCCCTGCAAGTGCCTTGTGGAGAGTCGGTTCCCTTGGCCTGTCCTCCCCCTGTCGCACAGCAGTCCTTCCAGCTTCTCTGTTGTCCTGTGCCTCTGTCCCCTGAACCGTGTGCCCACTGCCACTGACCCCAGGTCCCTGATTGTCTTGGGTTCATGGGGTGGCCTGGGGTCCCTGTAGTGGTGGACACACTGCTGATTGACGTGCCCTGGGGACAGTGGTATGAGCCCGCTGGGTGGGTGCTGTAGTGGTATTTCCTGAGGGGGAGGCTTTGTGGTGGTATGGGACTGTGACTGGGTAACCGACGGTCCAGAGATCCCTGATGGGCCAGGTTGGTCATCCATATCCAGGTGGGCAAAGCTGCTGTCATCACTGTGGGCTTTTTCTGGGGTGGACTGGATGTTGCTGGCACGTCCTCTCCGGTGACCTTGTGTGGGAGTCCTGTGGGTATGTAAATGCAGTGTTATTGTTTCTGCATTTGGCATCTTGTGCATGGGTGTATTTCCCTCTATGGTTGTTATTCCCAAGACAGCTTTGGCTTGTGTGAGTTGTAATTTGGTTAGCTAGGTGATTGTCACTACTGTGCATGCTGTGGTGATGGGTGTCCATGCAGGTCTGTGATGGGTGTCCATGCATTGGTGTTGCATGCAGGGCTTGGTATTGGTAGTTATGGTTACTGGGGTTATGATGGTGGGGTATATGTCAGGTGGTGGAGTGATAGTGGTGAGGGTAGGGGTGGGAGTTTGTGATGGCATGCAGGTAGGGGGAGAGTGATAGTAATAGAGATTTGACTTACCTGAGTCCAGTCCTCCTGCTACTCCTGCCAGGCCCTCAGGATGCAGTATTGCCAAAACTTGCTCCTCCCATTTTGTTAGTTGTGGGGGAGCAGGAAGGGGTCCACCGCCAGTCCTCTGTACTGCTATCTGGTGTCTTGCAACCACGGAACGTACCTTCCCCCGTAGGTCATTCCACCTCTTCCTGATGTCATCCCTTGTTGTTGGGTGCTGTCCAACGGCGTTAACCCTATCCACGACTCTCCACCATAGCTCCATTTTCCTAGCAATGGATGTCTGCTGCGCCTGTGATCCAAATAGCTCTGGCTCTACCCGAATGATTTCCTCCACCATGACCCTTAGCTCCTCCTCAGAGAATCTGGGGTGTTTTTGTAGTGCCATGGGTGTAGTGTGTGTGGTGTGTGTGAGTGTGTGTGGGGTGATGTGTTGGGGTGTGTGCTGTGAGGTGCGAGGATGGTGTATGGGTGATTGTGTTCCTGTGGCTCTGGTTCTGTGGGTGCTCCTAGCATGTCTCTCTCTCTGTTGTAAATTGTTTGTAATGGTAAAGGGTTGTGGGTAATGTGGGTGTGTGTTTTATAGTGCTGTGGGTATGTGGGCGTGGTGTGTGTATGTGTGTCAGGTGTGTGTAGTTTGAATTGTCCAATGTGATGTTTTGTTAGTGTGTGTGTATTTTGAGAGCGGCGGTATGTACCGTCAATGGTTTACCGCCGTTGAATGTCCGCAGCGGTGATTCGTGGGTCATAATGCTGTGGGCGTAGTTCTGTTGGTGTAACGGTGTGGGTTTTGGTACCACCAGTTTATCACTGACCTTTGGTGTGGCGGACTTGTGTGTGTGTCTGTATAGTGGCGGATTTCTATGTGTGGGTCATAGTACGCGTAGCGGTATACCGCCGCGATCGCGGTATGTTTGCGGCAGTCAGCATGTCGGTAAGCGGGACCTACCGCCAATGTCATAATAAGGGCCTATGTGTCCTCAGACCATAGATTGACTTTTGGATATTAGATCCTGGACAGCAACTTGAATGTCTAGATTGTACTTAGAGGTGAATTTCAACAATATCAGTCTTCCTGCATTGGCAACACCCACTTTTGAATTACCCAAATTGACTACATCTAACTTGTCACTAGGAACAAATAGTGAAACAGTTATGTAGCACATTTCCTGATATTGTGCAACACATGTACACAATATTGCATATGATGCCCTTATGTCTCTTATAATCTTATATGTCTACATCTGTGTTTACTATTGCAAAGGAAAATAAGTCATGCATTAGACAAAAAGCATTGAACTTTTGTTTGAATTTTGCCCTCATCTTTGAAACATTGCAGTCCGTGGACTCTTTCCCAGCCCCCCTGCACAGGCAGAACTTCAGAAGCCACAGTATCTGCTTACCCAATCAAAGATGCGCAGAAATCTGTAAAGTGGAGGGTAGGTGGTCCGCTGGTGTCAGCAGTCAGGTGAAAGAAGCAAAAATGAGACTCCTATCTGACTTGCCAACTGTTGCAGGGTAAATAAAAAACTTAAACACTAGAGAAAAGAGACAAACCCATTCTTGGCAATGAAAAGACAGTTATTTACTGTTACGACAGGGAAATCAAGCCTCCTCACACTGGCAGGCAGCCGGTTTCAAATTGTTGTAGCACAGACTGCTCCTTATATACAAACATTACACCATACTTTATTATAAAACAGTAAATAATGATTGACTGGCAAGTTATAGATTAAAACAGAAAAATATTTGAACACCTGTGCCCTCGTTACCACTTAATTCTAAACTAATCTTCTACACATTTTGTTACTTGTGGCTTTAACAATGTTAGAAAAACTACCCATTCTTCACTATAGAATGCATATGTTTCTACAGCAAATACAATTTTAATACCATGAGTGCCTTATCATTGTGACCCTAAGACCTCTGTGTAGTCTGAGCTGATTAGATTTCTTGCACTCATTGTCTTATCAGGTTTACAATCTGTTTTAACACAAAATTTGTGCCAGTGAACCTATTGTAAAATCTTATGTTTGTTTGTACACGTGTTAGCTTTTAACTACAACCTTATCCTCAAGTGAACTCTTCACCTTATTTTGGTCAGCCCTGAATCTGGGCCTTCAACATTCCTTTATTTTATATATTAGAGAGCTTTTTGGCAGTGTCTATTGTTGCGCTATATTTTTGAATACATATTCTGCATTTCCTGCAGCAAAAGGGACCCAAAGCAGTAGTAAATTATTCCAACTCAGAGCAGAAGTAAATCCAGCTCCACACATGGCGAAAAACTAATACTGCAACACACTTCCATGAAGATTAATGAAAGTAGGCGCATAAACTAAAACCCCATAGGAAATAATGGTAAGGTATAGTAAATTATTTAAAACAGTTACAAATAAAAATAAATAAAATGTAATGTGAAGAAAGATATCTAAAAAATAATACATATTTATTTTTTGAATATAAAATATTTTAACCTTTTTCAAATTGAAAAAATATTGGATTATCAATTTAATTAAGATATAGTTAAACTAATTTTACTAATTAATGCATACATTTTTGTTTATTCTTAGACCTGACATCCTTGGTGTAGTTGACGTACCCAAATGTTTGCCTTCTCCACTTCAAAGGCTGGCACCAGATGTATATATCGAACTTCCTAAATCACCTCTTCAGTACACTCCTAGACCTGTGGAAGACTTCCGAAGGACTTCCTTGGATCTCCAGAGGACACTCCTGCTGCTTGAGGCTTGCCTTGTACCTAAGAGGACTGCCCTGCTGCTTGAGGCATGCCTTGCTGCTTTGATCTTTTAGGTGCTATTTTCCACTTAAACTTTAAAAATTCATATCTCTGGTGCTACTGATTGGATTTACTTTTTTAATTTAATTTTTATATGTTTCTCTATCTTTCTAAATTGGTACAGGATTTTTCTTGTGTTGTATTTTCACTTTATAACACACATGCCACGAGAGCTAGAGATTATTTGCCATACACCCTCCATAGTAAAACTCAGAAGAGGAAGTGCACCAGCTGCATTTCAGGAAAACAGACGGAACCTGAGCTTTGACGAATGTTTGACTACAGGAGAGGTTCCTCCCTGGTGTGACTGCTTGGTTTGAGGCCTACAACAGAAGAATAACACAACTGTAGGACTTATTCTTACCTGCATGTAGAGATTAGTACTAAAGAACAGACAAAAGTGGTACATGACTGCCCTGATGAAGTCCCTGGACACTTTTATGAAGGATCTTGTTGTGGCCCAAACATGTTGGCAAAATATAAGTAGAGAGGATGCCTGAGACAAAGCCTGACTGAAGCATTCTGCTTTGTTTTTAATCATGTCTTATACAGATGTAAATAAAGTTAATACCTGGGTTTACACAGCAGAAGTTTTAGATTATTATCTGGATCACTTGTCTGACCGGAAAACACTTATTCGGCTCGCCCTCCTCACCAGGTCGAGACTACAATGTTGGTATTATCTTAACATGGTGGGACAGACTGGTGGATGATGAAGCATGCCACGCAGAAGTGGGTGAGGCCTTACCGGACAAATCTCTTCAGCTTCTTGTTTTCTATAAACTAAGGTCCTCATTACGAGTGTGGCTGTCAGATGATCTGACCACCAAACTTGTGGGGACATTGTATTATGCCGTTCCCTCTGGGCTGACCGACGGGAACAGTGCTACAGTATTGGTCTTGGGTCCCTTAAGGGAGCTGATGCCAATATCATAGCACACCAGCACCATCAGAATGCACATTGCCTGCATAGCAGACAGTGCCCATTCCAATGGTGCTGGGCATGGGAGCCCCTGCACTGTCCATGCCATGAGCATGGGCAATACAAGAGCTCCCCTGTATTCCCCAGCACTGGCCTTCTGCCAGCCTTTCAATCGCAGGATCACTGCCATTGAAAGGCTGGAGGAAAGCTGAGTTCTAATAAGCACTGCGGCACTGAGTTCAGTGCCGCAGTGGCTGAGTACAAATCGAACCGCAGTCAGCCTGTCAGGAATAATCTTCCTGGCGGTGACCACAGTCCTTTGGCAGGTGCACCCGCCAGGGTTGTAATGTTGGGGTTGGCCCACCTGGAGTACGGCGGTCCAACCATCACTGCAAGTTTGGGGTTCCTAGGACCACTGCACTTGTAATGAAGCCCAGAGAAACAAACTACTGCCAAATTTTTTGTGGTTTTGTTTTTTCACTTTATTACTGTATGTATGCTGCATAAATACTTTACACATTCCTATAATTTAAGCCTGACTTCTTCTGTGCCAAGCTCACAGATGGTTAAGCATGGGTTAATTTAATGACTTTTGTGATTCACCCTGAGAAGGACTGTGGTTATGGCTTGAGAAGTGTTCTCATCCCCCTTCTGAAACATGAATTTTTTACTTTAGGTGGAAATGTATTTTTTAATTTATATTTCAGATTTTTTTTTTTTATTCAATGTATTTAAATTGAAGATTTCAAAATTATGTTAATTGTGCAGTAACTTTTGTTTAATTTGTTCTGTATTTAAAATACATACATATTTCTATTTACATTCATATTTAACATAAAATACTTTAACTATTTTTTTTTTGTTAAATACCTTTTTACTTTTTCCTGTTCCGTCACAATCAGGGTGGAGATATCTCCATAGCTAGGAATAGGGAATTCAAGAAAACATACTAAATTTTATGATACATTTCCTCAGGATTTCTGCAAGTGTTTCAATCCTCCTCTTTGTGCAGAACTGAACTGATGTTTCCAGGACAGCACAAAGAAATGGACTAGGGAGCGTCCATCAGTCAAACCCACACACTGGCTTAGGGGCACCTCACCACACTCCTCAGAACACATTTGAAGCTATGGAGGCACTGAAGAGGACTAGAATGTTTGCCTGTGACAAAAAGTGAAACTCAATCACATGTATCTGCAAGATGAGCAGGGATTAAACTGTAAACCTTGAAAGGTGACATCCCAGTAGTGGTAGATTAAAATGATCACTTATTTATTCATTTATTTTAAGATTTAGAACAACACAAGTCAGACCTTGCAGCTTAAACGTGGGGAGAGGAACCTACAGGATAAATTAGAATTTTTGGAGAACACTATGAGAAGAAACAATATTAGGGTTCTAGGAGTCCCAGAGGGGACGGAAGGGGCGGATCTTAAGGAATACACGATCTCATTGATAAAAGACACAATGCCAGGTTTAGCACATTTGAAATTGGAGGACGATATTCAAAGAATACTTCGAGATCCATTAAAAAAAAACGCGGGTAGGAAATCCCCCAGAAGAATCCTAGTGAATTTTGCTACTTATTCAATAAAAGAGAAGATCCTGTACGAGGCTTTGAAGGTGGGAACTTTTGTCAAAGGTGACTGGTCTTTTAGAATACGGTCAGATGTCTCGAGAGAGACCTTGGACAGACAGTGGGAGCTGGGGAAACTAATGCAAGAGCTTCGTTCTTTGGGGGCAACAGTGTAGCTGAGATTCCCAGCGGCCCTACGGATTATGAGGCAGAATGAAACTCATAACATAAGAGATCCAGAGGAGGTTAGGGTCCTTATAGAACAGATGAAGGCGTCGCAATAATGTTGTAATGATGGCATGGTTGGATATAGCCGGTGCACGGAGTACTCTACGGGGTAATTATGGTTGTCCCGTTAAAAGAAAGGAGGGTTCCCACGGGTGGGTAGGTCACGGGTATGAGGGGGGTTTGTGTGGTATGGGTAGTGTGTTGTTTTGGGTGTGGGAGCATGAGGGGTAGAAAGGATAAAAATATAAAAGTCCTCAGGAGGGTTTTGTTACAAGTGGAGAAGGGAAGGGCCCAAGAAGTCTCTCTAGAAGATGGGTAAGCAGGAGGGTTTACTCTTAAAAATAATTTCATGGAATATCAACGGGTTAAGGGTCGAGCGTAGAAGGAGAAAGATTCTGGAGTTTCTCAGACAGGCAGAAGAGGATGTGATTATTTTACAGGAGACGCATCTCTCACGAGAAGAATGGGAAAATGTGCTTAGAAACACACGGTGGAACGCCCGTGGGATAGTGACTAATCAATTGTGCCTGATTAAAGGCGTCGCTATTCTTTTTAAAGAGAAAAAAACTAAGGGATTACGGATAGGTGATATACAGGTAGACTCAAAAGGTAGATGGGTGGTGGTTGAGGTTTGTTTTTTTGGGCTATAGCTTACGATTGCAGGCTATTATGGCCCCAATATGGATGATTTTACCCCGTTTACAGAACTTTATAACCTTCTCTTGAAAACTAAGGTGGTCATTACAACCCTGGCGGACGATGTTAAAGCGGCGGTAAGACCGCCAACAGGCCGGCGGTAAATATTTTGCAATTACGACCGTGGCGGAAACCACCAACAAAGACAGCCACTTTAACGCTCAGACCGCCACGGCGGTACAAACAAACAGCTCGGCGGACACCGCCAACAGACAGGCGGAGGACAATGTACCGCCCACACTATTATGACAGGCCAATCCGCCACCTTTTCCGGGGCGGATTCACAGCGGATAAAAACACGCCGGAAACAGGAATTTCGAAGGGAAAACACTCACCTCTACACACTCCATGAGGAACGACGACACCATGGAGCCGGAACTCCATATTCTCCCTGCGATAGTCTTCCTGCTCCTGTACCAGGAGCACCAACGCCGGTGGCGAAGACCACGGTGAGTACTGCACCTACGACACAGGGGAGGGAGGAGGCAAGAAACAGAGACACATACACGCAACACCCCCACCCCCACCCACTACAACACACACACCAATGCATATCAACACATTACATTCACACCCCCCAACCCCCCCCGGAAGAATGCAAAGACAATAGAAAATGAGTGTAACCATTGGAATATATCAAAAATCAGTAAGCAAATATATACATATATAAAATATTTACAAAATATACACCAAGATTAGTAGTCCAGGTATTGCACCATTTATAATCCGTGGACCACTGGGCCCAAAATACATGGGCGAGGCCCACACACGATACCAGATCAAAACAGAGAGAACACTACAGGGGCATCAGATAGAAATGCAACAGGTACCTCAGGGGGAAGGGAAGGGGGGCACCTCAGCCGGATGAGTGCACCACGCCAGATCCACGAGGGGGCTCCATGCCCATTGATGTATCCTGGGGAGTGCAAAGCCACAGTCTCTCAAGTCTCCCAAGTGGGTGGTTTGCCCACTGCTGCATCCTGGGGAGTGCAAAGCCACAGTCTCTCAAGTCTCTACAGTGGGTGGTTTGCCCACTGTTCAATCCTGGGGAGTGCAAAGCCACAGTCTCTCAAGTCTCTACAGTGGGTGGTTTGCCCACTGCTGCATCCTGGGGAGTGCAAAGCCACAGTCTCTCAAGTCTCTACAGTGGGTGGTTTGCCCACTGTTCAATCCTGGGGAGTGCAAAGCCACAGCCTCTCAAGTCTCTACAGTGGGTGGTTTGCCCACTGCTGCATCCTGGGGAGTGCAAAGCCACAGTCTCTCAAGTCTCTACAGTGGGTGGGTTGCCCACTGTTCAATCCTGGGGAGTGCAAAGCCACAGTCTCTCAATTCTCTACAGTGGGTGGTTTGCCCACTGCTGCATCCTGGGGAGTGCAAAGCCACAGTCTCTCAAGTCTCTACAGTGGGTGGGTTGCCCACTGCTACATCCTGGATAGAGTGCAAAGCCACAGTCTCTCAAGTCTCTACACTGGGTGGTTTGCCCACTGTTCAATCCTGGAGAGTGCAAAGCCACAGTCTCTCAAGTCTCTACAGTGGGTGGTTTGCCCACTGCTACATCCTGGATAGAGTGCAAAGCCACAGTCTCTCAAGTCTCTACACTGGGTGGTTTGCCCACTGTTCAATCCTGGAGAGTGCAAAGCCACAGTCTCTCAAGTCTCCCAAGTGGGTGGTTTGCCCACTGCTGCATCCTGGGGAGTGCAAAGCCACAGTCTCTCAATTCTCTACAGTGGTTCTGGAGGGGGACTGGTGCCCAGGGTGCTTCATCCTGGCAAGGACAGAGGTAGTGGATGTCTTTCTCCACTGGTTCTGGAGGGGGACTGGTGCCCAGAGTGCTTCACTCACCCTGTGACGGTGCCTGTTGCGTCAGTGCCCCTGGCGCTCATGGGTTAGCGGTGCTTGACTTGGCGGTCCTTGCCCTGTTCAGCGGTGCTTAAGTTGGCGGTCCTTGCCCTGTTCAGCGGTGCCTGCCCTGTTCAGCGGTGCTTGAGTTGGCGGTCCTTGGCCTGTTCAGCGGTCCTTGCTCTGTTCAGCGGTGCTTGAGTTGGCAGTCCTTGCCCTGTTCAGCGGTGCTTGCCCTGTTCAGCGGTGCTTGAGTTGGCGGTCCTTTCCCTGTTCAGCGGTGCTTGAGTTGGCGGTCCTTTCCCTGTTCAACGGTGCTTGCCCTGTTCACCGGTGCTTGAGTTGGCAGTCCTTGCCCTGTTCAGCGGTGCTTAAGTTGGCGGTCCTTGCCCTGTTCAGCGGTCCTTGCCCTGCTCAGCGGTGCTTGAATTGGCGGTCCTTGCCCTGTTCAGCGGTGCTTGCCCTGTTCAGCGGTGCTTGAGTTGGCGGTCCTTGCCCTGTTCAGCGGTGCTTGAGTTGGCGGTCCTTGCCCTGTTCAGCGGTGCTTGCCCTGTTCAGCGTTGCTTGAGTTGGCGGTCCTTGCCCTGTTCAGCGGTGCTTGCCCTGTTCAGCGGTGCTTGAGTTGGCAGTCCTTGCCCTGTTCAGTGGTGCTTGCCCTGTTCAGCGGTGCATGAGTTGGCGGTCCTTGCCCTGTTCAGCGGTGCTTGAGTTGGCCGTCCTTGTCCTGTTCAGCAGTGCTTGCCCTGTTCAGCGGTGCTTGACTTGGCGGTCCTTCAATGCCCTGCTGGGCTGGGGCTGGCGGCCCTTCATTGGGCAGCTGGGCTGTGGCTGGCGGGGCCCTCCGGGGCAGCTGGGCTGTGGCTGGTGGGGCCCTCCTGGGCAGCTGGGCTGTGGCTGGAGGGGCCCTCCTGGGCAGCTGGGCTGTGGCGGCCCTCCTGGGCAGCTGGGCTGTGGCTGGCGGGGTCCTCCTGGGCAGCTGGGCTGTGGCTGGCGGAGTCCTCCTGGGCAGCGACGATGGGGCAGGTGGGGTCCTCCTGGGCAGTGACGATGGGGCTGGCGGCAGCCTCCTGGGCAGCGACGATGGGGCTGGTGGGGCTTGCCTGGCCAGCGGGATGATGGCGGTCTTCTCCGCCGTGCTGTTCCTCCCAGACTTGCCGGGTTTCTTCTGGCCCTTCCCCACCTTGGGAGGAGTCACGGCTGAGGCCACACTCCCACCGGGACCTCTGGGAGCGGCTTGGGTGGCTGGAGTCTTCCCCCTCTCCTGCCGGGCACTGGCCAACTTCTGGTGCTTCACAGAGGGGGGACTGGCTGTGCTGTGGCTCCGTGCCACACTGGCTGTCCTGGTGGCCAGCGCACTCCACATACCTGTGACAATAGGCATCACTGGTCCCGGAGGTTTGGTGGCTGAGGTGCTAGTTCAGGACCTATGAGTTGGACGGGGGTAGGGGGTAAATAGGTTAAGGCTGGACAGGAAAAGTTGTTTGGAGACACTGGGACGGGTAGCTGGAGGGGGTTTGGGAGTGGAGGAAGAGGTTGTAGGAGGTGTAAGCTTTGTGGCTTTGGGTGCAGGTGCATGCGCTGGAGGCTGTTGTGAGGTGGATGTATGTTGGGTGGGTGTGTGCCTGCGTTTGTGTATCTTGGAAGGGGCCGTCACAGACACACTGGGAGAGGACACATGGGACGTGTGAATGGTACTGGGGGTGGTGACTGCACGTGAGCGGGTGTGGTGGTGGGTGTGCTGGTGCGGGACGTAGTGGCTGTAGAGGTAGTACATGCAGGTGTGAGTGTAGACGAGACTGGGAGGGAGGAGGGAGACGACGAGGAGGGGGACACAATGGAGGCAGTGGATGTTGGTGTGTCTGTATGTGCGTGATGCTTGCGTGAGTGCCTGTGGGATGTGTGGTGCTTATGTTTGCCTGAGCTTACCTTGTGTGGTGAGGTGTGTGCAGGCTGGTGTGATGGTGTGCTTGGGATAGGCAGAGTTAAAGGGGATTGGGTCTGGGTGGAGGGAGTTGGAGGGGGAGGCTAGACACAGGGACAATGGCTGCTATCAGTGCTGAGGCCAGAGTTTGAAAGGTTCGGTGAAGGGCAGCCTGACCAGAATGAATGCCCTCCAGGAATGCATTGGTTTGTTGCAACTCCCTTTCTACACCCTGGATGGCATTCAAAATGGTAGCCTGCCAAACAGTGAGTGACCTGAGGAGGTCAATGGCCTCCTCACTGAGGACAGCAGAGGTGACAGGGGCAGGGGCTGAGGTGCCTGGGGCGAAGGAGATGCCCACCCTCCCGGGTGAGCGGGCATGGGGCGAAGGCTGAGGGGCTGCTGGGAGGGTGGTGCTGGTAGGGGGGGTGGCGGCTGTACCTGTAGAAGTGGGGGGCACAGATGTTGCCGCCACCACAAGGGAGCTCCCATCGGAGGACGAGTCCGTATCGCTAGTTTCAGCTCCTGTCCCCGCAGTGGTGCTTTCCTCGCCCTCCGTCCCACTGGTGTATTCAGAGTCCGTAGTGGGATACAGCTCCCTCGTGCTCCGGTGCCACTGCTCCTCCACCTGATGATGCTAATGCACAAAAGAACAGGGAGACCGCAAAAAAGGGAGGGGGACCAGAAGAAAGACATGTTGAGTGCATGGCTTACAACTACCGTTGGCGGACATGACAGACACAGAAGCCGTCTGCACTACGTCGCGCTGTTGGGCTCTACAGTGCAATTCCTGGGAAATGGCTTACAAGGCTATGGACGACATATGCACACATAGATGACACAGGTGCATGAATAGCTGCACTTGGCACTCTACAGAGGTGGGGTGGGGGGGCCACAGGGCCATGCCTTACGAAGGGGCCTAGCCTACGGAACTCGCCCTGGCCTGGGGATACCCGCAGCCCTCCTCCCCCACCCAGACCCCTCTACTGCGTGCAAAGTCAGCTGAATGAGAGTGTACTCACCCCCTTGTGTCTGCTGTGATGCCCTCAAGCGCCCATCCAACTCCGGGTAGGCCACCTGCCAGGATCCGGAACATCAGGGGGGGTCATGGTTCGAAGGGCACCCCTCCCACGTTGGGAGGCCATCCCCAGCTGAGCCTCCGTCGTCTTCTTGCTCCAGCAGCAAATGTCCTCCCATCTTTTCCGGCAGTGGGTGCTCCGTCTGTGGTGGACCCCCAGGGTCCGGACGTCCTTGGCGATGGCACGCCAAATATCCTTCTTCTGGTGGGCGCTGACCTACATGAAATGTACAGGGGAAGAAGAGAAGTAATTACCAACTGCGCCGTCAAAGGTAGTGGCCCCTATCCCTACCTTTGCCATGTGGCACATGCACCCACCGTCTTTCATGCACGCAGAACTCTGTCCCCTTCCTTCTTACAACCAGCCCTCTCCACACAGGCATAGCCCATACAACATGCTCCCTGTGTACTTACCTGTTGGTCTGGAGGACCGTAGAGTAGCGTGTACTGGGGGAGGACCCCATCGACGAGCTTCTCCAACTCCTCCGATGTGAAGGCAGGGGCCCTTTCCCCAGACGCACGAGCCATTGTCTCTTCCAGACCGAGGTCACAGCAGCACTTGCAGTGTAGGTCCTCTCCTGTCGAAGATCAGGTATCGTGTGATTCAACTGATAGACAATGGCGGTCACGTCCGTGGCGGTGCGTACCGTCACCGCCGGCGTACATCGTCATTGGCTCCTGGGACCCATAGGGTCCAATGTTAACCAATGCAGCATTGCGCCGCGGTCTTCGACCGCCTACCGCGACAGTGTACAACGCCAGCGCAGTTACCTCACATCCCATTATCCCACTTTAGAGGTCAGGCAGCCGCCATTTCAGGGGCCCACATAGACTAATTACCAACTGCGTCACACATACCTAGGCCTAGTCTCAACACACATACAGGCCACATTTTGTGTATGAATGGTGTTATGTGTAGACTGTGGGTACATACCTCTGAGTTGTTTGACTCTGTGCTCGCTGTTGTCCTTCATAGGCACCGTCCGCTGGGACATGTGAGGAGATGGCGGAATCCTCTGGTGTACCGACCGCTGGTGGACCTGTCGACAATGGAGGAAAGAAATTTGATTATCACCTACAGGTTTGACCGTGCCACAATCCAGGAACTGTGTACACAGTTGGAGCCAGACCTGATGTCAGCAATCCGCCATCCCACAGGAATATCCCCTCAAGTGCAGGTGCTATCACTGCTCTATTTCCTTGCAAGTGGGTCTTTTCAAACAACTGTGGCCATGGCATCAGGGATGTCCCAGCCTATGTTTTCCAACGTATTGTCCAAAGTGTTGTCTGCCCTGCTGAAACACATGCAGAGCTACATCGTTTTCCCTCAGGTGGAGGATTTGCCTACAGTGAAAGGTGACTTCTATGCCCTGGGACATATCCCCAACATCATAGGTGCCATTGATGGGACCCATGTGGCTTTGGTCCCCCCCCCCACAGGAGTGAACAGGTGTACAGGAACCGGAAGAGTTATCATTCCATGAATGTACAGATGGTATGTTTGGCAGACCAGTACATCTCCCATGTGAATGCCATGTTCTCTGACTCAGTGCATGACGCATACATCATGCGAAATAGCAGCATCCCTTATGTGATGGGTCAACTCCAGAGGCACCGTGTGTGGCTATTAGGTGACTCTGGTTACCCCAACCTGTCATGGCTACTGACCCCAGTGAGGAATCCCAGGACCAGGGCAGAGGAACGCTACAATGAGGCCCATGGGCGAACTAGGAGGGTGATCGAGCGGACCTTCGGTCTCCTGAAGGCCAGGTTCAAGTGCCTCCATATGACAGGTGGATCCCTATTCTACTCACCAAAGAATGTGTGCTAGATCATCGTGGCCTGCTGTATGCTTCACAACTTGGCTTTGCGACAACAGGTGCCTTTTCTGCAGGAGGATGGTCCAGATGGCGGTGTTGTGGCAGCTGTGGAGCCTGTGGACAGTGATGAGGAGGAAGCAGAGGAAGAAGACATGCAGAACAGGGACTCAGTGATCCAGCAATATTTCCAGTGAAACACAGGTAAGAATACAAACCTGACAACTACATGTACTTAAACACTACTAACTCTCTACTGTCTGTCTGTCATTTTCATCCAGTGTATGGTCACTGAGTTGTCACTTTCCCTTACGATTTCACAGATGTGGGTCCCAATGTGTGACATCTGCTTTGATTCCTCATGGACTACAGCTGTGTGACATAGATATGTTGACATTACAAATGAAAGAGCTTTTTGACACTATAATTGCCAATACACTATTCCGAAATCACAGACTGACTCCAGATTGTTTTGTGCTTTAAGGGTGTTTAATTTAGTGCTCAATATTGGAGGGGGTAGCAAAATGGTGAGGGGTGATGGCGGAGGAATGTCCATGGCAGAGTCTAGTCTATTAGTCTCACATGTGCATTGCCCATATGGGCATAGGAAGTGGAGCTGGGGCAGTTTCAAAATGGACAGGATGACAAAGTGGGACAGTGGGATGACAATCAGGGTGGTCTCATTTCTTGGCGGCGGTCTTGGCATCGTGCTCTGTCTTGTTCCTGGATCTCGGGGACCGTTTGCGGGGTGGTTCTCCCTCTGCAGGGGTGGGGTGCTGGTGTGGTGGTCCTGTGGCGTGGCGTCCTGTCCACTAGCACCGGCGGAGGTGGTGGGCAGTTCATCGTCCATGCAAGTGTCAGGGGCCCCTTGTAGTACCGCAGTGTCCCTCCTGGTGTTGAGTACTTCCTTCAGCACCCCTACGATGGTGCCCAGGGCAGAGCTGATGGTTCAGAGTTTCTCCCTGAACCCCAAATACTGTTCCTCCTGCATGCGCTGGGTCTCCTGAAACTTGGCCAGTACCGTTGCCATCGTCTCCTGGGAGTGGTGGTAGGCTCCCGTGATGGAGGAGAGGGCCTTGTGGAGAGTGGATTCCCTTGGCCTGTCCATCCCCTGTCGCACAGCAGCCCTCCCAGTTCACCTGTGTTCCTGGGCCTCCGTCCCCTGGACCGTGTGCCCACTGCCACTGCCCCCAGGTCCCTGTTGTTGTTGGGGTGGTGGGGTTATCCTGGGTTCCCTGTAGTGGTGGACACACAGCTGATTGACGTGTCCTGGGGACGGAGGTATGGGCCCGCTGGGTGGGTGCTGTGCTGGTGTTTCCAGAGGGGGGAAGGTCTGTGGTGGCCTGTGCCAGTGTGAGGGGTACCGACTGTCCCAAGGCCCACAACGGTCTGGGCTGGTCATCTAGATCCAGGTGGACAGAGGTGCTGTCCTCACTGTGGGCCTCTTCTGTGGGTGGAGTGGGGATGTCTGGACCCTCCTGTCTGGTGACGTTGGGTAGTGGTCCTGCAGGGGTGTAATGGTATGATTATTGCATCTGTGTGTGTCATGGTGTGCAATGGGTGGGTGACCGTGTACCCCAGTGCTGACATTCCTGTGTGGGGGCTTTTGTGATGATGTTTTAGGTGGGTGTATGGGTATGTGCAATGGGCATGCTTTAGTGATGGGTGTCCATGCGTTGGTGTTGCATGCAGGGCTTGGTGTTGAGATGTGTGGTTTGTGATATTGGTACATTTGTGAGGAGTTGGAGTGATAGGGGTGGGGGCGAGGGTGGGGGTATGTGATAGCATGCAGGTAGGGTGGGGGACATGGTAGTTAAAGGTTTGACTTACCAGAGTCCATTCCTCCACCGACTCCTGCGAGGCCCTCAGGATGTAGAATCGCCAAGACCTGCTCCTCCCATGTTGTTAATTGTGGGGGAGGAGGTAGGGGTCCGCCGCCAGTCCGCTGTACCGCCTGGTGGTGTCTTGAGACAACGGAACACACTTTCCCCCCTAGGTCGTTCCACCTCTTCCTGATGTCCTCCTGATTTCTTGGGTGTTGTCCCACTGCGTTGACCCTGTCGACTATTCTTCGCCACAGCTCCATCTTCCTTGCAATTGAGGTGTGCTGCACCTGTGCTCCAAATAGCTGTGGCTCTACCCGGACGATTTCCTCCACCATGACCCTGAGCTCCTCCTCCGAGAACCTGGGGTGTCTTTGCCGTGCAGGGTGGTGTAGGTGATGTGTAGGGTGGTGTGTGTGGTGATAAGTGTGGTGATATGTAGTGGTTCGTGGTGTTTTGTGCGTGGAAGTTGTGTGGGTGATGGTGTTGTGTGCCTGTGGATGCTAGTTTGTGGATGGTGGTGTCTCTCTCTGGCCTTCTCTCTGTAATAGTGGTCGTAGGGGTTTGTGGGTGATGTGGGTGTGTGTTTTATATTGTATTGGGTATGTGGGAGTGGTGTGTGTATGTGTATCAGGTGTGTGTATTTTGAATTGTCCAATGTGGTTGTGTTTTGTAAGAGTGTGTGTATTTTGAGCGCGGCGGTGTGTACCGCCAATGGAATACCGCGGTTGAAAGACCGCCGCGTGGATTCGTGTGTCGTGATAGTGTGGGCGTATTTCTGTTGGCGTGACGGTGTCAGTTTTGTTTTCGCCAGTTTATGACTGACCTTTGGTGTGGCGGACTTGTGTGGGTGTCTGAATTTTGTCGGATTCCGAGATGTGGGTCATAATAGCTGTGGCGGAATTCCGCGGCCGCGGCGGTGTGTTTGCGGTCTTCTGCACGGCGGTAAGCGGCTTTTACCGCCAATGTTGTAATGACCCCCTAAGTATCCGGTTGTGTTAGGAGGGTATTTCAACATATTGTTGGATTTGAACTTGGACAAATCCACCACCCGGGCGAAGGTTAACTCCCCTAGAAGTAGGTCAGTGGTTAAACAGGCGATGATTGATTTGGGGCTTGCGGATGTTTGGCAGGTTAAGGGGGGGGGAGGGCCCAGATTCACCTTTCATAATAAGAAATATGGGCATAAGTCTAGAATAGATTTCTTTTTACTGCAAAATAGCCTGCTTGGGAACGTCTCTTATGTAGCTCATGCGCCGGCACACCTCTCAGATCATGCCGCTGTGAAGTTGTATCTTTCCTTTACGATGCAAGTCCCTAGGGTTTGGTGTACAATAAGTCGCTCATTATTATTGGATGACTTGATAATTGAGACATTAAGAAAAAACACAAGAGTATTCTTTGAGTTGAATCAGGGTTCAGCTAGCTTGCAAATAATATTGGATGCATACAAAGCTTATATAAAGGGGAGATTGATTAGTTTGGCCGCATATAGGCGTAGTGAGGAAAGGGGGAAGGTACGTAATATTGAGACCAGAATGGGAACTTTACAGAAGTCCATACAGGCTGCACAGAAAACAGAGAATAAGGTTCAATTAAGGATTCTTGAGCAGCAGTATGAAAAAGCACATTTGAACTTGGAATGTTTTTTAGAAAGGCAAGAAAGGAAGACATGGGAAGCTAGTCAGTATGCGCATTATGAGTACGGGAAAGGATGCAGTAAACTATTAGCTTGGAAAACAAAGTCAGATCATTCAAATAAATATATTTCTTCAATAAAGTCTGAGGTTACTGGGCAGATCTGTGTAGAAAGGGCAGAAATAGAAGCTGCTTTTGTTTCCTTTTTTCAAACCTTGTATTCAGAGGAGCCTCAGCACTCTGAGGAGCAGATTAGGGACTTCCTGACTAAGGTTAGATTGCCTGGTCTGGAGAACTCAGCACGAAATTTATTAAAAGGAGAGTTAACTGAGATGGAACTAATTGAAGTGTTCAAGGGTTTGAAGAGAGGGAAGGCATCTGGTCCAGATAATCTCCCGAATGAGCTGTACTTGGTACTGAGGGAAGAATTAATCCCGGTTCTATTGAAATTGTTCAACTATATGCTTCTGGAAGGGGCGCATGCACCAAGATCTTAGGCTGAGGCTGTAATTTGTTTGATTTTGAAACCCCGTAAAGATCCAACACAATGTTCTTCTTATCGGACTATTTCACTACTTAATTCAGATTATGAAATTTACACAAGTTTATTATCTAAAAGGTTGGGGAAAGTAATTTCTGGTCTGGTCCATCCAGATCAGAAAGGGTTTATTAAAGGTAGGCAGCTACAGGAGTTAGTGCATGACTTGCTGGCTGCAATGGACTTGGCCTTAGATGAGAGGCTCCCTCTGGCAATAATAACTTTTGATGCGGCCAAGGCATTTGATCAGGTGAATTGGCTATTCTTGCAGGTTGTAATGGAGCTATTTGGATTAGGGAGCACTTTTATTAGAGCAGTTAAAGAGCTATATAGGTCACCAACAGTGAGAATTTTGATTAACGATGTGCTATCACAGGAAGTAGGTATTTTTAGAGGAACACGTCAGGGTTGCCCCTTATCCCCTCTACTATTTGATTTACATATCGAGCCTCTTGCGATATCGCTTAGAAATAATGGGGAAATTCTCTCCTTTGAGAGTAAGGGATGGGAGAAGAAAGTCGCATTGTATGCAGATGACCTGATGATTTACACTAGGGATCTTTCTTTTTCACTTCCCTCTATAAACTCAGTCATAAAATGTGTTGGTAGAATGTCGGGCTATAATGTTAATGTTGAGAAGACAGAGATAATGTGCTGGAATATGCTATATGAATCCCTGTTATTTAAACAAGGGATTAGATATCTAGGAGTTCAGATTATAAAAGATCTGGGGGAGGTAGCAAAGATAAATTTTGAGAAAGTCCATTTCGAGACTAAGAAACTCATTAGAGCATGGGTGAATCTCCCTCTCTCTTTAATAGGTAGATCTAATATTTTGAAAATGATAATTTTGCCAAAATTTAAATTTTTTCTTTAACGCTATCCCCTTGGAACTCAAGGTTAAGTGGTTTACAAAACTGCAGGGAGATTTGTCTTTGTTTGTCTGGGCACATAAGGGAATAAGGATATCTTGGAAGAAGCTGTGTAAGAAGAAGGAGTGGGGGGATAGCAGCACCAGATTTCTATAAGTATTATTTGGCTTTTCAATTCAAGAATATTAGAATTCTGTTAAGTAAAAAGTCGGAATATACCCCAATGTGGGAAGCTCTGACAGCACACGCGGAGGAAGGGGCCGAGGTTTTTTTGTATAAATTTGGTCATGCAAGGTTTTAAAAAAAAAGTCAGACTTAAGATTCCATGGCAGGCCTGCAAGGTCTGGCTACAGGTTCGCAACCTACTAGGGATAGCCTACTATTCTGGATTAGCCCCAATCTGGGATTCACCAGGTACCCCGGTATGTCTTCTTGATCAGCTATCAATCCCGCTGAAAGTGAGTGGCGTACTAAGGTGGGGACAGATCATAGAGGATGTGGAGTTGTTTCCTTGGACCACATTTTTGGAGAGAGCGGGGGGGTCCGTTTCTAAATTTAAATATTATCAGTTGGGTAGTTGGATTAAATTGTTACAAGTAGGAGAAATTGGTAGATCTAGTTGGGAGGAGAAATTAACTCAGAGACCTTTACTTAAGGAAATCGCGTTTTGGTGTCAAGCCTTGTTGGAGGCAGCTGAGGAGGATCCCCCCCTCCCGCTCCAGAAGTGGGGAGATGTCTTTCCAACTATTTATATAATATTGTTGTGGCAAAGGTCATATTCAGTTCTTTGGTCTGCTGTTAAATCAGCGGCAATGAGGAGGAACCATCTGTTTACTTTGCATAGGGTGTATTGGACTCCAGCAAGGCTGTCCCGCATTGGGAAAATTCAGAAAAACTGTCCACGATGTGATGACCCAAATGCGGATGATATTCATATGTTTTGGAATTGCTCCAGGCTGGCAAATTTTTGGGAAGCCGTGCAGAAAGTCCTAAACAAGATATTTTGTGAAGGAATAACATTGAACCCTGTTTTAGTTTTATTTGGAGTTTGCGATTTGAAAGCCCAAACACAGCAATGTCTTTTGTTTGTTTTGATGCTTATTGCCAGACGGCAAATCTGCTATAAATGGGTATGCTCATCACCTCCTACAGTGCAGGAGTGGCAGAACTCGGTAGATCGATTATATAAGTTGGACAGAGCCGGGCCTATTAGCAAAAGAGATATTTTTTGGCTGGGATGGGAAAATGTTCGTCAAATGCTTACTTGATTGGTGGTGCTCAGTTTGGTTATGAAGTCCGATGATTATACCTGATCCCCCCTTCTGTGTGTCTAGGTGTATTGTCCAGTTATGGTACCAGACGGATAGCTGGAAAGGAGTTGCCAAGGACACAGGGGGATCCACGGAAGAGAATGGCAGGTGGAGTGGCCGGTTCATATTGTGGGGCTATACACCTGGGAGTCAACGAGTAGTGGATCCTTCCTTTCCTGGCATGGATTACGAGATGAGGAAAAAAAAAAAAAACACAAGTCAGACCCAAGTGAGAATATCAGAGTGCTTTTAAGAGGTTTGGCAGATGCCTGAGATAGAGGTCAAACTAAAGAGTTAATACCTTATAGGAAAACACATTACTATACATCAAGTTTACATGGACACTTGGATGCTCCCACCATTGGAACTGTTTCACCACTGAGACCTACAACCAGTTGCTGTAGGTTTCTGGGGACTTTGACACAGGGTACTGCAAAGGGGTGTAGAAAAGATCCTTCAGGTGGGAATCAAAGTATACACTGATGGTGCAAAGAACGTAATTAAAATATCAGCACCAATTTGCCTCTTTAATAATGGTAAATGAGATTCAAGAAGGATGGTGGTGCAAGCTATTCAGTTAGATGAACCAGGTATATATTTCTTAGATCGAAACAAACAACAAAACCATTAAACCATCTCTAGTCATAGTTGTGAGTGGAAAATTAATATCGTTTTTAGGTTGAATAATACAGGGTATCCAAATGGCAGGGTGTCACATATTAAATAAGATGTGGCCCCTGTTGTTAGTTTAACTACTTGTCAAGCTTTTTGGTGATATTGATGTTAAGGAGGAACTGGGAGTTTAGAATTACTAGAGCAAATGGAACACCCGTTATCAGAGGTAGTTTTATTAGAGGAGGAAAGCAGTAACTATACAATTCATATAAAATAGATATAAATATGCAAAAGAACAACAGTGCTAGAGAATTTAAAACCACCACTGCACTCATATTGACACTATTATATAATTCTAAGGGTCCCATCACATAGTGAATCATGGCAACCTATTAAAGTTTTTTGCTACAATCCAAGATCCAAGACCAATACAATATAATGATATCTGTAGTACTAGTTTTCTATCAGAAAAATCAGACCCCAAGGAGAGGCTAGGCAGTTGATTTTTAAGTCTAAAGAACATACAATACACGCTTGTAACAGCTTTGGTAATTTTCTTTAGGTAGGCATAAACATTGAAATGGAGACAGAAAAACCTCTATCTTTGCTCAGTTTGTTTATGTGCCATTTTATTTATCAAATGTTTCTCTATTTTTCGAAATTGGTGAGGGGTATTTCTTGTGTTGTGTTTTCACTTTATAACATACATGCCAAGAGAGCTAGAGGTTGTTCGCCATGCATCCTCCAAAGTAAAACCCAGGAGAGGAAGGGCTCCGGCAGCATTTCGGGTCAATAGATGGACCTGGGTCTTGACAAATGTGTGACTACAGGACAGATTCCTCACAGTGTGACTATTAGGTTTGAGATATGTGAGAGACTTATTTTGAATGTAGCAATGACCAACAAAACTGATACTAAGCTCTCAAGGTCAATGGTTTTCAGTGCCTTATTTGGGGCCCACCAGCTCTCATTTTTGGCGACTGGAAGTTAGTTCTCCTCATTGAATGTTAACTAGAACAAGAGAATAAAAACACACAGAGGAAGGACAACGGCAGAAAAACCGCCACAAAGAGGAAAATGCAGGAGCCTGCAAGAGTGATCTAAGGGGGCAGGCAGTGTCTGGTAGTAGATTAAAGAATACTGAGGTAAATTCAAGACTACACAATCATGGCATTCAGAGTGCCAACGTTTAACAGCTCCCGCCATGGGCTTCTGAGCAGAGCTTTGGTCATTGGTATTTTGCAAATCAAGCACTGGCTTTGCAACACTAATCAGATGAGCTCAGCAATTAACAACAATCTGAGTCAGTACAAGCGTTTACAATTATCCCTGACCAAAGTTTAGGAACTAGATACCAGGGTATTTCATTTAAGACATACACTTCAGCTCAAATGTACTAATCTTTTATTCCAACACAACACAGAAAGGGAAACTTGCTGAGCTTCATTGAGTGAAGTGGAGATAGCAGAAATGCACCATATTTATAAAGATATGGCACACTACTGCTCTTACCATGCACTGTCCCACTCGTGGCTGCCTAACACCAATGCAGGCACCCTTGTGCTATGGTACAAGGGTGTCTACATTGGGGTCAGGATTGTTTTTGAGCAGAAAGATACCTTCCTGCACAATAAACATCTTTATTTCTATGCACATGCAAACAAGCAGTTACAAGGAGAAATAAAGATATTTCTCCTCATTATGCCAGCCTCTGGTAGGCCCACCATTTTGAACCGAACCCAGGCTTACACAATTTAGTAAATCTAGGTTTGCAGTAAAATTGATGAGTGGATGCATGGAAAAGTCCATGCCCCACCCATGGATATGAGCTGTCTTGGGTTCCTGTTTTTTGTGTTTTAAATATGCCATGCAAAGTCCCTCAAATCAGGCTTTTGTGGCTTAATATATTTCAAAATACATTTTGCATTGGGTTGCATCTGAAAAGTGACGCAAATCTGATGATAAATGTTAGTATATCTGAGTCAAGAGGTGTAAATCTAGCAAGGGGGAGTGTTGAGATCCATGGCATTAGGGCATAGTTTGCAAAGGCATTAACGGCAAATACTACTTGCCACTGGACAGGCAAGACTAAATTGATACATATGACAAAAACAAACAACAGCAGAGTGAAGTATATGACATATCCATATCTGTTAAACATGGATTTAGGGCTGCAAAAATTAATTATGAATAATTAAAATTAATATCATAGAACATAACGAGTGTATCAAAGCTGCTAGTGATGCAGTGGTATAATATTTATCTTCCATTTACAAGTAACTTGGTCTACATATGTATTGCCATTAAATGATTATTAAACGTTTCAGTTTCTAATAGCAAATGGTGCATGTGGTTGAGGAAAAGGTGGCCACTTAACTTGAATACCTCATAGATGAGCCAATATTATGTGGCAGATAAATATCGCAGACAGCTCCCTCCTAGTAGTAAAAGCACGGGTTCCTTAGGGATGGTGTACGTGCTGTCAGTATTACTGAATCTTGTAGAAAATAATTAGAATGCAAGGTTTATTCTATCAGGGGGTGAGAGCCTATTTTGGAAAATTGGGTTCATTGCAATTACTTATCTGTAATTGATTGGCAGAATACCTTGATTGACCTCTACTATGCAGACATGATAACTAACTTTTCTATTGAAATGCATACAAAGAGCGGCCATCTTCCACAGGTTTTTACCATAAGTCCGGTTGATAAGTTGACTCCCAAACGGGAACTATCCAGTGAATTGTAAGATATTAGGAATCTAAGATGGTTAATAAAGGGAGGCTGACTAAATACTTCAAATAAAGAATTGTTACCTTAGCAATACTAAACCAATGCTAAAGCTAAAGCTGAGACTCGGGGTCATCACGAGTTTGGTGGATGGAAAAGGTCGTCCGCCAAACTACCACGGTCAGGTAGCCACCAGTGCAGCCACCATCCAGCAGGCCCTATTAGGAGTTCCCCACTGGGTCAGCAGCTGGAAACAGTGTTTCCAGCCGCTGGCCCAGCGGGGAACAGCCTTCAACATTGATGCTGGCTCATAATTGAGCCGGTGGCAATGTTGCGGTGCTTAGAGTGCACCAGCACCTGTCACGCAGTTCACTGTCTGCAATATAAATTGAGCGGCAGAGCTGTCCATGGGGGCCCCTGCACTGTCCATGCCAAGTGAATGGGCAACCCTGTCCCTGCCAGCCGTCACGTGGCGGTGCTACTGCCGTGTAAAAGCTGACAGAGAGGGGGTTCGTAATCCACACTGCGGTGCAGCATGCAGTGCTGCCCTGGCGGATGAGGACTGTGGTCCGACCATGGCACAACCGCCACAGTTGTAATGTGGCGGTCAGACTGCAGCCAAAGCGATCAGACCACTGCTTTGGCGGCAGTCAGACCGCCACTGTGACTGCCAGTGTTTAGTGCTTGAAGAGAATAACTTGGGTTTAGCGGAACAGCACTTGAGTATTTGTTTTTCACTATGGAATCATTCTAGTGAGAATGAAAGAAAAATATCCAAACAGCATATGTGCGATCAGTACACTGTTATTCAATAATGTGATGAACATTGGCTAAATACTAAAACAATGAGGCAAATTTAGAGCAGTCCCAAGTAATAGTCGTTTATGAACAGAATATGAGGCTGCACGTTGCACGTATAAATTACAAGTGCCAAAATCAAAAGAGGAAATTTGGCATAAAGCGTGGGTAACAAATAATGTAATGTAGTGGGTCAAAGGACTCAACTTATTTTGGAGTTTTGTAGTAAAACGGATTGGTAAATGCAAAAGTAAGTCAGAGATGACAATATCTGAGGATGATTTGACAAGTTAGGTACATGAACGGTAATTCACCAAGGGGTAGCGGAAGTGACATAACACACGATTTGATCTTCAAATTCACTCACACGCACATGCTTACATATACACATGCATTTATACTTACACACCCGTTCACACTTACACACACTCTGTCTCCCATGTCAACACACTCACCCACAAGCATGCACACGGCATACATTGAAAATCATTTTTTACTTACCTCAGCTGCCAGGGAACTCATATCCCATCTAATTGTACATCCTATTTATTACACTAATAGTGAATATTGAAACATTATTCACGTTAGTGTAATTAAAAATAAATAAAGGAAAACAGAGTGGAGCCCCAGCCGACAGATGAAGTGACTAAGGACAAGCTGCCTATGTCTTCCTGGCACTGATTTTGCCACCTCTGAGGAACGGATCGCAACATCAGTGTCAGGGGTTGCGAGGGGCAAGGTAGGCGACCCCTAAATGACGTCCATGTCTATTTGTAGCATATTGATAAGTATCAAATACAGGAAGCTACTTCCATGCTTATCAGTGATATCTCTGGTGTATGGGTATCTAAGTGGATATTCTAAAGCTAACAAAGACATCCAAGCCGTCAAGGACCCCCCAGCCCAACTGTATACTTATGTATGTCCTTGAGATAAAAGCAGAATTCTGGGTGGACAGGTTGCCACCCTAAATTAATATTGCCAAACAGACAGATAACAGGCTTACGGAAGGGCAGCATCTGGTCTCAATCTTGACAAACAGCAAAATGTGGGTTCCCGGAGTTTACAGATTATTTGTCCTTCTTGAGTACCAGGTAAGACATACGCTTGCTTGAAACTGGACCACCTGTATACATGGATTGCTTCTAATAACTTTCTACAAATAGAACAGTAAGGATTTAGAAATGGGGAAGCCACATATTACCATATAGCTGCACTTTCTGAATTAGCTCGAGATGCTAATAAGAAAAAAAGGTAATTTGCTTTGCTCTCTTGATAATTATTTAACTGCTTTTAACAAAATAAATAAATTAAACTGTAACACACTATGGGACAAATGCTGTTTATATGGTGAGATCCAGGGCTTATTAAACTAAATCACGTCACAGTGAAACATTGGCTTAAGTACAAATTAGTGGAGATAATAGTAATTCACAGACGATTCATACACAAAATGTATTCACGAAAGATAATGGTCTGTCCCAATTCAATTTAAGTTGTACAATACAGTCCTCTCTTCCCATCAAAAACCAGTGAGAAGTTGTCCACGAAAGTTGGATGAGTTACAGCTTTCAATTCTCATTAATTTTGACAGCGTTACTGTGGACCTGGCAGCAATTGGCCTACGGAAACTGTTATATCCCATACAAATAAATAACTTTGCAAGTTTATGTGGTGGTTAGTGAATGCTAAGGTAGAACACGTATCGAGCTGTTTTTTAAAAGAGCCTCCATTTTGCAAACAAATTATGTTGAATAATTCAAGTTAATAACTTTAAATGACAAACAGTAATGGTAATCAGTTGCTTAAAACATTTCAGTAGTAAATAGGGAGGACTGAGGCTTGATCAACTCTTAATAGTAAAAGCTGTAGAATTACTGGTAAATTTACTATTGGGTCGCATGACCTATGCAGGTCAAGAAAAGAGGCATTTAAATATATTCGAAAGCAATGCATTTCATTTGCTACTACACTCTAGGTAAGCAAGACCCCAAGGGCCAGATTTTCAAGGCCCTTGCGCCTCCTTGCGCCACATTAGCATCCTTTTAAAACTTTAACGTGGCATTAAAGACCCCATTTCCTCGCGCTATATTTACAAAGTGGTGCAATGCTACCATTGCGCCACTTTGTAACCCCTTGTGCCACATAATGCCTGCGCCAGGTATAATGTATGCGAGGGGCATTCCCATCCAGGGAGGCTACAAAAAAATGGCACAGTGAAATCTACAAGGTTCCACTGCAACATTTTTTCCATAATTTTTAAGACCTGCTAGGGGCAGGATTAAAATTGATGGGCCCATAGCAACCTATTGAACTCCCTAGTGCTTTGTGCACTAGCACCATACTTTATGGCACTAATCCAGCAAAGGCCACAAAAGCTATTGTTAAAATGAGCACCATGGTGGGTGCGTCGTATTGTAAATACAACGCAACCATGGTGTTGTTAGGTGGGGCATGGAGCTGGCTGATACTGGACATTAGGTGGACCACTAATTATGTAATACGTTTTCTTTGTATTCGAAATGGAAAAATATTGTATTTATAAATCATAGAATGTACTTTTTGTGTGTATTCCCAGTTTTTTATGTATTTAACTATATGTGGGTTAACTATTACATATGTGGGTCTTAGCAATTATTATGGATAGAAAGTGGCCTTCGTGGTATTTCAATTGTGATTCGTATTTGTGCAAATAGGTTATACCTAATATGCAATAAAGGTGAACTGGACTGACAGTCCAAATTAGGAAAAACAGACATGTGTTAGTTGTTTTATCTGGTCTTCAGAAGATATTGATTTATTTATGAATGTATTCAGGCAGTTTTACAAAGAGTACCCTCCCACTTTTCTGAAATAGAACTGGAAGAGTAGACTTGAAGGATAAAGCACTCAGTTGCAAGACAATTTGATTTGTAACAGAATGAGTGCAGTTGTTTGAAGCTCTCTTCAGAAGTCCATGCCTGGTGCACTTAACTGTTGGTGCATGATATGCCATTGCTGCATAGTCTATAGCCACCTGATGCTTCCCTAATCCACCACCAGACACTCCTTGCACCTTTATCTCACTCTTTCAGGCTCTTGTTTTCTCACTTTGCAACATGTTTTACGTCTTTCTCTTCCTCGGTCTTTCTGCCCTAAATATTTTTCTATCTCTTGCTTTTGAGTAATATCTGATACCAAAAAGTGCTGGTCCCCAAAAATGAATGCTGGTGGCCCCCACTGGCAACCACCGGCTTAAATTACACACTGGTTAGATGTATGATCTAAACAATAAAGTGTACTTATATGGTTATCATCAAAAGTTACAGGGGATAAAAAATATATGTGAGTGGGTGCAAGTGTGTCTGAGTGGGTCCATGAGTGGGTGTGTGAGTCTCTGAGTGGGTCTGTAAGTGAGTTTGTGAGTCCCTGAGTGGACGCATGAGTGTCTGAGTGGGTCTGTGAGTGGTTGCATGAGTGTTTGAGTGGGTCTGTGAGTGGGTATGTGAGTGGGTCTGTGAGCGGGTGCATGAGTGTCTGAGTGGGTCTGTGAGTGGGTGCCTTAGTGTTTGAGTGGGCCTGTGAGTGGATATGTGAGTGGGTCCCTGAGTGGGTGCATGAGTGTCTGAGTGGATCTGCGAGTGGGTGTGTGAGTGTCTGAGTGCGTGCATGAGTGTCTAAGTGAGTCTGAAAGTGGGTGTGTGAGTGTCTGAGTAGGTCTGTGAGTAGGTACATGTGTCTCTGACTGCTTCTGCGAGTGAGTGCATTCGTTTCTGAGTGTGTCTGTTAGTGAGTGCATGAGTCGCTGAGTGGGTTTGAGAGTGGGTAAGTTTTGAGAAGGTCTATGAGTGGCCAGGTTAATGTTTGAGTGGGTCTGTTAGTGGGTGTATGAGTGTCTAAGTGAGTGTCTGAGTGATTCTATGAGTGGGAGTATGAGTGTGTGGGTGTGTCAGTAGCTGTGTGAGTGATTCTGCCACCGAAAGAACCTTAGCTGTTATTTAATCCAACAAGAGTCCACAGTTTTGCACAAAATATCTACCCAAGTGGAGTTCTTTCTGCCTTCTTGGGTAAATGTCCAGTATGTATTCTACTCTACAGCTGTGTAGTGGGCCATGAGGAAATGTCTCCAGCAACCTTATGTGCGTTTGTCAAAGTGATTTTGACTCATGCGTATTTCTCCAAAATTCTGTGATAATATAAATTCTCCTATAGAGAGTCCAACAAGACTACAAAGACGTACATCTCCACCAAACTAGAGTCCTTCCTCTTATGTATATGATGTAAGTGTTTCTTTGTTTTGTGGAGATATCCTCATATCCCTTGCAGTCAATAATATGCCACTAAAATCAGTAGCAAATGCATGGGGTGCCTTTTGGTAAGCTGTCATTCATCCTGGCAAAAGGTGGGAAGACCTGTCAAGATTATTACAAAAGGGGGAGGTGGCAGTCCCCAGGGCTGTGGAGTGGTGGCGCGCCGGCCCACCCACATTAATTTCATACCTACCCCCAGGGAGGTGGCGGTCCCAAAGGCTGTGAGGGAGGGCGTATGGGCCTTTCTCATTAAAAATAAATGTTTTGCCCAGTGGAGGTGGTGGTCCCTAGGGCCTGGGGGGCCTGTTGCATACATATTTTACTGTGCCCTGGGGAGGTGGTGATCCCCGGGGCTTTGAAAAGCCGTAGGACCCCACTCCATTTTTAGCCCCCCCCCCCCAATGCCCACAGAACCTGCCCCACCCTGGGGTAAAAATAAAAGCAAGCACAGGTAACTGCTTTAACTTTTTTCTAAATCACAGCAAAATTCACTGATCTACCACGATTTTTGCAGTGATTTAAAAAATACTTTTAAGCCTTGGGGGGGGGGGGCCTGGGGGACCCCTGCAGCAAGGCTAGAGGAGTAGGCTAAAGCCAAGTCTCAAAATGTCTGCCAACACTTTCTGGTTGAAGTGTTAGCAGCCAGTCAGATCTCTGTACGATATCAGGAGTATTTGCGAAACCTTTGCACCTCCAGATATACATATTGAGTTTTCTTTTATTATCTCCAAAACTATAGCGCTGAATTTCTATGATTTTGTGCTGGTAAGACATGAGGCTAACTATAATGTCCTTGTACCTTTGGTTTTTTTCAGTGACTTTCTATGTTTTTTTTGTTGGTAACATAAAGTAATATATGTATGATGTGTAAGAGGGTGAGATTTATTTCCGTGTAATCATAGCAGATTTACACTAGGGGTAGTGCTGTGGGCCATGGTGGAATATAAATGAGACCATTTTTTGCCCCAGAGGGGTCCCTTAGAGACCCCTCCATGTGTTCTACGGGATCTGAATACCTCTATGCTGAGCCTTTTTATATGTTTTTATTTATGTTTTCTCCCCGATGGCCCAGCCAAGAAACAAATTGGCAGCTGCCAGTTTCCTTTCAGGTTGCAGCCAGCCAATCAAGGCCTTGCTTTTTGCTTGGATCCACGGGCACACATGGATCCGCGGAGGATCTGTGTCCCTAGATCAGTATATCATTCTTTCTTTCATAACTCACAAACTACTGAAGAGATTTACGCACAAAAAGGGAGCTTTTTACACCAAGATCTACTTTTCTGCAAAATTTGGTGTAATTCCATTGTGAGAAAACTTGTCGGATTGAAGAAGCCCCCTAACTTTTTGTTCCCATTTTTCACTTTTTGCTGGTGTTTTCCTGACTCTGGTGTTTCCCTGGGTACTGCTAACCAGTCCCAGGGCCTGTGCTCTGTGTAAAATGAGTATGCAAGTTAGGCTAATTATAATTGGCTATGTCAACCTACATATAAGTCCCTCGTCTATGGTAGGGCACGCAGGTTTAGAGACCCCAGCATAGGTGGTACACCCATAGGTGCACTGCTGAGCTGCCCAGGGTCATTTCAAAGGCAGGCCTGTCTTGCTGGCCGCTTTTAAAATAAAGTTACATGCAAATTCGACTTTAGAATGAAAAGTACTTCCACAATCTTAAACTACCTTTTCTTACATATAGGTCACCTCTGAGGTGTGTCCCGGGTGCCCCCAGGTTTGGGTGCAGTGTAAATGTGAGCTGAGACCTTATAAAATATGTTTTATGAGCCCTGGTGAGTTAAAATTGGCACATTTGTTTTCCCCTCATTGTAGTGAATAGGCTCCATAGGCTAAAATGGGGAGACTTTATTTTAATTAATAAAGTCTACAAAGGAGCTGGACATGGCACATTTGATCTCAAAATGATTATTATAATAAATGCAACAACTTGCCATTGTTGGATTTAATGTGACTAGTTCAGGGAAAGAGTTTGAGAACTCTTCCTAAAAGTTACCAGTTTCAGCTCTGTGGTGCCCTTCTCTGATTGGCCAGCCTCTGGTAGCCTGACCAGGCTGCCTTGATGTGGTGTTTAAGTGGCCTCGGCTGAGCACAAAGGAAGTGTCTGGGGGAGGAGATCTGCCTCAGTACATGGTGAAACAGGATGTGGGAGAGCAGCCAAACTGATCTTCAAAGGAGGGAAGGACATTTGGAGCAGCTAAGGACCTCCCCCATTTCCTGCAAATCCAGACAACCAGGTGCCCTCTTGATTAGATTAGGAGAGCAGAAGAGGGGTGTGTCAAGGATTTTTAGCCACACTAGGAGGTGGGCTCAGCCAGACCTGACCTCCAAATTCAGTTTCTGCCATTTTGGATTTTTAAGGAATGTTGCTCCCTGGGATTGATTTTTGCCACACTTCCCAGGAAGTGGTCATCCAAGGGGGTAGTGGCATTCCTGTGATTGGACAGTTACTCCCCCCGCTTTCTACCCCACTAGTAAGGAACAATGTCAGAAGAAGAAGGACTGCCCTGCTGGATCCCCATCCTGCACCTGGACACTGCTCCATCGCAGCAGGCCTCAAACTCTGACTTTGCCAGGTCTAGTGCGACCAGATGACCAGATTGGTGCTTTTAGTTTCTATGCGCTAGAAAACATGAATTCTTTAAACATTCATATCCTATTCCCCTTATCCGATTTTAATAGTTTTGGTGTAATTTTAAAGATAAAAATATACTCTATTTTTATAAATTGCTGTTGGACTTTTATTGTGTTTTGTGTTTTACTTGTTTACTGTTTTGTGATTTTTACATGCTTTACACAACTGTTTTCTAAGTTAAGCCTTGTCGCTTCGCTGATTGCCAAGATACCAAGGGTTGAGAGGGGATTAATGTATAGATATATAGATATATACACACAAAATGTGAAATCACAAACATTGCACAAGTAACTGAAGCAGTTATTGCATATGTGCTAATGTATTATATTGCATATTTTATAAGGCGCTATATTTATTGTAAGTACTTTAACACTCAGTTTGGACTTGAACCAACAGCCTCGCAAAGAGAACTATGATGGTGTTATTTACAGCATGTGGGGACGTAAGCAGTAATGAATTGTGAAGGTCTTTGCAATAAGGTTGCTACAAGCTCCTCAATATTTCTTTTGTTCTCTTTTATTCTTTCAATTTATGTACACTTGACTGCTGTGGCAAAAAAAAATATTTTAAGCCAGATCTCATAACCTTGAATAGACAATCCATGAACAAATGACTCACGATTACGCTGAAGGAACAAATAAGTCTTTTTTTTTTTTTTATGGTGTTCATGTTGTCAATCGCGTGGATAGTTTAAAGGGATCGAATAATGGCACAACACGTTGTGTGATCAAGGTCAGTGTTGTGGCCAAAACGCGTTATACCGGTGTTCCAGCAGCAATAAATGATGGTGATTTGAAGAGGTCTGCAACTGGCTCTTTTGTGGAAACGAGCAACAGGATGCACATTTATCTATAAATATATTTGTATATATATATTTGTATATATACTGCAGGCACAGTTATTTGTCAAACATTTTACTGCAAATATTACAGGGATATCAATGGTGTTATCAAAGATGTCATGAGTGCTGCAATATGTGGGGTAATTAGCAGTGCATGGCAAAGGCATGAGTTATAGTTACCTGGGGGCACGACTTATATTTACTCGAGATAACTCTAACTATAACTGGTGGACTTCTATGGTTTTGTAAGTTTAAAATGTGAGCCTGACTATAACGTCACTGTAACCTTTGGTTTGTTAAGTGAATTTCTATGTTTAAACAAAATTATATTTCTTAACTATAACATCCCTGTAACCTTTGTTTTTTCAATTAATTTTCATGTTTTTTAAATTTAAAGTTTAGTAATTTTCATCACTACACGTTAATCCAAAAACTGCTGCAAACGGCCTGTGACTATGTCCTGAGGCCAACACCCTATAAGAAGCCAACCTTGCACTGTGCACAGCCTTTGCCCGTGTGTGGCAGGGGTTGCCCGCAAGGCCTGGCCTGCAGCCAGACCCTGTGGCTAAGCCACCTATCCACCCAACCCCACACTGCGCATGACCCTTTGGTCATGCGCGGCAGGAGTTGACTGCAGCCTGTCTCTCTGGATGTGAGAATAGGTGTAAGAGAGTAGCTGTGAGAGTGTCTTTGTGTGAGAGTGCGTTCATCAGTGTCTTAGTGGGTGCATCAGTGTCTGTGCAGGTCTGTGAGTTGGTACAACAGGGTGTCAGTGGTCCTGTGAGTGGGTGTATGACAGTTTGAGTGGATGTGTGAGTGGCTGCGTGAGTGTATGAGTGGGTCTGTGAGTGGGTGTGTGAGGGTCTGAATGGGGCTGTTAGTGGGTGCAAAAGGGTCTAAGTGAGTCTGTGAGTGGGTGCATGGGTGTCTGAGTGGGTCTGTAAGTGGCTGGGCAAGGGTCTGAGTGGGTGTGTAAGTGGGAGAAAGAGAGTGAAAGACAGAGAGAGAAAGAGAGTGAGAGGGAGAGAAATAGAGTCTTTTAGGCTTTGATGGATGATATATTTAAAATTAGATATTTCTGCACAAATTGAAAAGAAAAATGCATTTGTCAATTAAAAAGAGTAATATCACGTTTCAGTATGGGCTTTAAACATTTGAATTTAAAAAAAGGAGGGAAATGACTAGGGATACATCTGGACTCAAACCCTTAATGCTCAGTGTGAAGATCTGTGACCATCACACTTGAGCTATTGATTTAAAAAACAAACAAATTAGCCCTTTATTGGCTATCTGGGACAGTCGGAGAGCCTCAAGGCCTCCCCCGCGGTCCCTCACTATTTTTCAAAATTATCTTCAGCATGCCCTTTACAGGCTGACTGGGAGCGCGGGGGAGCCTCAAGGCCTCTCCCACTGTCCCATTGCTCCAGCAAGCAAGGGGCTGCTTTAAGTAGCATCTCCCTGGTTGCTGAAGCAAAGCTTTCATCTCTGTTCCCTTCATGCATATCTGCATGCAGGGAACAGAGATGAAAACTTTCTGGCAGTGGGACATGTTTGACAGGAAGTGGAGTGTTTGCCGTGACTTGGCTGAAGCTGTCAAACCAGGGGGTGGCCACCACAGGATATAGCAGGAGGTGGCCCTGGGGAGCAGGAGTCCCCAGGCCCATCAGTGGCTCCCTAAGGGGGCCATGCAGCCCCTTCAAACGTGGAGATAGCCCTGGGGAGGTGGCAGTCCATGGAGCTGCGAGGGGGTTCAGAGCCCCCGCACACTACTGAAATATTCAAATATAGCCCAGAGAAGGTGGTGTTCCCTTGTGCTTTAGGGGAGTGGGTGCCCCCTGTTACATTTAAACATTGGCCCCAGGACTTGGCCCACCTGGGGCTTGATAAAGATGAAGCACAGAAGCCTGTGTTTCATTTATTTTTTAATTTTCACCAGATCCGCAGATCCACTGCAAATTGCGTCATTTTTTTTTTTAATGCTTTGGCCCCTTTGGGACACCAGCACCAGAGCTAAGGAGTCAGGGTTTTCGTACCATGGTCCCTTTTGTATTTTTATTTTCTGGGGCTCGGCTGGAGCCACGTCCCAACATGGCTGCCAACACTTCATTTTTTAAGTGATGGCTGACAATCATATCTCAGCACGAGATCGGAAGGAGTACTGAATCCTTCACCTCCCTATACATACAAATTTGGATTTCCTTACATTTCTCAAGAACTACTGAATGGATTTACAACAAATAACAAAAAGGACTCTTTTTCAGCCAAGAGGTACCTTTCTGCCAAATTTGGTGCAATTCTTTCAAGCGGTTTTGGCGCTATTGCTGTTCAAAATTCCTATGGAGAAATGATTGTGGAAAAAGCATTTTGGGAACCCCAATTTTTCTCGCCCCCGCTTGACAGAACACTTTGAAACTTTTCAGACAGCAGCTGAGGTGCGTATCATATTTTCTTGGAACATTTTGTAAAGATTCATCAAATGGTACCAAAGGTATTAGCAAAACAAAAAAACACTCTTTATATAGAAACTAGGTACTAACTATAACGACCTAGTGATGACCAATAGGTATATATATATATATATATATATACGGCCCAGTCGAAGGCTTTTGCTCAAATGCGTAGGCCATTTCTCTTTTGTGCACCTCGCACTTTGCACTTTTACTGTTATGAAATAATAAACCCTTGTAAAACCAATTAATTTGTACTGGATTTATGTCGCATCCTGGAATTGCCCGAAGAAAAGGCTTCCCAGGAGAGAACTCTATATATATATGCAACCATTAAATTACAGTGAAATAATTAGAACAGTACCAGGCTTTGATATAGGTATATACAAAGCAACGGGCAACGCATCAGGCCCATGATGGAATTGGGTGGGGAAGGGGGATTTATGTGAATGGACTGAGAAAAAAAATAGGGCTTGATTTTTATGGTTCCTTCCATCAGAAATGTTGGTGGTCAAAACATAAATATTTACAGGTTAGATGTATTACACTCTATTTATATATCGGGGAAAATGTTAACTTCTATAGACATACCCACAAAAAATATATTGAAATGCATGTGGGCTTCAGCTAAGCCTAGATGCTTAATTTAAATAACTAGAATATACATTCTCCTCCCTCTAATCCGCTCATTAATTGTACACCTGGGAATCCGTACAGTCCTCGCTGCAACACTAGAACTTAATACCTCCATGCTGCACTGCTATGTGACCATCTGAGGTATGTTACAGCCCACGTCTGAACGCATTCCAAAGAGTTCACATAAACAGAGTTCACATAAGAATATATTTGCAGAGGTTGTTCTTCCAATCATTTTGATTTTGTAATCGATGCTATATCGCTAGGGATGCTTTGGCAGGCTCTACCTATCAACATATTGGCCGACAACCATCACAAGAAGAACAAGGGGAAATCAGGTCCTGGATTTTCAAGACTGGATCCGCCCTCTCCGGCGCTTTCATCAGGAACACGGTCATTTGTGACCCAGCAAGTCGGCTTTTGTTTTTATTTAATTCAGGGTGGTCTGGTCTTACTCAGAGCAGGCTTTTAGCTGCTTTGCCCATCTCAAACTTGGATCATCATCACAATGTGTAACATGAATCTAAGTTAAAGTGAGGAAGTGTCCAATTCACTTCCAACACCTGATGACACATATTAAATAACACAGGCTACAAAAGTTAACGCATTAAACAATTGAAACTGTAGTAACTAGGGAGCACATCACACTGAAGTATAATTTAGAGTAGAATGTATTAAATATATCCATGAATATATTTTCCATGATCTCCATTTTCTAAAAGAAATTATGCCATCTGGAAATTATCTTAGAGGCAAGATGAAAACCTCATAACTCATGATTTGAGACTTACTGCATAGTTTTAACCTCCGAAAACAACGTGATTGTCTCAAAACTGTCAAAAGTGATGAGGGCCAGATTATTCGGAAATAATGTACAGTATGTAGCAGGAAAACTATTCACGACTTAGACAAATTTTGCTATGCTGCAACCTCAACATATTGGCATTCCATGCGTGTGTTTAGTTGATTGCTATAAGGTTTACTCACACTATTGATTACATTTGACTAGTCACCTTGGCAGGATGTGTTAGACAGGATATCTAAACGGACAAAAAATCTGTTTGGTTTGCTAAAAGATAAATCATTTAGGAGTTTAGAAAATGCCTGGTTTTACATCAAAAGTTAAAGTTTTAAAGCAGTAATGAACAGATGTCAGTGCAAAAGCCTTTGCATAAGTGTCTTTTGTGGCAGCACACAGCTTGAAACCTCGCTTATCATTGACATTGCACAGGCGCAATGTGAATGCCAAATTTTAATTACTAGCTCGAGAAAGTACACAATGGATGTCATAGTCTGTGAGACCTACCTATTTCACTACCAAAGTCCTTGAAATGACACTCCTATAACACTTCCACTGCTGGGCTAGGTCCCTGGTTGATTGCATTTGTATAATTTTAAATCACTGAAAGATTTTCCAACAGAGAATAAAGACCTAGGGCCTGATTTATATTTTGGCGGAGGGGTTACACCATTACAACCATGACAGATATTCCGTTCTCCTAAATCTAAATCTCATTGATTCCTATGGGATTTAGATTTCTACGGATGGGTTATCTGTCACGGTTGTGACGGAATATCCCATGCGCCAAAATCTAAATCAGGCTCTTAGGGCCAGATGTAGGAAGCCGTTTGCATGGTGCAAAGTGCGAAAATCGTAGTTTGCGCCATGCAAACAGCCTTCTGTGATGCACATTCACAATTTGCAAGTCGGTACCGACTTGCAAATTGTGAATGCGACTCGCAAATAGGAAGGGGTGTTCCCTTCCTATTTGCGACTCGCATCGCAATGCAGAATTGCTTTGTGACCGCGAATGCAGTCGCAAAGCAATTCGCAGTTACCACCAGTGTCACACTGGTGGTAACTCATTCGCAAAAGGGAAGGGGTTCCCATGGGACCGCTTCCCCTTTGTGAATGTTGCCCAAAAGGTTTTTTCAGAGCAGGCAGTGGTCCAATGGACCACTGCCTACACTGAAAAAACGAAAGCAAATGGTTTCGTTATTTTTTTAATTTGCAACTTTAAGGAAAACGGGCTGCAAAATAAAAATAAAAAACTGCTTTATTGAAAAAGCAGTCACAGACATGGAGGTCTGCTGACTTCAGCATGCCACCATCCCTGTGAGAGCAGGGACTCGCTATGGGGTCGCAAAATGTGACCCAGCTCATTAATATTTATGAGGTGGGTCTTTGCGACCCCATAGCGGGTCGCAGACGGTGTCTGAGACACCGTTCTGCATCAGGATTTGCGATTCTGAAATTGCGAGTCGCACCGATTCGCAATTTCAGAATCGCAAATTCTGACCTTGCTATATCTGGCCCTAATTGTCTAAACCCGTTTTGTGATTAAAAGCCTTGTGATTTACAAAATCAAATGATTTGCAACTGCAAAATGCTTTTTTGTTAGCTAAACCCATTTTGCTAGTCAGAAAATCCTTTCCAACTCTCAAAATGGGTTTTGCGATCCAGTTGGAATGGCAATTAATACTAATTGCCAAAGAGGGGTATCTTTCTATTTGTGCATCACAATATTATTCACCAATGGTTTTGACCACAATTGCAGTTACAAACCATTGACGGGTTACCAGCATCTTAAATGGAATTGGTAACTGGTTTGCAAATGGGAAGGTACCCCCATGGAACACCATCCACTTTGTGAATCTTGTCAGATGATAGTGGGGAAAGTAAACCAATATAGCATTATTAGCATGCATAATGTTGTCTTTAGACCTGGTGTAACAATTTTACTTAGCATCTGTGGTTTATGAGGATGAGTTATTAAAGTGTACCTCTGAACCAGTATATTCACATATGTTGCCTTTTGGCTGCCACGCAATTCCCTGACGTTCAACTCTCACAAGACAGAGGTAATCCGGTTCTTTGACCCTGCTCTTGCCAGACCTTTTCCCTCTCTTTTCTGGTCCCTGTTCTGGTCTGATACTCCTAATCCAGTGAAGTCTGTAAAGAACATAGGGGGTCATTATGGCCCCAGCGGTCGGTGTAATAGTGGCGGTAGTACCGCCAACAGGCTGGCGGTACATACCGCCACTATTATGACATGATCGCAGCAAGTTAACACGCCAACTGCTATGGCGGTAACGACCACCGGGCTGGAGACTACAGTCTCCAGCCCGGCGGCCATCACTAGGCCGCCCATGACATTTTGACCCCACCCACCGCCATGGTTTCTGTGGTTTCTGTACTTCCACGAAAACCATGGCGGTAGGCACTATCAGTGCCAGGGAATGTCTTCCTTGGCACTGAAAGGGGTCTCCTCTGCCCCCTGCCCCCTCCCAAACCCCCAACATATACACACATACACATACATACACACACATGCATTCCCACATTCACACATGCACGCATACATTCATACACACTCACAGCAACACTCACTAACATACATCCAGGCACACACACAATCACACGACACAACATGCACGTACGCACACACCCATTCATGCACACATGCATTACACAGGCATGCATGCATTCAAACACAGTTACACACACCCCCCCACACAATTTCCCCCACCACCATCTCCTGTCGGAGAACCCGACTTACCTGCTTGCAGGGGGTCCTCCAGCAGGAGACGGGACGCAGCGCTGCTACCAGCAGCAGCGTCAGCCAGCCAAACACCACCAGGCTGTATCATGGCTCATGATATGGTCAGCGGCGTTCTGCTGGTGTGGCGCTGCTTCTGGCAGCAGCGCCACCTTACCGCCGTCCACCGCCATGACCGTAGCTGGAATTCCGCCAGCCTTCTGGTGGAATTCCGGCTACGGTCATAATTTGGTGGACAGTCAGTAGCCACGGCGATGGTATGTTGGCGGCCGTTGCCGTGGCGGTAGGCAGCATTTGCTGCTGATGTTATAATGAGGGCCGTAGTCTTTTACTTGGAGGATAACCTGTCCTTGGAAAGACAGGACAATTATCTGACCTCCACATGTTTCCTTCTATTGAGGGTGCTGAGAAAAAAAATTCTACTTCTTCCCACACAGGCTCACCAGGTTGTGGTCTAGGCAACCATTTTAAATTGTCTTAACTATTGTAGTTCTATGACCCTGGCGTTCCATCAGGCATGCTGAAGAAGCTTTTGTGTCTTAAATTGTTTGGTCAAATCAGTCTTTGGGTTGCCTAGACTTCCCTCTGCATCCACCCCACTTGACTCACTACATTGACTACCATTGATAAAACGGATTACATTCAAATCCCTCTTCTTGGTGCACAGGGCCCTTCATCATTCTGGCCCACTATACCTGAGGAAAAATTGCCATTTTTATGTCCCTTATTTCTCACTTATTTTTCAGGATGCCTTCCTCCCTTCTATACCCAGATTTAATTGGGTTTGGTCCGGAGGCAGGACTTTCTCAGTGGTGGCCACTAAATTGTGGACTTCCTTGACTGTAACCTCACCTAAAATGCTGTCTTGTTACAATTTAGAAAAGCTTTGAATACCTGGCTGTTTATGCGGTAAGTCTCAATTGGCCTTTCATGCTCTTTGTTCCTTGCTATTTCATTGACCTAGATAATTTACAGTTGGCCATAAGCAATTTTGATGGAGTCTCTCAATGCCAGGACACCTTCCCAGTTTTTGTGCATTCTATAAGTCCAATAACATAACATAACATAACAGAAGTGCAATGTTCATCTTCCTGTTGAAAAGTTAAGTTGTCCATACCAAACTTTGTGCACAAGATCCTCTTTCTAAAAAGAATGAAAGTGCAAATTCCTTACCCTAGTTTGTAAACCTAATATTATTACTCATCATATAAAAAATTACTAGAACTCTATGGGTGCTTCCTAGTAGGAAGGTGTGCTTATAATAGATACAGAAACTCTTTTTGTTTTTAACGTTTATCACAGGAAAATAACATTGGTATCATTGGCTTTGAAATACTGAAGATGTGGTCTAAAAACACACAATGATGACTTGAATAAATAAAAAGGGATAAAGAATAAAAATAATAAAACATTTGTAAAGTAGTATTCCACCGGCTCTAAAGTACAATACTCTTTAGGTGAATGTGCTCATGCGATCAGGCGAATGCAATTACTTACAGAACAAAAGAGACGATGACTGTAAGCTGGCTCATTGCCCATGATGCATGGTAGCATGTACTCAATGGAAGTGTGGCATTTTTCAGAATACTTGATGCATTTAACTAAAGGATTTGAAAACTAACCCTATCTGGAACAGTCCAAACAAATCCCATTGTGGACAGCTCTTAGATTATGGAAACTTTATACAACTAGGAAATGGCACTATGTCAGAGTTGAAAACATTGAAAACTTTACAAATAAGATTACACGTTGAATTTGACAAGATAATGTGAGGTCCTGATGAAGCGATTAAATCATGAAAAGCATGTTGGTCTAGCAATTTTAAAGAGGAATCAAATCAATGCAACTTTGTGAAACTTGGATCTGTGAAATGTGCTCCTCACTTTTACTCTTTAACCTCTTTACTGTAGGAACATTTAATGGCCACTAAGGATTCACATAACCCCAAGTTCTTACCCTTCCAAAGCTTTCAATGTCCTGGTCAAGGTAGTAAGAATCTTGATATGAGTGGCCCAGTAAGGTATGTGTATTAATCGGTCTAATTAAAAACTGATACCCCTGGGATCAATACGTAAAATAAGTACTATCATGAGGTTTCCCAATTCAAATCGGGATTTATTCATAGATTTAAATGCTTTCTGCATCACTAACCACAAGCAATTTTTCAGGTGTTTTACCCCTGGAAACTTTAGCAGGTTTGACCTACTAAAATTCACATGCACAAAATAGCAGGTGATGCAGTAATTTCTAATACACTTTCAATAGGGATAAAGCAGGCTGCTCATAATGAGGGCCATTAATATTATTTTAGCTATTTACTGAAAACAGCAAATCAACTCCAAGAACCAAAAAGAATCAGAGCCTTTGAATCGAAATGTATTCTGATATTCAGCGTATTGCCTCTTACTGCCCAATATAGCATGTGATTGGGTATTTTTTATTCTGGAGCCTTCAAGAACAATTAATGAGAATCTCCCAAGACTCCTTATTTTTGCAATGTGTAGACAATACTTAAGAAGAATCCTGTTAGATCATTTAATTTAAAATACATATGCAGTAAGGAACTTCAATGGATTTTAGTAGCACATACATTACACCCATCAATGATCACTTAGCGCCTCATTACAAACTTCCTGTTACTGAGTGTGGGGATACCTGGGGTCATATTCTATGAGTTTGGCTGGTATCTCTGTACCAAATAATAGGCAACCACACCGATTAGGGAATGATCACTAGACCTGAGAATGCAAAGTTCTCTTCAGCACGTCATTTACCCATTAGTTGATTTAGAAATTGGGAGTCTGGTTGGCAAAGGTATGCACCCTCTCTCCGCAGGAACCACAATCCAAATCAGTCCTACTCAGGCTTAGTCAGATACACACCATAAATTGCTCTGTGCTCACCCTCTGTTAGCCTGGCATAGAGCAAGTAGGCGTAACACAGGAAGCAATGTGTAAAGTATTTTTGCAATACTGCAAACAGAAAAACAGTGAAAACACTACACAAAAATAATACACACCAGGTTTCAGCAGCACAGCAGCCTTTCTTCCTCGAAGGATGTCCTCAGGTCCAGAAGTGTACTCATGTGGTGGGGTCAGAAATCTAGATCTTATAACCAGTGGTGCCTTTGAAGTGGGGGAGACTTCAAAGATAATCCTTTGAAGTCTACAAAGTCTGTGCCCATTCTACGCTGGCTCCAGACACACTACAGGGGGGTTATGCAGCCCTTCTTAATGGTTCAGGACACAGCTCATTCAAGAGTGCCAGCTACTCCTGTCCATCCTGCCCATGATGGGCCATGAGGATGCTGATGGTCCATCAGTCACACCTAAGCTCTCTTTGTGTGTGGCTGTCTGGAAGGAATGCACAAGAGCACAGCTGTCACCCACCCAGGCATGTATTCAGAGACAGGCAGGAGGAACCAGGGGGCTCATATACGTACCATTTTTCCTGTCACAAATGGCCTGACTCGCAGAATTGGACTGTTTGCGACAGGAAAAAAACATTTTGGTATTTACAGGGCCTATTTTGCGATTCAGTAATTTATTTACTGAATCGCAAAATAGGTTTGCGAGTTGCAAGGGAACGCCCCTTCCTAATTGCGAGTCGCAGTGCCATGTAGCATTGTTTTGTGACCATGAATGAGGTCACAAAACAATTGCAGTTAGCACCAGTTTCAAACTGGTGCTAACCCATTAGCAAATGGGTAGGGTCCCCGTGGGACCCCTTCCCCTTTGTGAATGGCAGCAACAATTTTTTTTCAGAGCAGGCAGTGGTCCCAGGGACCACTGCCTGCTCTGAAACATTGAAGAGAAATCTTTTCATTTTTGTTTTTGAAATGTATCTCGTTTTCCTTTAAGGAAAACGGGCTTCATTTAAAAAACAACTGCTTTATTTAAAAGCAGTCACAGACATGGTGGTCTGCTGTCTCCACCAGGCGGTCTGCTGTCTCCTGCAGGCCACCATCCCTGTGAGGGTGGCCATTCCCAATGGGGTCACAAATTGCGACCTACCTCATGAATTTTCATGAGGTAGGTCATTTGCGACCCCATTGGGAATCGCAAACAGTGTAAAGTACACTATTTTACATCCGGTTTTGCGAGTCGCTAAGTCTCGCAGTTTGCAAGTCGCAAAACCAGATCTTTGTACATGTGGCCACAGATGATTTAAAGTAAGAAAATGCCAAATTTCTAAAACTGCCATTTTCAGAGTTACAACTTAAAATCCAACTTCAACATAAGTTGTGATTTTAATTGTGGTTCCAGAGATACTGAACTCGGGGGTCCCATCTCTTCCCAATTGCAAATTACACATATAAAATGTAATCAGGTAATCCCAATGGTAACCAACGGGAGAGATAGGCATTGCAGAAGTGAAAAGACAGATTTAGGAGTTTTTCACTATCTGGACATGCAAAACTAAAAAGTACATGTCCAACCTTTTAAATACACTGCACCCTGCCCTTGGGACTGTCCAGGGCCTACCTAGGGGTGACTTATCTGTTTTAAAAGTAACTTTCTGGCCTGCCAAGAGGGTTAACTTGACAGGTCAACATGGCAGTTTAAAACTGCACACACTGGCTCTGCAATGGCCCCCCGGACAGCGACCCTTGCCTAAGGGGTCGCTCCCCTTGCAAGAAATTGGCGCAAAAAAAAAATCTGTTGTGCCTAGTGGTTTCTGCACCCCTTGGAGGCAGATCGGCCTAATAAAAATAGGCTGATCTCGGGAATGACCCTTGCCTAAGGGGTCGCTCCCTTTGCGTGAAATTGATGCAAAAAAATAAAAATCCCTGGTGTCTAGTGGTTTCTGCCCCTCTTGGTGGAAGATTGGCCTCATATAAATAGGTCAATCTGCCCCCAAGAGGGGCAGAAATGGCCTAAATACAATTTGTACCCTGGGGAGCTACCCTTGCCTAAGGGGTCGCTCCCCATACATAAAAACATGAAGTAAACAAAAAATGGATATTCATGGTGTCTAGGGGTTTCTGCCCCCACCCCTGGCGACAGATCAGCCTATTGATAATAGGCCGATCTTCCGGCAGAAAAGGCCTAAAAATATTTTGCCCCCCTGGGCAGCAGAAATGCTTGCAGAGACATGAAAGGAAAGGTCTTTCCGTTTCTTTCATGCCTCTGCCTTCCCCCTCCTCCCGAGGGGAAGAGGGGAAGAGAAATGCTGAGCATTTCTCTTCCACATCGCATGGGAGGTGGCCTCTGATAAGGTCAGATCGCGTGCTGACATCCTCAGGCGTCACTGCGAGTGCGGGGGTGGAAGGGGAAGCGATTCCCCTTCCATCCCTAATGGGGGGGTGGGAGGCCAACGGGGGGAGCACAATGCTCCACCCGTGGACCCGGTGCAGGACGAGATGGTCTCGTCCCAGGCACACGGGAACTGTGTGCAAATACAAGACCACCTCATCCCAGGCACCATAGGGGTTAATAATGATTCTGGAATAATTCTAGAATGCATTCCACATTTATCTGTCACTCCTATAACAGTGTAAAAGTGCCTTATTTAAAGCCAACCTAATGAAATTCTAACATGGATCCAAACTGGAGTACATTAACTATTATACCACAGCCTTTAAGCTTCCTTCACTGCACTAGATTTTGGTGAACCTTTGTGGAAAATATACAAGAATTGATGGGTTCTTATGAAAGTATGTAATTATGAGCAGACAAGTAACAAGCGCCGGATGTGCAAGGAACAAATCTTTGTCAGAACCGGAGCTGTAATATGTATCCTATGTTGCATAAAACAAAAGTGATCACCATCTTGCTGCAAATCCACCAAATAAGCATTTCTAATGATTGAACACAAAAACAGTACTCAAACTTCAAACAACTGAAAAACAGATCCATATCTCTGTGCATCCAGGCGCCCTGATTCTGGAAGTCCAACTGCCTGACAGAAGTTAAACACCTCAGGTTAAACAAGTATTGGTAAATTCATTAGGGTTCACCTATGTGATGAATATTTTTTTGTAAGATTTAGCTGGATTTCAATATAAGTTACTGAAACTCCATAAAAGTGTTATGACTTGTTTATTGAGAAAGCCAATATGTTGTGCAGTAACTGGTAGTAATATAATGCTGGGACATTAGGCAAATGGTGGAGGACAAAGAAAAAAATACATGCAGTGTTCAAGCGCGTTTGCATGTCATACTTGAGAAAGCTCATGAACTAAACTTGCAAACAGCTGTGAAATTTTCTGACCCCACCTCAAGGGGGTGGGATGTAAGCCCTTCTAAAAATATTTATTAATAATATGTTTCACTCGCTGTACAGGCAAAACTAAAAAATGCCTCACTATTCCATGGCTTGGTAGTTGAAAAAAACAACCATGACAGGGATGTAGTGGGTCCCAGAGAACCCTGGTGCCACTGGTGCCACTGCACTTGCTGAATTATTGTTAGCTGTGGTCCTGGACTGATTTGATTCTTGCTCCTAATGAGATATGGCAATCCCAAGGAATTTGAACAAAGTTCCAGATTAGGGCCCTTATTATGGGTTTGGTGGGCTTTTTGGAAGACTGCTGTAGTAGCGGCTGCCAAAAGACCGCCAGTGTTGGCAGTATCGCAACCACAGTATTACGAGTCACATACTGAAGACTGCCAAAAACAGCCACAAATTCAAGACTTCCAGGCCGAGCAGGAGGGAGGCAGTCCCACCACCAGCACCGCATGCCGACAACATTCCGCCCTCCATATTACTACCCACAAATCAGCACAGCGGTCATTGTACGGTGGAAAACCATTGGCGGTGCGAACCGCCACGGTCAAAAAATCACCTCCACCAGAACCCAACACCACATTGGACAGTACAAATACCCCACACATTAGGCACACCCACACACACCACTATAAAACACACTCCCACACAATCTACAATTCTGTGCAACTACAACCACAGACAGACACAGCAAAGATTCACAAACTGTTTACTTAGCACTGATACACCATAGGCAAATATACACTTCACACTCAGCACACACAACACAACTGCACCATCAATACTATGCACACACATCGCAACTGCACACAAACACCACAACACACCACCACACACAACTAAGCATCCCACACAGCCCATCAAGCATCAAACACTCCACCCTTGCACACAACACCCCCCCCAAACCATTTCACTACCACCATGTCCCCTCAAAAGCACCCACGATTCACAGACGAAGAGTTGAGAGTCATGTCACTGAAATCATCAGGATAGAGGCAACTGTTGGGAGCACAGGTCCAGCAAACATCCATAGCCAGGAAATTGAGTTATGGCGCACAATGGGTAAAGGCAGTGGGCAACCATCCACGCACAAGGGAGGTTATCAGGAAGAAGTGGAACAACCGATTGGGGAAAGTGTGTTCTATGGCATCCAGATACCAGATTGCCATCAACAAGACTGGCGGTGGGCCCCTACCTCCTCCCCCAGAGTTCACATCATATGAGGAGAAGGTGTTGGCCATCCGGCATCCTGAGGGCCTGACTCTGAGAACTGGAGAACCGGAGAACTGGACTCTGGTAAGTCTCTAACACTCCCCTGGCACCAGTGACTCCTGTACAGCATGCGTCCCCAGCACCCTATCACTCCCCAATTCACCCCATCTTACATTTCCCCCAACCCAATTCCTAATGCCCCTCCCCTGCATGCCACACCACCCCACTGCCACTATCCCACACAGTTGCTCCCTAGTGCATGAATGTTGCTAGCGCAGGTGTTTTAATTAGAAATTATTCATGAGTGTTTATGTATTTTGAATAATGAATTTTTGTAGAAAAATAATGCACTCATTTGAAAATGTGACCTCAAAGAATGGCCACCAGTGATCATGAAATGTACTAATTGATGATTAATAATTATGAAATATTGAAAATGTACTAGATTAATGTAGTAATATGTCATAATAAGGCTAAGGATTATGAAGTGTTTTCTAGTTTTATTAATTGTAGGCCTTAACTTAGCGAGTGTCTTGGCCTATTTTGCCAGGCTTCATGCAGATTCTGTATTTCTTAGTGGTTAATAAAAATGCTGACAGAGTGAACTAAACTGTGAAAAGTCCATTGTCTTCTTAAAAGTGCTTAAAAGAAACTTTTCGTGAGAACTGACTGCAAGGAGATGATGTTCCCGCTAGTGTAACAACTTATGTGTGTTGTGTGTGAGATGTACTTTCCCAGAACAAGAAAAATGAAGACACTGACTGGAGCTGAAGATGCAACACTATTGTTACCTGACGAGTGGAGTGATGAGGACATCGCAAAGTGAACCAATCAACTGTTTGGGAATAGAGAAATATTAGAATTCATAGATTTGGTGTAGAAATATTATTGGGTAAAGTATAAACGTATGAATAACTGACCAATAGGGAATTAGGGGATAGTTTAGGTGACTTTGATATAACAACGCGAAAGAAGAGAATTATTCAGATTTGAGATTTTAGCCAGGAGATCTAGAGTGACTCAGGGAGAAGAAGAGACTTTAGGAGATTCAAGATTCATTCTGTCATTGGGCTCATACTCTCTGACTGAGAGCCTGATGCTTTGCTGATCGACTGATAACCTCAGGACGAAAACTGATTCTGCTTGCTGACCCATACTGTGGATAGGTAGCTATGATGAAACGTGATTGTTATGCATGTTATGCCTTTTCTTTCTAAGTACCAACAACAATGTTTCTGACAGATCCGTAGTTAGATTTGTTTTTAAATTCGTGTTTCTAAATTGTTTCCTAGGAAAGCCCAACATGCTAATGCTAATCTGACGTTAGTTAAGGGCCCTCACAATTGACAATTACAGGGACTAATGATTGATGAATTACCTTGCTGCGTTTCATGTATGTTATAACTTTGTCGCAGCTGACTCTGCTATTGATTTGCACTGTAGCTCTAGAATGTGTTGTGGTTGAAGCTTTCATTAGATTGAGTTTCTTTTTTCCTCCTCTTTGGACAACCAGTATTTGTCTTATATGTGTTTCATTTGATTTTGAGATTAATCCACATGACTTTAGAATTGTTAATATAAGGTAAATAAACGTACTAAACTTTTACTAAAGGTGTGGTTATTCATGGCTGAAAGGTCATGGTGTGTGACATTTACTGACTCCATTGATTATTGATTTTATTGATTACTAATGATTGTTGATTATCGTGTATTGATTATGTACTGGAGCTATGGTAAGAACTTCTTAATTACGAGTCTAAAGGTTCATCGACTCATTCGTGTCCCTTCATAAGTTTACTTATTAAGGTCTGACTCACTAACAATATCACTCACAATGGTAAGCACTACAACTCCCACAATGCATTACTCCCTACACATGAAAAACTGCTATTCCCACTTCACAGTGGAACACCTGCACGTAAAACCACTGCACCAGCTATACCAACTGGATGCTTCAAATGCATACTACTACATGGCAATTACATCAATGCTATCCACTATCCACAACCCTCAATGGAACATGGAACCAATGTCACAATCCATCACCCACAAACAATGTCTGCACTGCCGCATCTGTCATTGCCATCACTGGTAAGCAAGTCAAGCCACTGTATGCATCAGACTGTGATACGAACAAGTACACCACCACAAAGTAACTCTCTCCCTCTCTATCTACAGGTACCCCTGCCACTGCCACCCTGCAGAGAATGCCAGAGACAGCCAGCCCTCCCAAGGATAAAGACCATAGTGAGGACTACAGCTCTGGATATCTGGACATTGTCGACTTACCTGACCCATCTGGGACAACTGGTCAGTCCATCACCACCAGCCTTACCCTGCCCACATCTGAGGCCCACACCCCTGTGGCAAAAACAGCACAGCCAATCTCTCACCCCCAAACCTGTGTCCCAAGGACTGGTCAATCAGCAGTGTGCCCCACAGTACAGGGACCAGAGTCTACCCCTCACCCAAGACGACGAAGGTCCTGGTGTAACTGGGAGTGGGCACACTCTGCCAGGGGCACAGGCACAGGGGGCCAGGGGCAGTGGGAGGGCACCTGTGGGCCAAGGGATGGGGCCCCTAAGGGAAACGACTGGCCAGGAGGCCATTTCCCAGCATACTAGCAAATTCCAGGACAAGATGGGCTAAATACTCTCCACCTTTCATAAGAACCAGAGGCTGCAGAGGGAATACTCCCGGGAGGCCATGCAGCAGTCTCAGGCTCACAATGCCATCATGGCCTCCATTGCAGGGGTGCTCCAGGAACTAACAACCATCCTGCACGCGTCATCCACCCACCAGCAGGCCTCTTCCATCAGCCACATACCAACTGAGCCATCCACTTCTGCAGCCGCTAGTGGAATGGAGGCCCTACCAGAGGGCCCACAGGCCAGTAGCAGCCCTCCCTCTGTAGCTGCAGACCCCCACACAAACTAGGTCATCCATCCAGACACCTTGCAGGACCTGATGCCAAGACCAAAACCACTGCCAGGAAGTGACCCTCTCCTGAACATTCTCCCTTGTGTGCCACTGAGACACCCTCTTGACTGCCCACTGTCATCTCTCCATTTTCCCATGGCCCTTGGATACTGGACCTGTACTACCTACAGCTTGGCCAACTACTCTGATGATTTCATCCACCATAACCCCAATCATCACCCATTGCACTTGAGAATCACATTAAACACCATTGAGCATAGCTAGTGCTTCAGTGCCTTTAATGTAACAAGTATGATTTTCTGTAATACAATGTCATTTCAGTTAACCCATTGTCCAGCACAAGTCTCTAAGATGGACAGAAGGGGGAGCAATGTGCAGCAAGTATGATAATAGACCAAACATATTCTGAAATCCTGTGTCAAGGGAGCCACCAATCAAGCCAGGAACTAGAGTAGCAACATCAAACTGACCTGCAAATAGACCAAGACGGTCAATATTGGCCACCTAACACACATGCAGTACATTGTCATCCTCCCTAGTGCAAATTGGCAAATGGAATGTTAACCCATATTTCCATGGCAGATCCACATTTTCAAGACATGCATTCCCAATGGTCGATTCCTCATAGCTGACATTACCCAACTAAAGCCAAATTCCACTGTCAGTATAAGTTAGGTCCCATATTCGTCCATTGTGTACAGTAGGGATAAGTAGCAATACTGATAACACTACTTTGGTTGGTAGTCCTTTTGCAGTTGACATAGCAGCACTGGGAACATATAACATGCCCAGTCCTTTGCAGATGTGATGCTAGCCAACAGCATAGGAAACATAGCTCTGACATTGAACAGTAACACCTCCCCTGATGGGCAATATGTTTTCGTCCCAAACCCACACAGAGGGATAGCTGCACTTAACACCTCTACTGATGGCACACACCAAGAAGAGCAATGTCACAAGGTAGACAGGAGTACAGTTCACATGCAATAAAGTTAACACACACCTGAATTTCATTGGAAGCATTGGTGGATCAACTCTGTTCTAGAGTCAGCTGAATCCTCATTGTTGGACTTTTTTGCTTATGCAGGGTCATCCCCAATCTTTTTGCCTCCTGCCTCCTATTTTTTCTGACCTGTTGCTGTTGGCTTTTGAACTCTGAGCACTTTACCATTGCTAACCAGTGCTAAAGTGCATATGCTCTCCATGTAAATTGTATTGTTGATTGGATTTTCATGATTGGCATATTTGATTTACTGGTAAGTCCCTAGTAAAGTGCACTAGAGGTGCCCAGGGCCTGTAAATCAAATGCTACTAGTGGGCATGCAGCACTGGTTTTGCCACCCACAAAAGTAGTTCCGTAATCATGTCTCGGACCTGCCACTGCAGTGTCTGTGTGTGCAGTTGTAACTGTAAATTCGACTTGGCAACTGTACCCACTTGCTAGGCCTAAACCTTCCCTTTTCTTACATGTAAGACACCCCTAAGGTATGCCCTAGATAGCCCTAAGGGCAGGGTTCATGTGTTTTGTATGTCCTGACAGTGAAATATTGCTAAATTTGTTTTTCACTGTGCAAGGCCTGTCCGTTTCACAGGTTAACATGGGGGCTACCTTTAAATATGATTAAAGTGAAGATTCCCTTTAAGAGCGGATAGACATGTGGAGTTTGGGGTCTCTGAGCTCACAATTTAAAAATACATCTTTTAGTAAAGTTGATTTTAAGATTGTGTGTTTGAAAATGACACTTTTAGAAAGTGGGCCTTTTCTTGCTTAAACCATTTCTGTGACTCTGCCTGTTTGTGGATTCCCTGTCTGGGACAGTTTGACAGTTTGGCTGGTTTCACCTCTCACTAGACAGTGACACAAAGGGAGCTAGAGTGTAGTCTGCATTTCCTGATGAGCCATCTGTGTTAGGAGGGAGGGGTGGAGTGGTCACTCACATCTGAAAGGGCTGTGCCTGCCCTCACACAATGCGGTCTCCAACCCCCTGGTGAGTGCCTGGGGCCTGCACTGGGCAAGGCAGGATTTCACAATCAAGAGAGACTTTGCTTAGAAATAGGCCTACTTCAAAGGAGAAAATGGGTATAAGCAGGGCACCCAAAACCACAGACTTTAGAACACTTCTGGAAACCAAGAGTAACCTCTGCCTGGAGAAGAGCTGAAGAGCTGAGGAAGAAGAGCTGCCCTGCCTGTGACTGTGCTTTGTGGAGCTATCCTGCAGTTGCTGCTTCTGCCACAGTAAGAGGGCAAAGACAGGACTTTGTGTGCCTTCCATCTTGTGAAGATCTCCAAGGGCTTGATTTAGAGCTTGCCTCCTGTTGTTTGAAGTCTCAGGGACAGCAAAGACTTCTTTCTGCCAGCACCTCAGGAGACTCCTACTCTGCCAAGTGGTGCCCATCCAGTTCCTGGGACCCTGAAAGGAGAAGCTGGCAGCCTAAGAGGAAGACATCCACGCACAGAACGCTGTGAGGGGAAAAGATCGACGTGGCTCTGATCTGCAGCTGAAAAATAGACGCGCCGCCGGATTCCCGGCTAAAAATAAATGCTCGCCTGCAACGCAACCTGAAGATCAATGCCCGGGCTGGAGAAAAGACGCACAGCATGACTGATGGAGGCTGGTGAGAAAGCAACTCACGCTGAGTGGTTTTCGGATCATCGGGCGGGTGGATTTCCGGCGCAAGCACCGCAGGGCGTGTAAAAACGACGCAAGGCCTGTCCGGATCCAAGAGTGCTGACCAGATCGATGCATTGCTCTCCTGTCCTGCGGAGAGAAGAAACGACACACCCGACCCAACGAAAGGAGAAACTACACAAGGTCGCACTCGTGAGTGAAATCAACGCATCGCAAGCCCTTTTTTACGACGCACACTCGCCCGAGCGTGGTTATTTTTGATGCACCCAAGGTACATTTTCACGCTAACAGTGTTAGTGTGTGTTTAAAACTACATGAAGACCCTTTTTGCTTTTTAATTGATAACTTGACTTGTGTATTGTGGATCTTTGTCATTTTGGTCTTGTTTTGGTTAGATAAATACTCTCTATTTTTCTAAACCTGTGTTGTGTCATTTTGTAGTGTTTTCATTAAGTTACTCTGTCTGTTGGTACACACACTTTACACCTAGCACTCTGAAGTTAAGCCTACTGCTCATGCCAAGCTACCAAGGGGGTAAGCAGTGGCTAGCTAAGGGTGATTCTCTTTTACCCTGACTAGACTGAGGGTCCTTGCTTTGAGAGGGGGTAACCTGACTTCCAACTAAAGACCCCATTTCTAACACTCATCATTTGCCTCCTCATCACTTTTTATGTCACCATCAGCCACCGGTCCAGCTGCCACCTCCTCAACATCCAGTAATGTTATGTGATGTCTCATGGCCAAATTGTGTAGCATGCAGCAGGCAACAACGATCTGGCAGACCTTCAGTGGTCTGTAGAGCAGGGCACCCCCTGAAACATGTAGACACCAGTATCTGGCCTTCAGTACCTCAAAGGTCCTCTCAATGACACGCCTTGTCCTCCTGTGAGCCTCATTGAAACGTTTTCCCCAATCTGTTGTTTCATATCTCACTGATGTCAGCAGCCACAGAAGGTAAGGATAGCCAGAGTCACCTTTGTGCACAAAGGTTGGACCTATCACAATACTGATCGAGACATGGGGCAGAATGTGAAGAGAGGTGGCATTACAGTTGCACACATACTATTGGATACATACCAATGAGTCAGGCCCTCTCTCTCTGTAGTTGTCCCATCATGTGTGTGACATTGTTGTTCCTCAGAATACCAGAGTCATTCACAGATCCAAGAAACTTGGCCGTCACTTGAGAGATATGCTGGTCAGCGAGACACACCAGCTTGACATTTATGGAGTAAAGGTTTTTCCTGTTCCTGTACACTTGGTCATTATCCCTGGGAGGAACCAAATCTATGCACATGTCGCTACAATTCATCCATGATACACTTATTATTCTCCTACAATACACTAACTACATGTAATATGGCAGCCGCCTGTCCTGCATGCACAGGACAGATGGAAGTGAACTCATTCCGCCGACGTTAGTCGTCATAGTGGTAGGCAGTCCCAACCGCCGTGCAACTCCTCATTGGATAACATTGTTGCCTATGGGAGACTGGGGCCAATGATGATCACTGACAGCGGTGACACTCATGTACGCAGCAGCCGTGACTGCCATTTTCTGTTGCATAGCTCACTTGACTCCTGAGACTCGTCCAAGCAAGACCTCCACTGCATGAGCTGCTAAGTTCTGTCTTTAGGAGACATAATGCCACGTCCTGCAGGAGAAAGGGTCCCTGCCTTCACCCAAGAGGAGTTGGAGAAACTAGTGAACGGGGTCCTACCCCTGAATGGACAATTGTATGGGGCACCAAAGCAGTAGATGAGTCCAATGTTACTGTCCTGTCTGATAGTGGTGTGCATGAGGCTCAAAGGCATTGTGACTACGCACACGGAGTGGATGCACGCAGGTGGCAAAGGAGTTGGTGCGTTTGTGCCGTTAAGACACATTAGTGTGGGCATGAGATGTATCTGATGTGTGACGTTCACTGCTGTTGCTGTGATGCCACTCAACATGACTTTCTCCTTCTGTCTGTGTCACTTATGCAGGTCAGCACCCATCAGAATAAGGGGATTTGGTGTGCCATCACCATGCAAGTGCGGACCCTGGTCCATAGCCGGTGGAGCACCCACTGCAGAAAGCGGTGGGAGGACCTGAGATTCTGGGCCTGTAAGACCGCTGAGGCTGAGCTAGGGACATCCTCCCAATGAGGGAGGGGTGACCGTCGGACCCTGACCCCCCAATGGCCTGCATTTTGGCGGTGGCCTACCCTGAGGTGGATTGCCACTTGAGGGCAGCACAGCAGCCACAAGGGGGTAAGTACACATTCACACCTCACTAATGTTAGGCTTGTATGGGTTTGGGTAGCCTACTAGTGGGAAGATGTAGTTTGGATCATTGGTAGATGCACATCGACTATGGGTATCAGTCACCCTTGCAGGTTTTGTATCAATTATGTGTGCCAATACCATGCGGACAGTGACTCATGAGGGGACTAATTCCATGATTATGTTTGTCTGGACACCCTTTACATCTTTTGAGAGACCATCTCCTTCCATCAGTATACCTGAGTCTGCCACTATGACAGAGGTAATTTCTGAGTTCTCAATCAGATGTCTTCTACTGAATGTGTAGATGGCTGCAGGGGGCCAAGACATTACTCACCACAATGGTAATGGATTTGTGGGCATGCTACATTTCCATGCAGGATTCGGTTGAGTAAAGAGTATAGGATTTGTCTATGTAAACGACCATGGAAATGTGCCAATTACTATTTTACTGTGCATTGTTAGACCCTTCATCAAGTCAATGAGTGCCAATGTTCCCATATTAGTAGTTTTTTTCAGCATAGCTTTTGTTTCCCCTGTGATTTCCACAGTTATGCATATCAATGTAAAGGCATGCCTGCCATGGCATACCAGCAGAAAAATAAGTTGTTACTCTGTGTGAATGATGGGTAGGTATTGACCCATTTCACCCTTTCTTTCTCTCCCACCCTCCTTCCCTCTCTTCCTCTGTCTTTGTGTACATCAGCATCATCAGGCGAAGGAGAAGGGGCAACGGCAAGTGGGGAAGCTGCAGCCCATGGGATCCAGGAGGCTGACACCAGCGGAGCAGAGGAGACCAGTGAGATGGAGGGCAAGGAAAGTGCCACGGGGGAGACCGGATCTTCAACATCCTCTTCAGATTCCTCCTCTGATGGATGCTCCCTGGAGGTGGTGGACCCATCTGGGACAAGCCCAGCACTATCCTTGTCCTCCACCCCTCCTTACCAGCACCACCCTCCCTGTCGTTCCCTACACAGTTCCCGTGCCCGCTCACCAAGGAGGGTGGGCGTCTCCTTTGCCACAGCCACCTCTGCTCCTGCCCCAGTCAGCCCTGTTGCCCTCAGTGAGGAGTCTATTGACCTCCTGAGGTCCATCTCTGTGGGTCAGTCAACCACAATGAATGCCATCCAGGGACTGGCATCACAGATGCAGCAGAGCAATGCCTACCTGGAAGGCATTTATGGTGCCCTGACTGCCCTGCAGAGATCCTTTCAGGCTCTGGACTCCTCGTTGATGGCAGCCAGTGTCCCTTCGGCTTCCGTCCCCCCTCCAGCTACCTGTGCCCACTCCCAGACCCCTCTCCCCACACCCATCCAGAGCACACAGTCAGACCATAATTCATCCACCTCAACAGACATGGTTTGCAAAAACAAACACAGGCACTGCAAGACCCACCTCCACCATGCACACAGACAACATACACATGCAGACACAACAGCATCCACTCCCTACACAGACTCTCCCACCACATCCTCCCTCAGACACTACACCACTCAAACCTGCTATCACCACATATGAACTCCCAGATCGAGTCACAAGTTTCCTCATACCCACCGTCACTACAATAGCAGACCCGCACACATCCACCCCATACACTACATGCACACTCACCACGAATACCAACACCCCCACATGCAGCTGTAGTGAATCCTAGTTTGTTTTAATGAGATAACAGGAGTTAGCTTAGCCTTTGGCTTGCAGACTCGTGCCCCCGTCACCTAGTGACTTTTAACCTACTTAGCTTGCTCTGTCTTAGCCCATTTAATTATTTAATTCTTCTAAGATGGCTGCCTTGTTTATAGTTAGACCAGATGTTATGATTTGCATTATCAGTGCCACCGCGTTAAGGCGTCAAGATCAAGTGACAAAGACAAACAAACAGTAGGTGTTCACACTTAGGGACTTTCCCTTTCTATGCTTTCGAGGGAACTGTTTATATTAATTGCCGCCCCAAGCATGCCTGTTATCTATTGTTTGGAAACACACCTATGTCAGGGGTCCAAGTAGATCTGTATAAATACATCACACTTTAGACAGATAATCAGAGGGATTCCGACCAGAGGACATCGCCACCATCGCTGATATCGATGCTGCACGTCGTCTTGACGCGGACCCAGTCTTTGTGTCCCTGCGGAGTCTGAGATAGAGACCTCCTTCCAGGGTAACGAGGGTTGGGGGCTCCTCTCATGGACATGGCATTGGCAGAGTAGGTTTAACATACCCAGCTCTCCTTTAGGTAGGAGGTTAGACCTATCATGATAGGGTATTAGGAAATATTATACACTTCATATCTGTTCATGTTATTGCAAGATGGTGGGGGTCTTTGTAATAATGACACTTGTCTTCGCAATTCTGTTCCTTGCACTGTTCATTATCCTTATCATTGCAGCCCATGCAACGTATCGCAAATTGCAGTTTTGTTAAATAAAAAACAATTAAACTTTACTGCATCTTTGTTATTGCCTGTGTTTGTATGAGACATGATATATCTGTGAGAAAGGGGTAATCTCCGTTTAACCACAACACTCCCTGAGAAGTCATACTCTTGAGTCCAAGGCTGCCACAAATCACCTCTTACTATTTTGGTTTCTGGTGAGGTTCGGACGACAGTTGCGACTTCTAGTACGATAGGCACAGTCGCCTACAAACATAAGTACTGTCATCCTTAAACCAGCAGTCTTGCCTAGAGCAAGAGTCCAAACTACGACACAGCACATCCACATTACATGCAGGCACCCCCCCACCACACACTCAAACATCCACCCTGGCATCTCCCTGCATCTCCTCCCCCCTCCTCCCCTCTCCTCACAAGACACCTAAACACCCGCACTCACCCACCAAACAGACACCCAGCACACACATGGCTTCCACCCACACCAGCACCCAAGGCACCTACCAAGACACACCTCTCAACCACTTCCTCTCCCTCCACTCCCAAACATTTTTCCCATGACCATCCTTATGTCCCTAAAAAAAGATTCCTTTATGAGTTTTCCCTGTTCCCTCCCACTGTCCCAGCCCGTGGTTCCCCCAGGCTGACGGTTACCCTCCCCAAACCCAGTCCTTCAACCTTCCAGCCCTACCATGCTCCCGATACTGCCCATTCCCCTCCTCCTGCAAAAAAAACAACCCCCACCAAACCCCAGGTCACTCCTTCAAACCTGAAAGCCTAAAACAATACCCAAAGCCCCCCCAAACCAAAACCCAAGCCAAAAGACCCCCCCTCCCAATCCCAAGCCCCCATCTCCACCCCCTTTACCCCCGAGGTGCCTGCCTGCCCCATTGATGCCCCTGCCATGTGGGGGGCACTTTGCAGTCAGGAGTCAGGTTGGATCCAAAGACTTTGCCCAGTGTGGGGCACTAAAAATGTTTGGACAGGCCAGTAGACCTAAGTTGTACATAGTTTATTTTTCTCATAACATATTTATTTCAATATATCTGCACCACAGAACCGTTGGTGTTGAGGGGAACAAACTTGTCCTGCCTTTCCTTCCACATGTATGTCTCGTATTTGTGTGATTTGGTTGTGTTTTCTTTGTATGTGATGTGTTTTGTAGCAGCATGCGTTGTGTAGATGACTTGAGCTATGGACTTGTTGTGATGTGTTGTGATGGTGTTATGTGGCATTGTGTGGTAGTGGTGTGTGCGTCTGTGTATGTAGTGATGACTCTGTGATGTGCTTTGTGTGTTGGGTGGACGTGGTGTTTGATCTGACACATTGTTTGGCAGTGTTTTGGTTTGGATTGGTTGTGTGCTGTTGTTATGTGTTGCTGCCAGTATGTAGAGGTGTGCAGTGTGCCTCTCTGCCAATGCAATTGCTTGGTTGCGATGGCGTTATCATTGTGTGACTAGGTGGTGTTGTGTATGAATGTGTTTGACAGTGGCGGTGGTGTGTGTATGCGGTGTGGTGTGAGTATGGCACATGTATGTTGGCCGTGGTGTGTGTTGTTTGTGTGTGAGTGTGTGCATGTAGGTGTTTGGGGGTGTGTGTGTGTTGGTTTGGGTGTTTCTATGCATGTGTGTGTGTGTGTGTGGCCGTCACTAGCCGTTCTGGCTGTGTGTGTTGTGTGTGGGTGTGTACTAATAGACTTCCCTCCAGTGTGTGCTTGACGGTTGTACTTACAGTTGTTGTCTTCATCACCGTCGCTGGTTCTGGAGTTGTATAGCCAGCTGGAGCAGTGGGAAGACTTCAAGTTCGGGTTCCATGGCAGCAGCGGACGTGTCTGTGTTCCTGAAGGTGAGTGTCTCCTTTTACAATGTTACTTTCTGCCAGGCTTTTCATGGCAGTGTGACCACCCCGGAAATCCTGGTGGTGTGCAACCTTGTAATATGATCAGCAGAAACATGGTCTCCCCCAGCTCCTGAGATGTCTACCGCCTGCCACAGCGCTCCTTCCGCCCTGGCAGTACTGGCGGTGTATTGGTTATGCTCCGTTCGGATCACCACCATGGTCATGATATGGCAGTCTACTCCGCCCGCCTGGCAGCGGTGTGACTGCCACAGCCAGCTTGGCGGTCCGGTGACTGCTAAACTTGTGATTACCACCTAGGTGGTTTTTTGAAGGAAAGCCCATGAACCGAGTATTGTTTCTTCAGTGAGCTAGGGCCATCTCTTAACGTAACAGAATAGAGATGTTAGTCAGTCATAAAGTGTCTGACAAGTATAGCATTCTTCTATGAAGCACATTTGTAAAGCGAGGAGAGGTCTCAGCTTGGGCGCTGGTAATATGCTGGTAAAATACCAGGTTCCAAATTTCGTTTTTCATACTTCTGAAGTCGATAAAATGAGTACTACTGAGTTGAGTAATAACTACCAGTTGTCATCAGTGCCTACATACCAAACAAGTGGAAGCTGGTGCTATACAACTATAGCAATTATTTTAGTATTTTGTCTGCCGTGACCTTTATAATTTCTCTGTTTGTCAGGCTAACTAAACTTAATTCTATAATAAAGTAGTATGTTTGGCATACCCAGTCTTTGCACTGCCTGTGTTTTCAAACTTAAAAGGGCACTAAATATGTCATGATTCCCAGAACATGCACCCTGCAGCTGGTGAAACGAGATGCAAGTGGCACAGTGTGGTGAAAATCTGAGGGAAAATTAGCAACACTGAACAAAACATGCAGTCTCTCCAGTGTTGTGGTAGATATATCACTTGTGCTGTAACAAAGCAAAGGTGCCAATGGGGGCAAAACAAGCTGCAGTAAGGTCCCTGGGAGAAAACTGCATTACCTGAAGTAGATGAAAAGTCAAAGAAAGAAGGGGCTGAAAGGATCCTGTTGTGGGCTCTACGGTTAGAGATCAAAAGATAGCAACGCAACAGGAGCCTCGTAGAGAGGCTACTTGTCTGTACTGCAGAGGAATGCCCGCCCCTCACAAATTTGCGTTTTTGAATATATGTTAGAGAATAGGTGAGGGGCATTGTCCTACTGCACAGCTCACCAAAAGGCAACAATAGGTGTCTAGAACAGAAAGCACACCAGCAATGGATTGTACATTTCAGAGCTTTAATAGTAAAGTTATCAGAATATACTGCACAGTCCAAAGGAAGAGGTCACCAAAACTTCGGCCTACTTGCAAAACACTAAGGCCCATATTTATACTCTGTTTGCGCCGGATTTGCGTCAATTTTTTTTATGCAAAATTGGCGCAAACTTAACTCCATATTTATACTTTGGCGGGGAGTTTTAGTCATTTTTTGTACGTGAAAACCTACCTTGCGCTAATGACATGCAAGGTAGGCGTTCCAGTGCAAAAAATGACTCTAAGGCATGTGCGCCTTATTTATCCTCTGGCGTCAAAATGATGCACAGGAGGAGGTGGGCCTTAAAACAAGGCGCCCTGCCGTATTTGCGCCGTTTTTTAACGCCTGGGTAAGGGCAGGCATTAAGGGACCTGTGGGCTAATTTCCATGGTGGGAGACCATAGAAGCAGTCCACAGGTGCCCTTCCCTGCACCCAAGGACATCCCCTGCCACCCTAGCCTACCCTTGGAGGACACCCATGGAAGGGAGGACCCATCTATGGTGATTTCAGGTAAGTGCAGGTAAGTATATATATATTTTTTTTTAAGTGGCATGGGGGGCCGAACTTGGCCCCCCTACAAGCCACTGTGCCCAATGGCCAAGCCCAGGGGACAGAAGTCCCCTGGGCTTGGCCATTGGGAAGGGGGGCATGACTCCTGTCTTTGCTAAGACAGGAGTCATTTCCATGGGGTTTGTGCGTCAAAAAATTCATCAAGTCAGGTTAGAGACAATATTTTTGACTCTAACCTGACTTGTGCCATTCTTTGGCGCACAACCCCCAGTCTTCCCTTCTCCTCCGCTGTCCGGTTACTGTCATTTATTTTGACGCTAACCAGGCCGCAGCACCGGCTAACGTCATTCCATAAATAAGGCGCCCGGCTAGCGCGTTGGTATGGCGTTAGCCGGCGGTAACCTTTTTGACAAAAATCTGCCCTGGTGCGGATTTGCGTCAAAAAGTACAAATATGGGCCCAAAGCCCATACTTATACTCTTTTAGCACCGCATTTGCGTAATTTTTTTTATGCGAAAGCGGCGCAAACTTACAAAATACAATTCTATTTTGTAATTTTGCTCTGCTTTTGCGTCAAAAAAGCAGCGCAAATGCGGTGCTAAAAAAGTATAAATATGGGCCTAAGAACAATGTGGCCACCCCCCCTCTCCTTTGGCATCTAATTTTGGTACACTAAAAGGCTGAAAAAAATATTAATTGATAGAAGACACTCAAAAAGAGGTGTCATCCCTCAAGACAGAAATGAGCAATTCCTCCCAGAAAAAAAATCCATCTAAAATTTCTGGGTTTTTAAGATACATGTGGTGCAGAGTCATCCGCCAATGGAGAATAAGAAGCAAGGAGAATGGGAAGAAAGAAAGAAATATTCTGAAGTGCAAGGAAAAGTACACTATAAAAATTTGTTTTACTAGCATAACTTGCAAAGCTATAGTGAGCTTGCCAGACAGCAGTAAGGCTGAGCACCATGCAGACTATGCAGACATGCTAAGTAGTTACCTGGAAGCAATCATAAGGAGTCAGTCATTCAATCCTCATATACCTACTGAGGACTCCATCAGAAATATGTGGCCTTAGACTGCGCTACCCTATCTTTCGGGATTATCAAGAGAGAGTAGGAACCACCTCAGAGAGAGAGAGTAGGGAGCTGGAGGGGGTTAAAGTGGTCGATGAGTAACAGTCATCTGGAGGTGACAACATGGAGGAAGCTGACACCACAGAGAGGAGGTGGAGGCTGACACCACGGAGAGCTGAAAGAAAGAAAGTGGGTGTGAAAGAGAAGGACTGCAGAGGCATGCACTCTAAGGCCCATATTTATACTTTTTTAGCACTGCATTTGCGTCATTTTATGATGCAAAAGCGGTGCAAACTTACAAAAATTACGTAATTGTATTTTGTATGTTTGCGCCACTTTTGCGTCAAAAAATGACACAAATGCGGCACTAAAAAAGTATAAATAAGAGTGCATGCTGAAAAGTGAAACAAAGCATGTAACCAAGATCTAAAACACTTTAATTAGGATGGAAAATTGTGCAAAACAATTTGGTGCAATCCATTTCCACAGCATTGGAAGACAAAATCTATGCACAGAGAAGCAAATTAAAAGCAAGCAGAAGGGTTTTCCCCTGAGACTCGAACCTTGTTCGCCAGATGCAAAGTCAGCTGCTGTAGCTGTTATGCTAGTAAGAATGCTGATGTTGATAACAAAGCTGAAGGTAGCATAGCAAAAAACACCCAGGAAACACACTTGCCCATAGGCAAGCAAAACAGGTCCCAAGACTGCTTCCCTGTCAAGTGGCACTTTGATGGATGGCAGTGTAATAATGCAATAAGTGAGAGGTACCAGTTTATGTCTTATTTTAGGAGCAGAAGTGTTTACTGGGCGCCTGACCGCAACCAATGCACATGGCCAGGCTGTATACATCCAACCATTGTGGGAGGGGGAGACCCTCCATTTGCAGCAGGAGCACCTATCTGTCCCTCCCCTGCCATGCAGGCACAGGCTGCCCAGATCCATCTTAGCACTCCAAGTCAACAAGTGGCTGTGGGGTGTTGTAGTCTTGGTGAACGTATCACGAGGAAGAAATGCTTGCTGAAGTGAGGAGATTATATAAAAGGAATTGGACAAACCAAGAAAAAAAATGCAGCACACAAGCAAGCTTGAAATGCATGCAGCCAGGGGGAGATTAAGTAAACAAGCACCGGGCAAGCTGTGCAGGCTAACCATCCCAAAAAAAGTAGTTCCTTTTCAAAAGCAGCTGGAAACAGTACTTGGGCATCTGGACACTGGTAAAAGCAGACATACAAGGGAGACCAGGAAATAGCATGCTACAGACAATAGAAATGAAGTAAAAGTAAGTGGCAAGTTCAGGAACTAATGAAAAACAAGGGGGCAGGATGTAAGCCCTTTTACGATATATATTAACAATAGAGTTCACAAGCACAGTGCAAGCGCTGTGCAGACAAAACCTAAAAAAACTGCTAAACGTGGACCTCTTCAGGTTGGCTTTCTTCTTTCAACAGCTATAGATTAACAATGTAAGGAGGTGTGATCTTTATCTGGATGTCTCTCCTTAGTGTCTTCCAAACTTCAACTGTCGCCCATATGCTTTTGTAGTAGTATAAGACATAAGTTGGGGTTTTAGAACTATGTAACACAAATAAACCAAAAAATAAGCAAAAGGGGTGGTAAAATACCCACACTATGACTAATGTAATCATGGTTTGTCACATTTGCGCCGCCATAAATTTAAAATTAAGATGTAGAGAGGGACACACTTGTGATAAATGTTGGCAGGCTGTTCCAAGAGAGGTTACAAAAGTAAAAAATCCACATTTATTCAAACTAGCATCACAATATTGTAACTGTGTGTTGAAATCTTAAATTATAATTTAAATGTTTTAAGGTCATTTTTATGTGGATGAATAAGCACATTTTCTATACATCACTAGTCCCTAACAGTCTTACCGTGGTATGTAATTTCATTTTAAATATATCTCCGGGTAAACTGTATTCCTTCTACAATAGCCATCTTTTGAAGACTGTTACAGGAAACTGGTCAAAATAAATTACTTAATAAAATCTAAATAATTAAACATATGTCTTTCGGAAGAAAAGTGGTACACTGGGCAGCTCCTAGCAGCCTACCTGAATAGAGTTCAAATCTAGTACTGCTTTCCGCTTGCCCAGTCAATGTTCTTTCCATAAAGGGACGTCATGAATATGTTTGATTAAAATAAATATCTGATGAGGATGGTGGGACTGCGAATATGTTTTCCTTGCTGTAAAGATGTCATTTAAAAACTTCATGGTTTTATGGCTATTCATAGATTAATGCTAACTAGTCTAATGATCATTTATAAAATAATACCATTTCATATATGAAACTAGAAAGAGGATGCAAGATGCAACATAATGATGGCATTTTGGATGCCTGCACAAGCACCCTCTCTCTCTTTCTATTTTGGCATACTTGTCTGGTCTTATCTAGCCGGTTTTAGGGGTTGTTTGGGTGCTTTGTTACCTGAACTTCGCAGTAATAATTTTTGACTTTTGACATTGGTTTTACATGCCCTATCCATTAATACCTTTTTTAGAAAACACGTTTAATGAATTCCTGTGCTGCTCATGCTTTCTGGAATCCAAAGACGCCAATCGAGTCTCGTCTCCGCTCTGGTAGCAGAGTAGATTTTCAACATTTTAAAATAATGTTTGGGTATGTTCCCAGACATGAATGCATTGATTTCTAGCATTACCTCAGTTAAATATGTCTCCCTGGCACTGACACAATGCATAGGAAAATCAAAAGGGTAACCACACTAGCGAACCCCTTCCAATCAGCAGAGGTCAGTGAAACAGCTGCCTTGCCTACCTCATACAGACGAATAATCTCAATTCTCAGCTTTCTTGTAATGCAAGAGACTTTGGGGAATAGGCCAATTACTGTCTAATTGAACAATAAACCTGTAGTTCTATGCATGCTGTAAATTTCCTGTTCTATTTCAGTCTAACCCTGGCCTGTTTTGGACGGTTTGAAACAATGATGTATAGTTTTTGCAACCTGTTGCACTTGTCTAGCGATTTACGGAACAGAAAGCTAATGACATCTAAAGTTCATGATGGCATATTTTTGCAGCATTTCCAAGATACATAAAAAACACTTATAGGAAGGTGAGTTACTTGACATTTTGCAGAATCGTCACTGCAGGGTGGTCTGAGCAATTCATCATGTGCTCTTTGTTTAAAACAATACATTTGATTAAGAGCTGATCACATAGATTCACTATTCACGTTTGTTTTCCAGACACATTATTTTGAATGAATTGCCACAATAAATCATATGTACCGATATGTCAGTTCTCTTGCAGATCTTTTGACCGCATAAATTCATCACGCTGATTTAGCCTACATCAATGTCTGACTTGAACCTGTCAGACATCTGAAAACATATCTGGTTGCGTACAGCTGTAGTTTCCACGTTTCTCCTGTTTCTGAAACTATCTGCACACGCTAAATCTTTACAACATAATGTATTAACTAATTGTAGCAGGCTTGTGTACACTAGGATTTGTAATTATGTGTTCTTCAGAAAGAAACGGCCACGTCTGTATATTTGCTCTGTGTTCAGCAAAGTGATGCGCTTCGTGCACCATTTGGCTAAACGTCTCTGTGTCTTCTTGATGAGTTTTACATTCTGGAAAAACACTTTGAATGATTTTTGAATAATGAGTCACTGGCATCATGTGGGGAAATAGAGACATTATGCAAATGACTTCACTTTGATCCCTCGTGGACAGTCTGTATTTTAGATAAACACACCTCATCTCAAGAATATTCTGGGCATGATAAATCAAGGAAAACCACCGCACTGCATCTTCTTATGCATTTAGCATGCCTTCATATAAGCAACATTTTTAGCTGAATACCTTTTTCCTTTTTCATGTTAAATTCATTATACTATTGGCACACTGCAAATCATAAATATGAAATTAAGATGAACAGCACAACAAAGAATTGTATGCAAATTGATAGATGAAACCTAAAAAGAAAGTGGAAATTATATACAATTCATGCTTAGTCCATTAATAACCCAAGGTTAAAAAACTCTACTGTGGATTCATATGTAAAATAACCCGCAGGTTGAGGAGTTAGGTACTCAGTGTGTGTGCTCATGTCTGACAGTGTCATAGCAGACAATATTAGGGTAGTGGTCTGCTTGAATAGTGTGTGATGACTTCTCCACTTGTCTACATATGTATGTGGTATTTATATAGTGCGAACCTAGCCAAAAATCTGAAAGTCCAAGTTAAAGATGCAATCAATGTGTGGCTGGAGGTGCAGCTGGTTTCTAGAAAAATGGAAAAAGATTGTTACTACGTTATGATGCAGTGTTCTTTAAAGAGGTATTGTTAGACCTGACAGCCTTAGGCTGAACTTTGCTGAACGTTTTGCCTGCCTCCCTCCATTTCTCTGATCTCATTTTGATGGTTCTAGTACTCCGCACACTTTACCATTGCTGACCAGTGCTAAAGTGCTTTTGCTCTCTCTACTAAACATGGTAATACTGGCTCATACCCAAATAGCCTATTCAATTTACTTAGACATCCCTAGTAAAGTGCACTACATGTGCCCAGGGCCAGTAATTTCAATGCTACTAGTAGGCCTGCAGCACTGATTGTGGCACAGACATAAGTATCACCTTAACCGTGTCTCAGGCCTGGCTGTGTGTACAGTTGCACTGCCACTTAGACTTTCCATTTAAAACTACTTGCCAAACCTTAAACTTCCCTCTTATTACATATAAGTCACCCCTAAGGTAGGCCCTAGGTAGCCCACAGAGCAGTGGGCTATGTAAGTAAAAGTCAGGACATGTACTTGTTGGTTTTACATGTCCTGGTAGTGACAAACACCCAAAGTCATTGTTCACTATTGTGAAGCCTGCTCCTCTCACAGGCTAGCATTGGGAACTCCCTTATATATGTTTAAGTGGTAATTTCTGATCTGAGAGGGGTGGCATTGTCATGTTTGGTATGGTTGGAATGGTTGTGTGAAATCCTGCTTACTAGTGAAGTCGGATTTAACATTACTATTTTAGAAATGCCACTTTTGGAAAGTACGCATTTCACTGCACTTACAGTTCTCTGTGCCTCATAGCCTGCCTCCAATCCACATGTGGTCTGTGCTGGTTGACAGCTCCCCTTCTATATTCCACTCAGACAGCCATAAAAATAGGACACACAGCTGCATCTGCATTTATCTGCATACTGATGGATCTTCCTGGGCAGGAAGAGTGCAGGGAGCTCTCACTTACACTTCAAAGGCTAGTGGCCTGACCACACACAAAGGAATGATAACCCCCCACACACAAACACACACACAGACCCACACAGATCCCCTGGCAGACAAGACTGGGTTAAAAGATGAACTGGTGCTATTTAAAACCACTTCACTTTTTGAAGTTTCCCCCACTTCAAAGGCACATTTGGGTACATATACTGGGTCTATGACCCCTTAAAATCAGGCACTTCTGTACCTACAACTGCACTCTGTCAGAGGGACTGTCATGCTGCCCACAAGACTCATCTGCACTGCTTTTCTGGAAGGACACCCCTCCTGCTTGCTGCCTGCTGCTCCCCGACTCCACTAGAAGGGCTCTTCCTTCCCCACAAGTGATCTCCAAGGGTTTGCACTGAGCTTGTCTCCTGTTAAAAAAGTCTCAGGGCCATCAAAGATTTCACCAGAGAGAGAAAATCCAAAACATCTGAAAATCAATGCACTGCCTGCAAAAATCGAAGCATCAGCTGCAGAATCAATGCATTTCATGTCCTGTGGCAAAAAAATGGCCACATCGCCTACTGGATCAACACAGGACCTCTTTCATCCCGACGCATTTTGGATAATCTACACATCATTCCTGGGCATTAAGATATCCCACACTGCAGTAAGGAGCCAAGGTTGTGCACCTGGAAATTCGCGCATCACCTTACCTGTGAGGAAAAAATCACCTCCACCGCACCAGAAAAACCAGCACATTGCTTTAATTTCCGAAGCATCACTTTCTCTGTGGCCCTCTGTGTCGTTCATTTTGACGCATCCCAAGTACTTTGTGCTATTCCTATGGATTACGACTTAGCTTAACTTCTAAAAAGTGATATCTTGACTTGTGCATTTTGGATTCTTGTTGTTGTGGTCCTATTTTATTCAGATAAATATTTTCTATTTTTCAAAACTGGCGTGGAATACTTTTTGTGGTGTTTTACACATTGCCTTTCAAGTTAAGCCGGCCTGCTTTGTGCCAAGCTACCCAAGGGTGAGCACAGGATAATCTAGCCTGTGTTGTGACTTTCCCTGACCAGGATTGTGGTCCCTACTTGGACAGGGTGCATACCTCTGCCAACTAGAGACCCAATTTCTAACAGATATGTCTTCAGCTGTTTCCTAAACTGGAGTGGTATTGTGGCAGTCTTGATGGATACAGGGAAATTATTGCAGATCCTGGGTGCATAGATGGAAAAGGCCGGTTTCCATAATATTCCATGTTTCGCACGTCTTTGTCTCCAGTGTGATGGTGCTCCATTTATTGGTGAGATAACAGCCACCAGATATGTTGAGCTTGTAGTTTTGACAAGGAGACCTTTGATGGCGACTTTCACCAAGATGCCAGATGGCCTCTTCAAAGGAGGAGAATAAAATGACCTGCATGAATATATTAATATATTCAGTAAAACTGGGTCTATACAGTATGGATGACTGCCCTACCTCCCCAGGAAACCAAACCTGAAGTATTTGCACGTTTTAATCCCCCCTTGCTTTGCCTACCACCCGCAAACCATTTCATTTTAGCTATCATTGCCCTAGGTTCCCATAACAAACATTCCCTCATCTTATTGCCTATCACCAAATCTTACTTATTCAGGCACTCCATTGTATGCTCTTGTGCAAACAGTGTCATTTGCTGCTTATCCACTACTTTCAGCAGCACCTGACATATGGATCTTACAGATGTAACTTGCATGCACAGATAAGTGTGGGGAAATGCTTTTATGTTCATAAATGCCAAATGAGGGCCCTATTCCCTTTCCTATTCTTGGTCTGCGTACCTTTTTTTGCTTTGGCTATTAGCGTCGAGACACTGTTAGGTAGCCATGCGCTTTCTAAATCCCTTCATTCATTTATTCATTCATTCTGAATAACATGCCCCTACCATATAGGTATTCCTATACCCACAACTATTGGCACATTGAGTATCATTAGTTCCAGGCTCTGGGAATACCACCCCATTAAAAGTCTGCAACAGAGAAAGGGAGGATAACATGAAGGATTGAAGGGCAGATTTATGAGGGAATACCACCCCATTAAAAGTCTGCAACACAAAGGGAGAATAACATGAATGATTGGGGGGCAGATCTATGAAAAGTGATGCTGCCCCTAGTGCAGCACAACTTTTTATGAGCCCCTTAGCGCCCCCCTAACGCCACCATGTGCGCTGTATTTGAAATACGGTGCACCATGGCGTTAGTCAGGGGTACTAGCATCATCATTTTTTACGCTAGTCCAGCGCTTTGCAGGATTAGTGTCAAAAATGTTGATGCTAATCCTGCAAAGCACCCAGAGGCCCACCGAAAACAATTGAAGCCTCCTTTGAATGCTTGCTCTTAGAAGGCATTAAAAATGCTGGCAAAAATGACACAAAGAAATCTCTTAGCGCCGGAACGCCTCCTTGCGTATATTATGCCTGGTGCAGGCATAATGTGGCACAAGGGGTTACAAAGTGGCACAACGCAAGCATTGTGTCACTTTGTAAATATGGTGCAGTGGTATTGGCCTTTCAACGCCACATTGGCGTAAAAAAGTACGCTAATGTGGCATTGGAATGGCGCTAGGCCATCTGAAGTCGGGGCCTAAATGTTTATGCGCCAATTGCAACATCTATTGTGGACCATTATTCAACTGAACATTTCACCTGCTTAAAAATGTCTTGATGAAAATCTCGGGCATTACGAGATTCAAGGCTTCTACTTGCCAGAGTGGAAGCTAAAAGACGTTTCGGGCTATATGAGGGATTTGGGGCCTCTTGCAATGAGAGTGTAAGTTCCATGTTTTGCATAGTATTTCCCTGACCACTTTTCTGACAAACCCTCAATGACTAATCTTTCACTTTAGTAAATATAGTATGACTTTCACAAATGTATGTTTTTGCTAACATTTCTCACATTTAATTCATGAAAGCAGCTAGTAAATTTGGACTCCCTTGATTCATAAGCAGGTTTTCCCGGAGTATTGGGACATATTCACATATTCTTATTATTTCACGAGCTGCTAAGCAGGTGCCAAGACCAAAACCACTGACGGGAAGTCAACCTATACTGACTGGTTCCCCTTGTGTGGCACAGATACACCCTGTTGACTTTTCTGAAATCTATCTCCATTTTCCTATGGTACAAGGACACTGGACTTGAGTCTCCAAATGTTGTAGCTGCTACCCTGATGGTTTCATCCACCATGACTGAACCCTTCACTGTTTCCTTTGTGTTATATTTGATCCAATTCACTAATTTTGCTGTGCACTCCTCAATAAATATGTGTGAGTCATTTACACATCATGTGTGAGGGTCTTTTATCAACCATATTTAACTGTCATCTGTTTTAACTCAAATCACTTTCATTGAACCTTCTCATATATAGGTTGGGAGCAAGCCAATGATCACAAAGTGAAGTACTGCTGCTCAATTCAATGTTTCAGCATAGGTGTCAATCGCTACCACCCCACAGACTGCTGAAGTTAGGGACATATCAGTCTTTCAGTATCCGATTAGGAAAACAGATTGGTTCAATGTATCATCAGCTAAAGCCTTATCACATACCCATACCACAGCTCCCAAATTACCACTACAATGACAAAGACACAGGTCAGTACAAATGCCCCCAGTCATGGAACCTTCCACTTTCCATGCTCAGGTATCAGTAGGCATGCCACTCACCTATGTCAGTCTTGATACTCATGCACAGTGGCCTGCAGTGAGGAAACACAGTGAGAGCTGCATACAAGTTAGTTATTACCAATACAAACCATTCCAATGGTTGAGGTTATGGTTAGCACAGGATGACATGTGTCAGAGACAGATGAACACACACATGGCACCATAGAACCACTATTGAGTGGAAAAGGACATTACCATCCCACTGCCCTGACAGTCTAGGTATAGAATTCACACACCGCAAATCTCATGCCTGACAGTACCTGGTTCCATCCATGTTCACCTCACTTGTCTGTCTGCAAATCCCACCTGCCTGTGACACTGTCTGATATTCCCAAATAAGGATGACCTTGTGAAGTAATCTGCCAAATATAAATGTATAAGGTAAGGTATAGGCCGCATTGAATCAAAAACATTACATAGCCAATTCCTATATACAATGGTAACTCTGACTGTGCATTGTGATAAGCTTAGACTATGGTGATCAAAAAGCTGCACACTCTCCCATGTAATATTCTGCATGCACTTCTGAGTTATGGGCTTTGAAGCTACTTATGACCTCCCCTGTGGCCATACTAAGACCCTTATCAAGCATTCCTAAGCCCACCAATACCACACTGAGGGCCAGATGTAGCAAGGCATTAGCGCCTCGCAAACGGCGAAAAACGCCGTTTGCGAGGCGCTAATGCCTGCGTGCGATGCAGAAACACATTTTGCGAGTCGGAACAGACTCGCAAAATGTGTTTACGACTCGCAAATAGGAAGGTGTGTTCCCTTCCTATTTGCGACTCGTACCGTGATGTAAGTTGATTTGCGACTGCGAAAGCAGTCGCAAATCAACTCGCAGTTACAATCCACTTGAAGTGGATGGTAACTCATTCGCAAACGGGAAGGGGTCCCCATGGGACCCCTTTCCCTTTGTCAATGATCACAAAAGTATTTTTTCAGAGCAGGCAGTGGTCCTATGGACCACTGCCTACTCTGAAAAAAACGAAACAAAAGGTTTCGGTATTTTTTTCTAAGTGCAGCTCGTTTTCCTTTAAGGAAAACGGACTGCAGATAGAAAAAAAAAAACTGCTTTATTTAAAAGCAGGCCACCATCCCCGTGAGTGCCCAGACTCGCTATGGGGTCGCAAGCTGCGACCCACCTCATTAATATTAATGAGGTGGGTCTTTGCGACCCCATAGCGAGTCGCAGAAGGTGTCTGAGACACCTTTCTGCATAGCAAATTGCGAGTTGCAATTTGCGAGTCGGAAGGACTCGCAAATTGCAACTCGCAATTTGCTTTCTACTTACATCTGGCCCCTAGTTACTTAAATTACAAAACATCACATACCAAAAGTCTTGATGAGATCTACCCTGATGTATACAGCTTCATCCTCATTATACTGATCCTCACTTTCAAATCTGCATTCTCACCCGCTGGAACTGCTTGCTCCCCCTCATCTTGTATAAATGGGATTTGACATCTCAGGGCAAGGTTTTGGAGCACGCAGCAGGCAATAATAATTTGACATACTTTGGTGGGTGAGTAGAGGAAGGCTCCACCAGACTTATCAATGCTATGGAATCTTCCCTTCGGGAGATCAAAAGTATGCTCCATGACACGCCTTGTCCTACCATGGGCCTCACTGAAGCAGACTTCCCCTGGCATGGTTGGGTACCTCACTTGTGTCAAAAACCGAGGACTGTTTGGGTAACCTGAGTCCCCTGACAAGAAGAGTTTAGAAAGGCAAACATAAGTAACAGACATCCACACATTTATTCACAGATAAAAGTTACAGACACAGATGGCATATATGACTTGCCAACCAGCCATGCCCTCTCTGTGTATTGTCGTGTCATCAGCAGTGGGATATTGCTGGTCTGCATGATGAAGGAATCATGGACTGACTCTGGGTACCATGCACAAACTTGTGAAATGTAGAGATCAGCCAAACAGACCACTTGGACATTAATATAGTGGAAGTTTTCCTGTTCCTAAACACCTGTTCATTGACATTTGGGGGAACCAAGGCTACATGTATGCCATCTATTGCTCCAACAACACATGGAATGTATCCTATAGAATAAATATCAGCCTTCACATTGGCCAATTCTTCACGTTATACTAATCGGATGTAGCTGTCCAGGTGTTTCAACAATGCAGACAGTACAGCCTTCAATACCAGACTGAACATAAGCTAAGACATCCCTGCAGTAAGGGCCACTCTATTTTGAAAGAACCCTGCGGCCAGGAAATGCAGCACTGACATAACTTGTACAGGTATCCTGAAGGTATTACGAATGGAAGGTGTCAGAGTCACCAGATCACCAGATCACCATAAAAGGATTGTGCACCATGAATAACACAATATGGATTCAGGAAACAAATCACATAACTTGTCAACTCGAATATTACATAATAAATATCTTAGAATAGTGGCATACAATAAACAACATGAATTAAACTTGAGGAGAGAATCGTGCGTCTTGCCAATTCGAGTGTTACCATGTAAAATACCAAGAAATGGTAGCACGCAATGAATATCAAAGTCAAATCATCATTAATCGAATCGCGCGTCTTGCCGATTCGTAAAACACGATGTAAATGTTAAGGAATAACAGCTCACAATAAATAACAAGATCAAAGTACAATGAAACGAATCGCGCTTCTTTTGCCGATTCTTAAGCCACCATGTAAATGTCAAGAAATGGTAGCGCGCAATGAACAACAAAGTTAAATGCTCATGAAACGAGTTGTGCGTCTTGCCAATTCATAAAACATCATGTAAATGTAAAGAAATAGTAGCGCGCAGTGGACAACAATGTTTAAACACCATAAAACGAATCGCGCCTCTTGCCGATTCTTAAGCCACCATGTAAATGTCAAGAAATGATAGCGCGCAAAGACTAACAAAGTCAAACCTTTATGAAATAAATCACGCGTCTTGCCTATTTGTAAACTACCATATAAATGTCAAGAAAGCGCAAGTAATCTGTTACTCATTTAAGAATTTAAACCAAGAATATGAAAATTCTCAATAACGGTGTCGGGACAGTCCAACCACCGTCTTACCGCCTGGAACAATGATCACCAATGAAGGATTAGGGCAGAAGACTGGAAGATCCAAATAGGCAGCCGGGACAGGAGCTCAGGAAGAAGCTGCTGCTCTGCACCGGGACATCTGAATAGTGAGCAGTGGGAGTTGGGCTGGCTCTCTTTTATGGAGTCTTGGCCCAGCCCAGAACCACGCCCAGGCATGTTGCAGGGAAAGTCTCTGGAAGGCCCTGGAAAGGGGCCACACCCTAACACACTCTGAAAACCTGCAGCAATACATTGCAAAGCAACAGTATTTGTAAGCATATTCAAAATAAGTTTTCAGGATTGAACTCTGCAATGCAAAAGGTTAAACCACAACATATCAGCACAATACATAAATTACTTTGTTTTGAGAGTGCTGGGTTTTTGCATTTTTGTCGCCAATAGAGCGCGTACTGCTCTGGTGTTGACAGAAGGCATCAGATGTGGCTCAAGTAACCACAGAGATCCATGATTGTATGCCTATCCAGGCGGTAGATCTGAATCACGTCACTCCTGCATGGTCTGCAGGACTGCTAGTGGATGGTACACTGGAGATGCTCTCATTCTTCTCATGCCAGGATAACTATGTGGGAGAAAACAAGACTGTATGAGTATCACTCATTCTGTACATCATGAGTATTAGCATACTTATGTCACACATAAAATGCTCTTAAATGCCACATGAAAGTGTTGAAACGTTGTACACAGAACACACCTAGGCAAACAATGGCTTATAACTACATTCACATCTCCTTTCCTCTATCATATTTTAGAAATGGAAAAGCATGTCACTGACAGTCCATGTGACATTTGGTTGGCAGTCAGGTTGCCCCCTATCCAAGCACAGACCCTCACTCTAGTCAAGGCAAAGGAGAAACACAGCTGGTTAACCCTCAATCCCCCCCCTGGTATCTTGACATGAGCAGAAAGACTTAACCCAGAGAAAATGTGTAATGTATTTATACCAACACACACACATTAATATAGTGAAAACACTATACAATGACTCAATACCAGGTTAGAAGAATAGCCAATATGTATCTGAGCAAAACAAGACCAAAAGGACAATAATCCAAAATACACAAGTAAAGTTATGAATTTTCAAAGGTTAAACACAAAAAAGTGCTTAGAAACACAAATGCTTTGATGAGGAGATGTCACGGCGTCGTAATTGGCACGTTCCCAACAATCCGGCACCAATGGCGCTAGTCATGAAGTCTTATGGAGCCCCAGGTACAGTAACTTTTGTAAATGCGGAAACAAGCCGGGGCATGGACTCGGCAATTGTAGCGTCGCTGGATCCGGGGCGGCATTGGTTCCGGTGCTTCAGCGTAAAGGAGTAGAGGCATCACGGAGAGGCGTCACAAAGAAGCATCGGATTCTTACTGTGGAGCGGTGGAGGTGCGGCGGTGGAGGTGCGAAACGTTGGATCTATACGCTTCCGGCTGAGTCAATGTCCAGCGGTCACGACGTGATGCTGTGACTTCTGCAGGGTCACAGACTTCAGAGAGGCTGCAGTGGCGTCGGGCCTGCGGGGTTGTCGCACTACAGTGAGGACCATGGCTTTGGTTGCAGGCGGCGTCACAGGATTCAGCAGGAGCATCAGTCCGGAGTCGTCTGAAGTCGGTTTACTTGTTTTTTCTTGGTTTTTCCACCAGCTTCTCCTTTCAAGGGCCCAGAGACTGGATTAGACACCACTTGGCAGGGCAGGAGTCTCAGCAGAGAGTCCAGGTGCTGGCAGAGGAAGTCTTTGGTGGCCCTGAGACTTCAGACGAGTGGGCAAGCTCAGTCCAAGCCCTTGGAGATTCCTTTCAAGCAGGAATATACCATAAAATCCAGTCTTTGTCCCCTCAGTCAGGCAGAAGCAGCAACTGTAGGATAGCTCAACAAAGCACAGTCATAGGCAGGGGCAAACTTCTCCTCAGCTCTTCATCTCTTCTCCTTGGCAAAGGTTCCTCTTGAATCCAGAAGTGATCTAAAGTCTGGGGCTTTGGGTCCAATACCTATACCCCTTTCTGCCTTTGAAGTTGCCCAACTTTAAAGGGAAATCTCTGTTGTTTACAGGATCCTGCTTTGCCCAACCCAGGCCCCAGACACACACCAGGGGGTTGGAGACTGCATTGTGTGAGGGCAAGCACAGTCCATTCAGGTGTAAGTGACCACTCCTCCCTCCACTCCAGCCCAGATGGCTCATCAGGATATGCAGGCTACACACCAGCTCCCTTTGTGTCACTGTCTAGAGGAGATTCACAAACAGCCCAACTGTTAGTCTGACCTAGACAGGGAATCCACAAACAGGCAGAGTCATAGAATGGTTTAAGCAAGAAAATGCCCACTTTCTAAAAGTGGCATTCAAACTAAAAATCTAAAAACCAACTTCACTAAAAGATGTATTTTTAAATTGTGAGTTTAGAGACCCAAACTCTATATTTCTTTCGGCTCTCAAAGGGGAATTGCACTTTAAGGATATTTAAAGGCATCCCCCATGTTAAGAGAGAGAGAGAGATAGGACTTGCAACAGTGAAAACCAAATTTGACAGTATTTCACATATAAAAACACACAAGTACATATCCTACCTTTAATATACGCTGCACCCTGCCCATGGGGCTACCTAGGGACTACCTTAGGGGTGCCTTACATGTACCAAAAGGGAAGGTTTGGGGCTGGCAAGTGGGTACACTTGCCAAGTCAAATTGGCAGTTTAAAAATGCACACACAGACACTGCAGTGGCAGGTCTGAGCCATGTTTACGGGGCTACTCATGTGGGTGGCACATCATTTGATTTACAGGCCCTAGGCACCTCTAGTGCACTTTACTAGGGACTTACTAGTAAATCAAATATGGCAATCATGGAAAAGCCAATTACACATACAATTTCACATAGGTAGCACCTGCACTTTAGCGCTGGTCAGCAGTGGTAAAGTGCCCAGAGTAACAAAAACAGCAAAAAAAAGAGTCCAGCACACAGCAACAACCTGGGAAGTAGAGACAAGATGTTAAGGGAGACCACGCCAATGATGACAGGTCTAACACAAAAATCAGATTGTCATTCCTCTGCTGACTATGCTACTATATTTACATAACTTAAAACGCATAAATTTTACATCTTATACATAATTCATGCATATTTCTACGTGTTTGCTCGAAGCCAGCAGACAACACAATGTCGTAGATGTGATTCACAGCTTGCGACACAATTTTTAAATCACTTTTTCGTTCATTATGAGCCTTAAAATGGCAGCTGCTTGACTTCCTGTACTGAACATTAGAAAGTGATCTAACTCCGCTGGCAGAAGTCGTCATGGCAGTAGGTGGATACCACCGCGGTAGACATTGCCATTGGCACACATTGCTGTCTCTGGCGGTCTTGCGCCAATGGCGATGCCTGCTGGCAGTGATGGTTTGTTACATGGCGGACGTGACCCCATCTCATACTATATATACATCATGTGACTCTTGACACTGCTGCCAGCAAGACCTTCACGTCCTGAGCTGCTGTGTACTGCCTTTGGGAGCAATCATGCCACGTCCTACAGGTGATAGGGCCCCTGCCTTCTCCCTGAAGGAGCTTGATAAGCTAGTTGTGGAAGTCCTACTCCTGTATGGACAGCTCCAGGGTGCACCAGAGGAACTGGTAATTGCAATACAATTGCAATGTTTGAAGGGTTAAGTGTATGATGATATCCAGGAAATGTGGTAGAATGAAGGATTGTGGAAATACGTGTGAGTAGATGGGCATGTGCATATGTGCACAGAAAGATTTTGAGTTCTGAGACATAGTAGAGAGTGTGCAATGTATGTACCCTGACCCATCTGCAGACTGTAATACATGATAATTAAAGGTGGTGTGAAAATTATTTGGAGAGATATACCATGCCTAGAGATATGGTTGTGGTCTGGTCATATGTTTCAAGCTGACACCTGGTGTTGGATATGCATGTTGTATGCCTGTCTTAACCATCATACATGGCCTGCCTGAAGATGGTCATCCCTTATTGAAGCTGATGTTGAAGCCAGTCGTCTATGGCTTGATGCGCTAACTTGTATGTTCACCCTGCTTGTTTTGGCATTGTGTATGTGGAAATTACATTCTCTTCTTGTCTGTGTCATCCATGCAGGTCAACGCCCATCGGAAAAAGGGGATTTGGCGTGCCACTGCCAAGAAGGTGTGGACTCTGAGGGTCCTCAGCCGGCTGAGCACCCATTGTAGGAAGTGGTGGGAGGACCTGAGATGCTGGCCTGGAAGACTGCAGAGACCCAGCTGAGGATGTTCTCCCAAGGAGGACGGTGTATCCGTCGGACCTGGACCCCGCTAATGGCCCACATATTGGTGGTGGCCTACCCCAAGTTGGATTGGCGTTTGAGCGCAGCACAGCAGCCACAAGGAGGTAAGTGATGACTTAACTCTTTTTCATCCTATAAGCAGGTTAGTGGATGATATGAAAGATTCTAAGCTGTGACAATGTGGTAAGTGAAAAGGGTCAAAGATCTCCAAGGAACACATTGATGTAGAGCCCCAGCACTGGTACACAGGTGTGCACATACTAATTTGTATAGGGACAAAATACTCTCCTATGTTGTCCCTCTGTACAGAAGCATGTGATAATGCACATGTGACTGTTTCATTTGTGTTGCACTATACAGCTTTTCATTCCCTGTTGGTTGTTCCTTTCCACCTGCAAGTCTATACTCCCAATATCATGATGGTAAGTTGTCCAGTTTTTGTCCTCTGTGCATTCCAATGTCCCTTGACCCATGTCTACATGCAACTTAGGGTCTGACAATTTGAAGTCATTCCTACTTTTCAAAAGATTTCTGATGAGTGACAGCATCATGTGGGGCTGTGATGTCTATCTGACATTTCACATGCCGTACGTGCAAAACGTATTCAGACTTGTTACAAGGTGAACCCTCTTGGTAAGCGAGGGATGTAAAACGGCCTCTGTAATGTGTCATCTGAGTGGACAACCTACATGTTGGTAACCATGGAGGTATTGTTAGACTTCTATTGAATCACATACATTGGTGTCAGAGCTATGAATATAAGTTCCATGTTCATGTTCAGTCGGTGGGAACTGGCTACAGAGCTATTTTCTTGGCCAGTGTGCTGTAGGTATGATAAATAGGCCAAGGCATCTTATTCACAGTTTCAATCATAACTGGTTCTTGCCGACATCATGTGTACATTGAAAGATTCTGGAATTAATGCATATTGTCATGAGTTATTGTGGGCATGTTTTGAGTCCTTTTTGTACAGAAACCTATTGTTTCCAATGACACCAATGTGGTGCATGTGTGGTAGTTCACATACACATGTGGGTGGTATGGTATGTGTATTCAGGCATTTGGTTTGCATCATGAATTGTGTACCTGTCATGGCAGTCTCAGATGTGGTTTGTCTCTCTGTTTCCCAAACAGATGGAAGGCTAGTTATGTCTGATGTGTGGATAGTGATGTTGCCACTCAGTCATTGCGTTACTGATGGAATAATTGCATGAGACGTTGAACTGTATGTCACCTTCATGCACATGGCAGGTGTCCATTGACTTGAAAGAGTAGATATACTACTTGTGGTTGTGTGTGAGTAAATGCTCTGAGCTTATTAGGCCCTTATATGAGTGCTATTCTTTGTTTTCAGGAGGATAATGAGTTAGATTACTTGGTCCACAAAGTATGTATAATTCTTTCCTACATCACTATTGGTACATGTGTAGGTGACATGTGTTCTGACTCTACTTGTAAAATTTGGTTCTGCCAATTAGAGTGGCTGCATGTTTGCAAATTTCTACTGTGAAGGTTGTGAACTCAGTGAAATGTAGTGGGTATGGCTTGTGTGCAACATGCTGTCTTGTGTTTACTATGGAATATATTTCCTTGCCTAGTACATGACATCAGGCCAAATTGTTAGCATGTGTTTAGTTTGTGTATGTGATATGTGGAAATCTATGTTACCTTTATTTACTATAGTTTGGTTGTTAGTTGGCTATGTTGCTGTGGATGGGGACCCAGTATCATCTGGCCAAGTCACCTTGTCATGGAATGGTTAGTGCGGTAGCTCTACTGATATCATGGTATTGTAGGTGTGAGTATGTTATTATTGAGGGGTGTACATTGTGTCTTGTTGTGACATGATGTTGGCACTAAACTGGTACTACCTGGGGGTGATCTACAACTAGATGTGATGTTACTGATGTGTACAGTGTGATGGAAGTGGTATATACAGAATGTGATGATCCTACCTCACTTTCTATTTTCTAGCATCAGTATTGGCAGGTGAAGAAGATGGGGCACAGCCGAGTGGGGAAGTTCTGGCCATGAGACCTCCAGTCATGAGAACACCAATACTGTGTGACCCAGTGGCCTGGACGGTGAGGGGAGTGCCACGGCAGAGAGTGGATCCAGTTCATCATCTTTGGAATCCTCCTCTAGTCGACACTCCCTGGCGGTGGCGAACCCATCTGGGACCACCCCAGCACCATCTCTGTCCACAACCCCTCTTTCTATCACCACTCTCCCTGTAGCTCCCCATCCAGTTGGCTATGCCCACTCAATCAAGAGGGTAGGCATTTCCTTTGATGCAGACACCTCTGCCCCAGCCTCTGTTAGCCCTGCTTCCCCCAGTGAGGAGACTATTGGCATCCTGAGGTCTATCTCTGTGGGTCAGTCGACTATTGTGAATGCCATCCAGGGCCTTGCAACTCAGATACAACAGAGTAATGCGTTCCTAGAGGGCATTCATGGTGCACTGGCTGACCTACAGAGATCATTTCAGGCTCTGGCCTCTACACTGACGGCAGCCAGTTACTTTTTGACTACCGTACCCCCTCTACCTGCCTCTTCCCAATCCCAATCCCCCTTCCCTAACCTAGACAAAGCACACAAACAGACAGGCATGCATCCACCTCAACATCCAAGTGCAAACATAACCACCACAAGACACACCACTGGCATATACACAAGCAACATACACCTGCACACACAGCAACAGTTACAACCTGCCCTGACGCCCCCGCCACCCCCAGCATCACAGACACAATACTTGACACACCTACAGATACCACACCAACATTCATTGATCCAGCCACCACACCTATCTAAACCGCAGACAGCACCACAGCAGACCCTCAGACATGTACTCCAGTCACCACACCCACTGACAGCACAATCACTGACATGCCTACATGCAGCACATCCACAATACCTGCAGTGACCACCCCAACAGACATCCACGCACCAACCACAGCATCTCCCAGCACCTTCACCTCCCCTCATCCCAAAACACATAAACAGCCACAAGCATACCTCCCACAAACACGCACCCAAGACATCCACACCAACACCTCATACAAACACTCCCTCTCCCTCCACATCCAAACACATTGGTTATGACCGACCCTGTGTGTGCAAAAAGCTTTCCTATCGGAGTTTGACCTTTTCCCTACTCCTGCCGTCATGACACCCATAAAAAATCTGTTTCCCTCCCCAAGGCCATCCCTTCCACCTGCACTCCCAACCCCACCAAGAAGGCGACCCCTCCCAAGAAGACCCAACCCCCCAAGCCTAAACTGCACCCTCCTCCCAAGCCAAAGCCCAACCCCCGTCCCAAGCCTAAGCCCAAACCCCTCCACAACCCAGATCATCCCTCGGGTCCTTCCTGCCCCCTTGATGTCTCTACCTGTGAAGGTGACATGGCAGTCAGGAGTCAAGTCGGGGCACCATATAGTGCCTTTGGCGCAACACATTTTTGGAATAATGGACTAGCCAAAGGCCTTGAACTTTTCTAGTTGTTGTCTCAAAAATATATTCAGACCAACCAGTTGTTGGTATTCTGGTTACGTCTTTGTCCTGTTTTTCCTTTCCTAGGTTTGTGTTGTTCCTGGCTGACATTGGTTGTGTGCGGGTATTTGTGTGTGGGTGTGGTGCTTGTGCTTCCTGTATTGTTTGGGCAGTATGTGAAGGTGTGTGCAGTGCTTTTGTCCCCGAGGGATAGGGTGTGTGTTGTGTGATGGGCATGTATATGTTGCAGATATGTTGGTGTCATGGTATTGTGGTGTTTGTGTTGACATGTGTTTGTTGTTGTGGTGTGTGGCTTTGTGTGCTTTGTATGAGTGTGTGTGTATTGTGCATAGTATGATAGGTATGCTGTGCTGTTTGTGTGTGTGATATGTGTGTTGATTGCTAAGTTGTATGATTGTGTTTTTGTGTCTGTTTGTTCCTTGTTGGTTGTACATTGTTTTGTATGTGTGATGAGTTCCAGGGCAGTGTTGGTTGTGAGTGCTTGACAATGTGTTTATGATGATGCGGTTGTGGCGTTGTTGTGATGTGTTGGTATGTTGTATGGGATTATGTGAGACTGGGCCTGTGCTGTGATGCCCTGCGTAAATGTGTTTTCTTGATGTGTGGTGTGTGTGTCTCCAGTGTTGGTGCTGTGTATGTGTGCGTGTCTTTGTGAGTGTGTTTGTCAGTGTACTGTTAAGTTGCCTGTTGCCTTTGCAGTCCCCTCCCTACCGTATGTTATGTAACTGTCCAAAATGTCACAATATACAACTTAAATAGGTTGGTGTGTGTACTTACTGTTGGAGTCGGTCGTGGTGGCAAAGATTCCATTGTCTTTTGGCAAGCAGGAGCAGTGGGATGATGTCTAGTTGTGGTTCCATGGCGGCTCCGGACGAGTATGGCTTCCTGGAGGTCTCCTTTTACACCGTTTGTTTCCAACCGCAGCCGAAAGGTTGGCAGTGTACAACCTTGTAATAAGTCTGACGGAAACTTGATCTTCACTGGCCTGCTGGTGCCTTCAATCATCCGCGGCAGTCTGACCCGCTGGCAGTGCCGTCTGTGCTTTGGCGGGATTCTATATGCATCACCGCCAAAGTTGGCGGTCCTCTCCACCAGCCTATTGGCGGTCTGACCCCCAACATGGTGGTCTTCGGACCGCCAAACTGGTGATCAGCCCCTAGATTATTTACATAAATGTGATTTTTTTATCCAAAAACTAATTGCCACTTAATTTGATATATTTTTTCCTATGATTACCTATCCAAATGTGATTTAGCTTTGAAATATTACTTAGTATTTCAATGTGATGCAAAAGTGATTTTGATTTTTGCAACTTGTTTAGTGTCATGCTGTTGCATATTTGTGAACTGAATAATCCCTGGTTGCTCTATATTGTTGTGGTCTTCTATGAAGATTTCTTGCAGATTTAAAAACCAAGGTATCATTTATTTTCTCCTATTATGGCCACCAAGCCTCCCACAAAGAGACTCCTAGTCACAGTCACCAACAACCCAAGATACTATTCCACCAGGTTTATTCAAAACATCCTCAAACATCACAAACTGTAAGTCCTCACTATGAACCTAACTGGCCGAATGTAAATCCCTCACAGCCACCCAAATCCCCAAACTCAAACTTGCAAGAACATCATACAACTGTATACCATGTGAAATCCTCCTTGCAAAAATTATGTTGTATGTGGACGCCAAATTGATACAGACAACTTTTGAGATTCACACAGAAACATTTCACAGAACCCGTCTCACCTTACCTCATGAGACCCAAATGTAATGATATACCCTTCAACTTCTTTAGCAAACTATGTCAAATGTGGGCACATATTGAAATACACATTTCTATCTGACAAAGATATAATTCATGTCACAAAGAAAAATCACTCAGCGTTTTCACCTCCAATACTATAGATATGTTAGAGGAAAATATTGCAAACAATGTACCAGGAGCTTTCTCAGCACACCACATCACCTCTCTCTAGTAAATAAACACTTTAATACTCTCTTATGTCTGTGGCTGCAAATCATACACTTTTATGTGAACTGGAGGACTATCTCCCCAATTCCTTTAAGATAGGCCATGCTCACTTCCTTCTTAAGTAAGTCATTGTGATGTAGAAGCAATAGTCTACCACATGTTCCTTAGAGACTTCCCTTTCTCTCCATGAATACATTAGAAGCAATCATCTTTCACAAGATTTGAAATCTGATTTCCGATCTGGTAACAGCAGTGAAACCTCATTTATAAAATTGTAGATTCACTACTCATCTCTTGAGTGAAGGAAGTCCCTGCCTTCCGATGCTTCGTGACCTAAAAGCAGCCTGTGGTATTCACATCCACAAATCCCTCACCAAAATCCTAAATGAAGCTATGCGAATTGATGGAGCATTTCAGAGTCAAGTCTTGTAATTTGTACAACTGCAAAGTATCACAATAGATCATTTTTTCTCAACTCACATTTAATTCTTAAAAAGAGTTCATCAACTGTCCACATTCAAACTCTTACTTATCAATCATTATGTGGAGCAATATCTTAACAAAACAGGCAATCTTCTTTCTATGACATGCAAATTATACTAATTTATATATTGAGGGGCATATTCCTAAGCACCTAGTGCCACCTTGCACCACATTAGCGTCATTTATTTTTTTACGGTAATGTGGCCCACCAAGGCCAAAATCCTTGCGCCACATTTACATAGTGGTGCACTTTATGCATTGTGCCACTTTGCGCCACATTCTGCCTGCCCCAGGCATAATGTATGCAATAGGGGTGTTCCCCGGTTAGGGGGGCCTAAAAAATGGCACAAGGAAATCTAACAGATTTCTTTGCATAATTTTGGATAGCACCTTTAACACCTGCTCAGAGCAGGCTTTAAAATGGGGCACACCATTGAATCCAATATTTTGGCGCAACTCCTGCAGAGTACATCAATAGCGTCAATAAAAATTATGCTATTGCTCCCCTACCCTGCACCATGGTGCGCCACACACATGGTGGTGGTAGGGGGCACTAAGGGGCGCAAGGGAAGTGGCGCTGCACTAGGTGTAGCGCCACTTTACTTAAATATGCCCCTAAGTTTGCAAGCAAAAGCAGCCTCAAATACATAACGTCTTGCCTTAAAGAAATTCAAAGCTGGATGACAAGAAACTCAAGGTGGATGACTAATATGAAAGTCAAGCTAAACTCACCAAAAAATATAATTTTCCCTGTTTTCCTCTGGCCGAACTGCCCATTGACTGAACAAATTTACATAATGTTATGGGTCTTTCACCAAAAATGATCACAACGAAAATGCTAGGGTTCAAACTTAACAAGCTACTTCACTTTAATCTTCACATCTGAAGATGGATAAAAGCCTAATATTCTAAAATAACATTTCCATAGCTTCACACCCTTACTTTTAGAGCAATATAGAGGCAATTGAAATGTGCTGCTACTTGGCCAGTCCAAATTTCATGTTGCTTCACACAGTGTAGTGTCCCAAGTTTCAGCTCGCATGGTTTTGAATACAAAATGATTTGAACACATCACAATGTACTTGCATCCCTTCCCTGAATGGCTTCTATTTGAACATGATAGTACCCTGATAGGCAATACTGAGCATTAAAGGCCCGTTCAGCCTTATAGGTCTGAGCAAAGGTGTGGGCCTATAACAAGGGCTGCTTTACTCCCCGTCCCAGGGATGGACTAGGAACCCAAAGTAGCCCTGGTAAATTCTGTCAGACGGGTCCCATAGGGTACATTGGGAGCAAGCCTGACTATTACAATGGGGATTTGGGGGGGGGTTCCCCACAAGAATCTTTGGAAAAAATGGCAATAACAGTGCATTCTACAACAAATTTTTCATTGTATATTCAATTGTATTAGATTTAAAGCGTAGCAAATGATGACCTTACAGAGCCCAGGGATACAGCAATCTTTATTAGGGCTCTTCAATGAACCCCTCACCGTCACCCTCTAACAGTGCCTCTCATCTCTCTATAGCCCTTCTCTCACATGTATTTGATTTTGTTTATAGCACCTCTCTTACCAGTATAGGGTGTTAAAGCACTTTACATTACACACACAAAGACAATAAATCATAAGTGTGTAAATCAGTGTATAAAAAATGCTATATAAGACAAAGGGAACTGCACTGTGTAGGAGTCACTTGTCATCCATTCTGGTAGGCATTTTTTAAGAGTGCGTCATGAGAGGAAGAATAATCTCAGGATTCAGAATGTAACAGTGGTTAAAACTGACTTTAATAATAACAATTTATTTCTACCCAAACAAACACCTTTTAGCAAAATTAGACTAATCAAAAGACTGGAGAAAAACACAACTTTCTAACATGTAGAATGCAGTTTGCATACATCTCTTTGATGGCACCTCATAGCTGACTGGGCTAGATTATGATTGTAATTTATGAACTGCACATTAACAAAAGGATCTCCATGACAAAAGCAGTACCACAATCAGCACTGCACATAAAATACTGTTCTGTGATCTGCATAGTACAGGTCCTTTGCAGCAGGCATATTAACCCTTTGCACTACCTTAGATGAGTTGAAACTGCCACTAGACAAATCTCCAATATCTCTCCAGCAGGTAAGTTAATCTCCAGAGTTATGATTGCACTTATATTGTTGCCTAAAAGCTGCTTGATATACAAGAAACTCTGCAGTGCTTTCAAAGCTGCAGCACTGTTACAAAACCAACCCTCCACCATTCCAGCCTCCCAGGGAAATGCCAAATGTCTGGTATGGCCAGTCCGGCCTTGCTTTGCCCCCAAGCTTTCTTTTTCACTCTTGTCTCCCCAATGCTTGTGTGCCTGTCCCACTCTCCGTATTAAATTATTTTAATTTTGTATATTTTAATTTACTACACTCATGCCAGTGACATGGCCAACTACTATGCTAGTAGAGTAAAGGAAAAATGTCCACCATGTCCATCATGACGCATGCGCACCCATGTGTTATGAACCACAATGCAATAGTGTGCATCTATGGTCTTCTTGAAATCTTGAAAACTCATTGCACAATTGCCGGCCTTGTATGGGCATGGTTCTCGATGCAGGTATTTTATGCAATCAGCAAAAAACACAGGCAAAGCCCTCATCTCTGCCATTTAGACCCAGGACCAATTTGCTTTGCCATTGCTTGCATTTTATTTTCATGTACATTCTGACTTTGATCAAAGAGTGATTTTTCAATTACATTTGTTTTAGCAATGTAAATATAATTCTTCTCCTAAATGCATATTTGCACATAAACGTTTCTCCATACTTTTGTTGATATTGCACCAAAGAGACTTTTGCACCAAAATGTGATTTTACAGCTGTTAGAACCCCATTCAGCGAGCCATGGGGTAAGCAGGTGCGACTGGGCCCAACCATGGGGGTTCAGACATTTTACTCCTGATGTCCCAGGGTCTGCACAACTAGGGATATTAAGCCACAGTGGTCTTCTCCTCTTGATGATGGTCTTGACCATACCACATTCCTTGCCTTTTCCTGGTGGCCACACCTGGCATACTAGCTTACCGTTCTCACTCTGCACGAGCTACATCCCAATCGGCACAGCAGCAATCTTCACAGAGGCTCTACTTGTCATACAGGGTCACCGACTTCACTCCACATAGGGACTATAGCCAAGTTGGCATGGCAGAAATCTTCACAGCAGCCCCACCTGACATATGGGGTTGCGACTTCACTCTGCATTGGGGATACGGACCGAACGACAAGGCAGTAATCTTCACCTCGGCTCCACCTGGCAGTTGAGGTTGCTGACTTCCTTATCCACACATGCTATGGCAGGATCAGTGCAAAAGCCATTCTCCTCACACCTCACTTTAGCAATCCATTCCCCAGCATCTCCAGCTGGACCTATCCCTCTCCAGTGCTCTACTCTTCCTCTTAGGGCACACTGGTCTTGGCCAGTAACCAGGCAATGGTGCTCCGGGCTTCAAGGGAAAGTGATCTTGGAGCCCCTGGATGATGTCCACTCACCTAACTGGGAGCCTGGCAGGCCTCAGCCTCCAGTCCTGGCCACAGGCACACGTTTTGCAAAGCTTTGCTTCCTCACTCAGCCTGACTGGCTGCTTGACAATTTTAGGGGTCTTGACCTTCCCTTCCTATAGTCCATTTCTAGATATCAAAAGTGATTTAGAGCCTGAATCTTTGAACTTTATGTTGGGGTTGTTTCCTTTTGAAGTGCCTTCTCCTCTGTTCTCCACTTCCTGCAGAAAACTGTCTGTCACAGCTGGAGCACCTTCAAATCTGATAGCCCCACAACACAGGCCAAGAGAGTGACTAGACGTTCACACCTGGATGTCAGTCACAGTGATATGTGTATCAAAAGGTTGCTCCATGGCCTCAGCACTACTTTTTATGATTTTCTTATCAGCCCCATTTCTTTCCTGAGATGTCCCCTTGCCCTTTCCAGTGACCTCTCTCTGAATCAAAGATCACCCTTTGAAGTACACTAAAGAGCCTGGCTCTTCTTTCCTCAAGTGTGTCCCTCCTAGCTTACATGAATGCAGCAATCCACAAACCTGTCTGGGCGGGATTCCTCTATCACCTCATTCTCCTTCAGTTAGCCATGGATCTCCAAAATTGAAACCCAGAATCATCAATGTATTGAACCATTTACAGTGCATACCTACATTCATCACACACATACAACATACATACAAAGCATGGAGTACTACATCTTCCCCGTACTGTACCATTCACAGGTACACATACACGTAGCACTTGTATATAACAAAATTGCATTGCACAGAGCTGCACACCATTCTTATGTAGGCTAAATGTAGGTTAAGCAGATAGCAGCAAAACTTTAAAAAATTGAGCCTGTAGGGTTCATGCCAGTGGCAAAGGCAACATGGCCTGTTCACTCGTAGTGATCACTATGCAGTATACTGCCGCCACATGTATGTGCTGCTTAACATCACCATGCAAGGGACTTTTGTACTGACAGCTGGTTTCACAAGCTTACTAATGTTGCACTAAGATAATTTGGCAGCTAAAAGTGATTTTGTCCATAATTTTCTTTTTTGCTTCTAAATGTAATTTGTGCTCCTAAATGTAATTCCACACCCTTGCAGATGTAGATTTTGGACCTAAAGGTAATTTTGAACATAAATGTGATTTTTCTCCTAAGTGTTTTTCCCACTCAGAGTAATGTTGCATGAGGCTGATTTTACACCTCCAAGTTCAGTCAACCAAATGTGATGTCAAAGCAATACACATGACTTACCCTTCATATAGCATCTTACTATCACAATTTCTCTGTAATTACTTTCATCCCTTATTGCGAATTCATGAGCCTGCTGACTTTGCACCAAGTATGTTTCGCACCAGAAAGTATCTGTGCAACGAAATGTGTTGTTGACTTAATTGAGTCTTTTGGAGCTAAATTAATCTCCATGGGCCTGCTGATGCTTCACCACTGGTGATTTAATATTTTATTGTGATTTTGCATGTATATGTTTTTGCATCTACATGGGTTTTTGCACCTGAAATGGTTTCTACACTTCTGCTAATGTTGGAACAAGTGTGGTTTTGCATCATAGTATGATTTTCTTCTGAAATAAATAAATAGATGTGCCTTTTCTGCTAATATATAATATAGCACTTCTGTTAATAAGCACCAAGGTTGCTGTTGCACCAAAGAACAATTGTGTTGCTCCTAAATATGTTTTCACACTTCTGAAGACCTTGATTTTGCAAACAAGTGTGATTTTCGTTGTAAATATGGTTTGTGATCCTAAAAGGTTGCCACACTCAGGCTGATGTTATACAAAGGTTGACTTTGCATCTCAATGTGCTGACAAGCCGTTTGGTTCCATAATTATTCAGACCTTTTACACCTAGTGGCATCTTCTAACGTATTGTGGGAAATCTCTCTTTTCTGTAAAGTCATCCTGGTTTTTTCAACTTTTTCCAGACCCTGTTTTTGCTAGCTTTAGAACTCTGTGCACCTTATCTCTGCTAACCAAAACAAATGCCTGTGCTCCCCTTTAAAGATGGTTAAATTGGCGTGTTCCTGAGTGACACACTTAATTTGCATATAAGTCCTAGTATATGGTGTAGAAAATGTGACCAGGGCCTGGTAGTTAAATGCCACTTTTGAACTGCAGCACCTACTGCCCCACCCACCACAGCGACAGTGAAAATATGCCTTCATGCCTACCATGTGTTGTCTGAAAACAGCTTGAACAATCCTGCAGTAGAGTAGTAAGTCCAGCACCAAACATGGCCAACCACTGATAATAATAAATACTGTGGCATTTTTTCATTTTGTTCTGTTTTTAGAATAAGTTAATACAATTAATGTACAATAATACTGAACATGTGAATATTTGTACTTCTTTCTTATGAAATTTAATGAACTTTTTTAATTTTCCCAATTTTTTGTTTTACCATAGGGAGTTCCCCCCTCCACCCCCCACCAAAGTGCACCTATGGTAAAGTATAATGAAAAGTGAAAACTTTTAACTTAAAAAATGAGTAAAAAATATTGTTTAATATTAACATAAATGAAATGTACATAATTACCTTAAAAGTAGAACAAATATAAAAAATGCATCAGCTTTATTACCTTAACTTTGATTTAAATTTTTACATAGGTTAAACATACCATACTAAGTAAAATAAAAAAAATTGGAAGTTCAAATTAAAGAATAAACTTCCATCTAAACTGAAAAATATTTTGTATTCTCCATTAATAATTATTAAGAGTGATGTATGGGATTAATTAAAATCAATTGAATTATGGTTTAATAGAAATTATTGCTACCTTAATTCATAAACTCAAAAACGTTGTTTAAAATATTTTGTAATGAAATAAATATGCTTTATGTTTAGATTTTTAAATAGGAAATTTTATTTATTTACATTTTAACTATTGGAAATAATGTAATTTAATTTTACATTATTTCCTATGAGGTTTTATTTTAAGTCCCTACCTCCATTATAAGGAAGGGTGTTGCAATACCAGAGGTTGACCACATGTGATGCCGGGCATTCTCCAGTCCTACAGCTGGAGTAATTTACTACTGTTTGGGGTCCCTTTTTGGCGATAGTAACTTTAGAAGTGCAGTTCATGAACAGCAGCGGTCTTATTCTTTTATGGGTGGGTGCCCGTCCCTCCATAAACCTCTTCCTAAACCTTTCCTTAGTCCTTCCTAAACTCCTTCCATTTAGTAGCAAGAATGTCACTTTCTCCAGCCAAACCCCCTTACCCTTTCCCCATTCATTGCTAAGTAGTAAACTTACATGTGTGAGGATCTCCGCATAAAAAAGATAGAAGTACAGAGATTTCTACTTGTAGGTTTGTGACTATCATTTTCTAGCACATTAGCAGTACCTTTGCCGTATTACTAAACCTATTAGGAAATACAGTTTGTGAATAGGTCCAAAATTATACACTTTAATGGATGACCTGTACCAGCTACAGACTGTCCAATCTAATGGCAAAGATTAATTTTTATTAAATACATTGGAAGTGTATTTTCATATTTAATAAAAGTCCAATCTAATGGCAAAGATGAATTTTTATTAAATACATTGGAAGTGTAACTTCCTGTCACAAGTAAAATTCAGGTGACACCTGGAAAGGCTCTGGCATTTGGCACACTAATCAGGCTGCCACTAAACCCATTGAGAGGAAATCTAAACGAAGAAATGGTTTTAAGTGACCACTGAGAAGGGGACTTCTTGTTGCCATAGCCACATCTCTCGGTGAATACTTAGGCTCTGCACTAGGGAAGAAGAGGTACCCCATCCTAGGTTTTGGGGGTAAGGTGCACTGTGAGATTGTTTATGGAATGACAAACTGACAAGGTCTGTCTGATCTCCACTGCCATCCAGTCACCAGGCCCGGCCCCCGCAGACTTCGGCCCATCCCAAATTCCCATAACTGGGGCGGTCCCCTTCAGTCCCCTTCAGCAACCTTGGGCACCAATAGAGGGGACATATATCTCTGCTCCCAAGCACCACATAAATGCCCAAAACACTAGGTAAAGGTAGATTCATGTCCATCTATTGTATATATGCCAAGATGTTTTAGCCCTGAGTGGATCTTCCTCCAGCTTCAGCTTACCTGGGAGTATCATCGCTTTTTCAAGGAGTCACAGTCGGTTGTCATCTTCATCTTCTCGATCCCCAGCAACCTGCAAAGACAAATGAAATCGTTTCAACTTTCAAGGTACCCAATAATATTATAAAGTGCAAGATTAACCTGACCTTGTGGGGGCACAAAAACTACAGTTACAGCATTGAGCACGCCTCATTTTCTTGTTGTTCAAAGACTTAGGCGGTCATTATGATCTCTGTGCTGTCGGTCAACAGAAGACCGCCAGTGTAAAGAAATCCCCTGCCGGCCACATAAAAAACATCCAGCTGGGCCTGAACATTGACGCCGGCTCCAAATGGAGCCGGTGGCAATGTGGCAATGTGGCAATGTGGCAGTGTGGCGGATGCAGCAGCACCCATCAGGCATTTCACTGCCCCGTAATTCAGGCAGTGAAATGCGCGACGGGGCTGTGCATGGGGGCCCCTGCACTGCCCATGCCAAGTGTGTGGGCAGTGAAGGGGTCCCCGGGGGGGCCCAAGTCACTCATTCCACCAGCCTTCCCACCAGGGAAAGGCTGGTGGAATATGACTGCTGCCCTGTTGGATCCGAAACGCTGCCACTGCCAGGTTGCCTGGTGGTAGGAGCCTGGCGGTGGCGGCGTTTCAACCATGGCGGTTCAGCCACATTCGTAACATGACGGTCTGGACTGCAATGCCGTTGACGGCAATTACCGCCACCGCCGGCATGGCGGTCCAGACCGCCATGTTCATTATGAGGGCCTTAGTATTAGCATTTCACATGCAGGAGTCAAAAACGTGACATAAGACAAGCACTAAATACTTAAAGACTTACATCAAAGTACTACTGTATTTGAGCTTATGTTGTGTGAGGCAACACATCCTATTTGAGGACACTAACCTTATTAGGTAACCACAGAGATCATATGTTTCATATAGTAATTGTGTGAGATTGTTAATGAATGTCTCTAACCATTGTCCATGTATTATAGATTGTAAACCTAAACATGAGGGAAGGTTGATAACTCAATAAGCTGACCGGTGTTCATTAGAAGACTCAAGTTACCCACAAGCATACCCAAGGCCTAACATTCTCTTTAGCTGCATCTCAGGTAGATGTTCCAGTGCTTCACATAAGATTAGTCCGAGTATAGTGGGTGAGTGGAGGGTGATCATAGCTTTAGGGTGCTTCATGGTCAATACTAAAATCTCAACTTTCTTTCAAGGTTGACAGCTGTCCAATACAACACCCACCAGAAAATGTCACCTTCCCAGGTTCTTTTCTCTCTGCTTGCAGTTCGCTAAAGTCTCAGATAGGGACGATTGGAGGAGGAGAGTCATTGTCATCTCTGCGAAGCCACATCATGGGCCTTACCAGGTAAGAGCCTAGGTTGCTAAGTCTGACAGAAGGCAAAGCCCAAGGTGCTTGCTTCACCCAGACGAAATGGAACCCCAGGACATCTCATTACTGGACATAGCAGCCATTCTAAATGCCAAGCAAGCGGAAAACCGAGCCTTGCATCGGAATGTAACAATCCTGTAGGCTCAACAAGCCAAGCCAAGAGTGGGTAAGCCCTAGAATTTACCCTCTTTAAACCAGTCTAGGGACAAACCAGTCCATAAATCTGTTGCTTTCTATGTTGAAGGCGGCATGGCTAAACCTTTTGGAGGAACAACTCAAGTCCAGGTAATTACTCCAGTGCCCATAACTCCTGCTCCGCCAGAGAGATTTTTATGGCAACACCACCAAGTTTGCTATATTCATGAATCTTTGCCTTTTGCAGTTCATGGCTCCTTCAACAGCCTTCCCAGATGATGTTTCCAGGGTAGCTTTTATTCTATGATACTTAGGCGGTGATGAGATGAAGCTCAGTGGTCCATTCCATTAATGGATCAGGATGATCCTTTATTGTATAGTTACAGGAATGTCAAGGAAGCTATGTGTAAATTATTTGCAAGGCATACGTTTGTGCAAGCTGTGGATAATAAGCTACTGAACTTAAACTAGGGATCCTCTGATTTAGTACATTACATCTCCACTTTCAACAACCTCGTGGTAGAAGTGGGTTGACCAGAATCCAAAATAATTTTGTTGTTTTATAGAGGACTTAGGGTGGAACTTAAGGATCTATTGTCACAAACTGTAGCCCCTCTGGAAGATATAGCAGAATTCATAGCAGTCTGATTAAATCACTACCTTCAGGATTGAATATCCAGAAAAGGAAGAAACACGAGAATAGACTCATAGTTTTCTAAGATAAGTCCAAACCTGAACCACTGTGACATACAGAGAACACTGTAGAACCAGGGTAGATAGGAGGAATCAGGGGTCCATTTACTAGAGTAGAGAAATGAAGGAAATTAAACCAATGTTTTTTTTTTTTTTAAACAAGGTACATCATAAAAGAGTTTCCCTCATGATCTACAACACCTAAGAGTCTTAAGAGCAGTTCCATGGCCACCCTAGTCTGGGTTAGCGAGGCAATGGAAAACGAGTCGACTCGATAGGTAATAGGTTCAACCCATTGTGTATATCACCCAGTTTGGCCTCAAATAGCCTATTATGTGTTATGTTTCATCATCTCAGGTTACTGTGACTTTAAGTTCGGTTACTGGAAATTAGTGGCATGTAGAAGCCCTAATCAACTTTGGATGTACAGGTAATTTTGATACACAGTTTCTTACAACTTTAGGGATGGAGACAAGGTGTAAAGAGAAACTCAAAGTGGTAAGAACGGTGAACAGGAAAGAATTATCATCAGGTCCCATACAGTTTACCAAGGAGCTGTTATAATATGACAAAGAGAATGCATATTCTTCTATCTCATAGATGCTCCACATTTTTGTCTCATTTTAGGACACCCTGGCTTATAAACATAAACCTCAGATTGGTTGGCAACAAAGGATTGTTACCCATCTGGGTGTAGTCAGTGGGAAATCACAGTGTTTCAGAGTCAACACTCTAATAAACATATCTCAGTAATCAATAGTATCCTTGATGAGCACATGGATGCGGCTGAAGTATTTTAGAAGCAAACGGCAAACACCTTACCTCCACACTGCAGCTTTGACAACAGAACAGACTTGGTAGCAGAGGCTAAATTACCCAGTAGTATGGTGTATGTCTTTAGTGAGAAAGAGACAGAGCATTTACGAAAATACACGGATGACTACCTTGCAAATGGGTTAATTCGAAACTCTATGTTACCAGTCTTTTCACCACTCTCCTTCCTACCCAAAAAGAGGAGGTGAGTTTAGGCCTTGTATAGAACACTGAGCCCTAAATGACATCACAGCCAAAAAACGGTATCCATTGCCTTTGAGATCCAGTTTGTTGGATTAAGGTTAAGAATGTGATAATCTAAATTAGGCGACAAGGGGAATACCACTTGGTCAGGATCCAAAGTGGTGATGAGTAGAAGACCACTTTTAGGGCAAAATGTGGACTTTTTGATTATCGACTAATATCCTTTTGGGCTTTGTAATGCTCCTGCTGTTTTTCAATTTTTCAGGTTGAACTTTTATAGAAGTTTATTGATACATGTTGTATAAATTATATTGATGACATTTTAATTTACTCAAGTTCTGTGTCTGACCGGGGAAACGTCCTCTATGCTGACTCTTTAATAACGTAGTCCTGGTTAACGAAAGCAGAACAATGCCTTCTTTAACCACAACTTTTTTATTTTGTGCCTTAACCACGCATGTCCTGAACAACGAACATGTGTGGTTAAGGCACAAACAAGGGAGTCGGCTGAGGAGGACAACACGGATGACGAGGCGACGACTCAGGTAAGTGGGGGGGCGGGGGTTTTAGGTTTTGGGGCGGGGTCGGGGGTTTTAGGTTTTGGGGTGGGGTTGGGGGGCGCGGGGATTTTAGGTTTCGGGGCGGGGGTGGGGGGTTTTAGCTTTTGGGGCGCGGTCGGGGGGTCGGGGTTTTAGGTTTTGGGGCGGGGGTGGAGGGTCGGGGTTTTTTATGTTTTGGGGCGGGGTTGGGGGGGTTTTAGGTTTTGGGACGGGGTGGCCGGTCGTGGGCCTTTAGGTTTTGGGGTGGGGTGTTTTAGGTTTTGGGGCGGGGTGGGGGGTTGGGGGGTTTTAGATTTTGGGGCAGGGTTGGGGGGTCGGGGGGATTTAGGTTTTGGGGCGGGGTGGAGGGTCGGGGGTTTAGGTTTTGGGGTGGGGTTGGGGGGTGGGGCATTTTAGGTTTTGGGGTGGCGGGTCGGGGTTTTAGGTTTTGGGGCAGTGGTGGGGGGCAGGGGGGTTTTAGGTTTGGGGCGGGGTAGAGGGTCGGGGGTTTTAGGTTTTGGGGCGGGGTGGGGGGTCTTGGGGTTTTAGGTTTTGGGGCGGGTGGTGGGTCGGGGTTTTGGTTTTGGGGCGGGGGTGGGGGGTTTTAGGTTTTGGGGTGTGGTTAGGGGGTCGGGTTTTAGGTTTTGGGGCGGGGTGGAGGGTCGGGGGGTTTTAGGTTTTGGGGCGGGGTGGAGGGTCGGGGGGTTTTAGGTTTTGGGGCGGGGTTGGGGGGTGGGCGTTTTAGGTTTTGGGCGGGGTGGGGGGTTGGGGGTTTTAGGCTTTGGGTTGGGGTTGGGGGGGCGGGGCGTTTTAGGTTTCGGGGCGGGGTGGGGGGTTAGGGAGTTTTAGGTTTTGGGGTGGGGTTGGGGGGTGGGGCGTTTTAGGTTTTGGGGTGGGGTGGGGGGTCGGGTTTTTTTACGCTTTGGGGCAGGGTTGGGGGGTCGGGGATTTAGGTTTTGGGGTGGGGGTGGAGGGTCGGGGTTATAGGTTTTGGGGTGGGGCGTTTTAGGTTTTGGGGTGGGGTGGGGGGTCGGGGGGTTTTAGGTTTTGGGGCAGTGGTGGAGGGGTGGGGGGGTTTTAGGTTTGGGGCGGGGTGGAGGGTCGGGGGTTTTAGGTTTTGGGGCTGGGGGGGGTTTTAGGTTTTGAGTGGGGTTGGGGGGGCGGGGCGTTTTACGTTTTGGAGCGGGGTGGGGGTCGGGGTTTTATGTTTTGGGGCGGGGTTGGGGGTGGGGGGTTTTAGGTTTTGGGGCGGGGTGGGCGGTCGGGGGCCTTTAGGTTTTGGGGTGGGGTGGGGGGTCGGGGGTTTTAGGTTTTGGGGCAGGGTTGGGGGGTCGGGGGGATTTAGATTTTAGAGCGGGGGTGGAGGGTCGGGGGGTTTTAGGTTTTGGGGTGGGGCGTTTTCAGTTTTGGGGCAGGGTGGGGGGTCGGGGGTTTTGGTTTTGGAGCGGGGTCGGGGGGTTTTAGGTTTTGGGGCGGGGTGGAGGGTCGGGGGGTTTCAGGTTTTGGGGCGGGTTGGGGAGGTGGGCGTTTTAGGTTTTGGGGCGGGGTGGAGGGTCGGGGGGTTTTAGGTTTTGGGATGGGGTTGTGGGGGTCCGGGCATTTTAGGTTTTGGGGCGAGGTGGGGGGTTTTAGGTTTTGGGGTGGGGTTGGGGGGGCGGGGCGTTTTAGGTTTTGGGGTGGGGTGGGGTGGGGGGTTGTAGGTTTTAGGCTTTGGGGTGGGGTGGGGGTTTTAGGTTTTGGGGCAGGGTTGGGGGTCGGGGGATTTAGGTTTTGGGGCGGGGAGGACGGTCGGGGGTTTTAGGTTTTGGGGTGGGGTGGGGTTGGGTTGGGAGGTGGGGCGTTTTAGGTTTTGGGGTGGGGTGGGGGGTCGGGGGTTTTTCGGTTTTGGGGCAGTGGTGGGGGTGGGGGTTTTAGGTTTGGGGCGGGGTGGAGGGTCGGGGGTTTTAGGTTTTGGGGCTGGGGTGGGGGGTCGGGGGTTTTAGGTTTTGAGTGGGGTTGGGGGGTGGGGCGTTTTAGGTTTTGGGGCGGGTGGGGGGTCGGGGGGTTTTATGTTTTGGGGCAGGTTGGGGGGTGGGGGGTTTTAGGTTTTGGGGCGGGGTGGGCTGTTGGGGGCCTTTTAGGTTTTGGGGCGGGGTGGGGGGGTCAGGGGGTTTTAGGTTTTGGGGCAGGTTTGGGGGGTCAGGGGGATTTAGGTTTTGGGGCGGGGTGGAGGGTCGGGGGATTTTAGGTTTTGGGGTGGGATTGGGGGGTTGGGGCATTTTAGGTTTTGGGGCAGGGTGGGGGTTTTAGGTTTTGGGGTGGGGTTAGGGGGGCGGGGCCTTTTAGGTTTTGGGGCGGGGTGGGGGGTTGGGGGTTTTAGGCTTTGGGGTGGGGGTGGAGGGTCGGGGTTTTAGGTTTTGGGGTGGGGTGGGGCGTTTTAGGTTTTGGGGTGGGGGTCGGGGGGTTTTAGGTTTTGGGGCAGTGGTGGAGGGCGGGGGGTTTTAGGTTTGGGGCGGGGTGGAGGGTTGGGGGGTTTTAGGTTTTAGGGCTGGGGTGGGGGGTCGCGGGGTTTTAGGTTTTGAGTGGGGTTGGGGGGTGGGGCGTTTTGGGGTGGGGGTGAGGGGTCGGGGGGTTTTATGTTTTGGGGCAGCTTGGGGGGCGGGGGTTTTAGGTTTTGGGGCAGGGTGGGTGGTCGGGGGCCTTTAGGTTTTGGGGTGGGGTTGGGGGGTGGGGTGGGGCGTTTTAGGTTTTGGGGCGGGTGGGGGGTCGGGGGTTTTAGGTTTTGGGGCAGGGTGGGCGGTCGGGGGCCTTTAGGTTTTGGGGTGGGGTTGGGGGGTGGGGGTTTTAGGTTTTGGGGTGGGGTGGAGGGTCGGGGGTTTTAGGTTTTGGGGTGGGGCGTTTTAGGTTTTGGGGTGGGGTCGGGGGGTTTTAGGTTTTGGGGTGGGGCGTTTTCAGTTTTGGGGCAGGGTGGGGGGTCGGGGGGTTTTGGTTTTGGGGCGGGGTCGGGGGTTTTAGGTTTTGGGGCGGGGTGGAGGGTCGGGGGGTTTCAGGTTTTGGGGCGGGTTGGGGAGGTGGGCGTTTTAGGTTTTGGGGCGGGGTGGAGGGTCGGGGGGTTTCAGGTTTTGGGATGGGGTTGTGGGGGTCCGGGCATTTTAGGTTTTGGGGCGAGGTGGGGGGTTTTAGGTTTTGGGGTGGGGTGGGGTTGGGGGGGCGGGGTGTTTTAGGTTTTGGGGTGGGGTGGGGTGGGGGTTGGAGGTTTTAGGCTTTGGGGTGGGGTCGGGGGCAGGGCGTTTTAGGTTTTGGGGCGGGGTGGGGGGTCAGGGGGTTTTAGGTTTTGGGGCAGGGTTGGGGGTCGGGGATTTAGGTTTTGGGGCGGGGAGGAGGGTTGGGGGTTTTAGGTTTTGGGGTGGGGTTGGGAGGTGGGGCGTTTTAGGTTTTGGGGTGGGGTGGGGGGTCGGGGGTTTTAGGTTTTGGGGCAGTGGTGGGGTGGGGGTTTTAGGTTTGGGGCGGGGTGGAGGGTCGGGGGTTTTAGGTTTTGGGGCTGGGGTGGGGGGTCGGGGGTTTTAGGTTTTGAGTGGGGTTGGGGGGTGGGGCGTTTTAGGTTTTGGGGCGGAGGTGGGGGGTTGGGGGGTTTTATGTTTTGGGGCAGGTTGGGGGGCGGGGGGTTTTAGGTTTTGGGGCGTGGTGGGCTGTTGGGGGCCTTTTAGGTTTTGGGTCGGGGTGGGGGGTCGGGGGGTTTTAGGTTTTGGGGCAGGTTTGGGGGATCGGGTGGATTTAGGTTTTGGGGCGGGGTGGAGGGTCGGGGGTTTTTAGGTTTTGGGGTGGGGTTGGGGGATTGGGGCATTTTAGGTTTTGGGGCAGGGTGGGGGTTTTAGGTTTTGGGGTGGGGTTAGGGGGGCGGGCCTTTTAGGTTTTGGGGCGGGGTGGGGGGTTGGGGGTTTTAGGCTTTGGGGTGGGGGTGGAAGGTCGGGGTTTTAGGTTTTGGGGTGGGGCGTTTTAGGTTTTGGGGTGGGGGTCGGGGGGTTTTATGTTTTGGGGCAGGTTGGGGGGCGGGGTTTTAGGTTTTGGGGCAGGGTGGGCGGTCGGGGGCCTTTAGGTTTTGGGGTGGGGTTGGGGCGTTTTAGGTTTTGGGGCGGGTGGGGGGTCGGGGGTTTTAGGTTTTGGGGCAGGGTTGGGGGGCTGGGGGGATTTAGGTTTTGGGGTGGGGTGGAGGGTCGGGGATTTTAGGTTTTGGGGTGGGGTGGGGTTGGGATATGGGGCGTTTTAGGTTTTGGGGTGGGGGTCGGGGGGTTTTAGGTTTTGGGGCAGTGGTGGGGGTGGGGGGTTTTAGGTTTGGGGCGGGGTGGAGGGTCGGGGGGTTTTAGGTTTTGGGGCTGGGGTGGGGGGTCGCTGGGTTTTAGGTTTTGAGTGGGGTTGGGGGGTGGGGCGTTTTAGGTTTTGGGGCGGGGTGAGGGGTCGGGGGGTTTTATGTTTTGGGGCAGGTTGGGGGGCGGGGGTTTTAGGTTTTGGGGCAGGGTGGGCGGTCGGGGGCCTTTAGGTTTTGGGGTGGGGTTGGGGGGTGGGGCGTTTTAGGGTTTGGGGCGGGTGGGGGGTCGGGGGGTTTTAGGTTTTGGGGCAGGGTTGGGGGGTCGGGGGATTTAGGTTTTGGGGCGGGGTGGAGGGTTTTAGGTTTTGGGGTGGGGTTGGGGGGTGGGGAATTTCGGTTTTGGGGCGGGTGGGGGTCGAGTGGTTTTAGGTTTTTGGGCAGTGGTGGGGGGCAGGGGGTTTTAGGTTTGGGGCGGGGTAGAGGGTCGGGGTTTTAGGTTTTGGGGCTGGGGTGGGGGGGTCGGGGTTTTAGGTTTTGAGTGGGGTTGGGGGGGTGGGGCATTTTAGGTTTTGGGGTGGGGTGGGGGGTCGGGGTTTAGGTTTTGGGGCGGGGTGGTGGGTCAGGGGGTTTTGGTTTTGGGGCGGGGTGGAGGGTCGGGGGTTTCAGGTTTTGGGGCGGGTTGGGGAGGTGGGCGTTTTAGGTTTTGGGGCGGGGTGGAGGGTCGGGGGGTTTTAGGTTTTGGGATGGGGTTGTGGGGGTCCGGGCATTTTAGGTTTTGGGGCGAGGTGGGGGGTTTTAGGTTTTGGGGTGGGGTTGGGGGGGCGGGGCGTTTTAGGTTTTGGGGTGGGGTGGGGTGGGGGGTTGTAGGTTTTAGGCTTTGGGGTGGGGTGGGGGGCAGGGCGTTTTAGGTTTTGGGGTGGGGTGGGGGTCAGGGGGTTTTAGGTTTTGGGGCAGGGTTGGGGGTCGGGGATTTAGGTTTTGGGGCGGGGAGGACGGTCGGGGGTTTTAGGTTTTGGGGTGGGGTGGGGTTGGGAGGTGGGGCGTTTTAGGTTTTGGGGTGGGGTGGGGGGTCGGGGGTTTTAGGTTTTGGGGCAGTGGTGGGGGTGGGGGTTTTAGGTTTGGGGCGGGGTGGAGGGTCGGGGTTTTAGGTTTTGGGGCTGGGGTGGGGGGTCGGGGGTTTTAGGTTTTGAGTGGGGTTGGGGGGTGGGGCGTTTTAGGTTTTGGGGCGGGTGGGGGGTCGGGGGTTTTATGTTTTGGGGCAGGTTGGGGGGCGGGGGGTTTTAGGTTTTGGGGCGGGGTGGGCTGTTGGGGGCCTTTTAGGTTTTGGGGCGGGGTGGGGGGGTCAGGGGGTTTTAGGTTTTGGGGCAGGTTTGGGGGGTCAGGGGGATTTAGGTTTTGGGGCGGGGTGGAGGGTCGGGGGGTTTTAGGTTTTGGGGTGGGATTGGGGGGTTGGGGCATTTTAGGTTTTGGGGCAGGGTGGGGGTTTTAGGTTTTTGGGGTGGGGTTAGGGGGGCGGGCCTTTTAGGTTTTGGGGCGGGGTGGGGGGTTGGGGGTTTTAGGCTTTGGGGTGGGGGTGGAGGGTCGGGGTTTTAGGTTTTGGGGTGGGGTGGGGCGTTTTAGGTTTTGGGGTGGGGGTCGGGGGGTTTTAGGTTTTGGGGCAGTGGTGGAGGGCGGGGGGGTTTAGGTTTGGGGTGGGGTGGAGGGTTGGGGGGTTTTAGGTTTTAGGGCTGGGGTGGGGGGTCGCGGGGTTTTAGGTTTTGAGTGGGATTGGGGGGTGGGGCGTTTTGGGGTGGGGGTGAGGGGTCGGGGGGTTTTATGTTTTAGGGCAGCTTGGGGGACGGGGGTTTTAGGTTTTGGGGCAGGGTGGGCGGTCGGGGGCCTTTAGGTTTTGGGGTGGGGTTGGGGGGTGGGGCGTTTTAGGTTTTGGGCGGGTGGGGGGTCGGGGGTTTTAGGTTTTGGGGCAGGGTGGGCGGTCAGGGGCCTTTAGGTTTTGGGGTGGGGTTGGGGGGTGGGGCGTTTTAGGTTTTGGGGTGGGGTGGAGGGTCGGGGGTTTTAGGTTTTGGGGTGGGGCGTTTTAGGTTTTGGGGTGGGGTCGGGGGGTTTTAGGTTTTGGGGTGGGGCGTTTTCAGTTTTGGGGCAGGGTGGGGGGTCGGGGGGTTTTGGTTTTGGGGCGGGGTCGAGGGTTTTAGGTTTTGGGGCGGGGTGGAGGGTCGGGGGGTTTCAGGTTTTGGGGCGGGTTGGGGAGGTGGGCGTTTTAGGTTTTGGGGCGGGGTGGAGGGTCGGGGGGTTTCAGGTTTTGGGATGGGGTTGTGGGGGTCCGGGCATTTTAGGTTTTGGGGCGAGGTGGGGGGTTTTAGGTTTTGGGGTGGGGTGGGGTTGGGGGGGCGGGGTGTTTTAGGTTTTGGGGTGGGGTGGGGTGGGGGTTGGAGGTTTTAGGCTTTGGGGTGGGGTGGGGTGGGGGGCAGGGCGTTTTAGGTTTTGGGGCGGGGTGGGGGGTCAGGGGGTTTTAGGTTTTGGGGCAGGGTTGGGGGTCGGGGATTTAGGTTTTGGGGCGGGGAGGAGGGTTGGGGGTTTTAGGTTTTGGGGTGGGGTTGGGAGGTGGGGCGTTTTAGGTTTTGGGGTGGGGTGGGGGGTCGGGGGTTTTAGGTTTTGGGGCAGTGGTGGGGGTGGGGGTTTTAGGTTTGGGGCGGGGTGGAGGGTCGGGGGTTTTAGGTTTTGAGTGGGGTTGGGGGGTGGGGCGTTTTAGGTTTTGGGGCGGAGGTGGGGGGTTGGGGGGTTTTATGTTTTGGGGCAGGTTGGGGGGTGGGGGGTTTTAGGTTTTGGGGCGTGGTGGGCTGTTGGGGGCCTTTTAGGTTTTGGGTCGGGGTGGGGGGTCGGAGGGTTTTAGGTTTTGGGGCAGGTTTGGGGGGTCGGGTGGATTTAGGTTTTGGGGCGGGGTGGAGGGTCGGGGGGTTTTAGGTTTTGGGGTGGGGTTGGGGGATTGGGGCATTTTAGGTTTTGGGGCAGGGTGGGGGTTTTAGGTTTTGGGGTGGGGTTAGGGGGCGGGCCTTTTAGGTTTTGCAGGATCAATGGGTGCCTATTACTAACGAGCGTTGACCAGGATGCACTTGAGGTGGTTGATGGCGCGTGGGCTTGTGGTCGTGGTAGTTGCGTGGTGGAAGATGCGTTTGCAGGAGTTGCAGGCGAAGGGTCCATGGGTGCGTTTGGGGTGAGCTAGGAAGCAGGTTTTGGAGCGCCCTGGGTTGAGGGCGTGGAGGGTGGTGGGGTCGTAGCGGATCAGCGGGGCTTGGGGGAGCTGGGGACCAGGGGTCGTGGCGCTGGGCGCGGGCCAGGCGCGGACGGGCGCCATAAGAGGTAGGAGGGGGGGGGAGGGGTCAGCTGGGGGCGAATGGGAGCTGGGGGGCGGGGGCGTGCAGGAGGTCGCGGCGGGAAAGCGCGAGGGAGGGGGGGGACAGGTAGAGTGAGAGGAGCTGGGGGAGGGGGTTTAGGGTGGAGGAGGGTGAGTGTTAGGAGGTTTGGAGATTAGGGAGAGAGATAGGAGTAGGGTTGTGAAGATAGGGGAGGGGGGGTTGTAGAGGTGGGTGAGGGAGAGAGGTAGAGTGAGAGGATAGGGAGATAGGTAGTAGAGGGGGTGGCGGGAGGGGGGGAGAGATAGAACACCAGGTATTCACCATTCTCCAACAACTGCACGAACACAATTTGTCCGTTAAGATTAAAAAGAGTGAATTTCATACCACCAATGTGGAGTTCCTCGTGTACATTCTGAGTCCAGGTGGAATCAGTATGGATGTTAAAGAAGTAGAGCCCATCCTCAATTGGCCTTCTAATGAAATGTTTTGGTTTTACCAATTTTTATATGCAATTCAACAATAAACATCATTGTGCCTATAACCCAATTTTTCCAAAAGGGAGTACGATTTGTTTGGGCTAGACAGGCGATAAACAATTCACTACAGCCCTATGTTAGCTCATCCTGATCCTAGCAGCCCCTATATAATGTAAGCAGCTGCCTTACAGACAGCCATAGGACGGTTTTATCTCAAAGAAATAAAATAACTGAACATTTACAGTGTGCGTTTTTTATTTCCACAAACTGCTAACTGCAGAAGTCAACTACCCAATAGTTGACAGAGTACTCCTAACTGTTAAGTCAGTTTTTGAAGAATGGGGCCATTATCTATTGGGAGCTAAACATCCTGTACCCATCTATACAGACCATAGAAACTTAAAATTTCTGCATTCAGTCCGAGCTCTCACAGCCTGTCAGTTGGGATGGACATTATTTTTTAATGATTATAATTTTACAATCACCTATCACCCAGATAAAGAAAACAATTAAATGGATACCTTATCCCACCTCTGGGATTCAGAAATGCCAGAGGCATCAGATTATCCTATGCCTAACATTGCGCCACATTGTTTTCAAGGATCTATTACCACCTTAGATTTTTGGGACATTTAAAAAAAAGGTTAGCTCTAAATCATTATGTAACTGGCAAGTTATACATAAAGATCTAAACTGTTGAGATGGTCTTCTTAGATTACATAACAAACTGTACTTGCCTACTGAAGACTTCCAACTACAGGCTTTAACATTATGGGGGTCATTCTGAATTTGGCGGGCGGCGGAGGCCGCCCGCCAAAGTCCCGCCGGCAGAATACCGCTGCGCGGTCAAAAGACCGCCGCGGTAATTCTGAGTTTCCCGCTGGGCTGGCGGGTGACCGCCAGAAGGCCGCCCGCCAGCCCAGCGGGAAACCCCCTTCCATGAGGATGCCGGCTCCGAATGGAGCCGGCGGAGTGGAAGGGGTGCGACGGGTGCAGTTGCACCCGTCGCGATTTTCAGTGTCTGCGTGGCAGACACTGAAAATCTTGGTGGGGCCCTGTTAGGGGGCCCCTGCAGTGCCCATGCCATTGGCATGGGCACTGCAGGGGCCCCCAGGGGCCCCACGACACCCGTTACCGCCAACCAGGTTCTGGCGGTCAAAACCGCCAGAACAAGGCTGGCGGTAAGGGGGTCGGAATCCCCATGGCGGCGCTGCTTGCAGCGCCGCCATGGAGGATTCCCTTGGGCAGCGGGAAACCGGCGGTACACCGCCGGTTTCCCGTATCTGACCGCGGCAGCCATGGGAGCACCGCCAGCCTGTTGGTGGTGCTCCCGCGGTCGTTGGCCCTGGCGGTCCATGACCGCCAGGGTCAGAATGACCCCCTATGTCATGACAGAGTGTTACCAACCATCCAGGTATACACAAGACCCTGGAATTATTACAGCAAGAATGTCAGTGGCCATTCGTTGAATAAAGATGTACAGAATTAATTTAGCACCTTGTGCCACCTGTGCCCAAAGTAAAACAAGACATGCAGATCCTAGTGGCCTATTGTAACTAACCCCAGTAACCCTCAACCCCAGGCACATTGTATTGATGGATCTTGTTGTGGAATTACCAAACTTCCCCCCTTCATCATACTACTGTTCTGACAGTTGTAGATCATTTATCTAAAATTGCCCACTTGATATCTTTAACTCACATCCCAACTGCTCCTGAACTAGCTGTTTTTTTTATGACACACATAGTCCGATTACATGGTTTACCAACTGGGTTAATCACAGACATGGGGACACAATTAATTTCTCACTTCTGGAAACCACTGTGTAAATCTTTTGACCAACCAATGGGCAGACAGAAGGTCTAAATCAGGGACTTGAACAATAGCTTTGTTGTTTTTGGAACTCCACTCAGAGCAACTGGAGCACTTACCTCCCCATTGCAGAGTTTTCTTACAATAATACCGTCCATAGCGCCTCTAAAGTCACTCATTTTTTCTGTTCATATGGATTCCATTCCACATCTTTTCCTACCACTCCTAAGACCTCTTCTACACTTCCTGCTATCTCCTCCTTTTCCAAGAGACCACATAGAATCCAACAGCTTATTCGATCTAATCTACTAGTCACTAAGGATAAAGTCTGGCTTTCTTCAAGATTTTTGCCCCTACGTCTTTCCCAAAATAGGTTTAAACCCCGTTACTATGCACCCTTTTGTATTCTTCAAAAAATGAATCCTGTATCTTTCCGTCTCCGTTTACCTCGAACCTGGAAAATCCATCCAGTATTTCATGTCTCCCAATTGAAACTCTATACACCTGATCCTTTTTCCCGACATTTCACATGTCCTCCTCCTTTGTTGGTGGATAATGAACTTAAATATGAAGTACAAGAAATATGTGACTCTCATATATTCCGAAACCATCTCCAATATCTTATTGATTGGAAAGGCTATCCTCTTAGAGAATGTTCTTGGGAAGATGCCTCTTCTGTTCAAGCCCCACTTTTGATTCTTCAGTTTTTTCGTCTGTTTCTGCACAAACCTGGGGCTCCAGGGGGGGACGTACTGTGGCGCGAGCCGAACATTCAGCTTGTGACGTGGCCGCGATCCGCAGCGGCAGGACGTGCTGTGCCCCTGTCATTCCATATTTTAATCGAGGCCCCAAATTGGGCATGGGGCTTCGACGAGTTACGGGCGCAGCGCGCCCCTGCTAGTTCTTGCCTCCCTCCACACACACACTCACCCCACTTACCTTATGCTTCCTTTTTCTTTCTTCTTTTCTCTCTGTATTTATGCCCTTCTTTAGTTGCCATGATCCTTTCTCCTTCCCAGCATGCCTTCCTTCTCCTTGCATGCCTTTGGAACCTTTTTTAACATGGTGACTTTTCTATAGATTTCTATGCTATATTCCCAAACCAATATGGTGTCTTTTTCTTCCTCTTGGTCACTTCTTGTTCTTTGGGTATATAAGGTGTGTGATTCCTGTTCTCCTTGCGCTGCAACACTTCCTTTGGATGGTGATCTTCGCTCCTGTTTCTTCTGCGTCAATTATATTTTTTCTTAGCCTGTTCCAGCTTTTTTTCATTGTCATTTTGCCTTTTGTTCAGATTACTTTTGTTTTTGTTCCAGGAGTTCCTGCTTAGAGGTTTTTCCCTTTTTGTTTTTTTCCCTCTGGGACTCCTTCTGGAGGGCACGGACTGCCTTGGCGTTGGCGTTCCCTCCGTCAGCAGCACCATGACTACCTGAAAGGGTCGCCACGACCTGGGTCAAGGCAGAACCTATAGGAACCAAGACCTCGCCGCATTTCCAGTGGGCCACAGACATAGACAATGAGTAGGTCGTGACATGAGGTGCTTATTGCAGATGAATGCAATAGGGATCCATGCCCACCACTGAATTTAAATTTCTGAGATACATTAACAGTGTTGTGCTTATGCAAAGTTTTTAGCTTACATGTTGAATTTGAGTTTATACCTGTCATTACAGCTCATTCTCATTAAATACCAACATTCTAAAAATAAATTGTAGGTGTGATCTTTTGATGTGGCATTCCAAATACAGGTAAGTTGTGCTCACAAATCTGCATTTTAGAATCACAAGGACAAGTGTTAGCCATGGCAACCTTTGTGTGGTTTTCTCTCTTTTTGCCTCAACCATCCTATCAGCTGACTGGGTTTTTGCAGGATTTTAGGAATCTGCACACTTTACCATTGTTAAAAAGTGTGAAAGTGCATGTGATCTCTCCCTAAATCATAGTCAAATTCCCTTATACCCAATTGGCATGTATAATTTACTACTAGGTCCCTAGTAAAGTGGCACTACCTGTGTCAAGGGCCTGTAAATTAAATGCTATTAGTGGGCCTGCAGTACTAATTGTGCCACCCACTGAAGTAGCACTTTAAAAATATCTCAGGCCTGTCATCACAGCCTGAATGTGGTTGCAGTTTTAAACTACCATTTCGACCTGGCAAAATAAACCTTTCCCCAGGTCCAAACTTTCATTTTCATACATATATAAGTCACTCTCAGGGTAAGGACCTTTACAGCCTAGATGGCATGGTGCAATGCAGGACATGCACTTTTAGGTTTTACATATCCTGATAGTGAAAAACTGTTACATTTGTTTATCTCTACTGCAAGGCTTGTCTCTCACATAGAAAAGCCTTGAATTTACCTCATTACATTTATTAAGCTGTAATTTCCAGATAGTAATAGATAACTAGTTCATGTTTGGTTTCTTTGGAATTGTAACAAAAAAATCGAACTTATGGTGAAGTCAGATTTTAAATCACGGTTTGGAAAATGCCCCTTTTAGAAAGTTGGCATTTCCAAACTTAGCTATTTGGTGCTTTCAGCCTGTCTCTGGGTCACATGGTTGGGTGTAATCGACATTTGGGCTTTCTGTATTCCTCCTAGATTGTCAATCACAATAGAGAGCTTCAGTGTGCCTGGATAGGGCATCACTGGCAGGATAGCCAGCCCCACTTACGCTTGAGTAGGCTGTGTCCGTCTGCCCTGTCTCCAAACAAAGAGCTGCATACCCTTGTAGTTATTCTGGAGCCAAGGCCAGGAAGGCAGGACACTTGTAAACTTAAAGGCCTGTCTTTAGAAGCTTCTTCCCACTTCACAAAAACAACTAGGAATAAATATTGGACCTCAGACAAAACACTATTCGGTACACTTCTGGACCTTTGGATACTCTACCAAGAAGAAGGACTGCTGTGCTTGTGAAAGGATTGCCAGTGTGCTGGACCGCTGCACTGAAGGACTGCTGTCCTGCTGTGCTGACCTGCTGCCTGCTCCCTCTTGCCTGAGTGAGAAGGACTAGACCTGCATCTCTGGAGCCCAGAACCCAGGAGTGACTCCGAAGGCTAGTTGGCTGGCCTCCTGATCTGAAGCCTTAGGGACATAACAGGCTTCCAGTATCCTTGCATCTGCACTTTGGCTCTGCCACCTGTGAGTCTAACCTATCAAGTGGTGCCTCTGCAGTTCTGGACTCTTGGAAGTGGGCTTACATTGCTCTTCCAGCCTCTGTGGATCCAGTGGAACTGACAAATCTCCTCTGCTGCACAGCACAAACCGGTGCAGAACCGATGCATTGCCACTGCTGTGTGTATTGGACCCAAAGCAAAGACCTGGGTCGCAGCCCATCGAAACTGCCACTGCATGATGCATCCCTGGCACAGTCCCTAACATCTCTCATTGATGACAGCCTCGAAGATGATGCCACCTCCACATTGCAGCTCCTTGAAATCAATGCATTGCCTCAACTGCGAAATGTACCCTCAATGCTGGACTTCACATCTCAAGCTCTCCTCGATGAGATTCTCAATAATTAAGCAGGATCTCGCACTGCAGCCTTGCTGCATCTCAAATCCAATGCATTACTTCGGCTGCATGACGCCTTTTTGGTGGGAATCCTTGCAGCATGCCGCAAACCAGGATCTAAGGTACTTTGTTTAGCTGGCCTAACTGGGTCCATATAGCAGGCCCACGTTCCATCAGGGTCAGCCTGAACCTGTGACTGTGTCCCAGTCCACTGCGATCAGATATCCACATTTGGTGCTTTGTGGTTTTTGGTGCTATTTTCACAAAAATCTTTAAACTTTAATATCTCTGGTTCGATTGGTTGGATTTTTGTCATTTTGGTCTTGCTTTATTTCTTTAAGAAAGTTCTATTTTCCTAATTTGGTGTGGGATCCTTTTTTGTGTGGTGTGTTTACTTTATTACTGTTTGAAGTGTTGCACACATGCTTTACACATTGCCTGTACGTTAAGCCTGACAGCTCTGTGCCAAGCTAGCAGAGGGTTGAGCACACTTCCGTTTAGGGCTGGCTTGTGCCACACCCTATCAAGGATTATGGTTGCTGCTTGACCAGGGCCCACACCCCAGTCAGCCATCAACCTAATTTTTGTACACAAGGCAATAAACAGCCCAGATCATGTTATACAGACTAAAATAGAAAGTCTGGTCAATAAAGTATTTTGGAATGCTTGACTTGGAGCTTAGAAAGTGCAAACTTTGGTTCAGATGTGCCAAGTCAATTTAGAGTTTTCAGTGGCTCCATGTCCCACCAAGTCTCTCTGCCGATTGACCCGGCTCCCTATACCACTAACTGAAGGTGCATCAGGTGAGTACTGCAGTTGAGCCTTTCTGATCTACTGGTGACTCACTGGTAAATCTTGTCTGCCCTAGACTGCTTAATGGATAACAGATGAAGCAGCATGGTGAGACAAGAATGCCACCCAGGCAATGGTATTAGCTGGCTTTCTTGGTTGAAGTATTGCTAGTGGTCCATAGCAACCCCAATCACATCAGCGTTAACATCCGCGTCACCCACTCACATTTGCCTATTCTTTTAAATAACTCCAATATTTACTGATTCAGTCACACATACAACTGTCCCATCGATTACCAAGCACTATTAACAATTCAAACTTTGTTAGTGTGTTTTCCTTTTTATATACAGGTGTGCTTCACAGAGTTGCTTTCAGTACCTGTACCCATTAATATTCTTATAAGAGAATTACATTAAGACATTTCATTAAAAAAAAGGTATAAAAACCTTCTTGATTCTGATTTCCCCCGCGGAATCAATGGGCCCCAGCTTTTCCACTATCTATTTAAATCTCATTCAACGATTTTACCTAAGAAGAGTTATGAAATATTTACTAACATATCGCCCTATAGTTTTTCTCATGGAGATTCACAATGTGTTACTCTTATTTTCATGGAAATAAATGTGCTTCTTGGGAAAGTACTCCCCCGGTAAAATCTGTATTTACCTTCAGACGTAGATGAATAATACCATTATTAGCTGACTGCTTTCCAAAATGACTTAAGCATAACCAGCACACAAGAGGTCAATGCATTTGAAATAAATCAACACTGAATGTAAATAACAATTTGCAATTATGAGTGTTTAAATTCCGAAAATTTTAGGATAATCGCTTTAAGAGGCAAACAAGAGATTGGATGTACATCGCCCGCAGTTGTTATTGGAAAGGTATGCCTCGAGATTGCTAAACGAAGTCAGCCCCAGCGCAATTATGATCACTCAAGCATGTTCTCAGTGAATCGTGCCAAATTAGGTAGATTTGAGCAATTTGACTTCCTGCAACAATCCCCAGGGGTACCTTTGAGAAAGTGCAGACTGTTTACAAACACTCGGATTTCATGAGTAACTCTGAGCTATGGCCGTTGTACCAGTGCGTGCACACACCTGTCAAACACTGACAGCATGGACCTTTACGCCACATGTGCAGCAGAAAAAAAACTCCTCCCTCTCCCTCTCTCTTTCTCCCTCTCTTTGTTCCCTTTTTCCAAACGTGCAGTTTCGAAACTGAAATCCCACCCGCGGCCTTCTTATTTTACACCCTGCCCTTTGAAACCTCAAGCGCTACATGCCGCTAAATGAACGCCGCGGAGCCTTCAAAGGTCCCTCTAAACATTTTCATAACTGCTGTCAAACATATTGCTCACGCTTTCAATTTTGGCCTGTATAACATGATCCGGATTGATGAAAATTGTTTATTGCCTTCCCTTGTGATTCTAAAATGCGGCTTTTTGGGCACAACTTTCCAGTTTTCAGAATGCCACTTCAAATTATAACACCTAGAGTTCCTTTGGAGAATGTTACCATTTAATGAGAAAAAGCCGTGGTGCTGCCCTAACCTCAAATTCGATATGTGAACTAGACCCTTTGAGTAAACACAGTACTGCGCAATGTGTCTCAGAAATGTACGTTCAACGGTGGATGCGGTTCTCTACGTACATACATGTGCAAAAGTACCTCATCCAGACATTGGGGCAGGATCAAAGAGAACGCCGCAGGTCGGTACCGACAAGTCTATGACTTCGCAAATGTGCAAATTTATGAACCGCTGAAATTTACAAGTTTCTTTCAGGTTATACCTGGAAACCTCTGCTATTCACAGCTTTTCAAGCATAATTCTGGAATACATTTGTGAATTTCTTTTTCCTCCTTGGCGAAGGCATTCCCCACTGCTTTACTGCACATAATGTACAATAATCCATGGTGAAAACCCCAAATCTGAGCCACTGTTATCTCCTTACTTGTGCACATTATGCAAATAACCGTGTTATATAGTCAGCGCTACTGCTCAATATGGTTTTTTACATTTTTTGTTTCTCAGAGGAAAAAGTATTTTTCCCTGTGGAAAAATCCCAACCCCAATAAAACATAGATTTTGAGAGTGCTGACTTCTCCTTCCCTACCTGGAAGGAGATTTATCCCATTTGTTTACAGGAGTAAATCTTCAGCCATTTCATGCTTCAAAAAAGGTCGCAGAGTAGTTAGAAAATATGTGGGGACTCTCGATTGTGCAAAATTTCTAGAGAAACTGTACCCTGGAATTTCCACTTCTTACAGTTTCAATGAGATTTACGGCCTCATTACAAGTTTGGCGGTCCATGCACCGCTTTGGTGGTAGTCCGACTGCAATTAGCTTATTGGACGGACCACTGTATTACGAGTCAAGCGGGCCTATGGAGCAAAGCCCACCACAGTCACAACGGTACTGTCAGGCCGCACAGACCGCTGCAGTGACGAGGCAGCACAAACAGGCTGGCGGAGACAGTGTTTCTGCCGGACACATTATGAAGTTGCACATCGCCAATGTGAACATGGCAGTCCAACCAACATCGTCTCAGCAGGCGGAAACAGAGAGTATAAAGGGAATAACTCACCTGCAGGCAGCGTTACATGTCCTGTGCTGCCATGGAACCCATTGCACATGTCCTGCCATTGTTGTTGCTCATCAAAGGTGCACAAAATCCAAGCAACCATGGACACAACCGACCGTAAGTACACACACCTAATGAAATCGTTAAGCTGAACAACAGATCATCACACCATTATCCACATGATATGAAGGTCACGCTACGGGCATCAAGTACACTTGTCATTGTGTACACAATCAGAGTCATTCACAAAGAAAAAAACATTCACAGCCATTAATCCCTCCTTTTATGCAGGTCACACACTGTACTGCAACACCACACAAAAACACACATCTGCACATCATAGGCACAGCAACAGTGAAGTGTACACAAGATCGTGTCATACAACACCAACAATACAGCAACATCACATATACTAATACAACTGACACCCTAAATTGCACACATGCTATAGAATGTTATCAGATCCAACACACATTTTATGGATGTGTTAAAGAACACAAACACCACTTCCATTAAACATCCCTGGTATGGACCCACACATGACCCACATTGCAATACAATGGAAGGACAATGGGGTGCACAATTATCAGCGAGACAAATATCCAAGGCTCACTATGGAAACAATACCCACACAATAAGGATGGGGGCATCAGAAGCACTCAGGGAAGAATGCTGCACTGAGACACATTACACTTTGCATATGCCCCTAAAACAACATGTGCACAGGAACTGGCCCTACATTTATCCCTTGGACAAACAATACTAGTGACATGCCTATTTGCAGAATTTGGAAGTGCAAGTCCAGAAAGAAAATACAACAGCAACTCCATGGAACAGAAATCTAGATGAAGTATCTGCAAGGTACACACAGCAAAATGGACACGTACAGAAAAATGCACAGGTAGCACAACTGAACACCCTCCATGTCTGCACCATGAAAACTCAAGCTGCCACACATGAGACAAATGTACAATCTAACACCATACATGCTGACATCGGCCCATACAAGATGAAATACTTACCATACCAAACAGAACACATTGCAGTGACACCATTATTGCATTAACACATATCCATATAGTTAACATATACCATTGTCCTGGGTGCCAGCCGCACTGCCTACAAAGTCAGATTTTCATACCAACAGCAAATGGATCAGCAATCAGGCTCAAACACAAACAACTGTAGGCAGACAACACAAATTACTCAGGAACAACATACAAGTAGAAAAGGAATTCCAGGACAAATGTGTACCCAAAAACAACTATTTGGAATTATTTCAACCAAAACCATTATGAACAAAGGCCAATGGCCAATCTAACATTTAGGGGGTTATTACAACTTTGGAGGAGGTGTTAATCCGTCCCAAAAGTGACAGTAAAGTGACGGATATACCACCAGCCGTATTACGAGTTCCATAGGATATAATGGACTCGTAATACAGCTGGTGGTATATCCGTCACTTTACCGTCACTTTTGGGACGGATTAACACTTCCTCCAAAGTTGTAATAACCCCCAAAGTCTTTGCATAGTACTTTGCCCACACTTGACTCCTATTACTGCCAGGGAACCTTCACAGGAAGAATCAGCAAGTGGGCAGGCAGGGTTCAGAGGTTTGGATTTGGGATGAGTGTGTTTGGGTTTGGAGAGGTGGACTCTTTCTTAGGAGGGGTGGGCCTCTTTTTGGGGAAGGTATGAGTGCTTGCAGGGGGAGCAGGTTTGACAGAGGAGGACTTGGATGTGGAAGGGATAGGATGTGGGTCGGGCCTCTTGGGTTTGGGATGGAGTGGAGGGAGCAGGAAAAAGGGCAAACTCATAAAGGAAACTCTCCTTCGGAACATGGGACAGTCATCAGAAGGGGTTGGGGATTTGGAGGTTGAGTGAGGGGTCATCTGGTGTGTGGGTGTTGATGTCTTGGGTGTGTGCATGTGTGAGGTTTGCTTATGTTTGGGTGGTGTCTGTTGCATGTGTGAGTGTGGGCATTTGCGTGTCTTGGGAGGCTGGGCAGTGGAGATGCTTGGTGATGGAGTGGTGGATGTTTGTGTCTATTGGGGTGGTGTGTGCAGGTATGCTGATAGTGGTGGATGCTTGTGTGACTTGGGGTGGTGTCTGCAGGTATGATAGATGTGGTGGATGTCCGTGTGTCTGTTGGGGTGGTCTTGGGTGAGCGGGCACCGCCACCGGGTGGGGAACAACAGGGAGGGTGGCAATAGCACGGGGGGGTGGACAAAAATGGTACAGGAGTATGTCTTAATGGTCTGCCACCACTAAGGAGTGGCCACTGGAGGGAGAATCCAATGATGAGGATGTAAATCCAGTCTCCTCCGTGGTACTCCCATCACCCTCCGGGCCACTAAGTCCTACTGTGCTGATGGTGTCTTCGACAAAGGTACCATGGCCAGATGCTTCACAACTTGGTTGTGCCCTGTCTTCTTTGCTTGCCAGGTCTGATGCTGAAAATAGAAAGAGAAAAAGGGTCACCACATGTTCCTGATTACACTTGAACAACAGCTGTGACTAGCAAATATTACCAAAATGCCCACTACATGTACCATATACATGCATGCCATCTAAACTGACAATAGTTGCCCACAGGAAAATCAGGATCTCAGACAATTACAATTGCATGGCTGAAGTTGTGCAATCAGAGTAACCAACGAAGAAGCAGGAGACCACATCGCCTTTTGCTTTGTCTCACTGAGCATACCTCAGGTACCTGTCCTCATACAATAGTGGGCCAGTGTCAACTTCATTCACACAGATCCCACACAAGGTCATGCAGACATTTATTTGCCACATATACAATAACCCAAAAATGTGAAATGATGCTCCCAGAACATCCCATGTTGCTGACAATAGAACAGTAGCCTGGAAAAAGTGACATGGAAATACTCATGTCACACTGGAAACATATCAACAATGAACACTTCACCAACTTAAATTTGTCCCACTGGAGTCATGAAGGTAGTACCAATGTTGCTCTGATATGCCACACATTTGTCATGGAAATGTACACTGTAGTCATCATATATGAATTGACAGGGAGATATGGCCCAAAAATCCACAGCACAATGAATCAGCAAGCCCCAGGGAAATCACCGCTAATGTCTGCCACCCCTTGTAATTACATACTCTGATTACATCAGTAGACACCATTAGTCAATTGTAGGTTGAAGTGGCCCAGAGATTTGCAAGTACCTTTACAAGGCCCCCAACATGTTGTCCAGTGGGAAGCTACATCACTGTCTCCATTTGGTCCTGCAAACCCAGACGTCCGTGAATGAATGGCTGTACACAACCACATGGATTTCAACATAACTGCAAGTCACTCCATGATACATGCCAATAGTTAGGCTACAAACCTTCCCTATTACACATGTGCAGTGCACTTTGCTACCTGATGCCACATCAATGGCCTGGAAATTTACATTGTGACAAAAAAATCTAGTCATACACATCTTATCCGTCATTGCTATTGCAGCTGCACATGTAAAATGACATGCAATGATGGTTGAGGGTATGTGTCAGCCAACAATCAATGGTGACACACTCCTGTCTGTGGCACCACATGAAATGTACCCCCATTGCAAATGTCCTATTCCACACACACGTTGGCATGCACACATATGTGAGGGAATACAGGAACCATGCCATTAACACAGGTAGACCATGCATGAAACAGCAGCATTCACATTTTGTCAAAAGAGAAAGGGACAGATACTAACATTTAGGCACAAGTAATGTTGGCAACAGTGATGGCACACAAATCATGTCAATGTATATTCCCCACTTACCAAGGGAAAGTATTGATCTGTAGCTGACCCAAAGAACAATGTATGCTCTGTCACATGTATGATGGCCATCTTCACATTACAGATAGTAGTGAGGCAAAAGCACCTGCCACACGCATGAAGATAAGTAGCCTCTGGGTGGCAGATGCCAATATACTTATTTGACCAGACACATGGCTGAGGACAGTGATCCATCACTTCCTTAACACTGAGGAGTAGTGGTCTATTGCACAGAATTTACATCCACTAGAACAACAAACAGTACTTGATTGATCAATGTACACAGCCATATGTTGTCCCTGGAGAGAAAATTGTTTGTGGATTGTACACAGTTGCGAACTAGGGGCCAGATGTATCAAACGTTTTTGCATTCGCAAACGGTGCGAATCGCAAAATTTGGCTGTTTGCAAATGCAAAAACGTGGTCTGCGATGCATGAATGGCATTCGCAGACCAAAAATACGAAATCACAAAAATTACGATTTTTTTGCGTTGCGACTTGGTTTTGCGAGTCGCATTTTGCGTCTCGCAATTTGCGACATGAAATACCGAATCGCAATTAGCGATTCGGTACTTCAAGTATGAAATTGCGAGAAGCAAAATGCGACTCACAAAACCAAGTCACAATTCGATGCACCAAAAAATCGCAGATTGCGATTTTTCGCAGAATGGCATTTTGCACATGCAAAATACCACTAAGTGAAACCAGGTGGTAACCAGGTGCAACCTATATAAAGAGGCCCAGAATGCCTCAGACCCTTTTCCACAATGGCTGCACTCTACGTCATGGCGAGGAGAATGAGGATCTTGGCTGGTTTGAGGAGAGGGAGGAGGAGACAGGACTGCATTTTCAGAGTGCGCATTACACTTTTTGACCAGACAGAGGAGGAAAAATTTTAGAAGTACAGGTTGAACTCACCCATGATACTTGACCTGATAGCTGAGCTACAACCCATACTGCACCGCACAACACATAGGACTCATAGCATACCCACCCACCTCCCTCCACCTACTTGCCTCAGGGAGCTATCAAGGGGTCATAGCAGCAGCTGGAGGGGTCTCACAGAGTACCCTCTCCAGATTTTTCAATGCATTTATCAACGCCATGCTGAGCAGAATACACCAGTACATTTGATTCCCCCACACCCACAGGAAATACAGCAGACAAAAATTGAGTTCTACCAGATAGCACAGTTCCCCCACGTCCTAGGTGCCATAGATGGGACACATGTTGCAATATGTCCACCATCAGCCACAGAGTATGTGTACCAAAACCGTAAATACCAACATTCCATGAATATACAGGTGATATGCAATGCCCCCTATATCGTAACTGATCTCGTGGCCAGGTACCCAGGGAGCACACATGATTCGTGCATCTTTCGCCACAGCGGGATTCACCCAAGACTGCTAGCTGGGGAGTTTGGTGAAGGATATCCACTAGGTATTGACCCTCTGTACACTGGCGCATTGATGGCGTGGTGATGTCAGATGGCTCAGTTACTCATTATACCCTCTGTTCCCTCCAGGAGACAGTGCCTACACAGTGCGCACCTACATGATGACGCCCTACCTCAATCCTACAACACCTGCTGAATGGAAATACAATGCAGCACACAGGGCAACCCACAATGTGGTGGAGCGCACCTTTGGGCTGCTGAAGAGTCGCTTCCAGTACCTCTACAAAAGTGGAGGGGCACTACAGTACAGCCCAGAGACAACATGTAGAATAGTGGCTACTTGTGCAATCTTGCACAATATAGCTACCACCAGGGGCATACCTGTGGAAATATGTGATTCTGAATCTGATGAGGATGATGATCCCACACCAACCTTACAGCCAGCAGACAGGACCAGTGCAGCAGAGGGCAGGCAAAGGCGTGCTGACATCACGCACAACCATTTCAGATGTAAGTATGAACAACACAAATCCACTGACATTTGTACTTGTAGTAAGTAGATTTATTACCTTAATGTCAGGTAATATCAATTTCACTAGTAGCAACAATAAGTAAATGAAACAATAAACAAAAGCAGATAACAGAATTTCACTATTCCTTCATAGTTTCCTGTATGGCACAAACATTAACAGTCCCCTGTGGCCAATACTCTAATTTCCTCCAGCCACGCAAGCCACTCGAGTGCACAGTTGCCTCACTAGCACCTCTGTTTTCTGCATCAGTGACAGTGCTGTGCCTGGCACTGCGACGTCTAGCATCAGTTGTAGGCACAGCTATGCTGCTGTGGCTAGATGTGTCCTCAGTGTCCCCCAGTCCCAGTTCACTAGGTGTGGTGGAGCGCTTACCCATCATATTGTCTATCACTTTTGTGATCTGCACCAGTCCTTGTGCCACATCCCTACTGCTGTGCGCTGCCTCCACCTGTGCGCCCACAGCACGCCGTGATATGAGGGCTGTTGAATTTGCCAGCCGATTGACAGAGCAACAAAAACTGCCAAACATCCCCATAAAACGTCTCTCATGCCTGCAGTGGCTAACTCTGTCGTGGCGCAGCTCATGACACAGTTCCCTCACTGCACTAGTCAGCTCCCTGGTGTTCTCCGATGCTTGGATCTGTCCCTCATGCAGTTTATTGAGGTTCGCATTGAGGCACTCCAGCTGGCGATGCAGCCCCCCAATGTTTGGATTGTGTGCCTGCATCTGCCTTTGTAAAGCAGAGATTTTCTTGTTTTGCAGGCGCTGCTGCTTTAACATAGCAGATTCCAGGCCACCGAACACTGATGGTCCCTCACCTGCTTCGAAAGCCTGTGCGCCTGCATACGTAAGCATCCTGCAGGGTGTTGTGCTACGCTGTGGCCGGGTCTCCTGCATACCAGTGCATCTGCCACTTGAGGAAGGTGTGTTGGAGTCATCCTGAAGGTCATCAGAGTCCTGGCTAAGTTCCGGTAGCGGTACTGCCCCAGCCCTGCGTCGGATGGGCGCTATATTCTGTGACTCGCTTGTGTTAGAGTCAGATGCAGGGCGGGTTTCTGTATCCCCCGCAATGGCACTTGCAGAAGCTGCTGGGACTGGGCCACCTGCAACGACAATATGCAGCATGTCAGTAATGTATGTATCACCAAAGGTCACACAATGGTAATAAATGTACAGTTACTTCTCATCACAATGTTGTGGGTGTTGTGTTCTTCTGGGTGTCGCTCTGCCTAATTACATTCTATGTGCTACTTTCAGCTCTGGCTTGCGGACTACCACTCCCATAAGGCATTTTTGTGCCACATCTAAGATGTGGAATGGACTACTTATCACAATGCTTTGCACTAATTGCTAATTCCTAAGGGGCTTTTGTACATACACATATAGGGTTACATTTCAATATTGCACTTACCTTTACTGGTACTTGGTGTGCCGGATGTGTCGATGTCAGTGACCCCACTGACTGCTTCTGGGAGGAGTGTCAACTCCACTAGGTCTTCCATCGGGGTAGAGGGTGTCTCTGTGGGTGGGCTGCCTCCTGTGCTCCTGGCCTCCTGCAGTCGTCTTGCCACCCTCTCCTTGGCACGGGATCGCAGGTCGTACCACCTCTTCTTTATCTCCTCCACAGAGCGATGCGCTACTCCAACAGCGCAGATTTTGGTCTGTATGTCTACCCAGAGTCTGCGCTTTTCACTCTTAGGCACCTGGAGTGAGCTTTTCCCAAACAAACAGTCATGGCTCCTCACAACCTCCTCTGTGAGCCCCTCCAGTTCTTGCTCACTAAACTTTAGTTTCCTTTTCCTTTCTCCCTTTTCCTTTCCCTGTGCATAGGTGTCCATGGTGGTTCTGCAGTCCTGCCTTCTTCACAGAGTTGCTCACTGTGGCTGGGCTGTCTCTCTCTGTGTGCTACTTTGAGTGTGGCACCTGCAAACTGCCTAGGATGACTCACTTCCTGCTTGTGATGTCATCAGGCTCCTCCAGGTGTGCGTTCTCGCAATTTGCGATTTTCAATTACCGAATCGCAATTTGCGTTCTCGCAAACTGCGATTCGGTATTTGGGCCTCACAAACCACAATTAGCGATTTTTAAGAAATCGCTAATTCCGATTCGCAATATTGATACATGGCCTATTGTGACTCGGAAATAGCAATTTCTTCAAAAACCCTATTTGAGATTAGCAATGCCCTATCATGATACATCTGGCCCCAGGTCCCTGGGCCAATAGAAAAGGCACATCAGTATGCACCACATGACATATCGACACAAACAGTCACTCATTTACTGTGTCACACATGACACATCCCTAATCGTCAGGGGAGATGTCAGAACCTAACATATTACCTTGGCAATGTGACAGGCAGGAATATGTCCTGTACTTACCCACTTGTGGGTGCTGTGCTCCCCTCAAACGCCCATCAAGGTATTGGTAGGCCACCACCAGAATGTGGGTCATTAGGGGGATCATGGTCCGGCGTGCACCCTGCCCACACTGGGAGGACAGCCCCACATGGACCTATGCGATTTTCCAGACCCTGCGTCTCGGGTCCTGCCACCTCTTGTGACAGTGGGCCGTCCACCTGTTGTAGACCTCCAAGCTCTGCACCTTTTGGGTGATTGCTCTCCATATCTCCTTCTTCTCATGGGCGTTTACCTGCATGGATGCAAAAGACAAATCAAGAGATTACAATCACAAGTTTAGACACAAATGGTTGAGTCACACACATGTCAAAAACACCAAGCTAGAATTTTTCAATTTTTCAATTTTTTAACACACCACAAGTGTAAAGCACACAAGCCAATATGTACAAGGACATGACTAAAGACATATATATCCATTTGCAGACTAATCCACTATACTCCTCAGGGCCTACAATGACTTGGCAGGTCTACTGACATCCGGTAGGCCATGCTCCAGCAACATGTACTGTATTGTGAGCTACAACGAAACACTACACATATTTGCAGCTTCTGTAGCTAAACTCTGTAGGCCTGAATGGACCAACACATTCACACTCTACGAGATCGACTCACTGCATACAGTCCTTACAGGCAACTGCCATACTACAGACTTCACCCTTACACTTGAGTGACAATGAAGGGGCTGGCATCGTGGATACAGAAAATGTCTTCCTTGTGCATGTGTGGACATGTGGCCTACCAAATGCAGACTCATGCCACTTCAAGGGGTGGGTTCTGTGGTATGTACCTGTACCACAGAACACTCCTTTGGACATATGTGTCTCTGTCCTACAGAGCATCCAGCATACAAAGGTATGCATTGTACTATTTCTGCGATGTGACCAAGACACTGACTCACATATCATGGCCTCTCAGGAATCAACACAATGGTCCTAATCATGCCAATGGCGGTAAATGCCACCTACCGCCGTGGCAAGGGCCACCAAAAGACCTTTGGCGTGGCTAACATCCGACCGCCATAATATGACCACAGCTGGATTTCCGCCACAAGAAGGGCAGCAATCTGGCTGTGGCCATGCTGGCAGACGGTGTTAAGGTGGCGCTGCTACCACCTGCAACGCCACACCAGTAGACCGCCGCCAGCCGTATTTTGCCGGAAGACCCCCTGAATGTAGGTAAGTCGAGTTTCCAACAGGGGAGGGGCTGGGGGTGTTGTTTGTGTGTATGGGGGGGTGTGCATGAATGTGTGAGTGTGTGCGTGATTGCGAATGTGTATAGTGTTGTTTACGTGTGAGTGCGTGTGTGAGAATGCGTGTGTGAATGGAAATCTGATTGCATGTCTGTGTGTCAGTGAAAATGTGTGTATGGATATGTGCATGAATGAATGGATGCATGTGTGCATGAATGAGTACATGCCTGTGTGAGTGAGTGTGTGAATGCGTGGTGTGTGCCTGCAAGTGTGTGTGTATGGGGGATTGGAAGGGGAGGCATGGATGGAGGAGGGTGGGGGTTGTCTGGGGAGTGTTGAGGGGGTGGGGGTGCCTCCTACCAGTGACAGGGAAGGAACTCCCTGTCACTGGCAGGGCCTACCGCCATGGTTTTCGAGGAGTTATGAACATTCCGAAAACCATGGCGGTAGGAAGGGTCAAAATGCCACCGCGGTACACTAGCAGCCACCTGGTTGGAGATTGTCATCTCCAGCCCGGCGGCTGCTATTGCCATGGCAGTCGGAGTGGTATATTGGCGGGTTGGCTTCTGCCAACCTGCCAATGTCATAATGTGGCACTGTGGTACTACCACCACATTTACACTCACCGCCGTGACCATGATAACCCCCAATGTCTTTACTGTGGGACTGTCATTAGTGCAATAAGCCTGTACAGGATAAATATGACTTATGTGAATGTGACAACAGAGCTGTGGCAGTAAGGGACCTGTCAAGAGTCAAAGACACACATTGACAATGCTGCACATTGCACATATGCACTGCTCCTGGGATGTACCTCTGTACCCATTCCTAATTTAGTCAATGCACTGAGGCATTCAGGGCATGTTTTGGCATGACAAAATAATATTGTCCACTTGACAGTATCTGCTGGTGTACAGGGAGTACACTGGGTACAGTGCCTCAGTTGCATAGCCACCGCAACTCTACCCCAGCCTGGACTCTTTCCCATACTGGGAGATCCATTTGACCAGCCCTGATCTCTGCAGGCTGAACCTACATGTCACTCCATTTCCATCACTTCCATGCATGTCAGTACATCATGTGACCATCAGCAATTTGGCATGTGGTGTGTGTGGCAACCTGAAGGGCAGAGTGAGTCAGGATATGGATTTCACACTACAGTTTGTCAAGGATATATGTGGGGTAAAAGATTTGTAGTACTATACACATTGCTAACAAGATCCTCAAATGACTCCTACAAGATGCATACACAGCTCATACTGTCATGCACATACATGTTGTGCAACATTTACAAGAATCATGAAGAAAGAAATGTCATTGGATGGCAGTAATGTATCCTAGCTATGTGCATCTAGCACAAGGAGGATCTAGGACCCCAAAAACCTCACACAACACATTGTGACTGAACTTAACATCTAGTACTGGCCACCAATACCTGCACAATGTACATCTCACTGATGCCACACAGAATGCAACAACAGGCACACAAGAAGTCTAACTGGCACACAGGTGCACATTGTAGCACGTGAGTGGGGAAAGGATGGTGTAGAACAAAATCAATTGTGCCTAGCAGATTCTTACTTGCTACTCTGGTAAGCCATAGATCTGTCCATACAGACGTAGGACTTTATCAACAAGCATCTCCAGCTCATCTGGAGAAAAGGCAGGGGCCCTATCACCCGCTGGACGTGGCATGATTGCTCCCGGAGGTGGCACACAGCAGCTCAGGTAGTAAAGGTGTTGCTGGCAGCTGTGTCAGGAGTTAAATGAGTGAATGTGCACAACATGGCAGTCACGTCAGTCACGTATGTGGTTGTCACCACTGGTGGAGACAGCCTTTGGGCCACAACTGCCACAGGTAACAACGTTAGCCTATGGCTCTGTCCGCTGAGGTTAGAATCGCCTACCACCCTGACAATTCCACTGGCGGTCATAGGCGGTTCCCAACGTCCAGTAGAGTAGGTCAGGCATCTGCCATTTTGGCAGCCTGAAATGCTGTATTTGGCTTTATAAACTGTGTCACACATACAATATATGTGTTGTAGCATCACAAACATCCTTATTCTGTCTTGTCATGTAGGTCCTTCTATACAACCACTGTGTGTTGCAGGGCATAGATGGCATTTGATGACGGTGCACGGTCCACCACTGCTGACGCTCTGTCTGCCGTTCAGAATATACAGTCACATCTCAAGGGGCAATTGTGTAGCACATCTTTGAGTTTTGTCCAAACCTATGTTGTGGACACATGTGTTGACAACCATAGGGGTCACATGTTACCCATATTTACTTGTCAATTGTGATGCATACTGTGTGTCAGGTCTTTTCAGTCAGAAATGCTTTGTGACATGATATTTTTGGCATGCATCATGTATGATGCTGTGGACACACTGACTAATGTTCCAAATCATGTCTTGTCACACATAGGTACCCTGTGAAAGGGAGGAGGTGACAACCTCCTGTCTACCGTCCACTGCGAGACCTTCAGACCATGGAACAATGGCATATCATTACGTTATACCACCTGAATATGCAAACACTAGTAGACTTATGCCATCAGTTGGAGCCAGAGACCCATTGTAAAAGTCATGCCAGTATTGCACTTCCTAGCCACAGGGTCACTCAAACATACAGGGCCCTATCTGCTGTTATGTGCCAACCTAGGTTCAGTCTGGTGTTGAATAATTTCTTCTCAGCAATGTTGAAACACATTGACAGCTATCTCAGGTTACCCCGACGTGAGGATTTAGCCAATGTGAAGGTTGACTTTTATGATTTTGCCCACCTCCCACATGTGGTGGGGGCCACTGATGGCAGACATATTGGCTTGGTGTCACCGCAGGCCACTGAATAAGTCTATTGCAACAGAAAGAACTTCCATTCCATCAACCTGCAAGTTATCTGTTTGGCGGATCTCTACATCTCAAATATCTGTGCCCGTTATCCTGGATCAGCCCATGATTCCTTAATAATGCGGAACAGCACATACCCCAGCTGATGTCACAACTGCACCCAGAGAGTACCTGGCTGGTTGGTAAGTCACGTCTGTCCTGATTGTGTGTGTGCTATAATCATGAAGTGAGTGACTCACTGTTGCACTTACATCCCATTCCTTGACAGGAGAATCCGCATATCCAAACCGTCCTTGGTTGTTGACACTGCTGAGGAATCCAACTATGACAGGGGAAGTCTGCATCAATTAAGCCAGTGGAGTGGGCTTTTGTGGTCCTGAAGGCCAGATTTAGATGTATGGAAGGCAGGTGGAGCCTTCCTCTACTCACCCGAGAATGTGTGTCTGATCACTGTGGAATGCTGCATGCTCCACAACATCACCCTGCGGAGGAATATCATACACATCCCACCGGAGGGGGAGCCTGCAGTGCCACCGAGTGAGACTCCTGAAATGCAAAGTGAGGATGACAGTGGTGAAGAGGAAGGAGCAGACTTGTGAGAAGATTTCATCCACAGCTACTTTTCACAAATGTAAGTATGTCACCTGATGTAATGATTGTGACGTAGAATGAATTGTAGTTGTGAGAATGTGTGGAGTTGAGTGTTCTAGAAACAGTTAGGGAGGTGTTACTCTGAAATATTCTGCAAAAGGCTGCTTAAAAAGATAGCTTTTGGCACATCCCCACCTTGATGATGTTGCTTTGTTTGTGTCAGTTTCCTTGCAATGTACTTTGTTTTCCAGTTGCTTGCTACATGACTTTTGCCATAGGTGTGGTTTCAAGCCCATACCTACTTGTTTTGTTCACCATAACATCTTCATTTGGGCATTTCAGAGGTGCGAAACTGGTAGGTATCTGATGCTGTTCTGAATTTCAAAGTGGGCATGGATTGTTCCAGGTAATGTAGGTCTCAGAATTTGAATGTGTATGACCTGCACGAATACGGTTTGCACGGTGCTTGGAAGGAGGTACAGAAGTGCACATTGCATTTGTTTTGTGTCTTATGGTGGACCTGATGCATCATGTGTGTCATCATGTGGTCTGAAAATATATAGTCCTACCTTTTGACCAAGTCATTTTCCTCACATTGTCTAAACACTCTTTTTATATGACCTGTATATAGCGGTAGATGTGTTTCATCATTGTAGGCCACAATGCATGTGCCACAATACTGACATGTTTGTGTCATAACACCAGATGCATGTGGATTGGAATATGATGTCCTTGTGATCAGGGACTGTTGTACTGCCATCTGTCTGTTTCTTGGATTATGTGATGTTGGACCACTTTGGTGTGGTAGGTGATAAAGCTCAAGCTGCTGATATCAACCACTTTAATGGATGGTGTAGAACAAATTCAATTGTGGTCTGGGGTTTTGTACCTTGAAATATGTTAATTTGCTCAGTAAGAATCACTCATTCTTGTTTCCCAAATTCTAGACATATTGACTGCCTATGTGCTGAATAATGTAATAACATTTTTGGTTTGACCAGACACTTGTACTAATGTGTTGGTGTGTAATAGTTGTAATCACGAGCTCGACACAGTGTACCTGTAACATATCCCTGCTTGAATCTTTCTCATATGGTAAAATAAATAGCTAAATGTGAATATTAAGCAAGCAAACAATAGGTTTGTGATGGGTGAATTTATCACAATGCTAATAGAGAAAATACATTTTGGACAGAAAGAAACAAAATGTAAAGTGAAGGGGTCAGTCATGGTGAATTAAATCAGTGTAGATGCAACATAATTGGGAGTCCAGTGTTGAGGATCAGTCAACAAAGTGAATCTGTGGCACGCAAAGGAGATCCTTTAGGAGGAGGTCATTTGCTGGCAGTGGTGGGGGTCTTGCCATCCGCACCTCCTGGATTCTTTGCTGAACGTCCCTGCCTGCATGGGAGGTATCTGCTGCTACAGAGGCAGGGGTTTCTGGATTTTTCTCTGGCAGAGCCTCCCTTCCAGTGGCTGGCACCGATGTTGATGGGCCTGTGGTTGATGAGCCAAAGGAAGGAGTAGACTGCTGTACTGTGTCCCCTAGAACTCATGGTGTGTGTCCCCTAGTACCCATGTAAGGGAGGCCATGTTGTTATTTTGGGCCTCCATTTGTTCCCACATGTCTGTGCATGTCCCTCTGTAGCTGCTTGATTTCCTGAAGTTCAGTCAACACCTGTCCCATCACACCTTGGGTCTCCTGATAGACCTCCAAGACGTGGCTGATGGTATCCTAGCTGGCAGCAGCCCCTGTGGCCTCACCTGCTAGGCCCACAGCATCCCTCCCATGCACCATACCTCCACAGGCCTGAGCCCCTTTTCACATGGTACCCTCTCCAGCTTGTTTCTGGACCCTCATTGTCAGAAGTGTTGCGCTGCAACTCAGGATTCAGGACTGGGGGGCATGAGATGGTAGACACTGCGCTCGGGACACAGGTTGCATGGTGAATGGTTGCCTGTAATGTTGAGGCAACCTGGCTGGGAGGTGTTGATGTGGGCACAGTGAGACTCACTGTTGCCATCTGACCAGGTTGCCCAGATGGGCCAGAACTGTCCTCCTCATCCAGGCGTGTCTTCTCCACTGAGGGTTTCACCAAGGGGGGTAGTGGCAGCCTGTTCCGTGGCCTCCGTGTGCCCATTGGCAGCTCAACCTGTTTATGTAAAACGTACAATGTTGCTGGTTGTATTGTGACATCTACCTCCAATGGTTTAGAGTTAGAGTAAGCAGAGACCTTGTACAAAATTAAGTTGCAGCTAATCCTATTGTGGCAAGTAACCATGGTATTGGGTGCATGAATATGGCATGTGTGAAGCATGGCAATTCATTTTGACTCAAGCAGCTGCTGAAATGTGCAGATCGTTAGCACTTGTGAGGATGGCCTGGAAATGACATCTTGTCACCAATGCAGGCCAAAACAGTGGCTAGGCAAGATATGACTTTGCCTATTTGGAGGCCTAGTTGAGTGTGATGCAGGCAAACGCAGGACTTTGTTGTGTATGTGACTGGAGTCATCATGTGCACAGTGCAGTGTGAATGTGTCTCTTACCAATATCAATCTGGTGAGAAATCTCGAGGTCTTATGAATCAGTGTAATACACACTGGGTAAGGGTCATCCATGACCTCAAATATTTCATCTTGGGTTAGCAAGTCAAGATGGAGCTATGTTGACAGATATGTCTCCGATTTGAGCATGATCTGTGCTCGATCACTCCCAGGTGAGTATACGTCATTTGAGAGTTGACAAACAATAGTATTTGGACACGTGGTAACTGTGTAGTTGGTTGGAGTTAGAGTAAGAGGGCCCATTGGGCTTTGAAGTCATGTCACTCCCTCTACTTCCCAACACTTAACAAATGGTATCCACCCAGGTAAGTACACTTCAATTGAGAGTTGCCAAACGGGGTCTTTGGACTAGTGAACACTGGTCTAGTGTTAGCAGTTAAAGAAACTGCCTCCTGGGAGTTGCAGTCAAGTTATTCCCTCTGCTTCACACACTTGACAAATAGTATCCTCCCAGGTGAGTAAACTTCAATTGTGAGTTACCAAACAGGGGTCTTTGATCGAGTGTACCCCGGTCTGGTGTTTGGAGTTAGAGGCACAAGGCTTCCTGGGAGTTGCATTCATGTCGCTCTCTCTACTACACAGAAAATACACATGCTATCCTCCCAGGTGAGTACACTTCAATTGAAACTTGTAAACATGGATATTTGGACAAGTGAATACTGGGCTCGGCTGGGTTGGCCTTAGCAGTCATGTCACTCCATGTACTATAAACACTATGCAAATGTTATCCTCCCAAGTGAGTACACTTAATTTGTGAGTTACCAAACTATGGTATTTGGACAAGAGAACACTGGGCTGGTGGGCGGAGTTACATAACAGAGCCTCCTGTCCTTAGCAGTCACGCCACTCCCTCTACTACACACATTATGCAAATGCTATTCTCCCAGGAGAGTACACTTCATTTGTGAGTTAGCGAACATTGTTGTTTGGACCAGAGAACACTGGGCTGGTGACTGTAGTTACAGTAGCACAGCCTCCTGGTCTTTGCAGTCATGTCACTCCCTGTACTGTACACACTATACACATGTTATCCTCCCAGATGAGGATACTCCAATTTGGAGATTACAAAAAGGGTATTTGGACAAGTTATCACTGGTCTGGTGTTTGGAGGTTCAGAAACAGTGACTCCTGGGAGTTGCAGATAGGCCATCCCCTACATCACACACACTATGCAAATGTTATCCTTCCAGGTGAGTCCACTTTAATTGAGAGTTAAAGAACCAATGTATTGGGGCATGTGACTACTGTGCTGGTGATTAGAGTTAAAGTAAACAGGGCCTGCTGGGAGTCACAGTCATGTCGCTCCCTGTACTACACACACTATACAAATGTTATCTCCCAGGTGAGTACACTTCATTTGTGAGTTACTGTTAGACTTTTCATCCTTGACGTGGTCTCCCTTAACTTTTTGCCTCTGTTTCCCAGGTTGTTGATGTGTGCTGGACTCTGATTTTGCTGTTTGTGTTACTCTGGGCACTTTACCACTGCTAACCAGTGCTAAAGTGCAAGTGCTCCTTTACAAAATGTGTATGTGATTGGTTTATCCATGATTGGCATATTTGATTTACTAGTAAGTCCTTAGTAAAGTGCACTAGAGGTGCCAGGGCCTGTAAATCAAATGCTACTAGTGGGCCTGCAGCACTGGTTGTGCCACCCACCTAAGTAGCTCTGTAATCATGACTCAGACCTGGCATTGCAGTGTCTATGTGTGGAGTTTTACCTGTAAATTCGACTTGGCAAGTGTACCCACTTGCCAGGCCTAAACCTTCCATTTTCTTACCTGTCAGACACCCCTAAGGTAGGCCCTAGTTAGCCCCAAGGGCAGGGTGCAGTGTATGGTTAAGGTAGGACATATAGTAATGTGTTTTATGTGTCCTGACAGTGAAATATTGCTAAATTTGTTTTTCACTGTTGCAAGGCCTGTCCCTCTCATAGGTTAACAAGGGGGCTACCTTTAAATCTGATTAAAGTGTAGATTCCCTTTGGGAGCGGATGGACATGTGGAGTTTGGGATCTCTGAGCTCACAATTTAAAAATACATCTTTTAGTAAAGTTGATTTTAAGATTGTGCGTTTGAAAATGACACTTTTAGAAAGTGAGCATTTTCTTGTTTATACAATTTCTGTGATTCTGCCTGTTTGTGGATTCCCTGCCTGGGTTGGTTTGACAGTTGGGCTGGTTGCACCTCGCACTAGACAGTGGCACAAAGGGAGCTGGGGTGTAGCCTGCATATCCTGATGAGCCATCTGTGCTAGGAGGGAGGGGAGGAGTGGTCACTCACACCTGAAAGGGCTGTGCCTTCCCTCATACAATGCAGTCTCAGACCCCCTGGTGAGTGTCTGGGGCCTGGCCTGGGCAAGGCAGGATTTCACATTCAAAAGAGACTTTACTTCGAAGTAGGCCTACTTCAAAGGAGAAATTGGGTATAAGAAGGGCACCCAAACCCACAGACTTTAGAACACTTCTGGAAACAAGAGGAACCTCTGCCTGGAGAAGAGCTGAAGAGCTGAGGAGAAGTGCTGCCCTGCCTGTGACTGTACTTTGTGGAGCTATCCTGCAGTTGCTGCTTCTGCCAGAGTAAGAGGGCAAAGACTGGACTTTGTGTGCCTTCCATCTTGTGAAGAAATCTCCAAGGGCTTGATTTAGAGCTTGCCTCCTGTTGTTTGAAGTCTCAGGGACAACAAAGACTTCTCTCTGCCAGCACCTGGAGTCTCTGGAGAGACTACTGCTCTGACAAGTGGTGTCCTATCCAGTCCCTGGGCCCTTGAAAGGAAAGCTGGTGGAAATCCAAGGAAATCAACTTCGGATGACTTTGGACCGACGCTGCTGCTGAATCCGGTGACGTCGCCTGCACCCAACGCCGTGCCCTTCACTAGAACGCAACGCTCTTCGCAGGCCCGATGCCGCTGCAGCCCCGCTGAAGTCCGCAAATCTGTGGAAGTCACCGCACCACGTCGTGACCGATGCCGCTCGAAGTGCGCAGATTCAACGTTTCGCACCGACGCCGCGATCCCCGACTTCGCGCATCGACTTGTTTTCACTCTTCACCAAAGGTACTGTACTTGGGGGTTTACGCGACTCCGTGTCCGCTGGTGTCGGCTTGTTGGGAACGACTCCGTCACGACGCCGTGTTAACACCTCATCGAAGCATTTTTGTTTCTAAGCGCTATTTTTGAGTTTAATCTTTAAAAAATCATAACTTGACTTGTGTATGTTAGATATTAGTCGTTTTGGTCTTGTTTTGTTTAGATAAATATCTCCTATTTTTCTAAACTGGTGTTGTGTCATTTTGTAGTGTTTTCATTAAGTTACTGTGTGTGTTGGTACAAATACTTTACACCTAGCACTCTGACGTTAAGCCTACTGCTCTGCCAAGCTACCAAGGGGGTAAGCAGGGGTTTGCTCAGGGTGATTCTCTTTTACCCTGACTAGAGTGAGGGTCCTTGCTTGAACACAGGGTAACCTGACTGTCAACCAAAGACCCCATTTCTAACAGTTACCAAAAAGGCGTATTTGGGCAAGTGAACCCTGATCTGGTGTTTGGAGTTAGAGAAAGAGTTGCAGTCGGGTAACTCTCTTTGCAATACCCACTATACACATGGTATTCTCCCAGGTGAGTACACTTCAATTGAGAGTTACCAGGGATAACAGGGATATTTGGGCAAGTGTACACTGGGCTGGTGGTTGAAATTACAGAAAAAGAGCCTCCTGGCCTTAGCATTCAGGCCACTCCCTCTACTTCCCACATTTGCCAAATGGTATCCTCCCAGGTGAGTAAACTCCAACTGAGGGTTACCAAAAAGGGGTATGGTCTAGAGTAATACAAACAGTGCTCCCTGGAGTTGCAGTCAGGTAACTCTCTGTACTACACACACTATCCAAATGATGGGTATAACATATCTGTATGCAGCCGGCATTTAGGTTTGGGCACACATTTACCTGTGGAGACATACCATGAATCCTGGGATTTTTACTGTATATTGAAAGACTTACAGGCCCCTTTGGACCAATGGCATGAGATGGACCTTAGTAGCTGTGATGATAGGTCCAACACTAAAGAATGACAGTGTTTACACTCAGATACTCTGGGTATTGAATGTTGGTGGGGTACATGAACAAGACAGTGGCAAAAGGTGAGCTCTAAGCATGCATGACAATGCATGCATGTGACATTTTTGTGTTGTGACTTACCAGACTCTACTTTCACAGGTATTCCTATCAAGCCCTCAAGATGCAGGATGGCCAATACCTTCTCCTCCCAGAGAAAGAGATGTAATGGGGCACTGGAAGGGCCACCGCCAGTCTTCTTGGCATACAGGTGTTGCCTAGAGGCCAGGGAACAGACCTTGCCTGAGGTCATTCCACCTGTGCCTGATGTCCTCCTTTGTGCACAGGGTGGTGCCTACAGCATTCACTCTGTCAACGATGCTGTCCCACATTTCGATTTTCCTACTGAGATGAGTATGCTAGACATGTGCTCCATTCAATTATGGCTTTACTCTAATGATTTCATCCACCATGACTATTAACTCATCTTCTAAAAAATGGGGACTTTTAGAATGTGACATGGTAGGAACAAAACAAGTGTCAGTGATTTACTAAACGGAAGTGCAAAAGGGTGTCAATGGACAAGTGGGTGCACAGAGTGTTCTATGTGATGGTGAAAAAAGGGCTAATATATGTACTCTGTGGAAAAAAAGACACTCTTGCTTCCGTGTTTTGTATTGGAAATGCAAAGGATTTTAGTCTGTGAAAGGGTGTGTTTTATAATGTCCTTTGCAGGTGTGTCCACCGTGGCAATGTGTGTCAGATGTGTTGTTTTCAACTTCATCCAATGTGCAGTTGTCTATTACTATGCTGACCATGAACAGCCGTAGATCAGACCACCATTGGCTGACCACCTTGAAGGGACCACCATGGCAACTGTGTGCATGTAATATGCTAAGTGGTTGGTCGTGGTGCTGTCGGCGCTGGAGGTTGAAGCTCCTATTTCCAGGCCGACGCACGAAGGCGGTCTGACATTTTTGCTTGGAGGTCATCCGTCCTGTATGTGTAACTCGGAATGAGCAGTCTGAAAGACCACCAACATGATGGTCTTTTCAGGACTGCCAACATGGCGGCCTGGCGGTCCGACCGTCAAACTCGTAATGTGGCATTTAGTCATCCACAAAATTACCAACAAATATTTCCCCATCGTAAATCCAGCCATTTGCCCATTTAAGCCTAATATATATGTAGAAATGGCTTCATGAACCATGTTTATTGTGGCAATGAAACAACAAAAAGAACATACCACTTTCAACACTATTTAAAGGGTAGTAATTTCAAGCCAATCAATGAAGCTGTCCCGAGACGGACAGTCAGGGCATTCTGTAAACAATTTGGCCACATTTATTTAGGCCAGGAGGAAACATGTCATTGTTGTTTCTTTTAGGATCAAACCATAAATTCCGTTGTTTCAGGACCTCTGTGAAATGGACTGGCAGCTTCATACACCACCTCATACTGTGCTTCGTCTCCTCATTGGTAGTGATTTTGGCCAGTCATGTAGGTTAAAAATGTTACACTTGTATTAGACACTTGCTGGAAGATTAGGAGAAAGTAAAGGTCAAATTTCAATTGTGCTGCAGAAAGGTGGAGGACGGGAATCGGAAAATGGATGCATACATGTGGGAAAAATGCCTTACATGGTTCTTAGTGTGTGGTGAGGATGTTTTTGTTCTTGGTTTCCCAAGTAACACTGGCAATAAAAGGTTCGTGTAAAATTACATTTCCATTGAAACAAATTAGATTGGATGACTATTTTTGAGGTTCACAATAAGAATTTTCTTAAATTATGACTTAAATGACTTTAAAATGAGGGCATAATATGGAACGGTCCTGTCAGGGCATCTGAGAATATTCCTCTCAATCACCTTTAAACATGTGCAACTTTTCTCCATTCCCCTTATTTTCCAAGTCCGCCCTGAGTACTAATCATTTCTGTTCTACAACATGGGCAGTTAATTAACTGTGTTCAATATGTGACTTACTTCCTCTATCTCTCCAAAACGAATCTCAACATTAAAATATAAGCATTTTGATTATTAGATTTATGAATTATTCTAATTTGCTAATTCTTTGATGTTACCTTTCTACCTTTTTGCATTTAAACTGCCATGACCCTCCATTGGACCATGTAGTTCTGTGTAACATCATAAAAAACAACTCAGTCAGATCAAATTTATCAGCTAGGTCTACATTGTCCAATGTTTACGGACCACTATTGTGTTACCAAGGCATTTTAGTGTGTGGGTTGCATACATCTAAGTTAGAATCAAAATTGCAGCACTCTTGCATATGTCTGCAACTTGAACAGTATAATGTTCTACCAAACTGCAGGAGTTCAAACTCTGCTTCTCCTTTTGGCCTGGCAGGTTTCACAGGAGAAAAGGAGAGGCAAAGTCTGAGGTCATATTCATTGTAGTATGTTGCAATCACATACCTATATGAGTGCATTAGATATGGCCTCTACTTTTGGAGTCATCGTTCACTTAATCTTCTTAATCACCCCCCCTCTGGGCTCCCAACTAATAAAAATATTCAGAAATGGGGCAAAGAGGTCAATCTGTTTCTATGTATCATTTGGACACATCTGAGGTTTTGGCATTGACTCACTGGAATGCAGGCTTTTGCACCATTCTAGCTATAGTTCCAGTTTCCCAAGTTAGCTGTTTAACATATCATAGGACCCGGAGTGGTATTGGTGTTATGCCTTTGTGAAAAATTGGGTCTCTATTTGGCAGAGATAGGTGCCCTTTCCAAATAGGGGCAACAATCCCAGTCAGGGTACACCGTAAATTAACCTGTGCTCACCCAATGGTAGCTTGGCACAAAGCTGTCAGGCTTAACGTAAGAGACAAATTGTGAAGTATTTGTGCAACACTTAACATATAATAACACAGTAAAAACACCACAAAAAGACTCTACACCCTTTTAGAAAAAGAAATAATATTTTTATGAATAAAGCAAGAACAAAACGACAAAAGTGCAATACGTAGAACAAAAGATATTAATTTCTAAAGAATAAACTGCAATAGAGCGTTAGAAAGCAATAGCGCTAAAAGGTTGCTTGAGTTTGAGCTAGCGTGAGGTAATCCAAAGTTCGGGTCCACTGAGATGGAGGGCAGGACCCACAAATGGCCCACTGAAAAGTACTTTGGATGGAGGGGCCCGTCAGCGTCGAGGAGGTGACGCAAAGGTTATGCGTTGGTTCTGATCCGCACAGTCTAGTAGATGCATTGTTGTCAAGCAGCGCAGTCACTGAAGTAATGTACTCGATGTGCGGTGTTGAGCCCCTTGTGATGAAGGAGATGCATTGTGATTGAGCAATGCAGCCAGCGATGCAAAGGTGCTGCGCCAGGCTGGTGGAGAATCATTGATCATGTGCCACGCAGTCAGCAGTGTGAAGTCCTCATCCTCTGTTGCAGCAGCGATGCATTGGCGTCGAGGGAGGATGCAGTGGTTCCGATTGGTGCAACAGCGTTGATGTGTTGGTTTTTGCAGGAAAACATTTGCAGAGCCCCCTTTCAAGGCCCAGGACTGGATTGATACCACTTGACAGGACAGGAATCACAGCTGGCAGAGTACAGCAGCTGAGCAGGGTTGTAAGAAGTCTTTGATAGCCCTGAGACTTCAGAACAGGAGGCAAGTCAACAAGCCCTTGGAGTCACTTCAGTTTCTTTAGAGGATGTAGAGAGGCACGTCCAGGCCAACACAGCAAAGCAGTTCAGCAGAATAGCAGTCCCTCCTGGCAGCACAGCAGTCCTTCGTCTTGGCAGAATGTCCTCAGATTCAAAGGTGTACTGATTTGGTTGGGTTTGGGGTCCAGTACGTATAACCAGTTGAGCCTTTAATATGGGGGAGACTTCAAAGATAGGCATTTAAAGTGGACAGGGTCCCTGCTCTTCCTTCCCTGGCTCCAGACATTGTACAGGGAGGAATGCAGTTTTTTTGTAGGGACAGAGACAGTCCTATTAGAGCATAAGTGCCAGCTCCTCCCTCCCATCTAGCCAAGGAAGGCCCATCAACTTGGTGATGGGTCCTCGGGATGTAAATGTCACACCCCAGCTCCCCTTGTAAGTAACTTTATAGAGGGAATGCGCAAAGTCCAGCTGTCACCCACCCCAGACATATATTCAGGGACAGGCAGAAGCACAGAACGGTTAAATTAAGAAAATGCCAATTTTCTAAAAGTGGCATTTTCAAATTTGACTTTACCATAAGTTGTAATTTTAAATTGTGACTCCAGAGACACCAAACTCCAAATTTCTATCTTTTACCAATTGGAAATTACACTTAAAATGTGTTTAAAGTTGATCGCAAAGTTATTTGATGGGAGAGATAGCCTTGCAGTAGTGAAAATGAATTTAATAGTTTTTAACTACCAGGACATGTTAAACTTAAAATTACATGTCCAACTTTTTAAATATACTGCACCCTGCCCTTGGGGACAGCTAGGACCTAGCTTTGCGGTGACTTACATGTAAAATAAAGGAAGGTTTGGGCCTAGCAAGTTGGTGCACTTGTCAGGTCGAAATGGCAGTTTACAACTGCACACGCAGGCTCTGCAGCCGCAGGTCCGAGACATGTTTAAAGGGCTACTGTAGTGGGTGGAACAATCAGTGATGCATGTTCACTAGTAGTATTTAATTCACAGGCCCTGGCCACATGTAGTGTACTTTACTAGGGACTTACAAGTAAATTGAATATTCCAAATGTGGATACGCCAATATCACCATGTTTAGAGTTCAGAGCACCTGCACTTTAGCACTGGATAGCAGTGGTAAAGTGTGCAGAATCCTAAAGCCAGCAAAAATGATGTTAGAAGGCAAAAAGTCAGGGGAAGGATGCCAGGTCTAACAGCCGTCCAGCCTATTTTTAGCAACTTTTATATGCATGTGGACTAGGTGTCTTCAAGTGGAAGGCAAGTGGGTGTTGGGCCGGAGTCAGACAGGTTGGAAGATAGAGGTGTTGTGGTCTCAAAAGGATCTCTTTCGCACTCAAGGACAATGTACTGTGGACAAGTTTTGGTTTTATGAACTGCTTTGTCAGGTGTCTCTTGTTTTTTCGCTATCTTGTGGACATTGCCTGCACCATGACAGTTTGGAATGGTTGCTCAGTGTGCCACTGGATTCAAGCCAGCCTGGCTGATGAGTGGGGATACCCTGACACCAGTCCCAGACTGTTTGTTTCTGGTCCAGGGAGGACCTGGCATGGCAGTTAGGGGCACAGGGTCAAGATTGATTTGCATAAGGCTCCGTCCAAACTGGGGTGGCATGGTAACCAAAACATGATGGATTTAACCCGGATCTGTGACTGACGGTGAGTGTTTGAAAAGTCCTATTTGTGGAGGCAGAGGTTTGTCCTGAGAGGATGACTGAGGAGGAGTTAAGCCCTGTCTGAATTACACTTCAAAGGGTCCTGCATGCAGCATACACAAACAAACATGACACCAGGCCTGCCCTTGCCTTTCTCACCCTAGGCAGGTTTGAGCCAGGACAAAGGGAAGGGGAAGAACTGACCAGAACAAGTTAGGTGGTAGGTTAGGGAATTTCCTTACACCTTGGCACTTGGAATTAAAGTGAGACCTTCACAATCTCTCATCAGAATACTCATGGACCTGTGGAAGAGTCACAAGAAGAACTGCCCTGCTACCTGAAGAAGATGGTCTGCCCTGATGAATGAAGAAAGAAGACTGGACCTCCTTGCCTGAACCCAGACTATCCAGTGTGGCTCCAAGGACCATTGCAGTCCGCCTGAACTTGTAACTTTCCCCCAGGCCAGCACGACCAGACAAGCATGTGGGGTGCTTTTTGCTTTTCAAAGATATTTCCATCTAAAACTATAAAAACTCATATCTCCAGTTATACCAATTGGATTTTGTTGTTTTGCTGTCATTTTATTTCATGAAAGTTACTCCATTTTTCAAAATTGGTTTGGGATTTTTCGGATGTTGCATTTTCACTTCATTACTCTCTGTGTGCTTCATAAATACTTTACACATTGCCTCTACGTTAAGCCTCACTGCTTTTGTGCCAAGCTACCAGAAGGTTAAACACAGGGTTATTTAGTGACTTTTGTGGTTCTCCCTGACAAGGATTGTGTTTATTATTTGAGTTTGGCTTCTACCCCTCTCAAATAATAACTCAATTTCTTGCACAAAACTATTAATGTAAACACGTCAAAGATTTAGGGCCTCATTATGAGTTTGGCGGAGGGGATTACTCCATCACAAACGTGACAGATATCCCACCCACCACATTACAAGTTCCATTATATCCTATATTTGTGACAGAGCAACCCCCTCTGCCAAGCTTGTAATGAGTCCCTGTGTAAGGATGTTTATTGATTTATGTGGGGCTTTCCATCTTGTTTTGGGAACAGTACGATAAACTTTATTAAAACACTATAATACAGCAAATCTAGGCTTGTTAAACTTGATTGGGGAATACTCTTCAATTAGTTTTGTCAGGTAGGTGCGAGTTTAGAATCCAATTTTGAAAGAGGGATATTTAAATCTGGGGTGTTCCCTGATTCCACGTTGGTAAAGATGTACCTCACTCAATGAGGGTCTGTTTAAGCAGGTGGGTTGCCATACTTAAATCATTTTATTTGTCTTCGTTTTCTTTCATAAACTACATCATTTGGCAAATTATAGAAAAATATATTGTACATGATCCAACGTAACTGTATACAATTCAAATCAATATTTCACAAAGCATATCTCACTGCTCATTTTGAGCATGCATGCCACTATCTTAGACATCAAACTTATTGCAAAGGGTTGCCATTTTTCTCGCAATGTTAAACTACTCGGTCCACTGTGGAAAAGTGTAATTATTTAAAACATGGAATAGAGTTTTATCAGGATGTCTCTGCACAAAACAGTGCAACTGTTTATTGCATATAAGCTGTCTAACGTTCAAATATATAATTTGTAAGTTTTCTGAGTTAAGGTATGAACTTTAAACAGTACAAGTTGGAAACAGTGAGCAGAGACTGCATCTCTGTTTCTGACTGGTTCTGCCCAACCTTCCTGTATTAACTGGGAAAAATTCTGAGTTATATGTTTGAACTTTAGACACCTCAGGAAATAGGTGCTGGAAGGAAGGGTGTGGTGGGGCTGCAGAACCCCCAAAATAACCATGCCGGAGTTCAGAAGGTGAATGAAAAGTAAAGATTCCTTTAAATGTTCTGTTTTGCTTTAAAAGGAATATGTCAAACTATGTTATCTGACAATGTCCTACTTATTTTTGCAGCGTGGAGATTGGTGCATTTACTTTACTTTCTCTGACTGCAAAGTTAGAAGATTTTCTACAGTTAACCCCTTATGTGCCGCGGACGTAATGGTTACGTCTCGCAGCATAGTGCTCCTGTGCCGAGGACGTAACCATTACGTCCTCGGCATGGAGCCCGGAGGGAGCGCTAACGCCCCAAGGCGGGGTTGGAAGGGGAAGACCTTCCCCTTCCACCCCCACCCCCCTGTAATGACATCAGTGTGCGATTGCGCGCTGACATCATTACCCACTGCCGGTCGCACTGGAAGCCATTTGCTTCCAGTGCGATGAAAGGAGAAACAGGTGAGTTTCTCCTCCTGCGGGTGGGGGGTTTGGGCCAAAGAGGCACCGGGGGAAAGGAAAGGCTTTTCCTTTCCCCCGGTGTCTCTTTGAGCATTCCTGCTGCCCGATCGCATTGCGATCGGTTAGCAGGAATGCCCACTAGACGCCAGGGATTTTTTTGTTTGTTTGTTTTCTGTGCAGTTTGTGTTTCGGGAGTGGCCCCTTGGACAAGGGTCACTCCCATTTGGGGGGCATGTTTGAATGCCCATTTCTGCCCCCCTTGGTGGCAGATCGGCCTAATATTTTTAGGCCGATCTGCCCCCAAGGGGGGGCAGAAGCCACTAGACGCCAGGGATTTTTTTATTTATTTACTCTACAGTGATGTTTGTGTCGGGAGCGGCCCCTTGGGCAAGGGTTGCTCCCATTTGGGGGCATGTTTCAATGGTCATTTCTGCCCCCCTTGGGGGCAGATCGGCCTAATATTTTTAGGCCGATCTGCCTCCAAGGGGGGCAGAAGCCACTAGACGCCAGGGATTTTTTTTATTTATTTACTCTACAGTGATGTGTATGTAGGGAGCGGCCCCTTGGGCAAGGGTCGCTCCCATTTGGGGGCATGTTTGATTGGCCATTTCTGACCCCCTTGGGGGCAGATCGGCCTAATATTTTTAGGCCGATCTGGCCCCAAGTGGGGCAGAAGCCACTAGACACCAGGGATTTATTTGTTTTGTTTTACGTTTTACATTTTTTGCGTTGGGGAGCGTCCCCTTGGGCAAGGGTCGCTCCCTTTTGGGGGCATGTTTATTGTGGCCATTTCTGCCCCCCTTGGGGGTAGATCGGCCTATTATTTTTAGGCTGATCTGCCCCCAAGGGGGTAGAAGCCACTTAGACACCAGGGAGAGTGTCTGATAGTGTGTGTTAGTGGAGGGGGGGCAACCCCTTGGGCAAAGGTTGCCCCCCTTTGGGGGCACATGTACCACAGCCATTTCTGCCCCCCTTGGGGACAGATCGGCCTATTATTTTTAGGCTCATCTGCCCCCAAGGGGGTGCAGAAGCCACTTAGATACCAGGGATGGTGTGTGTGTGTGTTAGTGGATGGGGTCAACCCCTTGGGCAAGGGTCGCCCCCCCCTTTGGGGGCACATGTACCACGGCCATTTCTGCCCCCCTTGGGGACAGATCGGCCTATTATTTTTAGGCTCATCTGCCCCCAAGGGGGGCAGAAGCCACTTAGATACCAGGGATGGTGTGTGTGTGTGTTAGTGGAGGGGGTCAACCCCTTGGGCAAGGGTCGCCCCCTTTGGGGGCACGTGTACCAAGGCCATTTCTGCCCCCCTTGGGGACAGATCGGACTATTATTTTTAGGCTCATCTGCCTCCAAGGGGGGCAGAAACCACTAGAACGCCAGGGATTATTTTTTATATGTTTATTTATGTGGGGGGGCATCCCCTTGTCAAGGGGTACCCCCCCAAGGGGGGCATTGAACTGTTGGCCATTTATGCCCCCCTTGTGGGCAGATGGGCCTATTCTTTTAGGCCCATCTGCAGCCACTTAGACACCAGGGATAGTATGTGTGTGTTAGTGGAGGTGGGGGCGGCCCCTTGGGCAAGGGTCGCCCCCCCTTTGGGGGCACATGTACCCAGGCCATTTGGGGGCATGTTTGAATGGCCATTTCTGCCCCCCTTGGGGGCAGATCGACCTAATATTTTTAGGCTGATGGGGCAGAAGCCACTAGACGCCAGGGATTTTTTTTTTTGTTTTACGTTTTACATTTTTAGCGTTGGGGAGCGGCCCCTTGGGAAAGGGTCGCTCCCTTTTGGGGGCATGTTTATTGTGGCCATTTCTGCCCCCCTTGGGGGCAGATCGGCCTATTATTTTTAGGCTGATATGCCCTCAAGGGGGGCAGAAGCCACTTAGACACCAGGGATAGTGTGTGCGTGTGTTAGTGGAGGGGGGGCGGCCCCTTGGGCAAGGGTCGCCCCCACTTTGGGGGCACATGTACCAAGGCCATTTCTGCCCCCCTTGGGGACATATCAGCCTATTATTTTAAGGCTGATCTGCCCCTCAAGGGGCGCAGAAACCGCTAGAACGCCAGGGATTTTGATAAATATTTTTATTTATGTGGGGGGCATTGAACTGTTGGCCATTTCTGCCCCCCTTGGGCCTATTTTTTTTTAGGCCCATCTGCCCCCAAGGAGCGCAGAAGCCACGTAGGCACCAGGGATAGTGTGTGTGTGTGGTTTGTTTTTTGTTTGGGGGTGGGCCCGTGGGCAAGGGTCGCTCCCCCTGGGGACACACTACTAAAGGTATTTTCTGCCCTCCTTGGGGCAGATAGGCCTATTTTTTTAGGAGGCCCATCTGCCCCTATGGCAGAATCCACCTAGGCACCAATTTCTAAATGCTTGATGGTGGGATGTTTGTCAACTGACGAAGTATTTGCATTTGTGATAATTTTTTTCCTCCTTTTTGTTCTAGTTCAAAGCTTTTGCTTTCTTTGTTGTGGCTCCTTGCGGTTTTGGCGGTGGTTGACCTTCGGTTTGCATAGTTGCATGTTTTAGGTAAGTAAAAACAATTTACTCCAAAGGAGTATTGTTGCCATGCATGAATGACATGTTTGTAGGTGGTGTACTAAATGAAGGCTTGTGTGAAATTGTCCTTAGATTTGTGCACAATGATATTTGTGTTGTCTTATTTCTAATTTACTTTTCTTTCTTTCTTTTTAGTGGGATATCATTGGTGTTTGCTGTGTCTGTGCAGAGTAGTTGCTGGTGATTCAAGCTTTTTCAGGCATGTGAGCGGTATAGTTTTTGAGTTTATAACTCTTACTAATAAAGCTACACTTTATTACTTATCTTACACAGTGCTGGTTATTGGTGGTGCATTTGTCCAGTTAATTTTCGTAGGAAAGATCATGGCTAGCCGCAGGATGACCGCTCAGCAGGTGGTTGGTATGCTTTTTGAGTCATTGTCTGATCATGATTATGAGACGGACTCTGCATCTGAGGCAGAGGAGGAAGTGAGGGATTCTGGCAGTGAAGTTTCTGCCAGAGAGGAATCTTCAGATGAGGAAGCCACACTCAGTGCAGATGAAGGGCCTGTTTCAGAGGAGGACACTGATGTGCCATTAGTGCAGCAACCTGGGGCAGAAAGGTTTCCCATTAGAAGACCTGAACTCTGGGTTGCCCCAAACATGGAGCAGCCAGAGTTGCCTGCCTTTACTGGTCTCCCGGGGTGTAGAGTCAATACTGAGAACTTTTTGCCTGTCAATTTCTTTGAGTTATTTTTGGAAGAGATTGTTGAGCAGACTAATTTGTATGCAGAGCAGTATTTGAGGGACAACGCTACTAGACTTAGGCCGCACTCTAGAGCTGCCCAGTGGATTCCCACAAATTTGGAGGAGACGAAAAGGTTTTTAGGTTTGACTCTTTTAATGGGTTTGATAAGGAAGCCAGCACTGGCTTCTTATTGGTCTACTAGTCCCTTGATGGCAACAGCTATATTTCCTGCAACAATGAGTCGTAATCAGTATTTGCTTCTTCTTAGGATGCTGCATTTTATTGACAATGCAGTAGCCTTGCCACGAGATCACCCTGATTCTGACTGTCTTTTTAAGATTAGGCCTGTCCTTGATCATTTTGTAGATCGTTTTTCAGAGGTCTATGTTCCAGGCAAAGAAATAGCTGTGGACGAGTCTTTGGTCCTCTTCAAGGGTTGTTTGGTTTTTAGGCAGTACATTCCTAGCAAGAGGGCACGATGTGGAATTAAATTGTATATGCTGTCTGAAAGTAGTACAGGATATGTGTATAATTTCCGTGTCTACACTGGTAGGGATTCCAGTATTGACCCCCCTGGTTGTCCTCCCACTTTTGGAGTTACTGAGAAAATTGTGTGGGAACTTGGTAGACGACTGTTCAACAAAGGTCACCATTTGTATGTAGATAATTTTTACACTGGAGTGCAGTTGTTCAAGGAATTGTTTAGAGTGGACACTGTTGCTTGTGGCACAATTCGTTGTAACCGGAAAGGCTATCCAAGGGAGCTTGTCTGTAAAAAACTTGAGAGGGGACAGTGCAGTGCCTTGCGGAATGATGAGCTGCTAGCTTTGGAGTTTTCAGACAGGAGGGATGTCTACATGCTAAGTACCATCCATGATGAGAGTACTTCCCCTGTGACTCTTTGGGGCCAGGTTGCTGAAGTGCGCAAACCTGTGTGCATTTTAGATTATAATAAGCACATGGGAGGTGTAGATAGAGTTGATCAGAGGTTGGAACCTTATACTGCTATTCGTAAGTCTTACGTTTGGAATAAGAAGTTAGCAATTCACCTCTTCCACTTAGCAACTTTTAATGCTTTTATTGTGTTTAAGGATAGGTCTCCAGAGTCAAAGATGACATTTGTGAAATTTCAGGAGTTAGTGATAGAGAGCCTTATTGTGGTGGAACAGGCCAGAGTTCCTAGAGGAGCAGTGGTGGAGGATGTGGCTAGATTGAAAGATCGCCACTTTGCTGAGCACATTCCTCCCACACCCAAAAAAGACTTTCCAGCTAAGAAATGTAGAGTGTGTTTTCGAAGAGGTATCCGGAGGGAGACTTGAATGTACTGCCCAGATTGTCCTTCAAAGCCTGGGCTGTGTGTGGGTGGTTGTTTTAAGAATTACCACACCCAGAAGAATTACTGGGAACAACCATGAGTGTAAACTCATGTCTGTTTTGTATTTTCATGTGTTCAGTTTCATGGTTAGCATTTCTGTCATGTACTTAGTTAGAGCTTTTGTGTTTGTAGTTTTGTAATTATTTCTAATTAGATAGGGGTTTCTTTGTTTAAAAAAAAAAAAAAAGTGATGCCATTGTGTGTGGAGTGGGGCTTGGCTGAGGGTGTACATAGTGTACATATTAACTTGCTGTTGGCTACTGCAACACACTGCCAGACAAACACCAGCCACACACTCCCATCAGCTGGTGTTACTGTTGTATCAGGCATGTGGGCGTATGTAAGTGATGGGCCCTTGAGTGGCGCTGTCTGTCGATGCGAGTGTTGTAATGTGCTGGGCCCGTGGCTGGCGGCGTGAATGGTCTTGTGCGTGTCATGTATGAAAGGTGTGTAAACGGTCTGTAAAGCGGTTGGTGCCTTGCCGTGGCTTTACAGCTCACGAGCTGTGGGTCAATGGTTCAGTTTTTTGGCCTATCAGTTATTAACAGTGCATTTAATTTTTGTGAAATCTCTTGTTAATAAAATTTGTTCCACTGAACCATCACTCACCCTCGTTCGAAATCCAACCAGTATGTGTGGTACAAATGACAAAACCTGCTCCGCTTTAATCAGGCGTCGCAGCACACTTGAGACACGATAGGTGTCTCGGATGGGACCCCAATGATGAAGCATGCCACCAACTTGGTTGGTGGGTGAGGGGTCTTTTTCACATAACCTAAGTGCATTTCTTTTTCACAATTTTACTGTTTGGCACGTCACAGACGTATGTGGGCACATAAAAATGATATATTACAAAACTACCTGTTTGGGGGTGAGAGGGCACCTATGTTTTTGGTCCTGGGTGCATCCTTCATCTAGGGAAACCTACCAAACCCAGACATTTTTTAAACTACACACCCCAAGGAGTCCAGGGAGGTGTGGCTTGCGTGGATCCCCCAACATTTTCTTACCCAGACTCCTCTGCAAACCTCAAAATTTGCTTAAAAAAGCATATTTTCCTGACTTTCATTTGTACGATCACCGCTCCAGCACAAAATTCCTACTCCCCTGCATTCCCCTCAGTCTCCCTACTAAAATGACACCTCACTTGTGTAGGTCCCCAAAGCAGAGTCAGCCTAAAGATGTATAAAAGAAGAATATGTTCTTATCAACACGCTGTGCTATCTCTACAAGTTTTTTTAAATTCTGTTGCAGGCACCTGGTCCACCCACACAAGTGAGGTATCATTTTTATCGGGAGACTTGGGGGAACGCTGGGTGGAAGGAAATGTGTGGCTCCTCTCGGATTCCAGAACTTTCTGTCACCGAAATGTGAGGAAAATGTGTTTTTTAGCCACATTTTGAGGTTTGCAAAGGATTCTGGGTAACAGAACCTGGTCAGAGCCCCACAAGTCACCCCATCTTGGATTCCCCTAGGTCTCTATCTTAAAAAAATTCACAGGTTTGGTAGTTTTCCCTAGGTGCCGGCTGAGCTAGAGGCCAAAATCTACAGGTAGGCACTTTGCAAAAAACACCTCTGTTTTCTGTCAAAAAATGGGATGTGTCCACGTTGTGTTTTGGGGCATTTCCTGTCGCGGGCGCTAGGCCTACCCACACAAGTGAGGTATCATTTTTATCGGGAGACTTGGGGGAACATAGAATAGCAAAACAAGTGTTATTGCCCCTTGTCTTTCTCTACATTTTTTCCTTCCAAATATAAGAGAGTGTGTAAAAAAGACGTCTATTTGAGAAATGCCCTGTAATTCACATGCTAGTATGGGCACCCCAGAATTCAGAGATGTGCAAATAACCACTGCTCCTCAACACCTTATCTTGTTCCCATTTTGGAACTAAAAAGGTTTTCTTCATAGCTATTTTTTACTCTTTATATTTCAGCAAATGAATTGCTGTATACCCTGTATAGAATGAAAACCCACTGCAGGGTGCAGCTCATTTATTGGCTCTGGGTACCTAGAGTTCTTGATGTACCTACAAGTCCTATATATCCCCGCAACCACAAGAGTCCAGCAGACGTAACGGTATATTGTTTTAAAAAATCTGACATTGCAGGAAAAAGTTACAGAGTAAAATGTAAAGAAAAATTGCATTTTTTTACCTCAATTTCAAATTTCTTTTTTTTTCAGTTGTTATTTTCTGTAGGAAACCCTTGTAGGATGTACAGAAATTACCCCTTGCTGAATTCAGAATTTTGTCTACATTTCAAAAATGTTTCGGTTACTGAGATCCAGCATTGGTTTCACACCCATTTCTGTCATTGACTGGAAGGAGGCTGAAAGCACCAATAATTGTAAAAATGAGGTATGTCCCAGTAAAATGCCAAAATTGTGTTGAAAAATTAGGTTTTCTGATTCAAGTCTGCCTGTTCCTGAAAGCTGGGAAGCTGGTGATTTTAGCGCCGCAAACCCTTTGTTGATGCCATTTTCAAGGAAAAAACCACAAGCCTTCTTTTGCAGCCCCTTTTTCCCATTTTTGTGAAAAAAACTAAATTTTCACTGTATTTTGTCTAATTTCTTGGCCTCCTTCTGGGGAACCCACAAAGTCTGGGTACCTCTAGGATCCCTAGGATGTTGGAAAAAAAGGACGCAAATTTGGCGTGGGTAGCTTATGTGAAAAAAAGTTATGAGGGCCTAAGCGCGAACTGCCCCAAATAGCCACAAAAAGGCTCGGCACAGGAGGGGGAAAAGGCCTGGCAGCGAAGGGGTTATCAATGCAAAAAGTTGCTGTAGTACAGGGATTGCGAAAGGAAAGGCTTTAGGATGTGAGTTGCTTTTCTAACATTCAATTAAAACACAAACATAATTCTGAAGTGTGACGAAACAAAGAATTTATTCAAAACAAATCAAGATGCTTAAGTTGGTGGTATGTCAATATAAACAAATTTGCAGAAACCTGATTTCCACACATTATTGTTTATGCAGGACATCAGTGCAATTTTTTATGCCCATTTCAAGGGAAATGTTTGTCTGTAAATGACAGTGTACTTTCACACAATGCTTTAGTAATATATTTGTGAAAGTGTGCTCCAAACTGCACCACTGATCCAATACTGTACCCTTACAACTCTTCTGCTGAATGGACGTGGCTCATTCGCTACACTTGTCCTCAGTGTGATGCTTGGATTTTTCACAATCTCTTTTAACTTTAGTGATGTAATATTGATGTCACCACCCTCACTCTGAAAATTGTTCCAGCACCACTACCTCACTAAGTGTAACAAAAACAGGTGCCATCATGATGCAGCCCCTCATCTACTAATATGGTTGAGGTTGTAAAGCCTATGCTTTACAAACCTGCGGGCTTTGCAATATGCAAGGTGCAAACTTGTGCTAAAAGTGTTTAAAAAAATCCCATTTTACTTACACATCACAATCATATGAATCAATGTTTGGGCACTCAACTGCAAACCACAGATTGTAAACCAAAATCTAAAAGTCTTGGGGCTTTCATGCAACGCAGGGCAGCAAGCAAAGTTGATGTGCTGAGTTGTATGAAAGGGAGAGAACAGAAATGCTCACGATTTCCAAAGCTATGGAGTATTTCTTCTCTCTCTCTGGCCGGCGCAGTGTGTGCAGCACAGTATCAATGCAGGTGAACTTGCATCACTGTGCAAGGGTACCTGTGTAACATGCAGGATTGTTTTTATGTATGAAGCGGTGCCTTCCTGTACAAAATCAATACTTACAGGCATTTTCCTCTTTCTATATGTGCTTCAGAATGCAGCACATGTGGAAAGAGAAAATAATGAGGAGAAATAAAGACCTTTCTCCTCGTTATGCCTCACAGGGGAAGGTGTAGCATTTTGATGCATTCTCAGTTTTACTAGCTGTAGTAAATCTGGGAATGCACCAAAATCTATGGATGCATGCATGGGAGCATCCATGATACGCCTATGGAATGCCTCCCAGCTTGAAATGTGATGTAACACAGTGCAAGCAGATGTTTTGCAAAATCTGTGAAGTATTTTGTTGAATAAATATATTAATGAACAAAATGTGCACTATATTTATAGTTCTCTTCATTGCATGATACAATGAACAAGTAGTATAAGTATTTCTCTCACTTGCTGCCAAACTACATTAATTGCACTGGGTCTGCTGCAGTTTTGAATCAATATTTATGCAATGTCACTACAAATCGATTGAGGTTGTAGTGACATTTGCTTTGACAAATGGATTTAAAATGTCATATCAAGAGGCTTCACTACATCAGAACCTCAAGTGGATTGTCTGCTTCCTCAAAGGAAGAACCCAGAGAATACACCTACCACCTTTCACCTAGGAACCCAAGGACATCCCCTGCGGCATCCCTCAAGGCCTGTCCCTCACCCCACACTATTGAACATCCACATGACCTTGGCCAACATCGCCAGATCACATGGAATGAACAGCATATCCTACATAGACAACACCCTGCTGATCCTCTCACTATTTGAAGACCCTTCCACCATCAAGGCCAACTTCCACAAGTGCATGACAAGCATTGCCGACTGGATGTAAGACAACTGCCTAAAACTAAATAAGGACAAAACAGAAGTGCTGATCTTCAGGAACAACACCTCCCTGTGGAGTGACTGTTGGGTTGCCCAGCACTGAATCCATAAGACCATGCACACAACCTTGGCATCATCCTGGACTACATGCTCACCTTGAAAAAAACTGAATAATGCAGTTTCTTCCACCTGCATTCTCACTCTTCGCATGCTCCTTAAGATCTTCAAATGGCTCCCTTTCAATACCAGACAATCCGTCACTCAAACCCAGCTACCAGCCGTCTGGACTATGGCAATGCACTCTACGCAGGAATTAGCATACACCTCCTGAAGAGACTGCAAACAATACAGAACACAGAAACCAGACTCATCCTCACTCACCAGACAGACCAACATCACCCCCCCACCTTATGAACCTCCACTGGCTACTTATTCAGTAGAGATGTCAATCCAAGATTTTGAGCCACACCTATAAAGCCCTTCACAATCAAGGACACGCATACCTCAACCACTGCCTCAACTTCCACCAACCCTCCAGCACCTGTGCTTTGCCTTCCTCTCCCTTGTGCACACCCCCACATCCTCTATAGTAGCAGTGAAGGACACTACTTCATCTACCTTGCGGCAAAATCCTGGAACCACCTCCCCCTTCACCTGCAGACCCCATCCTCACTGCTAGAAATCAGGAAAGGACTCAAAACCATTGCTGTCCAACTGAACCCCCCACAGCTTACTCTCAGCACCGAAAGAACCCTCTTGTATGAAAATCTGTACTCTATAAATCCATATTCATTGATATTTACACTGGTCGATTTGCATACGTATCATTTTTGCACTTTTCAGGCAGTATACATGTCAGTGCAAAAACACTGACATCATTGCAATATATGTGGTACAGTTTTTGGAGAAAAAGAGAAAGTGATAGTTGTTGGAGAAAGCATAGGATGTGCGCCGAATACCATGGAATATTAACTCCTCTGGGTTAGTGGTATATTGCTTGCAGTATCAGCCCTGTGGAAACATAAATGACAAGTTTTCGTATTTCAGCGTTATATGCAATTCATAATTGTGATGCAAGCCAATTAATGTGTAACCAAAGACTTCCCCATAATTCTGTGTACACCCTGGGTCTCATTTACAATATTAATAACCTGCAAATGTACAACCTTGTTGCAGATTTCAAAAACTGAGGAATTCACAAAGATTTTCAAGAGTATGCCTGGACAACTGAGACTGTTGAAGGTTTACAGAAGTACTCATGCAAATATTTTGCAATGTTTGCCTTATTATCACTCAAGAGCTTTCTTTGCACACAATTGCACAGTTTGCAATTGAATATGAGGAAACGTCATTGCATTTGTGCAATTGCACTATTTCCCCCACTTTTTCTTTAGAGGGAAAATTTCTTTAGAGATACCCAACCCCCTTCTCCCGCTGCAGTTTGGAGGTCTTCTACTCAATTTTCCACCCACAAAAAACATGCATTGCTGCCCTTGACAGGAATACATTTCCTACCAATTGCAGGATGGGAACAGGATGGAAAAATCTTTCCGAATAGCTGCAAACTTTGGGTGCTCCCTAACTCTCCAGGGCATCCCCCACCCTGGAAGTCCCAACCCTGACATTGGTATAGGATTTACACACATACTATTACACCATTTTGGGTTAATAGTTTCCACGGATAAAGATTTTAGTGGAAATTACCCTTTAGTGAACTCCTTTTATTCATAAATCAAACCATTGAATTGCGCTAACATACACAAATGGCTTGGGGAACCAAGACCACTGTGAGCATGCTTTAATGTTACTGTTGTTGTAATTTATTCAATACCAATCTAAACAAACATTAAATCAATATATTACATTTGTTAACCTATTGTAATCTTTAGAAAACATTAGTCATTGGGAAGTTATAGTTCTTTACTAAGTAGAGTACAGTTTTCTACAGTGTACTGTTACATAAACAATTGATATTCCCCTGAAAAACTCCAGTTGATGGGATATAGCCTAGGAAACCACTGGTAATGGACACTTCTGGCAAGCAAAACAACCATTACTCACCCCAAAATAAAACAGTTCTTTTGCCTCATGCAGGATGTCACAGATAACATCACAAATGACAGTTCCAGTGTGGTTAAACATAACATTGCATATCACATCACCATTGTCTGGAAGCAGTGAATGACCTCACATGAGGCCCATCTTGCGCATGAAGTGTTATTCAGCCAAGAGCCTATGTTTGGTTGACCAGCCTGCTCAGAGTTCGGTGCTGAGCCTCTGGAGAAGCCTACCACTTAGGTCCTGCACTCAGACACCTTGTTCCGCCACCAACAGGAAATGGAAACCAACCAGGCTCGAGATACCTGGAGCAGGGTCAGGCCTGAAAGTAAGCTTCCTCCTCTAGAGCTTAGTAGATAGGAGATTCAGGTGTGTCAGGTGAGCTCTGGATGCATTAAAAAGTATTCCAATACTCAAATCCCTTTCTCCCAAGGCTAATTATACTCATAATTTAGCTCATGTTAAGAATTATGTGATATGGTAACTGTAACTAGCAAATTATAGTTTTACAAGTAAGTCCTAGCTAAGTAATTTTGTATTTTATCAATATTTCCCTGCAACTGATTTTTTATGGTCAAACGTCTAGTTCTAATTGATACTTCTGGTTCCTCTCATAAGGAAGCCCTCCACTACTTCTCCATGGGGACTTATATGAAGCCAACGTCCTTTGTCATGAAAATAACTTTTTTTAGCAGAGTTTTAATGACCAGTTGAAGTGAAGCATTTCATGGTTCTTCCCAGGCTTTAATGAATCCTTCTACATTCTGGCACCAGTGTGACAAGGCTAGACCTTTACAGTAGAGAGCCCTAAATCATTGGTAAATTTGTCTAAGAGTATGACAAGGAAATTCCCATTCAATCACTACCTACTTATCTTGCTTAGTACTGCCTGCGCTTTCTGATAAAATCAATCTCAAGAAGCACTATTACTTAAAAATGGTGGTAGAAAGTCCAGCTAAGAATCACTCCTTGGGCTTCTGATATAGACCAATCTGATAAGCCTGTCCCCTACTTAAGGACACTGATGAAGGAACACTCCTGAGGCTTTCATGTCTCAGGAAGATCTTAGAGATAGAACCTACATTATAAAATTGGAGGCACACATCTTTTGTACCCTCAACTCAACATATCAGGGGTAATATCCTTAGATTGGTACTTCAGCTCATCATCAGTGTCCAGAGACTGAACACTTGCCGAGCAGTTCAAAACTTCCAGGTTGGTAAATGGTCAAAACCATTAAAGGTGCCACACTCTGTATGTGCAATGTCAGGGTCTAACTGGTTCACTTCCCCTGTTAACTGTCTCTCTGACAGTACAGGTTGCGCCACACTCCAAACGGAGAAGTGGCCATAGTATCATATTAGCATATGAAATCACTTTCTCATTAGTTTGTCCACTAAATGTTGCACCTGCTTTTTAGTCATTATTCTCCTCCTGTGCCTCTGAACTCTAATATGAGGGGTCAGGTTCCAGAAAGACTCTCTACAGAGCTGCCTGTGTACTCACACTCATATGTCTTCCTCCTGCCTGTAGTCGTTAAATCTAAGGGAGCAGTCTAAGAGTAGGCTAAGGCAAACTTTGTCTGGGCAATACCCCTTCCAGTCTATGACAATGACAATATGGTGGTCAATCATCTCCTTGGACATTCCTAAACTGGTAGATTTGCAAATTTATGCGCTGCTCTTCGAGAACTGGCAATCCACTCCTGAGGTCTGACTGGCACAGGTTGGTAAGTGCATTAGTGCAATATCCAGTGACACCTCCAAAGAGTATTTCTAAAAACGCTCATTAATAAATGGCCCAGCATCTGTATTCACCACCTACCCGGGGAGACAAAGACATACTCTGCATCGGTTTGAAAAAACTTCCTTCATGTTCTTGTACTGTATACACTATGTAGTGTTAAGTGTTTCTATGCATTTCTTACCTGTGCAGGAAATCCCCCTAAAAGCGCATGATCCCTTGGGCACCTCCTCTGAATGATGCCCTGAATAATCCAACTCAAAGGTCAATAGTTTTGCAAACTATATTTAGGTCACAATATTTCTGTTAGACAGTATTTTGTTAGTAATATTCTGACATACAAACCACTGTCAGTCAAACAGAGTTGCACGTCCTCCTTAGCCTGTTAGGATCTGGACAGCACCTACTGGCACTCTACTCACCAAAACGTGATTGTTAAAAATAGCACAGGATATTAATCCCTCCATTGTCTTCGGCTTGTTGTGGAGTCTGACTAACAAAATACGTAGCTTTCATTTATTCCATAAAAACATATTAATAAATTATTGGCAGATTTAAAAAAATGTAAGTGGTAGTGTGACAGATAGAATGTATAAATATAAAATAATGATTGGTAGCATCACCATTTTAACTGTAGCTAATCTGCCCCACTATGTCAGATATAAAGGGGACAAACTGTCGGACACATTCAATTTTAACCTCGTTGAGATTGGTTTTAATAGTTTCTTTAATGGTATTGTAATGTAAGATACCTAAACATTTGATACTTTTGGAATTCCAAGTGAATCCTGTATCTTTAAAAATGTCAGTAAGACAGACTTTTTTATCGGCATGACTTCTGATTTTTCTATATTAAGTTTAGATCCTGATACTGCCGAAGATACATTTAATAAGCAAACACAATTGGAGATTGTGGTTTCCAGATCTGATATGAATAGCAAAATATAATTTGTTTATGCCGTAAATTTAACCTCAATGTCTTTGTTTTTAAAACGGGAGAAGCTGGAGATCTGCGGAGTTTTCCTAAGAAAGTCTCTAGGGATGAAATAAATAAAAGCGGAGACAATAGGCAACCCTGTCTGGTACCTCTAGTAGAGGAAAATAAAGTGACTACTTGCCATTAACGAAAATAGAAGTAAAAGGTGCAAAGTGTAATATTCGAATATATTAAAGGAAATGGGGGCTACATCACTCTGCCTCCCCTCTCGAACACATTAGGTCCTCCTTCTCTGTCACCACCTGTGACTCAACAACTGTCTGGAGTCAGCTGCAGCGTGCACAACTCACGCCGTTTTCAATTAGGGATGCAGTTCACATTTCCCAGCCCCTTAAGTTCTCCTTCTCACCAATACTAACTCATTCTATTTCCATGGCCACTCCCTTACTCACTAGCTCTAAGTACCCCTAAGAAATGTTTGCTCAAACCCTAATATGGTACAAAAACACATAAAATAGAACAATTGAGTTCTCTCATGGAAAGAAAGGCTAGATAAAGGGTTTATAACCATAGTTCATATATTCTCTGATGGGACCCTTTTTGAATTTCAGCAGAACTACTGCGTATCCTCTTATTATGTTGCTTACTATCAACACTTAAAAAACATTATTCTTCAACTTTCTTTAAAAAAAAATTATAACCAAGTTCATTTCATTTTGAAATGGAAAACAAAAGAACAACAAGGTGACAGTGAGTGCTAACAAGCACAAATACATGAGACGGATCTGTACATTACTTAGAATTGATAACATTTTCCCTCTTCCCAGCCCAGGAACAGTTATAGTGCTTAGAAATTCAACCCACGGTGCACACGCCATTTCCCCCAAATTGCCTCATGTTTCTGAGGGCAGCCACGTGCCTCATAAATTGGGTTTTCTACTTGAGAGTACCAGTCTAACCTGGTTCGCTATCTCGAAAGCGATGGCGTCGCCGGACTTCTCCAAAGTTGCGCAGTGTCCCTTTTTTCCATTAGGCATGCCAGTCCAATCAATACCCGTTCCATTCATGTCCCTCCCAACTCCTTCAGAAGGCCTGGCAGCACCACACTCGCAGTCAATTCAATCAAACGCCCTGGACCCCAGAAATCTCCTGTTCCACCCCCATGCAGAAGGTGTGCACCCTGGACAGTCCCAGGCAACATGAAGTAGGTGTGCCTCGTGGTGGCCACATCTCAAGCCGCCTGAGGAGGTCATCAGGTGCATGTGTCTCAGGTACAGTGGGGGCAAGTATGTCATGTGGAAATAATTGATCTGCACCATCCTCAGTCTTGCCGATATCACAAATTCTCAGGGTACAAGGTATGCCTCCCTCCAGTCATCCTCATCTAATTCTCCCATCCAAATTGCCCACCTGTACCGCAGCTTGGCAAACCCATCTGGGGTGTTGGTCAGAAGAGAGCAATAGATCCATGTGATGGCATCCTTCGCCAAGCATCCCATTAGAAGTTTTACCTCAAGAGGGCTATAATCAATGGGGACAAATTCAGTGGCAAGTGAGCTCTCAGGGCGTGGCACATCTGGAGAAAACAGAAAAACTGGGTGTTAGCCAAGGCATAATGATCTTCCAGCTGCTGGAATGACATCAGCCCCTCGCCACTGTGTACGTCTCCCAAATAGGTAATCCCAATGTTGTCCCACTGCCGAAAACCCTCCAATTCGGATACTTACCACAGCCATTTGCCCTGCCATAAAGGTGTCAGCTTAGTGAGATGACGCTCCCACCGTGTCAGCCACAAGGCCGCCCTCCAACACCCCACTGTCACCTATGCGCATCCAGAGACGGCCTGGGGGACCGGCCTGCCATACACCAGTCCCAACAGGCCATCAAATCCAATGCGGTGGGGCTCTAGCCGATAGGCCCGGTCATCCCATCCACCAGTAAACCACTAATTAATCGGGACCAATTGGGCCATCAATTAATTGATGTAGAGGTCTGGCACTCCCATCCCACCCTCATATGGAGATTTCCGTGCAGAACCAACGGCCACGCCATGTTGCCCTCCAGCCTATATAAAGGAGGTAAGCTTGGAAGTAAGGGATCGGAATAAGGCCTGGGGCACCAAATTAGTGAAGATTGTCAGGACATACAGATAGCGGGGAGACAGATCATCTTGAAAAGGCTGTTACGATCCAGAGGGTTCAAGGGCAGATGGTGCCATCGGGCCAGGTCCTCACCCAAAGCACGGACCAAGGGTTGAAACTTTAATTCCCAGACCAGCACTGGGATCATGGAGAGATGGATTCCCAGGTATTTGAAAGCATTGTGCTTTTCCGGGATAGTTTGGACAACATTTGCTTCCCCCTGCTTGGCCCTGCATCTCCACCAACAGCGACTTCCCGGGGTTCAAGTGCAGCCCCACGGCCTCTCCATACAATGTCAGGAGCTCAAGGCATTGAGGACTGGAACTACGAGGCCTCCCCAGGAACACCAGGATGTCATCTGCATATAGGGATACACGGTCCTTGCAGCCAATCCCCCACCTCCACCCTTTAATGAGCAGATCATCCCGAAGGAGGCACGCCAGTGGCTCAACGGCCAGGGCGAATAGTAGGAGCAAGAGAGGGCAGCTCTGACATGTTCCCCACCTGATCGTAAAGGGGTCCAATAAAATACTGTTGCCCTGCATTTGTGCCGATGGGTCATGATAAAGAAGGCGGACCATCCTTCTGAACTTCGGGCCAAAGCCCATGCGATTCAGGACCTCCTCTAGGAAGTTCCATGCCAAGGTGACAAAGGCCTTGTGGAAGTCTATCAAGAGGAGTGCCAAGTCGCCTGCCAGTCTCCCTGCCTGGAAGACCACCACTTGAACCCATCGCAGACAATGACTCATGCTCCTACCCTGCATGAAGCCACACTCATTAGGACCAGAGAAGGCAGTGTGCGGGCCAAGCGAGTGGCCAAAGACTTTTGCAAATATCTTAATGCCTGATTTAATAAGGGAAATAGGTTGATAGGATGAACATTGGTCGCGGGGCAATTCGCCCTTGGGTATAACCACAATCGTGGCACAATCAAGGCCGGGGGTAAATGCGCTTCATTGGTCACCTTTTTATATGCATTCACCAAGTGAAGCACCAAGTGCTCATGGAATTTTTTAGTAGTATTTGATGGGAAATCCATCAGGGCCTGGAGTTTTACCAGACTGAATTGTCAATATGGTGCCTTCCATCTCCTCCTCTGTCAAGGGCAGGTCCAGCTCAGCGGCCAAGGACACTGGTATTGAGGGCAGTGGAATCTCCCACTGGATGGGGTTTTGTTCTGCAGTGGGCTGGGGGACCTATGTGTAGAGGTCCTCATAGTAAGAGGGAAAAGTACGTGCAACCTCTGTCAGGTCCTCCCGTGGAACACCGGTCTGGTCCCTGATGAGGGGTACCACCCAGATCGAGGCATCTCAAGTCACCAGCCACATAAAGTAATTTTCCAGTCTTGTCCCCCAACTCATATATATTCTCCAGATCGAGGCTTGCCAGCACTGCTTAGCCTCCACTAGGGATACCTGCTCAATCTCTGCCCTCAAAAGTGCTAGCTGTTTTTCAATCCCTTCCTCACCGGTCTGTTGGGCTCGACACTCTCCAGGTCCATCAGCTTGCCCTCCAGCTTGGTTACCCACTTGGTTTGCTGGGCCTCCCGTCCCCTAACGTACCCCTTGATAACACCTCTCAGTGAGGGTTTGCTAGCTGCCCATAGGGTCCCCGCCAAGGTCACGACCTGTCATTCTCCTTAAAGTAGTGCCCGATTTGTTGATCACTTAAAGTCAGCACATTTAGGGTCCCTCAGGTACCATGCACTAAAACACCACATCAGCCTTCAGGTCTGCACAGGAGTACCCTAGCCCATCAGGACCGGCACATGATCCAAGATCCTGCGGGCAAGAATTTGCACCAAAGTCAAAGCCAAGACATCCACTGCCGATAGCCACATCAAGCCTATCCATGCCTCTGTTTTGTGATCCTCCGACTGATGAGTGAATGCCAGCTTCTGTGGGTGCCACAACCTCCATGCATCACACAGGCCCAACGAATCTGCCCATGCCGAGAAGCACGATGACCAAACTCATCTGCCTGGACGGGGATTAGCTGTGGTCTCTTGGGTCAGGTCCGGGCCGTGTTGAAGTCCCCCCTCATGATTGGGGAACCTTGCGGGCGTGAGAGCAGCAAATTATGTAGCCTTGCCAATGTGGATCGAAGAAGCTGCGAAGAGGCATAGCACGAAATTAGGTTAACCTGCCTGCCAGTCAGGTGGCTCTCCACTCTGACGTTCCTTTCCAGGTGATCGGTATTGACCCCGGCTACCAGAAGGTGGAGCATGAGGGCCACTCCCCCAGGGCCTCTAGAAAACCTGGTGTAGTACACCGGGTTGTATCCAAAGGGCCTAAGAAACATACACTGGGTCCCGGCTAGATGGGTCTCCTGCAGGAGGACAATCTCCGAACGGTACCTCCTGATGTATCATAGGACAGTGGATCTCTTAATATGGTCTAACAGACAATCAGCATTCCAAGACAGCATCGTGAACATAGCTCTAGTGTATTGGTTAGTACTAAGCGCAGCCAATGCCCCACAAACAGCCTGTTCGGCCACGCGCATGGGCCACCCAAGGCGCCCAAGGATTACATATCCACATACATAGCACTCACTGTGAACGAGTCAAACCTGAAAAGGAAATAGGTAATGGAACAAGAACAGCACCATGCAACACCCCAAAATCCCCCCAACACCCTCCACCACATACTTCTCCCCTTGAAGCATCTGTGGCCCTTCCCCAACACATTTACAAACCAGTAAAGTAGAATGATTAGTTTTGAGGGTCCTCACAATCTAGCTGTGCCTTAATTACGGATGTGCCACTTGACCATAGGTATTAAGGTAATGAAAAGCAATTTCATTCAAGGCCACAGCCCTCCCCAGGCTCAGCATCACGGCAGCTGCCAGGCACTACTAACCAGGACCCGGACACAGGGCCTCCACCACACCAGGCTAAATCCAAGGGGCTGAGGACCCCCTCCATCGACACAAACATGGGGGCGTAGTCAACAAAGCAGTGTCCAGATCATTCGTCTCTTGCAGCTCATGAACAGGCAGAGCCCCAGCACCCTACTTTCGCTCTCCGACCGCCACACACGACCTTCTTGACCGGGACCACTTCCTCTATGTTCGGGCCGGGAGGGGGGCCTCACAAGGATCCTCAGCCACCATTTCAGTTCCTCCCCTCTGTGTCATTGACCTCAGGGCCTGTTTCTCTGCCACCCACTTCTATGCCAACTCAGGAGTATCGAAAAAGTAGGTAGTGGATAGAAAAATCACTTTTGGGCAGGTGGGGAAAAGAAGCATGTAGCGAAGGTTAAGCGTTCAAAGTTTCCTTTTATCTGCCTCAAAGGAACTGCGCTTTGGCTGCACTGCCCTGGAGTAGTCTGGAAAAATCAGGATTTTGGAGTTCTGGTATCAAATGGCCGCCTGGGCCCTGGCCTCCCGCAGGATAGCATCCCGGTCTCTAAAATACAGGATCTGTAGAATGATCAGCCTGAGAGGAGCGCCGACCGGCATCCGAGGTGCCAAATTGCGATGTGCACGTTCTACAAAGAAAGTGGCGGACAGTCTCCCTGCCAGCACCCTGGTGCGGAACCACCCCTCAAGTGCCACAACCAGGTCAGGGGCATCCAAGGCCTCCGGCAGGCCCACCAGTCGCAAGTTGTTGCACCTAGCCCGGTTTTCAGCATCTTCTGCTCGCTCCTGTAGGTCAACCATCGACAACGTGAGGTTTGAGACCTAGTGCTTGAGGAGTGCCACATCATCTTCAGCCACTGAGATGTGCTTTTCAGCCTCGGTCACCCTCCCCGCCACTACTCGCAGGTCCTGTTGGATCAATGAGAGATCTATGCAAAATGTTGAACACTTTGTGCTCCACGGCCGCCCGTGAGTCCTAGATCACCTTAAGGATGGCCCCAAGATCCCGCCGAAACGCCTCTGGCCCCGGGGAGGAGCCAGTCGCTACAACTTCCCCCTCCGCCGCAGGAGCAGGGAGCGTGTATTGGTCCATTGTCATCTGGGCCTGCACGGGCAGTGGCTGTTTGCTGTGACCCATGGCGGTTCAAACAAGCACCCCAACCACAGGGGTGGGAGGGGAACAGGTCCAGAGGCGACCCCCAATCATCTGCTGTCATCGCTGTATCCAGGGGACCACAATCCGTTGCTCCATCCTCCACTTGGTCAGTGGGGGAGTGTAGGGTGGGCTCTCACGGCACCGCAAATCAATCTTCAATGCCCCCCTCAAATCGTCCTACCTCCCACAACCCATCAACCACACGTCTCAAAAGTCCCTCAACCTACCTCCCTGCGCCTCAGGGCTTCTCAGAGGGTGTCCACCGGCACCCAGCTGCCTCCCATGTTCCGTTCTCCACACCACTGTCTGTGGGGGGGTCATGGGACCAGCCTCATCCACCTATCCCAACCGGGGAAGACCCCAGCACTAGCCCGGTCTCCTCCACCACCAGAGCCCCCCTCCAACCACTCCTCCCTACCTCCAGGCCACCGCAGGTCTGTCTTCCTCACCTGCTCCCTACCATCCTCAGGGGTGAAGAAGGAAAGCCGGGGCCGCCACGCAGGCACCCAAGGTCCACGAACACCCGGGCGCGCACTACACACCAATCACCATTTCAAGGCAAGGCAGGCACTGCAGACAGGCATGCCGCACCAACTTCCACCTCCTGCAGCCGGGTCCGCTGTATGCCTCCAACCGCTGCCACAGTGCAGGGGGCCTCTGCCCTGGCAGTCTTCAAGACCGGGATCCGTTCACACGGCACCTGCAATAAACAGGTTAGGCGGGCAACTCAGTAGGTGCGTTACGCCAGAAAAATCCTTATTTTTGTGACTCTGTTTTGGGTGGCAGCTGGGTCTGTCTTGTACCCCGGCTCTCACCATTGCTCCGATGGCCCCCTGGATCTTTGGGAGCCACCTTGGTCAGGTAGGATTAGGGCGGATTCGTGGCAGGTTGTGAAGCCCCACTAGAATGCGGCCACCATGTTGGCTTGCCAACCCACGCACTCTCCTTCAACCTTTTTCACAATCCTTACTTCCACATTCCAAAACACAATCCTCTCCTTCTCCTAATGACTTTTCCTCCTAAGTGAGGGCATCCTTCATCTATAAACTCTAAATAAGCCCTTGAATCAAAGACCAAAGTCAACTATTGAACTACAATGGGAAGTTGACTTCCACCAAGCTCTCCCCCTCCATACATGGAATTCAATATGGGCAAAGATTCATAGCACTTCTTGTTCTGCCACTACAATGCAAACATTATTTTATTTCTACCAAAGTTTCTATTTTATTTCTAAATCTCTTCAGAGGTTCATAAATTTCCAAAGACACTATGGGCCTCATTGTGAGTGTGCCGGTCTGATGGTAAGAGCGCCGTAGTGTCGGCCGCCAAAAGACTGCCATGTTGGCAATCATCCAACCACCATATTAATTAAGAGTAATACAGCTCAGTCCGCAAAAAAAACAGCCATATTCCCGACACCGCCAGAAAACTGGAGGACAGAAAAAAGGCAGTCCAACCACCAGCACCACCAGCCTACCAAAAAGCCTCCGATCAAATTATCATCCACAAGCGGTTCTTCGGCTGCCTGAAGTCACTGCAGTCAGAACACAACACTACACTGAATATTCTGAATAGCTGACACACTTCCACACACCTGACCCATCTACACACTGCACTATAAAACACACCCATACACAATCCAGAATCCTTTGCAACCAGAACCCCACTCACAGCCAGAAACTAGCTAAAGATAAACAGAACTAGCAAAACAAACAATAGGCACCCCTACACATTTCACTCAGCACTCATCCCACACTAGCACAACATGCACAACACAGAATTTTATATCCCTCACAATACACAACCTTCAACCACTCACATCACAGCACCACACCTCATCACTAAAAAGTTAGCAACACATTTCTCACTACTTCACCGTCTCTTCCACCACTACCATGTCCCCACAAAAACATTCACGTTTCATGATGATGAGTTGAGGGTCATGGTAGACGAAATTGTCAGAGTACAGCCATACCTTTTTGGAGCACATGTCCAGCAAACATCAACAGCCAGAAAAATTGACTTGTGGAAAAAGATAGTCGACAGGGTGAACTTAGTAGGCAGTTACCACGCACAAGGGAGGAACTGAGGGAGAGGTTGAACAACCTCAGGGGAAGGTACATTCCATTGTCGCTAGCACAAGCAGGCGGTCCGCAAGACTGGAGGTGGACCCCCATCTTCTCCCCAAACTTTCGCATCATATGAGGAGAAGGTCTTGGACATCCTGCATCCAGAGGGCCTGATAGGAATAGCTGGGGGGAGTGTAATCTGGTAACTCACAACGCCATTCATGTCACCAAAAAGGTTTTTCTTGCATGCTCACTGATCACCTTTCCCCACCTCAATGCCCAGAATACCTACCACCCCTGTGTACAAATGTCTAAATACCTCTCACTGGCATGTCACATGTCAATTAAACATACCTGGGCCCAAAGTGTTTGCATATGGCATGTGAAGGACAGGGACTGACAGCACTACAACTCCCAGCAAGCACTGTTCCACCTGTAAGAAAGCCAGAACAGTGTACTGCATTTTAAAATATCTTGCATGTGAAACTAACAATCAATGTAACCCCTACTGAATGCACCACTGTCTTAGAGTCCATGACAATGACAGCAATTCTATGGCGAACTACCAGTACAATTACAAGCTAAACACAGCTACTGCTGTGTCCCCTACCAAACTGGCATTTGAGAAAACCTTCCTAACAATGTCATATACTCACCTGGGGTAAGACTCAATGGGAAACTGGATATAAGTGTAGTACATCCATACAGAGGCCCAGGTCAAATGGTAACTCCCATACTGTGTGTCAGTTCTGTCACCGTTGTGTATTGTCCAGCTGTCATTTGAATCAATGATGCCATTCACCTTATTAGGAGAGAAATGTACATTGTAATTTCTTTACACAGACAAGATATGAGGGTATCAGCAGGCATCTAAACAACAACAAACTCCAAGAGCCTGGAGCTTGGTGTATGTAATTGCAAATCTCTGAGTCCCATATTGCTCTAACACAGTTTTGGAAGGAGCTGTCATTGTTATATTAGGGGATCAAGTAAAGGTGTTTGTGCATGTCACATGGCATGTCTAGTTGTAAAAGTTAAAAATTACTTGTTGTATCACTTACGGCAACTGTGTGTTCCACTTCTCTAATAGGTAAGCTTGCCATTCTCAACATGGAGGAGACACCCGGCACTGACACTACCCCTCTGGATGAAGGCCCCAGTGAGGAAAACACCCCTGTGTGTTTGGACACTGAGGACGAAGCTGGCCCTTCATGGACACCTGGTCAGTCAACAACTGTGACCCTCACTCAGCCCACATCTATTCCTCCGAGCCCTTTCACATCCGCATCACAGGCAACCATTCTCCCCAAAAACTGTGTCCCAAGGACAGTGCCTTGCAGCGTGTACCCCCGTTACAGGTACCTCAGCCTCCTGTTGACACCCTTGACAATGATGGTCCTGCCACCAGTGGGAGTGGGCACACTGTGCCAGGGTGCAGGTATGTGGGGGTAGGGTGCATGGAAGGGATGGTGTGGCCCAGAGGATGGGGTCTCCAAGGGACACAACTGACCTGGATACCATCTCCCAATTCTTGGGAGCCTATCAATATTGCCAAGGCACAATGGGCCAGTACTAACCATGATAGGGAAGATCCAACAGCTGCAGAAGGACAACCACCAGGAATCCATGCAGCAGTGGCAGGCCCAAAATGCAATCCTGGCTTCCATTGCTGGGGTGCTGAGGGACATGAATACCACCCTGAGTAGGTTTTGTACCCATCAGGCCTCTTCCACTAGCAATGAAACATCAGAATCTTCTACATCTGTGGCTGCTAGTGGAATCGAGGCCCTGCCAGGGGAGGGAGTACCTCAGACACCCCACCCTCTGTAGTAGAAGAACCTCGCCCCACAGATGTGGACGTCCACTCAGAGATCCAGGAGGAGCAGATGCCAAGACCAAACCTACTGCCAGGAAGTGAACCTCTACTGATTGGTTCCCCTTGGGTGGCACAGATACATCCTGTTGACTGTTCTGAAACTTATTTCCATTTCCCATGGTACAAGGACACTGGAATTGTGTTTCCAAATAGTGTATCAGCTACCCTGATGAATTAATCCACCATGACTGAACACTTCACTGTTATGTTTCTTTTCTTTTAGTTAGGTATGACTCATTTTGCTGTGCACTCCCCAATAAATACCACTTAACCACTGATCATGTGATTCGTCAACCATATACAACTGTCATGTATGAAAAGCTTGTATCAAAATGTTATTCTCTAATGTGAAACATTTGTCATGGTCATTACAGATGTACTATATAACCAGGATACATATTGCATTGACAACCTATTATATATATGACACAAGTCACTTGTATTGTACATTCCCACGTCTTTATTTGGAGAATGCCAATTACCACATAGTGAAGTACTGCTGCTACCTTCATGTGTCAAACACTACCAACCCACAGACTTCTGAAGTTAGAGACAGTATCCCAGGAGGCAAACAGATTGGTTCAATGTATCATCAGCTAAAGCCTTATCACAAAGCCATACCACAGTTTCCAAATGGCCATACCCCATGAAAGAGACATAGGTCAGTAGTAATGTCCCCAGTTATGGAACTGAAGTCTTGCCACTCACCTATGTTAGTCTTCAGACACATGCACACTGGTCTACAAAGTGGAAACACAGTGACATCTATATACAAGTTAGCTCACATACATCACAAACCATAATGATGTTGGAGGGTCTGGATAGCACATTACGACATGTGTCAGAGACAAATGAACACACACATAGCACAATTGGCCCCACCTCAAACACCAAACAGGTCTTTAGTGTAGAAAAGGGCACTACCATCCCACTTTCCTGACAGTCTGTGTATGGAACTCACACACCACAGATCTCATGCCAGACAGTACCTGTTTTAGTCCATGTTTACTTTACTTGTCAGTCTGCAAATCTCATCTGCCTGTGACACTGTCTGATATTGTCAAAGGAGGATGAGCCAAACAGTCAATTGACAAACATAAGGTATAGGTCTCCTTGATACATGTACATCACACTGCCAAATCATATGTATATATGTTACTTTGATTGCGCATCGTGAACACATTAGACTACCTACATAACAGTCATGTACACAGCTCCAAGAAACAACCTGGATGCATATCTGAGTCATGGGTTTTGAAGCCACTTATGACCTATCTGAGGGTCATATTAAGAACCTTATCTGGCATTCATAACCTCACCAATACACCACTGAACCACTTTTGTTAAATAACATCACATTCCTTGATTCAATTGAAGTACTGATTGATGAGATCATCCCTGAGGTCTTCATCCTCATCCTCATCATGTTCATACTTGGAAAATCTGTATTTTGACCCAAAGGATCTGCTGGCTCCCCCTCATCTGTTATGAATGGTACCTCACATCTCAGGGCACGGTTTTGGAGCATGCAACAGGAAACAACAATTTTACAGACCTTGTTGGGTGAGTAGAGGAGGGACCCTCCAGACTTGTCAGTGCTGCAAAATCTTGCCCTCAGGAGCCCAAAAGTCTGCTCTATGACACGCCTTGTCCTTCCGTGGGCCTCATTGAAGCAGTCTTCACCTGGCGTGGTTGGGTACCTCACTGGTGTCAACAACCAAGGATGGTTTGGGTAGCCAGAGTCCCCTGTAACATATGGTTACAACAGTCCAAACATTATTCTTGTATAGTCGTGTCATTAGCAGTGGGAGCTTGCTGTTCCGCATGATGAAAGAATTATGGATTGACCCTGACTTAGCAAAAATTTGTGAAATGTAGAAGTCAGCCAAACAAAACACTTGGATATTGATGGAGTGGCAGTTTTTCATGTTTCTACATACCTGTTCATGGCAACATGGGGGAACTAAAGCAACATGGGTGCCATCTATGGCTCAAACCACATGTGGAATGTGCCCCAAAGCATAAAAAGCAGCCTTTACATGGGCTAAATCCTCATGTTGGGGAAATCTGATGTAGCTGTCCAGTTGCTTAAACAATGCAGAGAAAACTGTTTTTAAAACCAGACTGAACATGGGCTAAGACATCCCTGCAGTTAGCCACTGTATTTTTAAAGGACCCAGTGGCCAGGAAGTGTAGCACTGACATGACTTGGACAATGGGAGGTATGCAATTGGGATTACGAATGGCAGGCATCAGATCAAGCTCCAACTGACGACTGAGATCCACGACTATCTGCCTATCCAGGTGGTATATTGACATGTCGCTCCTCCATTGTGGGCAGGTCGCCAGTGGACAGTACACTGGAGGTTGTCTTGCTCTTCTCATGCCAGAGTAACTATGTGAGACAACACCAGAAAGCTTTGTGTATGACTCAATCTATACAACATAAGTATGATAACACTAACGTCACTGCAAACGCTACATTATCTCACATTAAACCGTGAAAATAATTGTACTCAGCACATACCTAGGCAACATTTGCATAAATAGTATAATCAGATCCCCTTTACCCCTAGCATGTTCTTTGAATGGAGAAACATGTCACTGACTGTAAAGGTGACATCAACTTACTTAACATGTAAAATACTATACTATGTTCAGATCATCATTTATTTATTTAAGAGTTTTCTATAGCGCTAGCAAGACCGAGAGGGTAACAGAGCGCTTTACAACAGAATAGAAAATAAACATAAGAAACACATATGAGTCTATGCTGAAATGACTGTTTCATGTACATAACTCAGGATACTTAATTTTCACATTCTATACATATTACAAGCACATTTCTACATGTTTGCATTAGGCCAGTGCTTAACACATTATCACAACTACGAATCTTAGTCAATGACGCAACATTCAAAACCTTAACATAAATATATGAGCCTCAACATGGCAGCTGCCTGACCTATTGTACTGGACATCAGGAAGTGACCTAACTCAGTTTGTGGATGTCATGATGGCAGTAGGCAGTCACAACCGCAGTGGACATTGCCATTTGAACACATTGCTGCCTGTGGTGGACTTGGGCCAATGGCGACGTCCGCCAGCCGTGACGTTTCTGTACGTGGTGGATGTGACTGCCATCTCATGCTTAATGCCTCACTTGAATCCTGACACTGCTGCCAGCAAGACCTCCATGACATGAGCTGCTGTGTACTGCCTCTGGGAGCAGTCATGGCACATTCTGCAGGTGATAAGGCCCCTGCCTTCTTGGCTGATGAGCTGGACAAGCTTGTGGAGAAGGTGCTAGCCCTGTATGAACAGCTCTATGATGCACCAGATGAGCAGGTAAGAGCTATGCAATACAAATGTATGAAATGTTGAGTGATTGATGATGTTGATGAAATGTGGGGGAACAAAGGAATGGAATGACATTAATGTGCATATATGCTTTTGATACCTGACACATAATAGTGAGTGTGTGATGTATGTACCCTGACCCACCAAAAAACTGTATACCATGATAAATGGAGGTGGTATTTGAAATAGTTGGATACCTATACCATGCCTGTGGTCTGGTCATATGTTTCAAGCCAAGGCCTGGTACTGGATATGCATGTTGTATGCCTGACTCCGCTTCACACATGTTCTGTTTGCAGATAGTCATTCCACATAGAAGGGGATGTTGGAGGAAGTGTATGCATGGCTACTTGCACAGAGTTTGTTTCACCCTTCTTGTTATGGGATGATGTAAGTGGACATGACTTTCTCCTCTTGTCTGTGTCATTCATGCAGGTCAACACCCAACAGAAAATGGGGATCTAGCGTGCCAGTTCCAAGAAAGTGCACATCCTTGGGGTCCACACCAGGCAGAGCACCCACTGTAGCAAGCGGTGGGACATGAAACGCTGGGCCCGGAAGACCGTAGTGGTCAGCTGGGGATGTCCTCCCAAGGCGGAAGGGGTGCCCATCGGACCTTGACCCCCCTAATGGCCCACATATTGGCAGTGGCCTACCCTGATTTCAATGGGCATTTGAGGGGAGCACAGCAGCCACTAGGGGGTAAGTACTGACTTTAAAAAATGTCATCCCTATACCAGGTCAGTGTATAAAGTGGTGTGGTAAGTGAAAAGGGTCAAAGATCTCCAAGGAACACATAGGTGTAAATTGCTCGACATTGGTACACTGGTGTGCACATACATTCATGTATAGGGACATATACCTCTCTTATGTTATCCCTTCTGTACAAAAGCATATGATGATGCAGATGCGACTGTGTTATGTGTGTACCACTATACTACAATATATAATCTGCTGGTTGTCCCTTGCCACCTACAGATCCATACTCCCAATACCATGATGGTAAGTTGTTCAGGCCTTTGCCCTCTGGCCATTCTAATGTCCCTTTATCCATGTCTATGTGCAGAATCGAGTCAGCCAAGTTTTAGTCATACCTACTTTTCATGAGGTTTCTGATGAGTAACAACTTCATGTGAGGCTTTGATGTGCATCAGACATTTCACATGCCATACTTGCTAAACTCACTCAGAGTTGTTAGGAGGTACACCCATTTGGTAAGTGAGGGCTGTACATTGGCCCCTGCAATGTCTTATCTGAGTGGACGCCCTACATGTTGGAAACATGCAGGCATTGCTAGACTGCTATTGCAACACATACATTGTTATCAGAGCCCTGAATGTTAGTTCCATGTACATATTGAATAGTAAGTGGATGCACTGCTATCTCTTTGTGCATTGTGTTGTGGGAATGCTAAATAGGCCAAAACATCTTATTACAAGTTAAATATTCACTCGTTCTTGCCAACATCATGAGTAATTTGTAAGGTTCTGGCATCAATAAACATTGTAATGTATCTTACACATACTTTCTTTTGCTATATTGGATATATTTTTAGTATGGAAACCTATTGTTTGCACTGACTACATTTTGGTGCAAGTTTTCTAGTTCACATTCACATGTGGGTGGAATGGTATGTGTAGTCAGTCATTCGGCTAGCCTCAAGGTGTATATGTCTATCATGGTATCCTCAGATGTGGTATCATGTCATTGACAAATTCTGATACAGATGTAAGACTACTCATGTCTGAATTGTGGATAGTGATGGTACCACTCAAAAATTGGACTATTGTTGTTACCACTCATTGTGATACGTTGTAGTGTATGTGGCATGCATGCATGTGACAGGTGTTATATTCAAGGAGTAGTTCTGCTACCTGTGGTTGTCTATGGGTAAATGCTATGGGCTAATTAAGCCCCTATAAGTTTGCAAGACTTTGCTTACAGGTGGAGAATGACTAAGATGAGAAGGACAAAAAAGTATTTATCATCTTTTCCTACATCACTATTGGTACATGTGTTGGTGACGTGTTTAGACTCTATCATACGCAAAATTAGCAAATGCCGTATATTGTGGTTGCATGTTTGCAACTTTAAATTGTGAAGGATTGTGAACTCTGGGACATCACATGCTATTGGACTGTATGCAACATGCTGTCTTGTGTTTGGCATGTGACAAGGTTCCTTTCCTGGAACATGCCATCAGGTAATAATGTAGGTATGTATTGATTTTTTGTATGTGTCATGTGGAATTGAATGTTACCACTAGTTCCCATTGCTTGGTTTTTGATTGACTATGTTGCTGTGGATAGGGACCCAGACCCATGTTGCAAGGTCAGGTGGTCTTGTAATAGTTAGTGTGATAGGCCTACTGATGTGATGGTATTGTAGATGTGCAATTGGTGGCTTAGATGGTTTATGACATTGTTGTCATGTAGGGGTGTAGATATTAGCTTGTTGTGACATGATGTTGGCACTAACTTGTTACTCCCTGGGGTGTAGTACAACTGGATGTAATGTGAATGATGTGTTCAGTGTGATGTTAGTGTCGGAAAAGAAAGTGATGATCCAACTTCTCTTACTGTTTTCCAGCATCAGCATCAGCAGGTGAAGGAGATGGGGCACAGCCGAGTGAGGACGCTGCTGGCATGGCAAGTCATGATACCACCGGCATAGAGGGACCAAGTGGCCTGGAGGGCGACGGGACTGCCATGGGGCATTATGGATCCACCTCATCATCTTCGGAATCCTCCTCCGGTGGACACTCCCTGACGGTGGTGGACCCATCTGGCACCACCCCAGCATGATCTCTGTCTGCCACCCCACTTTCTACCACCGCCCTCCATGTAGCTCCACACCCAGTTGGCTGTTCCCACTCACCCAAGAGGGTGGGGTTCTCCTTTGCTGCAGACACCTCTGCCCCAGCACCTGTTAGCCCTGCTGCCCTCAATCAGGAGGCTAGTGACCTCCTGAAGTCCATCTCTGTGGGTCAGTCGACCATCGTGAATGCCATCCAGCGACTGGCAACTCAAGTCCAACAGCATAATGAGTTCCTGGAGGGCATTCACAGTGCACTGGCTGGTCTACAGAGATACTTTCAGGCTCTGGACTCCACACTGACTGCAGCCAGTCACCTTTTGTCACACAAACAAACAGGCATGCATCCACCTTCATATCCAAGGGTAGCTCAGACAAACCAAAGTACCACAGAACACACCCCCAACATTCACACAAGCAACATTCAGATGCACACACAGCAACAGTCACAGCCTGCCCTGACACCTCCATCACCCCTAGCATCACGGATATCAGACCTGACACACCTGTGGACACCACACCAACATTCACAGTTCCAGCCACTCTACCTATCCTACTCACAGACAGCACCACAGCAGATCCGCAGGCATCCACCCCAGTCACCACACCTGCAGACACCACAACCACTGGCATTCCTACATGCAGCACATCCACCGTACCTACAGTCACCACCCCAACAGACAGCCACGCACCCACCACACCATCTCCCAGCAACTCCACCTACCCTCATCCCAAAACACATAAACACCCTCACTCAACCCACCCAAAAGACACCAACCACCAACAAGCGTATCTCCCAAAAATATGCACCCAAGACATTAACACCAACACCTCATACAACCACTCCCTCTCCCTTTCCCTCCACACCCAAGCCCTTTCGCTATAACTGTCCCAGTGTGTTTAAAAAAGATTTCCTTTCAGAGTTTGCCCTTTTACCTACTCCTATCCCCCCTGTGAAACCCCTAAACGTGCTGTTACCCCCCCAAGTATATCCATCCACCTCGAAGGCCTCTCCTACTGCCCTGCAAGTACCCATGCCCCTCCACCGCCAAGAAGTCTATCACTCCCATAAGGAGCCACCCTTCCCCAAGCCTAAATACCCCCGCCGAAACCAAACCACAGAGCCCCCATCCCAAGCCTAAGACTAAGACCCCCCTCTGTCACTCTCCCAAGCTCATCCCTGAGGTGATTCCCTGCCCCCTTGATGACCCTACCTGTGGAGGTTACATGGCAGTCAGGAGTCAAGTTCAGGGCAACAACATGTGGCTTTGGTATACATACCAGACTCTATGGATTGGTCTATGGCCTTTGACTTTGAATATATATATATTTTTTAATTAAATATTCAGTCCAACCATTTGGTTCCTAGTTACCACTTTGTCCTGCTTCTATTGTCCTAGGTTAGAGTTGTTTCTGGCTGACATTGGTTGTGTGTCAGTATTTATGTGTGTGTGATGCTTGTGCTTCCTGTATTATGTGGGCAGTATGTGAGGGTGTGTGCAGTGTTTTGTCACCCAGGCATAAGGTATGTGTTGTGTGATGAGCAAGTGTATGTAGGAAACATGTTGTTGTCATGGTATTGAGTGGTGTTTGTGTTGACATGTGTTTGTCGGCGAAGATTCTGAGGTCTTTCGGAGCAGGAGAAGTGGAATGACTTCCAATTCTGGTTCCATAGGGACTCTGGATGTGTATGGATTCCTGAAGGTGAGTGTCTTCCTTTATAGCGTTAGTTTCTGCCTGGGTTTCTGTGGTGGTACGACCATGGTGGAAATCTTGGCGGTGTACAGTCTCGTAATATGTCCGGCAAAACATGGTTTCTGCCGGCCTACAGGTGCCTTCAGTCGTCCGTGACGGTCTGATTGTAGTGGCGGTGCCGACGGTGTTAATTTGGTGGTCTTCTCAGCCAGCCTGTTGGTAGTCTGACCGCCACGCCAACATGGCAGTCCTGGGACCCCCAAACTCGTACTGAGGCTCTAAGTGCTTGCCCTGTACGCATAACAACAGCGACTTTGTACATATGTTTTTTGCATGCCCCCGGTTAAAACAGTGTGGTTACAAATTTGGGATACAATAAATAACATTTTGTCCACCAATATACCTTTCAATCATGTGAACCTTTTCTTGGGGGCTCATCCCCATATGGCAATCTCAAGTTATAGTGGTAAGATTTATTGATTTGCTTATTTCAATTGCATTACAAATAATCACCTCGAACTGGAAAGACACCAACAAAATTTAATTTATAGGCTGGTGGAACTTACTTTGTCACCATCATAGAATGGATAGAGCCAATGCCGATGCAACTCACCTAATGATTAAGAGAGACTTGCTATGGCTACAGCTCACATCCTTTTTATCCGGACAAGTTGTTAACCCCACAATCACCAATACCACTTTCAAACCACCATGATGTTATTACTACAGATTACATGGTTGCTACTGGTATCGTTATGTAGTTGCTTACCTCTGCATTAGTTAAAGTGTTCATTAAATATATTTCTTTCTCTTCTTTCTCTCTCCTTCTTTTCTGCTTTTTTTCCCGTTATTCTTAAAATTTAGGAAAATGCTATTGATTTTTGTGTTTTTTACAACAAATTATTCCAGCACTCTGTACTTTATGCAGTCTATTGAAATTAATGTTTGTTACAAATTCAAGTTCAAATTAATGGTCATATGTTTCTTATACTGCTTGTCTTATTTATAACATGTCTTTCTTAAAGTAATGCTTTTTTGGATTCTCTTTACTAAAACCTTATGAAACTTCAAAAAAATAGCATGGTGTTAGACTTTTCATCCTTGGCGTGGTCTCCCCTAACTTTTTGCCTCTGTTTCCCAGGTTGTTGATGTGTGCTGGACTCTGATTTTGCTGTTTATGTTACTCTGGGCACTTTACCACTGCTATGCAGTGCTAAAGTGCAAGTGCTCCTATACAAAATTTATATGTACTTGGTTAATCCATGATTGGCCTATTTGATGTACTGGTAAGTCCCTAGTGCAGTGCACTAGAGGTGCCCATGGCCTGTAAATCAAATGCTACTAGTGGGCCTCCAACACTGATTGTGCCAACCACATTAGTAGCCCTGTAATCATGTCTCAGCCCTGCCACTGCAGTGTCAATGTTTGTGCAGTTTTAACCTGTCAATTCGACTTGGCAAGGGTACCCACTTCCCACGCCTAAACCTTCCCTTTTCTTACATGTAAGACACGCGTAAGGTAGTCCCTAGGTAGCTCCATGGGCAGGGTGCAGTGTATGTTTAAGGTAGGACATATACTAATGTGTTTTATATGTCCTAACAGTGAAATACTGCTAAATTCGGTTTTCACTGTTGCAAGGACTATTCCTCTCATAGGTTAACATGGGGGCTGCCTTTAAATATGATTAAATTGTAGATTCCCTTTGGGAGCGGATAGACATGTGGAGTTCGGGGTCTCTGAGCTCACAATTTAAAAATACATCTTTTAGTAAAGTTGATTTTAAGATTGTGCGTTTGAAAATGCCACTTTTAGAAAGTGAGCATATTCTTGCTTAAACCATTCTGTAACTCTGACTGTTTGTGGATTCCCTGTCTGTGTCAGTTTGACAGTTGGGCTGTTTGCACCTCTCTCTAGACAGTGACACAAAGGGACCTGGGGTGTAGCCTGGATAACCTGATGAGCCATCTGTGGTAGGAGGGAGAGGAGGAGTGGTCACTCACACCTGAAAGGGCTGTGCCTGCCCTCACACAATGCAGTCTCCAACCCCCTGGTGTGTGTCTGGGGCCTGGCCTGGGCAAGGCAGGATTTCACAACCAAGAGAGACTTTTCTTTGAAGTAAGCCTACTTCATAGGGCAAAATGGGTATAAGAAGAGCACCCAAAACCACAGACTTTAGATCACTTCTGGAAACCAAGAGGAACCTCTGCCTGGAGAAGAAGAGCTGCCCTGCCTGTGACTGTGCTTTGTGGAGCTATCCTGCAGTTGCTGCTTCTGCCTGTGCAAGAGGACAAAGATTGGACTTTGTGTGCCATCCTTCTCTTGAAGAACTCTCCAAGGGCTTGAAACTGAACTTGCCTCCTGTTGTTGAAGTCTCAGGGACAGCAAAGCCTTCTCTCTGCCAGCACCTGCAGCCTCGGCTGAGACTCCTGCCCTGCCAAGTGATGCCCTACTCAGTTCCTGGGGCCCTGAAAGGAGAAGCTGGCAGGCCAAGTTTAGAAAATCGATGCACAGACAGCCAAGCGGGGAAAATTTCAACACAACCTCCAGAAAAACAACACGCCTCCGGCTTCGCAGCTGAAATCGACACTGCCTGCAGCGCAGCTGGGAGATTGACGCATGCGCCCAGGGAAACGGCATGCAGCATCACTAACAGAGGCTGGTGAGATCGCAACCTACACTGCGAGGTTTTTGGATCATCGTGCGGCAGGATTTCTGACACGAACATCGCTGGGCGTGTAAAAACGACACAAAACCTGCACTGACCCGAGAGTGCTTGTCCGGATCGACAAATCACTCTCCTATGGAGAGAAGAAACAACGCATGCTGACCTGACCGAAGGAGAAACAACGAACGGTCTCGCTCATGCGTGAAATCGACCCATTGTAAGCTTCTTTTGACGCACACTCACTTGTGAGGGGGTATTTTTGACGCGACCCTGGTACAGTTTCACGCTAACAGCGTTAGCATTGTGTTTAAAAGAACATGAGGACTCTTTTTACTTTTTAGTTAATAACTTGACTTTTGGATGTTGGATTTTTGTCATTTTGGTCTTGTTATGTTTAGATAAATATTCTCTATTGTTCTAAACCTGTGTTGTGTAATTTTGTAGTGTTTACATTAAGTTACTGTGTGTGTTGGTACAAATACTTTACACCTAGCACTCTGAAGTTAAGCCTGCCTGCTCATGCCAAGCTACCAAGGGGGTGAACGGGGGTTAGCTGACGGTGATTCTCTTTTACCCTGACTACAGTGAGGGTCCTTGCTTGGACACGGGGTAACCTGACTGCCAATCAAAGACCCCATTTCTAACACATGTGATGCTGAAGTCTGCCAAGCACAGAGATTCAAATTCCTTTGCTTACAAGACATTGCTGCCTTTCTTGTCTCTTAATCATACACGGCTTTCCTTTTCCCTGAAGCAACCTTTCTGTTCACCTGAGTCAGACCAGTGTTTTTCTCCTCAGCCATTACCATGTTTAGCTTATTTTCCTTTTGTCTAAATTCCATGTCCTCATTGTGAAGTACAACCTGGAATATTGCTCTCTCCTCTTGGTTGCAGAGACGTAGGTCTCATAATCTGAAAGTGCTTGCTTATTTCTCCACTAAGGTGATCTGAGCATGCCTTGTTTCCTCCAGGGCTATAAGACCTTTCACTAGGTCGTGCTTTCTGGGACACATGCCCAGCATAAGGCTTCTCTCTTTTTAAAGGACTTCCAGGTCCTTTGCAGACAATCTTGACAGGAGAAGAATAATCAAAAAATGGTCTGCATCAAAACAAAAATGGTACAATCAAACTTAAATGAAAAGTGCCAACTAAAGGTCCGGGGCCATAACTTGATGTATTTTCTGGCATAGTATGGAGCTAAATGCTTATTTTAATCACCTGCATGGCATAAAGTAAGTTCATTTAACCCAATATATCTCTGAGCTGGTGCTTTATTTTCAGATAATACATCTAAAAAACAGTGAACAAGTGCTGCATCTTTCTGCTCTGGGCTGTGCAATCTGAAAATAAAGCATTAACTCTGAGAAATACTGGATTTAGTGTACGCTTTTTACCCAATACAGGTGCATAAGAGAGGCACTTGGATCTGTGCCAGAAAAAACAATCATGATTGTTAGAGACTGGGTTTGTGGCTGGCAGAGGTATGCTCTCTGTCCAAGCAAGAACTACAATCCTAGTCAGGGTAAGTCACAAACACGCCCTAGGTTAACCTGTGCTCGCCCTCTGTTAGCTTGGCACAGACCAGTCTGGATTAAAATCAGAGGCAATGTGTAAAGAATTTGTGCAACACTTGAAACAGTAAAACAGTGAAAACACCGCAGAAAAAGATACCACATCTGGTTTAGAAAAATTAAATTATAAATAATAAATAAAATACAACCAAAATGACAAAGTTCAATAGGTAGGACATGAAATATTTATTTTTTTATAAATAAACGGGAGAAAAGCACTTAGAATCAAGAAGTGCCAATCGGGGATATCTTATCTTGCCAGACCAGGACAAAGTCAAGAGTTCATGTATAACATGAAGGAGCATGGCCAGATACAGGGACATACTTAGGCCCACTGAACAAAAGTTCCTTGTTCCTCGTTATGTTGATGTCAAAGAAGATGTGACATGCAGTCAAGGCGATGCGTCAGTCAATCCTGCAGCAAACTGAAATGCGCTGTTTTCCTACATACAAAGTCAGTGATGCGTCAGTTCTGAGTGCGATGTGTTGGTCCCAAATGCGATGCATCGGTTCTGCTCCTGTAGAATGAGCAGATTCGGAGGGTGATGCGCCAGGCCAGCCCCACGCAGTGATGAGCATGCACCCATTCAGCCAAGGTGTAGATGCACTGGTTCTGGTGAGGATGTGTGGATTTGGCTGAAGAAACACCCTTGGCCTCACTTCCAAGGATCCAGGACTAGGACGGCACCACTTGGCAGGGCAGACTCACAGATGGCAGAGTCCAGGTGCAGATGTAGGTTGATTGGAATTCTTTTATGTCCCTGAGTCTTCAATAAACAGGAGACCAATCAGCTGGCCCTTACAGTTCCTCTTGGTTCGGGGATGGAAAGGTGTAGGTCCAGTTCTTATCACTTCCAGGCAAGAGGGCTGCAGGCCAGCACAGCAAAGCAAGGTAGCAGTCCAGCAAAGTGGCAATCCTTGTACCAGCACAGCAGTCCTTCTTCTTGGCATATTATCCGTAGGTCCAGAAGTGTACTGAAGGTGTGGTGACAGAGGTCCAGTACTCATACCCAGTTGTGCCTTTGTAGTGGAAGAGACTGAAAGAAGGGTCCTTGAAGTGCACAGAGGTCCTCTTTTCCTGCCCTGGCTCCAGACTCACTACAGGGGCATGTAGCCCTTGGAGTGGGGACAGGACACAAACTATTAAGTGTGAGGCTGTACCTAACTCCTCCCTTCTATCATGCCCGGGATGGCCAATCAGGATGTGAATGACCCATCAAGTCACATCTAAGCTCCCTTTGTTTCTGGCTATGTAGATGGAATGCACAAAGTCAAGCTGTCACCCACCCAGATTTCTAGTCATAAACAGGCAGCAGACACCAAATGGCTAACATAAGAAAATGCCAACTTTCTCAAAGTGGCATTTTCAGAACTGCAATTGAAAACCTGACTCCACCATAAGTAGTGATTTCAAATTGTGAGTCCAGAAACAGCAAACCCAAAAAATGTATCTCTCTGTTACACGAGGTGCAAATTAAACACAATAAAGGCTGGTTTTCTTCATGGGCAAAGTCCTGATTATACATGCTCTGAAGAATTGTCCACTTAAGAATTCACATGTACAATACTGAAACTTTTGATAACTTAATAGAGAACAGTTTCAAATGGAGGTAGCCTGTTATGCTGTGGAATGGCAGCAGTCAAAAAATAAAGAAAGGACACTCCAGAAGGAATTTACATTGGCATTGGTAGGAGACAGGAACTGATAACACATGGAAGGTGGCCCGTACTTACATTTGGTAAAGCCTCCTGCTGTCACATCAACTCAAATCACAAAGGTATTATCAAAGGGAACTGGCTTATGTGTGGATGGGCTCCCTGTGAATGAACAAAATGCAGTCACTTAGAGTGAAGTTATCCAGTACCTGAAGTGGGCTCATCCCCTGCCTTCTGCTGTACTGGCCAAAAGCAAAATGTGAATGACACACCAACAGGCCAGTGGATGAAGAAAACTGGTAGACCTAATTACAGACCCAAAAAGGGCTGACATGCTCCTCCTGAGTTCTACTGGTTAATCTGATTCCTGAGTTTTACTGAGAAAATCCGTGCCAGTGGAAGGAAATTTGCATCACTTTTATATTGGCTGACACAGTATGATATCTGGAGCAACCTTTGACCCTGCTTGCAGGTAGGTCACTCCCCGCTCCGCCTTCTGCACCACCACATTTTTCCATTCCCTCTAGCTTCTTCCCTGCCGCTGAACCCCCTGCGGCCCCTCCCGCCTCCCCCCTCGTTCTCTCACCGTTTTCTCTTCCCTTTTTCCCGCCGCTGCGTCCCTGTGGCCCCTCCTGCCTCCCACCTCGTTCTCTCACAGTTCTCTCTTCCCTTTTTCCTGCTGCTGCGTCCCTGCGGCCCCTCCCGCCTCCCCCCTCATTCTCTCACCGTTCTCTCTTCCCTTTTTCCCGCCGCTGCGTCCCCTGCGGCCCCTCCCTCCAGCCCTCTCATAGGACAAGCCCTCCTGCCTCCCAGCTGCCACTCCCATCCTCCCCTCCTCTTATGGCAGCCGCGGCGCAGCTGCGCGCAGCGGGCGCGCCAAAGGCAAGCCCGTCTGCACCTGTCCGTGCCTGGACTGCGCCCAGCGCCACCCCCCCGGTCCGCGAGACCCCTGCACCTCCAGACACCACTACACGGCCGACCAACTCAACGCCTTCAATCCCGGCCGCACCACAGAATGCTCCCAGTCCTCACCAAGGAACACCCACGGACCCTTCGCATGCCGCACCTGCAGATTCACCTGCGACAGAACAACGAAACCAACCAAGACCAAAACTAACCACCTCCACTGCATAGTCCTCAACACCTGCTCCGCAGGCAAGCACGCCATCGAGCTCTGGGGCCTGCTCGACTCCACCGCCCCAGACGTAGCCTTCCTGACCGAAACCTGGTGGAACGACTCCTCGGCACCCGACATCTCAATAGCCATCCCGGACGGCTACAAGATCATCCGTAGGGACCGCAACAATGGTATCGGATGAGGCATAGACATCGCCCACAAATCCTCCCTCAAGGTCGACACCCACACTGACGACTCCCTCAAGACCGCCAAACACCTACACTTCTGCATTCCACACCGACCCCAACACCACTGTCAGAGGAACGCTCATCTACAGACCCCCCGGGCCACGAGCACCATTCAGCGAATCCCTCGTCGACCTCACCAGCACCCACGCACTCACCTCAACGGATTACATCCTCCTCGGGGACCTAAATTTCCACCTGGAGAACAACAACAACACCAACTCCACTACTCTGATCGACAACCTCACCAACCACGGCCTCAGTCAACTCGTCAACACACCAACCCACATCGCCGGCCACACGCTTGATCCCATCTTCTCCTCAAGCACACATGTCACCTTCAACCATACCACCGTACTCCACTGGACCAACCACCACCGCATCCACTTCACCTACAAGAAACACACCGAGCACCATCGCACCAAACAACCACCCGCCGATGCTGGAGCAAAGTTACGGAAGACCAGCTTACCAATGCCTTCGTCCAGAACCCACCCCCCGACTCCACTGACCCAGATACCGCCGCCAGCAACCTCACCCTGTGGATCAACGACTGCGCCAATACCCTCACACCACGCAAAAAACCCACCGACAACCAAGCCAGAAGAAAAGCCACATGGTTCATTGACGAGCTCCTAAATTCCACACGCGACTGTCGGAAGCTAAAAAAGGAATGGCTCCTCAAACGCACACCTGACAGCCTCACAGCCCACAAGAATGCCACCCAAAAGCACCACCAACTCATCAGATAAGCCAAACGATCCGACTCCAAAGACCGCCTGGACAACAACGCACACGACAGCAAAGAGCTCTTCACCATCGTGAAAGAACTCTCCAACCCCAGCGCCAACATCAACGACATCCCAAGAACTCTGCAACACACTGTCCACCTTCTTCCACCGGAAGATCACCGACATCCACAACAGTTTTGACGCCACTCCCACGCCAGACCCCACCCCCGAACACTCCACCAGTGCAAACCACCTGGACCAACGTGAACGACACAGAGACGCGCAAGATAATGAACTCCATCCACTCAGGATCTCCGTCAGACCCCTGCCACCACCACGTATACAACAAAGCCGACTCCACCATCGCCCCCCAACTATGGAAGGTCATCAACATCTCCTTCGAAACTGCGACATTCCCTGAAAAATGGAAACACGCCAAAATCCGCGCCCTCCTCAAGAAGGCCAAAGCAGACCCCAACGACCTCAAGAACTTCCGACCCATCTCCCTGCTCCCTCTTCCAACAAAGGTGATCGAAAAAATCGTCAACACACAACTAACCAGCCACCTCGAAGACAATGGCATCCTAGACCCCTCCCCGTCCGGCTTCAGACGAAACCACAGCACAGCACCGAAACCGCCCTTTTCGCCGTCACAGACGACATCAGACGCCAAGTGGACAATGGCGAAACATCAGCCCTCATCCTCCCGGACCTATCTGCCACCTTCGACACAGTCTGCCACCGCACCCTGGAATCACGCCTCCATGAAACCGGAATTCAAGGAAAAGCCCTCGACTGGATCATCTCATTCCTCTCCGGCAGAACCCAGAGAGTCCACCTCCCCCCTCCGCTCCGAAGCCACCGACATCATCTGCGGCGTCCCCCAAGGCTCAGCCCGATGCTGTTCAACATCTACATGGCCCCCCTCGCACAAGTGGCCCGACAACACAACCTCAACATTCTCACCTATGCCGACGACACCCAACTCATCCTCTCATTCACCAAAGACCCACGCACCGCCAAAACCAACCTCCACGAGGGAATGAAATCCATCGCCGAATGGATGAGAAACAGCCGTCTGAAACTGAACTCGGACAAGACAGAGGTCCTCATCCTCGGATCCACCCCCTCCGCCTGGGACGACTCCTGGTGGCCCACAGCACTATGAACCCCACCCACACCGACTGACCACGCTCGCAACCTGGGCTTCATCCTCAACTCCTCCCTCACCTTGTCTAAACAGTTCAACGCAGTTTCCTCCTCCTGCTACAACCAACTCCTGGTCCCAGCAATAGCATGACCTGGTTGTCAATTTATCTGATCACATACTGACCCTTATAGAAAAGAGTTCTTGGGAGAGGACTTGGCCTTGTCCTAATGAATCAATAGGATATGTTGGAATTATGCTGTGAATGCCAGAGTTTAGGAAAATGCTCCTGAAAACATTCTTTGTAGAAAATGAGCACACCACAGGTCTATATAAAATATTGACATTTCTACCTTCTGTGACACAGTTGATGTCAGAAATGCTAGTTTTTGAGCAGGCCGCAATCCATAACATAACCAACTAGGGTAGAAATAAATACCAGAACATAATGGCTGAAGAAAAGAGAGCCCTGAAACAACTATGTGATAACAAAGGAATTGTTATAAAGCCATAGCTTGAACAGGGTGCAATACTTTTGCAGAATACAACATCCTATAATAAAGATTGGCAACGCCTCCTGATGACACTTGAAAGTACGAAGGCTAAGGTGAAATCCCCACACCTGGACTGTCTAAAACTCATAAAAGGTGACTAAAAGAAGCAGTGAATCAAGAATGGATTGCTATAAAAGAGGCTGACTTCCTAACTAGCAAAGATCCCAGAGTGCTGTCTTTTTACACCATCCCTGCAATACACAAGTCAACAAGACCACAGCTTGGGCATCCAACAGTGTTAGGAATTTGTTCAATAGTGGAACCACTGTCACAGCTCTGTGATTACCATTTAAGACAATAAGTGAAGGCCATGCCAACCTTCCTTAAGGACACCCAAGAATCCATAAAATTAATTGATGGAGTGCTGTCAGACTCTGAAAACAAGCTCATGATAGGACTTGATGTAGTATCCATATATACAAGCACAACCCAAAATGAAACCATCAGGTTAATTGAGAGTATCCTTTACAATCATGATTGGGGGTACAAATCACCAAGGGAATTTCTCATAACTCTAACAGGGATGGTATTAAGGGAGAACTTGTCAAATTCAATAAACAACTATAATTACAAACAAAACTCAATGGGGAATATTTCTGCCCTGAGCCTTGCAGGTCTTTACATATCTGAGTTTCAAACAAGATTTGTCTTCTCTGACGCAAATCCTTTCAAAGCCAATATTTTGGTATAGCGTGAATGTATATTGATGACTTACTGATTATCTCACTAAATAATGAAGATATCACGACACAATGTTTTGAGTGCATTACTGCTTGTAACCCTTTCTAGAGATTAACGTGCAATATGTCCAGAATATGGGGCTTGATTACGACCTTGGTGGATGGGATATTCCATCACAAACGTGACGGATATCCCGCCTACCGTTTTACTAGTTCCATAGGATCTAATGGAACTTCTAATATGGCTACGGGATATCCGTCATGTTTGTGACAGAGTATCTGTAGGAGGTTGGCTCTGTATGCACTATTTCAAAGTAAGAAATAGCATGCACAGAGTCCAAGGGTTCCCCTTAGAGGTAAGATAGTGGCAAAAAGAGATGATTCTAATGCTCTATTTTGTGGTAGTGTGGTCGAGCAGTAGGCTTATCAAAGGGTAGTGTTAAGCATTTGTTGTACACACACAGGCAATAAATGGGGAACACACACTCAAAGACAATTCCAGGCCAATAGGTTTTTATATAGAAAAATATATTTTCTTAGTTTATTTTAAGAACCACAGGTTCAAGATTTACAAACAATACTTTAAATGAAAGGTATTTCAGTTAGGAATTTTAGGAACTTTGAATTAGCAAAATAGCATAAACAGTTTTCACACAAATGGCAATAAGCTATTTTAAAACTAGACACTGTGCAATTTTCAACAGTTCCTGGGGGAGGTAAGTGTTTGTTAGTTTTGCAGGTAAGTAAACCACCTACAGGGTTCAAAGTTGGGTCCAAGGTAGCCCACCATTGGGGGTTCAGAGCAACCCCAAAGTCACCACACCAGCAGCTCAGGGCCGGTCAGGTGCAGAGGTCAAAGGAGTGCCCAAAACACATAGGCTTCAATGGAGAAGGGGGTGCCCCGGTTCCAGTCTGCCAGCAGGTAAGTACCCGCGTCTTTGGAGGGCAGACCATGGGAGTTTTGTAGGGCACCGGGGAGGACACAAGTCAGCACAAAAAGTACACCCTCAGCGGCAAGGGGCGGGCGGGTGCAGAGTGCCAACAGGCGTCGGGTTTGCAATAGGATTCAATGGGAGACCCAGGGGTCTCTTCAGAGAAGCAGGCAGGCAAGGGGGGGGGCTCCTTGGGGTAGCCACCACCTGGGCAAGGGAGAGGGCCACCTGGGGGTCGCTTCTGCACTGGAGGTCGGTCCTTCAGGTCCTGGGGGCTGCGGGTGAAGTGTCTTTACCAGGCGTCGGGTTCTGTGAAGCAGGCGGTCGCGGTCAGGGGGAGCCTCTGGATTCCCTCTGCAGGCGTCGCTGGGGGGTTCAGGGGGGTCAACTCTGGCTACTCACAGGGTCGTAGTCACCGGGGAGTCCTCCCTGTAGTGTTGGTTCTCCACAAGTCGAGCCGGGGGCGTCGGGTGCAGAGTGCAAAGTCTCACGCTTCCGACGGGAAACGTGTTGTTTTTAAAAGTTGCTTCTTTGTTGCAAAGTTGCAGTCTTTGTGGAACAAGGCCGCTGTCTTTGGGAGTCCTTTTAGATGCAGGGTAGTCCTCTGAGGCTTCTGTTGCAGTTTTTCTCGAAGTGGGGAGACAGGCCGGTAGAGCTGGGGGCAAAGCAGTTGAAGTCTCCGTCTTCTCTGCAGGGCTTTCAGGTCAGCAGTCCTTCTTCCTCTAAGGTTTCAGGAATCTATCTTGCTAGGTTCTGGGAGCCTCTAAATACTCAATTTAGGGGTGTGTTTAGGTCTGGGGGTTAGTAGCCAATGGCTACTAGCCCTGAGGGTGGCTACACCCTCTTTGTGCCTCCTCCCTGAGGGGAGGGGGGCACATCCCTAATCCTACTGGGGGAATCCTCCATCTGCAAGATGGAGGATTTCTAAAAGTCAGAGACACCTGAGCTCAGGACACCTTAGAGGCTGTCCAGACAAGCCAGTGACTCCTCCTTGTTTTTCTCATTATCTCCTCTAGCCTTGCCACCAAAAATGGGGCCGTGGCCTGAGGGGGCAGGCAACTCCACTAGCTGGAGTGCCCTGGGGTGCTGTAACAAAGGGGGTGAGCCTTTGAGGCTCACCACCAGGTGTTACAGTTACTGCAGGGGGAGGTGAGAAGCACTTCCACCCAGTACAGGCTTTGTTACTAGACACAGAGTGACAAAGGCACTCTCCCCATGTGGCCAGCAACATGCCTGGTGTGTGCCAGGCTGCTAAAAACTAGTCAGCCCACACTGGTAGTCGGTATGGTTTCAGGGGGCATCTCTTAGATGCCCTCTGGGGTGTATTTCACAATAAAATGTACACTGGCATCAGTGTGCATTTATTGTGCTGAGAAGTTTGATACCAAACTTCCCAGTTTTCAGTGTAGCCATTATGGTGCTGTGGAGTTCGTGTCTGACAGACTCCCAGAGCATATACTCTTATGGCTACCCTGCACTTACAATGTCTAAGGTTTTGCTTAGACACTGTAGGGGCATAGTGCTCATGCACTTATGCCATCACCTATGATATAGTGCACCCTGCCTTAGGGTTGTAAGGCCTGCTAGAGGGGTGACTTATCTATGCCATAGGCAGTGTGAGGTTGGCATGGCACCCTGAGGGGAGTGTCATGTCGACTTAGTCATTTTCTCCCCACCAGCACACACAAGCTGGCAAGCAGTGTGTCTGTGCTGAGTGAGGGGTCTCCAGGGTGGCAGGAGACATGCTGCAGCCCTTAGAGACCTTCCCTGGCATCAGGGCCCTTGGTACCAGGGGTATCAGTTACAAGGGACTTACCTGGATGCCAGGGTGTGCCAATTGTGGATACAAAGGTGCAGGTTAGGGAAAGAACACTGGTGCTGGGGCCTGGTTAGCAGGCCTCAGCACACTTTCAAATCATAACTTGGCATCAGCAAAGGCAAAAAGTCAGGGGGTAACCATGCCAAGGAGGCATTTCCTTACACACACACCCCCCCCCCCCAAACGAAAGAGGATGAGACTAACCTTTCCCAAGAGAGTCTTCATTTTCTAAGTGGAAGAACCTGGAAAGGCCATCTGCATTGGCATAGGCAGTCCCAGGTCTGTGTTCCACTATAAAGTCCATTCCCGGTAGGGAGATGGACCACCTCAACAGTTTTGGATTTTCACCTTTCATTTGCATTAGCCATCTGAGAGGTCTGTGGTCAGTTTGAACTACAAAGTGAGTACCAAAGAGGTATGGTCTCAGCTTCTTCAGGGACCAAACCACAGCACAGGCCTCCCTCTCAATGGCACTCCAACTCTGCTCCCTGGGGAGTAACCTCCTGCTAATGAAAGCAACAGGCTGGTCAAGGCCATCATCATTTGTTTGGGACAAAACTGCCCCTATCCCATGTTCAGAGGCATCAGTCTGCACAATGAACTGCTTGGAGTAATCTGGAGCTTTGAGAACTGGTGCTGTGCACATAGCTTGTTTCAGGGTGTCAAAGGCCTGTTGGCATTCTACAGTCCAGTTTACCTACTTGGGCATTTTCTTGGAGGTACGTTCTGTGAGGGGTGTCACTATTGATCCATATCCCTTCACAAACCTCCTGTAGTACCCAGTCAAGCCAAGGAATGTCCTGACTTGAGTCTGGGTTTTTGGAGCTGCCCAGTCCAGAATAGTCTGGATCTTGGACTGGAGTGGCTGAACTTGGCCTCCATCTACAAGGTGTCCCAAGTAAACCACAGCTCCCTGCCCTATCTGACATTTGGATGCCTTGATAGAGAAGGCTGCTGCTTGCAGCGCCTTCAAAACCTTCCTCAGGTGGACCAGGTGATCCTGCCAGCTGGAGCTAAAGACAGCAATATCATCAAGATAAGCTGCACTATAGGACTCCAAGCCAGCAAGGACTTGATTCACCAACCTTTGGAAGGTGGCAGGGGCATTCTTTAAACCAAAGGGCATAACAGTAAACTGATAATGCCCATCAGGTATGGAGAATGCTGTCTTTTCTTTTGCTCCTGGTGCCATTTTGATTTGCCAGTACCCTGCTGTCAAGTCAAAGGTACTTAAGTATCTGGCAGCACCTAGTTTGTCTATCAATTCATCTGCCCTTGGACTGGGATGGGCATCTGTCTTGGTGACAGAATTAAGTCCTCTGTAGTCCACACAAAACCTCATCTCTCTCTTTCCATCTTTGGTGTGAGGTTTGGGGACTAAGACCACTGGGCTAGCCCAGGGGCTGTCAGAGTGCTCAATGACTCCCAATTCCAGCATCTTGTGGACTTCCACTTTGATGCTTTCCTTAACTTGGTCAGATTGTCTGAACATTTTGTTTTTGACAGGCATGCTGTCTCCTGTGTCCACATCATGGGTACACAGGTGTGTCTGACCAGGGGTTAGGGAAAAGAGCTCAGCAAACTGTTGCAGGACCTTCCTACAGTCAGATTGCTGTTGGCCAGAGAGGGTGTCTGAGTAGATTACTCCATCAACTGAGCCATCTTTAGGGTCTGTGGAGAGGAGATCAGGAAGAGGTTCACTCTCAGCTTCCTGGTCCTCATCTGTTACCATCAACAGATTCACATCTGCCCTATCATGGGAGAGTTTGAGGCGGTTCACATGGATCACCCTCTTGGGGGTCCTGCTAGTGCCCAGGTCTACCAGGTAGGTGACCTGACTCTTCCTCGCTAGTACTGGGTAAGGGCCACTCCATCTGTCCTGAAGTGCCATGGGAGCCACAGGCTCCAGAACCCAGACTTTCTGCCCTGGCTGAAATTCAACCATAGCAGCCTTTTGGTCATACCACATCTTCTGGAGCTGTTGGCTGGCCTCAAGGTTTTTGCTTGCCTTTTCCATGTACTCTGCCATCTTTGAACGTAGGCCTAGTACATAGTCCACTATATCTTGTTTAGGCTCATTAAGAGGTCTCTCAGCCTTCTTTTACAAGAGCTAGTGTTCCCCTTACAGGATGGCCAAACAGAAGTTCAAAGGGGGAAACCCTACTCCCTTCTGAGGCACCTCTCTGTAGGCGAAAAGCAGACATGGCAAGAGGACATCCCATCTCCTTTTGAGTTTTTCAGGGAGCCCCATGATCATGCCTTGCAATGTCTTGTTAAATATTTCTACAATACCATTGGTTTGTGGATGGTATGGTGTGGTGAATTTGTAAGTCACCCCACACTCATTCCACATATGCTTCAGGTATGCTGACATGAAGTTGGTACCCCTGTCAGACACCACCTCCTTAGGAAATTCCACTCTGGTAAAAATACCAATGAGTGCTTTGGCTACTGCAGGGGCAGTAGTCGACCTAAGGGGAATTGCTTCAGGGTATCTAGTAGCATGATGCACTACTACTAGTATGTATTGGTTCCCTGAGGCTGTGGGAGGTTCAAGTGAACCCACTATGTCCACACCTACTTGTTCAAAGGGGACCCCCACCACTGGAAGTGGAATGAGGAGGGCCTTTGGGTGTCCACCTGTCTTACCACTGGCTTGACAGGTGGCACAGGAGACACAAAACTCCTTTACCTTCTAGGACATGTTGGGCCAATAGAAATGGTTGGCTAATCTCTCCCAAGACTTGGTCTGTCCCAAATGCCCAGCAAGAGCAATATCATGAGCTAAGGTCAGAATGAACTTCCTAAACTCCTGAGGCACTACCACTCTCCTACTGGCACCAGGTTTGGATCTCTTGCCTCAGTGTAGACGAGTCCATCTTCCCAATAGACTCTATGGGGGTCATTCTGACCTCGGCGGTAAAAGGCACTTACCGCCGGTCAGAAGACCGCCATAACACCGCCGCGGCCGCGGTAAACCGCCACGGTCATTCTGACCCGCAACTTGGAAACCGCCAAAAACCCGACATCCACAAAAGTCCGCCACACCAAAGGTCAGCGAAAAAATGGCGATGACCTAACCTCCACCGTTACGCCAACAGAAATACGCCCATACCATTCCGACCCACAAATCCATGCGGCGCTCTTTCAAATGCGGTATTCCATTGGCGGTACACACCGCCGCGGTCAAAATACACACACACATAGAAAACTCAGCCACATTGGTCAGTTTGAAACACACACACCTGATACACATACTAACACCACTCCCACACACCCAACACAATATAAAACACACACCCACATCACCCACAAACCCCTACAACCCTAAATTATTGACGAAGGCTAGAGAGAGAGCACAGATTAGACAATCCCACAACACAGAGGCACACAACACCATCACCCACACAGAATCCACGCACCAAACACCACACACCACCACACGCACCACACTCATCACCACAAACGACACCCCACACCTCATCCACACCACCCCATGGCACCCCAAAGACACCCCAGGTTCACTGACGCAGAACTCAGGGTCATGGTGGAGGAAATAGTCTGTGTAGAGCCCCAGCTCTTTGGGGCACAGGTGCAGCACACCACAATTGCCAGGAAGATGGAGCTATGGCAAAGGATAGTGGACAGGGTCAACGCGGTGGGACAGCATCCACGCAATCGGGATGACATAAGGAAGCGCTGGAACGACCTACGGGGGAAGGTGCGTTCCATGGTATCAAGGCACAACATTGCGGTGCAGAAGACTGGCGGCGGACCCCCATCTACTCCCCCAGAATTTACAGCATGGGAGGAGGAAGTCTTGCACATCCTGCATCCTGAGGGCCTCGCAGGAGTAGGCGGAGGAATGGACTCTGGTAAGTCAAATCTTCACTACTGCTTCCTACCCCCACCCCACCTGCATGCCAAATCATACCCCCACCCTCACCCCCATCACACCAACTCCTTGCAAAAGGCTCACCATCACAACCCACCCATCCCAACACCAAGCCCTGCATGCGACCACAAAGCATGGACACCCATCACCAAAGCATGCCCACTGCACACACACATCACCCCCACAAGCCACCCTCACAAAAGCCCCCACAAGGGAATGCCTGCACTTGGGTACACGGACACCCACCCATCACACGAAATGCCACACACAGAAGCAATAACCATGCCTTTATACCCCTGCAGGATCCGAACGCCACCACACCGCCACGGAGGGTCCAGAGATGTCCATCCCACCCCCAGAAGAGGCCCCCAGCGATGACAGCAGCTCTGTCTCCCTGGACCCAGATGACCAGCCCGGCCCATCGGGGACCTCTGGACAGTCGGTTCCCCACAGACAGCCACAGGCTACACCAGACCCAACCCCCTCTGGGAACATCAGCACAGCTCCCACCCAGCAGGCCCATGCCTCTCTCTCCAGGACACGTCAATCAGCGGTGTGTCCACCACTACAGGGCACCCAGGTTGACCCACCACCCCAACAACAACAGGGACCTGGGGGCAGTGGTAGTGGGCACACCGTCCAGGGGACAGAGGCCAGGAACACAGGGGAACTGGGAGGGCTGCTGTGCGACAGGGGGGGACAGGCCCAGGGAACCGACTCTCCAAGAGGCCCTCTCCTCCATCATGGGAGCTTACCACCACTCCCAGGAGACGATGGCGACGGAACTGGCCAGGTTCCAGGAGATCCAGGCACTGCAGGAGGAACGGTACATGGGGTTCAGAGAGGAACTGAGGACCATCGTCGTGGCCCTTAACCAGATAGTCACCACATTGCGGGACCATGTGGCACCCCAAAGGGCCCCTTTCACTAGCCCAGGCCAGGAACAGCCTACCACCTCCGCCGGCGCTAGTGGACAGGAGGCCCCCACACAACAACAGGCCACCAGAACCCCACCTCCTGCAGAAGAAGAACCACTCCGCAAGCGGACCTGAGATCTCACAAAAAGACAGAGTAGGATTGCAAGACCCCCGCCAGCATAAGATACCCCCTGATGTCATCCCACTGTCCCACATTGTCACCCTGTACAACCTTGAACTGCCCCTGCTCCATCCTTCCACAGGCATATGGACAATGCACCTGTGCGACTGAGAACTGGACTCTGCCATGGACATTACTCCACCCCCACCTATCACCGTTTTACAATCATGTACCTATATGTAGCACTTAAAATAAATCACTTATTGCACTTAAAATAACAGGAGTATGTTTGTATTCTTAACAAATGTATTACACATAACAGTGCAATAATGTCCAGTTACTTTGTGATGACAACATACAAATTTCAATAAGCTTTAGTCCATGGGCAAACAAAGCAGAAGTCACGCAGTGGGTCATACAGCTCTGAAAAGGGAAGGGAAAGTCACAAATCAGTTAACAGGAACTGGGGGGAAACACAGACAGTGGGGACGCATGAGCCCTTAAGTAAATGTAAAATGGCGTGGGTGATTCTTACCTGTGTGCTACTGAAAATATTGTCGTATGACTGTATCCCTGTTGTCCGTGTCGTCCCTGTCGTCTTCCTCCTCTTCACTCTCCACAGGCTCCACAGCTGCTACAACACCACCATCTGGACCATCCTCCTGCAGAAAAGGCACCTGGCGTCGCAAAGCAAGATTGTGAAGCATACAGCAGGCCACGATGATATGGCACACCTTCTTTGGTGAGTACATTAGGGATCCCCCTGTCATATGCAGGCACCTAAACCTGGCCTTCAGGACCCCAAAGGTCCTTTCTATGATCCTCCTAGTTCGCCCATGGGCCTCATTGTACTGTTCCTCTGCCCTGGTCCGGGGATTCCTCACTGGGGTCAGTAGCCACGACAGGTTGGGATAACCAGAGTCACCAATTAGCCACACACGGTGTCTCAGTAGCTGTTCCATCACATAAGGGATGCTGCTATTTCGCATGACATACGCGTCATGCACTGACCCAGGGAACTTGGCATTTACATGGGAGATGTACTGGTCAGCCAAGCAGACCACCTGGACATTCATCGAATGATAACTTTTTCTGTTTCTGTACACCTGCTCACTTTCTTTGGGGGGAACCAAAGCCACATGGGTCCCATCAATGGCACCAATGATGTTGGGGATATGTCCAAGGGCATAGAAATCACCCTTCACTGTAGCCAAATCGCCCACCTCAGGGAAAATAATGTAGCTCCGCATGTATTTCATCAGGGCAGACAACACTCTGGACAAAACCTTAGAAAACATAGGCTGAGACATCCCAGATGATATGGCCACTGTTGTCTGAAAAGACCCACTTGCCAAAAAATGGAGTACTGACAGAACCTGCACCAGAGGGCGAATCCCTGTGGGTTGGCGGATGGGGGACATCAGGTCTGGCTCCAGCTGGGCACATAGTTCATGTATAGTTGCTCTGTCAAGCCTGTATGTAAGTATGATATGACGTTCTTCCATTGTCGACAGCTCCACCAGCGGTCGGTACACAGGAGGATTCATCCTTCTCCACGCAAGTCCCAGTGGACGGTGCCTAGGAAGGACAACATGGAGCACAGAGTCAAGCAACCCACAGGTTCGTTCACACAGCTTGCACAGTACACGAATCGCTATGCATTGAAAGGCTTGTATGAGTGGCTATGCAAGGCCTAGGCCTGTGTGACGCAGTAGAAATTCAGCCATGTGGGCCCTTGAAATGGCGGCTGCCTGACCTGTGAAGTGTGACAGTGGGATGTGAGGTCAATGCGCTGGCGTGGCACACCGTGGCGGTAGGTGGTCGAAGACCGCGGTGCTAAGCCGCATTGGTTAACATTGCACCCTATGGGTTTCAGTAGCCAATGAGGATGTGCGCCTGCGGTCGCGGGACGCACCACGGCGGTACGCACCGCCGCGGGCGTGACCGCCATTTTCTATCTGATTAATCACTCGAGACCTGATCATCCACAGGAGAGGACCGATACTGCAAGTGCTGCTGGGACCTCGGTCTGGGAGATACAATGGCTGCTGCGACTGGGGAAAGGGCCCCTGCCTTCACTTCTGAAGAATTGGAGAAACTTGTGGATGGGGTCCTCCCCCAGTATGCGCTCCTCTACGATCCTCCAGACCAACAGGTTAGTACACAGGGTGCACGTTGAATGGGCTATGCCTGTGTTGAGTGGGGTGTATGTGAGATGGTGGGGAGGGGAGCGAATGAGGAGTGCAACGCACGAAAGATGAGAGCATGTGCCACATGGCAAGGTTGGGGAGTGGGGGGCCACTCACATTGACCAGGCAGAAAAGTGATGAGATTTCCTTTACCACCCTGTACATGTCACATAGGTCAGCGCCCATCAGAAGATCGACATTTGGCGTGCCATCGCCAAGGACGTCCGGGCCCTGGGGGTCCACAACTGACGGGGAACCCACTGCCGAAAGAGGTGGGAGGACATCCGCCGCGGGACCAGAAAGACCGCCGAGTCTCTGCTGGGAATGGCCTCCCAACGTAGGAGGGGTGCCAGCCGCCAATTGACCCCCCTGATGTCCCGGATCCTGGCAGTGGCCTACCCCGATTTGGATGGGCGCGTGAGGACATCACAGCAGACACAAGGGGGTGAGTATCAGCACATTCTGCTATCTTTGCGCGCAGTGAAGGTGTCTGGGTGGGGGAGGAGGGCTGTGGCTATCTCTAGGCCAGGGCGCACTCTGTAGGCTAGGCGCCTCCGTTAGGCATGGCCCTGTGCCCCCGCCACCCACCTCTGTAGGGTGCCAAGTACAGCTATACATGGTCCGGCCTCACCCATGTGTGCATTTGTCGTCCATAGACCTGTAGGCCTAGTCACAATAACTGAGTAGTGTACCCCGATTGCGTGGCCTAGTGCAGGGGGCTTCTGTGTCTGTCCTCTCCGACAACGGTGTTGCCAATGCATGCACTCAACCTGTCTTCATTTCTCCCCCCTCCCCATTTTATTTGTCTTCCTGTTCATGTGTGCAATAGCATCATCAGGCGGAGGAGAAGTGGCATCGGCGCACGAGGGAGCTGCATCTCACATGGCCCCGGAGGGCCATGCAACAGACTCCGAGTACACCAGTGAGATGGAGGGCGAGTGGAGCTCCACAACGGGGACCCGTGGAGACGTCAGCGACACCGACACGTCCTCGGAAGGGAGCTTCCTTGCGGTGGCGGCAACATCCGTTCCCACCACCACAACAGGTACAGCCGCCACCCAGCACACCAGCCCCGCCCTCCCAGCAGCCCCTCCGCGTTCGCCCCGTGCCCGCTCGGCCAGGAAGGCGGGCATCTCCTTCGCCCCAGGCACCTCAGGCCCTGCCCCAGTTACCCCTGCTGCCCTCAGTGAGGAGGTCATTGACCTCCTGTGGACGCTCATTGTTGGGCAGTCTACCCTTTTGAATGCCATCCAGGGTGTAGAAAGGGAGGTGCATCGGAGCAATCCATACCTGGAGGGTATTCATTCGGGTCAGGCTGCCCATCAGCGATCGTTCAACGCTCTGGCCTCAGCACTGACGGCAGCCATTGTCCCTGTCTCCACCCTCCCTCTTCTGACTCCCTCCACCCAGTCCCAGTCTCCTGTTCCTCTGCCTATCCCATCCACACCATCAGACCAGCCTGCACACACCTCTACGCCCAAGGGCAGCTCATCCAGACATAAGCACCACAGATCCCACAAGCATTCACCCAAGCAACATCCAGATGCAGACATGCCAACAGTCACTACCACCTCTGTGTCCCCCACCTCCTCATCTCCCTCCTCCCTCCCTGTGACGTCTCCACTCACACCTGCATGCACACCACCATCAGCCAGTACTTCCATCACCAGCACACCCTCCATTACAGTCCGCACACGTGCAGTCACCACCCCCACTGCCATTTACACGTCCCCTGTGTCCTCTCCCAGTGTGTCTGTCACCCCCTCTTCCAAAACACACAAACGCAGGCAGCCACCCACCCAACAGCCATCCACCTCACGACAGCCTCCGTCACAAGCACCTGCACCCAAAGACAGCACACTTGACTCTCCTACAACCACATCCTCTTCCTCCACTCCCATACCCACTACACCTACCCGTCCCTGTCCTTCCCAAGTGCTTTTCCTTTCCAACCTTGAGCTCGTTCCAATCACTGACTCACCCCCTCCATCTGGTAAGAGTCAAAAAAGCACCTCAGCCACCACCAGCCCTGCATCTACTATGACCATAGTGCAGGGCTATTGGAGTCCACCCGCTCCTAGGGCAGGAACATCGGCCAGCAGCAAGGGGACAGCCAGCCCACGCCCTGGGAGGAGGACAAAAAAAACTAAGGGCCGGCGCGACAAGCCTGAGACGGCTGCCACCAAGGACAGTAGCCTTGCCCCGTCACCTGCCACATCATCAAAGGGAGGCAAGGGCCACAGAGCTTCAGCGAAGGAGGGCAAGGGCAGCAGGGCGGAGAAGTCAGACAGCAGGCGAGCTGCCCAGGAGGGCCCCACCAGCCCCATTCCGGTTGTGACGGACGACACCCACGGGCCCAGGACTCCATCACAGGAGGGCCCTGCGACCGCAAGGTCGGATGGTGACTGAGCGGGAAGTCTTGGCCAGGTCTGGCTCCCTAGAAACACAGGACAAGCACCGCTGAACAGGGCCCCGCCGTGAGAAGCACCGCTGAACAGGGGCCCGCTGTGAGAAGCACCGCTGAACAGGGGCCCGCCGTGACAAGAGCCGCTGAACAGGGGCCCGCCGTGACAAGAACCGCTGAACAGGGGCCCGCCGTGAGAAGCACCGCTGAACAGGGGCCCGCCGTGAGAGGCACCGCTGAACAGGGGCCCGCCTTGACAAGAACCGCTGAACAGGGGCCTGCCGTGACAAGAACCGCTGAACAGGGGCCCGCCGTGAGAGGCACTGCTAAACAGGGGCCCGCCGTGACAAGAACCGCTGAACAGGGGCCCGCCTTGAGAAGCACCGCTGAACAGGGGCCCGCCGTGAGAAGCACCGCTGAACAGGGGCCCGCTGTGACAAGAACCGCTCCGCTGGGCCCTTCCTGTCAAGGCCCGCTCCGCTGGGCCCTTCATCTCAAGCACCGCTCCGCTGGGCACTGCCGTCTCAAGCACCGCTCCGCTGGGCCCTTCATCTCAAGCACCGCTCCGCTGGGCCCTTCCTGTCAAGCACCGCTCCACTGGGCAACGCCGTCTCAAGCACCGCTCCGCTGGGCCCTTCATCTCAAGCACCGCTCCGCTGGGCCCTTCATCTCAAGCACCGCTCCGCTGGGCCCGTCCTGTCAAGGCCCGCTCCGCTGGGCCCTTCCTGTCAAATCCCGCTCCGCTGGGCCCTTCCTGTCAAGTCCCGCTCCGCTGGGCCCTTCATCTCAAGCACCGCTCCGCTGGGCACCGCCGTCTCAAGCACCGCTCCGCTGGGCCCTTCCTGTCAAGCCCCGCTCCGCTGGGCCCTTCATCTCAAGCACCGCTCCGCTGGGCCCTTCATCTCAAGCACCGCTCCGCTGGGCACCGCCGTCTCAAGCACCGCTCCGCTGGGCCCTTCCTGTCAAGCCCCGCTCCGCTAGGCCCTTCATCTCAAGCACCGCTCCGCTGGGCCCTTCATCTCAAGCACCGCTCTGCTGGGCCCTTCCTGTCAAGGCCCGCTCCGCTGGGCCCTTCCTGTCAAGCCCCGCTCCGCTGGGCACCGCCGTCTCAAGCACCGCTCCGCTGGGCCCTTCCTGTCAAGCCCCGGTCCGCTGGGCCCTTCATCTCAAGCACCGCTCCGCTGGGCCCTTCATCTCAAGCACCGCTCTGCTGGGCCCTTCATCTCAAGCCCCGCTCCGCTGGGCCCTTCATCTTAAGCACTGCTCCGCTGGGCACCGCCGTCTCAAGCACCGCTCCGCTGGGCCCTTCCAGTCAAGCCCCGCTCCTCTGGGCCCTTCATCTCAAGCACCGCTCCGCTGGGCCCTTCATCTCAAGCACCGCTCCGCTGGGCCCTTCATCTCAAGCACCGCTCCGCTGGGCACCGCCGTCTCAAGCACCGCTGGCCCATTGACAGTGCCGGTTCTGTGTCGAGCAGGGCTTCACGAAGCACTCTGGGCACTATGCCTCCTCCATTAACAGTGGAGTCGGTAATCCATCTGATGGACTGTGGCTTGGCACTTCCCAGGATGGAACAGTGGGCAAGCCACCCAGTGTAGAGACTTGAGAGACTGTGGCTTTGCACTCCCCAGGATGGCACAGTGGGTAAGCCACCCACTGTAGAGACTTGTGAGACTGTGGCTTTGCACTCCCCAGGATGGCACAGTGGGCAAGCCACCCACTGTAGAGACTTGTGAGACTGTGGCTTTGCACTCCCCAGGATGTAACAGTGGGCAAGCCACCCACTGTAGAGACTTGTGAGACTGTGGCTTTGCACTCCCCAGGATGGGACAGTGGGCATGGAGGCCCCTCGTGGATCTGGCGTCGTGGACTCATGTGGCTGAGGTGCCCCCCCTTCCCTTCCCCCTGAGGTGCCTGTAGTTTTATCATCTGATGCCCCAGCAGTGTTCTCTCCAATGGTATCTGGTCTCCTGTGTGGGCTTTGCCCATGTGTTTGTGCACATTGGCCCACGGACTATGGAACTTTGACAGAATGGCCAGGACTTTTTGCCTATGTAAATATTTTTAACTATGTTCATTCCTTATTTTGTATCTTTCATATTGCATATTTCCCATAACTTCAATGGAGCTATTTGTACATATATTTTATAGATCATTTTAATTGTGTCTTTGCATTATTCCGGTGGGTTTGGGGGGTGTCACTCTGACTTGTTGCTCTGCATTGGGGTGTAGGTATTTGGGGTGGGGGGGTGGGTGTATGGCGTATGTGTGTGCCCGTAAGCTTTCCTCCTCCCCCCTCCCCTGTGTCATAGGTGCAGTACTCACCGTTGTCGTCTGCGCCGGCGTTCGTACTCCTGGTAGATGAGCAGGTAGACAATAGCTGGTAGGATGTTTAATTCGGGTTCCATGCTGTCCTCCTTCCTCGTGGAGTGTGTAGAGGTGAGCGTTTTCCCGTTCGTAGTCTGTTTCCGCCGTGTTTTTATCGGCGGGGCTCCCACCCCGGAAAAGGTGGCGGATTGGTGAGTTGTGATATGGTGGGCGGTACATTGTCTGCCGCCTGCCTGTTGGCGGTGACGGCCGCGCTGTTTGTCTGTCCCGCCGTGGCGGTCGGAGTGTTAAAGTGGCGGGCTGTGTTGGCGGTTCCCGCCAGGGTCAGAATTCCATTTTTTTGACCGCCTGCCTGTTGGCAGGTTGGCCGCCGCTTTATCACCGACCGCCAGGGTCGGAATGACCCCCTATGTGTTCCTGTTATTTTTCCTTTGGACTCTTCAGCAGCTTGCTGCCTAAGGCCTCCAAGAGAGGGACAGGTTTCTTGCCCCTTACACAACTGTTCCCTTGTGGGTCCCCCTGGGCCCAGGAGCTCAACCTGATAAGGTTCTAACTCCATGGGCTCAGTTCCCTCAGAGGGCAGAACTTCTTCCTGGGAAGAGAGGTTCTCTTTCTCTTGTTGTGTTGAAGTTGGTTCCCCAGCCTTCTTTCCTTTTCTCTTAGAGGGTTGGTCCCTTTTTCCAGGCTCCAACACCACTTTTTCACCCTGAGCCTTGCACTGTGCCATGGTCTTGACACACACCAGTTCAGGGATACCCAGCATGGCTGCATGGGTTTTGAGTTCTACCTCAGCCCATGCTGAGGACTCCAGGTCATTTCCAAGCAAACAGTCTACAGGGATATTTGAGGAGACCACCACCTGTTTCAGGCCATTGACCCCTCCCCACTCTAAAGTTACCATAGCCAGGGGATGTACTTTAGTCTGATTGTCAGCGTTGGTGACTGGATAAGTTTGTCCAGCCAGGTATTGACCAGGGGAAACCAGTTTCTCTGTCACCATGGTGACACTGGCACCTGAATCCCTCAGGCCTTCTACACTTGTCCCATTAATTAAGAGTTTCTGCCTGTATTTTTGCATATTAGGGGGCCAGGCAGCCAGTGTGGCTAAGTCCACCCCACCCTTAGAGACTAATGTAGCTTCAGTGCGAACCCTGATTTGCTCTGGGCACACTGTTGATCCCACTTGGAGACTGGCCATTCCAGTGTTAGCTGGAGTAGTGAGTATGTGAGAATGAAGTAACAGTGAGAATGAAATAAATGGTGAATGGACGGGTGACAGTTCAGATGAAGAGCCATGTGTGCTTGCAACTTCTTTAGAACTGGATCAGAGAGGAAAGGTTATGGGTCACAGAGTTTCATTCTTGGTGGACACAGGAGCTACACGCTCTACACTGAGAAGTGCAGAGGTTCCAAACTTGCCCCTTTCAGGTAGATCAGTATCTGACAAACCCGATTACAGATCCAGTGCAAGTTGAGATTGGCAATTTCTAGGGACTGCATAAGTTTGTAGTCTGTGATTCAATTCTGGTATCCCTACTGAGAAGAGGCTTGCTGTGTAAAACAAAGGGGGTCATTCTGACCCCGGCGGGCGCCACCCGCCGGGCGGAGACCGCCAAAAGACCGTACCGCGGTCAAATGACTGCGGCGGTCATTTTGACTTTCCCGCTGGGCAGGCGGGCGACCGCCAAAAGGCCGCCCGCCCGCCCAGCGGGAAAGCCCCAGCAACGATGAAGCCGGCTCTGAATGGAGCCGGCGGAGTTGCTGGTGTGCGATGGGTGCAGTGGCACCCGTCGCTATTTTCAGTGTCTGCTTTGCAGACACTGAAAATCCTAATGGGGCCCTGTTAGGGGGCCCCTGCAGTGCCCATGCCAGTGACATGGGCACTGCAGGGGCCCCCAGGGGCCCCACAACACCAGTTCCCGCCAGCCTCTTCCTGGCGGTGTAAACCGCCAGGAACAGGCTGGCGGGAAGGGGGTCGGAATCCCCATGGCGGCGCTGCTTACAGCGCCGCCGTGGAGGATTCCCTGGGGCATGGGAAAACCGGTGGGAAACCGCTGGTTTCCCTTTTCTGAACGCGGCTTTGCCGCCGTGGTCAGAATTGCCCCTGAAGCACCGCCAGCCTGTTGGCAGTGCTTCCTCCATCCCCGGCCCTGGCGGTCCATGACCGCCAGGGTCAGAATGAGGCCCAAAGTGTTTGATTACTTGCGCAAATGATGGAATTGAGATTCAGATGAACAGTGATGATGAGGAGGACAAAGCCCCAGAAATAGGGCCCTTTGATTGAGTTTGATTGAGTTTTTCCTGATGTTCACTGCGAAAGAGCTCCATCCTGATTTGCAGGGAACAGTGCAAGAGAACGTGTGGGATTTGACAGGAAAAGAAGTAGGTCTGATGAAAGGGATGGAGCCAGTCAAGGTTACCTTAAAGCCAAATGCAGTTTTCCCCCAACTTCCACAGTACGACATGACACAAGATGTCCTAATGAAAGTGGCTCAGATAATTGCAGATTTTGTATAGCAGGGAGTTCTGAAAGAGGTGTTGAGCAGCCCATGTGATTCACTGATATTGGGTTTGGAGAAGCCCTGTGGGAAGGTATGGATTGTTCAGGATTTGAGAAAAAGAAATGATATTGTGGTCAAGTGTTGTCCCGTAGTGCCCAATCCAGCTGTGATACAATTCCAGATTCCATGTGATGCAGAGTGGTTTAAAGTCATTGCTTTGTCACAAGCATTCTTTTCTGTGCCTCTTCATGGAGCTAGACAATTTCTCTTTTGTTTCAAATTCCTGGATTGATTCTATTGCTGGTGTAGACTTCCTCAAGAGTATACAGGTTCACCTTCCTAGTTCAACCGGATGCTGAAAAGGAATTTGGAGTCATTGGAATTGCCTTTCCAATCGACCTTGGTGCAGTACATTGATGACTTATTGATTGCGTCCAAGACAAGGGAAGAGTGCAAGTATGACTCGATTGCCCTGTTGAACCATTTGGGAAAGAATGGCCATAAAGTGTCACCACTGCAATTGCAGTACTGCCAGAAGGTAGTGAAGTATTTGTAATATCAGATTGAGAAAGAGTCAAGGAAAATATCGAGAGAAAGGATTACAACGATATTGCAGATAAGGCCCCCAACCACACAGAGAGATTTCAGGATGTTCCTGGGAATGCTGGGCTATTGTCACCAATGGATCAGAAATGTTATAGTCATCTCAAGACCATTGCAGAAGCAGACTCATAAGTAAGTCACTGATCGTACAGTGCTAGACCAGGATGAAATGAGAGCGTTCACTAAGTTGAGAGAGAGTTTGTGCAGAGCTCCAGGGTTGGGTATGCCTGACTACACAAAGCCTTTCACATTGTTTTGTCATGAGCGTGATGCATGTTCATTGTCTATCTTGACTCAAGTCCATGGAGGTGCACATCGCCCAGTAGCATATTTTTCAGCTACTTTGGACCCAGTTGCAGCACTCTTATCAGGTTGTTTGCATGCAGTTGCCGCATTTGGTCATAGTCTTTCACAGTGTGAAGGAATATCCCCTGACTGTAATGGTCCCTCACTCGACTGCGTTTTACTGACAAGGATGAAAACTCAATACTTGACTGGTGCTAGGTTGACTAGGAACGAAACGAGTATTTTGGAATCACCAAAAGTGACACTGAAAAGATGTACAGTACTGAACCCGGCAACCTTACTTCTGAAAGAAAATGTTGAAATTGAAAAAGAGCAAGACATTGAACATGACTGTATTGAAGTAACTCATTTGTGCACAAAACAGAGACCTGACGTTAGAAATACCTGATTGGAAGAAAATGACCAAATAATTTTTGTTGATGGTTCTTGTCTGAGAGACCATACAGGGACATTGAGAGCAGGATATGCTGTGTGCACGATTACAGGTACCTTGGAAACTTCCTGGCTTCAAGGAGTGTATTCTACCCAGGTAGCGGAATTGGTCGCTCTTACTAGAGCATGCCATGTTTCTGTTCAGTTGAGAGTTACTATCTATACGGATAGCCAACATGGATTCGGAATAGTTCATGATTTTGGTCAATTGTGGTCACAGAGAGGTTTCCTGACCTCTTCTGGTTCACCAGTGAGAAATGGTGGGAGAATAAAAGAGTTGTTATATGCAATACAGTTGCATGAAAAGATTGCAGTGGTGAAATGCAGTGCACATCTGAAGTTGCAGGACTATGTGTCATTGGGAAATGGATATGCGCAAGATTTTGTGCATTGAACGGTATATCATTCAAAGACAAGTGGGAACTGTTACCTAAAGAAGACACAACATGTACGAGCTATGCATTGAAAGTAATTGACACTTTGGAAGAATTAAAATCTTTGCAGAGTAATGTCGACAAAGAGGAAAAACATTCATGGAATAAATTGAAATGTGTTCAAAGAAAAGATGAATTGTGGGTTTCTGAGGAGGGTCAATTGGTTTTGATAAATAGCCTGTCAGCTCAAATGGAAAGGTACTATCATGCTCAGGCACATATTAAGAGAGATGCCATGGTTCGTCTGTTCAAGATTGATTGGTTCAATCCAAAGTTTGGACAAGTTGCTGAAGCAGTTTGCCATAGTTGTGTCATTTGTCAGCTGTTAAATGCGGGCTAAGGGAGTTTGCCATAGTTGTGTCATTTGTCAGCTGTTAAATGCGGGCTAAGGGAGAGTGGTTAATTTGAGCCTCATTGGAAGAGCAGGATGTCCATTCAGCAGAATGCAAATGGATTTTATCGAGATGCCTGCGTGTGGAGGTTTGAGATATGTGTTGATGATTGTTTGCATCTTTAGTCACTGGATTTAAGCGTACCCTACATGAAGAAATGATAGTCTCACAGTGGCGAAACTACTGCTGAGGGAACTGATAACGCATTTCGGGTTTCCAATCTCTTTAGAATCAGATAGGGGAAGTCACTTCAATAAAGAAGTGATTAAATTACTGTGTGCAGCATTGAACACTGAGCAGAAGTTGCATTGTAGTTACCACCCTGAAGCATCAGGACAGGTAAAGCAGATGAATGGTACCTTGAAGTCGAGAATTGCAAAGAAGTGTGCAGCTACAAATTTGAAATGGCCCAATGCATTGCCTTTAGTGTTGATGTCAATGAGAAACACACCTAACAGGAAGACAGGACTTCCACCTCATGAGAGCCTCATGGGCAGAGCAATGAGATTACCAGTGGTGGCAGCAAATGCGGTTGTCAACATTACAGATGATATGGGGTTGTATTACTGCAAGGGTCTGGCTGATGTAGTCCGCTCTTTTTCTCAGCAGGTGGGGGCCACCAAACTGCCACAGATCCATGACCCAGGGCACAACCTGACAGCTGGAGACTAGGTTGTCGTCCGAAAGCACGTAGGAAAGACGTGTTTGGAGCCTCGTTGGAAGGGGCCATATCAAGTGGTCCTAACGACAGCTGTGAAGTGTGATGGGATCCCGATCCGGATTCATGCAAGTCACACGAAGAAAGTGGCATGTCCACTGGATCATGAAGAAGTGTTGTTAAGAGTACCAAAAAAAGTGCATCAAGTCTCAGAGCTGGAAAGAGAACAAAGAATAACTGAGACTGGATCTGAGCTTGTTGAGGATGGTTCAGTCACTCCTGTGAGAGACGAGGGTGGAGACCTCCAGAAGAGTATCAGGGAACCTATCTCAACTGAAGCAGGAGGAGAGCCTAGTCAGAGGAAGGCTTTCCCAGAAGCAGATGATCCTGAGTGACAAACAGAGCAATTGCCAGACCCAGAAAGGGAAGGAGTTGAGGTGGATCGAAATCAAAGTGATCTAACTCCTCCTGCACCGGTTGCAGGTCCATCAAGAGAAAACACCGCAAAGAAAGAAAAGGGTTCAAATTCAATCCTGGATGAATACTGACAGAGGGTTCACTGAAAGGAGATAATTGGCTGGAATTGCAAGTGGAGAAAAGGAAAGAGGTGGTTGTTCAACCAACAATCGAGGCAGTAGATACTATGAGAAAAGAAGACCTAAGTGAAAGAGAGCTGAATGGTGATCGAAAGATTAAGAGAAAGAGAATAGCAAGCCAAAGAATGGCAGCAGGAATTTATGTCTTTTTGTTTTGATAGAGAAGCTTCAGGTCAATATTTTAAGGTGACGTGAAGAAGACTGATGAACTGAACTGTTGAAACAATCAGAGTAAATTTTTTGTGGAAGAGACTATTGAAAATAACCAGAAAATACATTGATAACCTGATTTGACTTTTGAAACCTGATTTTGACAAAGCTGCTAACCAATTTTGACAAGGAAGAGGGTTCCAGGAAGTGAAACTCAACTGCTGAAAGAAGAGTTGTCTATTTTTTATTTTTCTGCAAGTTTTTTTTAATTCCTTCTGCTTTCTGATTCTTTACAGATCATGGCTGGCTTTAATAAACAGAGTATAGGTGCTAGGCACTGTATATATGAGCATTGGTTTGGCAATTATGTGTTGGATATTGTTTGTGGTGTTGATTGTGGGTAGGTCTGGTCTTGATGCGAAAGGAGCCAACCACACTTCTGCTTTTGAGATGACTACTGTACTAACGGCATTAGAGAGGTTATATGCATGATTACACTAATGCGCAGGGAGAAGTTTTTTCTAACGTTTTCTATTGCTTATTGAGTGAGTATGTTGAGACTATGGATGCAAAGAATTGTTCTCTGTGTACGCAGATTCCTTCATCAGTCAAGGAAGGAGTCACCTATCATAGCTTGCCACTAACATACGGGATAAGTTGTAGTCTGTTACTAACAAAGTTTTATAACCAGGAGTATATCAAGTACTTTTACTCTGATCATGATGTTGTGTTTTCATTTGTTCCTATAATTAGACATTCGAGTAAAGTAGCTAAGGATAATGATATAGTATGAGTTAGAGGATTCTTTGAACCTACATTGATGTTTGGCACAGCATATGTGCATAAGAATAATTTGACATGCTTGCTTACACCTTTAGAGAAGAGCTTCCTAGATCAGACTGATGATAGAAGAAAGGCGTTAAAGGAGAAATGAGAAAAAGGCTTAGAGAAAAGGACTTACAAGAATGGTTATGCTTATAGTGCAATTAAAACGCAAGGGTAATTAGCTTTAGATGCACTACACGTAGGGAAGCTTTGGATATATAGGCCTAAAACGCGCACTGACACTTTATATGTGGGCACGAGTGAGTGCAGGCATGTGTTTTTGTTTCAGAGTAGCTGGACATTTATGTTGAATGAGCAGGACCCTGCAATTCTAGTGATACACTATATTTGTGGACTTAATGCTTAGTACCGTCTTCCAAGACAATGGTATGGGACATGCTATTTGGGGATAGTTTTCCCAAAGATTTATCAGATGGAGGATTTAAAAAAGTTCCCGGAAGTGACTGAATTACATCATAAGAGACAGAAGAGGGAGTCCACTTCTGCAATAGTTGGAGACATATTTGGTGCTGTGATTCCTTCAGTGGGAGTCATCCTGATTTTGATAAAGATTCGGAAGTTGTTCTCTATTGTGGATAACATGCTGACAAATTTTTCAGGGGCTATACTCCTGATAGATACTGAATTAGCGCCAGATAGATCTATGACTTTTCAAAATCGGCTTGCTTTACACATTCTTTCAGCGAAGGATGACGGAGGCTGTAGAATGATTAACTCTAGGCATATTTGTTCATTTATACTTGATATTTGTAAAGAGATAAGAGACTTACTTACTAATCTGACTAACGCAAGTGCTGATCTAAAGGAATTGAAAGAACCAGGTGTTTGAAAAAAGTTTGGAAATGGTTTTATTAGAAATTATTAATGAGTGTTTATGTATTTTGAATAATGAATTATGTAGAAAATGAATAACGTAGGAAAAAATAATGCACACATTTGAAAATGTGACCTCGAAGAAGGGCCACCAGTATTCACAAAATGTACTAAGTAATACTTATAAAATATTTAAAATGTACTAGATTAATGTAGTATTATGTCATATTAAAGGTTATGAAGTGTGCTCCAGCTGTAAAAATTGTAGGCCTTAACTTAGCGAGTGTCTTGGCCTAGTCTTGCCATGCCTCATGCAGAAGCTGTATTTCTTAGCGGTTAAAAAAAACGCTGACCGAATTAATTAAACTGAAATCTCCATTGTCTTGTTAAAAGTGGTTAGCAGAAGCTTTTCGTGAGAACTGACTGCTAGAAGATGATGTTTCATTTAGTGTAACAACTTATGTGTAATGCGTGTAAGATGTACTTTCCCAGGACGAGAACAATGAAGACACTGATTGGTGCTGAAGATGCAACAATATTGTTACCTGACGAGCCGGAAGATGAGGACATCGTAAAGTGAACCTATTAACTGCATGTGAACAGAGAAATATTAGAATTCATAGATATGATGAAGAAATATTATTGGGTAAAGTATAAACGTACAATTAACTGATCAATAGGGAATTAGGGGATAGTTTAGGTGACGTGATATCACAACGCGACAGAGGAGAATTATTCAGATGATGAGACTAGAGGAGATATACTTTAGGAGAGACTTGAGAGGCAGAGACTTTAGAGGAAAGGTTTGAGATTCATTCTGTCATTGGGCTCATACTCTCTGAATGAGAGACTGATGCTTTGCTGATCGACATATGACCTGAGGACGAAGACGGATTCTGCTTGCTGACCCATACCGAGGATAGTTAGATATGATGAAATGTGACTGTTATGCATTTTGTGCCTTTTCTTTCTAGGTACCAACTTTGCTGTTTTGATAGATCTATAGATACATGTTTTTCTAAATTTGTGTTCTAAATTGTTTCGCATGAAGCCCAACATGCTGATGCTAATCTTAAGTTAGTTAAGGGCACTCACAAATAACTGACAATTACAAGGACTAATGGTTGATTAATTGCCTTGCTGAATTCCATGTATGTTCTAACTTTTACGCAACTGACTCTATTATTGATTTGTACTGTCGCTCTAGAATATGTTGTGGTTCAAGCTTTGATTAGATTGCGCTTCTTCCGCTGCTTTGAACAACCAGTATTGTTCATAAATGTGTTTAATTTGATTTTGAGATTAATCTACATGACTTTAGTATTGTTGATATAAGGGAAATAAACGTACAAAATGTTTACTAAGGGTGCGGTTATTCATTTCTGAAAGGTCATGGTGTGTGACATTTACTGACTCCATTGATTATTGATATTATTGATTATTAATGATTGTTGATAATTGTGTATTGATTATTGATTCATGTACTGGAGCTATCGTAAGAACATCTTAATACGAGCCAAAAGGTTCATCGACCTATTCGCGCCCCCTTGTAAGTTTACTTATTAAGGTCTGACGCACTAACAATACTGATGACAAATTGTATGACCCTAGTATACAAAGATTATGGCCTTTTTCTAACAAGCACTTGAATCGCAAATTTATCTCTGATATTATTTTAAAAAAAACTTCCTAAGATGTCCAATGGGTTTTTACTAAAAAGGCTTACTGTAAGAATGTAGATAACGTGACATGGAAGTCAAAAGGGCACTCGTCCAAACACAGATAAAAACCTTCTCACCTCACCAGTTATAGGCTGAGGGATGTGAGGGCAACAATAGGTGGCCATGCATCATCCTTGATTAAGTATCTGACAGGCAAAGAGTTAATGGGGGTCATTACAACATTGGCGGTAAATGCCGCTTACCACCTTACAGAAGACCGCCAACACACTGCCGCAGCCGCGGAATTCCACCACAGCTATTACAACCCACAGCTCGGAATCCGCCAAAATCCAGACACCCACACAAGTCCGCCACACCAAAGGTCCGTGATGAACTGGCGATAACAAAACCTCCACCGTCACGCCAACAGGAATACGCCCACACTATCACGACCCACGAATCCACACGGCAGTCTTTCAACCGCGATATTCCACTGGCGGTACACACCACTGCGCTCAAAATACACACACATTTACAAAACACTACATCATTGGACAATTCCAAATACACACACCTGATACACATACACACACCACACCCACACACTCAATACAATATAAAACACACACCCACATCACCCACAAACCCTTATGACCAGAAATTTAGACAAAGGCCAGAGAGACAGCACAGCAAAGACAACCCCACCATTCAGAGGCACACAACACCATCACACATACACATCCACGCACAAAACACCACACACCCCTAAACATCACCCCACACATCACAACACACACCACCTCACACATCACCCACAACACCCCATGGCACCGCAAAGACACCCCAGGTTTTCTGAGGAGGAGCTCAGGGTCATGGTGGGGGAAATCATCCGGGTAGAGCCACAGCTATTCGGATCACAGGTGCAGCACACCACCTTAGCTAGGAAGATGGAGCTATGGCGCAGAATCATGGACAGGGTCAACGCAGTGGGACAGCACCCGAGAACTAGGGATGACATCAGGAAGTGGTGGAACGACCTACGGGGGAAGGTACGTTCCGTGGTCTCAAGACACCACATCGCGGTTCAGAGGACTGGCGGCGGACACCCACCTCCTCCTCCACAACTAACAACATGGGAGGAGCAGGTCTTGGCTATAGTGTATCCTGAGGGCCTCACAGGAGTAGCTGGAGTAATGGACTCTGGTAAGTCAAATCTTTCACTACTTCATCCCCCACCCTACATGCATGCTATCACATACCCCCACCCTCACCCTCAACCCCATCACTCCAACTCCTCACATATGTCCCACTATCACATCCCACCCATCCCAACACCAAGCCCTGCATGCAACACCAAAGCATGGACACCCATCACCAATGCATGGCCACTGCACATACCCACACACACCCCTAAACAATTATCACACAAGGTCCTACACAAGAATGCAAGCACTGGGGTACAGGGTCACCCACCCATTGCACACCATGACACACACAGATGCAATAATTATGCCTTTACACCCCTGCAGGACCCCTACCCAATGTCACCGGAAAGGAGGTTCCAGACATGTCCACTCCCCCCACAGAAGAGGCCCACAGTGATGACAGCAGCTCTGTCCAACTGGATCTAGATGACCAGCCCGGCCCATCTGGGACCTCAGGACAGTCGGTTCCCCTCACACTGGCACAAGCCACAACAGAGCCTCCCCCCTCTGGAAACACCAGCACATCACCCACCCAGCGGGCCCATACCTCTGTCCCCAGGACACTTCAAGCAGCAGTGTGTCCACCACTACAGGGAACCCAGGCTAACCCACCACCTCAACAACAGCAGGGACCTGGGGGCAGTGGCAGTGGGCACACGGTTCAGGGGACAGAGGTCCAGGAACACAGGGGAACTGGGAGGGCTGCTGTGCGACAGGGAGAGGAAAGGCCCAGGGAACCCACTCTCCACGAGGCCCTCGCCAACATCATGGGAGTCTACCACCATTCCCAGGAGACGGTGGCAACGGTACTGGCCAAGTTTCAGGAGACCCAGCGGCTGCAGGAGGAACAGTATTTGGGGTTCAGGGAGGAACTCAAATCCATCAATACCACCCTGGGCACCATTGTAGGGGTGCTGAAGGAACTCGTAAAACACCAGGAGGGACACTCTGGCACAGCAAGGGGCCCCTGACACTAGCCTGGACGATGAACTGCCCACCATCTCCGCCGGCGCTAGTGGACAGGAGGCACCGCCACAGGACCACAACACCAGCATCCTACCCCCTGCAGATGGAGAACCACCCGCAAACGGTCCCTGAGATCCAGGACAAAGACAGAGAGCAATGCCAAGACCCCCGCCAAGAAATGAGACCACCCTGATTGTCATCCTTTTGTCCCACTTTGTCACCCTGTGCCTCCATCAACTGCCCCAGCTCCACTTCCTATGCCCCTTTGGACAATGCACCTGTGAGACTAATAGACTGGACTCTGCCATGGACATTCCTCCACCATCACCCCTGACCATTTTACAACCACCTCCACTATTTACCACTTAAATACACACACTTAAATCACAAAAGTATCTGGAGTCAGTCTGTGCTTTCAAAATGTGTATTTGCAATAACTGAGGAAAAATGATATATTCATTGTATTGTCACCATACCTATGTCACAAAGCTCTAGTCCATGAGGAAACAAAGCAGATGTCACACAGTGGAACCCACATCTGTGAAATCAAAAGGGAAAGTGACAACTCAGGGTCCATACACTGGGTGAAAGTGACAGACAGATGAGAGGTAGAACAAGTGTATCAGATGTAGCAGGCAGTGATGTCTTCTTACCTGTGTCTCACTGGAAGTATTGATGAATCACGATGTTTCAGTTGTCGATATCCTCTTCTCCTGCTTCCTCATCTTCACTGTCCACAGGCTTCACAGCTGCCACAAGACGTCCATCTGGACCATCCTCCTGCAGAAAAGGGAGCTGTCGTCGCAAAGCCAAGTTGTGAAGCATACAGCAGGCCACGATGATCTGGCACACCTTCTTTGGTGAGTGGAATAGGGAACCACCTGTCATATGGAGGCACCTGAACCTGGCCTTCAGGAGGCCGAAGGTCCTCTCTATAACCCTCCTAGTTCGCCCATGTGCCTCATTGTAGCATTCCTCTGCCCTTGTCCTGGGATTTCTCACTGGGGTCAGTAGCCATGACAGGTTGGGTACCCAGAGTCACCTGCAAATGTCGAGGGACAACTGTCAGACACGCACTAACCCTTAGGGACAACCCCAGACCCAGACACCTAGTCACACTGTATAGGGTCCATGTCCTCACCTAATAGCCACACACGCTGCCTCTGGAGTTGCCCCATCACATAAGGGATGCTGCTATTCCTCAGAATGTAAGTGTCATTCACTGAGCCAGGAAATTTGGCGTTCACACAGGAGATGTACTGGTCGGCCAAACACACCATCTGCACATCCATAGAATGGTAACTCTTCCGGTTCCTGTACACCTGTTCACTCCTGCGGGGAGACCAAGGCCACATGTGTCCCATCAATGGCACCTATGATGTTGGGGATATGTCCCAGGGCATAGAAGTCACCTTTCACTGTAGGCAAATCCTCCACATGAGGGAAAACGATGTAGCTGCGCATGTGTTTCAGCAGGGCAGACAACACTCTGGACAACACGTTGGAAAACATAGGATGGGACATCCCTGAGGCTATTGCCACTGTCGTCTGAAAAGACCCACTTGCCAGGAAATGGAGTACTGACAGCACCTGCACAAGAGGGGGGATACCTGTGGGATGGCAGACAGCTGACATCAGGTCTGGCTCCAACTGGGCACACAGTTCCTGTATTGTGGCACGGTCCAGTCTGTAGGTGGCAATTACATGTCGCTCTTCCATTGTCAGCAGGACCACCAGAGGTGTGTATACCGGCGGATGCCGCCATCTCCTCACCTGCCCCAGCGGACGTGCTCTATGGAGGAGAACAGCGAGCAGAGGGTCAGCCAACACTGAGGTATGAAAACACTACTTTGTTGCACACTTTTTTTAAATCCGCTATGTCCCTGTTTTAATGTGTATGCAAGGCCTAGATGTGTGTGACGCATTTAAAATTAAGGCCATGTGGCCCCCTGAAATGGTGGCTGCCTGACCTGTAATGTGGGACAAGGGGATATGAGGTAACTGCGCTGGCGTTGTACACCGTCGCGGTAGGCAGTCAAAGACCGCGGCACAATCCTGCATTGGTTAACATTGGACCCTATGGGTCCCAGGAGCCAATGGCGATGTACGCCGGCGGTGACGGTACACACCACCGTGGACGTGACCGCCATTTTCTATCTGGTCACTCACTTGATACCTGATCTTCGACAGGAGAGGACCTACACTGCAAGTGCTGCTGGCGTTGTACACCGTCGCGGTAGGCAGTCAAAGACCGCGGCACAATCCTGCATTGGTTAACATTGGACCCTATGGGTCCCAGGAGCCAATGGCGATGTACGCCGGCGGTGACGGTACACACCACCGTGGACGTGACCGCCATTTTCTATCTGGTCACTCACTTGATACCTGATCTTCGACAGGAGAGGACCTACACTGCAAGTGCTGCTGTGACCTCAGTCTGGAAGAGACAATGGCTCATGTGTCTGGAGAAAGGGCCCCTGCCTTCACCCCGGAGGAGTTGGAGAAACTAGTGGATGGGGTCCTTCCCAGGTACACGCTACTCTACGGTCCTCCAGAAAAACAGGTAAGTACACTGTGAGCATACTGTATGGGCAAAACCTGCGTGGAGTGGTGTGGATGGATGATAGGGGTGTAGAATGAGGCGTGCATGAAACGACGGTGAGTGCATGTGCGTCATGACAAGGGTAGGAAACGTGGGCCAATGACTGTGACGGTCCGGAAGGTTATATCTTCTCCTTTTCCCCTGTACTATTCCTGTAGGTCAGTGCCCACCAGAAGAAGGATATTTGGCGTGCCATCGCCAAGGAAGTCGGACCCTGGGGGTCCACCACAGCAGAGCACGTACTGCTGGAAAAGATGGGAGGACATTCGCCGCTGGAGCAAGAAGACGGCGGAGGCCCAGCTGGGGATGGCCTCTCAATGTGGGAGAGGTGCCCGTCGCACCATGACCCCCCTGATGATCCGGATCCTGGCGGTGGCGTATCTGGAGTTGGATGGGCTCTTGAGAGCATCACAGCAGCCACAAGGGGGTTAGTACACTCTCATTCAGCTGATTCAGCACGCATTACGAGGTGCCTGTGTGGGGGAGGTGGGCTGTGGGTTCCCCTAAGCCATTGCGAGTTTAGTAGGCAAGGTCCCTTCGTAAGGCAGGCCATGTGGCACCCCACCCCACCAGTGTTCAGAGCCAACTACACCTAGTCAGGCTCGTGTGACTTCCATGTGTGCATCAATCGGGCATAGGCCTTGTACCCCATGTCCCTGTGATTAAATAGGGAACTCTAAGTGCACGGCGTAGTGCAGAGGTCTTCTGTGTCTGTAGTGTCCGCCAACGGTAGCAGTATTGCATGCACTCAACATGTCTTTCTTCTGTCTCCCCCCTCCTTTTTTTGGTCTCCTTGTTCTTGTGTGCAATAGCATCATCAGGCGGAGGAGCAGTGGCAACGGAGCAGGAGGGAGCTGCATCACACATGGCCCTGGAGGGTGAGACAACAGAGTCTGAAGCCACCAGTGGGACGGAGGGCGAGGGGAGCTCCACGGCGGGGGCAGGAGCTGAGACCAGCGACACGGACTCCTCCTCTGATGGGAGCTCCCTTGCGGTGGCGGGCCCCTCTGTGCCCCCCGCATCTACAGGTACAGCCGCCACCCCCCCTACCAGCACTGCCCTCCCAGCAGCCCCTCAGCGTGTGCCCCGTGGCCGCTCACCCTGGAGGGTGGGCATCTCCTTCGCCCGAGGCACCTCAGCCCCGGCCCCTGTCAGCCCTGCTGCCTCAGTGAGGAGGCCATTGACCTCCTCGGATCCCTCACTGTTGGGCAGTCTACCATTCTGAATGCCATCCAGGGTGTAGAGAGGCAGTTGCAACAGACCAATGCATACCTGGAGGGCATTAATTTTGCTCATGCAGCCCAACAGCGAGCTTTTCAGACTCTGGCCTAAGCACTTTTGGCAGCCATTGTTCCTGTGTCCAGCCTCCCCTCTCCAACTTCCTCCACACAGACCCAAACCCCTGTACCTCAGCCTATCCCAAGCACACCATCAGACCAGCATGCACACACCTCAACACACAAGGGAAGCTCTGGCAAACAGAAGCACCACACATCCCACAGGCACTCACACAAGCATCATACCCATGCAGACATACCAACAGCCACTGCCTCCACTGTGTCCCCCTCCTCCTCGTCTCCCTCCTCCCTGCCTGTCACTACATCTTCATCCACTACGTCCATCACCAGCACACTGCTCACGTGCAGTCACCACCCCCACTACCATTCACACACCCCCTGTGTCCTCTCCCAGTGTGTCTGTGAGCCCACCTCCCAAGGTACACAAACGCAGTCACACACCCACCCAACAGCCATCCACCTCACGACAGCCTCCAGCCCATGCACCTTCACCCAAAGTCAGCAAACGTACACCTCCTACAACCAGTACCTCTTCCTCCACTCCAAAACCCCCTCCATCTACCCGTCCCAGTCCCAGTGTGTCTAAAAAAACTTTTTCTGTCCAACCTTGACCTCTTCCCCTCACCTCCCCCACCCCTTCAGTCCCCTAGGGCACACCTTTCGAGGTCCCAACCTAGCACCTCAGCCACCACATCAGCGAGAACAGTGGTGCCAGCAGTAACCGGCTTCTGGAGTGAGCCAAAGCAGCAGGGCAGCCAGTGTGCCAAGGAGCCAGACCACGGACAGTCCCCCACCTCAGAAGCATAAGAAGTTGGCCACAGGCAGGAGGGAGAAGGGTAAAACACCTGCCACCAAGGGCCCTCCCAGGACTACAGTTGGGAGTGGGAAGAAAGCTGCTCCACCATCCAAGGTGGGGAAGGGGCACAGAAAGAAAGGGAAGTCGCCGCCAACCTGCACGGCGGACAAGACCGCTACCAGCACCGCTGCTCAGGACACCGCCACCACCAGCACCGCTGCCCGGGACACCCCGCCGCCACCAGCACCGCTGCCAAGGACACCGCCGCCAGCAGCACCGCTGCCGCCACCAGCACCGTTGCCCAGGACACCGCTGCCACCAGCACTGCTGCCAAGGACACCGCTGCCACCAGCACCGCTGCCACCAGCACCGCTGTCCAGGACACCGCCGCCACTAGCACCGCTGCCAAGGACACTGCTGCCACCAGCACCACTGTCAGGGACACTGCCGCCACCAGCACCGATGCCAAGGACACCGCTGCCAGCAGCACCGCTGCCCAGGACACCACCGCCAGCAGCACGCTCACTGAGCCACCCACCAGCACCGCAGGCCAATGAGCGCCACAAGCACCGCCGCTACTGAGGCCGCCATGAGCAGGATGAAGCACTCTGGGCACGAAGCCCCCTCCAAAACCATTGGAGAAAGGCATCCACTACCTCTGTCCTTGGCAGGGTGAAGCACTCTGGTCACAAAGCCCCCTCCAGAACCAGTGGAGATAGGCATCCACTACCTCTGTCCTTGGCAGGATGAAGCACTCTGGGCACAAAGCCCCCTCCAAAACCAGTGGAGACTGTAATCCACTTGAGAGACTGTGGCTTTGCACTCCCCAGGACAAAGCAGTGGGCTTTGCACTCCCCCGGATAAAGCAGTGGGCAAACCACCCACTGGAGAGACTTGAGAGACTGTGGCTTTGCACTCCCCAGGATAAAGCAGTGGGCAAACCACCCACTGGAGAGACTTGAGAGACTGTGGCTTTGCACTCCCCAGGAAACAGCAGTGGGCATTGAACCCCCTCGTGGATCTGGTGTTGTGCACTTATCTGGCTGAAGTGCCCCCCCCCCTTCCCTTCCCCCTGAGGTGCCTGTTGTATTTCTATCTGATGCCCCTGCAGTGTTCTCTCCATTTTGATCGAGTGTGGGCCTCGCCCATGCATTTTGGGCCCAGTGGTCCACGGACTATAAATGGTGCAATACCTGGACTTGTATTATTGGTGTATATATTTGTTTATAGCGTATATATATTTTTGAGTACTGGATTTTACTTGATTACAATTGTTTCAATCATTTCCTTTTGTCTTTGCATTCTTCCAGGGGGGTTGGGGGGTGTAACTGTAATGTTTCAACATGAATTAGTGTGTGTGTTGTAGTGGGTGAGGGTGGGGGGGGTGTTGCGTGTTGCGTGTGTGTGTCACTCTCTTTTCCCTCTCCCATCCCCTGTGTCGTAGGTGCAGTACTCACTGTGGTCTTCGCCGCCGGTGTTTGTGCTCCAGGTAGAGGAGCAGGAAGACAAAGGCAGGTAGAATATGGAGTTCTGGCTCCGTGGCATCCTGGTTCCTCGTGGGGTGTGTAGGGGTGAGCATTTTCCCTTCCAAGTCCTGTTTCCGCAGTGTTTTTGTTTGCGGTGAAACCGCCCCGGAAAAGGTGGCGGATTGGCCTGTTGTAATACTGTGGGCGGTACATTGTCTTCCGCCTGTCTGTTGGCGGTTACCACCGCGGTGTTTGTTTGTACCGGCGTGGCGGTCGGAGTGTTAAAGTGGCTGTCTATGTTGCCGGTTTCCGCCATGGTCGTGATTCCATTTTTTTTCCGCCGGCCTGTTGACGGTTTTACCGCCCCTTTAACACCGACCGCCAGGGTTGTAATGAGGGTCAATGTGTCAATGATAAAATGCATACTAAGGTTCTCCAAGTGATTCTAAACCAGAGTACCCAAAGGGGAAATTAGCAATCGATTAGCCAAAATCTAAATGTTTTTTCTACTGGTATGAATATCATACAAAAGCTCTTGATGAACAATCAAATATACAAAAGAACCTTCATCACTTGTATTAAATATAACATTTGGTCACACATTCAGGGTACATGAAAATTAATCAGACCTGAAGTACAAAGATTCCTAATAAGAAGTCATAAACTACATCATTACAAATGTACTACTATTGATTTGGTAGATGTAGGTGCAAGTTGTACACTGACTGACTTTTACTGACTGCATTGGTATTTTTGTGAACTGACTATGTTTTAATAGGTTGGTTCACAAAGTACCAATTCATAGGGGGTTGCAATTCAACCTACGTCAGTAGTATGCATGAGGTAGGTCACAAAGGGAGACCCTGTGATTGGTTAGTCAACGGCATGGTGGCCTACTGGCGTCAGCACACCACCATGACTGTGATTGCTTTTTAAAGAAGTCTTTTTTTGGTAGTCTTTTTTTAAATGTAAATGGGACGTGTTTAGACAAAAAATCTAATAATTTTGCAAACATATTTTAGGAGGAGGCAGTGTTCCCATGAACCATCTCTGCTACTAAAAAATGTTTCTGTTGACAATCACAACAATGGGGACCTCTTCCCATTTGTAAACTGTTACCACCTATGTGGATTTAGTTGTAAAATTTAAAGACTTTGAAACTGGATTTTGCTTGCAAAGCATTAAAACACCATTCAAAGAATCTGAATTTTGAAGGAACGGTAACATGCTACCAAATAGTAATTTGGGGATGGTTAATTTAAAAATGCCATTGTGGTGGCAGAGGCTATAAATTTGACATCTGAGACTATAAAATTGCTGCGTATATCAGGACCCTAGCCACAAATGGATACTGTGAATGTGAATGTACAATTTTAAACTATATTTAAAACCTTGAAAATGTGTGACCAAAGAGAAACTCCCCCCTTCCTCCCCGGGTTCAGAGCAATTATTATAACCTCAGGGTAAGAGATCGGTAAACACATCACAGTTATATATGTACAAAGAAGTACCCGCACCTCATCACAAAATTAAAATAGTGACAAATTTAAGAGCTCATGTCACTGTGTGCTGTGTTCAAGTGTGTCGGCACAATTTGTATCACGAAGCAGTATGTTGAAATAAAATATATTTACTTGTGTCTCTCACCTACAGATTAAACAGAGAAACTTGTTACCATTTAGGAAACATGTCCACAGAACGGTGGATAACAAACAAGCTATATTTATACATATGGATGGTTATAAAAATAGGTATAGATTACGTCTATAGACAGAGACCCCCATACATGCTGATGAAAGCCACAGGACCAATCATCTAAGCAGCTGAAGATGTATACCAATCAATCAATCAATCTGCAAATTTTATAGCACTGCTTATCACCCATGGGGTCTCAAGGCACTGTCATAGGGGTGCTGATCAGTCGAAGAGCCAGGTCTTGAGGTCCTTCTTGAACTGATTCATAGAGGAGGCCTTCCTAAGGTGGATTAGTAGCTTGTTCCAGGTCGCACTGTGAAGTAGGAGAAGGATCTGCCTCCCACTGTGCTCTTCCTGATTCCTGGGGTGGCAGCGAGGGCAAGTTGAGAAGATTGCAGTTGTCTGTTGGGGGTGTAGAACGAAAGGCAGTTGTTGAGGTAGGCCAGTCCGATATTGTGTAGGTGTGTGTCAGGAGCTTGAAGGTGATGCGCTTGTTGATGGGGAGCCTGTGCAGGTCTCTAAGTTGGGCGGAGATGTGCCTGGGGCGAGGGGTGTCTAGGATGAGTCTGGCTGCTGCATTCAGGATTCTCTGGAGTCTTGCTTGGAGCTTCATCGTGATGCTGGCATAGAGTGTATAGCTGTAGTCGAGGTCTCTGCTGAAACGTGCGTGGGTGACCGTCCTTCTTGCCTCGGTGGAGATCCATTTGAAAATCTTCTGGAGGAGGTGGAGACTGTGGAAGCATGATGATGAGACGGAGTTGACTTGGCGGGTCTTGGACAGAGTAGAGTCCAGGATGATGTCCAGGTTGCGGGCATGGTCAGTCGGTAGGGGGGTTTCAAAGGCCAGCTGGCCAGCAAGAGTCGTCCCAGGCGGAGGAAATGGGGCCTAGGATGAGGATCTATGTCTTGTCCGAATTGAGCTTGAGGCAGCTATTTTTCATTCAGTCAGCAACCGCTCTCATTCTGTTGTGGAAGTTGCTCTTGGCTGTAGATGGTTCTTCGGTGAGGGACAGAATTAGCTGTGTGTCGTTGGCATAGGAGACTACGTTGAGGCCATGCTGTCTGACGATTTTGGCAAGTAGAGCCATGTAGTTATTGAAGATGGTTGGGCTCAGGGAGGAGCCCTGGGGTACGCCACAGCGGGTTTCTGTTGGTTCCGAGATGAAAGGTGGGAGTCTGGCTCTCTGGGTTCTTCCAGTGAGGAAGGAGTGGATCGACTCCAAGGCCTTGCCGCTGATGCCGGCGTTGTGAAGTCTGGTGCATAGAGTGATGTGGTAAACATTGTTGAAAGTAAAAGAGAGGTTGAGGAGGATGAGGGTAGCTGTGTCTCCAGGGTCCAGTATGAGGCGGATGTCATCTGTGGCTGTGAGGATGTTAGTTTCGGTGCTGTGGTTGCTCCTCAAGCAGGATTGAGAGGGGTCCAGGATGAGGTCTGACTCGAGGAATTCTGTGAGCTGCGCGACAATGGTTTTTTTGGTTACCTTGGCTGGGAAGGGGAGAAGAGAGATGGGCCTGTGATTTTTAGGATCTCTAGGATTAGCGGTGGTAGGGTGATAATAACCCTTATACATCACTGATACCTCTTGTCAGCATTAATTTTTAATACAGCCACGGTAAACAGGGATACAACTCATGGGATTGGTAAATCTTAGATTGTCTTTAAGTTTTTTTTCTCTCTGTCAATAGAAAAAATACTTTTTGGGACATCATATATTAAAAACCCTCGCTCCCACCATTCACTGGTAGTAGCTCACCTCAAGGTGTGGAAAGCCAAATTATTAAATATACCACAATCTTGTGGGTAAGGGCCTTGCTTTTCACAGTGTCAAATATATATATATGCCACTAGGTACTTATAGTTAGGTCTGGCTTTCCTCAGGAACAGCATTCTCTAAAGAAGTTGGTAATAACTTCTGTACCGTTTGACGAATCTCCACAAAACTTTTTAAAAGGTGCTACTTCTTGACTAGTTTGTGCTTGCTACATGTTGAGTTGATCTGTCAAGCTGGGGCTGAGAAAAAAAGAGTGTCTCAGAACACATAAAACCCATGCATTTTTCATAGACTTCTTTAGGCAGGGCTTCAGCAAAAACTGCTGAACAGACTTAAGCAAAATTCAGCAAGAAACTAGATCTTGGTCTGCAGAGTGTGCTATTTGTGATTTGGTGTAAATCCGTTCAGTAGTTTTTGTGAAATTAAAGGTAAAATCTAATTGTTTATTTTGGCAGTTGGACTCGCATGACTCTCATAGGAGTGCCAATTTAAAATGAGGGTGTTTTGATTGGCCCACAGAGCTTCATTTTCCTTGGCCATCTCGCTCTCGCGGAAGTCAGACCCCCGCAAGAGCGAGCACTCTGATTGACAGCCAGCAACAAGAGAATAATGTTGCTGGCAGCCATCACAGGACATAGGCCCTGATTCTAACCCCGGCGGTCTTCGACCGCCGGGGCGAGGGTTGGCGGGAGCACCGCCGACAGGCCGGCGGTGCCCCGCAGGGCATTCTGACCGCGGCGCTTTGGCCGCGGTCAGAAAGGGTAAACCGGCGGTCTCCCGCCGGTTTACCGCTGCCCTCAGAATCCCCCATGGCGGCGCAGCTTGCTGCGCCGCCATGGGGGATTCTGACCCCCCCTACCGCCATCCTGTTCATGGCGGGAAAGCCGCCATGAACAGGATGGCGGTAGGGGGGGTCGCGGGGCCCCTGGGGGCCCCTGCCGTGCCCATGCCAATGGCATGGGCACGGCAGGGGCCCCCGTAAGAGGGCCCCGCAAGGTATTTCAGTGTCTGCCTTGCAGACACTGAAATACGCGACGGGTGCTACTGCACCCGTCGCACCTTCCCACTCCGCCGGCTCGATTACGAGCCGGCATCCTCGTGGGAAGGGAGTTTTTCCCTGGGCTGGCGGGCGGTCTTTTGGAGACCGCCCGCCAGCCCAGGGAAAAACTCATAATACCCTCCGCGGTCTTCTGACCGCGGAGCGGTATTATGGGGGCGGAATTCTGGCGGGCGGCCTCCGCCGCCCGCCAGGATTAGAATCACCCCCATAGTCCCCTGTCCGGAAGCTCTACAACAAAACTATATGGGGGCTAGGTAGGGCTACCCTGCCTCTCTGGGCCCTATGGGGGAACCCAGAGGGACCACCCTGGGGCCAAAAAAGAAAAGAAAATGTCAAAGAATTATATGATCCTCCAAGTCTCTTTTGGGGTAGACAAAAAAAAATGGCGTTGGGCCACATTTATATGTTATAAGCCTCAGGGAGCCTATCCCAAGGTTATGTTTATAAAGGGGAGCCCAAGAGGTCCTGGGGAGCCGACGCCCCAGACTACATTAATCTTTATGAGGAGAAGGATGCACAGCCACCCTCCCCGAGCCATTAGAGGGCCCTTAGCTGGCTCAGCAGCTTTGTACCAGGGTGCACAGCATTGTAGACGTGGAAACCTGTGTTTACTCTTGCTTGGTTCAAGCATTTTTAAAGGGGCCGATTCCAATAAAAATAGCACTTGGCCCCAGAGGTTGGGGTCCCCAGAGCCAAAATCAGTTCTGGGAGGGGGCCACGTGCCTTCTCTCCCAAACAAGCATCCTGAGTCCGTGGGGATGAGCATGAAAGAGTGCCCTGGGAAATGACTCCACAGGGCCTAACAAGACTTGGGGAGTGGGACCACAAAGCCCCCTCCCCTTTATTTAAATAAGTGGCCCCGGGGGATAGGGTTTTTGAGGCCACTAATGGCTTAACAGTTTTATACAGTTTGAACACCGTACTCAATGTGGTTTTCCATACATCTGTGGTTAATTCTAAATGTGAAGTATGCTACATGCATTGTCATAGTAAATTATTTAGCAAAACATGGGGAAAAGAAGCTTGGATGATGTCATCAGTGATGTCATCAATGATGTTATTTGAGATGTCTTTAGTGATGTCTGTGACGTCCACTGGGATGCAGGAACTCGGAGCCCAGGATCGTGATGCAGGCACACAGAGGCTCAAGAGACACAAAGACGTGGGCGGCGAGCACGGTAGCAGCAGAGGTGGGATGGGCGTTAAATCAATTGACTCAGCTCATCTCATAAGATGAGGCAAGAAAGTCTCTGTAGCTCTCAGATCAACTACAGGAGATTCTGCTTCAACCAGATATAAGAGGGGCAAGTCGCTTTTCCCCAAGGTAGAGTGCAGTTCTTACCAGGGATGTGTGAGGGGGTACCGTCACCCTATAATCACTGGCAGGCATTCCAAATTGAGTGGTAAAGGGTGCTCAGTGGCCTTACCACCTGGGTTTCTTTTCCTGGCACTTCTTGGTCAGGAGGCCAGATTCAGTGATGAGGGCAGGGGAAGCTGAGCCCTGTTGTGTGTAGACTTTTCTTTTCCCGGATTGTGCCAGGAAGCAGGATTACTTCCAGAAGTAAAGATGTCACTGAAAAAATCACCCAGTATAACTTTATATATATATATTCACTGAAAAACATGAGCAGTGTCTATTTGTCTGAACTGTGGTAATGTTCTGGAATTTAACCTTTGTACTGTAGTAATATCTTCATTGAAAAAAGTAAGGTTAAAGTGACGTTATAGTCAGATGACAGTGCTAATAGCAACATTAACTTTTTAAATATACACAATGCTGAAATTCACAAGTTACAGTTAAATTAAGTAATAACTTGCACCCCCACTTGCACACTGTTGTCACCAATGATGTAATTTCAGATGTCAGCAGTGATGTTATCAATGATATCATAGAGCATGTCATGAGTGATGTACTATGTGAGGTTATAAGCAATACATGGTGAGACCTGAGTTATAGTTATTTCACTTAACTATAACTGATGATTTTTTCCAGTGCACTTCTAGGGTTTTTAATGTCAGGCACTGTCAATATACAAAAGGCAGCCCTATTGGTTTTGTCAAGAAACCATTGCAACATCTGTCAACAAACATTTAAGTGAAACACTTGTAGTCAAGAGCCTTTCTTTTGCACTCATCAAGCTACATAATGCAACCTTAGGACCAAGAACAAGCCGCCCCTGAATTCCTCAGATGAAGAACAAATGCTCTAGCTCCAGAAATGCTCAAAAATATAATCAACCTTTCCTGATGTCATGTTCTCTAGACCCCAGGAAACATTTGGTTCATTTTTTAAGTATTTCTGGGGGCCTACTGCACTTCCTGTACCCCCGCTACACTTTTGCAACATAATGGTGGTGCCCGTGGTCAGATAGGTACAACAAATGAGGAAAAATATGCAAATTTGCCCTTGAATGGTATTATGGGCTGCTCCAGTCAAGGACCAGTGAATAATAAATGAACAGCTCCAGCTGCTCATCTATTATTCTTCATTTTGCCTTTAATGTTTTTATTTGTGTGTGCCCTGGTCCCACTGAGGGCACCGGCATGTTTTTTTAATGTGGTGTGGGCCTATGGGAGGAGCCCCATTAGCCATCCTGTACCTACAGCCTCCGTAGCCAGAATCCTTTGTGGATTCTGGTGGGTGACCTGGTCGCACCCTAGACACCCACATCTGTGAAATACACTGGGGGCCATTGGGACACCCTGGCCCTGCAGCCCCTGTCTCATTATGCCCCATGGGCCCTAGCCCACTGGGCCTTATGTTTTTCAAATAGGCGGGGGCCCAAGTGGCCCCTCTGCCTGAGTATGATTAGGCCCTGGGGACCCCATCCCCCAAGGCTGTTTTTCTTTTTAAGGTAAGGGGGTGGCCCCCTCCACATTTTGGCAAATTTCAGCCCTGGGTGGCTTCCCTGGGTCCTGTTATAGCTCGGGGAGGAGGACCATGTACCACTGCCTTTTCTGAGATATTTCAGCCCGGAGATGGGCCCCTGGGCCTGTGGTTGCCAAGGGAGGGGATGCACACAGCCCACCATTTTGACTGATTCAGGCCCCAGGGGTGGGCTCCATGGGGCCTGTGATATCTCAGGGAGGGGGGTTTCCCTTCCCTTACTGAAAAACTTTGGCCTTGGGGGCCACATGCTCCTCTCCCATTAATAAAATAAAGTATACCTGGCTTATTTGTTTTTCCAATAACACAGGAGTCTTGTAGGACAGCAGCAGAAACTGCAGATTTCGTTTTTGATTTTGATGTCAAGGAGGCCCCTTTGGGTCCTCCCCCCATGGAATCTAGGGGGCTGGGTATCCCTACCCTGTTCCCTCATATTATTTCTTTTTACATGTCCAGTACAAGGGACAAAGAGGGCATATTTATTAGAACTGAAGCAATGATGCATTGTGTCAGTGATGGGCCAGAAAAAAACTGTGCTATGTTACTGCATTCCTTGCCCCACAGTAAGCCCGTATTTATGACCCAGTGTACAATAGGGCAAGGATCAAAGATGTATTAGAAGTTCTGACTCAATGGTGTCAGGAATGGCAATAGGTACCCCAGCACAAGTACTCTTTACGTCACACAAAGCTGATTTGCAGCTTATAACGCACTTTTACATGTCTCAAGTCAATATTGAGTGAAGTAGGAGTGCTTTGCATCACGGGAGGGCTGTAGTAAGCATCGTATTCAACCCAGCAATACTGCACAATACTGACAACCATGAAGGAGCCTCAGGGAGCCAGGAGGGTAACAACGGCAACTCAGAAGACTTGCCAGCATCCCTGGGGAAGAAGAAGTCAAACTTCAGAGAGGAAGAGAACTAGATACTGATATGTGACACAAAAAAAAATGAAGATCTCCTTTTTGTTACCTCAAAATTGCCATTAGAGAGAAAGGAGACCATTTGGCAATCCATAGTGGACAAAATCAACTATGTAGCACAAGCAAAGAGGACCATTGTGGAGTGCAAGAAGAGGGGGCATAAATATAAGCGTAGGACCAAAGAAAAACTGCCCAGGAACCTTAAGGCAGCCGTGAGGATTGGAGGAGGAACTAATGACCAGTAGGAGTTGCATCCACTGGAAGAGCAGGGTGCATCACACATCCCAACAGAGTTAGTTGCTGGAGTGGAATGGCAGGGCAGTGCTGAAGTGGAGGACCAGGAACAACAACAGGATGACTCAAAACAAGGGACCATATATTACCAAACATGCAGGACAATGCAGCAAAACAATCTGTTGTTCTGCGCTTTGATGTGCTGTGCTGTGTGAGATGGAAGGAATGCCCCACATATCAAATCACCCTGCACATCACTGTCCTTTACATGGGCAGTACCTATGTTACCAGACCAGTCCAGTCCTGACTACTTTCACAGGTCCATGTGTGATGTGCTGCCCCAGTCAAGGGATTACCTCTCAATACATGGAGTCGAACTGTCATTTATTCCTCAACAAATGAGGATTGTAAGTGACAGAATACAAAGTACAAAACCTGGACTGGAGTAGCACATCATGCATGGAGCTGGGAAATGTGGCAGATATGCAAATGCAGTCCCCCTTGCACCAGCACACAACTGTGCTTGTGTCAGGTTCATGTAGCCCAAAGTGTACTGTAATCTAAAAGTAGTCGCTGTATCTATGTAGAGGGTCAATGTGTCACCCAAGATGGTCTCCAGTTGCTGACGAGGTGTATGCACTGCAAATAATATCACTCAAACAGCCATGTGTACAATTACTAGTATAAATCGATATTTGATGCAGCTGACCTGATGTGCTGGTGGAGGATGTCCCAGGTGTAGTCTGCCATGTATGAGAACACCTACCTTCTGGCATGATGATATGGGTATTGGGGGTGTGATTTAGTGGAACTGATGCACAGAGGAAGGCCATGATTACTTGGTGGAAGTATAGTTGGTGTCTGACCTAGGTGGGTCCCTGGTAATGTAGTGCCTTGTAAGTGTGTGGCTAAGAAGCATATTGAACTACCGGTGTGTCTGAATGGTCAGATAATTAAATTTGTGAGGTGGCATGCATGCTGCAAGGTAGGCTGAGTAATAGTGTGTTGGATATTTTACTTCATGTGTAGCACATGTGCAGAGATGCTGCAGTAGAGGTCATTGGTGTATTTCAATCAACATGGGATGAAGGCCTGAGTGATGGTTGGACAGATGTCAAGAGGTAGCCACATGTAGAAATGTCTGACAATGCAAATAAAGAGAAAACAGGTGGAGGTGACTGTGCCAATTTGAATGTGTCATGGTGAGGTAGGTGTCCAGGATGGTGGATAGGTGTCTGTGTTGATTATAGGGTAAGGGTTTTAGGCCTAGTCAAGTGGGCAATCTCAGTGAATACATTTTGCATAATGTCAACACTGCTATCTTGTCATGTTGGGTATTAGCAACTAATCTCACATACAGGTAGCCATGCTGATCAACCACATATACTAACTACAGTTGGCGGTGTTGGTGTCACATGAGTTTTAGTATCTGATATCTGGGTGTCATCAGTGCAAGAGATGAAGTGTAGTCTCTGGATCTGATTAATTATAACCAGAAGAGCCATCTACATGTCCAAGAAACTGAGGCGGAGTGAAGCAATATGATGGACTCTGAAGATTAATCCCTTAGTTTCTGAGGGAATGAACTGAGCATGAGCTGTTGCATACTACCAAATATGAAGGAGGTTATCCACTTCAGATATGTTCCTTAGGGCCAGATGTAGCAAAGGGTTTTACTCATTCTGTGTCTATGGGAAAATGTGTTCGTACATATGGCCCTTAGTTCCTAATGTTGTGGAGTCTGGAGTTGACTGTGTGTTGTAAAACTAGAGGATTCTCCAGTCTAACTCAGAGTATGGCCTTGTGCAGGACCTTCCCCTTACATGTGGTAAAGCAAGGTGGGTTGATGTGTAGTTTTGTGTGGATGTATCTGAAAGATTAACCCTAGAGTCCAATACTGTACAAATTGCATGGAGGACAGTACAGCAAGCTGGCTTGGTGTGTAGTGCTGTGTGAACGGCAGGATGAAAGATAGTGCAAGTTGAAATAACAATTGACATGTCTTGATCAGTGCTGCCTTGCAAAGAGATGGCTAGATCAAATGCTAAATGGGGAAATTGTCTCTGCAGTGGTACCAATAAGCCAATTTTGCTACAGTGCAGGCAGGCAGAACAAACATGTAAAATGTGTCCCATACTTTCACTTAGTCAGACATGGCAGGCTAGCAACCTGGGGGCTGTGTGAAAGTTACACAAATAGGCACTCTAATGAATACTAATGTTGTGTGAAGAACGTACATGCCTCGACATGTGAAAAGCAACTATGGTACAACATGGTCATATACAATCGTAAAAACATATGTTCCACATATCCCTCTATATTTAAAAGTGAAGAAAAATACTGTCTGAATGTTACAGAAATAACTTATGTCATAATAATTCAGGAAATCGCCAAAATATATCATTTCTTTTTCCAGAGGGCTGACACCACCATCTGGAGATCAGACTGCATGTTGTGGCCAACCTGTTGAGGACACCACCATGACCCCCATGGGTAAGGACACGTCCAACAGGTCTTTGACTCTTTTGGCAAAGGGAGACAATGTTGTTGGGTTTCCAGTTGCTTTCCAATGGCGAGCGGTAGGAGTCTAGCACCGGGAGGCTGATGAGGTCCGAGTAGGGATGGATACCATAGCGGGCACTCCTTAAGGAGTCCGTAGGTGCCTTAGCCCTAAGAAGTGTTTGTCAAAGTCCATCACAGACACCTACTCTTGGCCCCATGGGATTGAGGAGTCCCAGCTGTCATTGCTTGTGTCATGATGCAGAGGGAACAACAACACCAGCCTTCTACATCTGACACCAGTGATGTTGTCGGACAGCTGGAGGGACAATACCTTCATCCAGTTCCTGGAGGCCAAGTTAGACTCCTTCATTGCAAGAATGAGTGCCTTCAACAGCAACATTATTAATTTGCTGGCAAACCAGGGACTACCGTGCTGCCTTACTGGCACTCACAAGTACCGTTGGGAACAGGAAAGTCACACCTTCTGTCTCTGATGTATGTGTGCCTCCCATTCAAATCCAACAAGAGCCAGGGGAAGCCAAACATGCATCAGAGGAGGAGGATGTTGATTTTCTCAGTATTTGAAGGAGAACGTTCCAATAAACAATTGTGAGTGCACCCTGGCCAGTTTTCTAATCTGTCCTGTTTCAGACCTCATGCCACTCATTTGTGAGCCCAGGACAGTACTCCTTGATCAGCAGTGTTTTTGTCCACTTGGGCCCTAAATCCAAAGCATCACCTGCTAATGGCAATTGTTTCCTCCTCACTGTAGTCATGGCACAAATTTAAGGGGCATATTTATACTCTGTTTGCGGCGAAAATTTTGACGCACATTCGGCGCAAACACTGCCCCATATTTAAACTTTGACGCCCGACCCCTCGGACGTCAAAATTCCACCATGTGCGACATTTTTTGGAAGCAGGAAACTGCCTTGCGTTAATGATATGCAAGGTAGGCGTTCCCTTAAAAAAAATGACTTTAAGGCCTGTGCGCCTTATTTATCCCCCAGCGTCATTTTGATGCACAGGAGGGGGTGGGCCTTAAAAAACGGCGCACAGTCTGATGGGCGCCGTTTTTTAACACCTGGGTCAGGGCAGGCATTAAGGGACCTGTGGGCTTGGAAGGAGTCCAGAGGTGCCCCCTACTGCCCCCAGGGACACCCCCTGCCACCCTCGTCCACCCCTTGAGGACACCCATGGATGGGGGGACCCATCCCAGGGAACTAAAGGTAAGTTCAGGTAAGTATTTTTTAACTTTTTTTTTAAATGGCATAGGGGGGCCGGATTTGGGCCCCCCTACATGCCACTATGCCCAATGACCATGCCCAGGGGACATGGGTCCCCTGGGCATGGCCATTGGGCAAGGGGGAATGACTCCTGTCTTTGCTAAGACAGGAGTCATGTCAATGGGGATTGTGCGTCAAAAAAAATGGCACAAGTCCGGTTTGAGGCCTGATTTTAGCCTCAGACCTGACTTGCACCATTTTTTGACGCACAACCCCCATTTTCCAATACGCCGGCGCTGCCGGGTGTGAGTCATTTTTTTTTACTCAGACGAGTCCGCAGCGCCGGCTAACGTCTTTCCATAAATAAGGTGCCCGCATGGCGTGTTGGAATGGCGTTAGCTGCCGGTGACATTTTTGACGCACAACTGCGCCTACGCAGTTGTGCGTCAAAAAGTATAAATATGGCCCTAAATCTTTTATTTCATGGGTAAAATTAATTGTAACAAGACCCAATAATTGTCTTTTTTAACTGCTTTAGCAAGCAGAACTTTTAACTTACGATGGATGTTGTCCAGCCATGTGCTACTTCCTGAGTGTTATAAATCTACGCAACAATGCAGACTTACTTGCACAATGGTGCAAGTGTACCAGTGCTATGCAGCAGTTAGGTCACACTGCAGGCACGGAGCTGCAATCTGTACGTAAGAATTCCAAGAAAGCACTTACCTACTCAGTCCCTTTCACCCAGGGTGCTACGGTAGGAGACTCACTATGTTGTGCAGTATGTCATCTTCCTTTCTGAGCCCCACTTTAAGTGTCTTAAGTATGGTAATGGTTTCATAAAGAACTCAACTCAGAGGAAGACTTTTTTTCCAGAGGCCATATATATCAGCAATGAACTCAGTACAATTTGTCCTTCATGCACTCTATTCACTGAGCACAATAGTACTAACGTTGGTTACAAAATAACCTCCAACTACAAAACAATAAAATATATTTATTAAACTAGTAAAGGTACTACTTAGCAAAACTAATTAAGCCTGCCTATCCTAAACAATCTTTCCTTAATATTAGCCTATAGTAACTTATCTTATTTCATAAGTATCTTATCTACTACTCACACGACAAGTTAAATGTCAACCCCACACCTCCTTAAAAGACATAGGGGGTCATTTCAACCCTGGCGGTACAGGACCGCCAGGGCTGAAATGACGGAAGCACCGCCAACAGGCTGGCGGTGCTTTCAGGGTCATTACGACCGCAGCGGAAGTGCCGCGGTCGCACCGCCGGGGCTGGCGGTTTCTCGCCACAATGGCCCCGGAGGTAGTAATCCGCCAGGGCAGCGCTGCTAGCAGCGCTGCCCAGGGGATTACGAGTCCCCTACCGCCAGCCTTTTCCTGGCGGTTTGAACTGTCAGGAAAGGGCTGGCGATACGGGGAGTCGCGGGGCCCCTGGCATGGGCAGTGCAGGGGCCCCCTGACAGGGCCCCATGGGGCTTTTCACTGTCTGCTTTGCAGACAGTGAAAAGCGCGACAGGTGCAACTCCACCCGTCGCATGTCCGCAACACCGTCGGCTCCATTTGGAGCCGGCTCCCATGTTGCGGCCCACATCCCCGCTGGGCCGGCGGGCGGAAACTATGTTTCCACCCACCGGCCCAGCGGGGATGTCATAATGGGCACCGCGGGAGTGCGGCCGCATTGGCGGCCGCACAGCGGTTACAACTTGGCGGGCGGCGGTTGCCGCCCGCCAATGTTGTAATGAGGGCCATAGATCAGTATAATACAAACATCATCTACATCCTAAACATTTACTAACCACACATTTTATCCAAAACAAATATATATTTTTCTGGTATTTTTTTGGTTTTGTTTCTTAACCTACGCACAAAATATCAAACCCCCACCCACTAAAAGCATATCCTACTAAGAACCAACTAAAAGAACTATCTATAAACTCCCTACTTTTCTAATACTTAACTAAACTAAACCTACACTACACTTAGGGGGTCATTATGACCCCGGCGGACGGTGGTAAAATGGAGAAAAGTACTGCCAACAGGCTGGTGATACTTTTCCCTATATTAAGAAATTGGCTTAAGCCAAACCGCCAATGTACCACACCGACCGCTACGGCCTTCACTTGCCCGCCTGCGGGATTATGACCCCGTCTACCACCATGGTTTTTGTGGCAACCTTTCTGCCACGAAAACCATGGCGGTAGGCACTATCAGTGACAGGGAATTCCTTGCCTGTCACTGATAGGGGTATCGCTGCCCCCTCCCCCTCTCCATGTTCCCCCCAACCTCACCCCCTCTCCAGACCCTCCACTTCATTCATGCACCCTCATTCACACACGCATTCACACACTCATTCTCACATTCAAGCATGCATGCAGACATCCATTCACACACACATCCACACACACTTACATACATACAGGCACACACGCATACACACACAACACAACATACACGCACTCACACATCCATACATGCACACACACACAACACACAACACACACCCGCATTCACGCATGCACAGACATACACACACACACCCCACACACACACAACAACCTCCAACCCCCTCCCCTGTTGGAGCACCTGACTTACCTGATGTCAGGGGGTCCTCCGGCAGGAGACGGGGCACTGCTGCCAGCAGCAGCGACCGCCAGTAGAACACCGCCAGGCCTTATCATGTGTCATGATACGGTCTGCGGAGGTCTACTGGCATGGCGCTGCTGCTTGCAGCAGCACCACCTTACCACTATACGCCAGCATGGCCACAGCCGGATTTCCGCCATCCTTCTGGTGGCGGCCACGGTCTTTTGGCAGACGTCGCCAAGGTGGTAGGCGGTACATACCACCAATATTATAATGAGGCCCTAAATCCTAAGTATTACTACGCCTACTAATAAATTAAAACATTCTAATATAACAATAACCAGAAAGGCAATGCCCTGAGGGAGAGAGTCAAATCTGGGTTGCTGTCCTTTCCATGCCTCCTCGCATGTCAACAGGATCTCCCTGATGCCATACATCTAATTTTCCAAATGACCTATCCTCCTGACCATCTGTCACAGCATGTTTACTTGGGAGTAGTTGAAGTTGGAGGGTGCTGCACATCTGACGCTCTTCCTCCCTGTGACTAGCCCAGTTGATCTGCTTGAGGGTCCCGGAGTTGGCTGTGTGCTGGCCTGTTGTTGCCTGACATCCTAGCTCACTGTCCCCGTAGGGGCCTTCTGTAGCCCGGACCTCCTTTCAGATTCCAAGATTCCATTTTCTTTTGCCTTTTTTATAAATCTGAGCCACTTTGCGTAATCCATGAACTATTTTCCCAGATGTGGACATAGCATGCCTGTCTACCCTCAAATGGTTTAAGCACTTCTGCTGTCATGTTCTCTAGGAAGTAAATGTAAACACATATTAGCTCAAGTTGTAAATGTACAGGACATTTTTCAAATTTAGTGTGAAATTGACATGCGATCATAGGTCCCCATGCACATCTACACCAAATCCTGATATACATATATGTACTGTTAACTCTCAGTACAATGACATCTCATTATGACAAACTTACCCAAGTGAGGTCATTGTGCAATATATCTATGTAGTCACAATTAGATTATATGGATATCACTCATACCTGTGAATAACACTCATTCATATGGGTCAATGGCAAAATCTAGACATGGTCCAGATGTCTTCACTTTTGTTGTTGGTTTTTCATCATCCAAGGGGAGGCAAAGTCTTCTCAAAACCTACATGAGAGGTGCTGAGGTAAGCTAGTCCAGCATCTGTAACTCTGCATTTCATTATGAAGCTGGAGTTACACAAGGCAGCACACATTGTTGACTTGCCTTCCTCGCATCAGGGAGCCACTCCATATGTAGAGGGTGGGTGTCTCACTGACGCAAGAAATTTATTTTGAACACTTCATCAATTTAGCATCATGTATTAACCTGGAAATGTGACATTAACATTATGCATCCTGTATACTGGGATACCAACACCTGGCAAAAGTTTGGATTTTGACATTTTCTGCATGCTCATTCTCCCAGTGATGCAGTCATCAGTGTACCAAGAAAATGCCAAATGTATTTTAGGAGTGTGTGTATGCAGGCAGGAGTACTCATCTAGTCTAGGACTATGGCCCTCATTATGACCCTGGCGGTTGGTGATAAAGTGGCGGTAGTACCGCCAACAGGCTGGCGGTAAGTACCAGCAAATTATGACCATGGCGCCGATATCTCCAAAAGACATTCAATGTACCACACCGACCACCAGGGCAGAAAGAACAGCCACCACAGCGGTAGCCGCTTACAGCCAGGTGGAAGACAAAGTTCCGCCCACCATATTATGACAACACAAACCACCACCTTTTCACGGGCGGTACCAACACCATCAAAAGGCTGGCAGAAACAGAGCACAGAAGTCAAAGGACTCACCATTGGACACACAGGGAAGAACCACGCTGCCATGAAACCAGAACTGCAAGTCTTTCTGATGATCTTCTACGTCATGCTCCACCACGAACACCAACGCCGGCGAAGACGACAACGTTGAGTACAGTGGCCTAGCACACAAGGGGGAGGGGGGAACGAGAGTGATACACACATGCACAACACACACCCGACTCACACCATACACACAACCAGCTGCACAAGAAAACAATTTGCCCACGATAATTGGCTGAATAATGCAAGGAAAACATGAATTGACTAAAGTGATTGTAATAAGATCAACGTAAAAAATAATATGTCAAAGTGGCAATGCAACAGATATGTACAAATGTACAAAAAATGGACACTGCCTAGTCCATAGTTCACAGGGCCCACATGGACACAGGGCAAAGTCCAAGGCCCCACTCGATCCCTGCACCAATACGGAAAGAACACTGCAGGGGCATCAGTTGGCAAATAGGCAGGCACCTCGGGGGGGTCACCTCAATCGGATGTCGAAACAAGACCACTGGTTCTGGAGGGGGCAACATGCCCTGTGCTTGGTCCTGGGGAGTGATGGGCCACTGTCTCTCGAGTGGGTGTCTTTCCCACTGGTTCTGGAGGAGGCAACATGCCCTGTGCTTGGTCCTGGGGAGTGCAAAGCCACAGTCTCTTGAGTGGGTGTCTTTCCCACTGGTTCTGGAGGGGGCAACATGCCCTGTGCTTGGTCCTGGGGAGTGCAAGGCCACAGTCAATCAGGTGGGTGAATACCCCACTGGTGGGGGCAGGCCGCACAGCAGTCCATGGAGGCTGGATCATATGGCGTCTGCCGGCGATGACTCCTGCACTGTGGCAGTGGTTGTGGGGGGCCCCTGCTCAGCCCCTGCACCCTCAGATGGCTGCACTGTGGTGGTTGTTAGGGGAGGCTTCTGCTAAGCCCCTGCATTCTCTGGCGGTTGCACAACCACGGCTGGCTGTAGGGGCTCTGTGACAGCTACTGGTGCAGGCTCCTTCCTCTTCTTGGTGGCTGGTGCAGGCTCCTTCCTCTTCTTGGTGACTGGTGCAGGCTCCTTCACCTTCCGTATTTGTGGCCTGGAATCCTTTCCACCATGAGTAGGTGCTGCTGAAACTGGGTCGATGGACTGTTTGGCTGAGGTGCTTGGCTGGGTCCTTGATACCCTGGCCATACGTGCAGGATGGGGTGTGTTAGGGAAGAGGTTAATCGTGGAAAGTAAAAGCTTTTTAGGCACATTGGGGAGGGACGAGGGAGTAGTAATGGGAGTGGAGGATGAGGGAGTGTTTGTTGGAGGTGTTTGCTGGGTTTGGGTGCAGGTGCATGGGTTGTATGCTGTTGTGCGGTAGAATACTGTAGAGTGTCGGAGTGCTTGTGTTTGTGTACTTTAGGAGGTGGGGACAGACATGGTGGGAGAGGACACAGGGGACGTGTGCATGTATGTTGTGAGGTGTCTGGCAGTCAGGTGTGTGTTCTGCTTGGTGTGTTGATGATGCAGGTGGTGGATGATGATGTAGTGCATGCAGGTGTGAATGTGGATGTAACCGGGTGGTAGGTGGCGGAGGGGGAGACAGTGGAAATAGTGGATGATGTTGTATCTGCAACTGAATGGTGTTTGTGTGAGTGCCTGTGGGAAGACGTGTGGTGCTTGTGTTTGCCTGTGACACTCTTAGGTGTTGTCTTGTGTGCATGCTCGTCTGGCTGTGTGCTTGGAATGGGTTGGGGTTGAGGAGAATGGGACTGGGAAGTGGAAGTTGGAGGGGGGACGGTAGAAACAGGGACAATGGCTGCCATCAGAGAGGAGGCCAGAGCCTGGATCGATCTCTGTTGGGCCGCCAATCCACTGTAAATGCCCTCCAGGATTGCATTAGATTGCTGCATCTGATATGCCAGCCCCTGGATGGCATTCACAATGGTTGACTGCCCTACAGAGATGGATCTCATGAGGTCAATAGCCTCCTCACTCAAACTCACTGGGGCAGGGCCTGAGGTGCCTGGGGCTAAGGAGATGCCCACCCTCCTGGGTGAGTGGGCACAGGCAACTCGCTGAGGGGATGCTAGGATGGCAGTGCTGGTATGGGGGGTGGTGGCTGTACTTGTAGCTGGGGTGGTCACAGAAGTGTCCGCCACCACCAGGGAGCTCCCATCGGAGGAGGTATCAGAGTCTGTGTTGTCCCCTCCAGTCTTCGCCGTGCTGCTCCCCTCCCCCTCCGACCCACTGGCGCGCCCTCCGTGTCGGTGGACTCTGCCTCCAGGGTCCTGTGGGATGCAGCTCCCTCCGTCACAGGTGCCTCTGCTCCTCCACCAGATGATGCTAATGCACATAAGGACAGGATGACAAAACAAGAAAGGAGGGGAGAGAAACAAATGATTCACTGGGTCAATGACTGAACCAACACCACTGTTTGCGTACACATCACCCTCACATTCAGGGAACAGGCCTACGCACTATGCATTGCACTACCAGTGATATTTCTAGCCACCAAGGCATGAGGAGGACACACCACCAACTGCAGCACACCTGGGACCCACGTAGCCCTGACTAGTAGTGGATGCTAACACGCTAGGTAGGCAGTATTTCCCCATCAGGCCTTTAGCCACCAGAGGACCTACGCTGCTATGTCTGGCCTAGGGGCACCCACTGACACACAACCACCACCCGGATACCACCCCTCCAGCCGTGTCCTTCAATGATGGTCACTGTACTCACCCTCTTGTGGCTGCTGTGATGCCCTCAAGCGCCCATCCAGCTCTTGATAGGCCACCGCCAGTATGCACACCATCAGGGGGGTCAGGGTCCAACAGGCACCCCTTCCTTGTTGCTCGTTGGGAGGCCATCCCCAGCTGGGCCTCCGCGGTCTTCCGTGCCCAGTGTCTCAGGTCCTTCAACCGTTTGCGACAGTGGGTGCTCCGCCTGCCATAGACCCCCAGGCTCTGCACCGCCTTTGTGATGGCACGCCACATACCCTTCTTTTGATGCGCGATGACCTGCAGAGGCAATACAGAAAGGAGAACACCATTAGACAAACAGTCCAGCCAGTAACACGAATGGCCCACCATACCTGTTTCCATCACTATTGGCACACACATAGCCCAGCACTCAACGTGTACCCATCCAAGAGGACAATCCTCCCTCTTACACAATGCATTCACACACACTTCCATGCATTCATGCCACATGCATCGTGCCCACAGTGTACTCACCTGTTGGTTTGGAGGCCCATACAGCAGTCTGTACTGGGGTAGGACCCCATCCACCAGTCTCTACAATTCCTCTGAAGTGCAGGCTGGTGCCCTTTCCCCGGTCACACAAGCCATGGTAGGTTCCAGACACAGGTCACAGCAGCACATGCAGTGTAGGTCCTCTCCTATGTAAGGTCAGGAAGCAAGTGAGGAATCAGATAGAAAATGGGGGTCACATCCACAGCGGTTAGTACTGTCACCTCCTGTGTAGATCACCATTGGCCACTGTACCCCATAGGGCCCAATTATAACCAATGAGGAGTTGCACGGCGGTTCCCGACCGCCAACCGCCACAGCACACAACATCAGTGGCATTACCTAACTTCCACCTGTTCCTCCACACAGGACAGGCGGGAGCAATTTCAAGGGGGGGGGCAGGCCTATGGAATAATATTGCATCACAGGATAAATAGGCACATACTTGACGAATTACATTGTCCCATGATATGTTTAGATTGCAGCCTATACTGTGGCTCCATTGTTCATTTTGTGACAGCCTCCTCACTCTTTTGTCCCTTAGATACCTACCGCTGTGGATAAATAGGAGATGGAAACATACCCCCGTGTACAAACCCCTGGTGGACTTGGCTACACTGGAGGACAGGCACATTATCCTCACCTCTAGACTCGACAGGGCAACAATCACAGAGCTGTGTGCCCAATTGGAGCCTGACCTGATATCTGCTATCCGTCAGCCCACTGGGATACCCCCTCTTGCGCAAGTGCTATCAGTTTTCCATTTCCTGGCAACTGGTTCTTTCCAAGTGACAGTGGGCTTGGCAGCAGGAATGACACAGACAATGTTCTCAAGAGTGTTGCCCTGATAAAACACACGTGCAGATCATTGCATTTCCCCAGGTTGAGGATTTGGCCACTGTGAAGGTCGGGTTTTATGCAATGGGACATATCCCCAATATAATAGAGGTGATTGACGGATCACCTATTGCACTTGACAGGTTTTCAGGAATCGTAAGAGTTTCCACTCTATGAATGAGCAGATGGTGTGCTTGGCGGACCAGTAAATCTCCCACATCAATGCTAAGTATTCTGGGTCGGTGCATGATGCCTTTGTCCTGAATAGCAGCACCCCAAATGTGATGTCCCAACTACAGAGACACAGGGTGTGGCAAATAGGTGAGCTCTGATTCCCACCCAGTATATGTTGGTGTATGCCTATGCTGTTGGCTATCTAGGACCGTGTGTGGCTAAATGTTGTCCCTCAATATTTGTAGATGACTCTGGTTACCCTAACCTATCATGGCTGCTAACCCCAGTGAGGAATGCCAGGACAAGGGCAGAAGAACGTTATAATGAGGCACATGGACGAACCAGAAGGATCACTGAAAGGACCTTTGGCCTCCTGAAGGTGAAGTTCTGGTGCCTCCATCTGACGGGTGGATCCCTGTGCTACTCACCCAAGAAGGTCTGCCAGATAGTGGTGGCATGTTGCACAAACTGTCCCTCAGACGTCATGTCCCTTTTCTGCAGGAGGAGGAGACTGGAGATGTCCCTGTGGCAGCAGTGGATCCTGTGGACAGTGAGGATGAGGAGGCAGAGGATGAGGATGTGGACAACAGAGCATCTCTAATCCGTCAGTACATCCAATGACACACAGGTGAGACAGTGCAACTTTACATTTCAATGACTTTTGTTGTAGTCTGTGTGGCATTCACATGCTGGTATTTCCCACTTCTATGCCCATTTACTGTTACCTCTGGCTATTCATTTTGCAGATGTTGGTGATTTGACAAATACTACTGGTGTGACCACAACAGCCAGCTATAGGTCATTGATGCTATTTTCATTCTACGTACAGTTCATTTGCAATGGTTGTACCAGTTTCAATCAATACATATTTGAAATACATGACATACTCGAACTTGATTTATATCAAAGGGTGTTTATTGTAGTGCTAATATTTGAAGGGGGAAGTGCAATGGGATGGGGTGATGATGGAAGAAAGTCCAGGGTATTGTTCCAGTCTGTTCGTAGCACAGGTGCACTGTTCAATGTGACATAGGAAGGGGAGCAATGACAGTTCAAGGTGGACAGGGTGACTGAGTGGGACACAAGGGGGGCAATCAGGAGAGTCTCATTTCCTGGCAGGGGCTTGGCAAGTGTCTCTGGCTTCTGGCTGGATCGCAGGGAATGTTTGCAGGGTGGTTCACCTTCTACAGGGGGAGGGGTGCTGGTGCCCTGTGAGTCCTGTGGTGGGGCCTCCTGCAGAAGTGGAAGGCTGTTCAGATGACTGGCTAGTGGTGTGATACTGCCTTCCTCATAATGATGGCCATGTCTGCCAGCATCCCTGCTATGGAGATTAGGGTGTTGTTGATGGCCTGCAAGTCCTCCCTGATCCTGTGATACTGTCCCTCCTACAGCCGCCTGTTCTCCCGCACGTTGTCTAGGATCTGGCCCATCGTGTCCTGGGAATGTTGATAGGCTCCCAGGATCTCAGGGAGCACCCCCTGGAGAGTCGGTTCCCTGGTCCTCTCCTCCCCTTTGCGCACAGCAGTCCTCCCAGTGTCCCTGTTGGCCTGTGCCTCTGTCCCCTGAACCGTGTGCCCACTGCCACTGACCCAAGGTCCCTGATTGTCTTGTGTGCGAGGTGTGGCCAGGGGTCCCTATACAGATGGGCACACTGCTGACTGACGTGTCCTGGGGACAGAGGTTTGGGTACGCTGGGTGGGTGCTGTTCTGTTGTTTCCTGATGGGGAGGCTCTGTGGTGGTCTGTGACTGGGCTTGGGTAACCGGCTGTCCAGTGATCCCTGATGGGCCAGGTGAATCATCCAGATCCTGAAGACCAGAGTTACTGTCATCACTGTGAGCCTCTTCAATTGGGGAACTGGATAGTGCTGGCACCGCCTCTCCAGTGACATTGGCTGGAGTACCTGTGGGGATGGAAATGATGTATTATACTTCATGTGTATGATATATTATAGATCCCTTGCTCCCCCTCTATGGTTGGTGTTGCCCTGCCAGCTTTTACTTGTGTATGCTGGTATATGGTGGGATTGTTAGTTTCCCTATGCTGTGCATGCATTAGTGATGAGTGCCCCTGCAGGGCTGTGAGGGGTGTCCATGAATTGGTACAGCATGTAGGGCTTGGCATTGGGATTAGAGAGATGTGATGGTGGAGTGTGTGGGATGTAGTGGAGTGATGGGAGTGAGGGTGAGGGTATGTGATGGCATGCAGGTAGGGGGGTGATAATTGTTGAAAGCTGACTTACCAGAGTCCAGTCCTCCTCCGACTCCGGCCAGGCCCTCAGGATGCAGTATTGCCAAGACTTGCTCCTCCCATGTGTGAGTTGTGGGGGAGGAGGTGGGGGTCCACTGCCAATCCCCATCCGAGCTGATGTCTTGCTGCTATGGAACGTACCTTTCCCCGTAGGTCGTTCCACCTCTTCCTGATGTCGTCCCTTGTTCTGGGGTGCTGTCCCATGGCGTTGACCCTGTCCACGATTCTCCACCATAGCTCCATCTTCCTGGCTATTGATATCTGCTGCATCTGTGCCTCAATAGCTGTGGCTCTACCCTGACAATTTCCTCCACCATGACCCTTAACTCCTCCTCTGTGAAACGGGGGTGCCTTTGTGGTGCCATGGGTGTTATGTGGTGTGTGTTGGTGAGGGTGTGTTTGATAATGTGTTGGGGTGTGTGAAGTGGGGTGCGTGAGGGATATATGGGTGTATGTGGTGTGTGTATGTAGTTGTGGCAGTGGTCTTGGTGTCAGTCTTGTGCCAATGATTTGTAATCGTAAGGGGTTGTGGGTAATGTGGGTGTGTGTTTTATAGTGGTGTGGGTGTGGTGTGTATGGGTGTTGTTTGAATTGTCCAATGTGGTGTTTTTGTGTCTGTGGGTGTCCATTGTGAGCGCAGCGGTATGTACCGCAAATGGTTTACTGCCGTTGAATGTCCGCCATGGTGATTCGTGGGTCATAATATGGTGGGTGTTGTTCTGTTGGCGTAACAGTGTGGGTTTTGATACCGCCACTTTATCACTGACCTTTGGGCTGGTGGATTTGTGTCTGGGGCTGTATTCTGTCAGATTGGTGTGTGTCATAATATGGTGAACGCATATCCACCGCGGTAAGTTGGCGGCCGTCAGCCTGGCGGTAAGTAGGATTTAACGCCAGGGTCATAATGAGAGCCTACGTTGCCTACAATGCAGGGGCCCTTGAACCATGATTCAAGGGGGTCTGCATTGGTGCTAGCCAGGCAAAAGAACACCACCAGTAGGAAAGCACAGTAATGAGCCGTGTACTGGCATCGCTGTGCATTCCTGCATTAAACTTTTAGACAGTACAGCAATTTTGCTTCACAGCGTGCATTGCATGAATGCATCACAGAAATGCCACACAGGGGATATACTAGCCATGAGGCTAGCATTGATATGTTAATCCATGTGAAATAATTAATTTACACTGAATTGTGCAGATTATGTGCCAGATGATGGTTAATGTTGTAAATGTGAGTAATCTATAAATATGCAAACAGTTGCCACAGCCGCACAATTGCATAAATCTAGTGGCTCTGCCCATATTGACATTACATTCACATGCCTCCTCAATTCCAAAATATTCTGTGGACATTGGCTGTTGTGTTGGCACACTGATTAGCATTAGTTGCAAGATGAAGGACACCCCTCATACACATCACACTGTTACAACCATCATGGATCACATATAGATGTCACAGAGCTGCTACCATGTATTCAACCATGTATTCATTACACTTGTTGTATTATGTTCCCGCTGTCCACCTCTTCCCAGGAGAAAGGCACATGTCAACCTGCAAGACTTTAATTTAGAACTTCTATTTTAAATGGTGCAGCTACACACAGCTTAAAATAAAAACTAAGCTCAATGACATCCCAGTGTAATGGCACATTTCAACAGCCTTACGCACACATATGTATGCACTGTCAGAACATGGAATCCAGCTAGATACCTTGTTGGGCAGACTTGGCGGTAGGTACACGGTCAGTGATCTCACATCACATGGTAGAATCATGCTTCAGGCTTGTGATATTTAAGTACTGCTGGACAGCATCATCACTGCCCCCCCTTCAACCATGACATGTGTGTATCCATTGGCACTCGGCACACAAAGTGTTCCTTGTATGGGAAAGGGCAGGAACGCACTATAAAGATATTCCTTCCCTTTCACTCCGGCACAGCACAGAAAGGCGAGTTGCTGTGCTATGAAGTACAACGATAAATGTGAAACTTGGTACATATATGCTGACCTTGCCACACGCACATATCATATACCATGTGCAATGCAGCTGGTGATATGTAATGCAGACTTAGCCATAGGAGCAGTTAATCAGACACAGTGTGCAGTATCCACGTCAGCTGAGCCAAAACAGCAATGCATCATGACACCATTACTTTGACATGCCAATACTTTAATCAGAGTCGGTTATTTGTCAATATCGATCCTCAGTCGGTGAAAGTGTTGCTTGCCATTACTTGGCCCCATGACTAGTAGCTCCACCTAAAGCAAGACACATTTTATGCCAGGTATGCTGCTTAGAGAGACCCTTTGATTCTTCTGCCACTTGGTGTAACTCTCTCTGATGGCTTATGTGTCACAAGGCATGCAAACATTGCAGCTATATTTTGCATTCAAATTTTAGCTAGGCTAATATATCAACATTACTACATGCTGATGCTACATAAATACATACCTAAGGGTCCTCCAACCTCAGAAGGTCCACAACATCCACCTCATGGGCTATCACAACTGACCAATGGTGCTTGATCTGCCTTACTGGCCGGTTCTTCCAAGATACCTGGACCATGTACTAAGGCACCCTCTCTCATCTGTCCTTCAGGTCCCTTGGGGGTAGCCCTGGCTCAACATACCCCACCCACCATCATCTGTGGTAGGAAGTGCATGATCCCTGACCTCTCCCTCACTGTAATATTTTCCTCTGTCCTTCCCTGGCATTAACCTATCCCTCCTGAACAGCCTGAAAAACGAAATAACATGCCTTAACCTACTATCTTTCCATAAAAAAAAACAAAAATCCCAAAAGGGACAAACACATGACAATACAAAGACAAATACAAAGACAATACTAATAGAAATGATTAGACAAAGACACAAAAAGTACACAATGAAGAGAAGAAAGGGACACACCAGATACTGACTATGCCACAAAACTGCCACCATGCACTCTCCAAATACCTCCAACAACCATCTCAAACTAACATACTGTAAAAAAAAAGTTCAAATAATTTCACACTTTCTAGTATGCCTCTTACCACACCCCTAGCATAATTTCCTTGGTGTAACCAGCACTTTTTCGATATTTGCGTCAATTTTTCTGATGCATTGGTTTGCAAATGTACCTAAGGCATTAAATGTTCCACATAGTTGTACTTCTGCAGCTACAGTATGTTCTGTGCAACGGCTGCGATGTGCACATTTTCGAGCCATGCAACAGGTGCAATTTGTGGGTTCATGCCTGCTCAACAAGGGCAATGTGCTGGTTCAGGCTTGCATAAAAGGGGCAATCGGCAGGATCTACAGCAGAAGCTTGTCTTCTGTTGTAACAAACACATTAGGCACACTTCCATTTGTCCAGAACTGGCACCACTTAGCTGGTCAGAGTGACAGATGGCAGTGTCCAGGTGCTGAAGCTGGGTGGTTAGATGTCTTTACTGTCCTTGAGACATCATGACATGAGGCCAGGCAGGTTGCCCATGGAGTCACTCTGGGTTCTTGGGATACCTGTGCAGTCCTTATCACCAAGGCAGGGAAACAGAAGGCAGCATTGCAGCACAACAAGGCAGGAATCCGGAGATGAATAATTACACATCAATTGTGTTACCAGGGTATACACCTGGATGTCTGTCACAGTCATGTGCATGTAAAATTTGATTCTGGGCCCTGTTCCCCACTCTTTAAGATTCCTTATTCAGCCCAATCTCTCTCTTCCTATGATGTGTCAAGGCCCCTTTCTTGTGATGTATGATGGATGCAACACACACTTAGGGAAGCACAGCGACAGACTGGCTGTACCATACTCCAGTGTATGTCCCACCCAGCTTGCAACTTTGCTGGAGTGTCAAACTGAGTCTGGTGAATTTCTTTAATTCTCATGTTTGACTGGGTAGCTGTGCCTTGCCCACAAAGTAAGCCAAGGTCCTCCATGTAATGTAGCCGGCAGTCACTTCTGCACTCAGGCCTGATTCACAAAGGTAAACTTATACTAAAAGTCGAAGTTTACAACTTTTGGTATTCACAAAGGTGAGTTGTGAGTAGCATCTTTATGCCTGCGGCAGAGTTTTCACACTTGGGGCAGAATCTTCACACTCGGTGTGGATACTCCTCACTCAGACCACATCACAAACAAAGTAGATGTACAACCAGAATATTACAAACTACATCACTGAAAATATGAAATAGCTGCATGTAGGCTTACCTAGGTTGTGTATTGAAGTGGTAAATGTTCTGCCAGTCCCAATGCTTGTGTCAGGTTCTAAGCTTCATAAATAGGAGAGTACATCAGTACAAATGCAAGCCACAACCACTGCCAGGAAGGCAAAGTGTTGCCAGGGTTTTCTACATCTTATCCCACTTCCTACGTGTGGGTGGTGCAATTTATTGCACTCATGTACACTTCAGCCTCCTCAACACAATGCCCAAATCTTCTGCAACAGACACCGCTGGCACTCGATCAATGTGCATGAGGTGTGTGTGAAGCCAGTGACTGCTTTACGGATTTGCATGCAGTGTTCCCAGGTAGTAAACATGACAGCTACATATTCCACAGGACCCCTCTTGCCCAGTGGCTGGCAGAGGGATTATTTGGCAACATGTGGCTTCTAGTTAAGTACTCAATAACAGACAAGTTTGTATATGTGTAAAGTTGTTTTGATACACATCCCTCATGAATTTATTATTTCTTTTGACACATACATGATGCCAACGGGCACTTCGGGCCAATTTTTGGGGCTTCACAAAGGGCATTTACGAGTTGTATTATTACACCCACATTTGGGGCGGAGATCAGAGACAGATGATCCTACTAATCTACATGTCTTACACACATCTTACACATATTCTTTGACACATATATGGCCTACAACTAGAGTAACCAGTTGACAACCATCAACTAATACTAAACTCAATTGAAATGTGGAAGATATCTTTATATTTACAAATAATAGTGGAATAAATGTATTACAGTGATCATAGTGGATCTCTCTTGCAACTTTGCAATAGTGGTGGAGACGATCTCTGTGAGTAACTGCATTTACTGTGGTGCTGTCTATGTATGGGTGGGTGGGTGTGTTGCATCCTTTTGGACAGCTGGTGGGTGAGGTTGTCTCTACAGGTGGCAGAGGTGCCTGTACAGGGTTTGAGGGTGGCTGTAGAGGTGGGCCAAGTGCCTGTACAGCGATTGAGGGTGACTGTACAGGTGGAGGAGGTGTCTGGACAGGGGGTGAAGGTGGCTGTACAGGTAAGGTAGCTGGGGGTGTGTCTGGGTGGGGGACCATGTGCAATGGGGTGGCACCTGTGGACAATAGAGGGGTACCTGTGCAGGCTGTGGCAAAAGGTGGATAGGTGGGACATGGTGCAGGTAGGTGTGTTGGGTCCCCAACATGCGGTGACCATTAAGGAAGTCTTTGAAACAGCTTCAACATGCCCTCCATAATCTTCGTGGCCAAGGCAAGTTGGCTTACACTTTCTTCCCGATAGATAGCTATGATGTTATGTTGCCTCCTTGCCATGTCTTGGCAAGATTCTCAGTACTGCCCAAGACACGGTTCTGTTTGTCAATCATCTGATGAGTTTGCCATATTTCCTGCAGTGAGTCTGACATGTCAGACAGAGTAGCTCCTATGGCACAGATGACCTACCTCACATCAGCCTGCCCCCTTCGCCTGGGATAACCTCTGATAGGACCATCTGGTCCACGAGCAAGGGGGGGGTGGAACATGTGAGGCTGTGGAGAGGGGATAGATGCCTAGGGGATACCGGCTCCTCACCAGAGGTGTCAGGTCCCTCAGATGCTTCAGAGAAGGCCTGTTAGGCGCTGTCATATGTGAACCAACACATCCAGCTTGGATATAAGGCTCTGAGGAGGTGATGGTTGTGTAGGGGTAGGTGAATGCTGTGCCTGGTTGGCTGACTGCTGGGAATGGGTAATCCTCAGAGGTAAAGTGGGAGGTGCAATGCTGGCCAGGCCTGGTGTAGGCTTTGGTGTTTTGGCATGTGGGCCAACAATAAACTTCTGAGACTCCTCCTTCTCAATCAGCATCAGATGATCTTCTTCATCCTCCTCTATTTCCTCTTCAACTGACGTTTCTATTGCGGTGCTAGCAGCAGACATAGATGCTTGGAGGAGGATTGGGTTCTCTCCTTAGATTGCCCCCCCCCCCCCACTGTGGGATAGTGCAGCTTCCTCAAGTGACTCATTGTCCTCAGCACCTGCAATAGGATAAGTATTTGCCTTAAACATCATGTGCTCCAACACAAGGGTTGGGTCACACAATCTTTGCATCTGTCTGATGTTCCACATGTGACCTTGTTTGTGTAAACCTGCAAGTGACAGTTCACAGTGTAGTACTTCGGTGTTCAATACAGATGTACAATGCAAAATCAAACTCACCAGCTCCAGCAATAGCTCTGTGTGGTTTTGAGATCCTACTTGATGTCAGCTGCTGAACCTGGCTTGAGTGTGTTGCAGAAATGGTGGTCCTCAATCCAGCAGCTTCAGAAGGAAGAGACACCAAAATTAATGTTCAGCATGATTTATACGTGAACATGCAAGAATAACAGACATTACTGATTATGTTGAGAACATATTATTCACCAACTTCAGATGCTATAAAACAGTAGCAAAATCTGCTAATATCCTTTCACAAGTAGTTGATTTATGGGCACAATTTGAGAATCAATAGTTTGCAACATTGTATGGCACATTTACCTGATGGACATATGGTAGTGGGTCTGACTGCTGCAGCCAGGATGTCTCCCAAACCCATGGATGGTGCTGTCCTGATCAAAGAGGAGGTTCTGACAGCAGCTGTTATGTGCCATACATATCCATATTTCAGTACAAAAGATGATGGTAATCAATTTACATGTCTAGACCATTGACACTGAAAGTACCGCCCGGGGACCACAAGTGGCCTTCCTGGCCTTTACATGCAGCCACTCTTGTCAATAGAAGCACTGGTCTGCTGTTTGCTCAGCATAGCACTGACAGTGAAAAGATGTGAAATTAACAGTCAAACATGTATTTGAAGGTAAATTTAAGTTAAGGAAAGAAAGTACTGGGGGTGTCCTGCATCGCTTAACATTAGAAACACCTTCAATTGTAAAGACATCTTGTGGCATACATGCAAAAGTATGAAAAAGTATCTTCAGTATTCTGACAGGGAATTTCATTAACAGACAGAACTGTTTCACCTTAGTACATCAGATTATATCGGTGTATTCAGGTTAAGGGGGTCAATATGACCCCGGCAGACGACAGTAAAAGCCAAACCGCCAATGTACCACACAATCCACCACTGCAGTAATGACCGCCGGGCTGGAGACTTCAGTCTCCAGTCAGATGGCCGTCACTAGGCCGCCCGCGGGATTATGACCCGGCCTACTGCCATGGTTTTTGTGGCAACCTTACCGCCACGAAAACCTTGGCGATAGGCACTATCAGTGACAGGGAATTCCATCCCTGTCACTGATATGGGTCTTCCTCTCCCCCTCTCCTGGTTTCCCCCCGAGCCCCCTTCCCTCGCCAGACCCTCCATGACATACATGCAGCTTCACTAACCAACGTACACACACATACACACACTCATACCCACATTCATCCACGCATGCATACATCCATTCACACACATCCACACACACTGACATACATACATGCACACACGCATGCACACAACACAACACAACATACATGTACTCACACATCCATACATGCACACACAGACCACACGCATCACACACCCGCATACACGCACGCACAGACATACACCCCCCCATCCCCCTCCCGTGTCGGAGCACCTGACTTACCTTATGTGAGGGGGTCCCCTGGCAGGAGACGGGACAGGGCACTGCTGCCAGCAGCAGAGTCCACCAACAGAACACCGCCAGGCTGTATCATGGGTCATGATATGGTCTGAGACGGTCTACTGGTGTGGTGCTGCTGCTGGCAGCAGCGCCACCTTACCGCCGTCCACCAGCACGACCACAGCCGGATTTCTGCCATCCTTCTGGAGGAAATCCGGCTACGGTCATAATCCGGTTGACGGCTGGTAGCCGTGGCGACAGTCTTTTGGCGTAGCCATTGCCGCGGCGGTAGGCGGTATTTACCGCCAATGTTATAATGAGGGCCTAAATTTTAAAAGGGATAATTTTCTGAGATTAATCTAGTAACATTCATTGTACAACCACCCCCCATTTCCCCTGACCCCTGACAACAATGCCAATAGTGAACTAAGAGGCAAATCATTTGTAATGTGCGCTCTTTGGGTGGCTTGTGTTCCTGCTAAACATAAAAAACATCATTGTTTTTTTTATATTTAACACTGGAGAAAGCTTTGTACAGCACAGATCTTGAAGCCTTGTATTTCAAGGTTCATGATGATAGAGGAGATAAAGTGAAATGAAACAATTTCCTAGAATCACATAATTTGGTTATGTGGAGTAACAGGAATGAATCACAAATCTTTAGGTTTCATGTTGTGCAACTCAGCCAACAGATGTATATGGTTTGCTTAACCTGCACCCACCTTACCACCCACCACCTTCACGCCCCCAAACACCAAACTGCTGGCATCAGTGTGGGCCTTGGCCACTTTACTGACCATACATTTTTGCCCCTAGGAAAACGTTTGTCATTATCTGTTATAGACTTTCAAGCCAATTTGGCTACTCCTCTTTAGATGAGACAATTTAGACAATTTGGAACATACTGTAATAATTTGAAATAAATGTAGAGACATCCTTTCGTTACCCAACATGTTATGAAGTAGTATACTCTTCTGCACCATATCTGGGCATATGGAGATTAGTGATAACAGGGATATTAGACACACACCACGTACTACTAACATATCATCGAAAATTTAAGAGCATGAGCATTTTGTGAATCCTTATTAAGTATACTTACCAGGGTCTGCCATCTGCCCAGTGTGTGGTCCCTGAAGAGATGTCACACCCGTCCGTGGAGTTGAGATTGCTGTAGATGTTTTTATGGACAAAGTCACAGAGCCTGAAATGATAGCAGTGTATTGATGTTTGAGAGTATTGATGGATTCTATGTAAAATATCTATGGGTTGTCAGATCACAATGTACAAAAAAAGACCTTCATCATAATATATTTACGTACCAGTTGGTGATGGTGGAATGGGTTTATATATCCCATGACATTGCCTCTCTCCAAGTGCAAGGGCCTCTGCAGCTGTGTGTGATTCTTCTCTGGTTGTATGATGCAATGAAAATGAGAAGTCAACAGATAATACCAACAAAGGATGATTATGAAGAAAAATCTGTATATTCACTGAATTGCATTTACAAGACAACAGTGATGGTTAATAATTCAGGCATGTATTCTAGTGTCATTTACCCGCGAAGTCACCAGCAGTGATGGACAACTGTTTGTGAATGAGAAATTCTTTTCCATCTTTTCCATCTTTAATGAGTTACCTTTTCCATCACAAAGTATTCTAGGACTTGTAGTGGAATAGACAAAATGAGATACATGAGAGTGTAACTCACTATAAAATATCTGACCAACCTTGTACTGACTTCCATTGTCATATTTGCAGTTAGTAATACACATTTATAATTTCAATTAATTTTTTAATTCTTCAAATATTACTTAGCACCACATTTAGTTCATCAGTCACACACAGCCCATGTAGCAGTTGGGGGGTTCTTGGTAGAGAGAATGTCCCTGTCAAGTGGTGTGAGTCTAAGGCGGGTTCCAGTTGGTTCACCAGGGAGAGCTCTAGCCACCTCTATCCTGGTTAAGTGCCTCTTCAACTGCCTCTTCTCTGCCACGTCTTCATGTCAGCCACAGCCCGACGTCTTCTCCCAATGCAGTAACTGCATTTGCTAACTATTGCTATAGGGCTGCCTTCTGTGTTGCACTTGTGTGGCAGGGTGGAAGGCCATGCACCATTTTGTAGTTTCTGACTACAAACCTGACTATCATTGTGTCTCCTCCTCTGCATAATTGTTCTTCCTTCTCAAAGGTAGCATGTTGTGTGATTTTCCAATCACAGAGCAGGCAGGCGCAGTATCTGTGTGGAAAGACCAGAACCTTGAATGTGTGCTGCTTTACTGATTTGTATTGTAGGGTGGCAGGTGGTGTTAATTGTCTGCAAGTATATGAAATTACAATTACTCTGGCCTGAGAGTTGAATCTCCACCCTGAGTGCAGAGATTCCACCCAGAGTATGGAGTCTCTGCCCCAAATATAGAGATTCCACTGTGAGTGTGGAAATTCCACCCCGAGTCTGGACGTAAAGTTACTGCTCATAACTTACTTTTGTGATTACTGAAAGTTGTGAACTTAGACTTTTGGACTAAGTTTACCTCTGTGAATTGGGCCCTCAGTGTACAATCACAGGACATTCAATGACCAATGGTGTAATCCATATGTTTCATGCTACCACCAGAATGGTGACATGCAGCACACACACTCAGTGTGCACACACTGTATAGTTCTATGGTTCCGTGGTACTGTACTACTGTGTAATTTTGAGCACACACTACCAACACAAAAACACTAACCAATGTTCACACTGTTTCACATTTCAACATGTGTGGTATATATCTTGCACAAGCATATGCATTCTGACCATGGTTTTATCATGCACTGATCAACCTGATGTTGGGCTGAGGTTGAGTGAAACAAACAGCAACAGAACTTTAGAAGAAGTGAGTTAGCCAGTAGGCCTCACTGCAGTGAGCCAGAGTTGAATTGTCATGTTCATTACTACTGTTTACTGCCCAGTATGCTGCCATCCCCACTGTATCTCAGTTTACTCGTAGCAAAGGCACTAGCGAACATCAACTATGAGGACAGGTTTTTGTATGGCTTTTTTGGTCCAATCAGACTGCAATCCATGGCACACACCTATGTCATGTCACACACACATATTATATGTTCCCCTTTGGGAATATACCATGATTAGTGGCCCACAAAATTTTGCAGTTGGGCATTCAGGTCAGGATTACACTACTCTTACCATGCAGAGGAACTTTCCTGACCAAAACCTCCACTGCACCATGTTCCATGAAATTGTGTATGTACACACAATGTTTGTGCATACATTTGGACATGCACGCCCCACACATTAACCGTCTCTGTCTTCCTGATGGAATGTGATGGTTGGCAAACATCTCTGTTGTCTTACTTCTCTGATTAAAACCATGCATTCTTACTTTAGCCGTTTATAATGTCTTGTTACAGGCTTTGCGCCTCCTTGCATTGCTGTGCAAAGCATGGTAAATGTGAATTGTATCAACTATGACCAGTTGTGGTATTGACATCAATCAGCTCGAAAAGGTGTTACATGTGTGCTGTTTTGTGGATCCCCACACGTGCATAAATGCATTGCCATTTTGACATCTATGCCTCAGACTAGGCCTTTGTCCATGACAGCTGTCACCCATGGTCTGTAATGGTACCAGCTGCAACACTTGCTCCTGCAAAGTGCTGCCACTCTGCATGCTAGTCCACATGTGACACACACTACAATTTGGAGTGTGCCTCAGGTACTGACTTTTTGGGTGATTTGTGATCCATCAAACACTGAGTATCATATGAAACACACTTTGATGCTGCAGAACACAGCAAGACAGCTTGCTATGCTGTGCTGCACTGCGTAAGAGCATGAGAACAGAAATGTCCCATATCGATACAGATATGCTGCAATCCTGCCCTGTCCCTTTCATGCAGTGCACTGCATCACTTTGGCTTGCTGCATTGATTTTTTATACTTTGAAGTTATGGCCCCATGTTGATTAACAGCTCAGACAACATGATTTATACATGTTGAGGCATACATCTAGTTGAGAAGCTGTGTCTGACTAGATTTTCAAATAGGCATTCACACATTCTCAACAAAATGCATGAGTTCCAAAGAAGTATTAACTGGATGATAAGCTAACATACTTTCTGACACTATTACCATCAATCACCATTGATTATGGAAACAAATTGGCTGCAATTTAGTTCCATCTCCACTGACCTGCCATTCTGTGCTGTATATCTTCAGCATTGTCTGCATTATCTTCCATTCCTCTGGATTTTTTGGCTTATAGTCCCACTGCACTTTGCTTTTTAAGCAGATATTGTTCATTATTGCACACACAAGGATGATTTTACATACCATATAGGACAAGTATAATATTCTTCCACCTGACATGTCCAGGCAGCAGAAATGGGACTTTAGGACTCCAAAGCTTGTCTGAACATCGCTCCTTATCTTTGTCAGAGCAGTGTTTAATTGTTTTTTTGCCTCCATCTGAGGATTGGTGAAGGGGGTCATGAGCCGTGGCTACAACTCGTACCCTTGGTCACCTAAAAAGTGGAAAAAACAAAAGAAAATAATTTTGTACATTATTACTTAGACACAACTGACCATGTGTGTTATGTATGCCGGCAAACTAATACACATTTCTTTCACTTTTCACAGATCTGTGCTGGGTACTGTTGGTCACTGCTTTACACATTAATCTTCAAGTTCTATGTGTCATTGCCTATATTGCCCAGGACCTGATATATTGGGCACTTCTACATGCTGACTTGTGTTTAAGCAGTAGATTACTGAATGTTATTTGAACTCACCATGCGTGAAAATTTACAAACTGACGATTAGAATCTCTTGCATACACTCAGCTCTCTATGGGTAGTGACAGTGCCAACATGTTTGACACTCACACATACATTTGTCCTTCTCACCTATGGTGTCCTTGATTGCCTACATGATATTAGCAGAGACTTTGATTTGTTTACCTAAATTAGCATGGCTATTGGCTCAGTACATATATTCAATTTCCAACATGTGACCATGGATAGTTAAATATGTTTTTGTCAAACAACAGCTAACACTTTTTGTGTGGCAGGGTGACATTCTGAACTTAGATTGACACTGGTATGGCAATGTAAGCCGTGTTCATTTGGGACAAACTGATGCAGATAAAGATAACGTTTTACTACAGACCTATACATGCCACTTTCGTATTTCACAAATATGTTTGTGATTTTGGTTTGTAGACGATTCAGTACTTATATGCCTTAATTATGACATCATTGATCTGGCAATAGAGTATTGAGTTTAGGATCCTGAATAAACTGTGATACCTTACCTTGGTTGCATTTCAATCTATGCTGTTTAGCAGCATATCACACATATGACAGCATATTATTTGACTCAGTTAGTTTTACATTGAGGGACTGAGATGCAGGAAATGTAGGCATATTGAGCCAGTAAAATGGTCCTCTATCAGATTGATGAATTATTTAAATGTAGGGCCTTATCTATGAATATGTTTGCAGCTAGAATGTACAAATGGCTGAGATGTGTATTTTTACTTTTTATCACATATGCACCTAGATTTGACATTTACACATGAATTGAGGCTACACTTACAGTGCGTGACCAATGGAATTGACAAAAACGTCTTCCATTAGTGCTTCTGATACTTTGGTCAACATACACATTTGCTGCCATGTGTGACACATGTATTTAGGAACACATGATTGACTCAACATCTGTTATTTTAAAGGTTAGTTTAACTAATTATCCAGACTAGATGCACCATTGAACATACACACCTCTCAAACTTTGCTAATATGCCCCTTCTACTCATATTGACTTTATTTCCGAAACACATCATTTGTGTGTAGACTTGTTAACCAGTGCAGGAAATGTGGTTCTGTCTACTATCACAGTGTGAGATGACACAATTCTTGGTACATTTGTTTTTGGCTACTTTCACTGCCAGATTAGTGAGGGAATGACACAATGGTACATCATTGTCTACTTGATGGAACAAGTTATTCCCACTATATACACATGAAACAACATCCATATACAAACACATAAATGGCTGTTATGTCATACATTATAACTTCTTAGTTAGTATGATGTATACTACTGATTCCCTTACCAATTAGTAGGGCATTCCCATATCTGCCATTCTGAAACCACTAGTTGCTGGCACTGACATGGGAGGTCAAAGGCATCATGAGCACTTCCAGGATCTTTAGTCATGGAGTAGGTGTTCTTGCTGTTTCTATAAAGGTGGGATGTTGCAGCAGGGGTCACTCACTGCACGTCTGCCATCAATAGCACCAAGAACACTTGGACATCCAGCTCTAGCGTAGAATCCCTGCTTGGTATCCAGTTGTTGTTGTATTGTTTTCAGGTAGTGGAAATGTTTGTTTAATTATAGCATCCAAAACAGAGGGGCAAAGGTAGAAAATGCTCTCTGTGAATTCCTGACACTCTGGCTGTTGTGACTTGGAAGGAACTTGATACCAGCATGTGGAGCAAAGCCATCAATTTGACATGTGGTATAATGTTATTGCACCTTGCAGTTGGTGGCTGGATACTTGGCACAATCTTCTCCAGCAATTCCAGGATCAACTCCCTCTTGAGTCTGTAAAACTGTCTGACCTTTTACTTCCTGAGGTCAATGAGGGATATGCAGCGCTAAAAAATTTGCTCCCTCCTACTTTGCTGCCTACATGGTGGTGGTAGTCTTGGTGGTCTCCTATCTACTCTGAGATGCAGTATGAGGACCTCCATGGTGTAGCTGAGCTTGCCAAAGAGATTGAGATGTTGACATTTTTATACCACAGCCACTGCATCATTTCTTATGCCTGGTGATGATTAGAAGCATTTCTGGCTTTGCATTGTGCAATATGAGTGCTGCACCCAAAATACCACTGTATAACATTTGCACTGGACTTTGCGGGGCACACCTACATTGCATATACTATATAATGTGTGATGCAACTGAATACAGCAAAGCTTTTGCACCAAGGAAACCTTAAGTAAAGACTCATTTTTGAAGATGCGTTGTTTTAAAAAAAATATGATTTACTGCTTGTGTCGGGGTTGCAACACACTACATGACATAAGGCCGGTGCAAGCCTCTCATAAATATGCCCCTCAGTCTCTGAATACTGTAATGACTGCCAGGAATATTTTTCTTATATTGCTGGCAGACAATCAGAGCACACTCTCCTGCCTGCAGAAATCTGACTCCCGTAGGAGAAAGATTGCCCAAGGGAAATAAGGAGAAAAAAAGCTCCCAGGGCTGAGCGAATGCCTGATTTTTTAACTGGTGCTCCCACAAAAGTCACTCCAAACTCTCGCAACCTGACCGCCCAGATAGATATATTTTTTTGACAAATAATTTATCAAAAAGTACTGAACAGATTTACACCATACCACAAACAAGCACAATCTACATACCAATATCTTCCTTCTAATTTTGGTGCAATTCCGTTTAGCAGTTTTGACTGTAGCCCTTCTTAAAGAAGTCTATGGAAAATGCATGAAGGTTTTGTGTTTTTGTACCCCCTCTTTTCTTAGCCATCTGCTTAGTGGAGATTCTTCAAACTAGGCCAAAGTTATTACCAACACAAACATGCTTACCCTGGAGGATTTACACCATTTCAACTCTGTTTCTCTCCCAGATGTGATGCAAACTCCTCATCACTTTTAAGAACTTTTAGTATTTTTGTCTGTAGGTCTTCTGTGTGTCTCAGGTCAAGTTTTCTTACTTTCAAATCCCTGTCTCCTCCTCTTTTTCCCTATTTGTACCTGATCAAGGGAGTAGTATCTTAATAAATCTCTGTAACTGATATGGTAAAACTAGAAATCTCTAGCGACTGGACATGAAGGATCCCTGTTTATAATGGCCCTCATTTTCTAAGACACGTTTCTTCACAGGATGTACCATGTTCCCTGTGTTCTGTTTATTACATGGGCACAGTAGGCAATATACTGTGTGATCCGTATTGCAGTTCATCATGTACTTAATCTTTATAGGAGTTCCTTGGCCTGGTAGCTGATATTTGTTAACTTCAGTACTATATTTGCAGGTTTTACACAGGGGACAAATCCTGCAATTACCCTCTTGATCAGTGCATTTCCTGCTCTATCAAAATGACTGTGTACCAGTAGGTCTCTTAGTAATGAACTCCATCTGTAGGATACTAATGGATGACTTGGTAGTTCAGGGCCTAGATTCATATCAGCCTATAAAACATGCCAATTCTTATGGAGTATCTGATAGTTCTCAGACATAACTTCTGAGAAATCAGTTACATACCTCAATTCAGAACCTCCTTCTCCCTGTGGTTTCTCCATGAGTGAGTCAACCCTTCTGAACATATATACCCTTTCTTTTGCACTCTTCAAGACTTATTTAGTGTATCTGTGAGCCTCAAACCTTTTTATCACTTCGTTCTCTGTAATACAGAATTACCTGTTCCTAGTGCTGTTTCTTTTGGTTTGAAGGAGTTCCCCGAATGGGATACTCCATAACAGTTCCCCGAATAGGATACTCCATATCAGTTCTTTTAGCATGTAGCAAGGAGTTTCCTGCAGTAGGTTTCTATGCAATGATACACAAATGTTATTGTCAGCCACAAATACCCTTAAGTCTAAGAATGTTACAGCGCAGCACTTATTTTATGAACTGTAAATTTACTGTACACCCCTTTATTCTGGCCTTCTAAAATCTTTTTGGGGGAGAGGAGCCACATGGCCACCCTCCCCTAGGCAATTTCAGCCCTGAGGATCCCATGCCCCAGGGTCCACCTAAACCTTTTATTTTTTTGGGGAGGGGACTGCGCAGCCCCTCTCCCTGGGCTGGTCTCAGCCCGAGGACCCCATCCCCTGGGGCCTAGCCTAAAAATGTAGTTTTACTTTTGTTTGAGGGGGGCTGCACACCCCTCCTACCCAGGCCTATCTCAGCCCCTGGGACTCCATCCACTGGGGCCCAGCCATTTCACCTGGGTCCCCTCTAGGCGCTCAGGGCTTCATTACAACTTTGGCGGAGGGTGTTAATCTGTCCCAAATGTGACGGATATCCCGCCCACCGTATTACGAGTCCATTTTATCCTATGGAACTCGTAATACAGCAGGCGGGATATCCGTCACATTTGGGATGGATCAACCCCCTCCGCCAAAGTTGTAATCAGGCCCTTTGGGTCAGAGCGGCCTTTTACCTTAGGATATGCATGATGATTTCTTGAGGCCCACCTCCAGTCAGCTCTAACTCAGAATGGTTTTATAGTACTGAGAGTGGCCAGGTGAGGGGGAAGGGAGAGGGAAGGGAAGGGAACTCCATGGAGGGAGACTTGAAAGGAAAAATTGTTCAATTCACCAGCACAATGAGACACTACTAAATAACATTAAAAACCCCACTAGTGTCCTTCCAGGAAATTTACAAATAGAAGTTAAATTGCAATAATAAAAAAAATCCACAATAAATGCATTAATCTGTTGTCAGAAATTTACCTTTCAGTTCCTTTCAAATAGAATTATCTTCCTTAAAAGATTGCGACAAAAACGTGATAGAACTGAGCTATAACTTAAATTATATCTGGGAAGACTTCAAATAATATGGGTTAATTATGAGTCAATATAATACCATACCTATTAAAACAATATAAATTCTGTGGCACAAAACACTACTCGGTTATATTTTCAGTCAAAAAGCACATTGTGGTTATATAAATTTCTCTTAAAGTCAAAACACTTTCCTGTTATTCAAAATCAAATGCTCAGCGCCAGAGAAACCGATCTGGAATCTCTACTAGGGAATGAAGATCAGGAGCTGGCCTGGAAACCTCCAGAAATGTCTTGAAATCCACTCGGGAAACTCAGCTTGCCGAAGGGGATCTCAACAGAGACATAGAAATCTGGAAATAGAAAGACTGACCAGCATGAAGAAAGAAACCAGAAAACAGCTGCCTGGAATCAGGATACCAGAATAGTGAGCAGCTTCTACAGGGCGGGCCGCATTTGTAAGCACTCGGCCACACCCAAGATGGCTGCTCCTGAGGAATGATGTGAGATGAAGTTCTCTCATCTGCAACATTGTTTTCAGAGAAGATAATAACTTGCAACATTGTTTTTTTGTGGCAGCTATACAGTGTAGCATGCAGAATGTCAACAACCTGAAAGGCTATTCGTAAATGGTATTACATTGTGACCATCAACACAACGTGTTCACTGACTTTTTCCATTTAGCTTATCCCTACATCCCTGATAAAGACATGTGGTGAAGCAGAAGGGAGTGTGTTTACATTTGTAAATGGTTGGGGCAGGCCCTAGAACACGCACCGCTGCAATGCTGATACTTGGTCACAATGTTGGGGACTGTGGGGGGTGTCCCAAAGGCTCCCGCATTCCTAGCTGGGTCCCTTCCTCCTGTGGGAGCCAACACTGCTGTCACAGACAGGGATTTGCTAAGTATTGTTTCCTCTGTTTCTCTGACTGCATCTCAGCGGGCAGGAAAACAGAGGAAACGCCGCTTCCAGCAAGTGAGAGCTGTTTGACAGTTCTTACTTCCTGGAACTTGAGTGTTTGCTTTTAGTTGGTGGGAGCTGTCAAAACCCCTGCCAAGTTAGAGCAAACAGCTATGTCCTGGAACATAGCAGGTGTCAGCCCTTGGGGGAGGCGGGGGGACTGGACCCCAGGGCCATCTATGGCTCCTTGAAGGGGGCCACATGACCCCCTCCAACTTAAACAGCCCCAGGGAGGTGGTTGTCCCTGTGACCGAGGGTCTGAAACGGATCCCCTATCTTATTTAAATTTAGCCCTGTTTAGGTGGCGGTCACTGGGACTTTGGTGGCGGGCCGGGCACCCCCCGCATTTACTCAAACTTTGTGCCGTGGAGAGGTAGCGGTCCCCGGGGATGCGATGGGCAGGACAGCCCCCCACATTTGCTAAACATTCTGCCCCAGGGAGGTGGCAGTCCCCAGGGCTGCGGGAATGCCTAGTGACCCTCATGCATTTAAAAAAACATGAACTTCGTGGAAGTGGTGGTCTCCAGGGATAAAAGTTTTAATGCCCACAGGACCTAGACCACCCCGGGGCTGTAGTAAACAAACAAGAGAGCCCAGAAACAGAGCTAGGGGGTCAGGGTATCCCTACCCTGGACCCTTCTTTGTTTTTTATCTTTTTTTTAATCTTTTTTCTGGGGCTCAGCTGAAGTCGAAGATGGCTGTCAACACTTCCTAGCTGAAGTGTTCACAGCTAATCAGATCTCAGCATGAGATTGGGAAGGTTCACAGAGCCTCTGCATCTCTATATATACAAATTTGGTTTCTCTCTAATATTTAAAAAAATACTGAACTGATTTATACCAAATAACAAAAAGGGCGCTTTCTGGACAAAGAGCTACCTTTCTACCAAATTTGGTGTAATTCTATCCACTGGTTTGGGCTCTATTCCATGGAAATGAACATGGGAACTACAATTTATTTTGACTCCCCACCCCTTTTCTTGGCCCCCGCTTGCCGGATCACCCCAAAACTTTTCAGACAGCAGCTGACGTGAGCGTCAATTTAAAAAAAAAAAAAAGTGAAGATTTTTCAGCCAGCACCAAAGATATAGGCACACAAAAAATGCTCTTCCCTTAGAAACTAGGTCCTAACCATAACTGCCTACAGGCAACTGCCAGTAGGTAATATTTATATCCCACCCTAAATTATAGTCCTAACACCTAATCAAAGCTTCCCCTTTTGAAAGCATTTAACCACACCTGGAGCAGCTAATGTGGGTGCTGTGCTGCCCCTTCCTTCTCTGCACAAAATGTTTTCTTTAACTTTGATCTTTTCACTTGGGTTCCATCCCAATGCTCACAGTGTGAACATTATAACTCACCTCCACCCCAGTGCACTCACTTCCACCATCTCCGATCACAGACACGGACACTGTGGTTGAGCAACAAAACGTTTCTGGTGCTTTTCTCTCTTGATATTGTGCGCTCCTCTCCGGCAAGCTGATTTCTATGCAACAACATCAGACTGCTTTAGTGTGTGGCCCCAGTCAAATCCTGGAAGTCTGAAGCTCCGAAGCTTTCAGTGGGACAAACCTGAAACTCTGGCTGAGTTGAAGGAAGCCAGCCTGATTCACGATGTCAGGTCAGTCCATGAATGAAGCTTTTTCCAAAAGTTGCTCCAAACTTCTGGAACTTCCTCCTGAAGTTTCTCTTGAGGGTTCAAAGTGGCCAAAACACAAACCCAAGGGTCTAGAAGCTCTGAAATGGTCCTTGGAAACTTAGGACCACAGTTCCCACATTGCACCTGACCAAATCCTTAAAAGTCTACTGGATGCACTCCAGGCTAGGGACTTTTGTGATAGTTGGTGGAGGCAAGCTCTGTTATCCTGTTGCTTTCAAGGGTACACCCCTGAGTCCTTTTAGAAGAAAGGCAAATTCCTTAGGACTGTTCCAGTGTGCAAAAGGAGCAGTGCTTCAAAGTGCAGTCCTCGGGGTTGCAGACAAGGGTTCCAGCAGGCCAGTCCTTCTTATGATTTCATGCAGCAGATCTGAGTTGTAATGCAGCTCAGCCACAGTTATTCAATCATCTTGGGGAACAAACAGGGGAGAACACCCCATCCAAAAAGCTGCAGGATGTATCTCAAAAGCATGACAGCTTCCTCCAAAGTGTGGCATTTTCTTGTCCCATAAAGCACTGCATTTTAAAATCCAAGATGGAGGATTTCTGGTGTGGCTTATTTCCATTAACACTCCCTCTCCGTACCATCTGCAAATTCCTTTCCTGGGCTTGCTATCTATCTGTGTGGTACAGGGGAAAAGGGCAGGCATGGGTGGCATTCTTTCCGTCCTGTTTCCTTTGAAGCCAAGTCTGTAATACCTAGCCCCCGTCCTGGCCTCTGCAACTGCAGACCTCCCCCATCAGATAACCTCTGCTCAGTGCAGGCTACTTATCACCTCATCAAAGCAGGTTAACTAACCCCATTAAGGCTGACCAATCAGGAGATGCCACTAGCAGGGTCTATCTTGGCTTACAGAAAAGAAAGTCCTATAACTTATTTTTTGTGTTAGTTATGATAAATTCAACAGTGGTGAGCTGTTGGATTTATCATTATCTTGAGTCATTTCATGATACATTTAGCTCCTCCATTGCAATACTTATGCTTATGTGAAATATTCATATGGTATCCTATGGAGATAAGTATCTACGATGAGGAAAAATTAAAGGGAAGTTTGTCCCTCACTAGGGCATACAAAACATATGTTATAATGTCCTTTTATAGTTACATGGCACTCCTCCCCTGGGGCATCTAGGGGAGACCTTGAGGTGACATACGTAAAAATAAGGTAGTTTATCACTTTGGAAGTAACTTTAATTCCAAAGTCAAATTTGCATACATTTTACACTTTAAAGACAGTCTGCAAGGCAGGGCTGCCTTTCAAAATGACAGCAGGCAACACTGCATTGCACACTCCAGTGCAGGGAATCTACTTGCCCTCTAAATGTCCCTGCCCTATTTTATACTAGGGACTTATAGGTAGTTTGAATCCCCATGGCACCTATTACATACTAGGGACTTACAGGAGTCTGTCATTGCCAATTGTAATTATACCAATTTACCATATCCCTTTTATTCAGAGCACTGGCCCTGGGTCTGGTTAGCAGAGCCCAGGGCACAGTCAGGGTCAGTTACCACCAATATCAGTCAGACAAAATGGGGGTAAACGTGCTAAAAGGATGACTTTCTCACATATAACAGTGGTGAAACAGATCCTGATTTGCTTGTGTAATGGTTCAGGGAGGACCGGGATTGACAGTTGGGCTGGACTGTTCCCAGTGGAGTGGTGTCAAGACGTATTTGCATGTAGCTGGGTTTAAACTGAGGTGGCATGGTGTTCAAAATAACAATGAACTGGTATGCAGCATGAGTAATTATCATTGGCTGATATTAATTCAAGCATCCCATCCATCACATTTTGAATATTTTAGTATGGGCTAAAGAGCTCAGACAATCCTTCTGCAGCAGGCAGCTCTGATCCACATGTCTGCAACTGTAACAAGCAGGCATCTTAGACATGGCACTGTCACTCCAGCCAGCCCCTGCCCGCACCCTGCAAAAGATGACTCCATGAGACTAGGCACCAGAATCACACCACCCCTCGAGCCATGCCCCTAGTGCCCTACCACATGGTACTTCACATAAGCCTAAGGCCTCTCTCATATTAGTCCCTCAGAAACAATGTCACACCAGCTTGAGACATATCCTCTGAGGTATGCCTTAAAGTATCCTTAAGATATGCATCATAGTACTGCCCTAGGGGAAATATACACTAGATCACAAATGTCACTTTCGACTAGCGGTGGTAGCTGCTAGCCACTATCCCCAGCTCATTTACAACAAAACTGTCTCCCACTACCTCAATCTGGCTTCACACTATGCTTGCCTCACAGTGGCATTAAACTGTGAGAAACATTCCACAATAGCCCCTGAGGCTTCACTTTCAATAGACCCTAAGTTGTGGTTCACACTAGTCTCAGTACTGCCTCAGCCTACACCTCTAGGTCTGCTTTTTATTGTCCCACAGGCCCACCTTATATGAATCCCCAATTTCCATCTCCGGTTAGACCCCATGGCCTGCCTCAGGTGGGTTTTTGGGCTTCCTCAAACTCTCACCTGAGACAAGCCTCACACTAGCTTTTGAGGCTGTCGTCCCACCCACCACCAAGGTCCCCCTCTTAACAGTTCACAAGACCCACCTCAGGCAAGTATGATAGGTTTGCCTCACAGTAGGCCTGGGGCTCATCTCGCAACGGCCTCTGAAAGCCACTAGCAACAAGTACAGTCACAAATTAGATTAAAACTGAGTATGGCATCAGTACACACACCTGCCTTGTTCAGTTAAATTTGAAGTGCTGGCCTCTTACCCTCTTTGACTCCAGGTGTGCTATGCCCTGGGCCACCTGGTAAGAGTGATACATTAAGTCCTGGTAGGCAAGCTGTTCCTCTGGCAACTTGGTCATGTCGAACCTGTATTCTGTGCTTGGCAGCCGGCAATCACACAGGTATTCTAGTAGTTTCACAATCGTGTGCAGGGGGCTCTGTATTACCAAAAGGAATAGATTAACTATTTTTTGGATATCTGACAGATGCCGAGGAAGAACTTGAGGGATGGTTTTCAATGCAATAGTAATTAATAAATCATATATTGTTATGTGTCTGTTGGATGCTGAACTCCCACAATTTCATTTTTGGAGGAGATCTAGTATGACTACTTTCGGCTAAAACTGGGTATTTTAGCAGCTGCCATGGAAAACGCCAGTCCTTAAATTTAGGTATCCACTTAAGCAATAGGTTGACTCTAAGATTTCCTCAAGTGGTTTGCTTGCTATTGTTTTAACCAATTCTTTTTTTCATGCTTGATAGCTATTGTGCCATATGAATTTTGCATTTAATTTTTGCTCTTTTGTGTTTATTATAATTAAATATGAAACGTTTTTTAAACAATATACACAATATTTCTGCCACATCATATTTTGCTCATGATACTCTGGTACCCTACAGCTGTCTAATAACACATCATAATTAAAATAAGAAAATGAGATTACGGCACATTAATAAAGTTTGGTGAGTACATACTAAATGTGCATTTTACAAAATATTCATCCTTGAAGATTGGCACACAAAGTGTGCACATCAATTGAGATAAGATTGTTCATTAAAAAATAAATGTATTCTTCAAACCTTCAGATTGTAACTACTTGTTGTTAGTTTCAATTTACAGTCCATGTAAATCGAGACTCTTTTGCACAATCAAATGTAACAATATAACATATAGCATCAGGTGGGAAACTGTATCATATTAGAAAATCAGAAATCCTGAACAGGTTCTGAGAATTTGGCTCTTTAATGAAGTATTATCATTCAATGTTCACAGACAATCTCAATGCCATAAGAGACAGCATGGTGAAAGAGTAAAAAAAGATGTCTTCAAAAATGATGATAATTATTCCATACGCAGAACAATTGAAAACTGTTGTTAAAATCATGAATAACCATTGGAACATTATTGTGAATTACTTGAATACTACAGGGCATATCTATAGGCCTCTAGTGCCAACTTGGGCCACATTAATGTCAATTATTAAGTCATAATCCCTGCGTCGTATTTAAAGAGTGGTGCAATCTCTGTAACCCTTTGCACTACATTATGCCTGCGCCAGGCATAATGTATGCCAAGGGGGCATTCCCCCGTTAGGGGAGCCGGTAAAATGGTGCAAGGAAATCTTTGAGATTTCCTTGCGCCATTTATTACGGCATTTTTAACGCCTGTTCAAGAGCAGGCATTAAAAGGGGGCTTCCATTCTTTAGAATAAGCGCCTATGCACTATGCAGGAGTAGCGGCAATATTTAGGCACTACTCCTGCAGAGTACATCATTGGCGTCATAAAAAATGACACTATTGCCCCCTACCCGGCGCCATGGTGCATTGTATTTTAAATAGGGCTCACACATGGTGACGGTAGGAGGATGCTATGGGGCACAGGGAAAGTGGTGCTGCACTCGGTGAAGCCCCACTTTCCATAAATCTGCCACTACGTTTTTAGTCAAACCATTGGCTGTATCCACTAGACAAAATCATAGATGGTATAAATTAATAGAACCTGAAACAACAACAATTTCTAAATCCTCATACGTTGGGTACATAGCCTTCCTTCTATCGCATTAAAATACATTTGTAATAATATTCCCTCCACAAAGTGCTAAGACTCAGTCACATAGGTGGTCATTACAACCCTGGCGGTCGGTGTTAAAGCGGCGGTAAGACCACCAACAGGCCAGCTGTAAAAAATTTGCAATTACGACTGTGGCGGAAACCGCCAACAAAGACAGCCACTTTAACACTCCGACCGCCACGGCGGTACAAACTAACAGCGCAGCGGTCACCGCCAACAGACAGGCGGGAGACAATGTACCGCCCACACTATTATGACAGGCCAATCCGCCACCTTTTCCGGGGTGGATTCACTGCGGATAAAAACACGGCGGAAACAGGAATCCCGAAGGAAAAACGCTCACCTCTACACACCCCAAGAGGAACGAGAACGCCATGGATCCGGAACTCCAAATTCTACCTGCAATAGTATTCCTGCTCCTCTACCAGGAGCACGAATGCCGGCGGCAAAGACCACGGTGAGTACTGCACCTACGACACAGCGGAGGGGGAGGGAAAAAACAGGGACACGCAACACGCAATACCCCCACCCTCACCCACATCACACACACTAATGCATATCAATACATCACAGTAACACTCCCCAAACCCCCCAGAAGAATGCAAAGACAATAGAAAATGAGTGTAACCATTGTAATATATTAAAAGCAAGTAGGCAGAAACATATATATACACCATGTACAAAATATATACCAAGCATAGTAGTCCAGGTAGTGCTCTAATAAAGTCCGTGGAAAACTGGGACCACACGGTATGGGCGAGGCCCACTCAAGATCCCCGACCATGACGGAGAGAACACTGCAGGGTCATCAGAGAGCAACTAAACAGGCACCTCAGGGGGAGGTAAGGGGGGGCACCTCAGCCGCTTGAGTGCACGACGCCAAATCCACGAGGGGGCCACATGCCCACTGTTCAATCCTGGGAGTGCAAAGCCACAGTCTCACAAGTCTCTCCAGTGGGTGGTTTGCTCACTGTTCAATCCTGGGGAGTGCAAAGCCACAGTCTCACAACTCTAACAGTGGGTGGTTTGCCTACTGTTACATCCTTGGGAGTGCAAAGCCACAGTCTCTCAAGTCTCTACAGTGGGTGGGTTGCCCACTGTTCAATCCTGGGGAGTGCAAAGCCACAATCTCACAAGTCTCTACAGTGGGTGGTTTGCCCACTGTTCAGTCCTGGGGAGTGCAAAGCCACAGTCTCACAAGTCTCTACAGTGGGTGGGGTGCCCACTGTTCAATCCTGGGGAGTGCAAAGCCACAGTCTCTCAAGTCTCTACAGTGGGTGGGGTGCCCACTGTTCAATCCTGGGGAGTGCAAAGCCACAGTCTCACAAGTCTCTCCAGTGGGTGCTTTCCCCACTGTTCAATCCTGGGGAGTGCAAAGCCACAGTCTCACAAGTCGCTCCAGTGGGTGGGTTGCCCACTGTTCAATCCTGGGGAGTGCAAAGCCACAGTCTCATAAGTCTCTACAGTGGGTGGGTGTCCCACTGTTCAATCCTGGGGAGTGCAAAGCCACAGTCTCACAAGTCCCTACAGTGGGTGGTTTGCCCAATGTTCAATCCTGGAGAGTGCAAAGCCACAGTCTCTCAAGTGGATGACAGTCTCCACTGGTTCTGGAGGGGGCCTTGTGCCCAGAGTGCTTCTTCCTGCTAAGGGCAGAGGTAGTGGATGACAGTCTCCACTGGTTCTGGAGGGGGCTTTGTGCCCAGAGTGCTTCATCCTGCTAAGGACAGAGGTAGTGGATCACAGTCTCCACTGGTTCTGAATGGTGCTTTGTGCCCAGAGTGCTTCATCCTGCTAAGGACAGATGTAGTGGATGTGATACTCCACTGGTTCTGGAAGTGGCTCTGTGTTTAGAGTGCTTCATCCTGCCAAGGACAGAGGTAGTGGATGTGATACTCCACTGGTTTTGGAGGGGGCTTTGTGCCCAGAGTGCTTCATCCTGCGAAGGACAGAGGTAGTGGATGACAGTCTCCACTGGTTCTGGAGGGGGCCTTGTGCCTAGAGTGCTTCATCCTGCTAAGGACAGAGGTAGTGGATGACAGTCTCCACTGGTTCTGGGGGGGGCATGGTGCCCAGAGTGCATCATTCACCCCATGACGGACTCAGTTGCGTCACTGCCCTTGCCGCTCATGGGCCAGCGTTCTTGAGACGGTGGTGCCCTGTTCAGCGGTGCTTGAGACGGCGGTGCCCTGTTCAGCGGTGCTTGAGAGGGCGGTGCCCTGTTCAGTGGTGCTTGAGACGACGGTGCCCTGTTCAGCGGTGCTTGAGACGACGGTGCCCTGTTCAGCGGTGCTTGAGACGGCGGTGCCCTGTGCAGCGGTGCTTGAGGCGGCAGTCTCCATTGCAGGGAATCAGCTGCTGGCGGTCCTTCATGGCCCAGCTGGGCTTTTGCTGGCAGTGGCCTCCTGGGCAGGTGGGCTTTTGCTGGCAGTCCTGTCCTGGGCAGCTGGGCTTGTGCTGGCGGTCCTGTCCTGGGCAGCTGGGCTGGTGCTGGAGGTGGCCTCCTGGGCAGCGGGGATGATGGTGGTCTTCTCCGCCGTGCTGCTCTTCCCAGACTTTCCTGGTTTCTTGTGGCCCTTACCCACCTTAGAGGGTGTCACAGCTGAGTCCACACTCCCACCGGGACCCCTGGAAGCGGCTTTGGTTGCTGGAGTCTTCCCCCTCTCCCGCCGGGCACTGGCCAACTTCTCATGCTTCACAGGTGGGGGACTGTCTGTGCTGTGGCTCCGTGCCACACTGGCTGCTCTGGTGGCCGGTGCACTCCAGATTCCGGTGACTACAGGCACCACTGGTCCTGGAGATGTTGTGGCTGAAGTGCTAGTTTGGGACCTAGGAAACGGACGGACGGAGACGGACGGGGTGGGGAAGGTGTGGGAAAGAGGTCAAGGACAGGAAAAGTTTTTTTGACACACTGGGACGGGTAGCTGGAGGGGGTTTGGGAGTGGAGGAAGAGGTGGTGGTTGTAGGAGGTGTTCGTTTGCAGACTTTGGGTGAAGGTGCATGCGCTGGAGGCTGTTGTGAGGTGGATGGCTGTTGGGTGGGTGTGTGCCTGCGTTTGTGTATCTTGGGAGGGGGCATCACAGACACACTGGGAGAGGGCACAGGGGACGTGTGAATGGTAGTGGGGGTGGTGACTGCACGTGAGCCGGGTGTGTTGGTGGGTGTGCTGGAGAGGGACGTAGTGGCTGTAGAGGTAGTGCATGCAGGTGTGAGTGTAGACGATACTGGGAGGGAGGAGGGAGACGAGGAGGAGAGGGACACAGTGGAGGCAGTGGATGTTGGTGTGTTTGCATGTGTGTGATGCTTGCGTGAGTGCCTGTGGGATGTGTGGTGCTTATGTTTGCCTGAGCTTCCCTTGTGTGTTGAGGTGTGTGCATGCTGGTCTGTAGGTGTGCTTGGGAATGGCTGAGGTACAGGGGATTGGATCGGGGTGGAGGAAGTTGGAGGGGGGAGGCTAGACACAGGGACATTCAAAATGGTAGACTGCCCAACAGTGAGGGACCTGAGGAGGTCAATGGCCTCCTCACTGAGGGCAGCAGGGGTGGCTGTGGCAGGGCCTGAGGTGTCTGGGGTGAAGGTGATGCCCACCCTCCTGGGTGAGCGGGCACGGGACGAAGGCTGAGGGGCTGCTGGGAGGGCGGTGCTGGAAGGGGGGGGTGGCTGTACCTGTAGATGGGGGGGCACAGATGTTGCCGCCACCACAAGGGAGCTCCAATTAGAGGACGAGTCCGTGTCACTCGTCTCAGCTCCTGTCCCCGTCGTGGAGCTCCCCTCGCCCTCCGTCCCACTGGTGAAGTCCGAGTCCGTAGTGTGGCCCTCCATGTGGGATGCAGCCCCCTGGTGCTCCGGTGCCACTGCTCCTCCGCCTGATGATGCTAATGCACACAAGAACAGGGAGACCACAAAAAGGGGGGGGACGACAGAAGAAAGACATGTTGAGTGCATGCATTACCGCTACCGTTGGCGGACACAACAGACACAGAAGCCCCCTGCACTACGCCGCGCTCTTGGGCTCCACTGTTCAATTCCTGGGAAATGGCCTACAAGGCTATGGACGACATCTGCACACATAGATGACACAGGGGCATGATTAGGTGTACTTGGCACTCTACAGAGGTGGGGTGGGGTGCCACATGGCCTGCCTTACGGAGGGACCTTGCCTACGGAACTCGCCCTGGCCTAGGGAACCTACAGTCCACCTCCCCCACCCAGACCCTACCACTGCGGGCAAAGTCAGCAGAATGAGAGTGTACTCACCCACTTGTGGCTGCTGTGATGCCCTCAAGTGCCAATCCAACTCCGGGTAGGTCAGCGCCAGGATCCTGAACATCAGGGGGGTCATGGTGCGATGGGCACCCCTCCCACGTTGGGAGGCCAACCCCAGCTGAGCCTCTGCCGTCTTCTTGCTCCAGCGGCAAATGTCCTCCCATCTTTTCCCGCAGTGGGTGCTCGGTCTGTGGTAGACCCCCAGGGTCCGGACGTCCTTGGCGATGGCATGCCAAATATGTTTTTTCTGGTGGGTGCTGACCTACATGAAATGTTCAGGGGGAAGAGTAAGTTATTACCAACTGCACCGTCAAAGTGATTGGCCCCCATCCCTACCCTTGCCAGGAACTGTGTACCTAGTTGGAGCAAGATCTGATGTCAGCAATCCGCCATCCCACAGGAACCCCCCTCAAGTGCAGGTGCTGTCAGTACTCCATTTCCTTGCAAGTGGGTCATTTCAAACAACAGTGGCCATAGCATCAGGGATGTCCCAGCCTCTGTTTTCCAACGTGTTGTCCAGAGTGTTGTCTGCCCTTCTGAAACACATGCTGAGCTACATCGTTTTCCTTCAGGTGGAGGATTTGCCCACAGTGAAAGGTGATTTCTATGCCCTCGGACATATCCCCAACATCATAGGTGCCATTGATGGGACACATGTGGCTTTGGTCCCCCCCCACAGGAGTGAACCGGTGTACAGAAACAGGAAGAGTTATCATTCAATGAATGTACAGATGGTCTGTTTGGCCGACCAGTACATCTCCCATGTGAATGCCATGTTCCCTGGCTCAGTGCATGACGCCTACATCTTGCGGAATAGCAGCATCCCTTATGTGATGGGGCAACTCCAGAGGCACCGTGTGTGGCTATTAGGTGAGCACCTGGGAGCAAGACAGTGGGAATGGTTGTCTGGGTCTAGGGATATCCCTACAGGTTAGTGCGTGTCTAACAGTTGTCCCTCGCCATTTGCAGGTGACTCTGGTTACCCCAACCTGTCATGTCTACTGACCCCAGTGAGGAATCCCAGGACAAGGGCAGAGGAACGCTACAATGAGGCCCATGGGCGAACTAGGAGGGTGATCGAGCGGACCTTCGGCCTCCTGAAGGCCAGGTTCCGGTGCCTCCATATGACAGGTGGATCCCTATTCTACTCACCAAAGAAGGTGTGCCAGATCATCGTGGCCTGCTGTATGCTTCACAGCTTGGCTTTGCGACGACAGGTGCCTTTTCTGTAGGAGGATGGTCCAGATGGCGGTGTTGTGGCAGCTGTGGAGCCTGTGGACAGTGAAGACGAGGAAGCAGAGGAAGAAGACATGAACAACAGGGACTCAGCGATCCAGCAATATTTCCAGTAAGATACAGGTAAGAGTACAGACCTGCCTACTACATGTACTTTAACACTACTACCTCTCTACTGTCTGTCCTTTTCACCCAGTGTGTTGGCACTGAGTTGTCACTTTCCCTTACGATTTCACAGATGTGGGTCCCACTGTGTGACATCTGCTTAGATTCCTCATGGACTAGAGCTGTGTGACATAGGTATGTTGACATTACAATTGTAAGAGCATTTTGTCACTGTAATTGCTAATACACTATTTCGAAATCACAGACAGACTCCAGATTGTTTTGTGCTTTAAGTGTGTTTATTTAAGTGCTCAATATTGGAGAGGGTAGTAAAATGGTGAGGGGTGATTGTGGAGGAATGTCCATGGCAGAGTCCAGTCTATTAGTCTCACAGGTGCATTGCCCATATGGGCATAGGAAGTGGAGCTGGGGCAGTTTAAGTATGGACAGGGTGACAAAGTGGGACAGTAGGATGACAATCAGGGTGGTCTAATTTCTTGGCGGGGGTCTTGGCATTGTGCTCTGTCTTTGTCCTGGATCTCAGGGACCATTTGCGGGGTGGTTCTCCCTCTGCACGGGGTGGGGTGCTGGTGTGGTGGTCTTGTGGCAGGGTGTCCTGTCCACTAGTGCCAGCGGAGGTGGTGGGCAGTTCATCATCCATGCTAGTGTCAGGGGCCCCTTGTAGTGCCACAGTGTCCCTCCTGGTGTTCACGAGTTCCTTCAGCACCCCTACGATGGTGCCCAGGGTGGAGCTGATGGTTCTGAGTTCCTCCCTGAAGCCCATATACTGTTCCTCCTACAGGCGCTGGGTCTCCTGAAACTTGGCCAGTACCGCTGCCATCGCCTCCTGGGAGTGGTGGTAGGCTCCCATGATGGAGGAGAGGGCCTCGTGGAGAGTTGATTCCCTTGGCCTGTCCACTCCCTGTCGCACAGCAGCCCTCCCAGTTTTCCTGTGTTCCTGGACCTCCGTCCCCTGGACCATGTGCCCACTGCCACTGCCCCCAGGTCCCTGTTGTTGTTGGGGTGGTGGGTTAGCCTGGGTTTCCTGTAGTGGCGGACACACTGCTGATTGACGTGTCCTGGGGACAGAGGTATGGTCCCGCTGGGTGGGTGCTGTGCTGGTGTTTCCAGAGGGGGGAAGGTCTGTAGTGGCCTGTGACTGTGCCAGGGGAACCGACTGTCCAGAGGTCCCCGATGGTCCGGGCTGGTCATCTAGATCCAGTTGGACAGAGGTGCTGTCATCACTGTGGGCCTCTTCTGTTGGTGGTGTGGACATGTGTGGACCCTCCTGTCCGGTGAAGTTGGGTAAGGGTCCTGCAGGGGTATAAAAGGATGGTTATTACATCTGTGTGTGCGACGTTGTACAATGGGTGGGTGACCATGTACTCCAGTGCTTGCATTCCTGTGTAGGACCTTGTGTGATGATGGTTTAAGGGGTTGTATGGGTATGTGCAGTGGGCTTGCTTTGGTGATGGGTGTCCATGTTTTGTTGTTGCATGCAGGGTTTTGTGTTAGGATGTGTGGTTTGTGATGTAGGGACATTTGTGAGGAGTTAGAGTGATGGGGTGAGGGTGGGGGTATGTGCTGGCATGCAGGTAGGGTGGGAGATGTAATAGTTCAGATTTGACTCACCAGAGTCCATTCCTCCACCTACTCCTTCGAGGCCCTCAGGATGAGGAATCGCCAAGACCTGCTCCTCCCATGTTATTAGTTGTGGGGGAGGAGGTGGGGGTCCGCCGCCAGTCCGCTGAACCACCAGGTGGTGTCTTAAGACCACAGAACAAACCTTCCCCCGTAGGTCGTTCCACCTCTTCCTGATGTCCTCCCGATTTCTTGGGTGCTGTCCCACTGCGTTAACCCTGTCCACGATTCTTCCCCATAGCTCCATCTTCCTTGCAATGGAGGTGTGCTGCACCTGTGATCCGAATAGCTGTGGCTCTACCCGGACGATTTCCTCAACCATGACCCTGAGCTCCTCATCCGAGAACCTGGGGTGTCTTTGCCATGCCATGGGGTGGTGTAGGTGATATTTGGGGTGGAGTGTGTGGTGATAAGTGTGCTGATATGTAGTGGTGTGTTGTGTGAGGTGCGTGGAAGTTCTGTGGGCGATGGTGTTGTGTGCCTGTGGATGCTGTTGTTCTTGCTGGTACTGTCTCTCTCTGGCCTTCTTTCAGACTTTTTGGTAGTAGGGGTTTGTGGGTGATGTGGGTGTGTGTTTTATATTGTATTGGGTGTGTGGGAGTGGTGTGTGTATGTGTATCAGGTGTGGGTATTTGGAATTGTCCAATGTGGCTGTGTTTTGTAAATGTGTGTGTATTTTGAGCGCGGCGGTGTGTACCGCCAATGGAATACCGCGGTTGAAAGACCGCCGCGTGGATTCGTGGGTCGTGATAGTGTGGGCATATTTCTGTTGGCGTGACGGTGTCGGTTTTGTTATCGCCAGTTAATCACTGATCTTTGGTGTGGCGGACTTGTGTGGGTGTCTGAATTTTGGCGAATTCCGAACTGTGGGTCATAATAGCTGTGGCAGAATTCCGCGGCCGCAGCGGTGTGTTGGCAGTCTTCTGCATGGCAGTAAGCGCCTTTTACCGCCAATGTTGTAATGAGGGCCATAATGTTGCTATATCTGGGAAAGGGGACATATTTACTGTCACAATGTCCCTGTGGAAAAATATTCGTTAAATTTCATCAAAGGTTCAGAAATGGGTACAATTCAAATTATACGACTAAAACCCTTCATTTATTTTTGTATAACATTTCCTGCAGATTCATTTGAACACTAAGCAGAAGAAATTTCAAATACTGTACATGAAGTGATAAATGCTCACAAGGAGGATATAAGATGCACCTACGGTGTGATGCATTAAAGATGGGTTGATCAAACTAGAGAACACTGAGTGGTTTAAATAATACAGTGAAACTACTGTATATTGCTTTCAATAAAAATAAATATGCACTATGCGGTAAACTCATTTTTTAACAGGTTACACATTATATTGTAATGTAAGATGGACACTGAACAGAGGTCTTAGAAACATGAATTGACATTCCGGGCCAGATGTACAAAACATTTTGCACGTCGCAAACAGCGAATTTCGCCGTTTTGCGACGTGCAAAAAGCAGATTGCGATGCCCAATCCCCGTTTTGCGAGTCGGTAACCAGGTTACCGACTCGCAAAATGGGACTGCGAGCTGCAATTAGGAAGGGGGGTTCCCCTTTCTAATTGCGAGTTGCAGCACAGTGCTATATTGTTTTGCGACCGCGAACGTGGTCGCAAAGCAAACGCAGTTACCACCAGTGTCACACTGGTGGTAACCCATTCACAAAAGGGAAGGGGTCCCCAAGGCACCCCTTCCCCTTTGTGAATGTCATGAAAAAAAAATTTCAGAGCAGGCAGTGGTCTTGTGCACCACTGCCTGCTCTGAAAAAATGAAACGAAAACGTTTCATTTTTTCGTTTTGTAATGCATCTCATTTTCCTTTAAGGAAAACGGGCTTCATAAAAAATAAAAAAAATAACTGGTTTATTTAAAAGCAGTCACAGACACGGTGGTCTGCAGTCTCCAGCAGCCACCATCCCTGTGAGTGCCGCCACTCGCAAGGGGGTCGCAAATTGCGACCCCCTTGCGAGTCACAGATGGTATCAGGGACACCATCCTACATTCTGGATTGCGACTCGCAAATTGCGAGTCGGTCTGACTCACAATTTGCAGGTCGCAATCCAGATTTTTAGTACATCTGGCCCTCCGACTGATTATGAAGGATGGGAGAAAGCCAAAATGTTATAAAAGACATTAGACAACTTCCACTGAAACCATGGGCCAGATGTAGGAAAGGATTTGCGAGTCGCAAACGGCAAAAACTGCCGTTTGCGAGTCGCAAATCGCATTTTCCTATGCAGAAATGCATTCTGCGAGTCGGGACCGACTCGCAAAATGCATTTCAGAATCGCAAATAGGAAGGGGTCCCTTCCTATTTGCGATTCCTAGTGGTATGCAATACCATTTGCGACCGCATAGTGGATGGTAACCCACTCGCAAATTGGAAGGGGTCCCCATGGGACCCCTTCCTCTTTGTGAATGGACCCCAAATTATTTTTTCAGGGCAGGTAGTGGTCCAAGGGACCACTACCTGCCCTGAAACAATACCGAAACTAAAGGTTTCGGATTTTTTTTTAAGTGCAGCTCGTTTTCCTTTAAGGAAAACGGGCTACACTTAAAAAAAAAAAACTGCTTTATTTAAAAGCAGTCACGAACATGGAGGTCTGCTGACTACAGCAGGCCTCCATGTTTGCGAGTGCCCATAGTCGGTATGGGGCCGCAATTTGTGACCCACCTCATTAATATTAATGAGGTGGGTCATTGCGACCCCATACCGACTCGCAGACGGTGTCTGAGACACCGTTCTGCATAACATTTTGCGAGTTGCAAATAGCGAGTTGCTATGACTCGCTATTTGCAAGTCGCAAAATGTTTCTGTCCTACATCTGGCCCCATGTTATTTATTATTACTGTATTTTCGAGGGGAAAAATGGTCACAAGAAATGACGTCATTTAATATTAGCCAAACTTGAATTATAATGTCAATTAAGTCTTAACATTTGTTATTATTTGATTATCTTTTAGAAATTGATGTACATAGTGGCAGCTGAAGCAGGCCTTGTCCGAATTGAATAAAATGATTATTTTATAGCAGGAAGATACTGAATTTACATTTTGTGAATATTATGATTAAATATCACTTTGAAAATCGAAAGCGAAAATATATAATTTAATTAGTGACTTTTCGCAATGATATATGGCCTTTCACACGTTTGTGTGCAAGTCAATTGTTCCATTCCCATATCATTTCCTAGACAATGAGAGTCTCGGTCATCTGATCCCTGTGAAAAATCTGCCTCTGCTCTGAGGTGTTTTGTCTCTCACAGAATATCTTTAGCAATTGATAAGTGATCACACATTTTAGGATTTCGAAATATAGAGTAGACTGGGAGAGAACGACAGGGACATACAGGGACAAGCAAGCATGTGATCAACAGGGTGCAGTGGGCACATAGATCCATAGGGGACATATACAGGGATGTGGAATGGTGGAGAAGAGAGGTAACATGAGAGGTGAAGGGGCATTTGGAGGAATGTGGGACAAGACGATAGAGAGGCAGAGAGGTGACAGTTGGCAGTTGCTTAAAGGTGCAAAGATGGCGCAAAAAGCCAGAATGAGAGGGGGTCAGTAGAGCTGGAGAGAACTGGATGGCAAGCAGGACATGGTCCAGCAAGATGTGAGAAAACAGAGGGAAAATGGAAAAAGAGGCAGGTATTGGCACAAGATAGAGGGATGCCCAGAAAGGCTTCTAGGAGGGTGACATGGGGCAGCACAAGAAAAAAGCATACAAGAGTACAAACTGCAATTTTGAATATTAAATTGGCCAACATCAATTTGAAAAGAGTTAGGGACAGTGTAGTGCATGATCAATCAAAGTGATCTATCAACTGTGTCGGGGCATATCAAGCAAGCACAACGTATTAATGTAAAGCCGGTGGGAAGAGTACAGAAGGTTTTCCGGGATGTGACTTAAGCGGTTGCATTGCTATTCCGTGTTAACACCCCAAGTAAACTTTTAAAACTGCCAATGTTTGCTAAACAAAATGATTTACCTTACATAGCTGATATCACCTATGTGTTTCATGAAGACAATCTTCTAATTAAAAGTAGGTAAAAAGTTACACTGGTTTGTTGAATTCAGCAACCGCTTGAAATACATTATCATTTGATATTGATTTATTAATAGTGCTTAAACAGCTGTCTTCTGAGTTTGCATTCAATTTTATGACTAGATGGGAGACTCTTGTTGTGTTTTTGCCTTTAATTTTATTACCAGTTATTGTTTAACAAAGAAACTACATTTCACATGAACCCTGTAGAGGTAACACTTAATGATGCAAACACAATTAATTGATATGCGGTTTGTGCGCATTTTACTTTTAGCTAGCATTGGGAGGCATATAGGCCTATTCACTAAGCTAAATTTACACGAGTATTTCTACATCTTAAAAATGTACCCTTACACTTTATAGTATTTTTACTATTTTTGGCTTCTCACTATTACTTATTGAAACGTTCCTACAAAATGCAGACGTGCATGTCTCCATCCCCAGAAACAGGAGGTGAAGTTAATAGGGAATCACATTTAGAAGTGTAAAGTGACAAAATACAAACCATATAACTGGAAATACGCAAATCTAAAGATTTCAATGAAAATGGCGCCAAAACACACAAAGCTCCAACTGTGGTTAGATGGTCGCACTGGACTAGGACAAAGGGCCTGTTAATGAGTTTGGCGGACGGGAACACCCGTCCGCCAAACTCCCAACGGGGTCGTTGCCAACGTACTGGCTATCTCCCAGCCGGCCTCATTAAGACTCTCATTGGGCTGACCAGCGGAAACCAAGGTTTCTGCTGGACATCCCAGCGGGAAAGTGGCAGCAGTGTTGTCGCTGGCTTGTAATCTATCCAGCAGGAATGCTGCAACCCGCAGGGGGCACCGGCACCCTCATAATGCGCACTGCCTGCACGGAAGACAGTTCGCATTACAAGGGTGCTGGGCAGGGGAACCGTGCACTGCCCATGCCACAGGCCCCTGTGTGGCCCCTTGAATCTGTTCCCTGCCAGCCTTGTCATAGTTGTGAAACTGCCATGAAAAGTCTAGCGGAGAACCAGGTTGTAATCAGCAGGGTGGTGCAAAGTTCCGGGCCACCCTGACTGATTCCAACCTGCACCCCTGTCAGTCCGTCAGGATCTCTGATCCTGGCGGAGATGGTGGTAGGTTGTCGGGCCTGCCCTAAATATGCTAAATATGGCAGCCACCATGAGGACCGCCACACTCGTCATTGGCCTTAAAGTAACAGGTGACATGGTAGCTGTGATGGAGTATGTGCCGGTTACAGGGATCCAGCTAGGCCTGCTGAACAAGAGTACCTAAAATCCTGGTTGCGGAGAATTGTGAGAACTTGTCGAGGATGTGTCATGCAGCAGTGATTCCTAGGTGCTGCAAAGCTGCAGTGCGAGGTCCTGTGTTGTTGTCAAGGATGCCGTTAATGAGGGGCTTGCGATGCAAAGTCCTTCATCGAGATGCATTGCGAACCAACTGATTCAAGGATGCTGTGTGGCTTGTGATGCAGAGTCTTGTGCCATCTTCAAGGATGCCGTTGAAGAGGTGCTTGCAATGTGAAAGCCTGCATGGAGAATGCATCATGCATCACACAGAGATAGTTCCTGAGAGGCCGCAGGCATCGATGCAGAGCCCTTGCATTGGGGAAATCTAAGCTGCAGAGGCAATATTTTCTTCCTGCTTTGTGGTTGCGCAGCGCAGGAGAAGGGATACTTTAGCTCTGCTGAATTTACAGATTGTCTGGAACAGCAGACCCAGGCCCACTTTCAAGGGTCTACGACTGTGGTGGCACCACGTGGCAGGGTAAGACTCACAGCGGGCAGAGTCCAGATGATGGGTTCAAGGTTGTTGGGGCCTTATGTCCCTGAGGCCCTAGCTTGGAAGCCAGCCAACTAGCCACTGGAGTCACTCTGGGGTCCTGGGTTAAACAGATGCAGCTCCAGTCCTTCTCACCCAGGCAGAAGGGAAGCAACAAGCAGATCACCAAAGCAGGGCAGCATTCCACAGAGCAGCAGTTCAGCAGAATGGCAGTCCTTCCTAGCAGAGCCCACAAGTCCAGAAGTTTACTGAAGAGTGGGGGGCCTGAGGTCCAACATTTGTACATGGGGCCTACTTTGAAGTAGAGGAAGCTTCTAGAGGTTTCCACCACCTGAGGTGTCAGCATCCCCTTCCACCCTGTCCAGGCCCCAGCTTGTTTGGGGTCAGAATAGACTAGTTAGAAACCCTTTGTGAGAGTGCTCAGGCAGTGCCTTTGTGATATGCAAGTGTGGTAGGTGACAGCTCCTCCCCCTTGTTAACTCAGAGTGACCCATCCTGCAAACACATATCTTCCCTTTTTCTCACTGGCTGGGAGCAATACATAAAGACCAACTGCCTGCTACACCTAGTCATGTGACCCAGGATCAGGCTGCAGACACCAAATGGTAAGAGCAAGAAAATGCTAACTTTCTAAAAGTGGCTTTTCAGATTTCTGATTAAAAATTTGACTTTAACAATAAAGAAGGCTTATAATTACAATTCGTAAGCCACCAAATTCGTTCTGTCTACCTGCTCCCAATTGGAAACTACAGCTTATTAAATTGCAAAATTATTGAGTAAGTGCTGATTGCGTCCTGTTTTTATTTCAGCTGAGTCCTAGCTGTAAACATAATTTTTAAATCTATCTAATTGTTTTAATGAATTGTTTTAACAGGAGGTGTGGTGTGCACAAAGCATCGTTTTTAATAGGGCTTTTCTTTACTGTAGGGGCTTTACCCTAACGTGTCTGCGGATAAGGGCCTATTAGAGCCCGTCTGACCTCGCTAACCACTCTTGGTGGTTAGCGGTCTAGTAGTTGAGGCCTGCGGGTCACGTGAGCCTCGGGTCTCGGGTCTCGGCAGGGATATCTTGGAGTCAGAAGCGGCCGCGCTTCGCAAAAGATTTGAGTAAGTGCTGATTGGGTCCTGTTTTCATTTCGGCTTAGTCCTAGCTGTAAACATAATTTTTAAATCTATCTAATTTTTTTTACTAACTGTTTTAACAGGAAGTGTGGTGTGCACGCGAAGCATCATTTTTAAAAGGGCTTTTCTTTTCTGTAGGGGCTTTACCCTAACGTGTCTGCGGATAAGGGCCTGTTAGAGCCTGCCCGACCTCGCTAACCACTCTTGGTGGTTAGCAGTCTAGTAGTTGAGGCCTGCGGGTCACGTGAGCCTCAGCTCTCGGGTCCCGGCGGGGATATCTTAGAGTCAGATGTATAGGGATTAGATAGGGATTGGGTCCAGGGCCCTGGAATGATCTTAACGCGGAGAGTGACAGCACTCCCCAGCTAGGTCTTCGTCCACCGGCTCTCTCTCAGCCAGCGGCCATCTTCGCCGGGACGCAATGGCGTCACCCGACTTTTCTTCTTGGCGGGGCCTTTCATGTGGGGGCGGAAGTGTCCAGCAGATCTGCACCTCTGGCCTATCCAGATGTACCACACCACTTCCTTGCACATGTCCCCTCCTTCCTGCACAGTCTTCTGGGATAGCTCAAAATGGCGCTGTCCAGGAGCTAGGGCCACATATGCTCTGAAATCCAACCCCTCCTCCCTGACATTCCTTCCAGGGCTTCTCCGCCCATTTCCTGGCAGGGGCTTACAGCTGGCTGATTGATGCAAAGCCCTGCCCAGGCAGCTGGATAGCGCAGTAATTGACCCTAATCCTGAACTGAGTCAGAGAAGAGGACATTCCTGGATGACCCATAAGTTGTACAACTATGCTTTTGTAATCTACTGCATCATTCTTTTAATACAGGTTACAATTTATATTGGTGTGACTCAGGTCTCTGTGGGCCCTAGGGGATCAGAGTTATGGCCTAGGCCACACTTTCCTAATTACATTTAATGGAGTGTCCCTACAGTGAAAGGACAGTAAGTACACTGACGTTGACATTTACAGGAGTGTCCCTACAGTAAAAAGACAGTAAGCACACTGATTACCCGTCACATGTTTACACCTATCACATGAGGCCTACTCCAGGTCACCACCCACTCTGCATAGTTCCTCCTGCACCAAGCTACCTAAGAGCAGTTCTTGGGCTGCACACAGCAGGAATCCTCCCATGCAGCCCTCATATGTATGCACATATGCGTGCACACATGATCACGTGTAACCAGCCCAGGGCCTCCTTCTCTTGCTGGTCCATGGTGGCCTTACCTTAAAAAGGCGGCACTGGTGGTAAATACACCTAGGCTATTACACCATGAGATTACTCTGGGTGAGTCCCCGACTAGGAGGCTCCCTCACAGTAAAAGGTCAAAAACCAGGTGGTCAAAAAGTGAAAAATCAGGGCGGACAAGATGGTCAGAATGGTCCTCTCACAACTACACATAAATTAAATATGCAAATTGTGTGCAAGTCAGTTCTTCCATGTTTAAAGGAGACAGCACAAACACTTTAACCCTGGTAAGCAGTGGCAAAGTGTGCAGAGTCCTAAAAGTCAAGTCACATGGGTTCAGAAAACAGGAGGGTGAAGATAAAAAAATCTGGGGAAGACCCTGCATTCAGTGCCATGTCCAATAACAGTCAACAAATAACTTTTTGGCTACTGAAATATGCAGTCTGTCACTGTATGCTAAGAGCATGGGTTTTCAGAAAACACTAGTAGTTTGCAATTGTTTTTATTAAGTTGGCACAGCCTTAGATAGATACTGATTATTGACCTACAGGTGGCTCATGAACTTTCCTGCTTTTCTTAGGTCTACAACCTAGTATTTTTTCCTGCCAACTAGCAACATTTCATCTTGAGAGCCAGTAGGCTCAGAAGATGGATGAGAAGGTTACCATTAAAACTATTATCCTCCAAACTTTGAAACTAGTTGAATGTTTGGGTCTCTTTTGCTCCACCTTAACTTGAAAACTAAAAGCAGGAAACATTTTGACTTTCTGACACACACAAAGACACACACTCTTGGTTTGTTGCTCAGGGGCGTTATACACACTGTATTTTGGCAAAACATATAGATTGTGAGGTTTCTTATTCTAGTGGGAAAAGGTATATCAAAGTGGACGCCAAAAGGTAGTCACCTGGTACAGGAGACACAATAATACTATGGGGAGTTTTTCCTCTATGCAAGAATGAGTGTTTCTGTGTCAGTCCCTACATATTATTCTCCAGACTCCACGGAATTTCACCAGGGCATTTCATTTAGTCTACAGGGGCGAAATGCCCAGATGAAACTTTCTGCTCCACGGTGTCCTCGCAGCACTCTTTATCCTGATTCACCCACTCATTTTTGTCAATGGCTAAATCTAGATTATGATCACCATTGCAACATTTGTTGTTGGATAATCTTGTTTCACTACTCCCTTCACACATTTTTCTCAGTAACCTGGTAAAATGCCTTCTTGAGCAGAAATATGTACTGAGGGCCTGATTCTCAAAGGAAACTTGCACTTTTGAGTAATTTACACCATGAATGAGTTTACTAATTTTAGGCTTTTGACAATCTGACTGCAAATTTAATTAAAGTCTATTGAATTATATTCGCAAACAACATGTCGTATTTTTTGGGGTACTACATTAATACTACAACTACAAAATGCGAGTCACAAACTGCATTATGTAATGCTTTTTGTAGTGATACAAAATGTACTACAAGATACATGGGATATTCAAAAATGCATTTACACTTTTTTGTCATTTACATGTGTAACTTACTTTTACACTTTTGAGTAACTTTACTATATTTGGCTATTCACAAAATCCAAGTGTAAAGTTACTCAAAAGTGCAAGAGTAAATTATACCTGTGAAATTACTGAAAATTTTAAAGTATCTTTGTGAATAAATAGACCCTGCAGTTTCCAAATAGCCTGATGCCTTTTAATTTGGTGAAGCCATGTAAATTACGCTTTTAAAATAAATCTACGCTCGGATTTTGTGGATAGCCTCAAAGTAGTGAATTTACTCAAGAGTGTAAATTACTCAAACTTGTCAAATCCTAGTCTGAATTAGGCCAATAATTTATTTTGTCACTGTACATCAGTAAAGAGAACAGAATATCTTCAAATCTTGTGACAAAGGTGATCTCCTGTCACGAGCAAAATATTTATCAATGTTCTCCTTGAAAAATGACTATTTAGAAATTTTCCAAAATGCAATTGCTTAAGTACCTTTGTACTTTTGTCGATTGAACTACATAATCATTCGACCTTTTGGTATTTATTTTTTATAGGAGTAACCACGTTCCAGCTCGCTTCTAATTTTAGCAATTTTAACATGTTCTTCTAACAAGACACACATTTGAAAGGAAGGATGGGTGTGCTGTTTCATGATCTTGTATTTTCCTACATTTCTTCTAAAGTACTCCAGCCTTATTTTATCTTGATAACTATTTCATAAAAAGTACCCAGTGTAAATCCTGCACCATAAAGGTTCTTTTAACAGGCACCACATGTTGACAGCTCTGAAAGAACATTCCTGCTTAATTCTGGGAAATACATTGTAAGCAGTTTGATGAATAGTTCCAATTAGTCCATTACGTGGCTTATTTTCAAAGTCTTTGTTGCTGTTGCACCTGTGTTTAAACTAAGCATTTAAAATGATCAATTAACCAAGTATATTTAGACAAATTTAAGCCTTCTGGCCCAGTCACTCTCCCACAAACTTTATAATGAAAGATAAATTACTAATGGAAAGACCTGGCTTTTTTTTTTAAAAGACAACAAAAAGCCTCGCCTGTTTTCACTGGTTTTACCTATACAAAAGACGCCTCTAACCATTTTAGATCAATATGTACAAACCGCGTGTTGATGCTACAAAACTGTAACATCTGCAAGGCACAATTTCCGTACAAGTATATTGACTTCAATAATGTTTGTTAACGTAAATATGCATTCAGGGAAAACATTCGAAAATTAAATACTATTAGAGAAATGTTAAAATGTTATCTCACTTCTGTTTGGATTCTTCTCACATTACAATCACGAATTAAATGACACTATTTATTTCATGAAATGCATATTTAAAATTGGCATGCAATAAGCATCTAGGGCCTAATCTAGTAATGGACAAGTCACAAACAGTGGATGCAAACTGTGCACCACCTTTGTGCTACCTGTTGCAAATCCTCAAACCTCATGAGGCCACGTTCTCCTACCATAGATGAATGGCTTTGAATATAGGGATGGATGGCCCCGATGGACTGCATACCTTCAAACTTATGTTCACATTCCTAACATGTGAATTCTTTTGTAAATCGGAATATGATGATTTACCTTGTGAATGCCATGTAGTGGGCCCCAAATCATTGTCTACCCCCTGAGGCCACCCAAATGATTCCAAAGGGGAAGGGACAAAATGTGACTTGGGTGTCGGTAACTGATCACTGGTTTGTGGCCACAACTGCATTCAGAAACCACCGAATCATTCATTTTGAGCTGACTGCTGGTTGTAGGTTTTGCCTACTTTAAGATCAGCTAACAGCTGATGTTAATTTGAACAGTATCTGCCATCAGTTCAGGGCAGTATTTTGTCTGAAATATTATTGTGCTAAATTTACAACCAAAGGTAACTGTGTAGGTTATCATTAGTTAGCAAGCAGCATTTTTTCCTAAGTGATGGTCTATATTTAAAGTTATTGCTGAGAGTCAATTTGCACTGATCCTGCAATGCTTCTCATTTCCCTCTGGCATGTCCTTTCCCTTCTTCTTCTTCTATTCAATAATAGGAATACCTGGCATCGTGCCATCCCACTTCCTTCAGAACATACAGCCCTCAGTCCAAACACTGCAAAATAAAAAAAAAAATAATTGACATTCTGCCACCCATGCAACCTTCTTCTCAACAACCTGTCCCTCTCACAATTTGCCTTTCCTCTGCTCGCAATGAGAAAGTGGAGGGCATATGCACGGTTGCAGCAGCTAAATCAAAGTTAAATCTGTTTTCTCAACTAAGTCTGCACTGAACTCTGTACGGCAGGGAGGAGGGCACATTCACAGCGCAGTTGTCGTCAGATATTACGTGATCAATCCAAAAATGGACTCTTAGAAGCTCCAGCAAGAGAGTAGATTTGGCTCATCCACATTTTGGTAGCCTGGAGTACATGTTTTCACTGGGTGGACGTTGTGTGATTTCACATAAAAGTACTTGCCTCCACACTACTGTCATTGCTTACTAATTAATCTAGCTGCCTGAGATTGAACTTTCAGGGCTGAAGCTATGACACTGTAGTGCTACTACATGTCTTAGAAAACTCAAATAATGTATTGTGTTTGTTTTTCTCTGGCAGCAGCACACATGGGTGGAAGGCAATTATTAACTTTACACTTCAGAGTGCAGTTTTGTGTTTGAGAGCCCAGGGCTACACAAATCTAGATGGATTTTTAGGACTGGCTGGACAGTGCAACTGTCGCTTGACCTCATAGCAACAAAAAAAGCTTTCTAACTGAGAGGAGTGTAGGCTTCACCAACATGTTGGATGCCTTGACAACAAGATTTGATTGTGCTAAGTGTGTCTGCTTACAGTAAAAAGACTAGTTGTATTACACTTTTTGGCTTTTGGCAACGTTTATTCTTAATATAGGATGACTGAGTTGTTTATGGATGGCAAGCCAGAGATCATGGCTATAGGCCTGATCTGTTTATTATGAAAAAGTCAGTAGGTGTGACAGAATTATTGTGAAAAACATATGTTAAAGTTAATAGGCCATTAAGGTTAGACTGCTATTACTCTTTATTAAAGTCCACTGTTAGAAATGACCATCTTTTACATGGTGTACTCCCACCTTTACGCCTTGACTTTTTTTGCAGGCTGTTGAACTCTGTGCACCGCACCCATGCTAACCAATGGTAACGTGCCCATGCTCAACACGATGAAGTTGGCATACCCGATTAGTATATTTAACTTAACTATAAATCCCTAATTTATAGTATAACATGTACCCAGGGCCTGTAAGTTACATGCCATGAGTGGACTGAAACACCCATTTTGCCAACTACTGCAGTGACAGTCCAAACCTGATTGAAGGCCTACCATTTTTAGACTGTCTGTGCAGTTTTAAACTACTGCAGATACAACTTCTCAAAATAAACTTGTTTGGCAAGCTAAAACCTTCTTTTTAAACATAAACAAATCACCCCTAAGTAGACCTTATTGCCTATAGGGCAGGATGCATTGTTTTTAAAGGAAGGCCATGTAAAAGTTTAACATTACACATGTCCTTACAGTGAAGAGGCCCTAAAAGCTATTTTCACTGTACCACTGGTGGCAGCTCCAGAGAAAGCATTGGGATGCAATATTAAATTTGATGTTTGCTTGGCAAGGAAACACCTGCCAATTGAATTCTTGAAATTTTTAAAATAACTGTAAAATGTTCCATTGCCTGGTGAGGCCAGATTTTTAAGAAATATTTTCAAAATGGTATCTTTGGAAAGCTACCTCTTCCGTGCACAAAGCCTCTGGAGTCCAATTTGTATCATCTTCCACTAAGCTGTGCTCCATGAAAGCTACTGTTTCAGTGAACCCTGTGTGGGTTCTGTAGGCCTACCATCCATCACAGTCTGGATGGATTATGGATTTACATCAGTCTTTCGTGACCTCAAGTAACCTTTTGATTGCTAGTGACTTCTAAGTATTATTTCACATCTAATCTTTGAAAATCAGAGCTCAACTTCTACTGATCAGAGTTTTGTTGTTGTGGTCTTGTTTTACTCAGATGAATATTCTCTATGCTTCTAAACCTGAGTGGAGTCTTTTTGTGACATTTTCATTGTGTTATTTTCTCTGTGTGTGTTGCACAAATACTTTACACTTTGCCTCTTAAGTTAAGACTGCCTGCTCTATACCAAGCTACCAGAGGGTGAGCACAGGTTGATTTAAATTGTGTATCTGACTTACCCTGACTAGGATTGTGGTCCCTAATTGGACAGGGTGCATACCTCTGCCAACTAGAGACCCCAACTTCTAACAGAGAGATACACTATAGGATTGTTTGCAGGAAGGCACACCGTGCTGCAAAAGTGGGTAGAGTTACCCCTAAGACTTGTTACCCCTTTGGTTAGAGAGTGGCCAGGAGTTTATCCACCTATAAGGTGGTTCCAGGCATAAATGTGACAACCCCTGCACCTTCTGGAAAACATATTTAGACCTGTGGAAGGGTGAACAGAATAGGACTGAACCAACTGTCTGTAACTTGAACAGAGCCTGGAAGACTGGACCTGCTCTCCCGATTTTACCAAGGACAAAAAAGTGGATAATAAGGGTCATAAGGCTGACCTCCTGTTCGAGCTACTGAGACACAACAAGCGACAATAGGCCTTCTGCAGCTGCATTGGTGACCACTTTTAACTGGACCTGCACTTCTTGTGATGTCCCCACAGTACTGAATCCATGGCTGGTGTTGAGGAGTACTCCTTCTAGCATTTCTTGAAACCTGGGACTTGGAAACTTTTGGAATACAAGAATATCCAGACGGGTGGGACAGGTGGGACTAACCTGCCAGGGTAATCTGACGAAGGTGCATCGTTGCTGGGCTAAAGATTCGGGCTGCTCTTGCTCTGAGCTTTTCTGAAGCAGCAATTTTGATTTAGAAGGCCCTGGCAGAGAAGGTATCTTGCCTTTTTGAGCCCTCTTCAGATCCAGCCCTCCCCAATGAAAAAAACTGAGCGCCAAAAGGTGACCAGGTCTGAACATAGAAACCTTCACCAGGTGAAGGCACCAAAAGTATCCAGTCAGAAAGGGAACTCTCTTGTGCAAGAAAATCAAATTTCTCTAACTTCGAGCTTTCCTGTTAAACTTCATTGGCTTCACAGGGACCACGTACAGCTGGTATTAGATGTCAATGAGCCTGTCTATAGGCACTTCCTGTGGCCTTGCTCTGCTAAGGATTTTTGAATTTCATTTCAGAGACTAAGGGCCTGATTTAGATATCAGTGGAGAGATTACTGTGTCGCAATGGTGATAGATATCCCACCCGCCGAAATCTAAATTCCATAGAATATAATGGTATTTCGAATTTAGAGGACAGGATATCAATTACTGTTGTGACGGAGTAACCCCTCCACCGAATTCTAAATCAGGCCCTAAGTCAGAAGGTAAAACTTTCTACTAAGTCGAACCTGGTTTCTGTATCCGACCTGTGCTCCATTGTGGTAGGCCTTAAATTATGCCTAGGACCTGGTTAAGCACAAATGCACATCAAAAAAGATATGGCTATTTATAGTCACCTTTCCTTCTCTGTCAGACATAGGTATCCTTGGGAATTGCAAGTCCCCTACCCACATAAAAAAATGAGGCATGCTTCATTATGGCTGTCAAAACCTGGAACAACCTCCCTCTGCACCTGCGCATGTCTCCCTCGCTGACAGACTTCAGGAAAAAAATCAAAACTTGGCTCTTTGACTGTCCTCTCTAGCAGGGCTGCGCACCAGCCACCTCTTCAGTGCCTGGAGACCCCCTGGGATGACAAGTTGTGCTCTACAAGTACTAACTGATTGATTGATAGGATTTAAATCATGAATGGATGATAAAAAGGGGATATTAATTACTCTATTAATCTAAGTTAATATCAACATGGCAACATGTCAAGCAGAACCAAATGACTGTGGTTGGCGTTTAATGCTTATTAGCACTATTTTTATATTTAACATTTTTAAAAATCATATCTCTAGTTTCCCTGGTTTATTTATAAAAATGTACTCTATGTTTCTCAATTGTTTGGGATTTTTCTCCTGTTGTGTTTGACTTTATTACTGCTTTGGCACTACATACATACTTTACACATAGTTAAGTCTATGTGCTCTGTGTCATAGTCACCATAGGGTTGAGGTCAAGTTACTTAGTGACTTTAATGGCTCGCCCTGATAAGGACTGTGGTTGTAACTTGGGGTGAGTACTCTCCTCCTTCAAATTATGATTTCTTATTCATCCAGCTAAATATTTTTTACATGGAATCTCACAGATTACTTAAGTAGGCAATGGATCTGGTGTTGGACAAACTGTGGATGGAGGTTTGCTCTATGAGAGTCCTTGTTAGCTCACCTTAGAAGAAATACTATTTTGCATAGCCAACTGTAATTTGTATACATTTCTAATGTTATGACTGTGTCTGATGGTTATGTTGTGGAAAAGCTTACACTCAAAACGGTAGTCCTGATATGATGACAAGCAATATGTCTGTTTTGTGAATGAGAAAAGTTATTTCTGGTACCGTGGGTCTGGTCTGCTTATTATGAAACATCATGCCAAAGGCAGATGGTATAGCTTTCTGATTGTGAAAAGCCCCTTTTAAAGCTAGTAAGCCCTTAACAGTTGGTTGTTATCATATTGTGCTACAGGCTATAAACAAGCATTTTGATACATGTAGGCATTATTCATCCACTTTCACAAAGCCTGAGGGTATTCACTGTGATGACTCTTGTTAGGGCCTGTTAAAAAAGTATTGTATATTATTTTGTAAACTACATTATTCTACATAAGCATGAGGTTTTCCAGTTTATGAGCATTTGAACAGGGCGTGTTGAGTAAAGGCTTTATGGGTTATTTGAGAAAAGTCATGTCAGTTTTCATAACTTAACTCTTTTTACTTTGAAACGTTATGGCAAAGGCGGTGAACCTGGCCTATGTACTGTAAAAGCATGTGTTAAAGACAACAGGCTTTTAAGGGAGGAATGTTATTATACTGTGCTAATCCAGTAGGCAAGTATTTGTTAAATCTAAATTTCACAGAATTCCGTATTAGGCAAGGGTTTTGGTGTAGGTGATAAACCCAAACAAACCGTGGGAGTAGAGGATCTGTACTGTTAACAGGCACACATTATTATTACATTCTCCCATCACTCCGAGCGCTCATTTGGCTCCCAGGAGGTGAAAGAGACTCTAGAAGTGATAAATCCCTCATACTAGAATCAGCCAGATTAAAAAAAGGAAAACTCAAGTCCACACTTTCTCCATACGTGCTTCAAAATTATGGAACTCCCTTCCATCCTAAATGAGAACAACTACCTCATTCAGACCGTTCAAAAAGGAAGTTAAAACTTTACTTCTAGAAAAATATGTGGACGAAGAGAACTACTCTGAAACTGGCATTCACCTGATTTGTTATTGTATACTATTGTTGTATACGTTACTCTTTAAACTTTATAGATGAAAAATCGTTTGTAACTGTCATTCAACCTATTAGATAATGTACACAATTGTTAGAGACCTTCCTCTTGGATCCCTATGTATGCACAGCGTATCTTAAATGATTAGGATTTTTAATGTAATGTAACCCTCTTCAGTTATCTTTATAAATAGCACTCTGATACCTTGATGGTCATGTTCATGGATTATAAACACTAAAAATAAATAAAATAGAAATGTGCTACAATAATCCTTGTTCGTCTCTCAAGGGAGGTGGTGTTTTGCTCTGCCTACTCTAATTTTGTATATATTTGTACTTTTATGACTATGTCAGATAGTTGTCTTGTGGAGAGCTTGTGCTTGGTACAGCAGACTTGAGTTGGTTATGGTGACCAGCAAATTATATGGATTATAGGCCTGATTGCTTATAATGAAAAGTTACAATGAAGGCAGGATTGATGACATATTGATAGTAAACAGCATATGTTAAAGTCAATAGGCATTTAGGGGAAGAGTGTTAAATCCCACAGGTATATATTTTGTTACATGGATTCCCACAGATTAGCAGAGTAGGCAAGGGTGCAGGTTTTGCCTCTGACAATAGACAATTTGCACTCAGAATCATTGTTATGGCATTTTAGGAGAGATAGTATCTTGCTTTGCCAACTGTAACTTTGTATACCATGTATTTGTATCATTATTCCTGATGGCTGTTGTGTAAGCTTTCCAGATGGTTATGGTGATAAGCCATTGATAACAGCTAGAGGCACGATTGGTTCACTAGCACAAAATATTTCCGATGCCATAGGTCTAAACTATTTATTATGAAAATTTATGATAAACACAGTAGCCCTGACTTATTGATGTCAAAAGCATATGTTAAAGATAATAAGAACCTAGAGATTGATTGTTATTGCTCTATATTAAAGCCCACAGATAGATATTTTGTTACATGAAATGTCATAGATTACCTTTGTAGGGAAGAATGCTTGTGTTGGTTACCACCTTTGACACACCATGGGGGAAGAAGGTTTGCATTGTAATATTTCTTGCTAGTTTTTCTAATTAGCTGTCTGCCGCTATCTTGTAATAAAACAAAATCTACAATAAATACCTTGTTAATAACATAATGGACAATGTTAGGAGCCAGTGAATTTACATGTTTACCACATAATGATGGGATTGCTTGTTTGTAACTTAATCTGCAGATTTAAAAAACGTGTTCTACTTAGTATGAATGAAAATAATACTGTCATAAAATTTGATGCAAATTTTGCATTTTTGCAAATTAATTTAAAGAAAATTGCTGCATAATGTAATCCTCCTTTTTACATATTCCTAGTAACCATGACAATGACACAGTTCTGCTTAGTGGTTGAAGGAGCTGTCATTATAGTGATGACATCCATATTGGGTTATTACAGCACTACATTCTGTGCAATAAAAGCACCCAAACATGCAAAAGAAATATCTATCCATTCAGGAAAGTGATCTGCATGTGAAAAAGGTTCAGTCCATATCAGTCATTGACTCTCCTGCCATGTGAATGGCTGTAATTCCAGGATTGCAAGTACAACCACTTGAAAATGACTGGGCTTCAGTGGAAGGGCGGGCTGGCTGGCTAGTACTTAAGTTTTGCATTTTCTCTTTGTGTAGTTCCCCTTTCATTTCTTTACTTCTCCCCTTTTTTATTTTAACATTTCTTAAGAGGATACAACTGCTCTCCATGCGATGCTAATGGGCCATTTGCTTCCTGCTCTTTTCATCAGCAGCAACCTGCATCGCACATGTCCATTTCATCTAAACAATGAGACCATTATGAAATGTTGTTGTCCCAAGTGTAACATTGTTTTACCATTTCAAGATGATCCACACTTTGTTTCAAAATGTGGAAGCCATGCTTGAGCTTCAAAACAACAATACACTATTTACAATACCTTTGCAAGACTGACACCCACAGCTCTGTTTACTTGTGCTATGGCCAGCATATGCCATGTTTAGAAAGCAGCTTGTTTTCATTTTTCTATTTGTATTCTTTTAATTTATCTTGCATATGTTGTTTGAAGTACTTTTATTAGGTTTTAATAGTAAGCATACAGCATAATAATATCAGCTAAGCATTAAGTGTTTCATCTGGCATGACAAGTTACAATATAACAGTATGAAACACACAATATGCTCAAATTGAATATGTTGTTGCGTTTGTTTGAGTTTAAATGTGGGTGTGTTAGTGGGTGAATGGAAGAATGAGTCAGTGGATGGATGAATGGATGCATGAGTCCAAAACTAAGTGACAGAATGCATGCATGCTGACTTATTGAGTACCTAAACCCATCAAAGACACAAAAGGCACTTTCATTCATAAGCTAGACCTTGCGGCATTACCACTTTTTAAAACAAATATGATGGACGTAGAAGACAGAACACATACATAGTCCTGCGAGCTACTGAAGGCTTATGAAAATAGTTTCTAGAAGCATGAAAAGAAACACAAATCTTTTATCTAAATGAGAAATTCTGATGTTTGCCTGTATCTCTCCATATTGTACTCACAAATACACATATTAGTTCATGTAGGGGTACTTGTGAGTCCCACATTTATTCCACTAGTTTGTATGTCTGTGCCTTTCATGGTTATGGCATGCATGCCTCTGTTGTACTACTTGGAGGTTGGGCCTTCAAGCTGGTGGAGCCAGAGACAGAGCCAAGGGTCACAGTAGAGAAGGGTGGGTTGGCCTAGCAGCAGTATCAGGAGGCTCGGGGGATGCTCAACTCAAGCTCGACAGAAGCTGGAGAGTCTGGGAGCAGCACAGGTGGCGCAGGTGGCCCCTGAGGCTGAGGAAGTTGCTGAGTATTTCTTTCCACTGCCGGATTGAGGAGACGCCTCTGCATCCCTGGGGTCTGCATACTGGAGCATTGCCTGCTGATCCAGCCCCACCTATACCTGGGACTTCCTAGATGAGGAGGTTGCCAGTGAGTCTCAGGGGGTGGGCAGAGAAGCCAGGCATCAGCTAGCGTGCTTATGCATGTGGTGTGGTACTCACTGCGGACTCTGGAGGGGAGTGGAAGCAGGTTGCCACCTCGGTCTGGGTCATCCGGCACACCGGTATGGCTTTCAGCAGAGTACCCGCCATGCTACCCACATGTGTCAAGCTATTCTCTGAATACCCCTGAAGCCACTGCAGCCATAGCTATTGCATCTGAACTAGCCATCTGCAAATTACAGCTGACCATCAGCAACCAGGACGCCACATGTCCCAAACGTCCTGAACTAAACATTCCACACAACACCCCTCAGGCCCTGCACACTTTGTTGCTATTTGTTGCTCTTTCCCCACAAAAGTACTTGGCTAGTGCAGGTACTCAAACTGCCAGAGGCACCTGGAATTACTCAGAGTGGAAATAAGCAGTGAGGAACACTGGAGCTGGGAGTCAGTCCCTGGATCGGACATCTGAAAATTTGAAATGCGATTGGGAAACAAAAGTGCTGCAGTGCCAAGTGCTACAAGGAAAAGGAAGCCTCGGGACTTAACCAAACTCATTGAGAACGTAATGTCTGGCACAACAAGTTTAAATATCACTGGCCAACAGAGTTTGGGAGCTAGAAGCACACCATTCCTTTCAACAGCATTAAACGTTTTTAAGTAAACCAAGATTCTGAGCTGGGAACCACTTATAGCCCTAAGAGGGAAAGTGGTTTCCCCAAATAAATCATAACAAAGGCAATTAATACCTGGGATAGATGGCCAAGATGCTCAAATATTGCAAAATACACCAAACAATCAACAACTGGTCATTTTAATGGTCCACAAACTCTTAGGTAGCTCCGAGTGGATGATTTTAACATCAAAAACAGCTCAAACTACCTGACTAATGGGGACAAGACTCCCAATAGACGGAGACATTAAATACCACAAAAGCAAAAGGGTCATCAAAATGGATGCTAAACACTGGAGCAATATTAAGTCAGATGAGCAAATAGAATCTGTCACTGTGTTAACTAGTGGGAGGAGATGCTTGTCCCAACATAATCAATAATCCTCCGGTAGGAGTTTCTCCTGATAACATTACCACCAATGTGCATTAGAGCTCCTCCCTGGTCTCATCTTTTTCTGACTCAAGAATCTCACCAGCTAGCAATTAATATTCCAACAGTGGCCTGAACAAATATTGTAGCAACATCTCTGGCATTACAATCCAACTATTCCCAACATTATTCCAACATAAAATAACTTTATTCCAGTCTAAGAATCCCAGATGGCAAAGAATTGACAACTGAAAAACCCTAACTGGACAGTATTGAATTTCAATGCTTCATGAAACGCTTACATCCCAACCAGGCATATTAATAAACTCCAGTCTCAACCTAGTCTGGGGCTGGCTACCTTAGTCCCAGGGACCCACCCTGATTTGAGGCCCATATAGCCCCCTCAACCTCAGTCATTCAAAAATATTGACCTCTTAAACATCTAGTCATGCAATGTGGATGGCTCACTTCACAAGATAAGTGATGGCAATATTATCACATAGGAAATAATTCCATGTCATCATCTTTCAAAGAACATGGTCAGAGTACTCAGTCCCATTAACAGACTTTTTAAACTAGTGCATTGCGGCAAATAAAACTAACCCCAAAGGGTGGTCAAAGGGCTGCCTTGTAATGTACTTTAATATAAATATAAATGTCAACATTAATGTATTAGAGCTAAAAAACAATTCTGTGTACAGGCTGCAAAAATAGCTGGTTGGTCCCAAAGTCAAAAATCATCACTAGTCATTGTAAATGTATGCATTAACCCCATATACAGAGAGAAGCAATCAATAATTGGAAAACCACAGAGCATTATTATGGAGTTAACAAATATATACCGTGATGCCCAATTATTAGGGGTTTTAACGCTAATCTATTTTACATAGACTACAACGACAAATACACACTTGCTCAAGCTATTACATGGAACAAACCCCAGTAAGCACAACCACAAATTAATCATAAGGATAAACTGAGAGAAATCTAGCCATTATCTATGCAGGAACTTGCCTGAGAGTAATAAACAGACGTTTCAGAGGAGACACACCCCCAGCATGGGCTCATATCACCGCCAAAACCAAACTCAATAATCGATAACACAATTGCTAGTTTAATGCTGTTGAAACACTACCCACAAGTCATAAAACATATAGTAGACACTCACTGCCATTTCAAAGCATAAACATCATGGTCGGAGATGTCTATCTGAAAATCAAAAGAGTCTAAAGTGGTGTTAAGATCTAGAACCAGAAAGAACAGCTAAAAGTGCTGATTTGCTTGATGAATTGAACCTCGGGGAGAAAAATATCAAAAAACTTGGACCAGTTTGTCAATAGGATCCGAGCAGCCCATCCAAGTAAACCCCCTTTTAACTCTTGCACATCAGGTACATGTCACAATACTCTTTGCTTTACAATGGGACTCATCTCAATGAAGAAGAAGAACTTAAATAAAGAATTTTGCCTATTAAAGTTCCAGTCCCATGACTTGAACCAAATGTCCAAAGAAAGATCACTTAGTCAAACCAATAAAAGAAAAGTTGGTCGGCAAAAAACAATATTATGATGACTACTGGGCAAAAGTCCTGTTTGCTAGCACAAATAAAAGCCAAAAACAGTCAGGAGGATATTCAATTCAATTGAAAAAGTTGACACAAATGCATGCAACGCAATAAAAAGTCAACTATCGTGGGTTAATTATTAGCAAACATATTAATCATTTGTTTGCTAGGTAGCACACCAAACTAAGATGTAATCATTGTGACACAGCAGAATGAATGTCCCAAAAGGTGTACTTAAATTCACCATAATAAGTCATGAGCATAAAAGCAATATGGATGAACTTAGCACACCTACATAGAGTGAACAACCACCATGATATGATCAAGTATATATGGGCTGATGGGACCGCAGGGTCAAATTGTCGACTGCATCCCTTTTAAATCCAACACAAACCTTAGGGCAAAAGAACTAATCATTCTATAGAAGGCAGTTTTGAACACAGAATATGTGCCCACCTCATTGATCAACAATACATCCAATCTTCAAAGGGGTGTATAATGCAAAAACACCTGGGTTCGCGTAAACCTAGGCTATGGCAGTAAGATGTAACCCGAATGTAGTCTCCTGTGTGGAGTCCAGCATAATAGTTAAGGTTGCTTTTGCTTGATAGAAATAATGAATGTACACCAAAATTGAAAAATTGAGAAGCATGTATTTGAAATTAAAATTTGCATATTTTCAAGCTGCTATTTAGAGAAAATGGTTTAATTTTTATTGCATTTCCAGTTGTAATTCCAATTCAACCACTTAGCTGGGTAACGAAAACCATATGTTATTTAAGTACCAAGATACCCAGAGGATGTATACGCATCATAGAAATATATTTATCCCATGTAATGTTACATAATATTTAAAGCTGTCATGTATTTCCACTATAGAGTCTTTCCAAATTGATAAAGCCTTTTTAGGGTTGAGCGCACAAGCGCTCTGGCCCCTGTTGTAATCTCTGTGGACTTTTAACCACGCCCATCAGTTTGGTTGGCTCATGGGCTTGCCTTTTAAAATTTGCTTGATGTCATTTAATAATCTTTTCTTTATTTGGTATGAACATTATCAACCATACAAATAAATCAGCAAAACAATACACTACACTCTCAAAAATTAGTATCCAAAATATACATTCCTACACCTACCCAATAAATACTTAAAACAAAAATTAAGAACAATTCATTAAACCAGTTTCAATATCTTATAAGCCATTTTACACATATAAAAATTACATTCCAAAGTTCGCTAAACATATAAAATATTACAAAAAAAATGTAAATTAAGACTCAATTAAAAAAGCTTCTATATTATTCCGCCAAGTTGTGGCTCCCTTTAAAAAAGACTCCACCCCCGCCACACTAATGCATCCAAGGCCATACGCAGCCAGAAGAAGGCTGGGCGGTATTGCACGAAACCCCTAGCCTTCAGTATGGGGAGTAAATATTGACGCCTAAAGGGGGCATAAAAACCACAAAACAAAGTAAAGTGAATTAAGGTCTGTAGCTTTTTCATCACACTGACCTAGCGGAAAACCCAGATTGCTTCTAATAACCCCTAAACGGAATAACCCCTAAACGGAATCACAAGATAAGAGTCCTTTCCCTCACATTTCTTATCTCCAAGAGACAAGCCTCAGTGCCCACCCCCATCTTTAACATTATAAAATCCCTAACTGATTTATTTCTTAGTTCCTCCGCCTCCCTCTTAGCCCCCAAGACTTTGGAGAAATTCTCCTTAACCCAGCGTTTTGGTTAGACTCTCTGGAGCCTCATACATATCCAGCCACCCCAGTACAGAAGATACTTTTCTAATATACATCAGCCAGGGAATATCCTTTGCATGCTCACTAGCCATGCAATCCCGCAGAAACTCTCTATTGAAGGTGGCAAACTCGTTAGACCAGATAGAGATCCATAACATAAGAGGAGCAATATTAATAGTATCTTCTATAAAGTCTATGGCCAATTTGGCATGCAGACAGAAGCTGGAAACGTTTTGACCAGCTCCTAACAACCTCCTCCAGAAGTGATTTTCCTCTATGGCAGGGGCCCTATTTTCTATATGCCCCCACAAAGACGCCCCATACAGCAAGACTGGGAGACACTTTTGCCTATATATTTCAAGCAGGGCCTTAACAGGTTTACTACCCACCCTGGCAGCAAACTCAAAAGTGGCACCTACTGTTGCATTAAAAAGTGCCCCTCTCCTGGAAATACAAGATTTCCAGGAACCCTTGTCATCGAAATTAACCCCTAAATAGGGGAATTCCTGAACCTTACTGATTGCTTGCTCGTTGATCTTCAGCCTCCCCATCCTACTGAGTGGTTTCCCATACACCATAAAGTGTGATTTATTACAATTTAGCTCAAAGGCCAGGGCTGACATAAATATTTCATAAGCTCTGACCGCCTCTCAAAGGCCAGTCATAGTGCGAGCCATAAGTACTGCATTATCCGCATAAATCCGTACCGGGACGTTCTTACCATTAATTTTAGGGGCATCGTTACAGCATTTCCACAAAACAATCATACAGCCCATTAGTGTTCAGAAGAAAAAGGGTAGGAGCCAGGACACATCCCTGGCACACCCCACTACCGAGCTCAAAAGCATCCGAGCATTCCCCATTTACCTCAACCCTCACATTTGCATACATTCTCAAGTGGAGGTCCTGAAGCACCTCCACAGTTGAGGGGTCCATTCCCAGCCAGGTAAGCTTCTCACACAGCTTCAACCAATTGACTTTATCAAAGACACAGCTAAGATCCATAAATGCTAAATATAAAGTGCCTTTCCTAGCTTGAGTATATTTCCCAATCACCATCAACAAGTTTAGGCACTGTTCCAGGGTACCAAGCCCTTCCCTGAAACCATATTGTATTGGCTCAGAATTGCATTTTCGGCCATCCAAGCCTTAATACGCCTCAAAATGATCTGGCCCAAAATTTTGGCCCAAGAATCAAGAAGAGAAATTGGGCAATACGACATGGGATCATTCCGATCCCCCTTTTTATAGACAGGAATAATACACGCCGATCTCCAGGTACCCGGGATACCCACACTCACTGCGGGCATGAGGACATTAAGCAAAATGGGCACCCATAGCTGGGGGCGAGATTTATAAAGATCCATTGGGATTGAGTCTGGGCCAGGAGCTTTATTACTAGCACTATCATGCAACGCCTCCTTAACCTACTGGAGTGTGAACCTGATAGCTAAATTAGGGTGACCTTCATATTTTCTCCCCCCATTACCTCCTAAAGTACTCCTCTGAAAAATACTACAAAAATGGCTGACCCAAGCCTCGAGGCAACATTACAGCCCAGGTCCTCAGATGTTTCTGATTCAATGAGACCCCTATTAACAACCTTCCAAAACAGGCCAGGGTTTTGCACATTCCAGTCTCTCCCAGGCTAGCTCCTTAAGCTTTAGCTTCCTTGCCCTCAGGACAGATTTATACTGAGCCCTCGCTTCTCTAACATGGGCCTTATCTCAAGGGTGCTCTTTTAAGGCCTTCCTTAGAAAGTTCTTAGCCTCATAACAGGGCTTACTAAACCAACCACCCTTACACTTACTAGAGGGATGAGCGGCAACAGTAAGACAATCTTTAAAAGCTTTATTTTACTCTAAGCATAGCATCCATAACTTCCACTGGGCTGGGGGTTTCTGCCAGAAGTCTACCCATAATCAGATTTAGGTTGTCACACACCGCCCTCTCTGCTACTTGCTGGATATTTACCTGCCTCCAGCCAAGTCTCCTACCCTGATCCTTTATCTTTACTGAAACTGGCCCTCCTCTTCCCGGTTTATGTAAAATCTCTTGGAATCATAAATGGACCGTGAGGGGGTTATGGTCACTAAAATACTTCTCACCCACCTCCCCATGCTTAACCAAATTCTTTAAGGATGGAGAAACAAAAATATAATCAATTGTTGTGCCTACCCCTCTACCTACAAAAGTTGGAACCTGAAAAGTACCCACAGCTTCGATATTGCAGAAATTCATAAGGCCCAGACTACGTAAGCCCTTGATCAAATTTCGGCCATTATGGTCCTGTGATCCATCAGCTATCTATACTTCCTGATCCACCACAAAGGGATTCACCACTGCACTATACCGCCCGATCTTCGCATTAAAATCTCCTGCCACAACAGCACAGAATCCCACACCAACCTCCTCCATTCTGCACCTCATTGTCTGGAGAAATGAAAAGAGGACACTAATTTGACACCCAGAGTCCCAAACGGCATTATAAAAGTTTACCAACAGGACATTAAACTTATTAGGAAAAACTACCCACACAATCAATATACCCTGATGGTTACAATTGATTTGAAATACTCTCGCTGTTTTAGAAAATCTGATTACAGTAACTAAACACCCATTGGGATGGCCTCCTTGAGGCCGAATAGCTGGGACAGCAAACCTATGATAACCATCCTAGGTGCCTAGCCCATCCGACCAGGTTTCTTGCAGTAGAATAAAATCATACTGAGCCAGGCACCTAGTCCATTCATGGTCTAATAAATTAGCATTGTACCCAGCTACGTTCCAAGAAATAAGACCACAATCTGTAGACTTTCCACCCTGGACCTCCATGGTCATAGTAGCATTTATGGGATCTGCGATAAACTCACTGTATTTCCCTACATAGCATCAATCCACCCCCTCTAAATCCAGGGTGCTAGTGATATCATTCCTCATACTGATTCTCTGTGAAACACTATGACCTTGATGTAGGTTCCTAAGATTCCAAAGCACGATCTCACTGGACTCAATAGGCTCAAGTGGACCATGCCAATTTTGCCCTTTCTCTGGGAAGCCAAACTTTGTGTAGAAAGAAGTCGCTGGGCCAGACCAGGATACCTGCAATTATAATGATACAATCCCCACTTCCCACTTTTGCTCGCGGCCCAACCCAATCAATTCTTCCAACAAAGAGGATATCATTAAGATCCTTGCAAACAAAGTCACAATTTTTACTCAGCCAATGGCCAGTTTTTTTTCAGGTGATCCATAGATTCACTAGTACCTGGAGCAAGAGCCGGGACATCTATCAGCACCACCACATAAGGGGCACATGCCGGAGGGAGCTCCAAACAAACTAGCGGGGGATTTTTTCCCAATTGCAAATCTTGAGCTTCACCACTTTGTGACCGCTCCCTCCCAAGTACCACAGGCCCACTCCCTCATGGCTTTCCACCTCGTAGCCTATTATTTCCTCCTGCACTTCTTGACAAATCGCCTTGGGCAATCAAGGATGGGGCTACCCCCACAGAAAAACCATAAAACCCTGAATTTACAAAATTTGCAGCTTGTCTTATGGCTCCATCTGGTTTTCTGGGGTAGCACTTGCAAGGAAACACCCCCTCGGGTGGTTGAATTTAATGTGTCTAGAGTCCATACCACCCTCAACTATCACTGGGCTAGGCCTCTCCTGCCCACATATCCAGGAAACTGCTTTCTCAAGCACCAGCAGTTTTTCCAAGACAGGGGCCAGAATAGCCTCGACCGTCTCCTTAAACTTCATCAGTAAGCTATTTGCATCCCAACCCGGGAACTGTTTGAGATCAGTACCATCCATTGAGCCCATAGGATTCAAGATTGCTGACGTAGGCAGTTTAAATCTGCTCCAAACTTTCTTTGGTGCCTTTTTCTTTTTTTGGGGGGGGGGGGAATGCTACTCTCCAAGGGGGGAGCTGGAGGGGACCTCCTCAAAAACCTCTTGCTTTTCCTTAGAGTCCCAGTCAAACCATTTGCCCCCATCTCCTCAGGAAGCAAATTTTCAGACACACCTTCTTGCACTTTCCATGAGGGACCCGCCTGATCATACGTCATGCCTTTTCCAGTGTTTAACCCTCCTCAAATGCAACGGTAAACTACTGAAAACATACTAGGCTCTGTGTTTTCTATATGGTTTCTGGACGACCTTTTTTAAAATTTCTTACGCAGCACAAACTCACTGGGCAGTAGTTGAGTGCTTTGCGTGATATCGACCCTGTTACATGGATAATTACCCTTTTGCCAATATGACTGAGAGCAAACTTGTTTCCTTTTCTGTGTCTCCCTCACTCTCAAGACAGCTGTCAGCTCGCATAGGTGAAACTGTTTTACTTTTCATTTTCAGTTTAAGTGGCAATAAAAGTCTAGTTAGTAGTTTACAAAGCTAATAGCTCTAACTCGAGAAAAATGTGAGACCCATTGCATTGCAAATGCTTGTTTACACTACTGCTGGCAATCCTGCCTGATGCACTGGATTACTGCTGATGATCTTGTAAGGGGTGGCCACCAATGAAATATTGTCTGATGTAAAATAACTAAAATTACCATTTATGATTAACAATATTTTTAGGTCCCAGTGATCTTCACTGAACATGAGTAGCTCTTATTATAGAAAAGCTTGGCGACCCCTGCATTAAGTAATATAGACACCTATCCTGATTTTTTGTCCCCAAATAACTTGCATGCACACACACTAAAATCTAGCATAGAATGAGGGTCAATAAGAATTACAATAATGCTGGAGGAATCAAATGAAAATACTTTATTCAATTATACAGAAACAGCACAGCGGTCATTACACAAAGTATGAGCGGTTGCACATTTTACAAGAAGTGTTTGCCATCACTGTGTTAAAAACTTCTGCAGAAAAAATAATACAATTCTAAGCGAGATCGTAGGACAGGTGAACCTCTGACAGCGATAAAGAGAAGGTAAAGCGAAATTTCATCTAATATTTTATCTGTGACATAGTCTATCTGACATTTTGAATAGTTACGATTTATGGTTAATTATGCATTTTGGCTTATCCGAATTACATCTGTGGTGTGGATCAAATATTTTTGCATCCACTGCGCTAATTTTGATTGCATAGTGGATACAAAAAAGGCGGTGCTGCTAATTCCATATACCCCACTTGCAATTTTGAATCAGGTAAATTAACTTAACTGCAGCACTGTTCGCCCCTTCACAAGACATCAGTGTCTGAAAAGATGGTAACATATATCTTTTAAAATTTAGAAAGAAGTTTCCGTCTCATAAGAGGGCTTTTGTACCTAAAGAAAAACCCTTTTGAAGCTGTCAACCTTGTTAGTTTGAGGATGCAGGGTTTGCGATTGGAGAAGGGCTTTGGACATAAGACAGCACTAACAATTGTAGAATCACTCCACTGGGTTCATCCTTCATGTTACTGATCGTTTGAACAAATGCTCACATTGAACTAATTTGATTTTTATTTTCATTCCCCAGATCTTACTGGGAAAACAGTAAGTCTGTGCAGCATTGTGAGCAAATTGGGCAATTAATTAACACATTCTCTTTTTTCCTTTTTAAGTTTCGTCGTCAAACCCAGGCGAGTAAAAGGGGCGGTTTTAATAGACCAGTGGACCCAGTGCTACGCAGACATTTACACATTATATAAATTACACTGTTGCTTTTGCACTAACCTTTGCGTTATGTGATAAGCGCAAAGATGACACACGAAAACAAAATGTTTGCACCTGCAAGTCAGTCCAAATGATGTTGCAAAAAGTGGTGCAGACCTGGCCTAGCACCTGTGCAATCTAAGTAATCCAGAGAATGTGGCGAAAACTTGCACGAGCAATATTTGTGATCTAGAAATGATGGTGTAAATTTGCACCAGTAAAGTGCAATCTACGTGATTCAGAAATGTGCAGAAATGTGGGTGAAAATGTGCAGCAGCAGTCGAACAAACTATATAATCTACCCCACTTGCTAGGCAATAACTCCCTACACTTTTCACTTTCAAAAACTAGTTCCAGATTGTCTAGAGTCCTCGCAATCCCTTCTACGCTTACCATCCTCCAGAGCTCTCTTTACATTTCTCATGGCAATCCAGCCATATCCATGCATGATTCTAATCAAAGCTTGTATTTTCCCAAGAAAGTTGGAAAGTCGAGAGTGGTTTTCTGTCTTTGAAATTCTAAGTGTTGCCTTTTAAGAAAACAAAGTGGAAATGTGAAGAAAATCATTTAGGCCATTATACATGAATAGTAACCTCTCAAGCTGTAGTCCAAGGAACTTTAGAAACACGATACTCTGCCTTCAGGCAACAAGGACGCATGAGCGCGCAGCAATAACGTTGTGTTTGCTGTCAGAATTATAATTACAACATACGCTCAGACCCTAAAACAGATGTGTTTGCTTTGCTCGGACTCACAGGTTTCATTATAAAGTGTAGTCATTTACGAAAGCAGGTTACTTATCCCATCATTATCGGCAGCTGAGAGCCATGCCGATGCCAATGAATCATTCTTCATGCCTGATCTAACAATGGTTCCTAAGCACAATGCAGGAGGTGACACAGAAAGCAGCATGTTGACATCTGGCTTTAGGTGCCCCATGCATGAACATCCAAAGGCATGCGCCATTTCACTTTGACAAAGGCCATGGGATGTGCTCTTGATTAACCAGGAAAGCGGGGTAGAGGGAGAAAGGCAAGGCATTTATTAAAAGCAGCTCCTTCACAGGCCATTAGGAATAAGCTTAAAGGCCTGTTGAAATGCATAATTGAGATTCATGCCCTTTTTAGCAGCTATTTACAAAGGCGGTGTGGGAGGAGCACCTCTCAGAAAGTCACTTGTAAAGAACGTGGAACCTAATGAAGCGATGAATAACATACACAACCTTCTTAATGATGCCTTTGTGCAAGTCAAGAGTGAATTTGGTTTTAGATCTTAAGGTCTGCGCCAAAGCACGGACTTATCTCCAAAACCCAGTAAAGAGCCGCACAGAGGACATTTCCCTTGAAACAAAAGTATCTGAAACATGTGGAGATGTACTTAGATATGGAGGTCCAGAATTATGTAAACCCAGCGCAAAGTTTTCAGGAGGGATTTACTATCCAACTCTAATCAGGATTGTGTTGGATGGTATCCAAAAAGTAACAGAAAGCTGCACTGTGCGCTGTTTAGCATTACTTTGTTGCAAGGAGCATTCCATGTGTGTCGCATGGGTGTTTTTATGCAAATGTTATTCGCTACCTACTATGGTAATAGGACTGCTTGGTTAGGCTGACAGAACGACAGAGTGGACTGAGTCCATCCACACCATTTAGTAACTGTTGGCCGAACTCCTGGCTAACTCACATGCCTCACCCGAACCTCCAACCCACAGAGATAAATGGTGATTATGGCAACCTTAACATGAAACTCTGACTCCCCAGGGACACCATGAAAACTGATCTAACACCTTTCGTATTCTTCCTCATGCCTCCCAATTCGAGACACAAAAGATGTGCATTAAGTTTTCAATGCATTTATTGAGCCAATCGCACTCTGGCATATAGAGAGTGAGCTGCGATAATTAGGTAGATGAAAAAAGCCAAGGTAATCAGCATTACATACATGGTAAAGCAGATAAACAATCCAACCATAGCGCATGTGGTTCTAAATGTTATTGAGATTCTTACCTAACCTTATGTCTATGCTGAGAGCATAGCGGGTGTACCCTTCTGTATGGCCCAACCTAAGGGATTAGCCTCAACCACATACCTGGAAACAGTGTCAGGAGTTAGTCAGTGATGTAGCTGGCAATCCCCTCAGGAGGCTGATAGATCAGCGCCATCCAAGCTGCATGTCTCCCAGCATGGTTCCCAGGATAGTCATGGCTGGAACACCCGCTGCAGCCTTTGGGTCAGTGCACCTTTTATAAAATGAACCATACTGTGTTGGAAGTACATTTCTGTTGCAATGTAATGTCTAGATGGTAGAAACTGTCTACTGAAAGGGTAACACAAACCAGCATATTGTGTACAGTGTTCTTTGGCCTTGGACAAAAAGTACTGATGTTGTACAAAGGCTTAATAAACAAGCAGCTTGTTCCTCGCTTTCCTAGAATAAAGCCAGCTGATACAAATATGTAAAAATCATTGCTAAAAGCAGCCTTACTAAAATGAATAAAATATGAACACTAAAACAAAGCTAAAACAAGAGTGACCAACCCAGTTCCTAGAGGTCCTCACAATACAACCACCCATGGGTTTTGACACAAATCTCTGTCTACAAACACTGATAGACAGGGATTTGTGCCAAAATCCTAAACTTCCTGTCGCCATGCATAACAAGGAGAAACGTTTCAATTTCCCCTGTTTCTTGCAGCTTTGCATGTGTGCTGCACTGTGGAACTCGCAGAGTTCTGTTATGCGGAATTACGCAGAGTGACTAAAAAACTCAGTGAGAACTCCAGCTCACTCTGCGACTGGGCGGAGTTGTGTTTAGCCGCCAGCTCATCCTAATTAGTGTGAGTAGCGCGTTACACATTGAGAAGTGAGTGCGACTGGCACCATGCGGTCCCATGCACACGCCGCTATTTTGTTTTTCCTGTTCTTTGCATGGTGCTGGGATCATCTTCAATGTACTCTCAATCTCTGTAATCCTTCCCCTATCCCACTTGTCCACCCCTGTTTTACCTTTATTATAGTAGTGTGTGTATTTGTGTTTATGTAGTTTATGTTTTTGTCTTTTTTTTATTTTCCCTTTATGTAGGAGGCTGGCCTGGCTTGTAGTGGGTACCAACGGGTACTTACACTCTGTACCAGGTCCAGTTATCCCTTATTAGTGTAGAAGAGATTTTTCTAGCAGCTTAGGCTGATAGAAGGTAGCTATAGCAGAGCAGCTTATGCTGAACTAGGAGACATGCAAAGCTCCTACTATACCACTGATGTCATATGCACAATATCATAAGAAAACACAATACACAGATATACTAAAAATAAAGGTACTTTATTTTTAGGACAATATGCCAAAAGTATCTCAGTGAGTACCCTCAGTATGAGGATGCCAAATATACACCAGATATATGTACACAATACCAAAAATATGCAGTAATAGCAAAAGGAAGTAATGCAAGCAATGTAAAGTTACAGTAGATTGCAATAGGAGCACATAGGTATAGGGGCAACACAAACCATATACTCCAAAAGTAGAATGCGAACCACGAATGGACCCCAAACCTATGTGAGCTTGTAGAGGATCACTGGGACTGTAAGAAAACAGTGAGGGTTAGACAAAATAGCCCACCCCAAGACCCTGAAAAGTAGTTGTAAAGTGCACCTATAACCCCCAGAGAGCACAGAAGTCGTGATAGGGGGTTTCTGCAAGGAAGACCAACACCAGCAAAGCAACAACAATGGATTTCCGGACCTGAGTACCTGTGAAACAAGGGGACCAAGTCCAAGAGTTGCGACAATGTCGAGAGTGGGCAGATGCCCAGGAAATGCCAGCTGAGGGTGCAAAGAAGCTGCCACCGGATCGTAGAAGCTGTGGATTCTGCAAGAACGAAGAGGGCTAGAAACTTCCCCTTTGGAGGATGGATGTCCCACGTCGTGAAGAAGCTTGCAGAGGTGTTCCCACGCAGAAAGACCGCAAACAAGCCTTGCTAGCTGCAAGGGTTGCCGTTAGGGTTTTTGGATGCTGCTGTGGCCCAGGAGGGACCAGGATGCCGCCACTTGGATGAGGAGACAGAGGGGGCGCCCAGCAAGTCAGGGAGCCCTCACAGAAGCAGGCAGCACCCACAGAAGTACCAGAACAGGCACTTGGAAGAAGAATGAACCGGAGTCCACCCGAAGACACAAAAGGGAGTCCCCCGACGCCAGAGGACAACTCAGAAGGTTGTGCACTGCAGGTTAGAGTGTTGGGGACCCAGGCTTGGCTGTGCACAGGAGCCGGAGCAGCTGCAAATCATGTGGTACCCAGCAATGCAGTCTAGCGTGGGGAGGCAAGGACTACCTCCACCAAACTTGGACTGAAGAGTCACTGGACTGTGGGAGTCACTTGGACAGAGTTGCTGAGTTCCAGGGACCACGCTCGTTGTGCTGAGAGGGGACCCAGAGGACCGGTGATACAGTCTTTTGTTGCCTGCGGTTGCAGGGGGAAGATTCCGTCGTCCCACGGGAGATTTCTTCAGAGCTCCTGGTGCAGAGAGGAGGCAGGCTACCCCCAGTGCATGCACTACCAGGAAACAGTCGAGAAGGCGGCAGGATAAGTGATACAAGGTTGCAGTAGTCGTCTTTGCCACTTTGTTGCGGTTTTGCAGACGTCCTGAGCAGTCAGCGGTCGATCCTTTGGCAGAAGGTGAAGAGAGAGATGCAGAGGATTTCTGGTGAGCTCTTGCATTCGGTATCTGAAGAATTCCCCAAAGCAGAGACCCTAAATAGCCAGAAAAGGAGGTTTGGATACCTAGGAAGGAGGATAGGCTAGTAACACAGGTAAGAGCCTATCAGAAGGAGTCTCTGACGTCACCTGCTGGCCTAGGCCACTCAGAGCAGTCCAGTGTGCCAGCACACCTCTGAATCCAAGATGGCAGAGATCTGGGGCACACTGGGGGCACTCTGGGCACCTCCCCTGGGAGGTGCAGGTCAGGTGAGTGGTCACTCCCCTTTCCTTTGTCCAGTTTCGCGCCAGAGCAGGGCTGGGGGATCCCTGAACCGGTGTAGACTGGCTTGTGCAGAGATGGGCACCATCTGTGTCCATCAAAGCGTTTCCAAAGGCTGGGGGAGGCTACTCCTCCCCAGCCCTGACACCTTTTTCCAAAGGGAGAGGGTGTAACACCCTCTCTCTGAGGAAGTCCTTTGTTCTGCCTTCCTGAGCCAGGCCTGGCTGGACCCCAGGAGGGCAGAAACCTGTCTGAGGGGTTGGCAGCAGCTGCAGTGAAACCCCGGGAAAGGCAGTTTGGCAGTACCCGGGTCTGTGCTAGAGACTCGGGGGATCATCGAATTGTCTCCCCAATGCCAGAATGGCATTGGGGTGACAATTCCATGATCTTAGACATGTTACATGGCCATGTTCGGAGTTACCATTGTGACGCTATACATGGGTAGTGACCTATGTATAGTGCACACGTGAAATGGTGTCCCCGCACTCACAAAGTCCGGGGAATTTGCCCTGAACGATGTGGGGGCACCTTGGCTAGTGCCAAGGTGCCCACACACTAAGTAATTTAGCACCCAACCTTCACCAGGTGAAGGTTAGACATATAGGTGACTTATAAGTTACTTAAGTGCAGTGGTAAATGGCTGTGAAATTTCACTCAGGCTGCAGTGGTAGGCCTGTGTAAGAATTGTCAGAGCTCCCTATGGGTGGCAAAAGAAATGCTGCAGCCCATAGGGATCTCCTGGAACCCCAATACCCTGGGTACCTCAGTACCATATACCAGGGAATTATAAGGGTGTTCCAGTATGCCAATGTGAATTGGTGAAATTGGTCACTAGCCTGTTAGTGACAATTTGGAAAGCAGAGGGAGCATAACCACTGAGGTTCTGGTTAGCAGAGCCTCAGTGAGACAGTTAGTCATCACACAGGGAACACATACAGGGCACACTTATGAGCACTGGGGTCCTGGCTGGCAGGGTCCCAGTGACACATACACTAAAACAACATATATACAGTGAAATATGGGGGTAACATGCCAGGCAAGATGGTACTTTCCTACACTTTAGTTTCTCATTTCTTCTTTTCTATTCCTTCTATATCCTATTTTTTTTTTTCCACACCCAGCACTATGGCTGAGCATGGGCAAGGCAGCATCAGTGCAGGTGGTGCGCTATTTTCTCTGAGGCAGATGTGGCCGCACTAGTGTGTTTTTTTGTGTAGCGCCATCTCCTTTCAATGCTGACAGCAAGTGGCAGGCCCGGGAGTGGATACGGCCTGCGGGAGCATTGGCTGCTGTGGGGCTGGGTACACTGGAGTTTGGTGCACTGAGTAACAGTTGACGCACCGCTGGGCCAACATCCTTGACCGGAAGCAGGACCTGCTGGGCGTCCAGGATGAGGGGCTTGGTGAGTAATTATATTTTTATTTCATCCTACAATGTAATTTTGTTTTTCGAATACGACCTGCTCACACTCAGAAATAAGTTAGAGTCACGTAATTTTGCAAATATTTTGTGATCCAATCTGAGCGAGCCACGAGGTTGATGCTATCTCGTACTCCTCACTGTAGGCAGAGAAGTCATGAAGGCTCCTCCATCCAGTCACTAAAATAGTGGTACTGTAGTAGTAGTTGTACTGTAGTAGTAGTAGTAGTATCAGTGAGTTAGAGTTCTCTGCGTGTTTCTTTTTATGTAGCTCATACAGTCCCAGAACAATCTTCCAGTGATGTGTAGTATGCATCAACGCATTGAAAAGGGAAACTAACAGGTTGGCACACCAAATGGGGGTTGCAAAGCAAAGATAATTTGTTGCAATGCATTAATAATTCCAAATGCAGTTTAGGAAATTTGGAATAGGACTTAAGTACGGTTTATGAAGTTAGGAATTGGTAAACTCAATACTAGTATTTTAGGCAATCTGATTTAGAAAAGTACAATGTCAATATGATTCTGCCTTAGCCTGTCAAAATATTTTCTAAGAGATTAGTTGTACCACTGATATTTCAGTGCTGGGTGGGTGAAAGTACCACCACCAGCGCTGCGGTTGACGGCTCTGCTGGCCCCAGTAAGTTGTCAATATTATTTATTTTTCTAACTTTTGCCTCTCTCCCTTAGAATATTTTTTCCTTGTTTATCTTATACTGTGACATTTTTTTCAAATCCTCTTCATTCTATTTAATTCTTGTTGTCCCTCCCTGCTTTACACTTTTTCTATATTTCTTGTTTCTGTAGCTGACTCCCTCCAGTCTGTGCTAAGCTGTAGTTTTTGCTGCTTGATTATTAAACTTTTACCTCTCCTGTACCTTATATATCCTGTGGACTGCAACTGTAAGATTAAGAGAATAGATTAGGTATTCTATTGAGAAGATTGCAGAGTCTGACGATCCAAATAAACTATTCTACACTTTTTTGTTCAGGAAGCTTTCTTTTTCTTGCTCATGCACAAATGATGAGAGAGTGGCAATGGTTATGTTGACACCCCCAATGTTGTGTTGTATGTATTATTCTGTATCCCAGCAGTTTCAATGACAGTGCAGCATGACAGGAAAGTAGTATGAAGATGGTCCCATTGCATTTGCCGACCAAAACCATTTGTCATTCAACAACCAATTTATTCTACCCCTTCATTGCACTTCAAATGACTCACAGTCATCATCTTATCTCTGATCCTCCATTATGAATTCATTTTGGTGAGCTTGACCACCTGGCTTTTCTGACTTTGTCAACCAACAAAATGCCCAAAGTGATATTTTAGACAGAAGAGAAGATACTGCAACTGAAATGTAGTCACATATTATGGTTGTATTTTGTTAAAAAAAAAAAAACATAAGGGGAGGCCTATCTGGCATCTAAAATGTGTAATTCTTTTCTAGCCACACAGATCACCAGAGCCAGGCAAGCGCTGGTTCGATAGATGATGAAGCAGTTGAAGGGGGAGACCCTGTGGCAGCAGGGATGAGAAGTTGTAAGTCACATTGCTTAGTTATTGACAGTTACTAGTATAGTGACTGTATTTGTTAAGCAAGACAGATCCCACCCATCGTCATACATGACTTTCCTTCCCGTGGGACTTTGCGACCCATTGGCCGTGTCTTAACTGCAGCATGGTTCAATTCAGCACTGCAGTGTTGGCTGCAAAAATCTGTATCTGCTTCAGTTAATGCAGCACTGACAAAGCTTTCAATGGATAACAAACCGAAACAAAAACAAGGAGTCTTTCTCATCCCTCCCTGTGCCCACTCAGTCACCTCTTAGTACTTCACTCCTTTATTCGTTCATAAGTTCTGTTCCAGCCTACAAAAAACATTCTTGGCAGGTGCCACATGTTACGGGCCAAGTGGTTCATATATGTATTTAATGGCCTCCATAATGGATTTCTGCCTGTTAAACTTTTTCCCATCAACATTTCAGTTTTAACTACAGTTGAATGACTAAGCCAAAGCATAGACACATGATGATCAGTCACTCCCCACTATTCCATAGCAAAACCTATACCTACCCAGCCTTTTCCCAGTAACTTACCCCGCAGCAAAGTAAGTCAAGTTTCTTGCCGTACTGTCAAGCAAATATGTTTGTTTTAAATAATTTGTATTTGACAGCATGGACAGGAAGTAAAGTGGGATTAAGTGCCTGTGATTTTGTGTTTTGTGGGTGGGATATTTTGTGGCAAACGTGTCCAATAAAATCAACATATTCTGTTCCTTTCCCTGTACTACAGTGCATCTTTTTTCCCACTGTCTACATAAGGCAGGCAGGATATTTATTATCTGCATGTTACTCTTGATGTGGGCAACATATATTATTCATGTGCCTCTTTGGAGTCGGGATAGAATTGAAAGGCATTTGTAGAAAAGCAAGACCATTGGAATTAAAGAAAGATAATTGTCCATTGCAGCTGCCCCAGCTGCAGAGTAGCAAATCAGTACCCAGTGCGCTAGCTGGCACACCTCCCTTCATTGAGTAGAATACTTGTACTCCACAGTGGATGATGCCTTTCTCATTAATGAGTCATTTTTCTTTTCCCACACAAAGTGTTTGTGTGGTTTACTTTTTTTAGGAAATCCTTTATAAGGAAAAAAAAAATCACTCACTCAGTTTTTTAATCTGGGGTTATGCTGCTTTAATTCCTTTCAGCTATTTAGTGCTTTTATGTGAGGCATGTGTTGGTAAAATCATGTCCCTGTGACTCTCCAAATCACATCAAAAATTCCAATGGCTCTAAGGGACCAGCAATGTACTGCTACAGTGCGACTATATAATTTCGAACAAGTTTTTGCATTGGGCATAGCTTACAATTTGTCCTTTTCATTGATATTTTATTTTCTTGATATAGCTACTCCTGCTGATCCACCACCCCCAACGACCTGGCAGGAGATAGCAGCCCATCTGTGGCGGCAGAGGTTGGAGGCGATCCGGTCGGAGTATCACCAGCATGTCCCTGCCTCGGGCCCCAGTTCTGCCAGCTGGCCACCTGCACCTCCAGCCTCCAGGCCATGGCAATGTCAGCACTGCCTGCAAAAACAACAGATGATGGACGGAATGCAGAGCAAATCAAGCATTCACCCCAGTCACAGATCTGGGTTTAATCCATCAGTTTGTTTGCTTGCCAACCCATTCCAGTTTTGACCCAGCCATATGCAAATCAGTCTTGACCCTGTTCCCTATGGGAACAGTCCAGCCCGGGCTGCCAGGCCAGGTCTTCCCTAGACCAGAAACAAGCATCCTGGGACTGGTATCAGGGTATCACCCTTCATCAGCCAGGCTAGCTTGAATCTGGTGGCATAGCAAGCACAGGATCGACGTCTGGGCATACCCTTCCCACTTGGGGCAACAAATGCAAAAACAACAGATGATGGACGGAATGCAGAGCAAATCAAGCATTTACCCCCAGTCACAGATCTGGGTTTAATCCATCAGTTTTGTTTGCTTGCCATGCCATTCCAGTTTTGACCCAGCCATATGCAAATCAGTCTTGACCCTCTTCCCCATGGGAACAGTCTAGCCCGAACTGCCAGGCCTGGTCTTCCCTGGACCAGAAACAAGCATCCTGGGACCGGTTTCAGGGTACCACCCTTCATCAGCCAGGCTAGATTGAATCTGGTGGCATAGCAAGCAAGGGACCCATGTCTGGGCATAGCCTTCCCACTTGGGGCAACAAATGCAAAAACAACAGATGATGGACGGAATGCAGAGCAAATCAAGCATTCACCCCAAGTCACAGATCTGTGTTTAATCCATCAGTTTTTTTGCTTGCCATGCCATTCCAGCTTGGACCCAGCTTGAAGCTGCCCCTGCCCGTACCACCATTGCTGCCCCCACTTTGGACCAGCCACTACATCACTCTGTGCTGCATGAGATGGGGGAATTGGGCCACCAGATGGCAAGCTGTGAGGCCTAGCTTCAGGACCTACTGACTCTCCTGGAGAATGTCCTCTTCTAAGCCCTTTAAAAAAAAAATTGGGTGGGAGAAGTTTTGTGGGAGTAGAGGGAGGGACCTGGGCAAGGCATTTTATTCTTTTGGACTTTGTTTTAGACTTTATGGACATTTAGATTATGTACATTTGTTGGGAGGTATTGTTTTGGGAGGGGGTGGGGCTGTTGTGGGTGGAGAGGGAGGATTTACTTTTGGACTTTTGTTTTAGTAAAGAGAAAAGAGTAAAGGAGAAATTTCTATTATAATATATGCATGAAGAAGTTTTTTTGTGTTTTACTTTAACTTAGCGCTAATGTCTCTTCGCACAGCCTGTCTTTTTAATCTGCTTCTCAAAGTGTATATCACTTAGTTATAGTTAGTTATACCCTTCTCCTACTAGCCTCTGTAACAATAGAACATCGGGGGTATGCTACCATTACCCTATATTGCCTACAGATACCTAGATAAACAATTACTTATCTCATCTGCAGTAGAAGTCTGTTACATATTAACTAAACCAGTTCACTTCACTCCGTAATTCTCTTACCTGAATAGATGAAGCTATGGCTGCTACCCATCTCAATCTTCCAACACCTTATTAAAGAGTTTCCCAATGTACTTTTTTAATGGTAGTGGTAGTGCACTAACAGGAAAGGTATCACAAGCAAGGTCCCACTTTCACCTAGGTGAGTTCCAATTGTAGCATTAATCAAAATGAAAATCCATCACAGGCAATTAAATGAAAAGAAAAGCACAGTTAGTGGGTTATACATTTATATTTTAGCTTTAGAAAGACTGAGACCAGACTGCTACCACCATGACACAACAACGATTACCAAATATTATAACAAAAACTAGCAACAGTAAACTATTCTGAGCAAAGGAGAGCATGGAATTTTATGAAAAACAAAGTTACAAAATCCCCGAATCAGCAAAAGTGTACTCAAATTCTGGAGTAGACAAGGTTAAGCGTTGATTTTTATGTGGCAAACAATGTTCTTTTATGTGTGGTTGGTTAGGTGGGGGCTGGTGTGGGCTATTGCTCAGGTAATAGAAGATCCTGCAGTGAGTTGGTGTTGCACTTGGCCACATCTGCCCCACTAAGTATGTGATCCATCTGGATTAAATTAAGTCACACCTCAACAAATCACACAGCCCGGAGGAAGAGGTTTGGGGTTTGATGATTGGATGTGGTGTCTTTATGGCTACAACCTGCTTCCCTGAACTTTGGCTGCATTGATCTGGGGTGCAACTATGTCCCCCAGTCTCACCAGAGGCAAGGAGAGCCTGGGAGCACAGATGTGACATGCTCATAAGTTTGAGTGGAGTCCTTCAGTGCAGGTGTCTTTATTGCTGCAACTAGCTCCCTGAACTTTGGCTCCATGCGTCTGGGGTGGGTCTGCATCCCCTAGACTCACTAGAGGCAAGATGGTGCCTGGGAGCACAGAGGTGATTTGCTCTTAAGTGTGAGAGGAGTCCCAAAGCGCGGGACATGCATGGAACGAGAGCCCACAGGAGGCTGGGCTGAGCTATTCCTCTTGGCTCAATTTCCTGACAGTATTTCTGAATGTTTTACAGCAGCCTTGTTAGAGAATCATAAATAAGGGAAAGACCAGTATTATTTCCACAACATCTAATCAATGGTGGGGGACAGGCTCAATCACTAATTACTTAAATACTGCCATAAGTGCTATCAACTCTGAAATCAAGAATGTGGAAGAAAGACTGGGTGCAGCTATGATGTTGTATCGCTCACTATCTCTGATGATCCCTTTCACAATTCCAAACAACAGGATGGAACTTCATGTGCTGATGCAGAAGGGGCTTCATTTAGGATTGGCACCAAACCCAGTAATCCTTGTGCGTACTTTGGGGATTTAGCTATTGGTCAGTAGAGCTGGTAATCCCCTTCCAATGACAGTGTAGACTCCCCTCCAACCAATGGAAAAAAGAGCAATTTGCATTCAGCAGTCACACCAAAAGTAAGACAAATGCCAAGGGCAAATACTGTGTGGGGACAAGCACGAGTATGCCACAACTGCAGATCAGACACAGGCTCAACCTGTTTTATTGAGTGATGTCAACAATACAATTTCCACTGCGATTTCTATTCAATTAGAAGAAATCCTTGCTAATGCCCTAAGCCCAGTTGTGACAGCACTCCAAAATATCGATAAAACCATGAGAGAACTTTTAGGACACACTGTAGAAAAACCACATGCCAGCAACATCAATGATACCCTGTGGAAAATTAGGATAATGCTTCTTTCAGAAGAAGCACTAATGAGTCTACAGAGGTTGAGATGGGGGTCACCAAGTCCAGTCCTGTTCCATTGACACAGTTCGCTACAGGTGAAATTACTTGCCTGTATAAAAAGCCCTCTTCTCTCATAGCCTCTGTCTCTGGCACTCAAACATTACCAAAAATTGGAGTATTTAACAGTTACTGCCTTACTGTACACAATATGTAGTTGTTTTAAAGAATGTTCCAGCATTATGTTAGTCAACTTGAACCTGAAAAGCTGCTGAAGAATAAGATCACACACTGGTTTAGCAAGTCTCTGGGGACCTTTAGCAGCAATATTCTCTTTGCAGCCATAATAGATGTCCCTAGAGTACATTGGAATAGTAGCAGACAGAAGGAGACTGCATTGTAGTGAATTTTGCTGATGCACAATTAGTGTGACATATCCTGTGCAAGCTTTCTAGCCTCCATGGTCTTTCAACAGGGATTCAGCCTGTACCATTAGGCCTTTTCTATAAACCCAGGCTGGATTTACCCACCATACTGCCAATTTGTAACTTATTGACAGCCTATACAATATTCCAACACAAAATAGCTTTGCAGCCCTCAAGGAGGTTATTGACTGGACACTGCCCAGCCAGGCCACAGCATCATAGAACCAACTGATACTATATCAGGACACACAGAGACCCATTTCTTTACGCCTAAACAAGCTGATAATTCCCAATATTTCATCACAGAAAACTTCAAGTCTGGACCCAAATATTGCCACCCCTCATCAGAGGCAGAAACCTATCTATTGGATATCCTTGATTGTCCAACACAAAAGGATGATGGGCAGAGTGCTGAGCAATGCAAACACTCACCCCCAGTCACAGATCTGACCTTAATCCATCGTTCTTTTGCTCACCATGCCACCCCAGTTTGAACCCAGCCATATGCAAATCAGTCTTGACCCCATTCCTTTATGGGAACAGTACAGCCGAACTGCCAGGCCAAGTCCTCCCTTTACCGGAAACAAGCATCCTGGGACCGGTTTCAGGGTATCACCCTTCATCAGCCAGGCTAGCTTGAATCCAGTGACACAGTGAACATGGGACCCATATCTTGGCATAACCATCACACTTAGGGCAACTTTAGCAACACAAAAGAATGATGGACGGAGTTCTGAACAATGCAAACACTCAACCCCAGTCACAGATCTGGGTTTAATCCATTGTTCTGTTGCTCACCATGCCACCCCAGTTTGGACCCAGCCAGATGCAAATCAGTCTTGACCCTATTCCTCATGGGAACAGTCCAGCCCGAACTGCCAAGCCAAGTCCTCCCTGGATTAGGATGCTTGAATCCTGTCCAGGGAGGACGTGGCTTGGCAGTTCAGGGTGCACTGCTCCCATTGGGAGCAGGGTCAAGACTGATTTGCATATAGCTGGGTCCGAAGTGGGGTGATGTGGCAAGCAAAATAACAATGGATTAAACCCAGATCTGTGACTGGGGGTGATGTTTGAAAAGTTTCAACTCTCCACCCATCATTTTATTTTGTGATATTGCCTTGTGTGCCCTAAGTGGCTAGGGTATGCCCTGACGTGGGTCCCTTGCTTGCTGCGCCACTGGATTCAAACTAGCCTGGCTGATAAAGGGTGATACTCGGAAAATTGTCCCAGGATGTTTGAATCCTATCAAGGGAGGATCTGGCTTGGCAGTTCAGGGCGGACTGCTCCAACTGGGAGCAAAGTCAAGACTGGTTTGAATATAGCTGGGTCCGAACTGGGGTAATGTTGCAAGCAAAATAACAATGGATTAAACCCAGATCTGTGACTTGCAGTGAGTGTTTGAAAAGTTTCAACACTCAGTCCATCATTTTATTTTGTAATATTGCCTGTGTGCCATAAGTGGGTTTGGTATGCCCAGACGTGGGTCCCTTGCTTGCTGCACCACTGGATTCAAGCTAGCCTGGCTGATAAAGGGCGATACCTTGAACCCGGTCACAGGATGCTTAAATCCTATCCATGGAGGAACTGGCTTGGCAGTTCAGGGAGGACTGCTCCCATTGATTGCATATAGTTGGATCCAAACTGGGTTGACGTGGAATGCAAAATAACGATGTATTAAACCCAGAGCTGTGAATGGTGGGCGTGAGTGTTTGAAAAGTTTCAGCACTCGGTCCATCATTTTATTTTGTGATATATCTTTGATTGTCCTCCTACTACTACAGGGCTGCTGACAGGGAATCCCTGTGCCCAACTATTAACTCTCTTCAGGGATCTAAGGACGTGGTTGAACTTAGGGGCAAATTTATGGAAAGTGGCTATATTATCCTGCGCCCCTTTAAATTTCCGTACTGCCACCATGTGTGCGCCATATTTAAAATACGGCACACCATGGTGCAGGGTAGGGGGCAATAGCGTCATCTTTCATGAGGCTATTGATGTACTCTGCAGGAGTAGTGCCAAAATATTTGTGCTACTCCTGCAGAGCACATAGGGCCCCATTCTAACAAATGGAAAGCCCCTTTTAACACCTGCTCTTGAGCAGGCGTTAAAAGTGCCGCAAAAAAGAATAAGGAAATCTCATGGATTTGCTTATGCCATTTTTTCCGGCTCCCCTAATGGGGGAACGCCCCCTTTGCATACATTATGCCTGGTGTAGGCATAATGTAGCGCAAAGGGTTGCAGGGTGGCACAGTGGCATTGAGCCACCCTGTAAATACGGCACAGGGATTTTGGCCTCGGGCCATATAAACGTCAGAATAAATTACTTTAATGTGGTGCAAGGTGGCGCTAGGGACCTATAAATATGCCCCTCAGTGACTATGACCGGAAGGGCATTGGCTAGAGGATTATCAATATAATTGCCCCAGACCTGGCCCTCCTATCTTTAATCATTGCTGGGGTCGCAAACTAAATTAATGATAAAAACTGGGTAGCAATCTTTCACAGTCACCACATTGTTTGCTTACAGGAGACTAGGCTACACTCCAAAATTTATTTAAATGGGTTTGTTTAGTTTTCACCCCGGCTGTTTTGTCAAACTCAGGGTATCATAGGGGAGATTTAGTAACTTTAATCAGTCTAACCTTGTCAGCCAAGATTGTGAAGACCTATTAGGACTCCAATTTCTTTCAGAATCTTTGCTTTTCTTTAGTAGGGATTCCACTTACTTTACTCAAAAATTTCTACAACAATAATTTTGACACAAAAAATGCTACTATCGCACGGTCCTTTGCTAACACACTTGATTAAGTGCTGGCAGGATTGGGCTAAGATTTTGTTATAATATGCGGGGGTGATTTTAACTTTAGACTATGTTCTGTCTCCAATATTTGTGTTTGTTGAATAAGAGACAACGATGTGTGCAACTATTCACATTTTTATCATAACCCTTGTCATCAAATATTGATTGAGCTGATCGTTACCTATGGCCTTGTTTCTGGCCTACATATGGGCTCCACTGCAGCATCAAAACTGGTTACTTACACACGCAGGGGATCTGGGCCTCTGATCAATCATATTTCAGTTTCTAAAGCTTGTGCACAAAGGTATATGTATTCCACATCATTGAGTGCGCTTTCAGTGACCATAACCATCCGTCATTGGATTTCTACCTAGGGCTGAGGCTGCTAACTAGCCACATAATGGTTGCTCCAATTGAGTACACCAGGAACCAGGGGGTACACCATATGTGGTGTGGTACTGAACCGGAGGTCTTTATGTCTCATCTCATGAAGAACAAGCGGGAGCATGTTCTTCAGTTTTCAACCTGATGCAGTGGAAGTTTTGGGGGGCTTTCTGAAATTTGCAAAAGGGCAAATGAATTAATGGCAAGATAGCGAAATCAAGCCCTCAAATGCAAAAAATGGTTTGACAAGTCATGTTCACAGGCCCAAAGCAGACTAATAAAAGCAGCAAAAAGGTCACCCAGCAATGTGGGGGAAGTGATAAAGTGTAAGAAATAATTTAAGTAAGCCATCAGGATCAGGAAAGAGACACTCAGAATGGAGGCATGGGAGCAGCACACTAGCGCTTCTGCTAGGAAAGACGCTAGTCTATTTTGGCAGGCAGTAAATGCTATCTTTTTCACTGATGCGGCCACCCCTGAACATGTGTGGGTCAACCATTTTAGCAATGTATATAACTCTAGTAACCCGGTGCACAGTGTTAGCAGTAACGATGAAGATGTGTCTAGTTTTGGAAATTGTGACCAGCTAGTGATTTCATTTCAGGTTGTCATATCAGAAGTGGAAAGATGCCCGAATAACAAAGCCCCAGGGCTAACAGGGTCCTGATTGATCTTTTTAAGAATAATTTTGTCATATGGACGCCTATTTTGGTGAATGTACTTCAAAGTTCTGTCTACGTCTGCATCCCCGAGGTCAAGGTCTAGGGCAATTATTATCCCTCTTTTTAAAAAGGGAGAGAGGAGCGACCCACAATGCTATCACCCAATCTCACTCACAGATTCCACAGTCAAGTTGCTCAGGGAGGGTTCTGGAACTACAGATCAGTGTCTGAACTTGCATTTGTTAATTAGCAAAGCTGTGCTTCAAACAGGAGGGTGTTTCCTGTTAGCATACATGTATCCTAGCTCGGCCTTCGATAACGTACAAAGAGGAAAGCTATGGAGTATGCTTACGGAAAAGAGGCTGAACAACAGATAGTGCATTTACTAGCACAGTTTCACAAGGATGTGGAAGGTGGCGTCAGGATTGTACCCAGTGGAGAATGCTCGACATTCACAAAAATTAGAAGAGGGGTCAGACAGGGGTGTGTTCTGGCTCCCTTTCTTTTTGGCTCTTATATAAATGAGTTTGACAGCTCTCTAACCGAGGCCGAAGAGGATGTGCCATGGGTGGGGACAAGAATGACACCAGTAATAACGTATGCAGATTCATAGCTACGACAGGGCTGGGGCTCCAGAGGCTGTTGGACAGGTGTTTGTCCTTTATGCCTGATCTAGGCTTATCGACAAATAAAGCAAAGTCATTGCCATGGTGTGCGTTTGTCCTCAAAGTAAGATCACCCCTTTCCATATAGGCAGCACCGTATTACAGTGTGTCTCTCCTTTTACCTACCTGGGGGCCCCTTTTGATGATACCAGCTCCTGGAAGCATTTTGCTCAATGTGTGATCAACATAATTTGCCTCTAAGCTAGGGTCCATGTCGCTTTATACAGCAATTAAAATCCACAAGATGAAATCGATATCAATAGCTTCCTATGGTGCTGGGGTCTAGGATACATGGACCATTCACAAATACAGGTCATTGAAAATAGATTTCTGCTAAGACTTTTAAAGCTGCACAATAGTGTCCTGACCATAATATGCGATGAGGAGATAGGGTTCCACTTTGTAAAAGATATCCTAAACTGTGCACCGATTCTACTGTGGCCCTCAGTTTGGTCCAGGCCCGAAGCCGTGCTCAGCAGTATGGTGATCACAGACTGTTTACAACTGACCAATGTCCATAATATCAAACGGCTGATGCACATTAAAGAAGGCCTCCAGAATATAGGCCGGCTGGACCTGTACATAAATCCACAGGCCATTAATTGCTCTACCAATATCGCAGTGCAAGGGGAGATTTTAAACATGGCAGAAGAGAAAAGGGTGGAAATTGAATCCAAGAAAAAATGTGTTGAACTATATTGCCTTGTGCGTACTACCATTCAAATGGAGCCATATTTAGGCAAAGATTCTACTTGATAAGGTTTAGGCTAGGTTTGGCACAGTATCTGATGTCTTACTCCTCTTATATTCATACTACCAGAGATCTAATCCCATGCCCTTGTGACTCAGTTACTTTTCAGTCTCAGCTGCATCTGTGGCCAGCTAGTGATTTCACTTCAGGATGCCATATCAGCAGTGGAAAGATGCCTGAATAACAATGCCTCAGGGTCAAACGGTGTCCAGATTGATCTTTTTAAAACTAATTTTGTCCTCTAGGCCCCTATTTTGGTGAATGTACTTCAGAATGCGGTCCACATCGCCCCCCCCCCCCCAACAAAAGTCATGGTCTAGAGTAATTATTGTCCCTGTTTTTGTAAAGGGACACAGGGACAACCCACAAGGTTATCATCCAATCTCGCTCATAGACTCCCCCATCAAGAGTTTAGGTAAAGTACCGCTGGACCATCTAGAGAACTTGGCAAATGAGAAAGGTATTCTACCGTTAGCTCAGTATGGGTCCAGTCAGGGTTTAGGAACTACAGATCAGTTTCTGAACTTGCATGTGTTAATTAACAAATATGTGCTTGTAAAGGGAGAGTGTCTCTTTTTAGCATTTATGTATCCCAGCTCAGCCTTCGATAATGTACTAAGAGAAAAGCTAAGGAGTATGCTCATGGAAAAGGGTGCGGACCCGCAGATAGGTCATTTACTAGCACAGTTTCACAAGGACGTGGAAGGTAGCATCAGGTTTTGGCCCAGTGACGAATGCTCGACATTCATAAAAATTAGAATAGGGGTCTGATAGGGGTGTGTACTGGCTCCCTTTCTTTTTAGCTTATATATAAATGAGATTGACAGTTATCTAACTGAGGCTGAAATGGACGCACCCAGAGGGGGGACAAGAATAACACCAGTATTAATGTATGCTCATAACTGTGTACTCTTGGGAAGGACAGCGGTGGACACGTTTGTGGCCTTTATAACTGATCTAGGCTTATCGACAAATAAAGTGTAGTCATTTGCCATGGTGTGCCATTGCCTTCAAAGCAAGATCACCCCTTTCCATAAAGGCAGCACTCTATTACAGTGTGTTTCTATTTTTAGTTACCTGGTTGTCCCCTTTGATCATAACAGTTCCTTGAAGCATTTGTCCACTGTGCGAGCAACACTATTAGCACAGACCATAGCATCATTCTTTAAAATTGCCGCTAAGCTAGGGTCCATCTATCAGAACAAATCCATATCAATAGCTTTCTATGGTGCTGGGGTCTGAGGATACATTGACCATTCACAAATACAGGTAATTGAAAATAGATTTCTGTGACGAGTTTTAATGCTGCCCAATACTGTTCCGAACATAATATGCCATGAGGAGCTACGGCTCCACTTCAGGCTTCTCCAACAAGTAGCATGTAAGCTACTGGTAGCTCCCCAGCAACCTATGAGAAGCTCACATGTCTGCACTCCAGCCTACTCAATTAGAAGCTTTTATTTTATGGAGTTAATATATGTATACCAAATTTGAAAAGTGTGCTTTTGATATAAAAGTGAGTGTATTTTCAGAACCCATAATTTCCAAAATCTATTTAAACCTGATATCTGAATGATAAATCATGTAGCCTTGAGAGACTTATTACTAATATTATTACCTTGGTGCCAAAGCAATTTGGACCTGTGGCTGTTATGTATTGCCCTTGTAGAGGCATTCCAAACTGATTAAGCTTTTTTTTACATCAATGCTGGCTGCTTTACATTACTAGTGGGGTTATAATGGCTGGTGACCTTGCATTGGGTGGTCACTAATATAATCCTGTCTTATCTGCACACAGCACTAGTATTATTAGTAGCTCTGTATGATTTTCACTCAATATAAGTAGCTCTTGCTAGTGAAAAGCTTGGAGACACCTAGCACCAATTCTACTATGGCTCTCAGTCTGGTCAAGGCCGAAAGCCGTGCTCAGCAGAATGGTAATCGCACACTTTAAAATTGACCAGTGTCCATACTATTAGATGGCTGATGCACAGTAAAGAAGGCTTCCGGGCCATAGGCAGGCTGGACTCATATGTAAATCCACAGACCATTAATCACTAACAATATCGCAGTGAAAAGGGAGATCTCAAACCTGGCAGTTGAGAAAAGGGTGAAAATGGAATCCAAGAAAAAATCTGTTGAATCATACTGTAGGCTGAGAACTACCACTCGAATGGAGCCATATTTAGCTATGGTACCACGTTATCAGAGGTTCTACTTGCCAAGGGTCAGGCTTGGTCTGGCACACTATCTGGTGTCTTACCCCTCTGATGCTCATACTAGTAGAGATCCAATGGCATGCACTTGTGGCTCACTAACTTTTCAGTCCCAGCTGCATCTGTTGCTTTTTGCAAATTGTATAGGGACTTGAGAACCCATATCCTGAAACCCTTTATTGGGGAGTATCGACATTAGAGAGTGCAAGGCGACGATGGAGCATCTTCGGCTGAAATGGTTTGCTTCCCAATTTATAGGTTTATTGCTGCCATAGCAAAGCAGCGCAGACTTGTTGGGAAGTAAAATGGGGTGCAATTACAGTTATCGTGCGCCAGGTAACGTTTTGGGAGCAGACTAGATTACTCAATATTCACAAATTTTATTTGTGAAGCTATTATCACTATTAGTCGAGTACTGTTTTAGTATTTTATGCACTCATCACTTTTTGCACAGTCCTTTGGGCAAAGAGACAAAAATGAGTATTATATGTGCATGCACTCCGTTGATTTCAAATGTAACTAAATGCAAACCGAGAGATTTTTGGAGAACGCAAGGTGGCAATGGTGTATTTACTTTGGCTGCCTCAAACTGAACGGCCTGCTTTCCGATCTATATGTTTCAGCTATCATACTCAAGGGATGCAGGGGACGTGCAGGGGAGCGGATTATTATACGATCCTGGTGTCATGTGTACTACGTGATAGTACAAGGGCAGGTTACATATTCCTTACTCTATTTTTTATGTAGAGATCACCGGCATCAGACACGCTCTGTTTTAGCATTTTATGCAGTGGTCACTTTATGCACAGTTCTATTGTTGAGATTTCAGGTTGAGCAATGTATGTGCAATGTCTTTTATTATTTTTTAAATGTCAATATGCGATTAAAAGTGTTTAGGATGTATTCCTATGCTATAATTTGAATGCAATCAATTTGGATTAAATGTGTTCCATTATGTGATGATCTGTGCTTTTATGGCTTTTTGTTTTGACCTGAATTGAATGCATGGGAAAGGGGATTAAAGGAAAGGTGTGACAAAGACAAACACTACACAACAACAATATTCTTCAGGACGATGAGTAGTACATCATCAATCTGTTGTGGAAGGAAATGAAGGAGTGAGTATGACAGTTCAGTTAAATGCATCTGACCCAGACGCCCAAGTTATTATTAGATATCTAAATGTTCTGTCATCTTAGTTTGAAAAATGCAAATTATAGAGGACTGAACTAAACCCACCCAGTTATAGAAATATGATTGATAAAAGAAAAATGATACTGTTTCGCCAGAATTATGAATTGCATCTGCATTCTTCTCGGAATGTCCATCATTCTTGGGTGCCTGGCTGAACAGGTCTGGTAGGTAAGCAGGAGTGTTGAGCTCAGCTTTCACCTTTCATTCATGCAGGATAGAAGAATACCTGTGGATTGTGAAACAGAAACTGTATTGCAGAGTAAAGGAAGGTAAGCTTCATGAGAAGGGTACCAGGAAGACTCAAAGGCAGACCAAAAACAAGGAGTTTCATGTTTGCAAGCAGTGCAGCACACACACTCAGCAGCATTTCCCAAATCAACGCACATCTCTCCACTCTACAGAGCTGAGTACTAGGTCTAAGAGTCCTCACTACCATGTTTTCCCTTTGAAGTAAATAACTTCCTTCTTCTGGCTGTTGAGGTTGTCCCACCCTGAGTCCTTCCTACCATCCAACTGACTCCGAGTAACTTCATCCTACTCCTGACCCAAACGAAATAGACCTGTAGTGCACTGCTGTTGAAGAAGAAGTGGAGAAACAGAATTTGAGTATTTTGCGTAGATTTTTGTTTGTTAACTAAAGTGTCTGGTCTGATCTCTTAACAACCAGCAGTAAGGAGTGGACACTGCAGGCAAATTTTGCTAAGTTTAAAAGGGCCAATGACCTTCAGGAAAAATGATCACCCATCAGGCCCCATACATTGCAAATTCAATTTACTAATTAGTTGAACACACTCCCTCACTGTCTGCCACCACATAAATCATCAATCATCACTCAAAAGTACTCAATAATATATCATTGCACATTGGTGCAATAGTTAGTAGTTACCTCTTCTAATCCAAGCATGGTGGTAGGTACACAATTGTATCTCCTCCTTGATGCAAGCAAACCATTGGAATTTAGCAGTCAATGATCTTGTGGGGCTGCCCTTCTAGGTGATACAAAAAAGGATAGGGAGGCAGGCATTGTCTTCAATGTCCTGCAAGGAATGGGGAAGCTTCTTCACTGCACACTGGTCCAGCTCTAATCCAGCCATACATGTGACTAAAATGGTGGGGCAGCAGAAATCAGACACAAACATAATGTTTTACTAGCTCTATATATGTTTTTGGTAAAGTAAGATAGCAAGATGTTTGACAAAAAATAATTAAAAGTACTATGGTAGCATATTCAGTGAGGGAAGTAGAGTTTGCCCAGATGTTGGTCAGCTAACACACTTGATTCCGACCAATTATCTTTCTCTTCCTCCTGTGCTGTTTCAGGAACAGTGTAATTGTGTTTTATTAAATGTTTTTTTTTTTTTATCATGGTCAATCTCTCTACATTTTCAGGCTAGAGACTTGTCCTTCTCACTGTGACAACTGTGCCAGCTGCCCTGGATACACACTCAGCAGACACACTTGCTAAAGGACAAGTAGATACTTTATTGCCAGCCTGCTGAGCACTGGTCATTGGCCCATCTTCACATATCAATACACTATTGGGGTTTAATCTATATAGACCTCTTTAGGGCCATCCAAATACTCCTGGAACATCCTCTCAATGGTCATTGGTGCTGCCACTTGCTCAACCTCTTTTGCCTTCGTCTCTGCACTGGACCCAAGACCTGCCACTTGAAACATAGTCAATGCAGACATTGGGGCCAATTTGTCTGTTCCTGTAGTTGTAGTTGTTGCTGATGTTCGTGTTGCTGTTGTTGGCCACTGTGAGGCAAGACTGTCCTCTCTCGAAGTTGAAGCCAGCAAACCCAGAACTTCTGCCCAAAGCTGGACTCTAGTAATTTCCAGCCATTCTTCTTCCAAATCTCTGGCTTACTCAACAATCTACCTCTTGTATTTTGGAATACCCCTTTAGAAAAAGGCCTGCAAGAGAGCAGCAATATTTTGTACTGTGGGTCAAGTAGAGTGGCACAATGTGATGTAATTTTGCAGCCTTGTATTAAAAGCCAAGCAAAGGATGAAGCTTTCCTAAGCATGCGCATCTGTGTTTTCGTTCACACATGTGAGTGTGGACCTTTCAAACACCTTCTTTAGCTGGTCATGTAGCAGACACATCATACTGGCCTCCTTGCCGACTTCGTGTGTGAAAAACTCAAAAGGGAGTAGCACCTGTGGCAAGCATTAGATTATGCCCCATTTGTCTGCATCCATGGTCATACTTTTTCCCAATTCAATCCCCTCCTCCTTTAATTACATAGTCATTGATCTGTTTGTTGTTCTAAAGCAGACATTGCAACATGTATTAGGTTGACTTCCAACATGTTGGCACCTTCAGTATGAGGGCTTTAACTGGTACTTTGGCATTAGCATGCTGAATAATCTTCAACTGTTCCCAGACATTAAAATAATTGCTGAAATGAGTGCAGATTCTTCTGCAGGTGGTCAGTATGTTGATGACTAAGGGCCTGGTTTAGAGTTTGGGAGAGGGTGTTACTCCATCACTAATGTGATAGATAGCCTGTCTGCTATATTACAATTCCATTATAGCCTATGGAACTTGTAATGTGGCGTACAGGATATTCATCACGTTTGTGAAGGAGTAACTCCTCTGCCAAACTCTAAATCAGGACCTATGACTTTTTAGAGAAAGCCTTGTACAACCAGGTTGATGCAATGCAGGACCCTTAAAAAGCTACCATCTGCCATGGCCTTGACTATATTACTGCTTTTGTTTGTGGCAACAAAACCAATTCTGAGACCTCTGGGTCACAGTCGTTCAAACACCTTGCTGTTAAATCTGTCCAAGATGTTTGCAGCTCTATGGGATTTTTCTATGGGGCTCATGGCTACTGTTGTATGTTGCTGAACACCTTACAAGTATATTCAGAGCTAAAACCTGTAGATAGCTGTTGCCTCACCCCCAAAAGAGACTCAGTGTGCAGTGCTAAACATATAATCAGTTGTTTGAAAACTAGTCTGCACCTCTGTCAGCAGGTAGATAGTGTCAACAGCACTTTGCTGCAAAGCTTGTCCAACCAAATGCAGCACATCATGATGGTGTGCTGAAAGAGCAACTCTGGCAAATCAGGAACAACTTGGAACCTTCCATTTCGGGTACATGGCCAACACAAATTCTAAAAATCCCACTCCCTCCACAAAAGAAAAAGGGAGGAGGTCCAATGCAAACATTTTATCCAACTTCCCATTGTACAATTGGACTGATGGGTGTTTGCAGACATAGGGCCCCTCTTCCCTAAACAATCTTGTAATAGTAGCCTGGATTTTCTTCTTTTCTGGGGCCACTGATGCAGGCAACTCCCGAGAAGTATGAGGTGGTACACTCAATGTGTATCTTGGGGCAGTCACTGTATGACGTGGGGTTTCCATCTGACTATGAGTCTTGTGCCATTTTGATGTCACCAAGGTGGGTGATGCTGGTGCACTGCTGGGGACAGGGCTGCTTTGCGTAAAGATATCTTCATGCACTGAGGACTAGCACTGGGCCAACTGGCTGGATGCCCTGTTGGCAGACCAAGTCACGTAGTAAAACAAATGAATACTGCAAATGTAACAAACATGGACAAAAGGTACTGAACTGTGCAACATTTTTACTTTATAAAAGGGTAAAAATTAACTGCAAAAAAATAGCTAGACCCTTACTGAAACTCCAGGCCACCCACCACAATAAAGTTAAAAAATCAAATAAAAGTACAAAGAAATACTGGTGCATGCCCTGTCAAACAAACAACACCCTTATACAACAATTTTTTAACTTACTTGTGTGATATAATAAAAACAAAGTCCTTAAATCCATTATATCCAGCAGACAAAAAAGTGTTCCTTCCACCTTGAAATCCACATGAAAAGTGATCAGGAGATTGACAAAGCACTGGGAGAAGCCTTCTGAACAGGAACAGAATGTTGGAGTCTCTGGGGCACTTCCTTTCTGTTGGTAAGAAAGTAAACAAGAATAGGGGCTTCTTGCACTAAAAAAATTATTTGACCAGTCTGTTGGAGGAGGAAATTTACTTTTCCAGCTAACAGCACACTTGCAAAAGTGGGGAAAGCCTTAAAGCATAGATTTTGTACTGGGTGGGACCCCTTCCAATACAAAAAGCTATGCTTCAGAGCATGCACGCTCCTTTGCAATATGGGGCAAGGGTGCATGTATGGCTACCAACAGTGCACCAGCTCTAGAGGACAGAAAATATGCACCATATCTTAGTTGATGTGTCACATTATTTACTCTCTCCTTTTGATGCAATGCAGAACAGCAACAGCACTGTCTTGCATCATAGTAAATCTTTGCTGTATTGTGTTGGCAGGGCTTAGTTTTTCATTACACAAACTATAGTGTGATTAGAAGCATAAAGTAGCAATTTTGGCCTCTGGACACCATCCCCCAGGGATTAGCTGAATTCTAAAACAGGGAGGGGGTGCCCAACCCCTCATCCCTGGGACGCGTTAAGCCCTGGGAACCCCTTCTGCCATCCATACAAAAAGGAGATGGGCCAAGTGGCCCCCATTCCAGAGTCATTAATGTCCCTGGGGCCCCCATCACCCAGGGACAGGCTCCAGCTGTGTCCTGGGGTGCCTACAGAACATGTTCTTGTAACACATTACCATGTCCAGATTCCAGTTTTCATAATACAGTAGAAAAAAGTGTTAAGAGCAAAAACTGCCCTGTCTTACCACCAAGAACAACAAACAGCACCATTCTTAAATATTTTGTGATCCGTCCCCGGGTCTGCTGACTAAGGGCCAGATGTAGCAATTTCAGAATTTGCGATTCGGAAATTGCAAGTCGGTGCGACTCGCAATTTCCGAATGGCAAATTCGGATGCAGAACGGTGTCTCAGACACCGTCTGCGAATCGCTATGGGGTCGTAAAGACCCACCTGATTAATATTAATGAGGTGGGTCGCATTTTGCGACCCCAGAGCGATTCCCTGCACTCACAGGGATGGTGGCCTGCTGGAGACAGCAGACCTCCATGTCTGTGACTGCTTTTTAAATAAAGCAGGTTTTTTTTTGTATTGCAGACCGTTTTCCTTAAAGGAAAACGAGTTGCAATACAAAAAAAATAACGAAACCATTTGGTTTCATTTTTTTCAGAGCAGGCAGTGGTCCATTGGACCACTGCCTGCTCTGAAAAAACATTTTGGGCAACATTCACAAAGGGGAAGGGGTCCCATGGGGACCCCTTCCCTTTTGCGAATGGGTTACCACCAGTGTGACACTGGTGGTAACTGCGAATTGCTTTGCGACCGCGTTCGCGGTCACAAAGCAATTTAACCTATTCGGTGCGAGTCACAAATAGGAAGGGGACACCCCTTCCTATTTGGGAGTCGCATTCACATTTTGCGAGTCGGTACCGACTCGCAAAATGTGAATGAGCATTGCGATGCGCATTTTGCATTGCGCAAACTGCGATTTTCGCAGTTTGAACCATGCAAAATGCTACATACATCTGGCCCTAAGTTCCATGCGAGTACAGAGCACTGATAATGTTTAGAATTTTAGACATCAAAGAAGTGTACATGTTGTGTTTTCCCTCACAAATGTCCAATGGTTTTACTGTTGTACTCTAGTGAAGGAAATCTCTATTAACAGCCACAGAGTAATCCACTTTAAGTTCTTGAGGGTGGATGCATGTGTTTGCCAATGCCTCACTGAGAATGATGCTTTTTTTCCCCTAGTGTAAAAGCATCCCAATGTTGCATTCAAATGGGCTTCAGTGTTTCTGTCTCATGCAGACATGACTGGGATAGTATTAGAACCATTTCCACTGGTAGCACTTCTGGGCTTTATGTGCGACATACCATAAAAAAAGCTTACTGCAGTGTCCCTCAGTTAAAAACTGGGCTACTGGCTGACTGGGGTGTGACCCCTGGTCAAGCAGTAAACACAATCCTAGCCAGGGTAAGGCACAAACAGGCCGCAAATTAATCCCTTTACTCACCCCCTTGTTGCTTGGCACAAAGCAGTCAGGCTTATCTTAGAGGCAATGTGTACAGTATTTGTACAACACTTTAAACAGTAAACAGTGAAAACACCACAAAAACAGTATCCCACACCTGGTTAGAAACATAGAGTAGAATTTAATAAAGAAAACACCACCAAATAGACAAAACTCCAAACATTAGAACTGGAGTTATGAATTTTTAAAGAATTAACTGCAAAATAGCGCTTAAAAGCATAAAGTGCCAACTGCAGATATTGGGTCACGCTGGATTGTGTCAAAGTCAAAAGTTCAAGCCAACTGTGATGGAGGTTGGGCTGGATAAAGTCCAAAATTAGTCCCGCTGGAGGTCACTTTCTCAGATTTTGTGCCAAGATCCCTATTCGCGTGAAAGAAAGTCTCCAGGAGCAAGGAGAGCATTGCTCGTGGTAGTCGGCGTGGCATGAAGAGTAGGCTGGGTCTTGCAGCCGGGTGTGCTGGGGGGACTACAGATTTGCATTAGTGGTGTGATCGATGCTTGCTGTGTGAAGAAACTGGCTGCCGGCATCTTGATATGAATTTCGGTGTGAACGGAGCAGTTCTGGTATGAACGGGCCCGATAGCCGTGCAAAGAGCCCAAAAGCTTTAATTAAGAGCACACTGAGCCACACCAAGGGTCCAGGACCTGAGGGCACCATCTGGGTGTCAGAAACTCACTGAAGAAGGGTCCAGAAGCTGTTTAGGAGCCTTTTGTGTCCCTGAGGCTCAGATCAGGAGCTCAGCAGACTTGACCTTTGAGTGACTCTGGGGTGCTGGTTTCAAGGTGAGTTTGAGGTCCAGTTCTTCCTCTCCAGGCTAGAAGGTAGCAGCCTGCAGATCGGCACAGCAAGACACAGCTCCTTCCGAGTAGGAGTCCAGCTGAGTGGCAATCCTTTCAACAGCACTGCAGTCCTTTTTCCTGGCAGAGTATTTACAGGTCCAGAAGTATAGTGAAGGGGTGGTGTCTGAGGTCCTTCTTTTATACAATGATGCCCTAGTTCTGGAAGATGGGAGAAGCTTCAACAGTGCTTCTGAAGTGCATGGAATTCCCTACCGCCCTGGCCCTGGCTCCAAGCTGGGTAAAGTGACAATGCAGTGTCATTAAGCCCTTTATGTGGAGATAGGACACAGCCTATTCAGGTGTAAGTGAGGTTGAGCACAGCTCCTCCCTCCCATCCTGCCAGTGATGGCTCATCCAGTCACACCTAAGCTTCCATAGTGTGTGGCTGTCTACACCAAGTCATGTGAGTACAGACAGGCTGCAAGTACCACATGCTTCAGGCAAAAAATATAACTTTCTAAAAGTGATATTTTCAGAATTGTAATTTAAAATTTGACTTCACCATAAGTTAGGATTTTAAATTAGGATTCCAGAGTTGCCAAACATGAGTCAATTATCTCTTCCCATTTGGAAATTACACTTATAAGAAGTACTAAGGCAACTCTGCCTTATCCTATGGGAGAGATAAGCCTTGCAGTAGTAAAGAATTAGTTTAAGAGTCTTTCTCTACCAGGACATGTACAACTTTAAGGTGCATGTTTAACTTTTTAAATACAATGCACCCTGCCCTTGGGCTGCCCAGGGCCTTCCGTAGGGGTGACTTATATTTATGAAAAGGAAGGTTTGGCTCTGGCAATTTTACCAGGTCAAAATGGCAGTTTACAGCTGCGCACACAGACTCAGCAATGGCAGACCTGATGCATGTTTAAATGGCTATTTAAGTGGTTGACACAATCAGTGCTGCATGCCCACTAGTAGATTTAATTTACAGGCCGTTGGTACGTGTAGTACCACTGTACTAGGGACTTATAAGTAAAGTAATTATGCCAATTTGGGATAAGCCAATATTACCAGGTTTTAAGCAGAGAGAACAAGTACTTTAGCAATGGTTATCAGTGGTAAAGTGCACAGAGTCATCAGGCCAACAAAAATAAATTCAGGAAAAGTAGGAGGACAAAGTCAAAAAGTCTGGTGATGACCCTGTAAAAAGCGCCACTTCCGACATCCTTGTTCTAGCCTACAGATGTTTTGCACTCAGTTGGTGACATGGCACCAACCACATATTTTAAGACGGTTTAAAATGCTTTATATATTGCAACAATCTAGCTGATCTTTATGACACACTTCCCCATCGCTTCTTAGGGAATAGTAAGCAGATTAAATCTTTCCAAAGAGTACTAAAATCAATTATTAAAGCATGAAATATAATAAATACATACTGGATAACACAATGTAATATGGTCCTATATTGCCATCTCAGGGTTAAGGTGACATGTATAAACCATGTGCCCATTATCTGTGTGGTTTATGATGTCACCAGAACCCCACAGTGACAATATAAGCCCATATTAGTCAGTTACCAGCTTGGATGTGTGTGTTTGTGTGTGCGCGTGTCTGAATGTGTCTGTGTGTGTGATGTTTCATAGGAAGGGACTTCAAAACCAGATTAGCTCTGTATATGTTTAATAGGTTGAAACTACCAAGAGCAATGTTAGATTCTTATAAAATCCTTCTAGCTGTTTTGCCGTATGGCATAGATTCTGCTGAGATCTGTTCAAGCTGAAATATACGAAGACATGTACAAAAATGTGATGGGTGGAATCTTTGATATTATCTCAGCCAATGACAATTACTTGGGTGGTATTCCAGTCTATTGTTATTTTGCATATCATGCCACCTCAGTTTTGAAACAGCCATATGCAAATAAGTTTTGACCCTGTTGCAAATGGAACAGTCCAGCCTGAACTGCGAGGTCAGGTCTTCCGTGAACCAGTTCACAAGCAACCCGTGCCCTTTTCGCCATAACTAGGGCTCCTCAGGCAGGCATAGCTTGGTTTCAGTGGCCTGGTGTGCATGGAACCCATGCTGAGGCATATCCGACTTCATTTAGAGTGACACATAAAAATATATAAAAAGAGATGAATGGGTGAAACTTAAATGTGAGATCAAAAGGAAAAACTGTTCACCTGATTGATTGATGTATCAAGTTCACAGGAATGGTGCAAGATGTATCAAACAATTTTGCATTTGCACACGGTGTGAATAGCAAAATTCCACCGTTTGCAAATGCAAAATAGCGTTTCAGGATTTATGAAAAGCATTTGCAGTGCAATTTTAAGGAATTGCTAAAATAGAGACTCACTAAAATTGCGACTCCATTTAGCGAATCGCAAATTGTGATTCCCTAATAGGTAATCACATATGGGGAACACCTATTTGCAGTTACCTATGCACATGCATCATGCATTTTCTAAATGTGAACTGGAGATTTTTGGAAATGCAGTTACTACAAATAAAAATTTGGTGGTAACCATGTGCAATTTTTAAAAATGCATTAAAAATTCATTTTTTAAAGTGCCATGTAGCGCACACACGCCCCTATGGCTTGTGTGCACTTTACATGTACACAATGTTTTGGGGGGTGCATCAAAGGGGGCCTTAGGCCCCCAGTACCTTTGGATTTGCATTACCTAAGTTGCAAATTCCTAACAGGAATTAGCAAATTAGGAAATGCAAAACCATTTGCACCTATGGCCCTTCAGGCCCATAGGGATGAATATGTATGTATGTATCTGTGTATATTTATAAAGCGCATTCCGGCTCACAAAGTGCATCGAAGCACTAACATAGGTAAAAACGACACTGAACTCATCAGGAAACCCCCAACCCACAGAATGAAAAATCAAATCAAATCAAATCATTAACATTTATAAAGCGCGCTACTCACCCGTGCGGGTCTCAAGGCGCTAGGGGAAAAAAAGGGGGGGTTAACGCTGCTCGAACAGCCAGGTCTTTAGGAGTCTCCGGAAAGCGGAGTGGTCCTGGGTGGTCCTGAGGCTGGTGGGGAGGGAGTTCCAGGTCTTGGCCACCAGGAAGGAGAAAGATCTCCCACCCGCCGTGGAGCGGCGGATGCGAGGGACAGCAGCAAGTGCGAGGCCAGAGGAGCGCAGGTGGCGGGTGGGGACGTAGAAGCTGAGGCGTCTGTTGAGGTATTCCGGTCCCTTGTCGTGGAGGGCTTTGTGTGCGTGGGTGAGAAGTCGGAAGGTGATCCTTTTGCTGACTGGGAGCCAATGCAGGTGTCTCAGGTGTGCGGAGATGTGGCTGTTGCGGGGTACGTCTAGGATGAGGCGGGTCGAGGCGTTTTGAATGCATTGCAGGCGATTTTGGAGTTTGGCTGTGGTCCCGGCGTAGAGGGTGTTGTCGTAGTCCAGGCGGCTCGTGACGAGGGCGTGGGTCACGGTTTTTCTGGTGTCGGCGGGGATCCAGCAGAAGATCTTACGGAGCATGTGGAGGGTGAGGAAGCAGGCGGAGGACACGGCATTGACTTGCTTAGTCATGGTGAGAAGAGGGTCCAAGATGAAGCCGAGGTTGCGGGCGTGGTCTGTGGGGGTCGGTGAGGTGCCGAGGGCCGTGCGCCACCAGGAGTCGTCCCAGGCGGACGGGGTGTTGCAGAGGATGAGGACTTCCGTTTTTTCAGTGTTCAGCTTTAGGCGGCTGAGCCTCATCCAATCTGCGACGTCCTTCATACCCTCTTGTAGGTTGGTCTTGGCGCTGGCGGGGTCCTTGGTGAGGGAGAGTATAAGTTGGGTGTCCTCGGTGTAGGAGGTGATGATGATGTCGTGCTTGCGTACGATGTTGGCGAGGGGGCTCATGTAGACATTGAAGAGTGTCGGGCTGAGTGATGAGCCTTGAGGTACGCCGCAGATGATCTCGGTGGGTTCTGAGCGAAACGGAGGGAGGTAAACTCTTTGTGAACGGTTTGCGAGGAAGAAGGCGATCCAGTCCAGGGCCTGGCCTTGGATCCCGGTGGAGCGGACGCGGGTGATTAGGGTGCGGTGACAGACTGTGTCAAAGGCAGCCGAGAGGTCGAGGAGAATGAGGGCGACTGTTTCACCGTTGTCCATCAGGGTTCTGATGTCGTCTGTGACTGAGATGAGGGCGGTTTCAGTGCTGTGGTTGGTTCGGAATCCGGTTTGTGAGGGGTCGAGCAGGTTGTTGTCTTCCAGGAAGGTGGTCAGCTGTTTGTTGACGGTCTTCTCTATTACTTTGGCTGGGAAAGGCAGAAGAGAGATGGGGCGGAAGTTTTTCAGGTCGCTCGGGTCAGCCGTAGGTTTCTTTAGTAGGGCGTTGACTTCGGCGTGTTTCCAGCATTCGGGGAAGGTAGCAGAAGAAAAAGAAGAGTTGATGACGGTCTGGAGGTGCGGGGCGATGATGTCATCGGCTTTGTTAAAGATGAAGTGCGGGCAAGGGTCCGAAGGGGCGCCGGAGTGGATAGAGTTCATGATGGATTTGGTTTCTTCCGTGTTGATGTGGGTCCAGTTGTTGAGGGTGATGGCCGGGGGTGCGGGTTCGGTGGTGTTTGGTTGGGTCTGGTGTCCGAAGCTGTCGTGGAGGTCGCTGATCTCGCGATGGAAGAAAGTGGCGAGGGATTCGCACAGATCCTGTGAGGGCGTGATGGCGTTGGCGTTGGCGCTGGGGTTGGAGAACTCCTTGACGATGCTGAAGAGTTCTCTGCTGTTGTGGCTCTTTTTGTCCAGTCTGAAGTTCCTTTTGCCAGCGCGGATCAGGTGGTGGTGTTCGCGGGTAGCGTTCTTGAGGGCGTTCATGTTGTCAGCGGTGTGGTCCTTGCGCCAGGCTTTCTCAAGGGCACGACAAGTTTTCTTTGATTCTTTGAGGGTGTCAGAGAACCAGAGAGGTTTTTTGGTGTTGGTCTGTCGATCCGTGCGTTTGAGGGGAGCAAGGTTGTCTGCGCAGTTGGAGATCCAGTTTGTGAGTTTGAGGGCTGCGTCGTTGGGGTTGGTGGTGAGGGTGGGTTGGTTGGCGGCCAGTTCGGAGAAGAGTTGCTCTTCAGGGATCTTGTTCCACTGTCGATGAAGGATGGGTTGAGTGTGGAGGTGGCTGGTCTCGCGTCGGAATGTGAAGTGGACGCAGCTGTGGTCGGTCCAGTGTAGGGCGGAGGTGTTTGCTGGCGGAGAAGATAGGGTCGAGCGTGTGTCCGGCGATGTGGGTGGCGGTGTTCACCAGTTGTTTGAGGCCGAGGTTGTCGAGGTTGTCGAGCAGTGTGGTGGTGTTGGGGTCGTTGTTTTGTTCCAGATGGAAGTTTAGGTCGCCTAGGAGGATGTAGTCCGGTGAGGCGAGGGCGTGCAGGGAGATGAAGTCGGCGATGGCGTCGCTGAAAGGGGCGCGTGGTCCGGGAGGACAGTAGACGAGGGATCCTCTGAGGGTGGTCCTCGGGTTGGTGCGAATCTGAAAATGCAGGTGTTCAGCGGCGAGAGGGGTGTCTTCGGTGGAGGTGGTGACGCTGATGGAATCTTTGAAGACGATGGCGATACCTCCTCCTGCTTGGTTGGTGCAGTCTTTCCTGGAGATCTTGTAGCCTTCGGGGATGGCGGTGGCGATGTCTGGCGCAGAGGAGGCGTTCATCCAGGTCTCCGTGATGAAGGCGACGTCCGGTGCTGTGGAATCCAGGAGGTCCCAGAGTTCGACAGCGTGTTTGTGGACGGAGCGAGCGTTGACTAGGATGCACTTGAGGTGGTTGATGGCACGTGGGCTTTTGGACGTGGTACTAGCGTGGTGGAAGATTTGTTTGCAGGAGTTGCAGGCGAAGGGTCCATGGGTGCGTTTGGGGTGAGTTTGGAAGCAGGTGTTGGAGCGTCCTGGGTTGAGGGCGTGGAGGGTGGTGGGGTCGTAGCGGATCAGCGGGGCTTGGGAGAGCTTGGGACCAGGGGTCGTGGCGCTGGGCGCGGGCCAGGCGCGGACGGGCGCAGACGGGCTTGCCTCTGGCGCGCCTCTGGCGAGCCAGCGGCCGCCATATGAGGTAGGAGGGGGGGGAGGGGGGGGAGGGGTCAGCTGGGGGCGAATGGGAGCTGGGGGGCGGGTGCGTGCAGGAGGTCGCGGCGGGAAAGCGCGAGGGAGGGGGGGACAGGTAGAGTGAGAAGAGCTGGGAGAGGGGGGTTTAAGGGTGGAGGGGGGTGAGTGTTAGGAGGTTTAGGAGATTAGGGAGAAAGATAGGAGTAGGGTTGTGAAGATAGGGGAGGGGGGTTGTAGAGGTGGGTGAGGGTGAGAGGTAGAGTGAGAGGATAGGAAGATAGGTAATAGAGGGGGTGGCGGGAAGGGGGGGAAAGATAGAGAAGTAGATAGAGAAATCAATAGATAGGGAAATAAATAGAGAGATAGGAAGATAGGAGGAGGTGGAGAGTGAGGGAGATTAGATAGTGGGATAGAGAGATAGAGAGATAGGTAGATAGGAGGAGTGAGGGAGGTAGATAGTGAACGGGTTAGATAGGGGAGATAGAGAGGGGGATGCGAGTGAGGGAGGGGGATGAGGTAGGAGCAGGAGGGCAGGTGCGGGGAGAAGAAGACGGAGGAGGCAGAAGAGCCGAAGGCAGAAGACCGGAAGAACAGAAGAACAGAAGGACAGGGAACAGAAGACCGGAAGAACACAGAAGAACACAGAAGAACACAGAAGAACACAGATGAACACAGAAGAACACAGAAGAACACAGAAGAAGATACAGAAAACGAAGAACAGAAGCCAGAAGACCACAGAAGAAGATGAGGAAGAAGAGAAGAAGAGAGAAGACGGGGAAAAGAAGAGTACAGCAGAAGATTACAGACGAGGAGCGAGGAGGAAGAGCAGAGAAGAAGAAAAAAAGAAAAGAAGAAAAGAAGCAGGAGCAGGAGAGAGGGTGAGTAGCGCGGGGCAGAGCGAGGGGCTGGGAGGTGGGGGGTACTTACTGTTAGGTGGGTCTCAGGAACCTGGAGGAGCTGGAGGAGCTGCAGCGGCAGGGGGAGCGACCTACCCTTGGGTCAAGGGTCGCTACCACTGTCGCGCAGCGGCCGCCATATGAGGTAGGAGGGGGGGGAGGGGTCAGCTGGGGGCGAATGGGAGCTGGGGTGCGGGGACGTGGAGGTCGCGGCGGGAAAGCGCGAGGGAGGGGGGGGACAGGTAGAGTGAGAAGAGCTGGGGGAGGGGGGTTTAAGGGTGGAGGGGGGTGAGTGTTAGGAGGTTTAGGAGATTAGGGAGAAAGATAGGGGTAGGGTTGTGAAGATAGGGGAGGGGGGTTGTAGAGGTGGGTGAGGGTGAGAGGTAGAGTGAGAGGATAGGAAGATAGGTAATAGAGGGGGTGGCGGGAAGGGGGGGAAAGTTAGAGAAGTAGATAGAGAAATCGATAGATAGGGAAATAGAGAGATAGGAAGATAGGAGGAGGTGGAGAGTGAGGGAGATTAGATAGTGGGATAGAGAGATAGAGAGATAGGTAGATAGGAGGAGTGAGGGAGGTAGATAGTGAACGGGTTAGATAGGGGAGATAGAGAGGGGGATGCGAGTGAGGGAGAGGGATGAGGTAGGAGCAGGAGGGCAGGCGCGGGGAGAAGAAGACGGAGGAGGCAGAACAGCCGAAGGCAGAAGACCGGAAGAACAGAAGAACAGAAGAACAGAAGAACAGAAGATCAGAAGAACAGAAGAACAGAAGAACAGAAGACCGGAAGAACAGGGAACAGAAGACCGGAAGAACACAGAAGAACACAGAAACAAAAGAAACAAAGATTAGTTAGGAAAGGGCCATGTTTTAATCAATTTCCTAAACCGTAAATAACTTGTTTCAGCCCTAATGTTTAGAGGGAGGGAGTTCCAGTGCTTGGCTGCAGCTACAGTGAAGGCTTTATCGCCCCACTTCACTCTATTAGTCCGGGGAACCTGAATATAGTGGGCTGACGATGTTCTAAGATGTCTCTTTGGTTTGTACCAATCTAATTTAGCGGACAGGTATTTTGAACCTTGGCCATGCACTGCTTTGAAAGACAAGCAGAGATTTAAAAATAATCCGTTGATCCACCGAAAGCCAGTGCAATTGTCTGAGACTACTTCTGACAGAGGTCCAACGAGAGAGATTAAAAACCGCTCTGGCGGCTGAATTCTGAATCAACTGCAGCCTACTAAGAAGGTCTTTATCTAGATTAAGAAACAAGGCATTACAATAGTCCACTTTAGACACTAACAGAGCTAAAATGGCAGCAACTCTCCATTTATACTGAAGAAAAGGAAAAACTTTCCTCAACATTTTAATCAACCACAAACAGGTTTTAACCGTGTGATTTACCTGATATTTGAAGGACAGTTGATTATCAAACATAATACCCAGGTTTTTGCTAACATTGGTGGGGATTGGAAGGGAACCACAATCTGATGGCCACCAGCGTGGATTCCAATGTTTAACACCAGATCCAAAGCAGAGAATTTCAGTCTTAGAAGCATTCAATTTCAGCTAGTTAGACCTCATCCAGTTACTGTCCTCTTTCATACAATGGTTAAAACGGTCCGCCACCTCCTCCCAGTTTTTATTAACTGGGATAATAAGCTGTGTGTCATCTGCATATGAGGTGGGGATAAAACCAAAAGATCAGACCAAGTTGGCCAGCGGGGCAACATAGATATTAAACAAGGTAGGGCTCAGTGAGGAACCCTGTGGAGTCCCACAAGGAAGTAGATAAGGTGTGGCATCAAAATGACCACATCTTACAGTGGTCCATCTATTAGTTAAAAAGGATTCCAACAGTTTCAAGGCCCTACCGCTGACACCTACTTGATAAAGACGGGTCATCAAAATCTGAGAAGAAATAGTATCAAAGGCTGCCAATAAATCTAATAGGACTAGAATGGCACCTTGTCCCTCATCCACGAGTCTTCGAATAGAGTCGGTGGAAGAGATAAGAGCAGTTTCCGTACTATGCGCTTTCCTGAAGCCATGCTGAGAAGTATCTAAGGCTTCCACTTCCCCAAGAAAATCTGCTAGTTCCCTATTCATAATTTTCTCCAGAATCTTAGCAAAGAAAGGAAGGAGCCCAATTGGCCGTAGGTTATCAAGGTACTGCAAGTCTCCGTCTGTTTTTTTTTTAACGGGAACTACTATGGTCTCCTTCCATCTAGCAGGATAGCATCCAGATCTAAGGATTTCTTGAAAAATAGGGACTAACGTCCGAGCTATTAATCGGGGGCCATATGAAACACTGAGGGAGGACAGGGATCTAGAGGGGAGCCGGACTTGACATTAAGGATCAATTTGCTAAGGTCGCCTTGAGTCGGACAATGAAAATCTGACAAAATTAATTCACTTGCTACCGGATCGGGAGAGGTCCAAGGGATTAGCTCCCTACTTTCCTCAGGAGGGACAAAGTTAGCATATGAACAGAGAATCTTATTCTCAAAATGCTTTGCTACCTTGTCACAGTGCTCTTGTGTATTTACTGGTTCAGGTGGCTTGGAGGGAGTAGATAATTCCTTGATTACCTTAAAAAGCTCCCTCGGGGCATTTAAGGCCTCCTGAACCTTAACCGTATAGAAGGTAGACTTGGCTTTGAATCCAGCCGCTTTATAGATTTTAAAAGTAAGACTTAAGTAAGTCCCTTTCCTCAGGGCCAGGATTCAATTTCCAACCTAAAGCTATCATAAGATCAAGGAATTCCTGGACCATTGGATTAAAGGATTCATCAAAATGAACATTAAAATCTCCTAATATGATTGCCTTAGGAGATATAACCCTAGGTTCCAAGAGGGACACCCAAGATTGAAGAAAATTTACAAAGGAACCAGGAGGTCTATAGATCAGTTACCCCTCAAGAAACGCCTGGCCATTCTGTGAAACCTTAAAAGCCATTGCTTCACAAGTTTCGGAAGGAATGTTCGTCCAGGTGCAGGAAAACGTAGTTCGGCAAATAATAGCCAGTACGCCTCCCCGACCCAGAGGTCTATCCAATCTATAGTACATGTACCCCGGGGGAGTTGCTTCAATAAAGTCAGGATCCGATTCTAACTTACCCCAAGTTTCTGTTATAAAGAGACAGTCACTATGCCAAGCTTCAAGCAACTCCCTAATTTCTAGCTTATGTTTAGGAAGTGACCGAGCATTGACCAGTGCCTGACAAAGCGGCTTGGCATGACTCATTTTAGACCCCTTCTTTGAATTCCCCAGCTTGGCTTTGCTATTGCGTTCCACTCTGACTTCCCTCAGAGTCAGGGGAGCGCATAATTTCCAGTTACATACCTCACATATCCAGTCTGACCTGCAATCTAAGGGTGCCTTATGATTGCAAAATTTGGCCATCCCCCTACCTTCAAATGAATCACGATGAGTACTATTAAAAAAAAAGACCAGAATTTCTGGCCCCTGGGTCCGTTCGGGTGCGGACGGGCGCAGACGGGCTTGCCTTATGCACGCCTTTGGTGCGCCAGTGGCATGCCCGCTGCGTGCCCGCTCTCCCGTTTGCATTTAAAGACGCGAGGTCGAATGACCTGCGTCGACTAGAACGGTGACTTTGCAGCATCTGTATGCGAGGACTGGAAGAAGGGCTCTGACAGACCCTCACTTCCGCCTCGTAGTCTAACAAAAAACAACATGTTACGAGCAAAATTAAAAAAACAATAAAAAACGAGCCCCAACCCAGTGCCACCTAAAAGCCTCTGCAGGAATTTAAAATGTAAGTACTTTCTAGACCTTTTAATAATGTAATAATATTTCTAAGAAACAGCAGTCTCCTTCTGAGAGCGCGCATTTACCTATTACTGCGCGGCCGCTCTCACATTTGCATTTAAAGACGCGAGGTCTAATGACCTGCGCCGACTAGAACGCTGAATTATAGAGTCCCATTCCCTAATAGCAATTGTGAATGTTAAGAAATCACTTTTAGTGATTTGCTATTTTCCGACATCCCATTTTGCATTTCTCAAATAGCAATTTCTTAAAATTCGCTATTTGAGAAATGCAAAACGGGTCCTTGATACATCTGGACCTCATAGGCCAGAGACTGGCCTTAGGTTAAGAAAAAACCTTCAACAAAACTTTTTTAAAGAATATTAGCCAAAAAACAAGGGGGCCTAATTGCATTCAATACTGAAAAAAATTAATATTACATGTAGAACTTGCACATCACTGTATATATGTGTATGAGCAAGCTATGCGTGCTGCGGATTGTTACCATAAAAAAATGGAGCAGAATTTGGCAGAATCTCAATGCTGGTAGGACTGCAATGTTCAGCCTATGTTTTGCCCTTGCAGCAGATGGATTGGCAACGTCGTGTCTCAAATACCATATAACCCCATTTAGATATTGATTAAAAAAATCTTATATGGATCCAGAACTCCTGGAGCTATGCTGGACACCCTAAACATAGAAGAGATCGGTTGTGGGAGTTGGCATTTGCACCATCCAACCTTTGACTAACCGATGCAAATATCACGCTTTACACTGACTGGTCTCTCCAAGTGTTGGTGGGAGAGTTCACAATCACCAGTGATAAGGAAATATTTTTTGAAAAGTAGAGCATCATTTGGCCTCATGTTTCAAGAACTGGAAATAGGGCAACATATGGTCCGACTAATATACAGTTTGGACGGATAGTCACTAAGATTCCTGTCTGTTCTGAGATCCATATGCAAATCTGATAAATCTAGTTTATGCGTTGATGGATTACGGCACTTTCCTCCTTGCAGCACATTAATAATGTAAAATGAATCTAGAACTGACATAATAATGAGCAAGAATGCATTCTACAAAATTTGAAAATGTTCAAAAACTACAATTTGCCTAGAAATATTTCACAAAAAAAAGGTAATGGTGATTATTGTCAAAGGGAAGCACAGTATTCCCAGTCACAAGACACACCACCGAGGCAAGCATTATTAGAAAGTGAGGAACAACATGTTGATTTTTCTATAAGGCCTCCATGACTCAAAAAGGCAACTTTATGCTGACAGTAGAGTTTATATCAATAATCATGTTTAGAGGATCAGCTTTTGGCAGAGCAGCATGTATACAGCAAATGTTATGATGATAGAAAGCTCACTTCTCCAAGAACGGGGAAATATTAGTTACTCAAGATTTAGACTGAGCAAAGGACAGAAATGCATGGGCTTTTAAAGAGCCCGACACATTTCACTAGACCTTAAACTTTTTTCCATTTTCCTCATACTTGTGATCAGCAGGAGCCTTATGCCTAACTCATACTTTCGTTGAATCACATAACTGCTTCCTGGAGCCCGTTGATATCTTTGGGCTCGATTAGTAGCCAATTTCAGTTTGGATCGGTTGGTAAAAGAGATTCCAGCGCCTCGGAATTCTGAATCCCTGTGAAACACCGCAGGTCCATTGTGTTTCATCCCGGGACTCTGGGTGCTGAAAGAAACAAAGATCTCTGAGTGAAACTGTGTGAGAAAAGGAGAAATTAAGGTTTAATATTTATGTTAAACTCACTCAGCGGAGGATCCGTGGACCCAAAAGATTGAAAGAAAGTTTTATTGGCTGCCACCACAGGAACAAAGACGTTGCAGCAGAAATTTTAGAGCTTGGGGACTCAATCCCGGTGTTCTGAAAAAAGAAGAAAAAACATGTAAAGGTTAAGGGTATGGATCCATGAACCCATAGGCCTACTCAGGGCAGTGCTGGAAGGGATCATCCCAGGAGGCATTTTTTTTTGACAGGACCATGGATCTAAGAATAGATTTACAGTTCTGCCAATGTTTTACGTATTGTATTGGGGAAGGGTGTGCACTCCCCTGCCCTCACTGAGCCTTCAATGGACCCTGTGGACCCCCTCCACCTTGGCCATTTTCATTTCTTTGTTGAGGGGGGCATGTGGCCTTTCTCCCCAAGCCTGCAAAAGGCCATGGGAACCCCATACTCTGCGGTAGATTTATTTTATTCTTCAGGGGGGGGCATGCAGCTCCCTCTCCATCAGCTGTTCTAAAGCCCAGGGGACTTAATCCCTGGGCCCTGAGTATTTTTTGAGGAAAGGGGACAAGCAGCCCCCTTGCCCAACCATTCTAAGGTGCCGGGGACCCCATTCCCCCGAGTTCAAGTATGGCTCCCACTTCAGGCGGAAGCAGTGATGCTCTCGCCAGGTGGGAGCAAACATCTATTTTTTGCCATGCCCACAAGAATTGGCCTAGAAAAATGTTTGCTCCTGATCCATTTACAGACTGACAAATCTTCTACCGTGGGCAAAATAAATTGGGGACCAGGGGCTCCACCGGCAGCCCAAAACTTATTTTTGAAGATGTGGGTCCCCTGGGTGGGCACAGGAGCGCCAACAAAACCACAATTGTTGCTGGGAGGGAGCAGACAGGGGCTGTGTGGGACCTGGGTATGCCCCCCCATGGTTCTCAACAAACACAAAAGCTGTGGTATTCACTGAAACAACCAAAGGTTAAAGTAATGTTATAGTTAGATGAATTTGTCAGCAACATTAAAGTTTTGAACAAAAAGAAACACAGAAATTCACCACTTATAATCAGCAGAGCTAATTATAACTTTGCCCTCTGCCATGCACTGCTTATGACCTTGTAAATGACATCACTCATGACATGTTCTAAGGCATCATTTAAGATCTGTGGAGCTGACCCCTACGGCGATGTTATAAAAGTAACTGAAAGACAATACTCACAGTGGACAAGAAACACCACCTAGGAAGTCAGCTGAGCCCACGGCTCCGGGCTCTAAACCAGGAACACGCAAGGCAGTAATAGCCAGGGTGTAAACAATTAAAATTAAATACAGCAGCGATAGACAAGGAGCTAGCAAGGAGGAGTACTTAACAGGAAAGAACAGAAAGCAAAGAGCACACTTAGCAGAAATCAAGTAACAAACATACAAGGAAACTAGAAGCAAGACAGCAGGAAAACAGCAAACTAGGAACTGGAAAAAAGAAATGGAAAGAAAGGCAAGGGACGGGAAAAGGAAAATACAGAAGGAAAGGCTTAAAGGGTGCACAAGGAGTGCTGGTGCAGTAATCAAGGAAACCATTAAACACTGCAGGCAGAAACAGTACAAGGAACAAGGAATAGCTGAGGCTCAGGAGTCAAGTAGCACTGCAGGGAGTGCTAGTTCAGAAACAAGGAATTGCTACAGCTCCGGAACAAGTAATAACTACAGATCAGGAACTCAGCATATAAGAATAACAAAAGCTCAGGAAACAAGGGAGCAATAACTAAGGCACTAGAACAAGGAATAGCTGTGGCTCAGAAACTTTAGGAAACAAGTGTCTGTCTCATCAGAAAACAGCTACAATGACCAACAGTGGGCTGAAGGGAGGTGAGGCTTAAAGGACTCACAGTAATCACATGCATCAGGTGTGAGCAGGCTAGCAGCAGCCAGCCAAAGGTGTTCTTAATTACTCCACCCATCCTTGGCTTGCAGGGGTGGAGATGAAGCAGTGAACAGGGAATTCTAGGTAATGGAGTTCCAAGTATGAGCACAAAACTTCCACAAAACCCAGCATGGATTGGGAATCGATGGTAATTTGCAAATTGTGCCCAAATCGGGATATGCATGCAGGGGAAGGTCTGGAAGCTTATTACAGCATTGGAAAGTCCCACAATTAGGCCTACTGCTGATGGACACGATAGTGCAGGAAACAAATTGTGACACCAATACACGTCCGGGGTACGTGACAGCTACACTTTGTGCATTCCTTCTAGACAGACACAAGCACAGTAAGGTTATGTGTGTCTGAGCACTCATCTGCATTCTGATGAGCAGAGTGGAGCTTACACTTACACTGGAATAGAGAAGTGCATGTCCTCACACAAATGGCTGATTACCTGCTACTGGTTGCCTGGAGCCAATCTTTGAAGTCAACCCCACTTCAAAGGCATATTCAGGTATAACAAATGGGGCTCTGACTCGTGGCCTAAGGTAACTATAACTCGCGCCCTCGCCATGCACAGTTTTCTCATCAATAATTTTACTGCAAATATAACAGTGATATTATTAATGATGTCACAGGTGTCAAGAGTGATGTAATATCTGGGGTAATTAGCAGTGCATGGCGACGGTGCAAGTTATGGTTACCTTAGGCCGATAGTTATATTTACTTGAAATAATTCTAACTATAACTGCTGAATTTCTCTGATTTAGTGCAAGTAAATACAGACCCTAACTATAACGTTCCTGTAATTTTTGTTTTTTTATGAGAATTTCTATTTTTTTTAAGCATAAAGTAATTTTCAGTACTACACATTAGTCCACCCACGACTGCGCACGTCCTTCAGCCATGCCCAGTGGAGGGTAGGCTGCCGGGCCTGATCTGCGGCCAGGCTCTGCAGCCACCCTCCATAACCACTGAACTCTGTGCTGCATATGGCCTTTCACCGTGTGTGGCGGGAGTTGGCACAGGACCTGTCTCTCTGGGTGTGAGAATAAGTATGAAAGGGTGTCTCTGGGTGTGTAGGAGGGAGTGAGAGTGAGAGTGTCTGCCTGGGTGTGAGTGGTTCTATGTGGGTGTGAGTGTCTGGGTGTGAGAGTAGGTGTGAGAGGGTGTCTCTGGGAGTTGCAGAGGGTGTGAGAGTGCCTCTGTGAGTGGATGTGTGAGTGTCTGTGAGTGGATGTGAGAGAGTCTGAGTGCTTCTTTGAGTGGGTGCGTGAATTTCTGAGTGAGTCTGCGAGTGGGTGCAAGAGTGTCTAAGTGGGTTTGTGAGTGAGTGCGTGAGTCTCTGAGTGGGTCTGTAAGTGGGTGCATAAGTGTTTGAGTGAGTATGTGAGAGGGTGCGTGAGTCTCTGAGTGGGTCTGTAAGTGAGTGTGTGAATCTCTGAGTGGGGCTGTGACTGTGTCTGTGAGTCTTTGAGTGGGTCCATGAGTGAGTGCGTGAGTCTCTGAGTGGGTCTATGAGTGGGTGCGTGAGTGTCTAAGTGGGTCTGTCAGTGGGTGTTTGCATGAGTTTCTGAGTGGTCTGTGAGTGAGTGCATGAGCTACGGAGTGGGTCTGTGAGTGGGTGTGTGAATGTCTGAGTGGATCTGTGAGTGGGTGCATGAGTGTCTAAGTGGGTGTGTCAGTAGCTGTGTGAGTGACTCAGCCACAAAGGAAACTCACCTGCCCTTTTATCCAACAAGAGTCCACAGCTATGCACAAAATATCTACTCAAAGGCCTCCTTGGGCAAATGTCCAGTATGTATTCTACATTACAGCTGTGTAATGGACCACAAGGGAAAGTCTCCAGCGACACTGTGAGCATTTAGCAATGTGATTGTTGACTGTTCGTCTTTCTCCAGAATTCTGTGATGAAATGAATCCTTCTATAGAGCGGACAAAGAAACTACAAAGACATAAATCTCCACCAAACCAGGGTCCTCCCTCTTAGCTATATGAAGTAAGTGCTTCTTTATTTGATGGGGATGCCCTCATATTCCTCGACATCAAGAACGTGCCACCAAAATCGGTGGGAAATGCCCGTTGGTAAGCTCTCCATCATCCTGTCACAGGGCGGAAAGACCATTGCATACTAATAAGATTGACGGTGCGGGCCAATTCGATGGGGAGAGGGGGCATGGAGCTCCCACAGGCTGATTTCGGACCTGGAGACCCCATCCCCTGGGGCCCACCACTTTTCAGTAGGGGGGGAGGGTGTGGCCCCACTTCCCTGGGCCGATTTCGGCCCCAGGGACCACACCCCACATGGGCCACCGCAGTTCAATAGGGGCCACATGGACCCCCTTCTCGAGTCGATTTTGGCCCCGGGGACCCCATCCCCCAGGGCCTCCCACAATTCAGTGGGGGAGAGGGGCTGTGCGGTCCCCCTCCCTGACTGATTTTGGTCCTGGGGACTCTAACCCCGGGGCCTGGCCATGTCTTCTGCTAAACATGCAGCTCCCTGTGTGCAAGAGCAATTGTTTCATCTCTTTCTCTGCCTGCATTCCTGCAGGCAGAGAAAGAGATAAAACCTCCACTTCCAGCAGGTGAGAGCACTTTGACAGCTCTCACCCACTGGAAGCAGAGTGTTTGCTCTGACTTGGTGGTAGCTGTCAAAGCTCCCGTCAAGTCAGAGCAAACAGCTGTGTCCTGGGGGTCAGAACCCCAGGACATAGCAGGAGTCAGCCCTGGGAAGTGGCAGCCCCAGGGTCAGTATTGGCACCAGGAAGGGGGGGCACTGAATCATCCACTTCCAGCAGGTGGGAGCACTTTGACAGCTCTTGCCCACTGGAAGCAGTGTTTGCTCTGACTTGGCGGGAGCTGTCAAAGCTCCCATCAAGTAAGAGCAGACAGCTGTGCATTGGGGGTCAGAACCGCAGGACATAGCAGGAGTCAGCCGAAGGAAGATGGTGGTCCCCAGGGCCGAGGGTTTAATACAGACACCTACTTTATTTTTAGTAGCCCTGGGCAGGTGGCGGTCCCTGGGACCCGGGAGGCCACACGCCCCACCCCTGCATAATATTTACTTAAGCCCCAGGGAGGTGGCAGTCCCCGCTGCATAAGTAAGCCCTTGGAGGTGGCCCTGTGCACCCACCTCCATTTTATTTTTTTTGAAGCACTGCCTGTCCCGGTGACCTCACTCACCTGGGTGCTTAATTAAAAAAAATGCATTGAAAGAGGGAAAAACGAGAAAAAATAAAGGTATTTCTCATCATTGTGCCTCTCCTGGGGAGGTGTGAGGTTGTGACGCATCCCCAGGTTTACATGGCCTTGAAATTCTGGGGATGCATCAAAATCCATAGCTGTTGCGTGGAAACGAACACCCACCACAACGCCATTAAAAACCTCCCTAATGAAGAGTAAGTAAATGCAGCAATTTTCGCTGCATTGCCTTACTCTACATCTATGAGGCCATTCAAAGCAATGCACAGTGGCTTTGGGTAGCCTCATAGATATGATTCAAAGGTTTCCGCTGCCATTGCATCACTAAAAGTGACGCAACCGCAGCGCAAACCTCTGATAAATATGCCCCTAAATGTTTAAAAATAAAAAACACTGAATTCACCACTTATAGTGTACTGAGCTACCAACTACTTTTAGCCACCTTGCACTGCTTATGGCCTCACTTAGTACATCACTCATCAAGTGGAGTAACATAAGACCCTGCAGCCCCCGCTGTGTGGGAGGCCCCCGAGCTCCAAGGGCCTCACCAAAAATGGTAGGCGGTTGCCCAGGGAGAGGAGGCTCCCTCCATGTACTATGCAGGGGACCCCTTCAAGCTTCGTTACACCACTCAACTCATCACATGTTAAATGACATACTTGATGCATCACTGATGACATCTCAAATGACTGACTGTCTCCTTATTATGAGGTAGTCCACAGTGAATTGCAAGCGTGGCAATAGCCCTAGTTCAAGCAAGGACGACAGCCTCCCTGACTGCTATTCGGGTAGGAAAATAGAGCACTAATCAAGGCTGAGTGGGCCCTTCAGGCTTCATGACACGGTACCACTGATCCTGTTGCACATTTGATAGCTACGTCGCCAGTCATTGTGAACGAACTCGCCTACAGCTTTTTTTTCAATAAATATACCTGCTTTCCTGCATGTGTAAGGAGGGGTCGTACTAAAATCAGTCATAACGTGCTTATTGCAAGTAGATAGGATCAAGCGATTAAACATTTGCAAGTCAATGCTAAGAACTTGGCAACAGGAAGCAGGCAAAACAATGAATGAAAGAGAACAGAATTCTATTTACAAGCTCAAAATGGGTTTGCTATAATTTGCCATTGGTAGTAAAGTACATTTTACTAGCGATACTATAAAAGATTTTTTTATAAAAAGGAACTTATTGTGTTTAAATCATTCTCTAATGCCTAAATTACCAGGTGTATGTCCCACTCTGACCTAGGTCTCTCGGATCCTGTCTTCGCATAAAAAGGGAATGTACCTTCCGGGCACCTAAGCTATAATTATCGGAAACAATAATACCAATCAAACATCAGACTTATTGATGTTTTTGAACTTTTAACCAGGCATTTAAAACTGTTATACATTTCTCAAACGTGAGCCCAGCTTGTAAGCACGCTTGCAAGCACACATTAATGTTTAGGGAACTATGGGTCGCTTTAGGAGGTTAAGATAACAGAACACTTAGCAAAGGGTGGAATTTATAAGACACAACACCTCATTAAGACTATGACCCCATTGAGGCTGTCAAGTTAGTCTTTACGAGTTTCCTCCACAGCAACCGACCCATGGAATCCGACAGAAAAGCGTGAATCTAATTTAAGCCTCCACCGAAGAAAATACATGTCCATTTACCAGGCTTGAGTAATTATATACAAGGTAAGTCTATGGCGCGGTTGCATCCAGAAGCGACATAATGTATAGCGCCCAATTGACGGTGTGTTCATATACTTTTTTAGTCAGATGCACAGATTCCTCATCCGAGAAATATCTGACAGTGTACATTTATTATAATTTCTTTTCTCGATAAAAACCTGTAATTTACAGTGTCTTTTTAAAGTGGCCGTTCACGTGTTTGGGTTTCCTGGCGCTCTTCGCGTGTTAATGCAGACCGGAACTTTCTATCAGTGAATAACCAGGTCAATCTCACGTTTTCGGAAGTTTGCTAAAGTAACAGAAACTGAAGGCTTCGCCCTTTGCCTTCAGCATGTCACTAATGCGCTCCTACTTTGTTGTGGGATTAGACCACTTGGGTCTCACTATCAGCCGACATGGGTGCGGCCCAGAGTGAAGAATTCTTCGAGCAGGCTGGTCTAGCATGAATAAGAGCCAAGCTTTTTCCCTTAAAATCTTAAAAGAGCCCCCCCCCCCCCAGCTCCTTTAAACCCTGATGTCCCTATCTGCTCACAAGGCCCAAACGCAAATAGAAACAAGCATTTGCAATGCAATAGGTCTCGCATTTTTTTGATTTAGAGATACTGGTGTTGTTAATGCATAAGTGGACTTTTTTTTACATATAAATTGGTTAACTCTGCTGCACACTGAGGTCCTTTTTGCCATAACAATCCAGTGGCCCTGTATAAAACTAAAGCATTTCTATTTACCTTCGTCCTTTATCTGCAGTTGAAATTGAAAATGTTGCTAATATTTGTATTATTGTTTTTTATTACTATATGTATATCTATCTATCTATATATAATATACATGTTTAAAAAGCAATAAAAAAAATCAACATAGCATTTAAAAGTGAATAATTCATCTACCCCGGGCAGGCTTTATAGCGTTGCAAGTGGTACAGCTGCACCGGGTGGTGAACCTCGATTTGGGGGTGCTAAACTAAAGGAGGCGCTGGATTTGGCAATAACTACAAAGCGTGCAATTTTAAAGCACCTGTTGAAAAGCTCAGTTTCAGCCTTCAGGAAACAATTAAAATATCAAGATACTTATTGTGAATAATGTTCCTGCCAAGGAAAAATGGGAGTTTTGTACAAAGTAGCTATAACTCGCCATACAGTAGCATAGAGAGTTATCATGCCTGCCATAAAGAACAGAACGATATTTTATGTAAATAATTGAGTGGATTAATAAAGCCATATTTTACAAGTGCTTTAAAACAAATAAATGTATGTGAAATTGGGGCTATACAGAAATAAGGGGCTCATTTGGTAGTAAGGAATTCTAAGGAGTTAGTTATGGGGTGGGAGTACACCAAAAAACACTGTTGCACAAGGCAACACCAGTGCTAAAGCAGCCCTGCATCTACATGTGGAGTGGTATGAAACAGTTAAATAGTCTGTCAAGATGTTAAAGTAGCAGACAGCTATTCACAAAGAAAGAGAGAATTTAAACAGCCAGCCATAAAGATTTATATCTTTGTTACCACCAGCATCTGTGAATGTTTATTTCAGAAAGGCAGTGAGTGACATGGCTGAATGCACTGATGCTTCACACAAAGACACAACGCTACTTCCCAAGCTTTCAAATTGTTAAGAAGAAAACGTATTCCAGTGCGCTACATAATAAAGAGATAAAATTCAAAAGAAAGCATTTGCTTTATAAACTTCCAAGTTGCATTCAACATTAAATAATTTATATGCTTTGTTGTGTGATAAAAAATGAACTTTATTTTATGGCATGTGTTGTTTTGCTGAGGTTTGTAACCAGTTTTGCAATGAATAAATAAAGTTAAACCACCACGCAGCCTACCTAATGCCAATAACTCACACTGAAAACCATGTAAACATACCTATAAATTACAATGTATCTTTCATCCTGCTACAAAATCGATAAATGTTAATATTTACCCAAAAAGCAAGTTACTGAAGCACACAAAAAAACGACAATGTTTAAAAAGCAATAAAAAAATCAACATCGCATTTATAAATGAATAATTCATCTACGCAGGGCCGGCTTTATAATGCAACATCTATGTTTAAAAAATGCGCGAGGGAGAGTAAGGAATGGAATAACCAAAGTCACACATGACTGCAGATGAAAATAAGCAATAGACTAGAGCCCTGTTAACAGAAACAGACTGGAGCCACTGAAACATCCAGCGCTCTGGTCAAATGTTATTAGCCTAAGAAAAAAGTAATCCCTAAGCACAGGCTACATAGGCACAAGTGGAAGGGTACAAGAACGAGGTCCATGCTCCAGGGGAGTGTACAACTGTGGAAAAGGTGGGACAAAGAGCAAGGATTGACCACTAGCGAGCAGGGATTTTTTAAGGACACTTAAACAAACCAGTGAAAAAGCAGAGACCCCACAAAGAAGTATAGAAGTATATACTAAAGTATATACAAGAGGTCTCAAATGCTCGACCTAAAATAGGAGTATGCAGCAGGTTTGCCCTATCATTTACCCCTTTATTCAATTAAGACCCATCAGGTAAACGTATCTATGATGAGAAGGCAAGAAAGTGACTATCCCCATGTCCTTCTAATGGAGTGTGCAGTAAACACGAGTAGGGACTACTCAGGGATCCGCAACGAGTCCTGTATATATATATTCCTGATGTGAAAACATGCTTGCTGTCATGGCGGCTCCTCTAAGGTCCAGATGTACGACCCTGAGTTTTGCGACTCGCAATTTGCGACCCCATTGGGAATGGCCGCCCTCACAGGGATGGTGGCCTGCTGGAGACAGCAGACCACCATGCCTGTGACTTCTTTTAAATGAAGCAGTTTTTTTTTAGTTTTTTTTTTTTTAAATGCAGCCCGTTTTCTTTAAAGGAAAACTAACTAGATGCATTTAAAAAAAAAAAAAAAGTTTTCTTTTCATTTTTTCACAGCAGGCAATGGTCCCTGGGTCCACTGCCTGCTCTGAAAAAATTGTTTTGCTGTCATTCACAAAAGGGAAGGGGTCCCCTTCCCGTTTGTGAGTGGGGTAGCACCAGTTTGAAACTAGTGCTAACTGCAATTGTTTTGTGACCCCATTCACGGTCACAAAACAATGCTACATCGCGCCGCGACTTGCAATTAGGAAGGGAACACCCCTTCCTAATTGCGACTCACAAACCTATTTTGCGATTCAGTAAATAGATTACCGAATCGCAAAATAGGGTCTATACATACCAAAATGTTTTTTTCCTGTCGCAAATGGTCCGATTCTGCGGATCGGGCCGTTTGCGACAGGAAAAATGGTATGTACATGTGCCCCATATCTTAGTCTTCCCCACCCAAAAAAAAAGTCTCAACCTGGGATTTTGTTTCTGAAACATAAAAATAAGTGCCCCTTGACACCTTGGGAGTTTTCTCCAAGAATGTGGAGGTCATATTTCTAATTTTCTCTAAGGGACGGCCAACGTTTTACCGATGGTCCGAAACAGAAAAAAAGTACATCACACCACCTACTCTATGTAGGGCAGATGGCCTGATGTGCCTAAACTGATGGTCCTAACTCCGGGGAGCCATTGGTGTAGAGTTTCTCACAGTAGAGATAGTGGGAGCACTGCTGTCGAAACCATGATGGTCCATTCAACTCTGAAAATGGTGGTGGATCATCGATTTGGCAGACAGGGTACTTTGCAGCATTTGTGGTGGAGTTCACTGCCATTTATGAATTAAGCCCTAAGAATGAGGTGGAATAGAGCTAAGCACGCCAGGCAGAAAGCTGGAAGTTGGTAGACTTAAAATTTCTGAGGAATTATGTATTATTTTAAGAAGTGCAGGCATTATAAACCTGGTGATGTGGTTTCCACCCACTGGAATTTAAAAAGTACATGGTTTGCGGATACATGAAAAAACTGTTCATGGATAAGCATGAAAAAACTGTTCATTGTTCGTTGATCAACTTGATGTGACACTATAAGAAACTGTTGTTTTTATCTTTCTTCTGTCTGATAAAGCTGCAACTATGGCTGTAACGTAGCACTGCTGCACACATTGTGAATGGTGCCTATGATTTACAGCTACTTTGTTGTAAAGGTCATAACCAAATGAAAGGCCTATATTGCCATGGTAACACGACTTACAACTGCAGCTCTTCAATTTGCTACTAAATGTGGACATTTTACAACAATCATAAACATTTTAATAGGCTGAAAAATAACGAGAATGTGTAAAATGATCATAAGGCATACCAATCTGCCCTAAAAGGCATTAAAGACTAAACCTAAATAGGACTCTCAGGGGCATATTTACACTCTGTTTTGCGCTGAAATAGCGTCATTTTTTTTAAAGCTAATTCAGCGCAAACTTAGCTCCATATTTATACTTTGGCGCCAGAAATGTCTAGCGCCAAAATATTGGAGTTAAAGTAATTTTTTGCCTGCAGAAAACTACCTTGCGTCAATGAGATGCAAGGTAGGAGTTTCTGGACAAAAAAATGACGATATGGCCTTAGTGCCATATTTATCCCCCGTGCTAAAATCAAGCACTGAGAATGGTGGCCTTAAATAATGGTGTTAAGGTTGCTTAGCACCATTATTTAATGCCTGGGTCAGGGCAAGCTTTAGGGGACCTGTGGGCCTTTTTCCATGGTCATAGACCATGGAAAGAGCCCACAGGTGCCCTTCTCTAGCCCCAGGGACACCACTTACCACACCAGAGGGACAGCGGAGAATAGGGGGACCCCATCCCAGGTAAGTATAGGTAAGTATTATTTTTGTTATCTCCTGTAGTGCCATAGGGGGTGCCTAATTTGGGCTCCCCTACATGGCACTGGCCCTAATGGCCTTGCCCAGGGGACATGTGTCCCCTGGGCATGGCCATTGAGGTGGAGGGCATGACTCCTGTCTTAGCTAAGACAGGAGTCATGTCCATGGGATTTTAACGTCATAAAATGATGCTGGTCTGGTTAGAGCATTTGTATGCATCTTCCCGTACTAGCATCATCCTTTGAGCTAAACCCCTTCTTCCCCCTACGCCTCCCCCACCCGGCAAGCGTCCTTTTTTATGATGCTAGCCGGGCCTTACCGCCGGCTACCGTGATACCATAAATATGACACCTAGCCGGTGTCATGGGATGGCACTAGCTGGCGATATACTTTTTGACGCTAAACTGCATTAGTGCAGTTTAGCATCATAAAATACAAATCAGGGCCTAAATCTTTCAGGAAGTAATAAAAGCCATTTTCTTCCAGGATAGGCCTACTTCTTGCAACATATACAACGAAATAAATTATGCTTAAATGTTTCCAAGCATGAAAACATGCTTATATTATACTAGAAGCCACGCAATGGGGCAAAACACATGAGCAGTGACACCATATGACGCTGCATTTTTTCATAATATGGTCGAAACGTAAATAAAATGTGCATGTATTTGGTTTTAATTGAAAGTAGTTGACATACAATCATAGTTGATTAACATGGTTTAATTATTAGACAAGACAAACCTTCTTGAAATATCATGCACATCAGTTTATAAGCTAGACCCAAAGACGAATCTGGGTCCCACCACCACAGCTACTGAATGCCACATGCTGGACGCTAACACAGAAGAGATACCACATCTTACCACACATTTAAAAATGTCGAAGTAACTTTCATTGCAAATCTAGAATTGAGGCAATATATGATTCGAAATATGTTTAGATACGACTTTGTAAACACATATGTATACACTCTGCACAGTTAGACCCAGGAGGACCCACCAATTTATCTGGGGCCTATTGTTTTTTTCACTAAATATCCCTTCGAAAACCGCAAATGCAAGTGTCCATTATGCATACACAAAGACCATTGGTGAGTATTCTATCAATCAATTAATTTGTTGCCTAATACATCGGTTCTTAACTTTCCACTTCTGTAGACTCCCTCTGTATCATTACTGGAATACGGGGCACCCCACTAAGTCATTATTGGAAGCCGGGGACCCCGGCCTCAGAAATTCCTATGACTGGAACATCAAGACAACACATACAAATACATAAAGAAGTATACAACAACAATATGCTCAAACATTGAAATGTTTGGTTTAATTCACACTCAAATGTAGAAAATGCTTTACAATTTTCAGTTTTCCTTCTTTAATTGTATATACTGTATTAATTTTAATGTATTAATTTTAACTTTACTTATTTTTGGAAGGTCTCGTGGACCCTCAGGAGTCCTCGGACCACATGTTAAAAACTCTTGGCCTAATACATTAAAATGTCGGAAATATCACTCCATCAGATTAAATTGCATGATCATGTATATTTCCAGCATTCTAGAAAATGCGTGTAGGCAAGAGATTTACTTTAAAGGTGCACATGCGATAAACTCCACAACTACAGAAAGGCATATTATATTAAACATACAGGATCTAATTATACTACAATTAAAGTAATTTGTGGTTTGCAGGTTTTAGGCTTTTCAATTCTTAGTACACAGTTTAACAAAAAAAACATTGCATTGGCAACATTTCACACAGTCTGAGCATTCTTTAAACTTTCTTTCACAGGACTATTATGTTCCGTCAAAACTTCGACTGAGGCGATTAAAACAATCGACATAACAAATTAAAATGTATTTTTTTTTACTTTATTTTTGAGTTTAAGCAACCTTACACAAAATCAATGATACAGAATTATTTGGCATGGCACAGACCATCTCCAGGTGTTGAGTACAAAGAAATGACTTACAAGTGGAACACTCAGGGCTGTGGCGATACAGATTTATGGCCATACATTACAATCGTTGCAGGCGTGATATGGGTGCATCACTTGTAAATGTCTTTCCCCTACCTAGGTAGAGCATACGCACTGGTACATCCGCAGCCAGAACAGACGACAGCCACTTCTACTCATACCAAACATTAACCAGGACTTTTGGCCCCAGAGCTCACAGCACACAGTACGCTTCGAACAAACACAGGCCCATCTTTATACTTTTTTAGCGCCGCAATTGCGCCGCTTTTTGACGCAAAAACGGCGCAAACTTACAAAATACCATTGGGGCATATTTATACTCCGTTTGCGCCGAAATTGCGTCGTTTTTTTCGACGCAAATTAGACGCAAAACTAACTCCATATTTATACGTTGGCGTTAGACGCGTCTAGCGACAAAGTACATGGAGTTAGCGTCATTTTTTGGCGTGAACACCTTCCTTACGTTAATGAGATGCAAGGTAGGCGTTCCCGTCTAAAAAAATGACTCCCAGGCATGTGCGTGGTATTTATACTCCCGGGCAAAAATGACGCCCGGGAGTGGGCGGGGCAAAAAACCCCGCATTTGCGCCTGAATTTAACGCCTGGGTCAGGGCAGGCGTTAAGGGACCTGTGGGCTCAGAATGAGCCCAGAGGTGCCCTCCCCTGCCCCCAGGGACACCCCCTGCCACCCTTGCCCACCCCAGGAGGACACCCAAGGATGGAGGGACCCACCCCAGGGACATTAAGGTAAGTTCAGGTAAGTATTTTTTTTTTTTTTTTTTGTGGCATAGGGGGGCCTGATTTGTGCCCCCCTACATGCCACTATGCCCAATGACCATGCCCAGGGGACAGAAGTCCCCTGGGCATGGCCATTGGGCAAGGGGGCATGACTCCTGTCTTTGCTAAGACAGGAGTCATGTTAATGGGGGATGGGCGTCGTAAAAAAATGGCGCAAATCAGGTGAAGGCGATTTTTGGGACTCAACCTGACTTGCCCCATTTTGAGACGCCCATACGCCATTTTCCCCTACGCCGGCGCTGCCTGGTGTACGTGGTTTTTTTTCACGCACACCAGGCAGCGCCGGTCGGCTAACGCCGGCTAACGCCATTCTATAAATACGGCGCCCGCATGGCGCTTCAGAATGGCGTTAGACGGCGCTAATTTTTTTGACGCTAAACTGCGTTAGCGCAGTTTAGCGTCAAAAAGTATAAATATGGCCCCATTGTATTTTGTAACTGTGCGCTGTTTTTGCGTCAAAAAGCGCCGCAATTGCGCCGCTTTTTGACGCAAAAACGGCGCAAACTTACAAAATACCATTGTATTTTATAACTGTGCGCTGTTTTTGCGTCAAAAAGCGGCGCAATTGCGGCGCTAAAAAAGTATAAATACGGGCCACAGTATCGTTCACCGCCCACAGGGCATCTATAGATGTGCGGCCCCTCCACCTCCTCTCCGGCTACCGAAACCACATTAGATGAGCCAAGTAGGCCTGATATGGTCCAAGATACCTTGTGGGCAGCTGTACACCGGCTGCAATTTCGTGGTATAGATCTGATTGTGTGTCTATATGCCAGTTTTTGAGTGTATGGAGTGGTCCTCTAGCCCTGCGCATCGCTATTCTGCATCTAGCAAGAAACAAAACAATAGCCAACAATCACCTAGAGGTTGTAGGGATAACCCTGTCATAGTCCAACAGCACCGGTAAAGCGGACCCTGCTATGTGCTCCCCGGTAATCTTGCCAAGTTCCGCCAGAACTATCAGCCAAAAGTGCTGCACACTTGGGCAGAACCAAGTCATATGGGCGAGCTCTGCCTCCTCCGCATTACATCTGGGGAGCTTGAGGTGTCACGTAAACCATACCGGAACAGGCGAACCGGCGTATAATCCACTCTGTTAAGGTACTTGAAATGTAGTAACATGCGACGACTATTCAGCGAAACAGACTTCACAATGAAGCAAGAGAAAGTCCACTGCTTGTCACTGATGGTAATGCCAAGTTCCCACTGCCAATCTAACCTGAGCTTCGTGACTCCCGGGTACAGCAATTCTTGTGTGAGTGCGTAAAGATTTGCTATGATGTGATGTGGTGCAGACACTTGTAGCAAGTGTGTCAATGCCGGTAGCTCAGGGGGTTCAAGCAAGTCCTCCCTGAGAAGATCACACATTGTGTGGCGGGACCTGTAGTAATTAAACTGGGTCGTAACAAAGGATTCTACGCTTTGTGCACTAACCTGTTTCCAACTGCTCTTTGTGGCATCTTGGAAGAGATCAGCCATAGTAGTTAGACCCAGCCCCCGCAATCCTCTCACCGCCCCTCTCTCCAGAGGAAGCCAGGTACACCAATCCAACCAAACGCACAGCGAGTAAAAGAAGGATTCAGCCTACTGTTCTAGAAGCTGCTGCCAGAAGGAAACAGTTGTGTATCAGTGGCCCCACGACATTGTAGTGTTGCACTGACTTTGCAAACAAAGTCCAAGGCAGCAATAACAGGAAGGTGGCCTCGTGCTCAATGCGGTAAGTCCCTTAGACCAGGTATCCAGTAGTGAGTGAACGGGCACTGTGCAAACCTCTAATAGGGTTAAAGATCAGGAACGTTTAAACCACCCATATCATACGTGTTAGACCTGCCAGCCTTAGGGTGGTCATCCCCCAACTTTGTGCCTGCCTTCCTCTTCTTTTCTGACACTGTTTTTGCTGGTTTTAGGACTGCACACTTTACCACTGCTAACCAGTGCTAAATTACATATGCTCTCTCCCTTAAACATAGTAACATTGGCTCATACCCAATTAACATATTTAATTTATTTGTAAGTCCCTGGTAAGGTGCACTGCATGTGCACAAGGCCTGAAAATTAAATGCTACTAGTGGGCCTGCAGCACGAATTGTGCCACCCACAGAAGTAGCCCCTTAATCATGTTTTAGGCCTGCAATTGCAAGGCCTGTGTGTGCAGTTCACTGCCACTTCGACTTGGCATATAAAAGTACTTGCCAAGCCTTACCTCCCCTTTTTCTATATATGTCTCCCCTGAGGTAGGCCCTAGGTAACCCATAGGGCAGGGCGCTATGTAGGTAAAAGACAGGAAATGTACATATGGGTTTTATATGTCCTGGTAATGAAAAACACCTACATTCGTTTTCCACTACTATGAGGCCTGATCCTTTCATAGACTAGCACTGGGACTGCCCTCATAAACTTTTTGAGTGGTAGATTCTGATCAGAAAGGGGTGATCAGGTCATATTTAGTATGGCCAGAATGATAATAGAAAATCCTGCTTATTGGTGAGGTTGGATTTTTTATTACTATTTCAGAAATGCCACTTTTAGAAAGTGAGAATTTCTCTGCACCTTAAAAACCATCTGACCTTACAGCTTCTATCTAATCAACATCTGTGCTGGGCTGGTTGACAGCTTCCTTGTGCATTTCACCCAGACAAACACAGGACACCCAGTCACACCTGCACTCATCTCAACCTCTGAATGGGTCTTCCTGGGCTGGAAGGGTGGAGGGTCTGACCCTTACATTTCAAAGGCTAGCTGCCTGCCCTCACACAATGGACTTCCAAACCCTCTACTGGGACCCTGGCAGAGAGGCCTGTACTGAAAGGGGAACTTGTGTACTTCAAAACCACTCATTGAAGTCTCCCCCACTTCAAAGGCATTTTTGGGTATATTAACTTGGACTCTGACCCAACCAAAACAAACACTTCTGGGTATGAATCTGCAACCTGTCAAGAGGAACTGCCTGGCTGCCCAAAGGACTCATCTGGCCTGCTTTGCTGAGAACGACTGCTGCCCTGCTGTTGCCCTGCTGCACTGCTGGCTTCTGACTTTGCTGAAAAGTGCTCTCCAAGGGCTTGGATTGAGCTTGCCCGCCTGTTTTCTGAAGTCTCAGGGCCAAAAAAAATTCATACCTTCAGGAAACTCCTTGTGCGCCGATAATCGACGCACGGCCTGCCGGAAACAACGCACAGCCTGCCTTGCAATCGAGAAATCACTGCACAGCCCAACCAGAATGACACAGCCCGACTTCCCGAGTGGGAATTCGATGCAGTGCCTGCCTTGCAATGGAAAATTAAACGCATCGCCTACCAGATCAGCGCAATGCCCATGCCTGATTCTAGTGTGTCAAGGATGTCCCCTTTTCGTCCCTGGGCATCAAAAAGATCCCCACATCGCAATGAGGAACCAAGACTGCCTGCCGAAAAACAATGCAAGCCTCTTGCAGTGTGGAAAAAAACAACGCAATGTCTGTGCCGCGTTGGAAAATCTGACGCACACCTTATTTTTCCACGCATCTCCTCCTCTGTGGTCTCAGTGCGTGTTATTTTTGACGCAAACCAAGTACTTTGTGCAATCAAGAGACACCTGTTGATTTCTAAGATTTAAAGACTCTTTTTAAACTTGCAAAAGTGATATTTCATCTTGTACTTGTTGAACCTTTGTCATTTTGACCTTATTTTATTCAGATAAATATCAACTATTTTTCTAATCCTGTGTGGTGTATTTTTTTTTTCACTGTGTTACTGTGTGGGAAGGTGGCTTTCTTCTAGCATGGTTACCCCCATTTTTAGCCTGTTTGTCAGTGTCTGTTAGTGTGTTTTTACTGTCTCACTGGGATCCTGCTAGTCAGGACCCCAGTGCTCATAGTTTGTGGCCTATATGTCAGTGTGTTTTACTGTGTTTCAGTATGCTTGACTGTGTCACTGGAGTTCTGCTAACCAGAACTCCAATGCTTATGCTCTCTCTCTTTCCAAATATGTCACTATAGTCTAGTACCTCAATATTCCAATCCAGATTGGCACACTGGACCCCCATTGTAAGTCCTTAATATATGGTAGCTAGGTAACCAGGGCATTGGGGTTCCAGGAGATCCTTTTGGGCTGCAGCATTTCTTTTGCCACCCATAAACAGATCCTACAAACTGCAGCCTGAGTGAAATAGTGAACAAACTATTTCACAGCCATTTTCACTGCACAAGGTAATTTATAAGTCACCTATATGGCTAACCTTCAGTTACTGAAGGCTAGGTGCTAAGTTACTGTGTGTAATGGCACCCTTGCACTAGCAAAGGTGCTCCAGCGCTGTCCAGGACCTATTTCCCAGAAGTTGTGAGTTCAGGGACAGCATATAAGCATGCACTACATATATTTCAATACATATATGTAGCTTCCCAATGGTAACTCCGAGCATGGCCATGTGATATGTCTAGCATTGAGAAATTGTACACCCAATCCAATTCTAGTATTGGGGGGGCAATTCTATGCACCCCAGGAGCTCCACCATGGACCCACAGTACTGCCAAACCAGCTCTCTGAGGTTTCCACTGCAGCCCCAGCTGCTGTTACCTCACAGACAGGTTCCTGCCCTCCTGGAGATTCAGCTGCTCAATCCCAGGAAGGCAGAACAATGCATTTCCTTTTGGAGTGGGTTATTACACCCTCTGCCATTAGAAATAGGTGTTACAGGCATGGGAGGGTATCCTGCCAGAGCCTCTGGAAATGCTTTGAAGGGCACAAACGGTGCCCTCCTTGCATAATCCAGTCTACACCGGTTCAGGGACCCCCAGTCCCTGCTCTGGCACGAAACTGGACAAAGGAAAGGGGAGTGACCACTCCCCTGTCCATTACCACCATAGGGGTGGTGCCTAGAGCTCCTCCAGAGTGTCCCTGACATTAGCCATCTTGGAGTCCAAGGTTTGAGGACCCCCTGGGAGCATCTGAGTGGCCAATGCCAGTAGGTGACATCAGAGACCCTCCAGATAGGTGCATACCTGGTTAGGTAGCCAATCCCCCTCTCAGGGCTATTAGGGTCTCTCCTCTGAGTGTTTCCTCAGAGTCAGTTTGCAAGACTCCACAAGGACTCCACTGAATCCTCTGCTTCAGCTTCTGACCATCAGATCAACCGCAGACTGCTCCAGGAACACTGTAACTGCAACAAAGGGGGTCATTCCAAGTTTGGCAGGCGGCGGTTGCCGCCCGCCAAACTTCCCCCGTCAAAAGACCGCTCCACGGTCAGAAGACCCAGGGGGCCATTTCGACTTTCCCGCTGGGCCGGGCGCCCGCCGGCCCAGTGGGAAAGGCCCTGCAAAACAGGAGCCGGCTCCGAATGGAGCCGGCGGTGTTGCAGGGGTGCGACGGGTGCAGTTGCACCCGTCGCGATTTTCACTGTCTGCTAAGCAGACAGTGAAAATCATGCTGGGGCCCTGGTAGGGGGCCCCTGCACTGCCCATGCCAGTGGCATGGGCATTGCAGGGGCCCCCAGGGGCCCCACGACACCCGTTCCTGCCATCCTGTTCCTGGCGGTAAAAACCAGGGGTAATCCGGCGGGAAAACGCCAGATCCCCTTTTCTGACCGCGGCTTTACCGCCGCGGTCAGAATGGGCAGGAAAGCACCTGTTGGCAGTGCTTTCCGTCGGTCACGGCCCTGGCGGTTTTTACCGCCAGGGTCGGAATAACCCCCAAAGTATCCAGGAAGGTTACTGTGACCCTGCAACTTCAGCTCCAGCTAGCAACTGCAACAGTTTCCAGGTTGTGCACACTCTGAGGAATGCCTGTCTTCATTCTGCACCAGAAGGACCAAAGGAATCTCCAGTGGAGTGACGGAGTCACTTCCCTGCTTCAGCAGGCCTGTATGATTTATTGCATAAATACTTTACACATTGCCTTCTAAGTTAAACCTCACTGCTCAGTGCCAAGCTACCAGAGGGTGGGCACAGGATAATTTGGATTGTGTGTGACTTACCCTGAATAGGATTGCGGATCCTATTTGGACTAGGGTGTATACCTCTGCCAACTAGAGACCCCATTTCTAACAATACAGTAGTTTTAGCGTATCCCAACTCACCTGTGGCTGCTTCCCAGCCCAGGCAAGATGAACCAAAAGAATTCTCAGAGTGCTAAACACTTCGTGTGGCAGCAAAATCAGGGTATTCGCAAACAAGAACTTAAAATGTAATTAACCACCCTTTTCACTCTAGGCTACACTGAAAAATGACTGAGACCAACAGCACACTACATGCCAGGTGCAGCATCGAAAATAGGGAATTCCTGAGATTAAAGGAGAACTGCTTGTGGATTCAGAATGTGACTAACAGTCTGAACATGAAATACAGAATCCAATATGAGAGTATCCTAAAAATGTTATTGAAAGGAGCCTTCCAAAGAAAACAAAAAGACAGAAAAACTACTTACTAGTAAATGGAATTTGATTGAAATGAAAATTGGCAAACAAAATCAGAACGAGCCCGACTTCTACTAAAGTTAAAAATCAAGAACAATTAAATAAATCTTAGGAAACATTGGACCCTTATCAAATATTATCATGACCACATGCAAAAATGAAGACAAAATCCTTCCACCACATACAATAATGCCAGATGCCTGAAATATATATTAAAATTTGAACAACATAGCTAAAGTGCACTGTATTTGGACACTGACTATTGGAGAGCTTGCAAGAATGCCATGGTCACAAAACAATTCACATGAAAAAATGGTAAGAAACAGGAAATTAGAAAAATCTTCACCTTTGACAGTAAATACATGGTTCATGTTCCAGAATGTCCAAGTGGACTACAATACATCAGAAGTACCACCTCCTTGGTCAAGGTATTGATTTGAAATAGAAAAGGACAATTAAAACTAGGATTACATTATGCAATGGCCAAATACTATGAACAAAAACATGAGAATGACTAAAAATCTTTCAAAATCTATGTACCTGGTGGAGTTGAGAAACGATGGAAGATGAGGGGAAAGGACAACCTGTGCTGCATTTCTGAATGTAAATATATTTAAACTAATGTGGAAAGATGTTCTAACAGTAGGGGGCTTATTACAACTTTGGAGGAGGTGTTAATCCGTCCCAAAAGTGACGGTAAAGTGACGGATATACCACCAGCCGTATTACGAGTCCATTATATCCTATGGAACTCGTAATACGGCTGGTGGTATATCCGTCACATTTCGGACAGATCAACACCTCCTCCAAAGTTGTAATAACCCCCTAACACTAAATCTAGTCCCAAATTAGATTTATTTATAGAACTTTTCAAATAATTGCACTTTACTAAATCCAACTCTAGTCTGAAAGTAAACACATGTACAGTAACATAAAACTAAATGATTTAATCCTATTGTTCAATTAATCTTACCATACAAGTTCTGTTCTTGATGCTTTCGGCAAAGTGATCCTAAAGCTCAGTAAGTGCAGGTAAAGTAAAAATTCAATTGAAATATTGTCAGACAAAGTAGAGTGGTGAAATGAAGTTTGGGCACCTTTTTGGCATAATGTGTAGTTCAAATATGATGCTAGTCAACATATGATCACTGGGCACAAACACGTCCTCTGAGCTTGTAATGTGCCACAGACAATAATGGCCTTCATTTTCCCTATAACCTCTCAAGTTCAAAATATATTCTGATGAAGCTGCAAAAATAAATAAACTCCCTTATCAAGAAACGTTCAAGAAACATAACCTTATCCCAATTTAATTTGAACAGCATCACCCTGTTTCCAAAATATGTTTTCTTTTCAGCTAATCATGAATTAACTCAACTAAAGACAGACATCTTGAAGCAAAACCCATTGAGACCATAACAATATAAATTCAGAGCTTAACTGCAGCATGCAACCACACCTTTAGCAGTTTCATATGCCATCTTGCATGTTCAAGAAGATGGTGATGCTCACTGACTGGTGCTTCTAAAAAAGTCAGCAGCATTTGAAACACTCTATCAAAAGCTGTTTCTCACCAATCTCCCTTCATATATGAAGCTTGACGGTATTTTTTTTTACATTGGTTCTACATCTTTCTATATGATACATCGCAGTTCATGAAACCTGAGTCTACAACTCTGCCATTACTTCACTCCTGGAAGGTCAGCTACTATCAGGTCAGTCATTCTGAACTCCTGCTTTAAGATATTTAAATATTAAGTTAAAATCAGGTGGCAAGATGCTACATATTGACAGATAGGTTTGACAGGTTGCCTAGCCCACATAATATTACCTGGCCTGAACGATGTATACCAACAAGGTTTTTACAATCATGCTAGAAATCATCACATGTTTACAGCAGGAGGTTCAAGCCATATGATCAGAAAATTAGAGTTTAAGAAAAGAGTTGGGAATGATGCAGACAGAACCCTCACAAGCTACTATTTCTGGGGCTGGTAAAAGTTGGACAGGGCTTAAGCTTTGTGGTAGGGCCCGGGGTGTCGGAAACACAGGCCTATACCTCATTCACAGCTTCAGAACCATTTGGTGTTAAAGTTCAGTCCCCCTTTCCTCAATCTGTTAATCTAAACTCTCAAATTCAGGTACTCAACTACCACACATACCTTTACATTTCCCCACGGTTCTCCTGTGACCCAAACAAGTTTGCAGTGTTTTTAAATCAATATAAATCACATTTTCTATGTAAATAATCTGCTTTTCCAGATGAACCATCCAAGATCGCTTTTGTGTTGTCCTAATTGGGAGCAAACATCCCTAACTGGTTAATTCCAATAATGGAAAGAGATGATCTCATACTATATAATTTCATAATACTTTTTGATAGAAAGACTGAAATCAAGGTTATCTTTATTAGAGTATTAAACATTATCATAAACGTCAACCTTACAGATAAACTATAAAACAATAAATAGGAATAATACATAAAATACATCTCAGCTAAAAGCGCAAATAGTCATACAATCTAACATCAGCTTTAAAAAACCATTCAATAGAGCTGCAAATGAAGATATTGTTTAAAATTTGTATTATCATTACAGTAAGAGTTGTTGAATCTAAAACAAGGGTCACAGAGCTTACTACCATAGATAACCATTCTTAATTGGTTAGTTAGTGAAACAGAATAGCTTGAGGGCACCTCTATTTAACCAAGGACAGAGAAGTAAATACAAGATGTGTTAGCCTATGTAGTTAATCTTCATTACAACTGCAAATATTTAATAGAATTGACTTTTCAGTGGGATTATATGCTCCTTGAGAGAAAGAGCGATAATATAAAGTAATGGTAGTCCTATCAACCAAATCAGCTACAGAAGACAGAAGTAAAAACAATAATAGAGTGGAACCAAGCAAGCTAGAGGGTCACAGATACCAGAGGAACATGAAAACAGAAAACAATTAATGTGGTGTATGTACTGTAGTCAGACTGGACATTTTATAATGGACTACAAGGCCAAGGTCAGGAATTCCATCATTAAAACACCTGGGAAAACTCAAGCTATGGTGACAACTGGCTCTGACTATAGAGCATAATCAGAAAGAGTCATTCTAAATTCTTGGAAAATAATCTGCAAGAGGGCTCAATAACCGTAGTAATATTCAGCAGTGTTCAGTGGCTCATTTAAATGTCTTAGGAGATAAGACATAAGTAGCAATGCTACTAGACTCAGGGGCTACTAGACACTCGTAGATCGAGACAATGCTAGAAGATTAAAAATACCCTTTATCAAGACAGAAAACCCAGAACCATTTACTGCAGTTAACGGTACTGCACTAACATCAAGGACTGTTTGATCTCTACCATTTTTTTAATCATCTAGACAGGAAAATAACATAATGGAAAAATAACATTTGATTTTATGATTCCCATCAATATAAATTGATACGAGGAATGGCATGGGTGCCACTACGACACAAACAATTTATGGAATGCTTGTTTCATCCATTTGTAGTCTGAGTTCTGCTTGAATCCTTCCCATCATCAATCTATGATAGCCTTGGAAAGCCAGGCTAAAATTCTATTTTTTGAGGGCAAAGAGATACATGTCTGTTGTATCAAAAACTTGCCAGAGTGCTACCAAAAATGTCAAGACATTTTTGAAAAACAAAGGGTGAGGTTGCTCTCACCATTCGAGGAGTATGATTGCTGCAACCTATCCTATTTCATGAAGAAGAATGTATCTAAGTGAACCTGAAATCCAACTTTATGAAGGAATATTTGAGGAAAATCTGACGTCCAGATTTATAAGGCTTTCATTTTCTGCCACATGCACTGCTCTCCTTTTTTGTCTGCCAAAATAGGGTGGAGACCTGTGCTTATGTATAGAGTATAGACCAATCAATTGGCTAATACATCCCTACTACCATTAAACCCCATACAGTTATAGCAAGTTCAAGGAGCCATTAAGTTTACAAAGTTTCCAGAGTGTGTACCATTTTATCAGAGTCCAACAGGGAAATTAAAGGAAGACCGCATTCAGGACCAAGTTTGGTCTTTTTGAATATTAGATCATGCCCTTTGGATTCTGCTATACTCCAGCAGGGTGTCACTACTTCATGGATGATGTGTTACTAGGGTAGTTCCATCTGTTCTGTATTATTTATATATGCCACATTCTGATTTGTTCAGATACAGAAGAACAACACAGAGGTCATGCAAAAATAGTCTTCAAACTATTGAGGGAGGAATATTTATTTGCAAAGCTAGACAATTTCAGGCAAGCAATTGCTTGCTAAAAAACATGGATGGCCAAGAATAGGGAAAGAGACGTGGCTGCTTTTGCTTAAGTGATTACTTAGGTGATTTTACTAACTAGAATTTCCAGCCAAATTATTATATAGAGTCCAGTGTTCCACACGTGGTAAAACCATATACAGAAATACTGGGCCATATGTGATTGGTCAGAATGGAATTTCACATGGACATTAGATTCTGCCCAAGTTCTAATCAGGCCTGAGGTGTTGTGCAATGCCACCTGCATTCTTACAGATTTTGGAGCATGTTTCGAAGGAAGCACATCTTACTCTTAAATGTTCCAGCACTGTGCACAATTTGACCAGCCAACAAGTAATGCAACATATGACAAACTGAATTGAGTAAACCTTGTACAGTGAACTTTTTAAAATAATTGTAAGAAAATGGGCTATTAGTTGAGTGTGATGTAAGTCCTTCCAAAGTAATACATTTAAAATATTTTCAGGTCCAAACCCTGGTAGCTATGGCACAAAGCAGGCAGGCTTAACTTAAGGAAAAGTGTGGAATGTACTTAGGAGTCCCAAAAAAATTAAAAAATCAAACCAAATCACAATAAAAACCTTCAACCAAATTCTAAGAATAGAAGGACTTAAAAGGAAAATGACACCAGAACGTTATATCCAATAACTGGAACAAAAGTTGTAGGGCAAAATGCAGCAATAAAATGTAAGGCACCAATCCTAAATCACTGTTCATGGTTAACCAGGATCTATGTATAATTGTACGCTAAAAGCATTGGGATGGAGGTTGGATGTACCAAGCAGATTGTTCCAGTCAAAGCTCTTAACATCTGCCTAAAATGTAAGTAAAAACCCTTCAATGGAGCAAGGCTGCAGGGCGTATCTGTTGAAGTCATCTTGAAGTCAGAAAGCCATCTGGAATAGATCCCATTGAAGCTGTTGGTTTTGGCAAAAAACGCTTTGAGTGGGAAAATTCTAATTTCACAGCCACTAAAATCTAGTGGTCGATACTTAGGGCCTGATTCTAACTTTGGAGGACGGTGTTAAACCGTCCCAAAAGTGGCGGATATACCACCTACCGTATTACGAGTTCCATAGGATATAATGGACTCGTAATACGGTAGGTGGTATATCCGCCACTTTTGGGACGGTTTAACACCGTCCTCCAAAGTTAGAATCAGGCCCTTAATGTCCCTTTGCCTGGTCAAGATTTCTACCTCCTCACAGAGCTCGAAATCCTCCAGCAGGGTAAGCCTCAAGCTGTATCTAATGAAGTCCTCTCCAAAACTGACACCTTTGCTACAAGGCCTCTCTGATGCCCTTGAGGTTTTGGAAGTTGTTATAATGTGCTATTGGTTAGAATAGAATGTTGGTAGGTTGTTATAGGAACAGTGTCTTAGTAACGAGAGATTCCACCTGTGGACGGTTACTTCAAGCTGGCCGAGGTGGAGGTCACATTTATGTAGTGTGCTTAATAAACACGTAATGAAGACATCATTGCTGTCCAGACCCATCATTACAACATAAATTTGGCGACGAGTTGGAGCCAGCTGCTACGACCAAGAGTGGTGTGACCTCTATCCTCAAGGAGTAAACGGACTAGCGTGCAGTGGCAAAGAGAGGACTTTGTTGAATCTATGCCTTGTTACCATACAGCTGTATTGTTGATGGTGATTAAAGCTTAGGCTTGTCGGAAGGAATCAACGAAGGCTGTGGTCATCTGGAGACAAAAAGGGATGAGAAAGGATTTCGTTGGACCTACGTCTTGCTACAATTTAGCGCATACAGTATAGCGCATGTACTGTGTGTAAAGGAAACACAGCCAACGGTAATTACAGGTCGTGGGCGCTGTGTGGAGTGCGACTGTATCTGTTATTCGTTCAGCGCAGAGCGCGAGAGTCCGGAAAAAGGGAAAAGAAAGGACTCGGTTGAACTTTAACTTTTGCCTCGTTACAATACAGTGTTTTGTTTCAATTTAGCGCATACATTATAGCGAATGTACTGTGTGTAAAGTAAACACAGTCAACGGTGATTATAGGTCGCGCGCGCTGTGTGGAGCGCGGCGCGGTGGTGCCTGTTATTCTTTCAGCGCAGAGCGCGAGACTGGCTGCGTGGGACAGCACAATCTGCAGTGTGTAACTCACCTCAGTTCTTCACGGCGACCGCGGAGTGGTGTGCGGACTCATCCTACAGATCGTGAGACTTGAGCTCATCTCAGTTTTCATGGCGGCCGCGGAGTGGTGTGTAGTCTCATCTGTTGTTCATGTTTTATGTCATGAGGTCTTCACGGCAAGTGGTTCCGGTGTTACGGCATTAGAGGAAAGGTCCTCGTTCCAGCACATATACTTTAGATGAAAGGACCTTACTGTCAACTTGACATGAACTTAAGCTGGTCACAAGCTGGAAAACTTTAGATTTTAAATTTGACTTGTGCATATGTTCATGTACTGATCGCATTGTTGTTGTTTACGGGGAAGATTACTTTGATATTTGTATTTTAGGTGTTAACATCAACATGGATTTGCATGCCATTGCGCCACCACCATTGTTTTTACCTCAACCTGGTGAGCCTTCGCTTGAATGGGAAGAGTGGATAGATGTTTTTGATAATTATTTAGAAGCAATAGATGGGCGCAACTTTTCTCTTGGGAGGAAAAAGGGTATTTTATTGAATGCTTTAGGCAACACATCTTTAAGTATCTACCGGCTTTACCCATTCAAGAAGACCAACCTGATGTAGATGTTTATTCTGATGCTCGTAAACGTTTAGAAATTAGATTTGCAAAGGGTCGAAATATTGTAATTAGACGACACAAATTTTACACACAGCCATAACGTTCTGGGGAGTCGATTGATGACTTTGTTACTAGATTAAGAGAATTATCGTTAAAATGTCAGTTTGGTCCAATGACTGAGGAGATGATACGTGATCAATTGATAGTACAGTGCAACAGTCGCAAAATACAAGAAAGATTGTGGGTGCTAAGAATCCTACTCTAAAAGATGCCATTGAGATAGCTAAAGTAATAGAGGAGTCTGAATATTGCATGAGAGTAATGGATAACAGAGAGGAAAAAACCGGTGTGTCAGTCATCGGTCAACATACAGAAAGTCAAGTTTTTAGCAGCAAAAGTGGTACTAGTGCATACAAAGGTGGTACAGGTGGTCAAAGGGTAAAAACAACAGGGAAAGCATGCAATAATTGTGGTAGCTATAACCACGTAACTGGAGCAAGAAATTTTTTGCGAAGGGAAAGGATTGTAGGAAGTGTAATCAAAAAGGACATTTTGCCAGGATGTGTCAAAGTACTGCAAAGATGAGAGTAGCAGTGTTATCAGAGGGATCTGATGATAATTTGAATGAATGCCCAGACAGAGTATTATTAGTTGAGGATGAATATTATAGGAAGCAAAGACCCACAGCTGAATTTCGCATTATGGGACAGGCAATTCACTTAATGGTTGACTCTGGGTCTCTTTATACCATCATACCTAAGAGTTTATTCAGGTCCAAGTGGCCAGGCATTAAGTTATTGCCGAAAGACATCAACCCTGGTGGGTATCAGGGTGAAAAGATTGATATTATAGGTTATGTGGTAGCTGACATCGCCTTTAGTGAAAGGATTATTCAAGGGAAAGTATATGTTGCAGAAGCAGGTCCGCCGATTCTTGGGTGGGTTCATCAATACGATTTACACATCGTTATAAATCCACGTGCGGAGAATCCTGTCATGGTTGTTCAGGAGGTGACATTGGAAGACATTATTAGGGGTGCTGATAATGTGTTTCGTGAGGAAATGGGTGAACTCAAAGGGTACGTGCATAAGATTAAATTGAAACGTGGTGCGATTCCTATTCAACATAAAGTTAGAAGAGTACCTGTTCTAGTAAGAGAAGAGGTCAACAAATTAATTTGTGACATGTTAAAAAGGGGAATAATTGAGCCAGTGGAGACGGCAGAGTGGATTTCTCCAGTGGTCATCACACGTAAAGCTGATGGCAAATTGAGATTTTGTGTTGACTTGAGGAGCCTAAATCAATGTGTTGTTGCAGACAATTTTCCACTCCCAAATATCAACGAACTTTTGACTCTTCTGAAGGGTGGAAAATTCTTCACGAAACTAGATCTGAAGCATGCATATCATCAGATCAAATTGCACAAAGACTCTAAATCTTTAACATTCTTCATAACTATGGAAGGCACGTTTCAATTTACACGTATGCCGTTTGGGTTATGTGCGGCGGCTAGTGTGTTTCAGAGAGTAATGACTGATGTATTCCGTGAATTGGAAAATGTTCTATTTTTCCAGGATGATATCTTAATTTTTGGAGACACAGTGGAGAATCATAATTTCACCTTGAAGCAGGTCTTGGACAGAATTTCTAATGCTGGGTTAACTTTGAGGAAGGAGAAATGTGTGTTCTTAGTCAGGGAAATAGAATATCTCGGGCATACTCTTTCAGGGGAAGGTATCAAGCCTAAAAAAAACCTACTTGATTCCATTAGATTGGCTCCATCACGGCAAGACAAAGATCAATTAAGGTATTTTTTAGGAATGTTAGAATATTACTCTAAATTTATGAAGAACTTTGCCTCGAAGACTGAGAGTTTGAGAGGGTTGTTAAGGAAAGGGGCAAGATTTTCATGGACCAACATGCATCAAGAGTGTTTTGAGAGTATTAAAGAGGAGGTGTGCTGCGCTGGTATATTGACTCCATTTGACATTGGAAAAAAATCCACAATTACGGTAGATGCAAGTGCATGTGGTATAGGGGCAGTGCTAGCACAAATACATCCAACAGGGGAGAAGACTGTTGCATTTGCTTTGCGTTCCTTAACGGATTCAGAGCGCAATTACTCCATTATCGAGAGAGAAGCTTTGGCCGCAGCTTAGGGCATGGAGTATTTCAGAGTCTACGTATGGGGAACAAGAGTGACTCTACGTTTCGACCACAAACCTTTGTTGAATATTTTGTCTTCTGGTGGTGCTGGCAAGTGTTCTGCAAGATTGGCTCGACTAGCTGCAAGGTTGCAGGAATATATGTACGAACTAGAATATATACCAGGGTGGAGGAATGTGCAGGCAGACTGTTTATCACGCTTACCTTTAGGTTGGGAGGTAGTTGATGGTGAAGGTGTATTGAAATACGAAAGTGAAGGTGCAGTTGCAAGTGTTTGTGATGTAATTCATTGGACCTTGGGGGCGGTGAGTAAAGAAGAGTGGGAACAAGCTTTTACACATGATGAGGTGCTTATGGGAGTAGTTAAAATGATAGTGGAAGGGGGAAGGAGAGAGAGTACGTTACCCCCAGCTCTTAGACCTTATGGTAAAGTCTTGGACGAATTATCTATCTTGGACAAAGGAGTTTTAGTACGGGGAGAAAGGTTGATACCTCCGGTAGGTGTCAGGAAAAGGTTATTTGATATAGCCCATGAAGGACACTTAGGACAAACTATGTCAAAAAAACGCCTCAGGGCTGAGTTTTGGTGGCCAGGAATGGACGATGATGTGGTAAACTGGGTGGAAAGGTGTTCTGAATGCATGGAGAGTGAGAAAAGATTGAAGGTGGGCAAACAAACGGTGTGTGGGACCATTCGGGATCCAGGCATAGCTTGGCATACTGTTTGTGGTGATTTTATTGGTCCAATTGCAGGTGTGAGTTATAGTCAGAGGTTTGCGTTTGTAATGATTGATTTGAATACCAAATGGTTAGTAGTTAAGTTTATGGCGGAGGTGACGACAGTCTCTACTATAAGGGTGTTATCTGAGATTTTTAGCGAGGAAGGTTATCCTGATTGTCTCATCACTGATAATGGTACTCAACTTACTTCAGATCGTATGAAACAATTCTTAAATGAATGTGGTGTGAAACATGCACGCACTTCTCTCTATAATCCTCAGGGAAATGGCACTGTAGAAAGAGCTAATAGGTTAGTTAAGGGCGCCATTCAACTAGCTTTGGCAAATAGGCTAAGTGTAGGAAAAGTTGTGAGTGATTTGGTGTGGGCTTATCGGTCTACTGTGCACAACACGCTAGTATCTTCACCTTTTGAGTTGAGGCGGGGAAGGAAGCCCAGTACCAAATTAACGCCGTTTTGGATTAAATCTCTGCTGGAAGGAAATGGTTTGGAGGAGGAATGTCAGAAGGGTGAAAGAAAACACATAAAAAAAATAAGTCCTGGTGATTGGGTAAAAATAAAATCGGGACGGTGTGTTGGAGGATTGAACAAATTTCGTGGACCGTTTCAAGTTAAGCATGTTGGCAGATGGCATGTTGTGTTAGAAAATGGTGAGAAGTGGAATTTTAGGAGGGTAGCTAGGTTTGGTGCGCAAGACTCAAAGTTTGGTGCACAGAGAAGTGAATGTGAGGGGTCAATGTTGGGTGAGAATGAAGGAGTAACTTCAGAATGTCGGAGTTCTACTAAAGAGATTGGGTCAAATTCTTTAACATTTAATGTTGATGTTGGTAGGCCCAGTAGCGAAACAACACAGGATTTGAAGAAGGGTGCCACATCCTCCTCTAAGGATTTGGTAGAGAATAGAGTGTCTTCTTCTCAAACATCAGGCATTGAATCTTCTGGTATTTGTCCAGAGGTGGGACAAGGTTCCGGATCTTCCCAAAGGGTTGCAAGTTGTGTACAAAATCCTGTGGAGGAAAGTTTGCCTGTAAGGGAGCAGAGACAAAGACGTTCTCCTATGTATTTGCAAGATTATGTAAGATAGTTATACTTAAAGTGATACATACCTTAAGTTGAATTTCAAGTAATGTCAGTTAGGTGATGTTTGTTAATGTACTTTTGCTTTAAATCAAAAGGGTGTTATTGTGTAAAGGGGGAGGATATGTTATAATGTGCTATTGGTTAGAATAGAATGTTGGTAGGTTGTTATAGGAACAGTGTCTTAGTAACTAGAGATTCCGCCTGTGGACGGTTACTTCAAGCTGGCCGAGGTGGAGGTCACATTTATGTAGTGTGCTTAATAAACACGTAATGACATCATTGCTGTCCAGACCCATCATTACAACAGAAGTCCACACATTTTCTAAGTCCCAGCTTTTCAGACTTTCTCAAGCAGCTCCTCTTGGATACGCCCAAGGCTCCCAGGACCTCTGGGACAGCAATTAGGGGCTTGGACTTACTCAAGAAAAGTTGCTACTGTTTAGCCGTCACTCTAAGAACAGAACCTCTTGCGGCTTGTTCTGCCCATGCAGCCCCACAGGAGGTCAGCCAGCTAACATTGGAGGCCAGTTCTCAGTCCTGCACATCAGACGGAGCATATAAAGCCTTTCAGGTCGCCAATCAGGTGACAGTGAGCAGGATTAGTCCTCTTCTATTCCTCTGCAGAGGCAGAAAGTGTTCTGCTAAGTTGTGGCTGAGGTGCTATTTTGGTAGGAATAACTAGTCAGCTGGTGGAGTGCCTCTTGGACACTCACTAACCAAAAAGAAAAAAACGTTCCCAGGTGAAATCCTTGCCATTTTCGCAGCACATCCTCTTTGCCTTACTGTGAGCAATTCCACACTGATTATTCTGAGGTGAATTCAATATGGCTGCACCCTTCTGCCCTTGAAGGTTTCTGGTGAGCCAACTAGTGGTGTGTTTAGGGAAATGATCAGTCCCCTGCTTCTCAACTACACCAATATGGTTCTGGCACAATCTCCCCTTCCCACTGTCTGGTGCAAAACTGACTACAGATGGCCCAGATAACCAAGTCTACTCTTCTTCAGGTCTTCCTTTAATCTTAACTATGAGTGACAGGCCTAACCACTGTCCCTTTCATGTTAATGAACCTCTCCACCTGCCCTTTCTGAATTGAGAGGAGTCACATAACTCAAACGTAGGCCTTCCTCTCAAAAGGCCTAAGCAACTGTTACTGCTATGATAGACGTTTTCACACCTTTAATTAGCCTACTGCAGGTTCTGCCAGTATAATCTTTTAAAAGTCACTTTTCCTAAATATTTGTTAAAAATATTATGTCACCAGTGTACTGGATTTTCAGTAAACTTTACAAAATAGTGGTTGGATCACCTCTCTAGCATATCTTAAACCAAAGACAGCAAAAGTATAATTTTACTTGAACTTTGTTTTCCCTCATAGGAGCAGCTACAGCCCTGTTTAGTGAAATGTGTGCCCTGGGGCTAGTCACTGTAGTACATACAACACTAAATGAATGCATGTACCGCTATGAAATAGTAGGCATCACAGTTTGTGAGCTAAAAATAGGGTTCTGTCGAAAAGGGTGACTTTGTCAGATTTGGCTGCTGGGATAAAAGCTATAGCCGTCAGGCTAGACAGATAGGCATGAAGCATTGTTTCTTTTGTCAGTCTTGTGGATGGCACAACATTTGCTGCAGTCGACAAGTGACATTTAGCCGTCCATGCCATTTGTGTATTTCCTGCAACATATAGTATGGCCTTAATTTAAACTTACAAATTCCTATTGGAGATTATACAATTACACCATATTTTATAAGTCAAATCACATATCCTGAGGACCTGACAGCAGTACCCTAGTGTGCACAGTTCAGAAACCAGCAGTACTAGTCAGCAAACACTCAAAAAGAGGGATTTTTCCACAATAGCATATCAATTCTTAGAAGACAATGCATATGCCTTCTACCCAACGATGCTGACATCATCTCTGAATCCATGTAGAAGAGAACAAAGGTTTTACTATGCATGAATGATACAATTGAACATGATGAAAAATTTAATTTTTTGCAATTTTGGGCCGCATTACAAGCTTGGAGGTCAAACTGCCAGACCTCCATGTTGGGGGTCCCAAAAAGACCACCATGTTGGTGGTCTTACAGACTGCCCTATTACAAGTTATACAAGCAGGACCACTGTCCGCCAACAAACAAAGGCAGACCGGCAGTGGCGTAGAGGCCCAGAAATAGGTGGTTCTACCTCCAGCCCCAACAGCACAGCGACCAACCACTGACCGTATTACAAGTCCAAATTTGCAGTGACGGGCACTCATGGCGGTCAACCAATGCTGATCCGAACCACGGCGGTCCGCAGTCACAAAAGTAATACACAACTGCACTTTGGATAGATTTGAAAACAACAAAGGCTGACACACATTGCCACACTGGACACACCTGCAAAGGACACAATAAAACACACCACTTCACACACCACAATCCTTAGCATTTACACTGGAACACACTGAAGCCAGAGTGAATTATTTACCACACAGCACAGATACTGGCCACCACTTTTTTCTCACCACCTCTTTTCACAGCCAGCCCACATGTTTGTCCAGTCACATCATTTTGCACTACCCCCCTTTAGTAAGTTACTGTCACACATTTTATTTTATTTTTCTGCCATGTCACGTTCCTAAAACCCCCGTTTCACAGATGAAATGTTAAGAGTCACGGTGGAAGAAATTATGAGAGTAGAGCCACAATTGTTTGGAGCACAAGGCCAGCACACTCCTCTTAGTAGAAAAATGTAAATGTGGGACAGGGTAGTTGAAAGAATCAGTGCTGTAGGCACCACTGTGCACACAAAGGAGGACATTAGGAAGAGGTGGTCTCAAGGTATCAGCTGCAGGCCAAGAAGAATGGCAGTGGCGCTCTCACTCCTCCTTTGCAACTCTATCCCTAGGAGGTGAAGGTATTGGCCATCTTTCAACCCGAGCGCTTAACAGAAATACCTGGGGGAGTGGAGTCTGGTAAGTCACAAAACTAAAAATGTCACCAAAATGCCATGTCATGCATACTAGCTGCTCACCTTTTGCCACCTTCACTCCACTCAACTGCCCAGTATCCACCTGTCCAAAGACCCCTGTCTGACATCTCACAATTGAAGTAGACTCAACTGGGGGAACAACGTCTGTGTATAGTGCATGTATTACAGGTAGTTACATGAATACAACTCCCAGCAGGCACTGTTCTACAACTCCAAACACCAGACTAGTGTTTCCTTGACCACATAGGCAAGTTTGTCAACTCCCAATTGAACTATACCGACCTGGGCGGACAACATTTGTCAAGTGAGTGTAGTACAGGGACTGACATGACTACAACTCCCAGCAGGCACTGTTACTGTTACTCAAACCACCAGCACAGTGTCTCCTTGTCCGAATACTCTTGTCTGTCAACTCCCAATTGAAGTACGCTTACTTGGGAGGATTACATATGAATAGTGTGTGTAGTATAGGGACTGACATAACTGCCAAGGCCATGAGGCACTGTTACTATCACTCCACTCACACAGCACTGTGTCCTCTTCACCAAATACTCTTTTGTGTTAGCTTCCAATTATAGTGTACTCACCTGTGAGGATTAGATTTGGATACTGTGTGTACTAGAGAGTGTGACATGGCTGGAACTCCGAGCAGGCACTGTTACTGTTACTCAAACCCCCAGCACAGTGTTTCCTACGCCAAATACCCTTGTTTGTCAACTCCCAATTGCAGTCTACTCACCTGGGAGATTAACATATGAATAGTGTATGTAGTACAGGGACTGACATGACTGCTATGGCCAGGAACCACTGTTACTGTTACTCCACTCAGCCAGCCCAGTGTTACCTTCTCCAAATACCCTTGTTTGTCAACTCCCAATTGAAGTGTATTCACCTAGGAGGATAACATTTGTATAGTGTGTGCACTAGAGTAAGTAACATGACTGCAACTCCCAGCAGGTCCAGTTTCTATAACTCCAAACACCAGCAAAGTGTTTCCGTCTCCCAATACCCATGTTTTTAAACTCATAAATAAAGTTTACTCACCAGGGAGGATACCATTTGTATAGTGTATGTAGTAGAGAGAGTTACATGGCTGCAACCCCCAGCAGGCCATGTTTCTCTACCTCCAACCACCATACCATTGGTCACTTGCCCAAATACATCTGTTAGTGAACTCTCAATTGAAATGTACTCACTAGGAGGAAGAACATTGGTCAAGTGTGTGTGCTAGAGAGAGTGACATGACTGCAACTTACAGCAGACCCTGTTTCTGTAACTTCAAATACCAGCACAATGTCCTCTTCTCCAAAGACCACTGGATGTCAATTCAAAAATGAAGTTTACTCACCTGGGGGATAGCATTGGTCAAGTATTGGGGAGTAGTGAGAGTGACCTGACTGCAACTCACATGAGGCACTGTTCCTCTAACTCCAAACACCAGACCAGTGTTTCCTTCTCCAAAGACCCATGTCTCAACTCTCCACTGACATGTACTCACCTGGGAGCAAAGCATTTGTATAGTGTGTGTAGTACATGGAGTTACATTAGTTCAACTCACAGGGAGCCCTCTTACTGTCACTCCAACCACTAATCCAGAGTTTCCTTCTCCACAAAACATGTTTTGCAACTCTCACATGAAGTCTAATCACTGGGGGGGTTGACATTTCTCAGGTGTATGAAGCAGAGGGAGTGACATGACTGCCAAGGCCAGGAGGCTCTGTCTCTCAGACTCTAAACACAAGTCCAGTGTTTACTTGTCCAAACACCCTTGTTCATTAACTCACAAGTGGAAGTGCACTCACCTGGGAGGATAACTTTTGTATACTGTGTGTAGTGTATACTGTGTGTAGTACAGGCAGTAACATGACTGCAACTCCCAGGAGGGCCTATCCCTGTAATTCCAATCACCTGCCTAGTGTACACTTGCCTCAATGCATATGTTAGTGAACTCTCAAATGAAGTTTACTAACCTGGGAGGTTAACAATTGCCAACTGTTTGGAAGTAGAGGGAGTGACATGACTGCAAAGCCCAATGGACCCTGTTTTGTCAAGTCCAATCACCAGCCCGGTGTCCACTTGTCACAATGCATCTGTTAGTGAACTCTCAAATGAAGTTTACTGACCTGGGAGGTTACCAATTGGCAAGTGTTGGGAAGTAGAGGGAGTTACATGACTGCAAAGCCCAATGTTTTGCTAATTCCAATCACCAGCCCAGTCTTCTTTTGTCACAATGCATCTGTTACTGAATTCTCATATGAAGTTTACTCACCTGGGAGGTTACTGATTGTCAAGTGTTGGAAGTAGTGAGAGTAAGTTGACTGCAACTCCCAGAAGGCAGTGTTCAAGTGACTCCACAAAGTAAAACTGTGGTCACTTCTGCAAAAACCCTTGCCTGCTAACTCTCAGTTGAAGTTTACTCACCTGGGAGGGAACAAGGTATAGATAATGCTAAACTCAGAGAGGTGTATTGCTACCTATCTCCATCTTGAACTGCTAAGCCAAGATGAAACTATTGAGGACAGTAAGGACAGCTCACCCAGTATGCAACAAATATGATCCCCAAGGCCTTAAGATGCGTCACCAGAATTGTATTGGCAGCAGACACATTCACAATGCACTGATCACATGATGACTCTAATCACATACACAACAAACTCCTGGGTCTGCCTACATAACAATCATCTAGGCCTCAAAGTGGTAAAATCCACCTCCTGCCCAGCCACTGTTTTGCCTGCACTGGTGGCAAGATGTAATTTTAAGCCCATCCTCCCAAGTTCTAATGACCTGCACAATTCAGCAGATGCTTGACTTTCGTGGAATTTGCATGCTTCACAAATGTCAGGTCAATACAACCAATAGCATGGGTACCTGTCATAATAGGATAACCTGCAAATCAATTATGTAGAAGGGCTATGCAAAATGTCACTGTATACCTTTGGAGGTAGATCTCACAATATAACCAGTAACATTGTATCTTTCACTTCAACAGGTTGGGCTGCCACTGGCCACACTGAGCCCACGGAAGAGACTGCCACTATCCCCATGGATGAAGCTCTCAGTGAAGAAGACACTCCTGGATGCCTAGACATGAAGGACGGTTCTGGCCCATCTGGACAACTAGGTCAGATACCTATTGTGAGTCTCCCAGCCCAGTTGCCTCAACATCACTGGAGCCATTCATCCCCAAACCTGTGTCCTTAGGACATTGACAACCATCTTGTGCCCCCCCAGTCCAGGATTGTCAACATCAGGGCAGTGCGCGCTATACGGGCGACTGGAATGCAAAAAACCCAGCACTTATGAGATAACTTATTTCATGCATTAAGCTGATATGCTGTTGTTTAACTTTTTGCATTGCAGAGTTTAATCCTGAATACTTATATTCGAGGTGCTTATAAATACTGTTCATTTGCAATGTGTTGCTGCAGGCTTTCAGAGTGTGTCAGGGTGTGGTCCCTTTCCAGGGCCTTCCTGAAGCTTTCTCTGCAGCATGACTGGGTGTAGTTTGTGGGCTGGGCCAGACTCTATATAAGGGAGCCAGCCCAGCTCCACGTGCTCACTATTCAGAGGTCCTGGTGCAGAGCAGCAGCAACTTCCTGAGCTCCTGTTCCGGAGGCCTACTTTGATCTTCCAGGCCTTTGCCCTTCATTACATTAGTGATCCTTGATCAGGGCGGTAAGACGGAGGTCGGGCTGGGCCCCCAATCCCGTTTTCAAAGGCATTTGAATTCTTGGGTCTAATTTTCATGTTGAGAGATTTTACTGTGCGCGTGTGAATGTGCTCTTGGTGTTTCTGGCATGTACATGTTGACATTCGAATCAGCAAGACGCGATATTCATTCCTCGTGTTTAACCCTTGATATTCATTGTGCGCTACCATTTCTTGGCATTTACATGGTGGCGTTCGATTCGGCAAGATGCGCGATTCATTTTCCTTGCATTTAACTCTTGATATGCATTGTGCGCAAGCATTTCTTGGCATTTACATGGTGACCTTTGAATCTGCAAGACGCGTGATTCATTCCTTGTGTTTAACGCTTGATACTCATTGTGCGCAACCATTTCTTGGCATTTACATGGTGACATTCGAATCAGCAAGGAGATTCACTCCTGCAATTAAAACTTGATGTTTCAGATTGCTTGCAGTGTGTGTGATCATTTCATCGCATTCGCATTTTCTTGTGGAAATCAGCAATGTGCGCGATACATGTTTTCTGCATTTAAAACTAAGGGCCTCATTATGACCCTGGCGGGCGGCGGAGGCCGCCCGCCAGGATGCCGCCGTCCAAAATACCGCGCCGCGGTCAAAAGACCGCGGCGGGTATTACAAGTTTTCCCCTGGGCTGGCGGGCGGTTGCTGAAAAACCGCCCGCCAGCCCAGGGGAAAACGACCATCCCACGAGGATGCCGGCTCGTAATCGAGCCGGTGGAGTGGGAAGGTGCGACGGGTGCAGTGGCACCCGTCGCGTATTTCAGTGTCTGCAAGGCAGACACTGAAATACTTTGCGGGGCCCTCTTATGGGGGCCCCTGCCGTGCCCATGCCATTGGCATGGGCACGGCAGGGGCCCCCAGGGGCCCCGCGACCCCCCCTACCGCCATCCTGTTCATGGCGGCTTTCCCGCCATGAACAGGATGGCGGTAGGGGGGGTCAGAATCCTCATGGCTGCGGAGCGCGCTCCGCAGCCATGGAGGATTCACACGAGCAGCGGAAAGTCAGCGGGAGACCGCTGACTTTCCGCTTCTGACCGCGGCTGAACCGCCGCGGTCAGAATGCTCGTTGGAGCACCGCCAGCCTGTTGCCGGTGCTCCCATGGTCGGTGGCCCTGGCGGCCACCGGCCGCCAGGGTCAGAATGACCCTCTAAGTGTTTAAATTCAAGATGTTACTTTCTATGTGCATGTTAAGTCTTTAGTACAATTTCTATTGTTTTCTAGGGAATGTTTGGATTGTCTTTTTGTCCTCATGTAACGAGGCAGTGTTTGTTCTGGGACATTGTTCTAGAAGGTTCTTGTATTCCTAATGAAACATTGTACTAACCATTCTTGATTCTTTTCCAGGTACGTAGATTTCTTGAGACCTAATCAGAGTCTAGTTCTAGGCCATTCATGTTTCCTCAGTCTAAGTGTTATTTCATGTTCCGAGTATCACTGAACTCTAGACTTAACAGTGTGTTATTTTAAATTCCAAGTATCACAGAACTCTAGACTCAACAGAGTGTTGTTTTATGTTCTCAGTATCACTGAACTCTAGAACTCAACAGAGTGTTATTTCATGTTCCGAGTATCACTGAACTCTAGACTCAACAGAGTGTTGTTTCATGTTCTGAGTATCATTGAACTCTAGATTCAACAGAGTGTTATTTCATGTTCCTATTATCATTGAACTCTAGGCTCGACAGAGTGTTATTTCATGTTCCGAGTATCATTGAACTCTAGACTCAACAGAGTGTTATTTCATGTTCCGAGCATCATTGAACTCTAGACTCAACAGAGTGTTATTTCATGTCCTGAGTGTCATAGAACTCTAGATTCAACAGAGTGTTATTTCATGTTCCGAGTATCATAGAACTGTAGATTCAACAGAGAGTTTTTATGAACCTAAATGTGATTTTATTCTGATGTTGTGTTGTTTAACCTTTTGCTTCCTACAGGTCTCCTTCCCAGCTGTTCCCTACCTAATCCCCTTTCCCCCACTTGGACTCTCTTAGACTCTGTGACATTCTAAACAGAGTACTGGAGCTGTCTTGTGGTGGACATGTTGGGAACGTGCACAGACCCCGAGGATCTGGTGAGTCTGACAGAATAGTGAGCCCACAAATTATTATCCTCCTGGTTTGCATGTGTTCTCAGCATGGCTACAATGGATGAGCAAATCAAGGTTATCTCGCAGCTCCAAGCAGAGGTAGTGTCATCAAAGGATATAGCAAGGTACAAGAGGTCATCCTCCAACTAACATTTCTCTCAACGTTCCCTCAGCCATTCCTCTGGCTCCTCCAGAATGGTTCTCAGGTGATCCTTTGAAAGCGCAATCCTTTTTGATGCAAGTAGAATTGCACTTTACCTGTCGACCAAGTGTTTTCCCTGATGGCCAATCCAGGGTGGCCTTCTTGTTATCATACCTGACTGGGGACGCAGCCACCTGGGCGATTCCTCTTGTGCGTAAAGACAGTCCCCTGCTTTACAATTGGAGAAATTTTATTTGTGAGTTTGAACGAGTATTTGGTCGTAGAACTGTGATATTGTCAGCAGATCGTGAATTATTAGACTTGCGACAAGGTGACCAGGATCTAGTGTCATATTTCATCTTGGCCTGAAGAAAGGCAAGCGACTTTGTACTACAAGGAACTCAAGGAGGAGTTAAAAGACATTCTAGCTCAAATAGACCCGCAGCCTACAGATTGTCAAGATCTAATAAACCTTGTTTTGAGACTGGATCATCCTCTTGCAGAACGAAGGGGAACACTAAAAAAAACTGAGAAATATTCCTGCCGTGTTCATGATAACAGAGAATCACAGGTTCAGAAAGAGAACCATGAGGAACCAATGGAAATTGGAACTATCAGACGGTCCTTAACGACTGCCGAGAAAGACCTACATCAGGAAAAAGAGACAATGCTTGTATTGTGGCCAGGAAGGTCATTTTGTTAAAGAGTGTCCAGTAAAACCAAAGAGCACATTGGCTGTTGCCAAAAAGGTTGTGACAAAACTAAAATCCCCAGAGTGCAAAGAAGGTTTAGTCTTGGGAGTTACCTCAGACCCTTCTCAGGAACAGACAACACTGTTAAGAAAATCACGGTATTTGAAATTGGATCTAGAAATTCAAGTAGACGGACACACCTACCTAAGAGAAGCTTTAGTGGACTCAGGTGCTACTGAGAATTTCATAGACACTCAGGGCCTTATTAATACTTTTTGGTGCAAAACTGCACTAACGCAGTTTTGCACCAAAAAGTTGTGCACCAGCTTGCTCAATTTTTTCGCACCAGCTGGGTATCATATTTATGGAATGGTGCAAGCCGGTGCAAAAGGTAGGCTAGCTTAAATAAAAATGATGTTAGGCAGGTTTGAGTCAAAATAAATGATTCTGACCAGATTAGCATCATTTTTTGATGCTAAGGGGTATATTTATACTCTGTTTGCACTGAAGTAGCCTCATTTTTTTTTAACTCTAATTCAGTGCAAAACAAACTCTATATTTATACATTGGTGCTAGACCCGTTTAGCGCCAAATTTATGGAGTTAAAGTCATTTTTTGGAAGTGGAAACCTACCTTGCCTTAATGAGATGCAAGGTAGGCGTTTCTGTGCAAAAAATGACTCTATGGCCTTAATGCCATATTTAGGGGCATATTTATACTCTGCGGCATATTTATACTCTGTTTCCACCAAATTAGCGTAATTTTTTTTAACTCTAATTAGCTTGAATCCAGTGGCACAGTGAGCAAGGACCCATGTCTGGGCATACCCTTCCCACTTAGGGCAACTTTAGCAACACAAAAGGATGATGGACGGAGTGCTGAACAATGCAAACACTCACCCCCAATCACAGATCTGGGTTTAGTCCATTGTTCTTTTGCTCACCATGCCACCCCAGTTTTGACCCAGCCATATGCAAATCAGTTTTGACCCTGTTCCCTCATGAGAACCGTCCAGCCAGAACTGCCAAGCCAGGTCCTCTCTGGACCGGAACAAGCATCCTGGGACCGGTTTCAGGGTTTCACCCTTCATCAGCCAGGCTAGCTTGAATCCAGTGGCACAGTGAGCAAGGGACCCACATCTGGGCATACCCTTCCCACTTAGGGCAACTTTAGCAACACAAAAGGATGATGGATGGAGTGCTGAACAATGCAAACACTCACCCCCAGTCACAGATCTGGGTTTAAGACGTGCGATTCATATTCATTGTGCCCTACCATTTCTTGGCAGTTACATAGGGGCATTCGAATCGGCAAGACGTGCGATTCATTCCTCATGTTTAACCCTTGATATTCATTGTGTGCTACAATTTCTTGGCAGTTACATGGTGGCATTCGAATCGGCAAGACGCGCGAATCATTCCTCATGTTTAACCCTTGATATTCATTGTGTGCTACCATTTCTTGACAGTTACATGGTGGCATTTGAATCGTCAAGACGCGCAATTCATTCCTTGTGTTTAACCCTTGATATTCATTTTGCGCTATAACTTGGCAGTTACATGGCGGCATTCGAATTGGCAAGACGCGCGATTCATTCCTCATGTTTAACTTTTGATATTCATTGTGCGGTACCATTTCTTGGCAGTTATATGGTGGCATTCGAATCGGCAAGACGCGCAATTCATTCCTCGTGTTAAACCCTTGATATTCATTGTGCGCCACCATTTCTTGGCATTTACATGGTGGCGTTCGAATCGGCAAGACGCGCAATTCATTTTCCTTGCATTTAACTCTTGATACGCATTGTGCACAAGCATTTCTTGGCTTTTACATGGTGACATTTGAATCGGCAAGACGTGCGATTCATTCATTGTATTTAACGCTTGATACTCATTGTGCGCAACCGTTTCTTGGCATTTACATGGTGACCTTTGAATCTGCAAGACGCGCGATTCATTCCTTGTGTTTAACTCTTGATAATCATTGTGCGCAACCATTTCTTGGCATTTACAAAGTGACATTCGAATCGGCAAGACACGCGCTTCACTCCTGCAATTAAAACCTGATGTTTCAGATCGCTTGCAGTGTGCGCAATCATTTCATGGCATTTGCATATTCTTGTGGAAATCAGCAATGTGCGCGATTCATGTTTTCTGCATTTAAAACTAAGGGGGTCATTCTGACCCCGGCGGTCTCAGACCGCCGGGGCCAGGGTCGGCGGGAGCACCGCCGACAGACCGGCGGTGCCCCGCAGGGCAGTCTGACCGCGGCGGTTCGGCCGCGGTCAGACTAGGAAAACCGGCGGTCTCCCGCCGGTTTTCCGCTGCCCTACAGAATCCTCCATGGTGGCGGAGCGCGCTCCTCCGCCATGGGGATTCTGACACCCCCTACCGCCATCCTGTTCCTGGCGGGTCTCCCGCCAGGAACAGGATGGCGGTAGGGGGTGCTGCGGGGCCCCTGGGGGCCCCTGCAGTGCCCATGCCAATGGCATGGGCACTGCAGGGGCCCCCGTAAGAGGGCCCCACTTTGTATTTCAGTGTCTGCTTTGCAGACACTGAAATACGCGACGGGTGCCACTGCACCCGTCGCATCTTCCCACTACGCCGGCTCAATTCTGAGCTGGCGTCCTCGTGGGAAGGTTGATTTGCCCTGGGCTGGCGGGCGGCCTTTTGGCGGTCGCCCGCCAGCCCAGGGCAAATCCCAAAATACCCTCAGCGGTCTTTCGACCGCGGAGCGGTATTTTGGTGGGGGAAGTCTGGCGGGCGGCCTCCGCCGCCCGCCGGACTTAGAATCACCCCCTAAGTGTTTAAATTCAAGATGTTAATTTCTATGTGTATGTTAAGTCTTTAGTACAATTTCTATTGTTTTCTAGGGAATGTTTGGATTGCCTTTTTGTCCTCATGTAATAAGGCAGTGTTTGTTCTGGGACATTGTTCTAGAAGGTTCTTGTATCCCAAATGAAACATTGTACTAACCATTCTTGATTCTTTTCCAGGTACCTAGATTTCTTGAGACCTAATTAGAGTCTAGTTCTAGGCCATTCATGTTTCCTCAGTCTAAGTGTTATTTCATGTTCCGAGTATCACTGAACTCTAGACTTAACAGTGTGTTGTTTTATGTTCCGAGTATCACAGAACTCTAGACTCAACAGATAGTTATTTCATGTTCCGAGTATCACTAAACTCTAGATTCAACAGAGTGTTGTTTCATGTTCCGAGTTTCACTGAACTCTAGATTCAACAGTGTTATTTCATGTTCCGAGTATCATTGAACTCTAGACTCAACAGAGTGTTATTTCATGTTCCGAGTGTCATAGAACTCTATATTCAACATAGTGTTATTTCATGTTCCGAGTATCATAGAACCGTAGATTCAACAGAGAGTTTTTATGAACCTAAATGTGATTTCATTCTGATGTTGTGTTGTTTAACCTTTTTCTTCCTACAGATCTCCTTCCCAGCTGTTCCCTACCTAATCCCCTTTTCCCCACTTGGACTCTCTTAGACTCTGTGACATTCTAATCAGAGTATTGGAGCTGTCTTGTGGTGGACATGTTGGGATCGTGCGCAGACACCGAGGATCTGGTGACTCTGACAAGGATCCTGAGGCGCAGCACCAAACCTTGGACAATGATGGTCCTGGAACCAATGGGAGGGGGCACCCTGTGGCAAGGGCACAGGGCTGTGGGATAGGGTGCATGGGAGGAATGATATGGGCCAGCTGAGTGAGGCCACTGGGGATGCTCCTGGCCAGCACACTACCAGCCACGTCTTGGGGGTCTATCAGGAGTGCCAAGGCATGATGGGCCAGGTACTTGCAAAATTCTGGGAGCTCAAGCAGCTGCAGAGGGACATCCATAGGGATATGTTTGGACAATGGGAGGCCCACAATACGGACATGGCCTCCCTAACAGGGACCTTGAGGGACATTAAGAACACCCTGATCAGGGATTGTCAACAACAATCCACCCCTTCCTTTGGCGCTGCAACACCTGGTCATTCATTGATGCCAGACACTAGAAGTGAGGTCTTTCTATGGGCTCATTAAAGTAGACTTTCCCTAGTGAAGTTGGATTCCTTAGTGGCGTCAACAACCTAGGATGGTTTGGATATGCAGTCGCCTCTAATCAGGATTGTGGCACTAGACAATGCACACACAAAAACAGGACAGATCCGACTTACCAACCAGCCAGGCACTCCCTGGGTACAGACGTGACATCAGCTGGGGGGTAGTGCTGTTCTGCATAATGAATGATTCATGGACTGACACCCGGATAATGGGCACAGACCTGTGAAATGTATAGGTCTGCCAAACATACAAATTGGACGTTGATGCAATGAAAGTTCTTTCTGTTGCAGTATACTTGTTATTTGGCATGCAGTGGGACCAAGCCAATATGTGTGCCATCAATAGCCCTCACCACATGTTGGATGCGTGCAAAACCATAAAAGTCAGTCTTCACATGGGCTAAATCCTCACATCGGGGAAACTGGATATAGCTGTCAATGTGTTTCAACATTGCTGAGAGGACATCCTTCAACATCAGACTGAACATAGGTTGGGGCATGTCAGCTGATAGGGCCACTGTTTGTTGGAAGGACCCTGTGGCTAGGAAGTGCAATAGTGACATGACTTGTACAATGGGTGGTATGCTGTTTAGATTACTAATAGCTGGCATCAGATCTGGTTCCAATTGATGACATAAGTCCACTATTGTTTGCCAGTTCAGATGATATAGGAGGAGTATGTTGTGGCATTCTTCCATGGTCTGAACGTCTGGCAGTGGACGATAGACAGGTGGTTGACACATCCTATCTCTCCCTGAGTTCTGACATTAGTCATTGTGTCCTCAGCTACATACATGATGCACCTCAATGATAATATGCAACAAATCATTTTAGAAGGGATTCACATGGTAAACAGTACTCTACACAACTGCTAATAACACAAGGTTCACATGTGACCACCATGGTTTGCCACACATTTCCACATATCGTATCTGGACCAAATTAAAATATGTCAAAATGTGACTGGATATCATGACCGCAAAATTACCTTTGATGGGGGTGGATTGTGCCCCACTGTAAAATGCCATCTGTGCCCTGCAACATACTACAATGGTTTTTGAGTAGTAAGACCTACATGACAAAACAGGATAAGCATGATTTTGAGCTCCAAACACATTTTTCTGAAGTGTGACATAGTTTATGAAGCCTCATACAACATTCCAGGTCTCTGAAAAGGTGCCTGACCTACTCCACTGGACATTAGGAACCACCCACGACCGCTGGTGGAAGTTGTCATGGCGGTAGGCTTTTCCAACTGCGGTGGACACATCCATAGGCTAACGTTGCTGCCTGTGGCACCTGCAGGCTACTGGTTGTGTCTGCCAGTGGTGACAAATGCATACGTGGCAGATGTGACTGCCATGCTCTGCAGATTCACTCACTTGACTCCTGACACTGCTGCCAGCAAGACTGCCACTACAAGCTGCTATGTACTGCCTCTGGGAGCAATCATACCATGTCCAGCACGTGATGGGATCACAGCCTTCTCACCAGAAGAGCTGGAGAGGCTGGTGACTGAGGTTCTACACACGTATGGACAGCTCTATGGTGCACCAGAGGAGCAGGTAAGTACCTCTTGTGCACAGTTTTCCTTATCCTTTTTCTCCTCGTAGGCTACAATGAGACCATGTGTGCCAGACTGATTTCTCATGTGCCTGTAGGTGCAGTGTCTGTGGCATCAATGGGAGGGTCAATGTGCAGGAATTGGTAGACAGGGCCATATGTTGAGTTAATTCACATTGCATTCAATTTTGTATTCCTAGATCCTCCTTGTGTTGTATGCATGTAACTAGGCGAGATGACAGTACAGCCATCCACTGACATTTCTTTCTTCATGTTTGCTGGATATGTGAGACAACATGTATGTACATGACAGCATGATTTGAGTATGCATATTATAAGTGTCGGATGTGAGAGAGCCACAGAGATTTCTTCTTACATCTATCCTTGCTAGACTGTTGTTTTGAAGGCCTATCATCACTCTCTCTGCCCTTCAGGCTATCACACATACCACATGGCAATTAGCTGTTGGCCACATGATGTACTGTCATGCATGGAAGTGATGGAAATGTAGGATCATGTAGGTTCTGTCTGATAAGCCAACAGAGACCAGGGCCTGTCACTTGTATCTCCCAGGATGGGTTGTTGTGTAGGCTGTGGTGGAGTCAATATGACTATGCAACTGTGGCGCTGTGCACAATCCCTGTACCCCAACAGATCCTGTCATGTGGGCAATATGAGGCTCCGTTGTCATACCCTGCCCAGAATGTCTCATTCCTTTGATTTGATTAGGAATAGGAATAGAGGTGAGTTACTTATCTATCACACATGCGCACTTAGCATCATTGTCAATATGTGTCTCGGACTCATGACACATCCCTTACTCCCACAGCCCTGTTATCACTTTCACATAGGTCGTATTTGTCATGTGCAGGCTTATTGCATAACTGACATTCCCACAGTGCAGACAGTGTTTTAATTCCAGGCAGGCCATGACATGTAACTCAGTAGCTTGCTCGCATAGCTAGAACTGTACAATGCGTGTCTTTTGTATTTTGATGCCATCTCTGTAGGTTGGATACATATGTCCACAGGAGTGTTCTGTGGTACAGGTACATAGCAAATAACCCCACCCTCTTAAGTGCAATGAGTCTGCATTTGTTGTTGCACATGTCCACACATGGACAGGGTAGAAACTTTCTGAACCCACCATGACGGGAAACATCCTGAACAACTAGGTCCTAAACAACTACTTACCTAAACCACTACTACTAAACAACTAAAGAGTCACTACAACAAAGTACTGAACAACTACTGTCTAAACAACGATTTTGCCTGAATAATGATTGTCTGAACAACTAATTTTAAGGTAAGTTTTTCTTTTTTTATGGTTTATTAGTTGTTCAGAATATATATACTTAAGGGCAGTTGTGTCCACTTTACTGAGTTGCTTCCAGGAATTGAGCGTGTGGTCGGTTGTGATGGTTGATTGGAGGCTGGGTGTGTTGGAGGGTTGAGGATCGAAGTTCTTGTAGATGGTTGCTATTTTGCTGTGGAAATGGTCGGCAAAGACGTTGTAGGCCTTCTGGGATGCGGGGATTGTGTTTTTGGTGGCTGAGGGGCAGGTGAACTGTCTGACAATGGTGAATGGTTCCTTGTTTCGGTTGGTGCTGGTATCAATTTGGAAGGTCAGGGCCTCCCTCATTGCTGCTCTCATCTGTCTTTGGTAGTCGTTGAGGGCTGATTTGAAAGTAGTTCTGACGATTTTGTTCCTGCTGGGTAGCCATCTTCTCTCAAATTGTTTGCATCTGCTTTTCATCTTGCTGAATTCTGAGGTGTACCGGTTGGCTTATTTGGCTGGTCTGTGCGCTTTGGATAGTTTCTTGGGAGCAACTTTTTCAGCAGCTCTGATGAGCCAGTCGTTAGTTCTATACTGTGAGATGCAGGTTGGGGGTGTAGTTGGGCTGAGTGCTGCCGTGGGCATCGGTTCATTGTTGATGAGAGGCCTGGTCCAGCTCCAGAAGAGTGTGCTGTGTAGGTTGGGGATGGAGCAGGTATGTCCAGTGATGGTGAAGTGTACAATGTATTGCTCTGACAGGTGAGGTCTAAGGTGTGGATGTACCTAATTCTATTGCTAGATGAGAAAATAGTGTCCAGCATGTGACCTGCTATGTGCATGAGTTTGGTGACTAGCTGCTTTAGGCTGATGTTGTCCAATCTTTTCCAAGAGCCTGGTGGAGCTAATGTTGGTGGGGTCGTCTAGGTGGAAGTTGAGGTCTCCCAGGAAGATGTAGTGTTTGGATTCTATGGCGAGAGGAGTGATAAATTCTGCAGTGGCATTCCTGATTCTGGTCCATGGTCCTGGTGGTCTGTAGACAGGGTGCCTTTGATGGTGGTGTTATTGACGGTGTGGAGCTGGAAGTTTAGGTGCGCCATGATTAGCAGGGTCAGGTCGTCGGCGATGGTGCAAGAGAATTTGTAGTACAGAACAAAGTTTTGCAAAGGTCCAAGATGAAATGATAGACAGATTAAAATCTAGGGGATATTCAAAGGCCACATTAGACAGAGCAAGACAAAAAGTAGAATCACGTACAAGAGATGCACTTCTATTTTCTAAACAAAGTAGAGAGGACAATACAAGTAGGTTAAAAAGGAGCAAAGTTCCAGGTATTACCAGATTTATTACAACATATAACAGAGCACATCTGGAGGTGAGAAAACTGTTAAAGAAACACTGGCATATGTTAAGAAGTGATCCTGTGATAGGCGAGCAAATATCCAGTAAACCTCTTATTACATATAGGAAAGGAACCTCAATGAGGAATATTTTGGTTAAGAATGGCATAAGACAGGAAGTGGCAAATAAAAATTGGATTCATATACTAGATGGTTTTTACAAATGTTTTAAATGCAAAGCTTGTAGGAATGGAGAAAATTTAAAACATGTTAAAATAGATGAGAAGATTGTTCACCGCATTAAAGGCAGATACAATTGCAAAAGTGACTTTGTAGTCTATATCCTAAAATGCACTTGTCCAAAATTGTACGTAGGCAGTACGAAATTGCAAGTGCATAGAAGAATTTTACAACATTTTAGGGCCATACAAAACAAAGATGATTCGTACCCAGTAGCCAGACACATACATGAAGTGCACGGAGGCAGGATGGAGGATATCACATACAGTGTTATAGATGGTATCAAGAAAGACATACGAGGAGGAGACAGAGAAAAAAAGCTGAGAAAATTGGAATCCAAATACATATTGGCATTCAATACTAAAGAACCGAAGGGGTTAAACAGTAGCGAAGAGATGCACATTCACTTATATTAATCCATTTGGCTATAAGTGTGAAGTGTCATTTACTGGTAGAAATTGAGTTAAGATGGTTAACAAAGAATGCATAAAATGGATAAAGAAATAATCAGCTAAGCAGCTATATTTGATGGATCAAATAATATACATAAAAATATTTTTTAGAATTTTGGTGATGTATTGTGAATATAGAAATGCATGGCACATACATTAATGTAGTAGTCCAAAAGAATTCACAATTATTTATCTAATATTCATTTAGTGTTTCTCTGTCAAGATCGGTTAATTAATTAATTATGTCTTACTTGATTTTGTATGACCACAACAGTGGTATATTTCATGTTGACAATAAGCGAGTTTAATTTGAAATGTTTGCTGGTTGGTTAATAACACCACCATGTGAGTATTTAAATCGAGCCAACATGGCGTTTGACAGGTTGAAGAAGGCGGCAATGCCGAAACGCGTCCCTGTAGACGATTAAATCTACATTAATGAACTGTGTTCGTGGAGTGCTGTCTTTCTTCCTGAATGCGGGAGAAATGTGTTGACATAATACGCGATGGCGCGCGTATCGTGACAAGCACCTTTGATGGTTTGGTGCAGATAAGGAAACGCCGATCCTAAGTGTTTATATATATATATATATATATATCAATTCTAAACAACTGATAAACCATTTTAATAAAAAAGAAAAACTTACCTTAAAATTTGTTGTTCAGGCAATCGTTATTCAGGCAAAATCGTTGTTTAGACAGTAGTTGTTCAATACTTTGTTGTACAGACTTTTTAGTTGCTTAGCAGTAGTGGTTTAGGCAAGTAGTTGTTTAGGACCTAGTTGTTCCATCACATATTCCACCATGACAGTCTCTTCCTTGTTAACCATGTTTTTTTGCTTGAGTTTGTACTCTGGCAGTTGGCTGTAGGGACTATTCAGAGAGTCATTCTCACAGAGTTTCAATGTGTTGGTCCATTCATGCCTGAGGCGTTTACCCTTCAGAAGCTGCATAAGTGTGAAGTATCTCATAGTAGCTCACATATCAGCCAGGTTGCTACAGCATGTCCCACATGATGTCAGTAAGCCTGCTTTGTCATTGTAGGGCCTGAGCAGGGTGGTGGGTTGGTCTGCAGATTGGGATATTTATGTCTGTGGTAATGTCTCTGTAAGTATTGGCTTGTATGTGTCACAGTTGGGGGGGTACTGACAAATAGGAAAGGGGATGAGACTGGTGAACATGCTCTTTTGATGTGTCTTTTTGCATCCATGCAGGTCAACACCCATCAGAAAAAGGGGATATGTTGAGCTACTGCCAAGAAGGTGCAGACCCTGGCGGTTCACAGCCGGCGGAGCGCCCACTGCAAAAGTGGGAAGACCTGAGATGCTGGGCCCGGAAGATCACAGAGGTCCGCTAAAGGTCTGCATCCTGGCTGTGGCCTATCCAGAGCTTGATGGGCATTTCAGGCAGCACAGCAGCCACAAGGTGGTGAGTACAGGGCATACTCCTGTCAGCCCCATTGCCAAGTGATTGAGTGAGGTTCTGGCAGCTCCCCCTGAAAATTAGGGATAAGCCATGTGTCACAAAGTAGATGAGTGATTGTTTCTGTAGACATGTTACGTGGTGCATACTGATATACCCTGCCTATTGTCCAAGGGACCTAGGACACAACTGGGCGGAATCCACAAACCACTTGCTCTGCAGGGACCACATATGGCTGTGTACTTTAAGCAATCAATGAATGTTGCTGTGAGTATAATTTCTGTGCAACAGACTACTACTCCTAAATGTCCCAGGCCAGAGGTAAGTAGTTGATAGGTCACTTTCCTCTGCCATGTGTCTAGGCAAATGTGTAGAAAAGCATCTGCCACTCAGAAGCTATTATCTTCAGCATGAGATGGCTGCTGGTGTCTGATTGCAGTCTGTGCTGTGAAGATGTCCAACATACATGTGACAGGGACTACATAGGTTTTTGGATGCAGCTATGGATCACTACTTTCCCTTGACATGATTTATGTGCCATCACTGTTGCCAGCATTCCTTATGCCTACATGTCAGCATGTGGCACTTTCTCTATATGAGACTTTTGTGAGCTGCAGTTTCATTCATGGTCTACCTGCCTTGATGGGATGATGTCTGAATTCCCTCACATATATGTGCAGGGCAAACTGTGTGTGGAATAGACATTTACAATGGGGGTAAATTTCATGTTGTGCCACAAACAGGACTGTGTCACCATTGTTTATTGGCTGGCACATACCCACATGTATCAAAGCATGTCATTTAGCATGCCAAACTGCAGTGGCAGTGAGGGATATGATAGGTAGGTCTAGAATTTAGGTCTAGAGATGTGAATATCTATGCCCTTGATGTAGCATTGTGGGAAAGTGCACTGCACATGTGATATAGGGAAGGTTTGTAACCTGACTGTTAGCATGCATCATGGAGTAACTTGCGGTTATGTAGAAATCACGTGTATTTGGGTACAGGCATTCATTCACAGACAGACATCTGGGTTTGCATAACTAAAATGTGGAGAGTGATGTAGCTTCCAATTAGGCAACATGTTGAGGGCCTTCAACAAGTACTTGCACATCTCAAGGCCTCTCAAACATTCAAGGTACTAATGGCTTCTGCTAATACACCCAGAGTACGAAATAGTAAGGGGTTCCAGGCATTCCTGGTGATTACCCTGGGGCATGCTGATTCATTGTGTTGTGGATTTTGGGGACATCTCTCCCTGACATATTGCACATGATGTCTACAGTGTTCATTTCCATGCCTTCTGTAGGGCCTATCTGAGCAACATTGATTCTACCTCCTTGACTCTATGGGACAAATATCACTTGGTGAAGTGTCTATTGTTGATATGTTTCCATTGTGACAAGGGTATTCCCATGTCACCTTCTCCAGGATATTGTACTGTTCAACATCAACATGGCATGATTTTGTATCATCAGTTCTCTTTGTTGGGTCACCAAGTATGTGACAATTAGACGTGTGCATGGCCTTGTGTGGGATCTGTGGAAATGCTTTTTGTATTGGCCTACTATTGTAGGCCAACAGGTGACTGTGGTCTGCTCCATTAGCAAAAGCTTTGAGGGTGATGGTGTCTTCTGATGGTTGGTCATTGTGGTTGTACAATGTCAGGCATGCAACTGTAGTTGTGTCAGATCCTGGTTTTCCTGTGGGCAACTGCTGACAGTTCAGATGGCTTGCATGCATATGGTATGCCACATGTATGGGTCACTTGGGTAGAGTTTATTGCTGGGGCCTACTTGACATCATAGTAGTGGTTACTAATCAGAGCTGTTGTTCAAGTGTGATCGTGGACATGTGATGACCCTATTTCTCTTTGTCTTTGCAGCATCAGCACGGCAAGCAAAGGAGACGGACCAGAGCCGAGTGGGAAGCATGCCGCCAGGGGACCTTGGGTCTGACAAAGAGGGACCCAGTGGCCCTGAGTGCAAGGGGAGTGCCACGGGGGAGACCGCAATGTCATCCTCATTATCATCAGATTCCTCCTCCAGTGGACACTCCCTAGTGGTGGGGACCAACCGGGGCATCCCATAGTATCATCCTTGTCCTCCACCCCCATTCTATCACTCCCATCCTTGTTGCTCCCCACCAATTTGGCCATGCCCGCTCACCCACCCCAACCCCTGTTACCCCTGCTGCCCTCCGTGAGGAGGCTTTGACCTCCTGGGAATGGCCTCTGTGGTTCAGTCAGGCATTGTGAATGCCATCCAGGGACTGGCTACCCAACTGCAACAGACCAATGCATTCCTGGAAGGCATTCATGGTGCAATGGCTGGCTTACAGAGATCTTTTCAGGCTCTGGTCTTCACACTGACGGCAGTCAGTCACCCCTCACCTTCTGTCCCACCTACACCTCCCTCTTCCCAATCCAAATCCCCCTTCCACAACCTTCCCAAAGCACACAGACAGATCTGCAAGCATCCACATCAACACACAAGAGGAGCACACACAAAGACAAGCACCACAAAACACACCAGTCCACAAGCAAACAAAAGTCACAACTTCCTTAAACACACCCACAACTCCCACCATCACACACACAACATCAAGCATACCCACAGGTACCACACCAACAGTCACTGATGCACCACACCCACAGCCACAACTACAGACACACAGACATCCACCACATCCAGCCAACTTGCACTCACCCCCACAAGCCACACAAACATCTACCACTCCATCCCCCACCATCTTCACCTTCCAGTCCCCCAAGACGCACAAATGTACTCACTCACCCACCCAACAGACACACACAAGCATACCTCCCAGAGGCATGCACCCACGACATCCACAACAACACAGCATACAACCACTTCCTCGACCTCCAAATCCCCTTCTGCTGACCGTCCCCATGTCCCTAAGAAAGTTTTTTTGTTACCCTGGACCTTTCCCCTATTCCCTCCAACACTGTCCCAAACCCAAGAGGACCCCACCCAGCTCCCAGCCCTTCCCTTCTACTTCCCAGGCCTCTCCAGTCCCCCTGCACGCACCCATACCCCCCCAGAAAAAGCCCACCCAAAAAAGACCACCCCTCCATGAAAAATACAACCCCCCCAGATAATCTTGAGGTGCCTGCCAGTCCCCTGGATGCCCCTTACTGTGGCGGTTCCATGGCAGTTGGGAGTCAGGTTTAGGCACAACACTGTGCTAGTATTGGATTGCATTTAGACTGGCCAATGGCCTTTGGACTTCAAAATGTTTATGTTTATTAAACCCAAACAGTTGTTTTGGGGTATACATTTATCTCACAATTCCTTTTCTACCTTCATGTTGTTCTTGAGTGACTTGTGTTGTGTGCCTACAGTTGTACGTTTCAGCCTGCTTACCGATCCATTTGTTGTTGTTTACAGTAGCTGAGTTTCTGGGCAGTGCATGTGTCCCCCATGTGCATAGTGTACTGTTTGGTATGGTAAGTATTTCATCTTGTGTTGTCCAATGTGAGCATGCATAGGGTTAGGATTGTCCCCTGAAATAGCTTATGTTTTCATCCGATGTGTGTTTGCTTGAGTTTTGTTTCTGCAGACATGGAGTGTGTTCAGTTGTGCTAGCCTTGTTTGCATTGAATGTACATGTGTCCGTTTAGGTGTGTGTACCTTGATGCTGTGGAGGTATGACCTCCTGCTGTTGGAGTTGTATGTGCTTTGTTGACTTGCACTTCCACGTTGTGCAGATAGACATGACATTTGGGTCCAATACTGTTTCTCCCTGAGACACATACAGGACCAATTCCTATGCACATGTTATTTTAAGGGTGTGTGCAAAAAGTGATGTGTCTTAGTATAGCCTCATTCCCGGGGTGTTCCTGATGCCCCATCCCTATTGTGCAGATATTGTTAGCATAGTGCTCTTTGTCCATTTTTCTCCCTGTCTATTGTGCATGCCATTGTCCTTCCATTGTGCTGTGATGTGTGGGATATGTGTGCCATTGGCGGGCTTTTTACTGGGAGTGTTGTTTGTGTTCCATGCCACATCGATACATATGTGTGCTGTATGTGACAACAGTCCCAGGTCTGTGAGGAATGTGAGTGTGTGAGTTGTATCGGTAGATTTGGTGTTTGTGTGCTGTTGGTGATGTGTGACACAATGTTGTATAGCCATCTTTGTCCGCGTGCCTGAGATGTGTGGACATGTATTTTTGTGTAGTGTTGCTGTGCAGTGTGAGGGAGCTGCCCAAGGGGGGTGTATTGTGACTATAAATGTGTCTGTCTTCATGTATGATTTGGACTGTGTGAACAATGAGACGTGTACTTGATGCCCGTACCCTGACCCCCATATCATGTGGACGACAGCGCAACAATCTGTTGTAATGGTTGATGAAACAGGTAGGTGTGTGTACTTACGGTCGGTTGCAGCCACGGCGGTGTTTATTTTGTTCTCCTTTGAAGCTCAACAACAGCGTCAGGACGTGCGTGATGGGTTCCATGGCCGCATCGGACGTGTCTGTCTGGTTCGATCTTCTGAGACGTGTTGGTTGATCCGCCACTGTCACATTGGCGGTGTGCAACCTCGTAATGTGTCCAGCGGAAACATAGGCTCCGCTGGCCTGTTTATGCTGCCTTGTGACCACGCGGTCTGTGCTGCCTAGTGGTGCCGGCGGAACCACAGCAGTATTTGCTCCATAGGCCAGAATGACTCATAATACGGCAGTCCGACCACCATCCCGATGGCAGTCGGACTACCACTGCCACTATGGCGGGCGACAAACCACCAAACTCATAATGAGGTCCTTTGTTTTTTATTTGTTTTGCTTTAAATTTTCAAAGAAGTATTTATATATAGCTATATACCTTCTTAAATACTTTTTTTATTCATGCATAAAAGTAATATTCTTTGTTTTATATTTTAATGCTTTAAACACAGGATGTAGGGTTCACAGGGAAAGGGTGAGGATTGTTTTGATCTCTTTAATTAATTTGAATGTTAAGGAATAGTATTATTATGTATGATCCCGAAAAATTATAATTTGGTAGTTTTTTTAGAAAATTATTTTTACAAAAACATTTTACTCTGTTCACAATGTTATTATTTCTTTTCAGGTTTTATTAGCAATGTATTTCAAATTTGAGGAAAAATAACTGCAGATCAAATTTAGTACATATTTTGTATTTTTAGATGATTTCGATACATTTTACTTGATTATCTTTTTTTCTGGATTTAATTTGAATTTAATTTTTAATGTTTATTTAAAAATATTTCTGTTCTGTTTTTATAATTATTAATAAGTGTATATATTGTTTGTTGTCATTTTTATATAAGGTTATTAAAAATGAAAGGTACACTACTTTTGTTAGAATTTCAAGGGATATAAATGTGTTTGTTTTTTCATAATGGATTATTTAAAACATATATTATTCAATTTTTTTATTTCTTGTAGATTTGTGAATGATTTATGTTTCTTATTGTTCTAGGTTTTTATTGTTTTGATTATTCACAGTTAATGTAATGTTTTATTAATGTATTATAAATTGTGATAAATACATTTTCCCCCATACTTTACCATAACGAGATCTCCCGACTAACTCTGGAGTCTCCCTCTGGTATAGGAAGAAGCAAACATAACCTTCACAGTCCCCATGAAGTGTTCATTTTGAGAAGCGTGGGAGGAAGGGAAAGGGGTATTTGTAATGAGGGTTTGGTATTGTATTGCACTACTGACAGAGTTCTTGTTTATGTATAATCTTATAAAAGTATAAATGTTATTGGGACTAGAATATTTTTTCATTATATGGAATGAGCCAGAAGAAAATGGGTCTGTAACAGAGACAGAGGAACTATGAATTCTCGGTTCTACTGTTGATTACGAATATAGCTCATGATCATTTCATAACGCTCTGTTGATGCTGAAATGCCAGTAAAACAATTTAGAAAAACATAGTTTATTTAATTAAAAACCAATAGTAAAAATATTTAGTTATATGTTTTTGTTAATATATATATTTATATTAAATGCAACTTAATTTTAAATTGCATCTTTAATTAACTTAAATAAATAGAATTAAATACAAATTATTTTTCTGATGCTTACATTAAAAATCATCCACCTAAAGTCAAAAAAAATATTTTAGTTAAATTAATAACTACTAAAAGGGATATATAGAATGGATGAAAAACAATGTAATTACATTTCAATTAAAAGTAATGTTACATTAATTTATAAATCCCAAAAACCTTATTAAAATAATTTATAATGAAATAATAAATATGGTTTCTTTTTTTAAATAAATTACAATTTTTAACAATTTTAATTAATGTAATTAAAGTTAACATTATTCCTTAAGGTTTTTTTTTTTACGTGCCTATTGCCATTATTTTCTATGGAAGGGTGTTGCAGTATGAGTGGATGGCCATATGTGGTGCTGAACATACTCCAACATGCTGATTTGGGTCCCTTTTTGGCTTTAGTTACTTTAGACGTGCAGTATGTGAACAGCAATGAGCTTACTTTTTAGTGGGTGGGTGGGGAAGCGCTGTTTTGTGCCGGGAGGAGGTCAAGGGGCAGGAGCCCTTTAAAAACTGAATCGCGCTCCCGCCGTCGCGGGAAGCGCTGTTTTGTGCCGGGAGGAGGTCAAGGGGCAGGAGCCCTTTAAAAACTGAATCGCGCTCCCGCCGTCGCGGGAAGCGCTGTTTTGTGCCGGGAGGAGGTCAAGGGGCAGGAGCCCTTTAAAAACTGAATCGCGCTCCCGCCGTCGCGGGCGGCGCCCGGGCAAAGCCCGGGCCAAGGGCGGGCCCGTCCTTGCCAGGAAGAGGCAGGGCAGGGCCACCCCCCTGACATCTAGCCAAAGACGTGGTCCATACAGCAAACCTGTCTATGGCTGCCTGAAGGAGATCTCAAGTTCCCCTGCTCGGCGCGTGGGTAGTTCTCCCATAGAGCCCCAGGCCCCATCAAGCACGTGGAAAACTATTAACCCAAACCGGATACTTGCAGGTGTATCCGTGTACTCAGCTGAATTTATCTCAGTTCACCATATAACTGCTTATTGAATTCCGTTTCTTGGAGGGTGGAAGGAGGCGGCACCATTCTTCTTCCCCCAAGGGCAGGAGCCAAAAATTCATTACCCGCTCTACGCCTGTCTGTGCCCGATAAGTGGTTGGGCCAGGCTTTATATATACACGTTTGGGCATCTTACTGTGGTCTTGTCTTTGGAATTTGTTAACAGTAGGGTCTGAGAAGCTTATTAATCACACCATAGTGTCAGAGGCTGGGTCCCAAAGGCCTACACACCCCTATAAGCCGGGGGCCCACTAAAGGCCCCTGTTTTAAAGAATGATGGGCCGTCGACGTGGGTGTGGGTTGGAAGGTAAGCAGCACTCTAACAGAACCTTAGATGGTTTTCTGCAAAAGGCTGTTGGGGAACTTGAAAAAGAAATAGAGTTAGTGCAGCGACGCTTAGCTGCCCCCCCCTTCTTCAACCAACAGCCTAGTTCATGATAGCTCAGCCCCACAGCCCTCCCCGCGTCCAGAATTACAGTCTGTAATGACTACCCCTTTCCCTTCCCCCTCAAAAAATTCCCAGGAGAATCAGGACGAAACCCCAATTGTAATTACCACCAGTGCTGCACCTATTCCGCTGGCCCAGAGTCCCCCAAACGAAGGCCCCCTCACCTTAGCAGATTCCAATACTAAAGGAAAAAGGAAACGAAGGGAACCTGCTTTTAAAAACAAACGATCTAGGACTTTGAGCCCCTCTAACACGGCCCAACCTTCTAACAAGGATACGGTATCAATCCCCTTACACAACACAAATGAGTGTCATACAAATGAGTACACCAGGGATTTCATAAGAGACGAGCTTTCCAAACTATTTCTTCCAATTTTAACCCGCCTCCAATCGATTGAGGACAAATTGGAAAGCCTTATCAATAGCCAGCCACCAAAAATTGCTCCATCCGTAGAAATTCAATCCCATCCCCTTGTCAACCATGATCCCATCACTGCCAACAGACCCACTGGCCAAACAGCAAAAATCCCTTTTTCCTCTTTAAACCAAGATTGGTCCAGCTCCGTCAAAACAGCTAGTATTTTAATGAATAAGCCCCATATGGTTCCAGTTCCCCTTTTAAAAGGAACCGCCACATGGAATAACCCTGTAACTAATCCGGGAGATGGCAACCCCACTTGAGATCACCTGCATACAGAATACAAGAAGAGCGACAAGTTCAGGGGTCTGCCAGATCCAAAAGTGCTCCATTTGCCACCAGAATCATGTCATTACGTACTCATTATATCGAATGTTCCTGAACTCAAACCTCATTCCACTGAATCTTTTACCAAACTTAAAAACAAGGTTATTAATTGGTTGCACGTGAATGCAGGGTTTGCTTTTTCCATGACACCCTCAATATTGATGGTGAGAAGGGTAGGGTGGGTGGGTTCCCTTGCAAAGATCGGTTCAGGGGACTGCATAGTTATCAACTTCAATTCTCCAGACCTTGTCCAACGGCTCTTTATAAATGCTAACAGACCTTATCCTATAACTGGAAAAGCCTCCCTCTGCAGGTTACAAGTGTTTTATCCACCTCCCACGCCAGTTTGGAGTAGACAACCGCCCACGTCATACGGGGCTCCCCCGGCTATCCACACACAGCCTATCCCTCTATTTGGCCCCAGATGCCCTTCGTCATCTCTTTCTGAAACAGACTGACTACGAGACGTCCTTTCGGAAGTGGCTCCGAGCAATGGTGAGGCTGAGGACATTCACCCTACTGCCCTCAGCATCTCTAACCCTGTTGCCCCTTCGACCTTGGTAGATCCTGTTAACCAGGGATCACCCATAAGCACCACGAGCCAAGTCAGCGAGGAATGTATTCCGTCCCTGTCAATTGTTCCATACATTCTGGTGTCCACCCGCATGTCCAACCTACCTAATTCATATATAGCTGGGGCCACATCCAGCGAGGTTCACATGGCACATAGCGAGAAAGCCACTGGTCCTAATTTACCTGAGGGAACTAGTATGGTTCCTAGCAGTTCCTCCCCCTGTAGGAAATATCCTCAGAATAAAGCAGGGTCCATAAAAACAGAGGATCTCGATAAGGTACTCAGCTGGAACATAGCAGGGTTGGAAAGCAAATTACAAAGTCCAGGATGGGGCAGTCTTATTGATGATCACCTGATCTGCCTCTTCCAAGAAACGTGGGCATTAGAACCCAAATATAGACTAGGCTTTAAAAGCTATTGGGTTCCAGCACGCAAGTCCTCTTCTGGGAGACCTTCGGGAGGGCTGCTTGTGTGGATCAACACTTCTCTTAGGTGCAAGATAGAAGAAATAGACACGGGTTGCCCTGACTTGCAAGTCCTATTAATAATGATTTCTGAAGAGAGACCGTTACTTTTAATTAATATCTATAACAGGAATGTGAGCTCCCACACCGATTCTGATGTCCTGTCCATTTTGGACAGTTTTCTTAAAAACAATCCTTCCTTCTTTGTTTTGATTGGAGGGGATTTTAATGTCACTTTTGAACCTAATCCTCTAGTCCAAGGAATATGTAAAGAAGAGGATGCCCATTGGGGCATCCCTCAGCTAGTCTCCAACAAAAGACCAAGGCTGAATAAATGTGCGCGCTTACTGGCCGACATCACACTAGCCCATGGCCTCCGAGCCTGCAACGGTCGCTCACGCTCGGATGTAAATTTACAAGCTACCTTTAGGCGCGGAGGGCTCAGCAGTCGTATTGATTATATACTTCTTGACATCCGACTGTGGAGCCACATGTCTGATATGAGGGTCCAAAAGCAAATTGAGAGTGATCATGACCCGTTGATTTTATCGACCAGAGGACTTTTTCCTTCGTTTACTGTGCCCTACTCCAAGAGCCATGCCTCCCAGCTGGCTCTAACTAATAACAGACGCAACCTAAAATGGGAATCTGTTAATTCTTCCCCTAAACACCTGGCATCTATTTACAACCTGCTTGCCAACCAGATGGAGTGTATGATCGGCCTAAACGAGAACGGGGAGGGTGACAGAGTCTTAGCAGCCCAGACTGACTTGTTCCAATCTTTAAAGCATCTTTTCACAAAAAAGTTTCTCATTAATCCTAACAAAAAGCACTGCGCTCCTTGGTTTGACAACTGTTGCAGAGAAGCACAACTGTCTCTCCTGGAAGCAATAAAAGATGGCCATGTTGGGCTGTTAAGAACAGCCAGAAAAGTTTATAAGAAGGAATGTTCTAAGGCACGCAGAAGTTGGGAAGAGGCCAGATGGGTTATTATTTTGGAGACTGCTAAATCCAATGACACATCTAGGTTCTGGAAACTAATAACTGATGACTGTAGCATCTCCCCTGCCGCACCTGGCTCCTCAATTCTCTCAGCATCATGGGTAGAGCACTTTGGGCAACTATATGAAGGGCCTTCTGAAGCATCTTTGTGGGCCCCTGATGCCCCAATAAACCATGAGACTACCCCGATCACATTCTCTCTAACCGAAACAAGAGCAGCAATAGACTCATTGAAATGGGGAAAGGCCCCTGGCCCAGACAAGATCCCAGGCGACCTATACAAATCAAGACCAGATATATGGGCACCATATCTCAACCTTATCTGCAATGCTATTGCAGCAGGGGCCCCCACTCCTCCCACTTGGAAAGGGGCCGAAATAGTACCCATTTTAAAAAAAGGAAATCCGAACATCCCTGCCAATTATCGTCCGATAAGTCTCCTTGATAACTCCCAAAAAATCTATGCTAAGCATCTTTTGCTCCATCTTGAGGAATGGATGATGGAGTCCGAAGCTCTTTCTGACCTACAAGCAGGATTCAGACCTGCAGTGAGTACAGTTGACCAAGCCCTAAGATTCATGTCAATAAAATGGAAGAATGTTGACCTGGGGAGGGGTAATCTCTATGTGGTCTTCATAGACCTCAGAGCCGCATTTGATTTGATCCCCAGGAACCTGCTGTGGTCAACATTATCAAACATGGGAGTGCCATCTGGTCTCCTGAAACTCATTGCTCAACTGCATGAAAATACTTTCGCTCAAATTAGATGTGGTCAGGGGGGTGAGTTGACTGACCCCGTAGCTATTAAAAAAGGAGTTAGACAGGGATGTGTTCTGGCACCCACTCTTTTTCTGCTATATATCAATAATTGCATCCACTACTTAGAGAACTGTATAAATGACTCACCTAAATTGGTTGGGAAAAAAATCCTGTGTCTGCTATATGCAGATGACACAATTTTGATATCTAAATCACCAATGGGAATCCAAAACCTGATCAACCAATTTTGTGTTTTTTGCAGTGACTATGGTCTGGACGTAAACATTAAGAAAACAAAACTCATGATATATAGGGGCATATTTATACTCCGTTTGCGCCAAATTTGCGTCGTTTTTTCGACGCAAATTCGGCGCAAAACTAACGCCATATTTATACTTTGGCGTTAGACGCGTCTAGCGCCGAAGTATGAGGAAAGAGCGTAATTTTTTTGCGTGAACGCCTTCCTTGCGTTAATGAGAAGCAAGGTAGGCGTTTCCGTCTAAAAAAATGACTGCATCGCAAATGCGTCGTATTTATACTCCCGGGCAAAAATAACGCCCGGGAGTGGGCGGGGCAAAAAACCCCGCATTTGCGCCGGATTTTAGCGCCTGGGTCAGGGCAGGCGTTAAGGGACCTGTGGGCTCAAAATGAGCCCACAGCTGCCCTCCCATGCCCCCAGGGACCCCCCCTGCCACCCTTGCCCACCCCAGGAGGACACCCAAGGATGGAGGGACCCATCCCAGGGACATTCAGGTAAGTTCAGGTAAGTATAATTTTTAATTTTTTTAATATTTTTTTTTGGCATAGGGGGGCCTGATTTGTGCCCCCCTACATGCCTCAATGCCCAATGACCATGCCCAGGGGACATAAGTCCCCTGGGCATGGCCATTGGGCAAGGGGGCATGACTCCTGTCTTTACTAAGACAGGAGTCATGTAAATGGCGTCTGGGCGTCGTTAAAAATGGCGCAAATCGGGTGGAGGCGATTTTTTGGCGTCAACCTGACTTGCACCATTTTAAGACGCCCTAACGCCATTTTCCCCAACGCTGGCGCTGCCTGGTGTACGTGGTTTTTTTCCACGCACACCAGGCAGCGCCGGTCTGTTAGCGCCGGCTAACGCCATTCAATAAATACGGCGCCCGCATGGCGCTTCAGAATGGCGTTAGCCGGCGCAAAACTTTTTGACGCTAAACTGCGTTAGCGCAGTTTAGCGTCAAAAAGTATAAATACGGGCCATAGTACCTCCAAGAAACGCTCGCGCGTTAGCATAGAAATTAACTCGATTCCATTGGAGAAAGTAGAAGAGTTTGACTACTTGGGTTTCAGACTATCGACCACAGGCAAATGGATGGCAGCCATTGACAAAGGGGCTCTCATTATAAGCCAGAGAGGTGGGGCCCTTGTCCGTAGATCGAGAAAGGCTCAGAGTCCCCCCTTGAACATACTTGCGGAGATTTACAATGTCCAAATCAGAGCAGCGGCCCTCTATGGAGCGGAACTTTGGGGGTCCCACAAAAACCTTGATACTCTGCAAACCAAGGAAAACCATTTCCTTAGACAGATTGCCCGGCTAGGTATGGGCTCACCAATGACCCCTCTAAGGCTAGACCTAGGCCTAAACAGTATCAAAACCACAGCAGCCCTAAGGCCTCTCTCCTATTGGATTCGCTTGTGGAAATCTGTTGAACTCGAACCATATAGGCTGGCTATAAGAGAGCTCATAGCCACCCCCCAGGCGCTGGAGAAAATCCCATGGCTAAAGGAAATGAAATCTGCCTGGGTCAAAATAGGTTTTCCTTCCTACTGGAACTATCCGGATCAAATCCCCGATAATGCAAAGAAACTTGTCACAAAAAGATATTGAGAGAAAGTCAACGAAGACTCCTTGCACCAAAAAGGGGCGGGCAGGCTAACTATGGAATTTCTCCAATTCAAGCACGAGCCCTGGCCTGAGAACTTCTTGAACCTTCCCATGCCTCCATACGCCCGTGCTTTATATCTCCAACTAAGATATGGTACACTGCCTATTAATGGTTTTACGGCTCACTGGTCATCTAACATCGCTCCAAATGATAGATGTTTCTCTTGCCAAAAATGTAAAGAAACAATAGAGCATATACTATTTTTCTGCCCTCTGTATAAAAGTCCCAGAGGGAGGTGGATCATTCCCCTCTGTAAAAATATGTCATTACATGATAGAGCAAACGCCACCAGATTCTGTACATACGACTCATCCTCCGTGGTAGCTATTACAGTTACCAAATTTTTAGCGGAGGCCTGGTACATCCGGCGTAGGCTTATTGTTTCAAAGGGCATGTGAGCCATCCTGACATTAGTCGTCAGAAGGAGTTTCAACTGTTATTTTTTCTTTTTTTTTTGGCCTCTACATGAGGATTGACGAGGGCCAGGTCTTACAGGGAAGCAATTGCACACATTGGTATGCTAGACAGAATTTTATATTCTAGTTTTTATCTTTTTTAATCCTTAATATTTTAGCCATGTCTTATTTATTGTACTTTTTATCTACAATCAAACACTTAGTCTTGTTGATCTTATTGTTATACTGTCCTGATTGTTACTGTTTTTTTTTTATTTATTGTTATCTTGTTTTTTTTAACAAATACTATTTTATCATGTATGATTGTTATTTTTGTTACTCAAAATGGCCTAGATCTCTAGACCGAATGAACTCAAATAAATAAATAGTGGGTGGGTGATGTACCTCCATACACCCCTCCTTACTTTCCCTAAACCTCTCTGTGCACCTCACTGAACGCCTCCCATTTACTAGTAAGCGTGTCTATTTTCCAGCCATTCCTGCAGGTTCCCTCTCACACAGACTACTAAATAGTAAACTTACATGTGTGAGGATCTAACCATAGGGAAGACAGGAAAGGAGGAGGTGGAGAGCTACACTTGTAGGTTTGTGAATAGTTCTAGTACTTTAGTAGTACTATTGCAGTAGTTTTAAATGTACTATAAAAGGAAGATTGTGAATAGAACCCTATCTGTTAATGTTACAAAGATATATAACGGTAGATAGTTATAGTTATATTTAGGACCTAGTTTCCATAGGAAAAGCGTTTTTTGTTTCGACAATAACTTTGCCACTGCTTGACGAATCTTACCGAATTTTTCAAAACTAGTTTGCCACTCACTTCAGGTGCTGTTTTGTCAAACGGGGCCTGAAAGAAGGGGGGATCCCAAAACACATTTTCCCCGTGCAATTTCCCATTAGGATTTTAGACACGACCACAGCCCGAACTGCTGGATGGAGTTCACCAAATTTGACAGCAGGATAGATCTTAATGATTTGGTGTAAATCCATTCAGTGCTTGCAGAGCTATTAAAGAAAAATATACTTGTATGTCTAGGGATGCAGATTCTCTGTGGATCAACCTCTGTGGATCTGCAGATTCATGTGCCTCCGGCAATGTCGTGATTTCCTGGCCACAACCTAGCAGGGAAGATTATAGCCATCATATTAAGTACTGGGACACGGTTCCGGTGCATGAAAAGTTGTGACTTTAATGAAAGTGTCAAGGAAGAGGCACCCTGACCTCTTGGGTGTATCAGAAGGGTGTCAAAAGTATGTATGATGGACTATAAACTGGCTTAAAATATTTTTTTTCTACATCTGAGATCTTTAGATCCACCATAGTGCGCAGCGTGAATCCACGACAGGTCCACGGATCCCGCTGCAAATTTAAAAAAAACACACACATTCATAGACCCACTCACAGACCCACAGGTACTTCCAGAACCACTAAGGTATATTCTCACGCACCCTTTACAGAAGGATACAGGCACTCAGAAACCCACTCGCGAACCCAAGCAAACATTACCATGCCCGCTCAGACACCAACTTAGGCACTTATACATCCATTCACAGAACCACACAGACATTCCAAGGCCCACTCACCGATCCAGTCAGACAATTATATGCCTACTCACAGACCTACAGATACTCACACACCCACTCACAGACCCACAGAAACACACACACCCACTCACAGACCCACACAGACACTCAAGCACCTACTCGCAGACCCACTCCCACCCCGACTCACAGACCCAAAAAGACACTGACACATTCATTCACAGACCCACTCATACACATATGCCAACTCTTAGACCCACATAGACACTCCCATGCCCACTCACAGACCCACATAAATGCTCACATATCCACTCAGAACCCCCACACAAACACTCACACACTCATTCACAGACCCACTCAGCCACTCACAGACTCATTCATGGACCGACACAGACAGTCCCACACCCACACGCAGACCCCCACAGACACTCCCATGCCCACTCGCAGGCCCAGATACTCACAGACACTCCCACACCCACTCACAGACTCACACAAAAACACACACATACTCACAGACCCACACAAACACTCCCACAACCACTCACAGACCCACTCAGACACACACACACTGGCAAACCCCCCCACAGACACTCCCATGCCCACTCAATGACCCACTTAGACACTCACACATCCACTCACGGACCCACAAACACTCCCAAACCCGCTCACAGACACACACAAACACTCACATGACCATGCACAGACCTACAGACATTCCCACACCCACTCACAGACCCACAGATACTCCACACCCACTCACAGACCCTCTCAGACACTTACATGCCAACTCACAGACCCACTCAGACACTCACACACCTGCTCAGAGACCCAAACATACTTAAACATCCACTCACAGACCCACTCAGACATACACTACCACTCACAGACCCAATCAGACACACATTCGTAGACAAACATCTACTCAGACTCTCACATGCCCAGTCACAGACGCACTCACAGACCCAAACACTCACAGACCCACACACCCACTCACAGACTGAATCAGTCACACACCCACTCACAGACTCACACAGACACTGACACGCCAACTCACATAGACACTCCCAAGCCACGTTTAATAACAGCACTCACTGCTTTAGCTGCAAACAATTTTAAAGGAATTACTTTATATTGTCTTCTAATTCTTCCTGTGGAACATGAAAACAAACTGGAGTACCAAAAGTTATCCAATGAAGCTTGTCATGAAGTCTCAAGAGTGCTAAAAGAGGTAAAACTTTTAATCATCAATGAGGTGAGCATGGTCTCACACTTAATGCTTGCCTTTGTACACTTGAGAATGCAAAAGATTCCAAGGACAGACTACGATGTGCTATTTGGAGGAGAAAATGTGCTTGTGTTCAGCGATTTACTACAATTTACACCAGTCAAAGGACAGCCTGTGTTCAAAACACTGCTCCATAATGAAACTCTGATTTTTTTCAGAAGCATTGGGAATGTGAACATTCCAATACCAATAACTACTTAGCAACATGCGACAAACATCTTACGATAAATATGCAAATATTCTCAAGGATATTAGAGTAGGTGTTCTCTCAAAAGAGAGGAAGGAACTCCTAGAATGTCGGCATGTGTAAAAAATTGTTTCCTAAGAACAAGACAGTACCAGAGCTAATTTTGCCTTTATTAATGAAGGAAAATCCATGGTGTGCCTAACACCTTTACTAAAGGAGTGTGCCTGTTTCAACAAAGAATTGCTTGAATTGGAGAAGGAAGAAATTCTGCAACTTACAGCAATAGATAAAAATGGAACATCAGGGTGTGACAGTATTCCTAAATGAAAAGCTACAAGCTACACTGGGTTCATTGGAAATGTTTAAGTGTTTGCAAGAAGAGTAGAGTAATTTTGCATTGAAATTTAAGTATTTAGGAAGGATTAATTAATGGTGCTATGGGTAAAGGTACTAGTTTCATATGCTTTCCTAATAGGAATAAGGTTTAATACTGTAAAGCTATTTGTATTTAACCACTGACTCCATCTTGAACACTGACTCAATTTTGTGCTTAGCTACAGATGCTGTCACATAGGTGACACAGGTATTTTTTTTTTCCACTAAGCTGGTTTTTCTACACTGAACATGTTTTCACTCTTCTCACCAGAGCAGGGAACATATAGTGGGGATGCGGAGGTGAAAAGACTGTACCAGGGTGAAAATGTTTTCAGCAGAGAAAGTCACAACTCTGTCTCAGGGATGTGCATTGGAGTCTGGCCAGTTATTTTGTGTGTTATCTAGCTTTGCTGTATATATATATATGCAAAGAAAAGAAAATCAATCCTTGTCTCAGCATAGTTGAAGCGTTCAGTAGGGCAAAATGAAAGACCTAAACATAATGTCAGTTTATCACTTTCGGACAAAGCAAAATTAGACAAATTCACAATTGTCTTATTTACCATATTGCTATCCATTATATCTGTACATTGGAACTTCTTGTTAGTTTTCCCACTTGTCCCATTGAATAGTCTGTTCTTGTTAGGGTTTCTAAGTCTCTCTCGCCTCTTCTTGGTCCGCCCCGTCTTCCTCTTCGGCCCGGTGTCCTTCCTTTGTGGTTCAGGTTCTGTCCTTGTTGGTTCTTGGAAATTTGCCTGCCATGACGCAGCAGGCGATACTCGTCTAAAAAAGTAGCTGGTTTGTTTGTAATTTCCTCAATAGATTTCTCACTTTCCGTGGAACTAGGAGTATCAGATTCCCTTGTATTTTCCACATCACTCTCAGAAACAGACTGTCTTTCCTGTAATGGATAATTCGTTGGGGATGACTTATATAAATGATCAAATTTCCTACTGAAAGTTAGAATTCTTCCACTCTCATAGTCACCTATATCTCTATGTAGCTTTTGTTGTTTCTTAGACTTGATATCATCCTCATATTTCTTTAATCTCAGATTCATAGCTTCCATAAACTTGGAAATAAAATCCTTTTCAGGTCTCAACTCAAGTTCATCCCTCATTCTTCTGATATCCTCTAATAAAACTCTCCGATCAAGCCAGGCATATTTAATTAGAATTTCAAGCATGTGTCTGGAACTGAGGGCAGAGTTAGCTGCCCATTCCTTCAGCATTTCCGGATTGGGAGTCTCATAAGAGGGGGTAATGAAAATTCGTAAGCCCCTGGGAACCATTTGTTGATCCATATAGTTCTGTAATGATGTGGCTTCCCACCATTTGGCTAATTCAGCTTTACACATTTTCTCTAATTTATAGAGTAAAGATTTCAGATCATTGGTACTATCCTGGCCAGGACAATAAGGAGTCTTCTTAGTGACATCTGTAGAAAACAGCGCCAGCGCCGCCAGTCGTCTCTCGTTTTCAATCTCATCATTCATTCTCCCAAAAAATATATATAAATACTATGCAAAAAAATATATTGTATAAAAAAACAAACGTAATTATTCACATGTAACCTGAAACCCCCAGGAAAAAATTCCTAGTTCCCCTTGCCAAATATATAATACAATAAATGCTGCCCCAACTATATTGGGTTCATTAGAGTATAACTAATAAGGAAATACTGTGCAAATATAATTCTCCTCTTATTATATTTTCTTTGATCAATCCAGAAAGAGGAAGAAAAAATAAGGAAAAATATATATATGTATCAGCCCAAATTTTTCTCAAAATACGGGTCCCGTTCTCGTTGTTTAAAACAACAAGTAATGTCCAGTTCGCCAGTAAATAAACTGGCAACAAACACAGAGTATGAATCGCCCGTCTTGAAAGCCTACAGGCCGATCAGATTTGCACTTAACTCGATGTTACAGCAGACAGAGAAAAATCAGTTTGTTTAATATTTGCTGTATCCTCATAAAGTACCCCAGTTGTAATTGTGTAGAAAAATCGATATTAGTCGATTCAAATCTGTCAAAAGGGATAGCACATTAATCAAGTTGAAAGGAAAAAAGGAAAACAGCAACAGTTTGTATGGGGCGCAATGAGGAACTAAATAAATATATCTGAACGATGTAATTATATTCGGCTTACCGCCCGTACACGTTTAAATGTCTTGTCCGAAGTTGTGCTTCTGAGATATCAGCTTACACACAGCGCGGCGAAGAGGCAGCTAGAAATTCACCCGGTTGAAAGCAATAAATTATCAGAGCTCAAATACAAAGCCGTTTAAGATGAAAAGTTTGTTTTGCCACCATGTAGCTTGCAATGCCGATCCGGAATTGTGGCTCTGAGAGAACAGCTGACGCACGATGAGGAAACAGGTGAAAGTTCATCCAATGAACACAGCAATTCACGGAGCTCGAAAGTAAAGCCGTTCCAAGTGCAAAATAGGCTTCTAGCATACACATGAAGAAAAAATACAGGCTCGTTAAGTTAAAGTTTTTCCACAAGTCGTATTTCCAAGCTAATAATCAAAATCTGTAGTTCAAAAGGTTAACTAAAAAAAAATACCATGCTCCTAAGAGCAATAGTAAGGGGCAGCAATTATGTTATAAATGGCCGGCTGCAGAGATCCAAATCCTATGACTACAAAAATACTCGAAGTATGATCTCAATCAGCCCAAAGGGGTGGTGCGAGAACCGGCACAAGCAAGCCGGTAATTAGTTAAGCAAAGAAAAGAAAAATATAATACTCGCACACTCGGATTTCAGGAACAAAAAAAGATCAGTTTAATCTACACAACGCGTTTCGACTGACACAGCAGCCTTGGTCACGTGATAAACATCACCACTAAAATACCATTTAAATACCCTGTTAGCATAGACATAGAAATAGGACATCTAAAATGTGCAACCCATAACAACACACACTACTTTGCAGATGTTATCTCAGTAATACTTTTAGTATTTAGATCAGTTCATGCCCCTATATAATCCAGATATAATTCAGATATAATTATTAAATTACAAATCATTTCCCCCAATATTATTAATAAAATTAATAAATTAGTATTATCAGTTTTTAATGAAAATTCATTGTTGAATTTAAAAGGGGAAATAACCAAGTTACATAACAGTGTTCTATCTATTAAAATTAATATTTCTTTGTTCTAGACCATAATGTCTGTAAAAATATTTATCATTTTAAAAAAAATAGAGAGATGGTAAAATATATACACTGCAAATATATCATCATAAGCTTATTAAAGGCTAAAAGTCATCAACAGTACTAATTTTAACAATCAAATCTGAAAATCTGCAAAGTTAACCACCCATTAATAACGTGAAAAACACTGGAGAATGAATATAAACAAGCGGGTAAAGTTTGATACTTCTTCATCCGACCATATTATCTAAAAGAGATATCAGAGTCAAAATTAGAACAGTAACTGAAAATGTAAACATCAAATTAATATTTGAATATAAACTTGACACTCATAATACATATCAAATATTTGACCAAGGTACTTGATCTAAAACCCATAAATCAATTTTATATATAATAAAATTAAATCTCTGTACAGTCAACTCATTATATATATTATGGTAAAAAGAATTTTCCAATCGGTAAAAAGTCTCATCAAGATAGATTAATAGTTATCATATAGGTGAGTATTTAATTCCTCCCCCATATTCAAACCAATCGGAGTCTTAGTCTCTAATTCTAAGATATATACTGACTCTTTTTTCCTCAACACTAATTCTCTGTTCCCTCCCCTATGATGTGGAGGAACATGTTCAATACCAAAATAGGATAATTTGGTACAGTCAGAGTTGTGTTTTTCTTTGAAATGCCTTGCTACCGGATAATGTTCGTCATTAGATGTAATTGCACGCAAGTGTTCTAAAATCCGTTTCTTAACACCATGTTTGGTGCTGCCAATATACCATTGTAAGCAAGGACATTCCAATACATAGATTACAAAGGGAGTACTGCATGTTATAAATTGATTAATCTGTCTGACTTTTCCAGGTTTGCATGTGGCATATTGCTTCCGCATAGTGCTGTAGCGACATGCTTTACAATGGCCACATGGGAAAAAGCCTTGCAAATTGTGTTGTCTCAGTTGTGGAATAGAAGTGATATCATTAGACCTCAAAATGTCATGTAAACTACGTCCTCTTCTATAGGTAATCTGAGGTCTCTTTTGTATATTACTTCCAATAACGGGATCACTTTTCAAAATATTCCAATTCTTTGAAATGATGTTCTTGATCTGTCTTGTATCCTCATTATATGTCATGATGAGTCTAGTCCCATCATTATCATCTGCCTGTTGTTTGGTTATATTATCAAAAAGGGTATCCGATCTTTTTATCTCCTTAGTCTTATCGATTGCTCTCTTAATTACCCATTCTGGATATCCTCGCTGTTTAAATCTCATAGTTATCTCCCTTTGTTCAACCTGAAAAGCTTCGTCAGTACTACTTATTCTTTTAGCTCTTAGTAATTCGCCAAAGGGGATACTCCATTTTAAACTATCCGGATGACCACTAGAGGCATGTAATAAGCTGTTGCCCGCCGTGTGTTTCCGGAACAGTTCAGTAGTAATATTCTGTTCCCTAATCTTTACCATAGTATCTAAAAATTCAATGGAGGAGCTGCTCACATTACAGGTCAAAACAATATTCAGATCATTCCTGTTCAACTTATCTACAAACTGTATAGCCTCTTTTTTGGTTCCTTTCCAAATAATGAAAAGGTCATCGATATATCTTAACCAGAGAATTGCCTGATTCGCTTCTGGATATAGTTCATCATCTTTGAAAACAGTCTCTTCCCACCAACCAAGAAAAAGACAGGCAAAACTTGGAGCAAAACATGTGCCCATAGCAGTCCCGAGGGTCTGTTGGTAAAGTACCCCATTGAACAAGAAAAAGTTATTGGTTAAACAATACCTTATCATATCAATTACCACCTCAGTATGGGCCAAATACTTCAATGACCTTGTGTGTAGAAAATGTTTACATGCATTAATGCCCTTATCGTGATCTATAATGGTATAGAGGGAGTTAACATCCATAGTCAACAACAAGAAATCATCTTCCCATATGATACCCTCCAATTTACCTAGAAAATCCTTTGTATCACGAACGTATGAGGGTAAATTCACAACAATTTCTCTCAGAAAATGATCCACATATTTGGAAACATTTTCAAGTACGCTACCACATTTTTGTGGATTTTGGGTAAGATATACAAAACAGGCAATTTGGGAAAATCTCTCTTCAGAAAGCAATACTCCTCCCATACCAATAGACCTTTGTCTTTCCATTCCATCAATAACTGCCAAATTCCGGTAACACTGTTATATATATATATTCCCCTACATTTATTAATTGTTGAAATATTGCCCTTTCTATGTCTGTTATTGTTTAACTGCTGTGAGTATTTTTGCATTGACACATGTTTTACTGCATTCAAGGTATTTTCAGGTATTTTCGGATGCTTTTATTTCATCTCTGGGAAGTGCCTTAATAAATTCATTACTCAAACTAGGAGTGCAGCATTGCCTGGCATACTTTTCCTCTTAATTTGAAGCAAAGCAGAACAATCTGGCAAAATTGGCAGGATCCGAAGTAAAGGATTTAAAAGTGAAAATGTTTGGCAACAAGTCAAAGGCAGTTTCCCAGGTGCCAAATGGCATACCAGGGTGGAAAAATGCACCATATGATGCTCTTGCAAATGAATGGGCGTTTGGAGCAGCGTTATGTGAAAATTGGAGTGAATATCTTGTTGATGCTGAACCAAAAAAAGCATTCATTTGTTTGCAAAAAGTGCCAGTAGAGAAGGGAAGTGATTTATCTGTTTTAGGCAGATGGGGCTGGATCCTGTAATCTGTTTATAGAAAAATGCATGAGAAATGTGTTCAGTTAGAACAGGAAAATCAGCAAGTGAAGAGGCAGCTAGCTAAAGCCAAAAATAATGTAACTTTGCTGTCCTGTCAGAATAAATTACCACAAGATAAAGTTGATACTTAGGCCCTCATTACAACCCTGGCGGTCGGTGATAAAGCAGTGGTAATACCGCCAACAGGCCGGCGGTAATGGGATCCTGACCACAGCGGAAACCGCCAACACCGACAGCCACTTTAACACTCCGACCGCCACGGCAGTAGCAACAAACACCGCAGCAGTCACCGGCAACAGACAGGCGGAAGACAATGTACCGCCCACCCTATCACAACCCAACAATCCACCAGCTTTTCCGGGGCAGTACCAATGCCATCAAAAACACAGCAGAAACAGTACATAGAAGGGGAACCACTCACCTTTTGACACTCAACGAAGAACCAGGACTCCATGGAGCCCGAACTACAGGTCCTGCTGATGCTAGTGTATCTGCTAATACACCAGGAACACCAAAGATGGTGGTGGCGACGACCACAATGAGTACTGCACCTAGCACACAGGGGAGGGGGGGAGATAAAAATGAGTGACACACACATGCAACAAGCAACACCCCCACCCTCACCCAAAACACCATGCACACAAACACATGCAGCAACAGTACATTTACACCACGTAACCCCTGGAAGAACGCAAGGACAAAAGGAATTGAGTGCAATTAGTGATATTTTGAAATATGCAGATGAAGATAACGATTGTAAATGACAGTATACACAAATATTTACAAAACGTACAGAAGGGTATACACTGTCCTTTGCAAATGTTTATGGTCCAGTGGGCAAAAAACATGGGCAAAGCCCACATTTGACTCCTGCCTCAAAACGGAGAGAACACTGCAGGGGCATCAGGTCGAAAATACACAGGCACCTCAGGAGGAAGGGGAGGGGGCACCTCAGCCGGAAGATGGTACTATGCCACTGCTCCTGGAGGGGGGCAACATGCCCACAGCGATGTCCTGGGGAGTGCAAAGCCACAGTCTCTCAAGTGGGTGGTTTGCCCACTGCTTGGTCCTGGGGAGTACAAAGCCACAGTCTCTCAAGTGGGTGGTTTGCCCACAGCTTGGTGCTTGGGAGTGCAAGGCCACAGTCTCTCAAGTGGGTGGTTCGCCCACTGCTTGGTGCTGGGGAGTGCAAAGCCACAGTCTCTCAAGTGGGTGGTTTGCCCACTGCTTGGTCCTAGGAAGTGCAAGGTCACAGTCTCTTAAGTGGGTGGTTTGCCCGCTGCTTGGTCCTGGGGAGTGCAAAGCCACAGTCTCTCAAATGGATGCCTTCTTCCACTGGTTCTGGAGGGGGCCTTGTGCCCAGTCTACTTCATCCTGCCAAGGAAAGTGATAGTGGATGCATATCTCCACTGATTCTGGAGGGGACCTTGTGGCCAGTCTGCTTCATCCTTCCAAGGAAAATGATAGTGGATGCATTTCTCCACTGGTTCTGGAGGGGGCCGTGTGCCCAGTGATGCTGCACCTGGGGTGTATTAGTTCCCATTCCCACACCTGGCTGTCCGAGGTACGAGATGTGCAGGGAATAGGTAGCATGATACTCCATGGAGGCAGAGCCAGACTCCATCCTGTGGCGACTTAAGCTCAAACTGCTGGTAGTGCCGGTGCTGGTGGTGGTGCTTCAAGTGGTGGGTGGAGGGTCTAGGCCGGCTCCTGTATCCCCAGACGGCTGGCTACTGGGGATGCTGCTGATGACAGATGTAGTGGCACCGGCTGGTCATATGGCGGTGCAGATGGCGGTGCGGGTGGCGGTGCTTGCGGCGGTGCTTGCGGCGGTGTCTGCGGCGGAGATGCTGCCAGTGCTGGCAGTGGTGCAGGTGGTGGTAGTAGTGGAGGGAGACACCAGGCCGTCTCCTGCAGCCTCGGACGGCTGCCCACTGGGGGTGATGCTGCTGACTGTTGTTATGGCAGCGGCGGTGCAGGTGGCGGTGCAGGGGGCGGTGCAGGTGGTGGTGCAGATGGCGGTGCAGGTAGCAGTGCCTGCGGCGGTGCTTTCCGTGGTACAGGTTGCTGGGCTGTCGGTACTGATGGTGGGTACCAGTACCTCATCTGGAGGCTCCGAGGCCTGAAGTGCCTTGCCTTGGGTTTTCTTTCCCTTCCCCACCTTGGCAGACAGTGCTGGAACCTTGCCACTGGCAGATGCAGTTTTGGAGGAGGCCCTGCAGGGTGGGTCGTGCTTCTTGGCCGTGCTGAATGCTGGCACCTTCTTCACCTTGGTAGGTGGCGGAATGGGTTGGTCCTTTGCAGGGGTCGGTGGCACACTGGTAGCCCTGACGGGTGCCCCTTTTGATCCCCTGGGACTTGCAGGTACCACAGCGGACGCCGACTAGGTGGCGGAGGTGCTGGCCTGGGACCTTGACACCCTGGCCCGAGGGGAAGGACGGGGGAGGTGGGGAGGCGTAGGGAAGAGGTCAAAGTTAGCAAGGAAACATTTTTGTAGGCACACTGGGATGGGAAGATGGAGAGGGTTTGGGAGTGGAGGAAGTGGGAGTGGTTGTAGGAAGTGTATTTCTGCTGAGTTTGGGTGAAGGTGCATGGGCTGGATGCTGTTGTGAGGTGGATGGCTGTTGGGTGGGTGGGTGCTTGCATTTGTGTACTTTGGGAGGAGGGGTCACAGACACACTGGGAGAGGACATAGGGGACATGTGCATGGTTGTGGGGGTGGTGACTGCTCGTGAGGGCTGTGTTGTGATGGGTGTGCTGGTGATGGATGTAGTGGATGAGGATGTAGTGCATGCAGGTATAAGCAGAGACGCTACTGGGAGGGGGGTGGACGAGGAGGAGGAGGGGGACACAGTGGAGGCCGTGGATGTTGGTGTGTCTGCATGGGGATGGGGCTTGTGTGAGTGACTGTATGATGAAGTGTGGTGCTTGTTATTTCCTGAGATACTTCTGGGGCATATTTATACTCCGTTTGTGCCGAATTTGCGTCAAAAATCTTGACGCACATTCAGCACAAACGTTGCCCCATATTTAAACCCTGACGCCCGAGCCGGCGCACAAGGGAAATGGCGCTATCTGTGTCAGTTTCTGGAAGCGGCACCCCGCCCTGCGTTAATGACATGCAGGGTAGGCGTTCCCGTCCAAAAACAGACGCACACAGCGGTGCGTCGTATTTATGCTTCCGTGCAAAACTGTCTCCCGCGCGGCAGGCGGTGCAAAAAAATGACGCAAAGCACGAATATCGTGAAATTTTAACGCCTGGGTCAGGGCAGGCGTTAAAATGGGGCAAACACACCTGTATTTAATCAGAACACACAGAACAAACAACAGAGCAGCAGAGCAGCAGAGCAGCAACAGCGAGACATGGAGGTGCTTTTCCTTCAGCGTGCACGTAGACGCAGAGCCCAGCAGCAACAACAGCAGCCACAACAACAACAGCAGGGACCCCAAAGACAGCGCAGAAGGCAGGAGAGGATATTCCGCCCAAGAACAACCCTGCATGGCCTCAGGGAACGAGACATCATCCAGTGGTACCGGTTGAACTGGCAGGCCATTCAGCAGCTGCTGACAAATATTGAACAGCAGTTGGCCCCCACTTTAGTGACTCCCCGCACTATCCCAACCGAAACAAAGCTGCTTGCCGTACTTCACCTGCTGGCAAGTGGCTCGTTTCAGACAACTGGTGCCCTGGTTGGTGGAATATCACAACCATCTTTCTCCGCATTCCTGCCTAAAGTCCTGGATGCCATCATTCGCCTGACACCCCGCCACATCTGCTTCCCTAACACACTACAGATGCAGCAGGAAACTAAACAGGGGTTCTACGCCATCAGTGGCTTCCCGCACGTCCTTGGTGCAATCGACTGCACACGTACGCCTTGTGCCACCTGCTGCGAGTGAACACCTCTACCGCAACAGGAAGCACACACATTCAATCAACGTGCAGGCCATAGTCGATCACCAAGGACTGATCAGCAACATTGTGGCTAAATATCCTGGGAGTGTACATGACGCTTTCATCTTCCGTCACTCCACCATCAACCAACACTTCCAGGATGGACGGTATGGCAATGGACTACTTGTTGGTAAGGACAAAAAACAAAGTCATATACACACTGCTCAGAAACCCTCTAGGATAAACAACACATACACCACAATAGCAACACCTAGCCAGGAACACACTGAGCTACTCACATCACTAGCCATGTATCACAAGTCACCATTGAACCTCTCACACTTTGGAATTCACTCTACAGCTTAGTGTGAACACATTAATGACTGTGGTTGCCTAAATGTCACCTTGCAAATTGGAAGTCTCACAATAACCTGTACACTAATACAATGCATAAGTTTAAAGGTATGGGATGGCCTGGGTATGTTCATATGAACGTTTCTAATACACTTTCATGTTTCAACTCTACATGGAACTATCATCACACCCCCAGTGAGGACACACGGACACCTGTATCACAAGTCACAATGCAAGGGAGGGCACACTGTACTGGAGAAACCAATACATCCTGCTGACAAACAGTTAGCCAACAAACACTTGCTCAGCCAAGGAAAAAAAATCAATGCAAAAGTTTTCACCAACAACCATAGGTTGTCACATTAGTACACAATATAGTCACAGACAACACAACACAACTACTGCCATCAAAGATACGTACAACAGTGCCTCCTACATCAAATTGATACCATTCTGTGTTTCTCTTTCAGCTGATCAGGGGTATGGCATCCAGCCTTGGATAATGACACCATATGGGAACCCAAATACTGCTGCTGAGCGGGCATACAATGATGCCCACAAGAGGACACGCAGCATTGTGGAGCGGAACTTTGGGATCCTAAAGTCAAGGTTCCGCTGCCTTGACATAACTGGCGGTGCTCTACTCTATTCCCCAGAGATGGTCTGTAAGATCATACTCACTTGTGCCATATTACACAATATTTGTGTTAAAAGGAATATTCCCCTTCTTGACCTGGACCCAGACATGCCTGAGGATGACGAAGAGGAGGATGCTGGCCTGCAACAGGAGGGGGAACAACCTAACACGGCAGCAGGAGTGCGTAGGCACCAACAGCTCGTCAATAATTTTTTTTCTTAATTTAATATAATAACTTGTATTACACACTTGTAAATAAACACAGATAACCAACACCACATCATGCCTTTGCCTATGCATTTCTGACCACCTTTAGTTTGAAATTGCTGAAGAAGAATGTCGTCTCATTGAGCAAGAATGCTATAACAGTCATCACACCAAAAATTAACATCACAAATGTATGCACAGAGGGTAGGATGTGACATGATACATTACCATACACAGAGCCCAACAGGAGTACAAATGTGGCAATTACACATGCTGGATCCAAACACCTGAAACAGTCTCTCATCCAGGCCCAAATTGGAGATCATTTGTAAGTCACATCACACGTGTTCAGAGACAGGGTGGGACCATCCATGTGTACGTGACCATGTCATCAATGGCTTCTCTCAAGTGTGTGATATGAGAAATACACAATTGGAACAACATCAGCTGCCACTATCTCAGGAGGAGACCTTGAAGTCACAGTGACAACATACACCCAGACAGGTGGTAGTGGATCCACATTCCAACACACATGTACACATATGTCATACAATCAACCTAATATTTGAAAGTAGACCATCACAGTTGTGTCCCAGTTTGAACCTAGCAGGAAGAATGTAACATGCCACTTGTAGGAGGCTGGACTGGCTTGTAGTGAGTACCAAGGGGTACTTGCACCTTGCACCAGGCCCAGTTATCCCTTATTAGTGTATAGGGTGTCTAGCAGCTTAGGCTGATAGATAATGGTAGCTTAGCAGAGCAGCTTAGGCTGAACTAGGAGAGGTGTGAAGCTACTACAGTACCACTTAGTGTCATATGCACAATATCATAAGAAAACACAATACACAGTTATACTAAAAATAAAGGTACTTTATTTTTATGACAATATGCCAAAGTATCTCAGAGTGTACCCTCAGTGAGAGGATAGGAAATATACACAAGATATATATACACAATACCCGAAATATGCAGTATAGTCTTAGTAAACAGTGCAAACAATGTATAGTTACAATAGGATGCAATGGGGAAACATAGGGATAGGGGCAACACAAACCATATACTCCAAAAGTGGAATGCGAACCACGAATGGACCCCAAACCTATGTGACCTTGTAGAGGGTCGCTGGGACTATTAGAAAATAGTGAGGGTTAGAAAAATAGCCCACCCCAAGACCCTGAAAAGTGAGTGCAAAGTAAACTAAAGTTCCCCAAAGGACAAAGAAGTCGTGATAGAGGAATAAGGCAGGAAAGACACAAACCAACAATGCAACAACGATGGATTTCCAATCTGGGGTACCTGTGGAACAAGGGGACCAAGTCCAATAGTCACAAGCAAGTCGGAGATGGGCAGATGCCCAGGAAATGGCAGCTGCGGGTGCAAAGAAGCTTCTACTGGACAGAAGAAGCTGCAGTTTCTGCAGGAACGCAAAGGGTTAGAGACTTCCCCTTTGGAGGACGTATCCCTCTTGCCTTGTAGAGTTGTGCAGAAGTGTTTTCCTGCCGAAAGAACGCCAAAAAGCCTTGCTAGCTGCAAATCGTGCGGTTAGCGTTTTTGGACGCTGCTGTGGCCCAGGAGGGACCAGGCGGTCGCAAATTGGACCAGGAGGTAGAGGGGATGTCGAGCAAGACAAGGAGCCCTCTTAGCAACAGGTAGCCCCTGAAGAAGTGCCAGAAACAGGCACTACGAGGATGCGTGAAACGGTGCTCACCAGAAGTCGCACAAAGGAGTCCCACGTCGCCGGAGACCAACTTAGAAAGTCGTGCAATGCAGGTTAGAGTGCCGTGGACCCAGGCTTGGCTGTGCACAAAGGATTTCCGCCGGAAGTGCACAGGGGCCGGAGTAGCTGCAAAAGTCGTGGTTCCCACCAATGCAGTCTAGCGAGGTGAGGCAAGGACTTACCTCCACCAAACCTGGACTGAAGAGTCACTGGACTGTGGGAGTCACTTGGACAGAGTTGCTGGATTCGAGGGACCTCGCTCGTCGTGCTGAGAGGAGACCCAAGGGACCGGTAATGCAGCTTTTTGGTGCCTCCGGTTGCAGGGGGACGATTCCGTCGACCCACGGGAGATTTCTTTGGAGCTTCTAGTGCAGAGAGGAGGCAGACTACCCCCACAGCATGCACCACCAGGAAAACAGTCGAGAAGGCGGCAGGATCAGCGTTACAGAGTTGCAGTAGTCGTCTTTGCTACTATGTTGCATTTTTGCTGGCTTCATGCGCGGTCAGCAGTCGATTCCTTGGCAGAAGGTGAAGAGAGAGATGCAGAGGAACTCGGATGAGCTCTTGCATTCGTTATCTAAAGAATCCCAAGAGACAGAGACCCTAAATAGCCAGAAAAGAGGGTTTGGCTACCTAGGAGAGAGGATAGGCTACCAACACCTGAAGGAGCCTATCACGAGGAGTCTCTGACGTCACCTGGTGGCACTGGCCACTCAGAGCAGTCCAGTGTGCCAGCAGCACCTCTGTTTCCAAGATGGCAGAGGTCTGGAGCACACTGGAGGAGCTCTGGGCACCTCCCAGGGGAGGTACAGGTCAGGGGAGTGGTCACTCCCCTTTCCTTTGTCCAGTTTCGCGCCAGAGCAGGGCTAAGGGGTCCCTGAACCGGTGTAGACTGGCTTATGCAGAAATGGGCACCAAATGTGCCCATGAAAGCATTTCCAGAGGCTGGGGGAGGCTACTCCTCCCCTGCCTTCACACCATTTTCCAAAGGGAGAGGGTGTAACACCCTCTCTCAGAGGAAGTCCTTTGTTCTGCCATCCTGGGCCAGGCCTGGCTGGACCCCAGGAGAGCAGATGCCTGTCTGAGGGGTTGGCAGCAGCAGCAGCTGCAGTGAAACCCCGGGAAAGGCAGTTTGGCAGTACCAGGGTCTGTGCTACAGACCACTGAGATTATGGGATTGTGCCAACTATGCCAGGATGGTATAGAGGGGGCAATTCCATGATCATAGACATGTTACATGGCCATATTCGGAGTTACCATTGTGAAGCTACATATAGGTAGTGACCTATATGTAGTGCACGTGTGTAATGGTGTCCCCGCACTCACAAAGTCCGGGGAATTGGCCCTGAACAATGTGGGGGCACCTTGGCTAGTGCCAGGGTGCCCACACACTAAGTAACTTAGCACACAACCTTTACCAGGTAAAGGTTAGACATATAGGTGACTTATAAGTCACTTAAGTGCAGTGTAAAATGGCTGTGAAATAACGTGGACGTTATTTCACTCAGGCTGCAGTGGCAGGCCTGTGTAAGAATTGTCAGAGCTCCCTATGGGTGGCAAAATAAATGCTGCAGCCCATAGGGATCTCCTGGAACCCCAATACCCTGGGTACCTCAGTACCATATACTATGGAATTATAAGGGTGTTCCAGTAAGCCAATGTAAATTGGTAAAATTAGTCACTAGCCTGTTAGTGACACTTTGAAAGAAATGAGAGAGCATAACCACTGAGGTTCTGATTAGCAGAGCCTCAGTGAGACAGTTAGGCATCACACAGGGAACACATACCTATAGGTAACAAACTTATGAGCACTGGGGTCCTGACTAGCAGGGTCCCAGTGACACATAACAAACATACAGAAAACATAGGGTTTTCACTATGAGCACTGGGCCCTGGCAAGCAGGATACCAGTGAGACAGTGAAAACACCCTGACATACACTCACAAACAGGCCCAAAGTGGGGGTAACAAGGCTAGAAAGAGGCTACTTTCACACACCACAAAACCAGTTTATGCAGAAAGGGACACAGACAACAACAAAATTATTCTCATTATCACATCGGGAACGCTGAGAGTCTTGCAAACATAGTCATTGGAAAATGGTATGCAAGTTTGCTCCAATTCATCATTCCAGCAAACGTCAAATGGGCTAATGAGATGAATGAATGGTCAACAGTCATTCATACCATATGGCCTTACTGTAGCCTGCTGCTGCAGGTTTGCCATGATATAATCAATGTACTCCATGGATACAGTAGCTATTCTGGATGGTCAAATCCTAGGGTGCTGGGGGCGTAAGTCCACCTCTACGGCCCCGAAAACATACAAGAATCTTGTACTTGTGAACTAAACATATGCATAAGGCACATGTGTGGGCTACATGTCAAAAGTCCAACACAAATCTGAAACACAAAATCATAATGGGACATGGTTACCCCCATAACAACTGTAAGTGACTATTGCACTCCCTGTTAGGACTACAGATAAAAGCATCACCATCATAATTGTGGACACATTTTGGAGAAGGAACACATCATGGTATCCCATCCATCATTTCAAAATAGCCATCAGCAATTACCCCAAATATGTTGACAAATATGGTCAATACATTAGTTCACGTATCCAAAACATGACAGTGTGAATGCCTTCTATACATACAACAACGGACATGTGTCATATACAAACACAAATGTGTATCACATAGCACCGTTTGACCATGCCAAATCACCTTTCCAGTTTAAAACATGAAGACATAAGGATACATTTTCTCCAAATCCTACGCATACAGCATGGGCGTCATAATTTGTTCACGTACATGAGTGCACAGAATGCAGAGTCAAATAGAAATGTATCCAAAAGTGTCACATATTTAGCCATCAAAGTATAATTTACATCATAATTGTTTTTGACTCAGCATCATGTGCACTACTGTACGTGGAAAAAAATGACGCCCATGATGTATGCGTGGTAAAATTGACGCTACATGGACAATATGTTGGTCATCTCATGTACATTAAAAATTATTAATATTTATATCATAATTTTTGACTCGGCATCATGTGCAATGTAATGCGTCAAAAAAAAAAGACGCACAATTGTGTATGCGTGAAAATATGACGCAAAACGGGAAAATAAAAACGGCGGCCATTTTATGCAGGAAGTGATGTAATAGGATATCCTGTTTACAAAATCTGTACTGGGAGTTAACTTTCACTTTCACTTTGCAGTCTCAGATTTATCTAGACTGTGTGGTTGTGTGAAAGGTGTTGTCCTGTGTTTTACTGCTTTAGTGTCCTGTGTCCCTTGTATTTTGTCTTTTTGTCAATCTATTCTTGTTGTATAACATTGTCTCAGTCTGTTTAGTCTTGTTTTGTCTATTCCTGTGATTGTTTGTATTGTCAGTGGGAGTCTGTTGTGGGTAGCATAGTTTGGGGGGTTAGTTGGGGTATTTTTCTCCTTTTTCATTTTCTTTCACACCTCTACCTTTCCCCATTTCCCACTTTTACTTTCTTATTTCATTTGTCCATTTTTCTAGCTGTCAATATGTCAGGTAGGCCTCGCCTGTCCAGGATGGGTGAAGATGAATTGGGGGGGTTCATATGGCTAGTTAGCCATTTCCTCCCACTGATGCTGGAGGCTGGGGGCCGTGTGATACAGGGGTATCACACAGAGGCTAGGAAAATCCGGTGGGAGAAGGTGCGCCATCACCTGGTCCGGGTCTACGGGAGCATGCGAAATGTCCATCAATTGAAGCACCGCAGGGCAGATCTGATCGCCAGCGACAAGAACAGGACCTGCTGGACCACCTGGGACTCAGGATTGGTGGCCATGTTGGTGAGTACAAATCATTTACATGGGAATAATTGAAATCTGTGTGGGAACATGTGATGATTGTTAGCCAATCTGCTAAATAAGTAGCTGACTGTGTGTAATGCTAGGGAAACCTAGGCCCATGTTTATACACATATATCCCCATTTTTGCAACACATTTTCACCCAATAACAGCAGCAAATTGCAACATCTATCTGTATTTTGCTAATTAGCCCCCTCTCTGCGTCACAAAATGATGTAAATGATGCGCTACAAAGGTATCCATATGTGCCCTAATGTGTATTTGTTGCAGAATGTGTAGGAAGACCAATGCTACCAGTCCGATGGCTCATTTTTGCAACACATACCAGATGGCTATAGCTGTATGTAATGTAGTGTTGCATTTGTGTCAGACAAGCAACACGTGAACGGCTCTATTTGTACTCTAGTGGTCATAATGGCCAGTGAGTAAGTCATGTAGAAACAACATACCTACATATGTAGACGCCATTGCTAGACAGAAAATTATAAACACATGATGATGCTATACATGTGTGTTGCCTTCACGTCACATGAAGTTAGTTATGTTGTCCACACATATGTCACATGTGTGTGTAGTGGCTGTGTGTTGAACATGTCCACCTAGCCTGTTTGATTGTGAGTGGTCATGCAGTCCTCATGGAACCAGTTTTGGAATGTCTCTCCGGGATGCACATGCTGAGATGTATGGATAACATTATTGTTGGGGCATACTAATGGAGGGTTAACTTGGAGGACACATGACTGTCCTGGCCACTGCATGTGTGTAGTAGGGTGTGTCACTGTAGCAGGAGACTCATCCAATGATAATGTTGAATACAGAGTCATCCATGCAGTATGAGCATGTGGGAAAGTCTATCATCACCATGTCATATTCACACAGTGTCATTGTAACTGAAATTAATTGTCAGTTCACCCAGTCTGAGTATATTCTTCCTTTCATGCTTTACAGGTGGACCAGCCCCGTACACCGTGGTAGAGGTGGCACATTTTGACGACCCCGATACCTACAGTGAGTGTCGCCTGAGTGCTATTTTCATTGTTTGGTAATGAAGCATGATGGATTACTGTGTGTTCAAGAGAATTCATGATTTGATGGGCTCGCCGTTCATTGGCATTGTTGTTTTAGTGTGATATCAAATAGGACTTATGTTTCTGTAAAGCAATACCTAGCCATCTCTCAGATTTAGGGGCTGTAGGTCATTCCAGTTGGGCCGCAATGGGGAATGGGATGAGTCATTTGGAATACACTGGTCAATGTAAGACTTGGTCGGGGACTTGCCATGAACTGAGTCTGCATATCAGACTGACAGTCTCCCAGATAGCTTAGGCACATGGCTCTGATGACAAGTGCTTCTTCCTAGTTGAGGATGGACTGTGTACACTGTAGGTCGGATCTTCTGGGGGCATGTACTTCCACAAGGTGAACTAGAAGTGTGTGTGACTTGAGTGCAATGGCCTAGGTGTTCTGTCGAATCATGAGAATGGGTGTTCTACCTCCTCTGTGTGTGTTGTAAAACATGCCTCACTGATAGTATGTCATGTTGGCCTAAGTCATATCATTTTGACATGTGTGGACCTGGGATGTGACAATGTTTGGCTGACTACAACGTGTTGCTAGCCCTTCATTGGTGTTGTGTGTGAAGGCACATACTTGTTGAACTTTCTATACACTCCTGGGTGTGCATTGAACATGGGATTGTTGGTTGTTCTTCCCACACCACCCACAAAGACTGGGATGTTACTGTGAGACAGGGTACCTAGGACTGTAGCAACCATTATGTTACACGTACTTGACACCTTTTGTGACTTGAGTTAGTACCTAGGGCCAGATGTAGCAAAGTGTGTACACGTTGCAAATGGCATAAATTTCTGTTTGTGAGTTGCAAACGTCTGTTTCCTATTCCGAAATGTATTTGGTGGTCATGAACATATTAGCTAAATGCTTTTCAAAATGCAAAATATAAAGGGGTTTTCCAGACCTACTTGCAACTCACAGTGGTAGGCAATCCCATTTGCAACCGAGTACGTGGTTGCAAAGTGAGTCGCAGTTATCATCCACTTGAAGTGGATGGTAACCCACTTGCTAACTGGAAGGGGTCCCCATTGTAACCCTTCACCTTTGTGAGTGGACCGAAATAATCCTGTACAAAACAGGCAGTGGTCTAAGGGACCACTAATTACCGTGAAATTTTCCAAGATTTAAGTTGTTGTGATTTTTTACTCATTGCAGCTCATTTTCCTTTCAGGTAAACGGCCTACACTTGGGGATAAATAACCTGCTTTATTTAAAAGCAGTCACGTCCATGGAGGTCGGCTGTTCCCAGCAGGCCTCCATCCCCGTGAGTGCCCATAGTCGCTAAGGTGGCTCAACTTGGAACCCACATCATTGATGTTCATGAGGTGGGTCTTAGCGACCCCATAGCAACTCGCAGACGGTGTCAGAGACACCGTTAGGCATTGCAAATTGCTAGTTGCATTTTCCAAATTCCGACATCTGACCCCTAGTGTGGACATTTGAATCTGGCCCATGGGTTCAATCTTAGCACACAACTAATTCCAAATGCCATTGAGTGAGGAGTGTGATTGTTATCACATAGAATGACATATGTAGTGAAGTCAGTATGCAGAAGAGGTGCTGCCATGATGTCAAATGCCTTAGGTATGATTTGGATGAGTAGTTTAGGGTGATGCCATCCATCATGTAGAGACATGGATGTGCTAGGTGTGATATGCCCTTATGTATGCATGTTTCACATGTACTTCCTCTGAGCCTTTCCGTGAACTATGTTGTGACAATTGCTGCAACCAATACATTTCTAGTAATGGACAAATGACCCATTGTGGTATTCCACCCAATGCAAATCCAAAGCTAAATATTTGCCTCTTCTCTTCACAGCTGCAAACCTGAGTGCCGCAGATCGCAACCATTTTGAGCGCCATGCGATGAGATACAGGCACATCCTGCAGGTGCAGTGTGGGTATCGGAGGATGGCCCGCAAGTACCATTCAGATCGGGCCTCCGGGGCGTGGTGGGCCACACCACAGGCTCCCCCTACAGTGCCACCAACAACCACCGACACCACATCCACCAGGTCTGCCCAAGTGGACCCAGCAACGGACCAAGCATCTTCCTCCAGACCTGGACCCAGCCGTGTGGTGGTAGCAGGACTGTCCCGTGGCCACACAACTCCTGCCACAACATCCACCTCCGGCGGCCCGCAAGCCAGCACAGACCCTCCTGTCGACCCAGCTGCCTTCCTGGCATTGTCCCGAAAATTGGACAAGTTGGTTAAAAAGGTGGACAACCTGAGGGAGGACATGACTTATGTGAAAAAGAAGGTCCACTCCATCAGGCGCACACTACGGAGGGCAAATCTGTAGTACTTTTGCCCTCCTGAACTTTTACCCCTCCCCTCTCACCTCTTTCCTATTTTATACTGTTAGTTGGGTTTTGGGGGTTAGATATAGGATAAGTATAGGTAATTAGCTTAGTTAGTATTAGGGAAGAGGGTGGGGGGTCCTTATTCTTTCTATCTTATATTTTTGTGTGGGTGGGTGGGTGGGGGGCAATGTTGTGATTCCTGTTTAAAAAAAATAAATAAAAAAAAAAAAACTTATTAAAAAAATATTACCAAAAAAATATATGTTTTGTTTAGGATAGTATAGCATGTGTGTAGGTTAGTAAGTGTTGTCCTGCATGTGTCTTGTCTCATAATGGTGGGTGGGGGGTTGATGTTTCGATCGTTTCGTTACATGTGTAGAGTAAATTTAGCTTAGGTTAGTTAGGGACAGTTGTGGGTTAGTAGTAGTCAGGTTAGATTAGTGTAGGTTTACCTTTCCCTTAGTTGCCTCTTTTATTACTTCTTTGAAATAAAAATTTTGTTAACCCTTTACATGATGCGTTAGGTGCTACATAATCATGGCCTTGACATCAGTGTAGCAGAATGTTTTAGTATGACATTTGTGTCCTATGCTCGCTATCCCCAGGATATTGAGGTTTAACATGCCAGCTACCCTTGTGCTAACTTGGTAAGTATCCACCATGTGGGAGACCCACCATTGGTAGTGTGCATTGATCATCAAGGTTTTGGGTTGGCATGTATCCTACTTCACAAAGAGTGCTTCCAGACTTGTTATTGTGGGTAAATAGATAGGTCGGACAGCAGTGTGAAGTTCAGGGAGATCTTTGTAGATGAGAAATTGTTCACACTCTTGTCTTGTTGCTGTCATTGCTGACCTACATCATGTGTGTACTGATTCAGCATGACTTTCCTTCATGGAAGTATACTCCGTAAGGGTGATTGATGCAGTGTAATTTGTTAATGATTCCTTACATTTTACAGCATTATTTCTTATTTAAGTATTGCATGGTGCCTACATTTCTCAGCCACCATTGGTTGTCTAGAATAGCTATAGATGGTGCATCATTCTGTCCAACACAGCATGATTGTGTGTGCTTAGTCCCTTCATCAGTTATTTTCCTCAGTATAGTAAGGCTATGATGCATTCCTGGCCACTGCACAGATGTTTCTGTATACATGAAATCAGGACAGTAGTATAGAGAATCGACATGGTTGCCACACAGCCAATTTGGAGTTATGTACTGCACAGTTGGAGTGTGAAATAACACAGAGACACAATAGGTGTGCAAGTGATATTTATTTATCGGTGCTGTAGTGCAAAATGTCCATTCACTATGTTAGCTGAGTCCGTGCAGGTGCATTCTTACATGGTGATCCTACGAACGGGGTGTGGATGATGCTCCTGACATGCTGGGGTGATGTCACAGACAGTGCAGAGGAACAGGAATTGCCAAATAGTAGGAGAGAGACGTTCACTGGCAATGGGGACAAGTCATACAGTGGATTGCCAAACAGTCATTGAGTGTAGTTGTAGTGAGACTGGCATTTGTCAAAACGTAGGACCTTGGTCAGAGTAGGCCATGGTGCAGGGACTAGGGCTTCCGGGTACTCTTGCGTGTGAATGTTATCTGTTCCATGTCTTCTTCTTCTGATGTGTGTGTTGCCTGGTGTGTCCTTGTTGTTGTTGGTTGTGAAGGGGCAACACACACCTCAGTGTTAGAAAACATGGAGGCAGACATCCCGGGGGCTGCTCCCTGTTGAGTTATGAAGGGCAGTACTGCAGCAAGGAGGGTCTGCTGTTTTTTCAGAATGGCAGCCACATCACGATGGTAGGCAGCCAGGTCGGCCCTGAGGGGTTCTATGTTGCATTCGTGCACACGTTGACTGGCTTGCAGTTGGAGTTGTTGTGTCAACTGGATGACAGCTGTGCAGATTTCCTTCTGTGTTTTTAAAAGTTCCTCCAAGAGCGATGTTCGGGCTTGCATTGCAGCTGCCTGATCAGCAGTTGACAACATGCACGAACGCACCCCCTCAAGGCTGGCTGCCATAGTTTGCATCCCCACCCGCACCTCCTTGGCCAGCTCCCACTGGACCCCAACGACAGTTCTTTCAAAGCTGGTGCCAGTGTCGTCAGAGTCCTCAGCTGCGTTGGAGCTGGCAGGTCTTACAATTGGGGTGGCGGGTGGTTCTCCGGTGGTGGCTGCTTCTTCTGTGCTCCTCCTTGTGACTGAAGGTGGGGTTTGGAGGCTTTCAAGGACCATTTGAATGGTCTCTTGTGTGAGGTTTATGGGCTCGTCATCCATGTCATCAGGGAACTCCTGGACAGGCATATCGGCAGGAGATCCGTGTTCCTCTGCAATGAAACAGGGTACAATTAGTGTGTCTGTGTTGTGACCATTTTGCACTAAGATAGAAGCCTTGGTATGCCTTAACTTTGTGCTCTGTGTTTGTCTTGGTATCTGCTGTCCGTCATAGGGCATTGTTGTAGGCCTATGGCCCACCTGTGTGTCACATGTATGATATGGAGCTATCAGACATGTCTGCCAGATCGCCTCTAGGTGTTGCTTTGTAATTATTTAGGAATAGGCGTATTTTGGTCCTACTCCTCCCTCGGTGTTTAACTATTGTTATGGAGGGACATTTTGTTGGGTGGGCTCTCATTATCCTACATGTGATTACTGGCTTTCTAGGCAGCAGGATAGCTAATGGTGTGGGGGACTAAGTCTGACCCACTTGTAAATAACTCTGTCACCCTGATATTTCATTTTGCTCAGACTAACTAGCAGTGCCTCTGGTCTCCCACATCAAAGGAATGTTTAGACATCCGAGCGCATGACATCTTTGGAACTTCTCAGGCAAGTCGTGGTCACTCAGATCCTACACTATTATGTCTTTTCCGGTATGTTACCATACACAAATGACAAAGACAGTATTTGTTTAATATGAGGTTTCATTGTACAACTGACTTGTAGAAATTTAGGTGTGAGCCACAATAACCCAAACAATACACACTGTTAGAATTGAAATAGTCAGCAGGAGAGTAATACATCAGTACACAGCTATCATGGTGCCTAACAGTTTCTACTCTCCCTCTGCTTGTTCTATGTATAGCACAGCATGTTAATTTTGGAGCTTGCCTGTCTGAATCACAGGGGAGACATCATTCCTCATATCAGAGGAATGGGCTGTGATCTGGTTGTGCATCAGCAGCAAGGCAGGCAGCATCTAGTTGTGTTTCTCTGTTTGGAAACTCCCTCTTGCATATCTTGGGACAAGGAAGTGATTTTATAAGTCATATGTCATCGTGATGACAAAGTTTCCCTACGCAGGAATGCCAAACCTTAACCCCTACCACATCTATCAGCAACATACCAGACTGTATCCTTGACTGGGGCACAGAGTGAATATGTTCTGGCAAACTCCAGTGCAGAAGTAGGCAAAACAGTGTGATTTGACTAATTGACAACACCTTAGGACTGGCTATTTGCTAAATTAACTGATAGGAAGGGCAATGAGAATCATTTAGTGCAAAGTGCTCTGAGGCTCTTAGATGTGAGCAAATGAGTATAAGTACATTCAGGGTGAGATGCACAAAGGCCTCCAGCCTGAGGCTAATGCGCAAAGTATACGTTACACTTGCCACAATACACTTTGACTGACTGTGGGTGTTGTGACTACCCTGCCAGCACACTTGCCTCTCAGGCCCTGCCCCATACACCTTTTATTCACATTGCATGAACTGTACATGTTACGTGGCTTTACCTATGCATGTCAATGTTAGGATGTGGTATGGATGTAAACATTGTTGATGTTTGCAGATGATGTTGGGTCATGTGTGTCTTACTGGATAGGCCTGTTTATCGTATGAATGTCCTATTTGTTTGTCAGACTTTGCAGGTGTGTTTCAGTGACCAGTTGCCTGTGTCCCCTCCTCAATGTTGTGGTCTGAGCAGTATGACATTAGTGATGTAGCCTTGTTAGCCAGGCACGCGAGGGACCGTGACGTATGCAGCATGTGTGTGTTGTTAGTGCTGTGTGGCTCCTATTGCTGTTTACTTAGGCTTATGTATGTGTCAGGTATGGACATTCGGCATTTGAGTGTACTGGTGCCTTTGTCTTATTTCTCTGAATAGTTGCGGATGTCATCCTCACCCCCTAATTTAGGTATGTATGTTCCATGGGGAGGTTCCTGCCATTTGGTACTATAGCTGCACAGAGATGAGAGGTGTTATTGTCAACTGTTGTGGCAGTTACATTGCAGTTGTTGTTTTGGCTACTGCATTACTGATAGGGACCTAGTTGATGTAGGATAGATTTTGCAATACAAGTGCCTGGCTGTGGATTTGAGGTAGTGGCCTTCCCACCTGTCGCTGCTTTCCCTTGGCTCTATTGTTGTCATTACAGGATGTCCCCATGGGACTGTTGTTGTTGCTGTATTTTGTCGTGCCCCAGCTTCAGTCTGTGCTGAGCATGCCCCCTGCCGTGCCCCTTTACCCATGCCACTTCATATATGTGCTGACTTACATGCATTGTGTAGTAGGTATCCCCCCCCCTGCTTACAGTCCCCATTATTGCATTTGAATTCCCCATGCGACTTACCCTGCATGTGCGTTGTGTCGTGGTAGTCTGCGCTGTCCAGTCCTTGAATCCCTGTGACGATCTCCTCCGGGATGACGGCTGCGACCATCTCCTCCATGTGGTCCAGGGCCTCCTGTTGTGCTGGACTCCCCCCTCCAGTCTGCATTGCTGCCTTCCTGTTCCTGGCCATTTTCTCTTTTGTCCTACGTTTGCAGTCATGCCAGCGTTTCTTACACTCAGTTACTGTGCGGCGTTCTTCAGCCACACTGTTAATCTTGTCCACTATTTGTTTCCATATGGCCTCTCTCCTACTGAGTGGCAATTTAGAGGAGATGAAAAGTTGGTGCTGGTGTTCCGTCACCTCTTTCACCAGGATTTCCTGCTCCTCTTCACTGAAGCGACACTTTCTTTTTTTTTTTTAAATGTCCTGGTTCCTGTATGGATCCTCCTGGCTGGTTCCTGGTCTGCTCTCATCCTCCTGGGGTCTGTTGTGGCATCTGGGATCCATTTTGGGTCTCCTCTGCTGACAGGGCAGTTTTTGCGCAAAAATTTAACGCAATTGCGTGAAGAAAAGCAGCGCTTTCCGGATTGCGCTGTCGTAAATCGACCCACAGTGATGTGCGTCGCCTTTACGTTGGTTTCCTTTACGACAGACCGACGCTGTGTGCGTCACGAAATAATGACTCCCACCTGTTGGTTGCGCCGCCGTACGTCAAAGTATAAATTTGACGCCCACACGGCGCTTCAAAATGGCGTTAGACGGCGCAAATTTTTTTGGCGCAAAACTGCGTTGGCGCAGTTTTGCATCAAAAAGTATAAATATGGCCCTTCTGTGTGTTGATGTGGGTGATTGTTGGTCTGAAGGTGTGCTTGGGATAGGCTGGGGTTGAGGGGATTGGGACTGGGTAGAGGAAGTTGGAGGGGGGAGGCTAGACACAGGGACAATGGCTGCCATCAGTGCTGAAGCCAGAGCCTGAAATGCTCTCTGTTGGGCCGTCACACCAGAACGAATGCCCTCCAGGTATGCATTTGTTTGTTGCAAATGCCTCTTGACACCCTGGATGGCATTCAGAATGATTGACTGCCCAACAGTGAGGGATCTCAGGAGGTCAATAGCCTCCTCACTGAGGGCAGCAGGGCTGACTGGGGCAGGGCCTGAGGTGCCTGGGGCGAAGGAGATGCCCATTCTCCTGGGTGAGCGGGCACGGGAAACACGCTGAGGGACTGCTGGGAGGGCGGTGATGCTGGGGGGGTGGCGGCGGCTGTACCTGTTGTTGGGGTGGGCACAGAGGTGTCCGCCACCGCCAGGGTGCTTCCGTCGGAGGAGGAGTCGCTGTCACTGGTCTCCCCTCCTGTCCCCGTCGTGGTGTTCCCCTCACCCTCCGTCCCACTGGTCCCCTCACCCTCAGTGGATTCGGCCTCATGGGCCATGTGGGATGCAGCTCCCTCCATCGCCGGTGCCTCTGCCCCTCTGCTGGAGATGCTAATGCATACAAGGGCAGGGTGACAAAACAAAAAGGGGGGGAATAGCTGTGGCTCTACCCGGATGATTTCCTCCACCATGACCCTTAGTTCCTCCTCAGAAAACCCGGGGTGTCTTTGGGGTGCCATGGATGTGGTGTGAGTGATGTGTTTGAGGATGTGTGGGGTGATGTGTGAGGTGCTGTGTTGTGTGCTGGTGTTCTGTGTGGCTCAGATTAAGTGGGTGCTCCTCCCTTGTCTCTCTCTCTCTCATTGTTTGCAACCTTTTTTTTTCTCGCAAAGGGTTGTGGATAATGTGGGTGTGTGTTTTATATTGGTGTGGATGTGTGGGTGAGGTGTGTGTATGTGTGTCAGGTGTGTGTAGTTTGAATTGTCCAATGTGGTGGTGTCTTGTAAGTGTGTGTGTATTTTGAGCGCAGCGGTGTGTTCCGCCAATGGTTTACCGCGGTTGAAAGACCGCCGCGTTGATTCGTGGGTCGTGATACTGTGGGTGTATTCCTGTTGGCGTAACGGTGTGGGTTTTGCTATTGCCAGTTTATCACTGATCTTCGGTCTGGCAGACTTGTGTGGGTTTCTGTATTGTGGTGGATTTCTCAGTGTGGGTCATAATACCTGTGGCGGATTACCTCTGCGGTCACGGTATGTTGGCGGCCGTCAGCACAGCGGTAGGTGGCGTTTACCGTTAGGGTTGTAATGAGGGCTTTAGTCTTTGGCAGAGAAGGCAGCCGTCCATGTCGCACAATAAAAATATAAGAAACGCAGGGAGAGGGTGAATCAAAGGAAGGTTCATTTAGCCATTGCAAAAGCACAGCTGGACTAGAATCCTGATGCCTGGAATGCAAATATTTGGGACTCCACAGATTTTTCCAATTCTGGGGAGGAGCTTTGTAAAAATAATGCTGTTCAGAGCGAGTCAGATGAACAGGAAATAATCCAGGCGCAGCCATACACAGACAAACGTTGCAGCATGGACTGCAGTATTCTGTGGGGTGGTACGCTATGGATTCTTTTGAGGATTATACACAACAGGAAATCAATGACATAATAGACAGATTTATCTTGGGAAACCTTACTTCCCTGGAGGGTGTGAATATTTGGCACAGGAGCCTCTGGAGTAATGCTAAATGTAGGAGATGTTCATAAGTTTTTCATACTTAGCTTTGATCCCACTTTACAGGAGCGATTTAGGGGCTAGCAGGGTAACCAGCAGATTCATAAGTATCCTACAGAGCCAGACTGGCCTGCAAAATGATAAGCCTTGCTATACATTGAGAGATGCAATGCAGAAAATTAAGGAGGAGGGAATGAAAAGGGCAATTTTTCTGGTTGATGCTGACAGTCTGTTAGACGTACCGCTCTCGTTATCAGAGCAAAACAAGGTAATTTGCTTTGCTCCTTCAGCCTACAAACATGTCATAATGACCCTATTAATCCATAAGACAGGTATTCCTTTAAAGGATGTGCTGGAGGCAGTTTGTGAGTTAGGAGAGATTGGAGACTGGATGAAACCTGAGAGACCCTTGAGGTCTGAAGGTCACACAGATAATAACAGAGTATCTAGGAGAGATATGTTTATGGCATCGCTGAAGGATGGTGTCAACAAAGACCAGATTAATGGGATAGATACCAAAAGTCTGTGGGAGATGTATTGCAAGCAAGGGCTGGACAGAAAGGAACATAGCAGAAAGGTGAAGAAGCAGGAGAACAAACAAGTGAATCAAGGGCAAGTCACAGACACAGGAGGAAGGAAAAGAAGGAGAGAAAAATGTTTCTCCAAAGGGAAAGGAGGAGGAAGATTTAGACATGGATTGGTTAACTGCTGAGACCAGGGAAGGAAAGGAATCTCCTCACAGATATGAGAGCATATATAAAGACTTGACTTGGGCAAAAGTTGACAGGTTTAAATCAGATTAGGAAACAGGCCAAGCTCTGGTACAGGGATGTGCTCATGAGGATAACAGACCCCATGCTGATTTTGAAATTCAATATAAACACAAACATGATGAAAATGTTCACGCCTTGGTGGACACTGGAGTGGAGGCCTCTTTAATATATGGAAATTTGAATAAGATCACAGGTCAGCACTATACCATCACAGGGTTGAGTGGAAAGCAAACCCCCACAGTGCAGACTAATGTTCAAATGAAAATAGGGAGAACACCTAAAAGAGAATACACTGTTTTGATTGTGTCCCTCTCAGAGTATATATTAGAAATTGACATTTTAAAAGGGGATGACTCTATACTTGGATGATGGTTGTTATCAATTTGGATCAAAGCAATAAACTTTGGTGACAGGCATGAGGGTGGGTCATTTGAAAATACCCCCAATAAAGGTGCCCTCAGCAACCAAGGTGGTTTGTTTTAAACAGTATGGATTTCCAGGAGGGCATTAGGAGAGAAGTACAGGATTTGATAGAGAAAGGTGTTGTGGCACCAGTCATCACTGAGTGGAACAATCCTTTGTGGCCCATGCGCCTAGCAGATGTGCGCTATAGAATGACGATGAATTATCACTAATTGAATAAACATACACCACCGTTGACGGCTGCAGTCCCTGACACCATCACCTTGATTGAGAGGATACAAAAACATAAAGGGACCTGGTATGCAACTATTGATATTGCCAATGCTTTCTTTTCCATACCATTGGCGCCTGACAATCAGGAGCAATTTAGCTTTTCACACGGTGAAAGATAATTCAAGATATTAAGGTTCCCTATGGGGTTTGTACACAGCCCCACTATCTGTCACCGGCTGGTGGCAGAACACCTAGATGAAGTGTCTGTCATTCCATGGGTGCAGATATCTCATTATATCGATAATGTGATGATCAGGGAAAAACCCAAAACAGTTGCAGACTCAGTTAGACAGGGTTGTGGAACGTTTGCAGAGTAAAGGGTGGATGATCAATCCAGAAAAGACGCAAGGACCCTCTCAAAATGTGAAGTTTCTAGGAATTCAGTGGAATGAGGGACATAGGGAGGAGTTGCCGCAGGAAAAACAAAAGATTGTAGAATTTGCCACACCCCGTAATAAGCAGAAAACTCAGCGATTCGTTGATTGTTTGGTTTTTGGAGACAGCATATCCCTCACTTCAGTCAGATTTTGGCTCCTTTGTACAAAGTGACAAGAAAGAAGCATGAGTTTGAATGGGGAGAGCAGTGTTTAGTTTAGTTTAGTTTAGTTTATAGATTTGTAGAGCGCATGGCTACCCGGGGGCATCCCAGCGCTAAAGTACACCATGAATGTCGGAAGAGCCAGGGGAAGCAGATTAACTGGGAAAGAGAATGGTTTTCAACTTCTTCCTAAAGAGAAGTTCAGAGGATTCCTGATGGCATTCAAAGGGCAGGGCATTCCAGAGTCGAGCAGCCCTGATGGAGAACGAATTACCTCCCCATGATCTCTTGACCGAAGGGATGTAAACCTGTCGAGAAGAACGAGATCTAAGAGATCTAAGGGGCGAGTAAAGAAAGATACGTTTTCTAAGGGAAAGGGGACCCTTATTGTGTAAGGCTCTGTGAACAAGACACAGAGCTTTAAACTGAATGCGCTGCTTAATCGGGAGCCAATGAAGAGCTGCAAGTGCTGGTTTAGCGGAAAGATGCCTTGGGGTATTCATGAGAAGTCTAGCTGCCGCGTTCTGCGTAACCTGCAGCCTCTTTATTACATAATCTGGAGAACTAAGATATAGGGAGTTCCCGTAGTCCAGGCGGGAGAGAACTAGGGCTTGTACAAGAATTCTTCTGGCAGCGAATGGCAGAAGTCCAAGAATCTTCCTGACACTTCTAATTAAGCCGAAGCAGATCGAGGAGATTCTTTTAGCTTGTGGCTCCATAGTTAAGCGTGGGTCAAGCAGAAAGCCGAGGCTTTTTACTTGTGTTATTGGAGGAGGCAGGCTGTTAAAAGCCTCAGAGTACATAGCCAGAGGGGCGGTAGGGGCGCCATTACCTATAATCATTACCTCTGATTTGCTGTCATTAAATTTCAGTTTCGACAGGGTCATCCAGTCCCCAATATCTTTCATGCAGTCGGCCAGGTTGGCAGAGGGGGAGTCCCTACTACTAGAGAGGGAAACCACCAATTGCGTGTCATCAGCATAAGTGACCATAGAGAGGTTATAAGGAGCGACTACTGTGGCCAAGGATGACAGATAGATGTTAAACAAGGTGGGGCTTAAAGATGAACCCTGCGGGACTCCACAAGATAGAGACCTGACGTCAGACAAAAAAGAGCGATCCAAAACTTGAAAGTATCTTCCCGTGAGGAAGGAGGAGAGCCAGGCAAGGGCTGGACCTCCTAACCCTATCTTGGAAAGTCTATCAAGGAGAAGAGTATGATCGACAGTGTCAAATGCTGCACTAAGATCAAGGAGGATAATAGCAGCATGACCACCTTGATCTAGAAGTTGTCGAGCAGATTCAGTTACAGTAAGGAGTGCCGATTCTGTACTGTGATGGGTTCTGAAACCCATTTGAGAAGGATGTAAATGATCGTGGCTCTCAAGATGCCCGGTCAATTGCAGGTTCACATGCTTCTCCAGAATTTTTGCCAATATAGGAAGAAGGGCAATGGGTCGATCATTGTCCAAGACAGAGGGATCCATCCTAGGGTTTTTTAAGAGAGGCTTTATGATTGCATGTTTGAGGGAACTGGGAAGAATACCAGCGGACAAGGAATTATTAAGTATTTCTGTCAAAGGACCAACAACAATATCTGCTGCCTTCAAAAGAATAGAAGGAGGGGCCGGATCCAAGGGAGAACCCGATTTGATATTGGCAAGAAAATTCCCAATCAGAGTACCTGTGAGGGGGGAAAAATTGGTTAACTGGGTCATACCCGTAGGAGAATTCATCTCCTGCCCCATGAGATTATTCTGAGAGGGAGATGGAGGAAAACCGGAGTATATCTTGTTAATCTTGTCTTGAAAGTGAGCCGCTAATACATTACTATGCATAATAGAAGCTTCCACCGGGGAGGGCGGCATAGGGGGTAAAGTGAGCTCCTTGAAGATCTGAAAGATTTATTTCTGAGAAGTGGACGAGTTCTCTATTCTACTGCTGTAATATAGAGCTTGTGTTGTCCTAATATTATGATGGTAAGATCTAATAGCTGATCTATAGGCTTCCTTAGCAGATGGATTATAATATTTTCTCCAAATTCTCTCCAATTTTTTACAGTTCTTTCTAAGGTACAATAGAGAAGACGAAAACCAGGGACTAGACTTATGAGCAGGTTTTTTCACCCTCAGTTTGCAAGGCAAAACTGAGTTTAAAGAGGTAGAAATCCATTTGTTAAACAGGTCCACCGTATTAATGGAGGCATGGTCACTGGCTAAAGGAGAAGCACAGAGTGCCATATGCCAAGTGCTAGGTACCAACTTCGACCAAGCACGACCCATTGTGGTGCACCTGGGCTGTGTCTCTCTAGGAGCATCATAGGGAAACGTAAGTGACACTAAATAGTGATCGGTCCAGGGTAGAGGTAGAGAGGAGGAGAAGGTAAGATTAGGGATATTACTAAAAAAAAAAGTCTAAAGTATGGCCTTTCGTGTGAGTTGGACCAGTAATATGCTGGTCCATACCCATAGAGGTAAAAGAGGCTAATAATGATTTAGCAGATGGACAGTTAGGATTGTCTAGGTGGATATTAAAATCGCCGAGGACGGTTAAGTTAGAGGCCTTCCCAATAGAACTGGCCACTGCCTCCGGGATAGCTTCTAAAAAGACTCCACACGGGCCGGGGGGGCGATAGAGAAGGATTCCTGAGAAAGTATAAGTAGACGACAAGCGCAGAGAGAAGAACATACTTTCACATCCTGGAATTTCCAGTGGGAATGTTGAGCATTTAATGGAGATTTTGTGAATAATAGCTATACCGCCACCTCTCATATGAAGTCTGTCTAAATGAACTATAGAATAGTTATGGGGTAAGGTACTGCATAAATCTGCTGAAGAATCTCCATTCAGCCAGGTTTCAGTGAGAAACAAGGCATCTGGTGATAGCTCTTCAAGGAGCATGTGAATATGTAAGGAGTGAGCCACTAGGGAGCGGCAGTTAAGCAGTAATAGCTTACCTAATTGATGGGAGGAGGTATTAGAAGGCGAGATGAAATTGGGAGCCCAAGAACAACTAGAACAGTGTGCGCTTTAATTGGTAAAGGAGGCAATTCAACAGGCGTTAGAAGTAAGGCCAGTACAGGAAGGAGACATTGAGTTACATGCAACTGTTCAGGGGCAATATGCAAATTGAAGCATGTGGCAAAAACAGGGAAGACAAACGGTGCCCCTGGGCTTTTGGATCAAAAAGTTACCAGATGCTAAAGAGTGATATACTCCCTATGAGAAACAGTTACTAGCATTTTACTGGGCTATAGTGGACATGGAGCAAATTACCCTAGGTCATAATGTAATTCTGAGACCCGAGATTCTAATCATGCAGTAGATGATGAGTTCACCTAAAATATATCGGATAGGACATGCCCAAGAAGCCAGTGTGATCAAATGGAAGTGGTATATACAGGACAGGGCCCGAGTGGGACCAGCAGGGACAGTGTCCCTGCATGAACAGGTGGCAGGGCTCCCTGTGCAGGATGGATGATGAGAGGGTGCAGAAGGTACTAGAGATAAAAGAGTCACCCATTAGTTGGGGTGAGTCATTTGAATCCTTGTCCCCTGAGGATAGGAAGCATGTATGATTCACCGATGGTTGAGCCAAGTATGTGGGGGCCAAAAGTCATTGGAAGACAGTGTCAAATAACCGAGTCACCAAGAAGCTGCTTTCCACTACCAGAGAGGAGAAGAGTAGTCAATGCGCAGAGTTGTACACTGTATATCAAGCTTTAAAACTGGAACTTCCTGGGACATGTTGTGTCTTTCTGACATGGTTAGCTCCCACTTTTTGCCTGATGTATGACGTAGCCTAGACATTTTAGTGCCCAGGGCACCTGATAACCAAGTTCCCTGGGCCAGAGCACTTTCCCTAAAACTGTTGTGATGCATTGGCACAATTGGACACACCTTTAGCTACCACTATAAATCCCTAGTAAAAGGTATTTAGGTACCCAGGGCATGGGGTACTAAGGGTAGGTCCCTAAGAACAGCAGCACAAATTGTTCTGCCCTCTAGGGCTATGCACCCAGATACACCCAGTCCTACCATTGTAGGCTGTGTACTCCGGCGCAAACCTAAAACACAAACCCAACATGGAACACTGCCTGTGTGCCCTATCCACCATACAGTGCATACACTATGGATAAGACGCCCCTCTGGCAGACCTCCCAGCCATAAGGCAGGGTGCACCATATTATATTTGAGGACATAGCTGCATGAGCAATATGCCCCCAGTGTGTCCTTGCCAAACCTGGGACGTAGTGAGCGAACGGAGCAGCCATTTTAATACATGTGCTGGACACTGGTCAATACTAGTTTCCCAGCTATATGATGGCCACTCTGAATATTGGGTTGTTTGGTATCAAACTCAGAATGAGAAATCCAAACTGGTACCAGTATTGGATTTATTCCTAAATGTACCCAGGGGTCACCTTAGAGGTGCCCCCTGCAAAAGCTAACTACCCTGCCACTGCCAGACATCCAATCTACAACCTTGGGGGAGAGATCTGTCTCTCTGGATTGTAGAACAATGCCCTTCCTGGGTCGAGGTGCTAACACCCCCTCCCCCAGGAATGAGCACTGCTCTGGACACAAGCTTCAAGGGGCTTATCATCTTTGAAACTTGAACCCCAGGCCTGCTGGTAGCAGCAGATGGTCACCCCCCAATGCAAAGCCCCATTTTTGGTGGGAACAGCAGCTGGAAAATACACAAAGGGTAGGAGGAATGGCCCGCCTGGCATGCACCACCCCTAAGGTGTTGCCTGCGAGGTGGGCATTCCATTTCACTTTATTCCATCTTGGATGGAGAAAAAATAGCCAACCTGGTACACGGAAGTGGCCCCTCCCCACAAGAAGTAGTCACTTAGTGGGTGTAGCCACCCTAAGGTAGATGACCAATTGGTCACTACCAGGTTCCCCCTAAAGCGCCCACTAAATACAGATTCAATGGACAAAAGAAGACCAGCACCAAGAAGATCCAAGGCACGAGAACTGTGGACCTGCCACAACAAAGAAAAGGCACCAAACCTTGCCTGCTGCACCCAGGACCCCACAATCGCCGCTGAGGAGCTGCTGGACAACTGGAGAAACTAAAGAACCCCAGAGGACCTTGAGGCTTCAAAAATCGCCATAGAACTCCCTCCAGATTGGAGGTACCTCTCTAAAACAACAAGAAACCAACAAGCCAGGGAGAGTCACTTAACTGACCAGCTGCTAACTCCCAAACCGGACAACGCAGCTGGACCAAACAATACAGGGAAAACTGTGAGGACAAACCCTGTTAGTATGCCAGATTTGGTGGCACTGCGCCCTACAGTGGTCAAATCATGCCAATACCCTGGGCATTGGTCAGCTAACATCCAAAACTCAGGCAACCAGCCCACCTGGGGCTGAAAAAGGATCAGAACAAAGCCCAAGTTAAGGGACTTGAGAAACACACTATACCTCCCGCCAAAGTGCCGTCGTTGTCCTGCAATCGACCCTTGAACCAACTTACCTCCTACTCCTTAGGGGATCCTTGCCCACAGCTCCTGGCTCACAGATTCGCTCTACACCCAGCGGCCCTGTGCCCTGCATCGAAGAACCTGCTGTGCCCTGAGGGTCTCCCATCTCTTGCGACCTCGACACTCCAAGGGGACCCCAAGGAACCATCTTTAAACTTACCTGTGGAGTGCTTTTCTAAGTGGTCCCCCGCACTGGCCCTGCACCAGCTCCAGAGACCTTCTACCAGCGCTCCTGCTGGAACCGGAAGTTGCCCAAATTTCTCCAGCTGGCACAGTCTGCCCACCGATAACCATCCATTGATTCCTACACTGTGTAATTAAGCACAAAAAGACTATTTTTATTGAAACTTCAAAAATTCCAATCTTGAAAAGTACTTAAACAATTTTGATACTCGTGTATTATTTTAAAAATTTGTCTTGAGTTATTCTTTTGAGTATGTGAGTCGCAAGATTGATACTGTGAGTACAACAAATGCTTTGCACTTCTCCAAGATTAGCCTAACTGCTCGTCCAAGCTACCTTCAAAATTAGAGCATTAAGTGATCTAGTTTTTACCCTTGTAACACAACATGTGGTTGCTTGGACCCCCTGCACAGTGTGCCTAGCTTTGCACACTACATAGAGGGCCAGCCTCCGACACATGTCACATCTATACTGATTCTTGGTCCACCGCCAATGGATTAGCCACCTGGCTTCTCATATGGCTTGCACATAACTGGCAAATATATTCCAAGGAGGTGTATTTAGTGGGCGCAAAGAATAGTGGCTGGAAATTTACCATTACTGTGTATCATGTAGATGTCCACTGTCCCACTGATTCACTAGAATGATGGTTCAATTCCTTTCAGATGATAAAGCCAAAATCTCAGAGGCAGAAGTGGCAATGCAGGATTCTGGTTTGGTTGGGATGGGTAAATGGGCACACCAAAAATGTGGACATCTGGGAGAGAAGACCACTAACAGGTGGGCAGAGATTAGAGGGATGCACATTCCCCTAGACTTGATAATAACAGTGATCATGCAGTGTCCTATTTGTCAACACACACAATAGAGATCTGTCTTGCAAACTGTCAGAGGTCATTTGGGGAGAGGGAAGTTGCCGGGGCAGATATCACGGATTGGTTACACTGGGTCACTACTGAATACTGGTGGATGTCAATACGCTTGCACGGTGGTGGATACTTATTCTGGATATTTCATCGCGTTCTTATGTAAACATGCTACCCAGTTTAACACCATAAAAACATTGGACTTGTTAATGTTGTACTGCAAGTCCAAAGTGACACTAGGCACATTTTAAAGGTAAATTGGTGCAAGATTATTGTTCACAACACAATATTGATTGCATTTATCATATTCCATATTACCCACAAGCTGCAGGACTGATTGAGAGAATGAACGGCTTACAAAAAGCCCAATTACGAAAATTATCTGATAGAACTTTGAGGCACTGGACAGAGCATTTAAATGAGGCCTCGAAATTTTAAATAACAGACCTTGGACAAGAGCAGGGACCCCTCTAGTGCGAATGTTGACCCCAGCGTTACAGATACAACCCCATACAGCAACAAATGCCATCATGTATTGGGAGACTAAAACAGGAGCCTTAGCTCCATACTGAGTAACAACAGAATCTGCAGGTCTTGATTTGCATGCTTTGAACACGTACAAATTGAAACCAAGAAACATGGCGCTTCTTGAAACAGATGTTGGAATACAGTTTCGCACGGAGCACTTTGAATTGATTGTTCCTCCATCTGGGTTGGCACTCAAAAGTATTCAGGTTTTGGGGGGAGTGATCGATGCAGACTGCCAAGGAGAACTTAATGTCATCCTATTAAACAGTAGAGATGCTGATTTGATACAACCTGGAGACAGAATTGCTCAGATCATTATTATTCCAGTGTATGGAGGAATAGTTAAAAAGAGGAGTTCCCCAGCCCTTCTTACAGTACGTGGGAAGGGACGTTTTAGTTCAACTGACAAACATCCTGGTGCCAAGCTGTGGGTAGAACCCCCAATTCGTTCTCCTGAACTAGCAGAAATTATAGACAAAGGCAGTAACAATATGTTATTAGTCATGAAACCAGGACAGGAAAAGTAGGAACACTTACCAGCTGATAAATGTTGTTTGCGAGAATGATCATACTTGTCTCTTTTACAGATCATACTTTGGCCCATCTTTATACTTTTTGACGCAAACCAGTGGATTGACATTAGTCGGTGCTGCGGGCTGGTTAGAGTAAAAAAAAAATGACTCTAACCGGCCAGCGCAGGTGTAGGGAAGAATGGGGGTTGTGAGTCAAAAAACAGTACAAGTCAGGTTAGAGTAAAAAATCATGGCTCTAACCAGACTTGCGCCCTTTTTTGACGCACAACCCCCATTGAAATTACTCTTGTCTTAGGGAAAAACAGGAGTCATGCCCCCCTGCCCAATGGCCATGCCCAGGGTACTTCGGCACAGTGGCATGTAGGGGGGCTCAAGTTAGGCCACTCAATGCCACTTTAAAAAAAAAAAATGTACTTACCTCTACTTACCTCTACTTACCTGGGATGGGTCACCCCATCCATGGGTGTCCTCCAGGGGTGGGCAAGGGTGGCAGGGGGTGTCCCTGGGGGCAGGGAACGGCACCTGTGGACTGCTTCCATGGTCAGAGACCATGGAAAGGAGTCCACTAGTCCCTTAACGCCTGCCCTCACCCAGGAGTTAAAAAACAGCGCAAATCAGGCTGTGCACCATTTTTTAAGGCCCACCCCCTCCTGTACGTCAAAATGACGCGGGAGTATAAATAAGGCACACATGCCTTAAAGTCATTTTTTGAACGGGAACGCCTACCTTGCATGTTATTAACGCAAGGCGGTTTCCCGCATCCAGAAAATGATGCACACGGCTGAATTTTGACGTTCGCGGAGTCGGGCGCCAAAGTATACATCTGGTGTTAGGTTTGCGCCGAACTTGCATCAAAAATTTTGACGCAAATTCCACGCAACCAGAGTATAAATATGGGCCTTTGTCTTTGTGTTCACTGCGCCATCTGGTCGGTGTTTGGGTGTGTCCATGTGGGGTCGCGAGGGAGCAAATGCCCTAGCTCCAAAGTGATTTACCGACCGCACCGATCGACACCTTTACTGCACCAAAATGAGAATGTTTGGATTTATTGCCGCGCACTGTGCTCAACAGAACTGATTTCTGAATGATGAATATGAAAAGTACTGTTGATGTTATCTCAACATGTTTAGTTGCCATACCAACTCCTGCCAGCGTTTTGCTGCAAATCTTTAATGCCACCAATAAAGATGGAGTCATGCAAGAAAGTGACGTCTTGACACACTTCATGTCCTATGAGTACTTTAGGTTTTGCCAAGAGATAACAAACGAAAAATTGAAAAATCTCACACATGTGATCACTTACAATATTATTGCCGGAGATGTCTGCTATAACGTAACTTGTGACACACAAAATTGGAAAGTGTGCTCAAATGTGCCTTGAGGCGACAACGGAGTCCCCGCAAGAGATCCCATGGGAACAACAGCTGTTATGTCAGCAGAGGAGCAATAAAATGTGTAAAAAGTTCACCAACAGCATGTCCTTTGAACATATTGTGACTGCCGCCAGTCACATCAAACATGTTAAAGTACCAGCGTCTATTCTATAGTAGGAGTTCCAGGGTTAGGTGTTCATAATACTCAAGTTATTAACAAATTAGCATGTTTGACAGTCAAGAACATCAATCACACATCTATCGCTTTAACTGAGTTATGGCTAGATATAAGAGGTACGAGAAAAGCTGCATTGCAAAACAGGGACACCATTGACAACTTGCTGTTAAAGCACGATCATGGCTGCTCAGAATTTGAGGGCATGTGCTGCTTTAACATGTCAGATCATTCCAAATCCATCCAGTACCATATTGAAGCTTTACAAGAATTGGTGAAGAGAGTAAAACAAGATGTAGATAAAGGGTGGTGGGACTGGCAATTTAGCTGGTTGCCTGATTTTGGCCATTTGCACACTACTTTAGCTGGAATACTCATAGTGATTTGTAATATAATAATGCTAAGGTGCTGTATACAATGTATAACTAACCTGGCTGCAATGTTTAGACCAAAAAGGATTATTTTTAGACCAGTATGCTAAGAGAGTCATTGATCAAAGGGTGGAGTGTAATGCTATCTGTGTTTAATCACTGATTCTATCTTGGCCACTGACTCCATTTTGTGCTTAGCTTCAGGTGCTGTCACATTGGTGGTGCTGGTATTTTTCCACAAAGCTGGTTTTCTACACTGAACGTGTTTTCACTCTTCTCACCAGAGAAGGGAACATATTGTGGTGGATGCAGAGTGTACCAGGGTGAGAATGTTTTCAGCAGAGAAAATACAGCTCTGTATCGGAAATGTGCATTGGGGCCTGGCCAGTTCTTTTGCTTGTTATCGACATACACCAAGTAAAGCAAGCATTTGAAGTCAATAACGGAAGGGAGGGGTCGATTGCTAGAATCTTCCTCTTAAGTTACTTTAAGGAATATAAAGCAGGGAAAACTTAACACTGACAGAGAGGAGCTCATTTTGGGAGTGAACACACTGTCCAATCGGATCCCATCGGGTAAAGTTCTGTCTCAGTCGTTCAAGGTTCCCCGGCTTGATGTTGGCAAGGATGATTATGGATCTAACCCGCATGGTAATGCATTTTTATTCTTGATTATAGAGCTTTGCTGTGTGTATATATATATATATATATATATATATATATATATATATATATATATATATATATATTCACTGCATATATTCATTGTTGATATATTGCAATTTCTATGTATGATATTGTTTAACTGCTGTGATTATTTTGGCATTTACACCTGTTTTACTGCATTCAACTTAAATAATCATGTTCATATTTTTGGGCACTTTTATTTGATATCTGGGAAGTACCTTAATAAATTCATCATTCAAACTAGGAGTACTGCATTCTTTGGCATCGCTTTCCTCTTAGTTTGAAGCAAAGTAGAACAAATACCTAGTGGTAAAATGTAATCAGATTGATGGTGTAAAACACATTGGAAGGTCCTTTGTACATTTTTGTGCATGTGAAAGACATATGTTTGACAGAAACAGTTTCCAGTTTCTGTAGCATACTCTCAAGGATTAACTTTAGATTAATTCATTTATTAATATTAATAGTACATTGTTTTAGAAAAGTATGTCATATGTAGCCCTATCTCGAGTTAGGACATTGTCTGGATTGTATCTTGCTGAATTTGATCACAGCCAAGTAAATGCCTTTCCAAGCTGTGTCAAAGAGTACAACTGATTAAGAAGTGTTTATGCTCCTCCTTTAGGACAGTATCCAGTATTTGAAAAACATACCACCTGTCCGAAACCAAAAACTTTTAAAGGATTGTAGTCATGTTGTTTTTTGTCATTTATGACATCATGCAGCCTACCAGGGTGATGTCTATATAAGGCTTTCCATATCCTAATGTATTTTATATTTATCAGTAACACTGTAGCAGTTCTAATGATAAAGGATTTATTTTTAGCACGTTTCTTTAGATTAGTTCAGTAAGCATAGGTAAATCACTTCTTTGAAGAAGTGTAATGAGTGCAGTGCATAGTGCTGCCTATTTACAGTGACATACTATAAAGCTCCATGGGTTTTTCTACAATGTATTGGATTGTTTTTCCTCACTGTTCGAGGATGATTCTTTATACAGTACATTGTTTATGGTGTAAAAGTATAGAACCTGAGAACAGTAAAAAATGGAAAATTAAATGCTTACATTTATTGTAATAATATAGCATTTCGGCATAAGAAATGTATAGTGTTTTATTTTATTGTGTAATGTTCTAAAATGTAATTGTTAGACCTGACAGCCTTGGGGCGGTCACCCCTAACTTTCTGCCTGCCTCCCTCCACTTTTGAGATACTGTTTTTGCTGGTTTTTAGACTCTGTGCACTTTACCACTGCTAACCAGTGTTAAAGTGCAAATGCTCTCTCCCTTTAAACATGGTAACATTGGATCACACCCAATTGGGCTATTTAATTTACTTATAAGTCCCTATTAGAGTGCACTATATGTGCCCAAGCCCTGTAGATTAAAAAGCTACTAGTGTGCCTGCAGCACTGATTGTGCCACCCACTTCAGTAGCCCCTAATTTTGTCTCAGGCCTGCCATTGCAAGGCCTGTGTGTGCAGTTCACTGCCAATTCGACTTGGCATTTAAAAGTACTTGCCAAGCCTAAAACTCCCCTTTTTCTACATATAAGTCACCCCTAAGGTGTGCCCTAGGTAACCCCTAGAGCAGGGTGATGTGTAGGTAAAAGGCAGGACATGTACCTTGTGTAGTTTACATGTCCTGGTAGTGTAAAACTCCTAAATTCGTTTTTACACTACTGTGAGGCCTGCTCCCTTCATAGGCTAACATTGGGGCTGCCCTCATACATTGTTTGAGTGGTAGTTGCTGATCAGAAAGGAGTAGGAAGGTCATATTTAGTACGGCCAGAATGGTAATACAAAATCCTGCTGACTGGTGAAGTTGGATTTAATATTACTATATTAGAAATTAAACTTTTAGAAAGTGAGCATTTCTCTGCACTTAAAACTTTCTGTGCCTTACAATCCACGTCTGGCTGGGTTTAGTTGACAGCTCCTTGTGCATTCACTTAGACACACCCCAAAAACAGGATACTCAGCCTCACTTGCATACATCAGCATTTTGAATGGGTCTTCCTGGGAGGGTGGAGGGCCTGCTCTCACACAAAGGACTGCCACACCCCCTACTGGGACCCTGGCAGACAGGATTGAACTGAAAGGGGACCTGGTGCACTACTAAGCCACTCTTTGAAGTCTCCCCCACTTCAAAGGCACATGTGGGTATAAAAACAGGGCCTCTGCCCTACCACCTCAGACACTTCCTGGAGAAGAAACCAGAACCTGCACCCTGACAAGAAGAACTGCTGGCTGCCCAAAGGACTCACCTGAATGCTTTCTGAAGAGGACTTCAGCCTTGCTGTTGCCCTGCTGTCTTGCAGCTCTCTTGCTTTGCTGCAGAAGTGCTCTCCAAGGGATTGGATAGAGCTTGCCACCTGTTCCCTGAAGTCTCAGGCCAAGAACACTTCTCTCCTGCAGCTGAAATCCCTGCGTGGTGAAAATTCGATGCACCGCCTGCCAAGAACGACGCACAGCCTGCTCACAGTGAAAATTTCACTGCACGCCGAGTACGGAACGACACAACCTGACTTCGCAACAGATGATCAACGCAGCACCAGCGACGCAACCGGAACTTCAACGCACAGCCCCCTGGATCAACGCAAGCCGACTCAAAACGATGACGCATGACTTCCTGAGAGGAATCGGAGCAGCGTCTGCCGTGCGGAAGAAAATTCCTCACATCGCCTAACGGAATCGACGCAGCCGCTGTGACTTCGCTCTGCAAACCCAGGATTCCCTGCATAGTCCCCGGGGCGTCTGAAAATGCCACAACCCGAAGAGTATCCAAGTCTGCATGCCGGAAAACGAAACAACGTCTTCCCTGCGTGGAAAATAACAATGCAAGTCTGTGTGCGAAGGGGCGAATCCGACGCACACTCACTGTTTTCCACGCATCTCCTTCTCTGCGGCCCCTTGCGAGGATTTTTCAATGCAAACCAGGTACTTTGCCCTGCAAGAGACACTTGTTGTTTCTAGGAGAACTTGAGGCACTTTTTATTGCTTTTCCAGTAATCTTTTAACCTAAAGACACTTGAGATCACTTTCAGTGATAGCCCTACATTTGCTTATTTCATCTTTAATCGTTTTGACCTGCATCTATTTAGATATATATTATATTTTTCTAAACACTGTGTGATTTTATTTTGTGGTGTTCTATTGTGGTATTGTAAGATTTATTACACAAATACTTCACACGTTGCCTTCTAAGCTAAGTCTGCATGCTCAGTGCCAAGCTACCAGAGGGTGGGCACAGGATAATTTGGATTGTGTGTGACTTACCCTGACTAGAGTGAGGGTCCTCGCTTGGACAGGGGGTAACCTGACTGCAAACCAAAAATCCAATTTCTAACAGTAATACTAACTTAGTTTTCTTCTTTTTATAAAGATCAATGGCACCATCTATTGGAGTAATGTACTTAAGTAATTAGATCTTTCAGTTTTCCATAACATTACGCTCTTATAGTACACACCCAAGCACGTACCGATACAGCCAGTAACCACTCAGCCACATAGCGATATAGCCAGTGATACACTAGGGTACACACCGATACATCCTCTGAACACCCAAGCACACAATGATACAAACACTGACATACTCAGGCACATACTCATGCATCCCCTGACACAACAAGGCAAACCCCATTGTTGTGCCAAGAGCTCCTTCAGGTGGCTACTTGATCCTGCCATCTTGAAACCAAGATGTGCAGAGGCCCCTGGGAGCATTTGAGTGGCCAGGTCAGGCAGGTGACATCACAGTCCCCTCCTGATAGGTGGTCACCCTACTAGGTGACCAAACGCCCTTTTAGAGTTATTTAGGAGTTTTCCTGGGTCTCCAGATTCAACATGCAAAATTACACCAGGACTTCCCTGAATTGTTTACTTTATCTTCTGGCCATTGGAACGACAATTGGACTCTTTGGGAACCGACAATCTGCAACTTCAATTACGACTCTGTCTGGCAACATTGTTTTTCCGGCTCCTTCCAGCAACTGCAACATTTCCCCGTCTGTGCATCCCCTGAGGTTGGCAAGACTTCAGCCTGCACCAAGAAGCAAGAAGGAATCTCCCTTGGAATGAAGGAGTCACTCCCCTGCATCCGCAGGCACCAACTTCTCTCCTTTCAAACCACATGGCTCTTGCATCACAGGTGGTGGTCTGGAGTGGTCCCCTTGGTCCTCTCTGCCAACTTTCCAACTTGGGTGATGGTTAGCCCTTGCCTATTATTGCAGGACAGTATCCCTGTGCACCATGACTCTTGCAGCTACGAAGGCTTGTTTGCTCCTGCTCCAAGGGATCTTCAGGCTCCATGTAGCCCTGGTCCCCAGCACTTCTTCATGCAAAGCACAGTCTCCTTTCTGCTGCTCCAGCGACGTGGAACTCTTCTTCATGTGTGCTGACTGGGCCTACCTGTGACTTACTGTGCCCGCTGCCTGTGGGTTGCCGCTGAAATTGCTTCTGTTGGCTCTCCTGATGGCTGATGGTCACCTCAGACTCCCCTCCCTGAGCCGAGTCCCCTGGGCCTTGATAGTCCTCTTCAGCCTTGCAACTCTACTTTTTCTTCTCTTGTATTTGGTAAGGATTGTTGGTGGTCCTCCCACACCTCTGACCACCCGTGACCCGACAACAGACATGGGGCATTGTTCCAAGAACTCCTCTTCAGTTCCTGGGCTCCACAGCTGGTCTTTTTCTTCCCTCTTCGACCTGATTCTGCATCCACAGAAGGGTGGGTAGTGGCTCCTGCCCCCACTGGACACTCAATCGTGGACTGGACTCTGTTCCCTTCTTTTGCAGGTCCTCTTCTACTGGAATCCACCTTTGGTTTCTTCTTGTCTGGTTCTGTTCTCATACAATCTTTTTTCCAAGTCCTCCTTTTAGTCCTTGGGAAGACCAGGTATTTACCTCTGCTCTCCTGGTCGCTGCGGTCACTCTGGTACTCACCTCTTGGGGTTCCTAGTTCCTCCAGCTCCCCTCTAGCAACCCCACATCCTTAGCAGGAGGACTGCATCTCACATTCCACTTTCTTAGTATATGGTTTGGCCCTCCCATAGGGCCCTTGCTGTTTTTACTAAGTAATGAACAAAAGTGACCACAGCACTCACAAACACTGTATAGGTTAACGAAAGTACAGGTAAAAGCTTATATGTAGCAGCTGCATTGAAAAAAAGTGTTTGGTATCCTTCTTGGTGTTCCAGAAAGTCATTTAATGGAAATGATTTTCGTAAAAGCAGAAGTACAGTCAAACAGGCACACATTTTATACGCAGCTGCTGTGGTCACTTTTGTTCATTATATGCTGTGTATATTTTTATACACTATACTGTGCCTTCCGATAGTAGGGCACTTGACCACGTGCACCTATTCGGACTTTACTACGTTGCATTCTTACTAATACGGACACCACTTGAAAGTGCGATTGTTTGCCATTCACTACCGGTTCTGTTTTTACTAAGTATTGCCAATGCTTGTTGTGTCTATGCTATCTACTGATAACTATTGTGTGTATAATTAGTGTGTATGATGTGAGAACACCATAGGTGCTCACCACACACCAGGCCAGCTTCCTACAATGGTGGTGCGGAGGTGGAATAAGATACTTGCAATTGCCTTACCACTTTTGTGACTTTCCACAGGAAAGCTCACGACTAATTGTTAGGAATACACTGCACTCAGTGGTCAGGATCACTAGTCTCTTAGTGTTGGTACCTTGTGGCTCTTGCATAGCCCTTCCCTTTCTCCAAACTTTCAGGGAGCCTAGTTGTTAGAGTAGTCAGGTACACCCACACTTCATTAGCAAGATGTCTTCAGTGAAAAACACAACTCAGTCCCCAGACTCTCAATATGAGAGCTGTACTTTCCAAGAGTTGAGGGAGATGTGTGCTTCCAGGAAGCTGAAGACAGGGAGAAATACAAATAAGAATCTACTCCTGGGGTTACTACTCCAGGCTGATCAAGACAAAACAGGTAGCCAGGAGGAAAAGGAAGTAGAAGATGACCCTCCAATCTTAGACAGGGTAGACTTAGGCTTCACTGGGAAGGGTCAGGAGGAATTTGGAGTACACCACTGCCGTGTTAGGAGCACTACAGGCAGTGAAAAGAGTGTGTCACTCAGTTAGGCCCACTTTTAGTCCCAGAGGTTGGTTCAGAGAGTCCCAAGAAGGAGGGATAGGTCCTCCTCTGTCAACACCCATGTCTCATCAGTATCTGATGGGCCCCACTGCTCAAACTCAGGGGAAGGTTCCCTAGATAGGGAAGTTAGGAAGCTGAGATTGGAGGAGGCCAGGCTGAGACTTCAGCAGCAGCAGTTAGCCCTATATAGGGGGCCTTAGCAGTGGACAAGGAAAGACAGAATCTGGGGCTACCTTCCCATGGTGGTAGCAATATCAACCCCAGGGACACCAAGGTCAAGGAGGACTCCTATGACTCTAGGAACCTGAGCAAGATAGTCCCACCTTTCAAGGTGGAAGATGACATCCACAAGTGGTTTGCTGCCTCAGAGAGGGCCTGTAAAGTACAAAGGGTCCCTCAAAGACAGTGGGCAGCAATCTTGTGGCTCACCTCCTCTGACAAAGGCAGAGACAAACTCCTCACTGTCAGAGAGAACAATGCAGATGATTACTCAGCACTCAAGAATACATTCTGAGATAGGTTTGGGCTAACCACTGAACAATATAGGATCACATTCAGGGAGACTAAAAAGGAGTCCTCCCAGGATTGGATAGATTTTGTGGACTGCTCTGTTAAAGCTCTAGAAGGCTGGTTGCATGGGAGCAAAGAAGATGACTAACAGGGCTTGTATAACCTAATTCTAAGAGAGCACATTCTTAATAATTGCATTTCTGATCAGCTGCATCATTACCTGGTAGACTCTCATCTGACCTCTCCCCAAGAATTGTGAAAGAAGGCAGACAAATCGGTCAGCACTAGGGTGGGTAGGAAAGCTCACACTTGTGGTGACAATAAAAAGGATTCAAGTACCAGGACAAGAGTGGGGACAAACCTAAAGAAAAAGAGTATTCATCAGACCCACAAAACTCTTCTGGGGGTGAGTCTACGTCCTCTTCCCCTTCCCACAAAAAGCCTTGGTGCTATATCTGTAGATAACAAGGCCATAGGGCAGGTGACAGCACCTGTATCAAAGAAAAGCACCAAGCCTCCTTCTACTACTAGTATCACATCTACCCCTGGTGCCCATAGCAGTAGCAATAATAGTGGTGGTAGTAGTCAGTCCAAAAGTACAGCTGGGTTCACCTTGGGGCCTATAGTGGTCTCTGGCCTAGGCACTGACCTAGCCACCCTAGCTACCTGTCCCCTTAATATGTAAGTACAGGCAGAATCCCTTGATAAATGGTGTTGAGGCTGAGGCCTACAGGGACACAGGTGCCAGTGTCACTATAGTGACTGAAAAACCGTTGTTACCTGAACAACACCTACTTGGCCACACGTACCAAGTGACTGATGCTCAAAATAATACTGTGTTCCACCTCATGTCAGTTATTGACTTTAGCTGGCGGGGGAGGCAACTGGCCCTAGACAGGATTGAGTGTCCTCTGATCTACATGTAGAGTGTCTGCTAGGTAATGACTTGGAGACTTCAGCTTGGGCTGAAAGGGAGTTGGAGGCCCATTCAGCAATGCTGGCATCCGTGGGCATATCTTCACCCTGGCCAGAGTACAGGCCAAAAAGAAAAGAGAACTGGATGCCCTGGAACCTGTGACAATGGCCCAGAAGGCTCCTAAAAAGAAAGGCAGGCAGAGTAGAAAGTTACCCCTGCTCAAGCTTCCAGTGAAGATTCTTCGCCTGAGGGAGTAGAATCTACTCCTTGGGTGGAACTTACATCAGAGGAGCTCAAAGGTGACATAGCTGAGCTCATGGGTGCAGGAGGCCACCAGGAAGGAACTCAGTTTGGAACAGCAAACTTGTCCCACACTGGTAAGATTAAGGCAGCAAGCTGCAGCACAAGAGACAAGGAATGGCAGTGGTATCCATAGGGCATACTGGGATAGTATCTTTCTTTATTCAGAAGCAGGAGACCCTAAACCTGGTACTATCAAGAGACTGGTCATCCCACTGAAATTTAGAGAGTGCCTGTTACCCTTAGCACATACCGCTTGCAGGCCACTTGGGGCAAAGCAAGACTTTGGACAAGCTTGTCCTTCACTTTCACTGGCCCCACATGTCTGAAGATACCAAGGAGTTTTGTTGCTCCTGTGTCACCTGTCAAGCCAGTGGCAAGACAGGTGGCACCCTAAAGCCCCCCTTAATTCTACTACCGGTGGTTGGAGTATCATTTGAGAGGGTTGAGGTGGATATTGTTGTCCCCGTGGACCCTCCAACAGCCTCTGGAAACAGATTCATACTGGTGGTGGTGGACCATGCCACCAGGAATCCAGAGGCCATTCCTTTTAGGACCACTACAGCCCCTGACGTGGCCAAGGCCCTCCTGGGTACTTCTCCATGGCGGGTTTTCCTAAAGAGATGGTATCAGACAGATATGCAAACTTCATGTCTGCTTACCTAAAAGTCATGTAGAAGGAGTATGGTGTCACTTGTAAATTCACCACTCCTTATCATCCACAAACAAATGAGCCAGTTGAAAGGTTCAACAAACCCTCACTGGCATGATAATGGGACTCTCAGAGAAACTCAGAAGGAGGTGGGATGTCCTGTTGCCTTGCCTTCTCTTTGCATACAGGGAGGTTCCTCAAAAGGCAGTGGGCTACAGCCCATTTGAACTTTTGTTTGGACATCCTGTGATGGGTCCACTTGCCCTTGTGAAAGAAGGCTGGGAACAACCTCTCAAGCTTCCAAAGCAGGACATTGTGGATTATGTATTGGGCCTCAGATCTAGAATGGCCGAGTACATATAGAGGGCATCCAAACATCTTCAGCCCAGCCAAGAACTGCAGAAGCAGTGGCATGACCAGAGGGCTGTGCTTACTGTTTACCAGCAGGACAGAAGGTGTGTGTCCGGGAGCCTGTGGCTCTGAGGACGCTCCAAGACAATTGGAGTGGTCCATATACTATTCTAGAGAGAAAGGGTGAGATCACTTATCTGGTTGACCTAGGCACTCCTAGAAGCCCCCACAGGGTGCTTCATGTGAACCACCTGAAACCCTATTATGATAGGGCTGACATGACTTTGCTCATGCAACTGATGGAAATCAGGAAGAAGAGAGTGCCCCTCTCCCTGACCGCTTTTCTCACAATACTGTGGATGGATCAGTAGATAGGGTTGTACTTGCAGACTGCCTCTCTGAGCCACAAAGTGAAGATTTCAGAACTCTCCTGGGTCAGTTCTCTGAAATGTTTTCTTGACTCCTGGCCAAACACACCATTGACACAAGCGACAGCCTGCCTGTCAAAAGTAAAATATACAGGCAGCATGACCATGTTGGGGAATGCATCGAAGTTGAGGTGCAGAAGATACTAGACCTTGGAGTTATTGAGCATTCAGACAGCCCTTGAGCTAGTCTTGTAGACCTTGTCCACAAACCACACTCTCAAAATGGCAAAAGAGAGATGACGTTCTGTGTGGACTATAGAGGCCTCAATACAGTTACAAAAACATATGCTCATCCTATCCCTAGGGCAGATGGGCTAATAGATTCCCTGGCTTCTGCCAAGTATCTTAGCACTTTTGATCTCACTGCTGGCTACTGGCAGATCAAGCTATCAGAGGATGCTAAACCCAAGATAGATTCTCCGCGCCTAATGGGCACTTTCACTTTACAGTGATGCCCTTTGTAGTAAAGAATGCCACTGACACATTCCAGTAGTTGGTGAATAAAGTTCTCCAAGGCCTGGAAAGCTTCACTGCAGCTTATCTTGACAACATAGCTGCCTTTAGCTCCACCTGGTCGGATCAACTGATCCACCTTGGGAATGGTCTGGAGGCTCTGCAAAAAACAGGCCTCACTATTAAGGCATCAAAGTGCCAGATAGGGAAGGGAAAGGTGGTTTATCTGGGCCAGATCCAGCCACTCCAGGGCAAAATCCAGACAATTCTGGATTGGCCTTCCCCTAAAACTAAAACCCAAGTCAGAGCCTTCCTAGGCCCGATAGGGTACTGCAGGGGGGTTCATTAAGAAGTATGGCTCCATTGTAGCCCCTTTAAATGACCTCACATCCTAAATGATGCCCAAGAAAGGAACGTTTTATGGACAGTTAACTGCCAAAACGCTTTTGATGACCTGAAACAGACCATGTGCTCTGCTCCTATACTAAGAAGTCCTGATTTTTCCAAGCAATTTATTATGCAGGGAGATGCTCCTGAGGTAGGGATAGGGGAAGTACTATCTCAACTAAATGATGAGGGCCAGGATGAACCTGCAGCTTTCATTATCAGAAGTTTGACCCCCTGGGAAAAGGTTTGGTCAGCCACAGAGAGGGAGGCCTTTGCTGTGGTCTGGGCCTTGAAGAACCTGAGGCCATCCTTGTTTGGCACTCACTTCTTTGTTCAGACAGACCACAATCCCCTCTTATGGCTTAAGCAAATGAAAGGTGAGAGTCCCAAATTGTTGAGGTGGTCCAAATCCCTACAGGAAATGGACTATACAGTGGAACATAGACCTGGAAGTAACCACTCCAATGCAGATGGACTCTCCAGATATTTCCTCTTAGACAATGAAGACTCAACTAGGCTGATTAGTCTTGTTGTCCTTCATTGAGGGAGTTGTATAGGAGAGTACCCTATGTTTGGCATGGTTACCCTTGCTTTTTGCCTCCTATCAGTATGCTTAGACTGTTTTCACTGGGATCCTGCTAATCAGGACCCCAGTGATGGGGCTCTCTCCATCTAAATTTGGTTGCCTAGGACTTTGTATAGCTCACAATTGGCATACTGGTGCCCCTTTATAAACCCTAGTATATGGTACTTAGGTACCCAGGGCAATGGGGCACCAGAGGTTCCCCCATGGGATGCAGCATGTATTATGACACCCATGGGATCCCATGCAAAATGTGTCTGCAGGCCTGCCATTGCAGCCTGCGTGAAAAGGTGCATAGACCCTTTTACCACAGGTCACTGCACCAGGTCACTGTAAGTCACCTCTATGGTAGGCCCTCCCAGCCCAGAGGGCAGGGTGCAGGTCCCTGTATGTGAGGGCACCCCTACATGAGCAGAAGTGCCTCTACGTATTCCTGTCCCATTGTAATGAACTTCACAAGTGCGGGGAAGCCATTTTATCCGTGTACTGTGTCCAGCTACATAATGATAACTCCGAACCTGGGCATGCTTGGTATCAAACATGCTGGAATCATACCCCAATACTGTTGCTAGTATTGGTTGTATGATTCCATGCAGATTTGGAGTGCTAGATTCCACCAGGACTCCTCTGCATCGTTTACTTCATCTTCTGGCCACTGCAACCACAACTGGACTCTTCAGGAACCGACAATCTGCAGCTTCAGGGATGACTCCACTTTGCAACATTGTTTCTCCAGCTCCTTCCAGCAATTGCAAGATTTTCCCGACTGTGCATCATCTGAGGTCGGCAAGACTTGAGCCAGCACCAAGAAGCAAGAAGAAAGCACTCTTGGAGTGAAGGAGTCACTCCCCTGCATCTGCAGGCACCAACTGCAATGACGACCGGCTGTGTGGATCTGCTCTCCTCTGGAACTGTGTGGATCCTGCATCACAGGCAGTAATCTGGAGTGGTCCCCTTGGTCCTCTCTGCCAGCTGTCCAACTTGGGAGACGGTTCAATCTTGCCTCTCCTTGCAGGACAGTACCCCTGTGCACCACAACTCTTGCAGCTACCAAGGCTTATTTGCTCCTGCTTCAAGGAATCTGGAGGCTCCATGTAGCCTCTGCCCCCAGCACTTCTTGCCTGCAAAGCACAGTCTCCTCTCTGCTGCACCAGTGACATGGGACTCCTCTTCAGGTGTGCTGAGTGGGCCTCACTGCCACTTACTGTGCCTCCAGCCAGTGAGTTGCCTCTGGGGGCTGATTGCTTCTGTTGGCTCTCCCGACTGCTGAGGGTCACCCCATACCCCCCTCCCTGGCTCTAGTTCCCTGGGTCTTGCTGGTCCTCTTCAGCCTTGCAAGACTTCTTTTGGTTTTCTTACATTTGCCAAGGATTGTTGGTGGTCCTCCTGCACCACTGACCATCTGCAACCCGACAACGGATGTGGGACACCATCTGCACTTCTCCAAGAACCCCTCTTCAGCTCCTGGGCTCAACAGCTGACCTTCTTCCCTTGTCGGCCTGGTTCTGCAGCCACAGAAGGGTGGGCAGTGGCTCCTGCCCCCATGGACACTCCATCGTGGACTGGACTCTGTCCCCTTCTTTTGATGGTCCTCTTCTACCGAAATCCACCTTTGTTTTTTTCTTGTCTGGGTCTGTCCTCGTACAATCCTTTTCCCAAGTCCTCTTGTTAGTTCTTGGGAAGACAGGTACTGAACTCTGCTCTCCTGGTCGTTGGGGGTCGCTCTGGTACTCAGCTCTTAGGATTCTTAGTTCCCCCAGCTCTCCTCTAATAACTCCACATCCTTGGGTGGGGGACTGTATCTCGCATTCCACTTTCTTAGTATATGGTTTGGCACTCCCCTAGGGCCCTTGCTATTTTTACCAAGTATTGCCAATGCTTGTTGTTTCTATGCTACCTACTGATTACTATTATGAATATAATTAGTGTGTACTTACCTCCAGCTGGGGTGAACTACCTATAAGTATTTGTTAAGAATATGCTTTTCACTTCAAAGATTCTTCATAAACCTTTATTTGGTTCGTAGCATGTTTATCCAACCTCCTCAGGCAGTGACTCGATTGTACAGACCACATTAAAATCTACCCCAGAAGCTTGACGCTGCCTGGAATGCTGCGACCTCAAAGTGATTGTTACTGCATTCCAGCCAAGTAATCTACTGCAAACCACAACACATCTCCCTCCTTTATAATATCATATCGGAATACAACAGTTAAAAATCAATATTAAAATAATAAGCTTCTAATAAAACAAATTACATCATGGAAATCATATGTGTACAGAAAATTAAACATATTATAAACATATACATACACTCACTTTATGTATAACAGTAGAAGATTCCCCTATTTATTAAGATTCTTCGGTTTTATTACTTAATTAAGTCCGTAGTTTGTAACTTTCACCATTATGTAGTCCTTGTGCCACGTAGGTTTATTTCTCGCTCTTCTTAACAAAAACTCTTTTTCATCGTTCAAATCCTACTCCCCATGGCTCTCTTTTAGACTAGTTTCTGAACCAATCTCATTTAGTTTTGTTAATCTAGATATACTCCAGACATCCCCCGAGTCTAAAATTGAGACATTCCTTTTAAGACAAGTTTCACAAAAGGACCTAGGAATTTTTAACACCCATATCTTATTACATTATGGCTTTTCACTAAAACTCTGTCACTGCCATGAAACTTTGATTCATGTGCACAATTCTGAGCACCACAGTGAGTTTTATGTTTATTTTGCTGTTCCCTCCTATGCAGTACAAGCTCATCATTTGGAAAGTCCACATTTTGTTCCCCACTTATTTTTAACTACACAGGTTTGAGTTTGCAATGTGGTATCCTGCCTTTAAGTAAAACAAATGGAGATAGATGTTACACTATTAGGGGTAACATGGTATGCCCACCAGGTTTCTCTCAACATTTCTTTCAGGGATGCCTTATTCAAAAGCGCATGCTGTGCACAATTTTTTTATTAACTTGTTCATACTCTCTGCTAAACCATTGGCTTGAGGTGAATAGAGGGCTGTCTTGAAATGAGTTATTGACAATTCTTTAAGAAAATGTTTAATTTCTTGGGATACAAACTGTACCCCATGATCAGTTCTAAGAGTTTTCAGAACACCCTCGCTAGAAAATTCTTCTTTTAAAAATTTGATTACTATTTTAGTGTTTACCGTAGCCACACACTTTGTGACCACCCACTTAGACCTATAGTCTACTAGCAGCATAACATATTATTCATCATTGTCTAGAAGATCAAATGGCCCTGCTATAATTAGACATAGCGTAGTCCATGGCTCCCCTAGAACCTCAACAGGTGACAGAGGAAATGTGTGAGTTTTCTTTGTTTTGTCATTATTTGCAAAATGCTAATAATCCTTTACCACCACTTCAACCGCTTGATCCATTCTTGACAACCAGTACCATTCACGCAAATGAGCCTTGGTCACATTTCTCTCTGTCCTTCATGAGCCAAGATAATTAACTTCTGTCTCAAAACATCAGGAGATACCACCCATTCACTCCTTAATACTTTCCCATCACTAATGCCAAGTTTATCTTTTACACAAAGAAATCCCTCCACATTAGTTGGTATATCTTGGTTGTTTGACCAATCATTTACAATGAGTTCTTTTAATTTAGTCGTTTAAAATAGCATTATCACACTCACTCTCCTCCAGGGCTGACTCACATACCCAATCTACAGCTAGTTCTTCACATGCATCTACACTCTGGTTGATCGGCAGTCTAGATAGAAAATCTGCCATTGTATTTCCTGCTCCAGGTATATACTCAACTGTAAAATTATAACTGGTCAATCCATATGACCACATCCTCATCTTCATCTCCTTACATAAGAACATACAAGTAAGTGGTTGAGGATCCAATCTGACCACAAATGGTATTCCTCATAAAAAAAATTAAAGTGGATAGTTGCCCAATATACAAATAAGGCCTCTCGTTCAATAACCGAATAACGCTCTTCAGCACCTTTTAATGAGCGAGAAGCAACAGCTATCACTTTCATTTCACCATTTGGCTAAAACTGCACCCTAACCCTTCAGACTGTAAAATTGTTTTCCTGTGAGCATCAAAATGTCCCAAAGGTGGTCATCTTCCAATGCTGCATTTAATAACGTCGAAAGACTGATCACATTTTTCAGTCCAGTTGAATTGGGCACCCTTCTTTAGCAGCAACCTCAATGGTTGAAAAACACTAGCAACATTTTGGATACATTTTGAACAAAATTCTGCCAAGCCAAAAAATGATTATACCTGCTCTTTGGCAAGTTTGAAACCCACACACCTGACACACATCCACAACACTATAAAACACACACATACACACTCCACAATCCTTTACAATGCCATTAGGCACAACAGATATTGACAACAAAACACACATATACTGAACTCAACATCACACAAGTCACACACACAAAAACACCACCAAACATTCCCCAAACACCATCACAAGCCACACACCCAACCACACAACAGTACCCTAACCAATACACCTACAACACACCACCCACAGCACATACCATGGCACCCCCAAGCACCCCCACTTCACAGACAGGGAGCTAAGGACCATGGTGGACTAAATACATAGGGTTGAGCCACAACTATTCAGGCACAGGTGCAGCAGACTCCCATGGCCAGAAAGATGGTGCTATGGCAGCCAATAGTCAACAAGGTCAACACAGTGTGAAACCATTCACGCACAAGGGAGGACATCAGGAAGAGATGGAACGACCTGTGCAGAAAGGTTTGGTCCACGGCATCCAGGCACAACACTGCGGTACAGAAGACTGGTGGTGATACCCCACCACCTCCCCCTGAATACATCGACTGGGAGGAGAAGGTCCTTGCTATCCTGCACCCGGAGTGCCTCACCGGACTCACTGGAGGACTGGACTCGGGAAAGTCAACTACAGTCCCTTAACAGTCACCACACCTGTTATGCATGTATCACCCCATCCCTCTCACTACCACCAGGACCCCATCCCCTACCCAGTCTACAACACCCTTACACCCACAACCAAGTCCCCTGTATGCCCACAATCCCCCAAACAAATCACCATCTAGTCCCCTGTGCACACTCACCTACCCCTGCATGGAATACCAGTGGCACTACAGCACCAACAATGCACCTCCACCCCCACAAAAAATACACCTAACTGTACACAAAGGGACCTTGCATGCCACTGCAGGGGAATCAAACCATCAATTAGTGCAGACCAGTGCTGCAATTGGGAAAAAAGTACAGGACACCCACATCTCTATTCTCTCACACACAGGCACCACCACCCATGCCACCCGGTCAGAGACATCAAGGAGTGCCAGTCTTTCACCTGAAGACGGAGGTCCCACTCAGGAGAGTTCAGAGGGATGTCTGGACACAGAGGAAATCCCTGGCCTATCCCACAGTCCTGGACTGTCACCCTACAGAAGCCCCACCCAGGACACCACTGACACCCCTACCACTCATCATCAGCTCTGGCCAAATGACCCCACACCAGTGTCACTAGGCCACGGACTGGCTGCCCACATGTACAGAGGCCAGAGTCTCCACCCACCAATAGGCAGGATGATGAATGGCCCAGTACAAGTGGGATTGCCAGACCTGTGCAGGGGACACAGGCACAGGGGCTAGGGCGAGCGGGAGGGCATCAGTGGTCCAGGGGGCTGGGCAAAGGCTGGATGCAGCAGCCCAGGAGGTAATGTCGGAGGTCCTGGGACCAAAACACCATTCCCAGGACAGGATGGGCCAGATCCTGGCCACCTTGGAGCAGAATCAGAGGCTGCAGATAGGACACCACCAGGATGCCCAATGCCACCATGTCCTCTATTGCAGTGGTGCTGCAGCACCAGTACCAAAGCTAGCCTGAGTCCCCCACCCACCTGCAGGCCCCTACCACGAGCCAGGACACCTCCCTGTCATCTACATCTGCAGCATCCACTGGACTGGTGGCAATGCCAGAAGATTCACGGGACATCAGCACCCCTACCCATGCATCCCAGCTGCACCTTCGCAAACATGCCCTCAGACCCAGATATGCCACTGAGACACCAGCCAAGACCAAGCCCAGCGCCAGGAAGTGACTCTGCCCTGAACTGTCTCCCTTGTGCGCCACAGAGCTACCTTGTTGACATGCCACTGCCATCACACCATCTTCCAATGGCCCCATGGACTATACCCCAGTGCAACCAACAGCTGAGCATATGTACCTGAGTATGGTGTTCAACATGTGCACACTCACTTTCACTGTCCCAACACTTGTGTATATATTGCCATTGAATAAATATACCTGTGCACTCAAATGATATTTCCTTAATCAATATGAGAGATCAATTGTGAATGTGAATGCATTAGCCAGTTACCATCATAATCCTACTTTTATTGCAGGGGGGGACCCAACACACTGAAGTGTCTGAACTATGTCACACTGTACATAAAATTGTGTTCCTTGGCACCTGCCACTTCAATCATGATTTAGCATTGTCACTGACAAAGGACACCATAGTACTTATTACAGGAGTCAGAATGAAACTATGTAGTGAAGACATCAGCATCATTGAACAGTACCTGAGAGTCACTGGAAGTAGAGCCAGATTAAATGGGTCCTGGAGTTGAAATCTTCCCCCTCTTCTTCCTCACCATCACTCTCATCCCTCCTCTGAGGTTGCAAGGCTGGTTGCCTGTGCCCGCTCACACAGGAGGGTGGGCGTCTCCTTCGCCCCAGGCACCTCATCCCCTGCCCCAGTCAGCCCTGCTGCCCTCACAGAGGAGGCTATTGACCTCCTGAGGACCATTTCTGTAGGGCAGACAACCATTGTGAATGCCATCCAGGGGCTAGCATCCCAGATGCAGCAATGCAATGCATACCTGGAGGGCATTCACGGTGCCATGTCTGGCCTACAGAGATCTTTTCAGGCTCTGGCCTCCTCTTAGATGGCAGCCAGTGTCCCTCGTCTTTCCGTCCCCCCTCCCACCACCTTGACTCTTTCCAGCACCCCAACCCCTTCACCCATCCCAAGCACACATACAGACAGCCATGCACACAGATCAACACATAAGAAGCACACAGACAAACACAAGCACCACATGCAGGCACACACCCAACATACCAAAGCACACACAACAACATCCACCTCCCCCATTGTGTCAACCTCCCCGCCACCTTGTCTGTCACCTCAACACGCACACCCACATGCACTGCACCCTCAGTCACTGCTTCTGCCCCCATTCATGCAATCACCACAACAGCTTACATCCAGACAAGCATCCCAGACACCACACCTGCACTCACCATGACTACATTCACAGACACTTGCAGCACACTCACCAGACCTGCAGACACCCACACAACATCCATCTACACTGACTGCCTGTCTTCTCCCACTGTGTCCACCCCCCTCCTCCCAAAACACTCAAATGTTCACACACATCCACACCACACACATCCACCACACATAAGCATACTACTAAACAGGCACCTGCATCCATGTCTGGCACTCCTATACCTGGTCTCAGCACTCCCTCAATCCCATCCTGGCTCCAGATCCCCTCCAGCTGCACCTAAGAAGCTTTTCCTATAGCGTGTTGACCTGTTTGAAGCCACTTGCCCACCCCGGCTTGTCCCTAAACGTTCCCATGCCCTTTCCCAGTCCACTCCTTCCTCGTCTAAGTCTGCCCTTACCATTCCCACCCTTCCCCAGGGATGAAGAAGCCCTGTGTTGCCCCAGGTCCCTTTGCCACCCGCTTGTCCAGGATCACTCCCCCACCTTCCAAGGGCAAGCTCAAACCCCCCTCCAACTCCCAAACTTAATCCCAAGACCCTCTTTCAAGACCTGAGTCCCCACCCCACCACCCCTGCCCCTGTTACCTGAAGTGCATGGCTGCCCCATTGATGCCCCTTTCCAGTGGAGTTTCTTTTGCACATGTGGGGGACAAGTGTGGGCTATATTTGCCTTTCACAAACTTTCTCATGGCCTGGCCAATGGTTTTATTTGGACATTACTTTTGTTCTCTGAAATAAAATGTAAGTGCCCAGCAGTGCTGTTGTCACAATACAGAGACGTTGTGCAGCATTTCACTGTCAGGGTGTGGTGTGCACAGGTGTGTACACTGGTGCAGGTATTTGTTAGTTTGTGTCTGGTAAGTACATTTTGTTATGGTATGTACGGCTTGGAGTGGTGGGAGGGGTTGGGAGTGTGTTGCGGGGTGGGTGTGTAACTGTGCCCTTTCATCCATGTGTACTAGTCTGCAGTACTTACCGTCGTCGTCTTTGTCGTCAGTCACGGTCCAGGAGGAATATGGCAAGGAGAAGCACTGGCATTATTTCCAACTCTCGCTCCATGTCTGCGTCTGAGGGTTCTGTGTACCTGCGGTGAGTGTTTCCTTTTATATTGTTCGTTTCTGCCAAGCTTTGCCTGGCGGTGGTTCCCGCCACTGATTTGATGGCAGTGTGGTGTTTCATTATTTGGTGGGGGGTAGGGCCTGAGGGCGGCCTCCTTCGTCGTCGTCGGGACTACAAAAAAGGCAGTGTGTCGATGGACCACTACTTGTTTCTCACTGTCTTCATTATTTGGCTATCAGGACCGCCAGCCTGTTGGCGGTAGTTACCACCACCACCGGCGGTGCAGTGTTTACCACCATGTTCATAATGACCACCATTGTGTGGTTCACTCTCTCCATGACCAATGCTGATTTCTTCCAAACTCTCATACACATTTCTCCCTTCTATTCCTAAATTATGTAATAATACAGCTTGTTTGCGAACTGCCAAAAATGTTTCTCCCTCAATCGTCAGTAAGTTTGAATCAAATATCTGCTTCCATCTTTTCCTCAGCAAAACAGGATTGCCCTTATCTGAAAGGAAATGAGGAGGTTCAGACAGTTTAGCACCTGCCATAATGTCTGAAAATTTGAACTGTTAGTAACACTAGAAGTACTTTGGGCTAACAACCTACTTCTCAGTTGTTTAAAAGGAGTACAGTGTGCTGATCAGTGAAACAAACACCAGCAAATCACATATGTATATATATATATATATATATATATATATATATATATATATATATATATATATATATATATATATATATAAAAAATGAAATTCTGCCTCATTTATTGTCAGCAAACAATTAATATCAATGGTGTGCGGATCACCTCTTGTTGCTGACTGATCCATGTACCAATAAATAATTAAATATTAATGGTATGCAGATCACCGCTTGTTGCGGAGTGACCCGTGTGAGAAGGATTCATCAAAAATGATCATAGACATTTACAATCAAGTTTTCCCTTGTACGTAAGAAGAAACATCATTGCAAAAAACTGCTTGCTCTTCAGTACTCACGTACCCCAGCTTTATCCAATCACGGTAGAAAGAATGTCATATGCTCTCGACGTCAATCATGTTGGACAGAACGTCACGTGCTCACGACATCATCATTTTGCTCGCAGGCAGCAACAAGAGCACACATCTCTCCCAACTCAGTGCCTTCAACCAGTCGCACATGCACCAAGGTTCCGCTCACAGCTCAGCTCGGTTCACTGCGCTCAACCGGTCGCAAAACGCACCAAAGTTCTGCTCAGGTCAGCAAAAACATACACAACGGTTCCACTCTCTCTTGGCGGCTCCCCTCTCACCCTAGTGCCCACAATATCACTTCAAAAAAATGCTTAATGTGGGTTGCGTGGGTTCCGATTCATATAGAAGGTTGGCGACAGTTTCTCCCTCGTCGCCAGCGTTAAAAATACGCTTTTCACTTCAAAGATTCTTCATAACCTTTATAAGGTTCATAGTATGTATATCCAACCTCCTCAGGCAGCGAACCGATCGTAACTGACAACATTCAAATCTCCCCCAGAAGCTTAACACTGCCTGGAATGCTGTGACCTCAAAGTGGTTGTCACTGCATTCTAGCCAAGTGATCTACTGCGAACCACAATAGTATTCTAGTGTTGTGCTACTATAATAAAGTACCTTTATTTTTGTAACATTTTGTGGTTCTTTCATGTGTGATACGTTGCTGTGTGACTATAGTGGTATTGCATAAGCTTTGCACATCTCCTAGATAAGTCTTGGCTGCTTATCCACAGCTACCTCTAGAGAGCCCTGGCTTCCTAGACACTGACTACACTTCATTAATAGGGGATCCCTGGACATGGTAAAAGGTGATAACACCATAGGTGCTCACTACACACCAGGCCAGCTTCCAACACTAACAAACCCAGAGACACTACCATTACAGGCACTGACACACCCTGGCACACAACAATACAGGCAATGACACACCCAGACCTGCAACCAAACACCCACTGGCACACCCAGGCACACACAGAAATAGACACTTACATACCCAGGCACACAGTGATAGAGACACTGACACACCCAGTCTCCTAGCAATACAGGCTCTGACACACCCAGGCACAAACTCACACACCTACTTACACACCCAGACACACCCAGATAGAGACACTGAGAAACCCAACTAAACAATAAGGCAACGACTAACACACCCAGGGACACACCAATATAGACACTTACACACACCGACACACACCAATATAGACAATGACACATCATCCACACCCCGATACACCCACTGACACACCCAGGCACACACCAATCCAGACACTGACACACCCAGCAAAACACTACTGCAGCCACTGACACACTCAGGCACACACTCATACAGGCACTGGCACAACCAGGCACACACTCATACAGGCAATGACATACCCAGTCACACACTCATACACTCACTGACACACCCAGGCACACACCGATAGAGACAATGACATACCCAACTAAACATTAATGCAGCTACTAACTCACACAGGCACACACCAATACAAGAACTGACACAGCCAGGCACACACCGATACAGACACTGACACAACCAGGCACACACTGATACAACCACTGAGACAACCAGGCACACACTGATACAACCACTGAGACAGCCAGGCACACACCAATACAGGCGATGACACACCCAGGCACACACACACCCACTGACACACACAGTCACACACTGATACAGCCTATGACACATTTATGCACACACCAATAGAGACACTGACACACATAGGCACACACAATACAGGCACTGGCACACTCATTTACCCACTGACACACACAGATAGAGACACTGACACACCCAACTAAAAACTAATGCAGCTATCAACAGACATAGACACACATCAATACATGCACTGACAGACCCAGGCACACACATTGATCCAGACACTGACACACCCAGACACACACCAATACAGGCACTGACACCCAGGCACAAACTGATACAGCTACTGAGACACCCAGGCACAAACCAAGACATTGACACACCTGGCACACCCTCGTACACCCACTGAGACACTAATCATATACTTGATACAGTCTGTGGCACATCTAGACACATCCTGATACTGACACACCTAGAAAGACACTCACACACCCACTGGCACACCCAGTCACACACTGATACAGCATATGATAAACACAGTTGCACACTGATACAGACACTGACACACCTAAGCATGCACCAATGCAGGCACTCACACACCCATGCACACACCGATATAGACACTGACACACCCAGTCAAACACTGATACATCCATTGACAGACCTACCTTAGACCCAGAGAGACACTTAGGTCCAAATTTAAGAAAGGTTTGTGCCACTTTTGCACAGTTTTTTTGGCGCAAAAGCAGCGCTAAACCAGTGCCATATTTAGACTGTGTTGCTAGAGTAGTCAAGTACCAATTTCCAGATTTAACGTAATTTTTTAGGAGCGCCTCCTCACATTGGAAAGTTTAATGGCAATGATATGCAAGGTAGGCTTCCCCTCCTAAAAAATTACGCTAGCGCCAAATCTACAAGCTAACGGAAAAATGACACACTCCTAGGATCCGGTTGAAAAAAATGACACTAATTCTGTCCAAAAATTAACACCTAGTCAGACCAGGCGTTTAATGAGGACCAGTCACAACTACTTAAGGGAAACACAAAGAAGGAACCTTGGCAAGCAACTGGACAACATGGAGCTGTTACTGCTACAGCTTGGAGCCTGGAGAAGACGACACCGACAATACCACATGCCACCAGCACCACCGCAGCAACCTTAACCACCACCACTGCAGCCACAAAGGTAGCACAGAAGGAGGGAGAGAATATTCCACATACATGCATCCATCCTTGGCCTCAGGGGCAAAGAGGTCATCAGACTGTACCATTTCAAGAAGGAGTCCATTGTACGGCTGCTCCACCACATTGCTCCTGACATCACAGCAAGAGTGGAAAGTCACACAAACATACCACCCAGGACCTAACTCCTGACCGTCCTCCACATGCTGGCCTCTGGATCATTTCAGACTACTGCAGCACAAGTGGCTGGTATCTCACAACCATTCCTTACTGGCTTTCTTCCTATAGTCCTGGACGCCATTATCTGCCTCACACCCCACCACATCCGTCCCCAACACCCAGCAACTGGAGCAAGCGACCAAACATGGATTCTACCAAATTGCTGGGTTCCTGCATGTGCTGAGTGCAATGGACAGCACACATGTCCAACTTGTCCCTCCTGCTGCAATGGAACACCTCTTATGGAACAGGAAACACACACACCATTTATGTGCAGGCCATTGTGGACCATCATGGATTATTTAACAACAACCTTGCTAAATATCCGGGCCGTGTCCATGATGCTTACATCTTCAGACACTCCACAATTAATCAATACTTCGAGGATGGACAATATGGCAATGACCTACTCGTAGGTATGCCAGCATACACTTCATAACACAGACAACACACTAAACATGTGGGACAAACAATACATACACCACACTAAACACACAGGTAAACACAGATGTTTGGACAAATCATATGCCACATACTTCACTACACCACATTCAATGCACATCACCTTCACATACGCCCATATGTACAAGTTCTTAGCACCACCTGACTGACACTGAACATGATGGACTGGTTGAGCAATGTCCCCTCTGCATTTAAAAGTTGGGGTTAAACGACGACATATGTCCACATGTTCATCACAAAATACAGATCCTTCATGCATAACACTTAGCATGGAACAGCTCAGCTATGTGTATTGCATTGGCCATGCCACTGTCAAACAGCTCATATATTGGCACTGCCCAACATTTACCATGCTGTAGAAACCAGAGGCAGCACCCACAATTTATGCCACTCTAGTGGTGGCATCACCATTTACATATCATTGAACTATACCTGATATACTCATTTTGTTCACCTTTCCCTTGTGTGGTGCATAGTGCAGCACACACTGAAATAGAACATCGCCATCATTGATAGATCATGTGTACGAATGGACACCTCACAGCACACCAACAATCATACATGTAAATCTCACACTCCCTACCATGATACAAGGGTGCCAACAGTGGACTGTGGCAGCTGAAGTACTGCCAGTGCACTGGTAGAACCCAGAAACCCATATTAATAAGGAGATATGGAACTTTGCAGGGCTGAACTGGTGTTACAGGGCGGTGCGAAAAAGTACCCCATGCCCATGCATGACTCTTCTGCAGGCCTAAAGTTATGGGACAAATATAGACAACACTACACATATTCTGCATTGGTGAACTGTCAGACCAGAAATAATCAACAAACACCAGGTATCTGAGGCACAACCCATGACTGGAAAGTGCATCACCACACACCAATATAACCATTCGTTCAAATAGGAACAGACACAACACTCGATGCAAGTCTGAATCACCACTCTACTGAAAACAAATATGTGGCATGGCACCTAGCAATTAACAAATATGCATGTCTGACACATTTCCTCACATTCCATTACAGCGGACCAAGGTTATGGCATCCAGCAATGGGTCTTGACCCCATATGGAAACCCACTAATGGATGCTGAGCAGAATTACAATGAAGCACACAAAATAACCAGGAATATGGTAGAGAGGGCATTTGGCATGCTGAAATCCAGGTTCAGGTGCCTAGGTCTATCTGGAGGAAGCTTGTTATTTGCTCCACCCCTTGTGTGTAAAATAATACTTGTCTATGCAATTTTGCACAACATCTGTGTACACACCGATGTCCCCTGGGACAAACAGGTAGATGCCCCAGTAAGGACGATAAGGACAATGATGCACAACAGGAGGCTGGGGAACAACCAAATGCTGCTGCTGGAGCACGCAGAAGAGACCAAATTGTGCACAACTTTTTCACTTAGAGACTGTACACCAAGCATCAATATATACACATTTGTAAATAAATCACTTTAGTTCTGATTTCTCATAGTGTACTTCTTTTCACCAACACATACCTATTTAACTCACCCACATTTCAGACAGCACGACTATACCACAAAATATGTTTATAACTTAGGAACATGGTCAGGAACTAAGAACAAATAAAAACAATGCACTACCACATGAATGTGTGGGTGAAATGTTGGCATAGTCTGTAGCACCAACAATTTACACTGTCACACATATATTACACAAGTGTGTTGGGTTTACATATGTCTGCAGCAATCCTTGAAATACACATGCAGACTGCTGTTTCAATGTCTGGCCTAGATAGGAAAACAGTATCAATCACTTACAATGGCAGGTTTGTGTCTGCTATCTAACCAAGCTATGTCTGAATGTCACTATCACAGGTTATAAAAACATACTCCACAGTGGCTCTCACATGTTTGACAACATGTTTGTCAAGGTCTGTCCCACTAAATCCAGTTTTGGAATGTGCACGTAAGCTAAGCAATGTCTAAACAAGACAAACCCTTGCCAAATTGTACGTGTGATGAAGGTTACATATAGAATTAATGTTGCATCTTCTCTACTCATAGCTGTCATGAGTAATCACACACTCTAAATACACTCATAGTGAATGTGACAAAGGTTGTAGAATGCAGATGTGAGTGAATGCCCATGTCAAATAAAACATGTGGAAGGACAGCTGAGAGACTACTTTACTTCACTTTGAGATCCAATGTGTTTAGGTCACTCAGACACTACACAAGTGCTGAGGCTGGTGCACTGTAATGTGTGGAGGTTAGTCATATGATCTTGCAAAGACTGAAAATGTGAGGGCAAATATTGCTTAACTTGTAGGAGAAGCTATGTCCACCTACAAAGTTAACAAGTCTGACTTAGAATGCTGTGCATGAATTAAGGGACAATGTTGACGACATAATGGGGACTAAGGGTATTCTCCACAAATGATGCCTGCAATGTTGAACCAGAAGCATACCTGACAAAATATGTCATCAATGCGTGTGAACACACAAAGACTAATACTGTACTACACAATATTTCCATGTAACACCAGGCACATATTCACAGAGATTGTGTAGGTCTGTACATATTCCAGTCTTTATTGGCAACAACTACAACTATGTGCTTGGCCAGCACAAACAAGTGTGACAGAAGACAGTGACAAATTACAGTATTTGTATCCTGGGTCTGCAGATATTACCCAGTTCCACAATCTATCAATGACTTAACCAATCATCATAGGAATACTCTCACCTATGTATACAAAGTCATGGCCAAACATAGCAAATGATGAGACATGTCCAACACAAACAAGCTGTAAGTCCCTAGTAAATAACAGTGGAAACCTGACATCAACAACTTCAAAGTCAACTAAACATAATTGGCCATGCAACCACAAATGTGCAGGTTTATGTCTGCAGGTGACTATGCATGCAGTGCTGATGACTGATCTTGAGGATGGCAACCCGCCACTCACCCTCCGCAATCCCCAGAGGAGGCTACATCGACTGTTGACAAAGTCAGGGGCGTGCTGCCTGTGCACAGGGAACTATGTTGAGGTGACCACAGGTGCCCATCACTGCCTGAGAGCATCCCTGCCATACAGATTGTATGCTAAAAGGGAAATTTTGCTATAAAAACAAGGGTGAGTCACAGTACATTCTAAGTGTATGTGCTAATCATATGGGGCTGATGTATCAAGCATTTTTGCATTTGCAAACGGTGCAAATTGCAAAAATCATCCGTTTGCAAATGCAAAAATGCCTTTTGCGATGTATCAAAGGCATTCGCAGCGTGAAAATAAGGTTTCACAAAAATAGCGATTTTTAGCGAATGCAATGTGGTTTTGCGTGTCGCAATCTGCGTTTCGCAAATAGCGACAGGAAATACCAAATCGCTATTTGCATATCGCAAATTGCGAGCTAGAATTACGACTCGCAAGTAGCGATTCTGTAAATCATGTCGCTATTTGCGAAACGCAGATTGCGACAAGCAAAACCACGTCGCAATGCGATGCATCAAAAAATTGTAAATTGCGATTATTCGCAAAATGGCATTTTGCACATGCAATTTACCACGAATTGAAGCCAGGTGGTAACAAGGTGCAAACTATAAAAAGAGGCCCAGAATGACTCAGCCTCTTTTCCACAATGGCTGCACTCTACGTGATGGCGAGGAGAATGAGGATCTTGGCAGGTTTGAGGAGAGCGAGGAGGAGACAGGAGCGCATTTACAGAGTGTGCATAACCCTTTTTGACCAGACGGAGCAGGAGATTTATGAGAAGTACAGGTTGAGCTCGGCCATGATACTTGACCTGATAGCTGAACTACAACCCAGGATGCAGCACACAACACACAGGACCAATAGCATACCCACCCATGTACAGGTATTATGCTCCCTGCACCTACTAGCCTCAGGGAACTATCAAGGGGTCATAGCAGCAGCTGGAGGGGTATCACAGAGTGCCCTCTCTAGATTTTTTAACACATTTCTCAATTCCACACCCCATAGAAATTACAGCACACTAAAATCACATTCTACCAGATAGCACAGTTCCCACATGTCCTAGGTGCCATGGATGGCACACATGTTGCAATCTGTCCACCATCGGCCACAGAGTATGTGTACCGCAACCGTAAAAACCAACATTCAATGAACATACAGGTGATATGCAATGGCTCCTACATCATTACCGATCTCATCGCCAGGTACCCAGGGAGCACACATGATTCGTACATATTCCGCCACAGCGGGATTCAAACAAGACTGCTAGCTGGGGAATTTGGTGAAGGCTATCTATTAGGTAGATTAGAACTTTACAATGCTGCATTGATTTCAGTGTGGCGTCAGATGGCACAAGTACTCATTTTACTCTCTGTTCCTTCTAGGAGACAGTGCCTACGGAGTGCGTACCTATATGATGATGCCCTACCTGAACCCTGCAACACCAGCAGAGCGGAGGTTCAATTCAGCACACAGGGCAACCGGCAATGTGGTGGATTGCACTTTCGGGCTGCTGAAGAGCCGCTTCAGGTGTATTTACAAAAGTGGAGGAGTGCTACAGTGCAGTCCAGAGACAACATGTAAAATAGTGGCCACATGTGCGATCTTGCACAATATAGCAACTACCAGAGGCATACCAGTGGAATTAACGGAGCCAGACTCAGATGAGGATTATGATCCCATACCACTTCTTCACCCAGCAGACAGGACCAGCGCAGCAGTGGGCAGGCAGAGGCGTGCTGACATCGCACACAACCATTTCTGAAGTAAGTAATGAAAACACAACCTCAATATTACGTATTCCGGTAGTCAGCATCTTTATTACCTTGAACTCAGGTAGCATATGTGTCAATAGGCATAGCTATGCACAATAGGCAGACATGAGCGATTAACAGTGTCACACTATTAACATCATAGTATAACTGTATTGCTACATGTGAAGGTAGTCCCCTGTAGCCCTCAATGTCACTTGTTAAGTCCACGCATTCCACTTGAGTGCGCAGTGCCCTCGCTGGCACCTCCTGTAGCGGGGTCAAAGGCAGTACTGTGTCTGGCACTGTGATGCCTTGGATCCATCACAGGGGCTGTTAGACTGCTGAGGCTAGAGGACTCCTCACTATCCCCAACACCCAGTTCGTTTGTTGTAGCACTGCATGCTGTCTGCATTGCATCCAGAATGTTGGTTATTTGCACCAATGTCTGTGCAACGTCCCGACTGCAATGTGCAATCTCCACCTCTGCGGCCACAGCACGCCGTGATATCAAGGCAGTTGAACTCGCGAGCCGATTGATGGAACTGCAGAACCCATTGAACATTCCCATGAATTGGTGATGGCGCCTGCGATGGTTGACACGCTCATGCTTCATCTCAGTGCAGAGTTCCTTAATGGCGTTTGTCAACTCCTTAGTGTTTTCTGCAGCTTTTTGCTGTCCCTCATGCAGAGACTCCAACTGCTTGTGCAGTACTCCCATATTGTCATTATGAGACTCCAACTGCCTGTGCAGTGCACCCATGTTATGATCAATTGACACCAACTGCCTGTGCATTAACCTCATGTGTTTGCACTGCAGGCACTGCACTTTCAGCATGGACGCTTCAAGGCCGCCAAATATTGATGGGCCTTCTCCTTCATCTGTGCACTGTCTGCCTGCTTCATGACGCCTCCTGAGGGGAGTTGACTAACGATGGGGCATGGATTGCTGTATTCCAGTGGATATAGCTTCTGGGGGTGGTGTGTGGACTTCATCCGGCATTTTGTCTGAGTCCATGTTCAACTCTGGGAAAGGTAACAATCTTGACCTGCGCCTAGCTGGTGCAATACTAAATGACTCACTGGTGTTCGCGTCGGACTGTGGCTGTGTTTCAACATCCCCCACATATCCACATTCTGCTGCAGCAGGGCCTGAGACATCTGCAACGACAATGTGCAGCATGTCATTTATGGATGTACCACGAAATGTTGCACAATTGTAATATATGTACACTTACATTGTATCACTGTGAGTTGTGTGTGTTGTTCCTCTGTGTGGCTGTACACTTACTTGCTATCTATGAGTTATTTGCAGGGTAGGGTTGTGGACTAACACTCCCATAAGGCATTGGTGCGCTGTATGTAAGATGTGGCTTGGACTACATTGCATTGCACTGATAGCTATTTTCTAAGGGGCATTTGTACATGCACATATGGGGATACACATCATTACTGTCCTTACCTTTGCTGGTGCTGGGTGTGCCTGGGGTATCAATGTCAGTGACCCCACTGACAGCTTCAGGGAGCAGTATGGACTCCACCATGTCCTCCAGTGGTGTAGATGGTGGTCCTCCTCCGGTGCTCCTTGCCTCCTGTAGCCTGCTGGCTACCCTTTCTTTGGCACAGGAATGCAGGTCATACCACCTCTTGCGTATCTCCTCCACAGAGCGCTGTGCAGTACCCACTGCACATATTTTTGTCTGGATTTCCAACCAGAGTCTCCTTTTCTCACTTTCTGGCACCTGTAGTGAGCTCTTTCCAAACAGTCCGTCATGGTTCCTGACAACCTCTTCAATGAGCACCTCCAGTACCTCCTCACTGAATTTGATCTTGCGCTTTCTGTTTCCCTTGTCCTTCTCCTTCCCATCATTGGCCATGGTGCAGTTTGATCCTGGCAGGCTCACTAAGCTGGCTCTTTGGTGCTGGGCTGTGTCTCCCTGCCTGTTCCTGTGGGTGTGGCTCCTGGAAATAGCATGGGCTGACTCACTTTCTGGTTGTGATGTCATCATGCTGTTCCGGTTTGCCGTTTTCGCAATTTGCGATTTTCAGATACCGAATCGCTATTTCTTTTGCGATTCGGTATTTGGACCTCGCAAATTGCGTTAGCGAACTTTAAGAAATTGCTTTTTCCGACTCGCAATTTGGATACATCCCATTTTGCATGTCGAAAATAGCGATTTCTTAAAACTCGCTATTTGCGATGTGCAAACCGAAATCTTGATATATCTGGTCCATGATTCCTATTTTTTTGGTCACATGTACCACCTAGGTGGACCAGGCTTGGTGCTGTCTATTTGCGTATGGACAAAAGTGAACGATTTACATATGTGTATAAATTTTAACCTATACACTTATATGACCAGCACATATGTTTCTACATAAGGAAACAGTAAACACAGATATGAGTACACAAATGTGATGCCGTGGTCTACATATTTCCATGCTGGAATAGAGTATTGTCATGGGCTACTGGATTATAACCCAGTCTTAGTCCACAGCATCCTTAGCTCAACATTTGTCAAGGCTATGATATGCATTAACATGTCTTGCACATGCCCCACCTATCTCATGCTGTGTTGTGAAAGGAACAGTGAGAATTCTGACACAACAATGTGTTAGACCTAGAATATTAGTTCCATCACTTACGTACATTCAGAGTACACATTGTACACATGTGGAAACATGTATGTGGAAAAAGTCTTCATACACATGCACATCTGCATACACTATCCGTCCTCCAATGCATCACACACATCTACAAACATATGGAAACGCCCTTCAATGTTACCGGTACACAGTGAAATACTCATGCATACATATTTTGACGCATACAGTAGTTCTTCAAACATCGCAAATACAGAAAATGACACCTCGCATCTGCGCATCTAAACTAAATCGTAATGCCTTGTCAGCCTTCATACAAAAATTCAAGCATCGCTGTCATGCGTCAAAAAAAATTACGCACATCACAAACCGTGATGCATACGTCCAGGGAAGTGATGTAATAGGACTTCCTTGCTGCACACATGGAAAAGTGAAGTTACATTTACTTTTACTTTACAGTGGTGTGAGGAGTGATAGAATTGGAGTCTTTTGTGTTGTGTGCTGTCTGTGTCTTGTTCTTCTAGTAATTTGTGTAATTGTATTTGTAAATTTCTGTCCTGTTATTGTGTCAATATTGTATAGGTGTTTGTATCAGGGGTAGATAAGTTTGTTGAGGTAGTTGGGGTTAATAGGGAAATAGTATTTTTATTATTTTTCTGGGTATCTGGGTTGCATTGGAGGGATACTTCAACATGTCAGGGAAGGGTGCAGAGAATGAAGGGGGATGAACTGAGCGGGTTCATCTGGTTGGTGTGCTACTACCTTACCAACGTGGTGGGCATGGGTGGCTGTGTTACAATGGGCTAAAGGACAGAGGCACAGAAGCTGTGCTGAGGCAATCTTCTCATCCCAGTGCAATGACCACTAATGGATGTACCAGTGGGCAGACATCATCGACTCATCGCTGATCTACTGGATCACCTGGTTATTCGGGTCAGCTGAACCCCTTAAATGTAGCAACATCCTTTTTAGCATTTGCATGACCGTAGGACATAAGGATTACTTCAGCATGTCATTACAAAGGTGAGGATACCAAGGCCCATATTTAAACTCCGTTTGTGCCGGATTTGTATATTTTTTTTACGCAAATCCAGCGCAAACTTAACTCCATATTTATATTTTGACGCTAGACCTGTCTAGTGTAAAAAATATGGAGTTAACGTCATTTTAAGGATGCCTGAAACCGCCTTGAACCAATGAGCTGCAAGGTAGGCGTTCCCATCCAAAAAATGACTCAAACACCCTAGCGCCATATTTATCCAACAGTGCAAAAATAACGCACGGGTGGGAGGCGGACCCTGAAAATTACACTAAACCCGATTTGTGTCAAATTTTAATGCCTGGGTCAGGGCAGGCATTAAATGAGGCAAACACACCACTACTTAGGGAAAACACCCACACGCAACATTACAGACCAACAGGACAACATGGAGGTGCTACTGATGCAGCTTGCAAGACAACGCCAAGCAAAGGACCAACAGCGGCAGCCACCAGCACCCCAACGGGACCAACAAAGGCAACGCAGAAGGCAGGGGAGACTTTTCAGAAACAGGAAAACCCTCCATGGCCTCAGGGAACAGGACATCATTCGGAGGTATCGACTCAACTGGCAAGCCATACAGCAGCTGCTGCGCCACATTGAGCCACAACTAATAGCTAACCTGCAAACACCACACAACATACCACTGGTGACCAAGCTGCTAGCTGTCCTGCATATGTTGGCAAATGGCTCCTTCCAGACAATGGGTGCCCTGGTCGCTGAGGTATCGCAGTCCTTATTCTTGGCCTTCCTGCCCAAGGTGTTAGATGCCATAATCTCCTTCGCACCCAGCCACATCAGCTTCCCCAACACCCAGCAGAAGCAGCAGGAGATAAAACAGGGCTTTTGTCAAATCCATGGCTTCCCGCATGTGCTCGTGAAATTGACTGCAACCATGTCCGGATCGTCCCACCTGCAGCAACAGAGCACCGATACAGGAACAGAAAGCACACACCTTCTATCAATGTGCAGGCCATAGTTGACCACCAGGGATTGTTCACAAACATCTTGGCCAAGTATCCTGGGTGTGTCCCTTATTCATTCATATTCTGCCACCGCAGGATCAATAAGCACTTGCAGGATGGACAATATGGCAATGGCCTTCTTGTTGGTAAGTCAATAAACCTAGCAATGTACACACAGCACAACAACCCTGTAGGACACACAAACATACACCAATATATTGAAACATGGCCAGGGTGACACAGGTGTGACACTGGTAGATATGTTGTACACCCTGACACAATGGGATACACACCTCTGGACAAATGACGGCTGCCAAAAAACATTAGCTGCCCCTTCTAGAGCACCAGAGGACCAATGTCAAATCCCACAGTGACAATGACATTGCCTGCACTGTAAGTACAGCTTGGTAGATGAACCATTTACAATTATATTATGCCACATAGTCAATCGGCTACCCTCCCAAACAGTATGTAGCATGGAAGGGGTGTGCAATGTGATTTGCAGCAGGTCTAACACCATGAGACACATAGCATTATTATCCAGACTCAGAAGTAAGTGACATGGAAATACTGAGGCAGTTCCAACATCAAACATCACTCCTGGGGTGCCATCTCCAGGTTGCAATAAGGAAGTGGACTGTGCAATGAACACATGTTGATGTGCAACTAATGCAAACTGCACACTGCTGCACACACTGAAAGAGCCAATTGTCCATCAAAATAGCATATGTACAGGGAGATGGACCTTCTTGCACAGATACATCCACCTCCACAAGGTAGTTAGCCAGGTTCCCTGGAGCAAGTTCGGCAGTGTAGGTACACAGTTGCACATGAGCTACTGGCAGAGGGAACAACAAAGGCTTGCCTAGAAACAAGTCACACAAGGGACAATTGTGCATTGTCAATACTGCACAGCTCAGTACTGCCAACTTATGGTGATGGGTTGTGCATTGTCACCTACCCAATTCAAAGGGCCTCAGTGTCGCATTTCATCTGTAATGACATATGTCTAAATGGATGTGATGTCCAGGCCACGTAGTGCAACCATGTTACCACCACATCTGAATCCATTTTATGTGTGGATGTATCATGTCCCCTCCACTGGAAAAACACTAAAACATGTGGGACACTACATACTGATCAACAGTTCGGAAACCAAATCATAGATCCCAGATCAATGAGCCAAACACAAGTTGTCATGTCAAACAACCCAGTGCAGAGAAACTGTCACGGAAGCCCAGGGTCTCACACAATACCAAAAAACATATGAGTCACAGACGACACAAGATATCAACTGCCATGCTACATGACATTCCTGTTGCAAGCACTAACAAAATCACACTCCTATTATCTTTTGCAGTGGATCAGGGTTACGGGATCCAGCCATGGAACATGACCCCAATCCCCAACCAAAGCACAGCAGCAGAGCATGCCTATAATGAGGAACATCGGAGGACATGCACCATTGTGAAAAGGACATTTGGCATCCTGAAGTCCAGATTCAGGTGCCTGGACATCGCAGGAGGCAGCCTCCTATATGCCCCATACATTGTGTGTACAATTATACTGACCTGTGCAATCCTGCACAACATTTGTGTGAGGAGGAACATCCCATTATATGAGCCAGACCAAGAACTGCCTCAGGAGGAGGAGGATGGTGGCAGGGAAAATGAGGGGGAACAGCAGAACACAGCTGCAGAAATGTGCCACAGACAGCAAATTGTACACAGTTTTTTCACTTAAAAGTCATTCTACACACCTTGTTAAGATATGTAAATAAACACCGTACTTGATCACACAATCCTGCTCTGGTTTCTTCATTCTTCATCACATGTACCTTAGGAATGTGAGTATTACCTCAGGGAGCTTGTACAAAGACAAATCTGACTACTTCTGATGCACCATCACATATGATGCGTATGACTGTACAGCAAACATCACACACATAAAAAAAATACTCATCTCTTGAATGTCACATATGAAGGACACAATCAATGGACCACAACATATGAGTCACATTCATGTTGCCAACATGGTCTACTGTAGCACATGACACACAACCATGGCATCTCCAAGCATAATGTAAATAGGCGCCCCATACATGAGGCAGTGGATGTGAAATATCAGAAGTACAGGAATGTATGCACAGGACACCTGTCATTACTAAGTGTGACACTTGCAATCTCTGCCAGGAGCTTGTGTGACAAGAAGGGCATCATTTGTGATAATGGATAGTATGATTGTCCCAGGTATGGCAAGCAATGTTCAGAACACATGCCCTGCGCAGTCCACACCTGGAAATCAGCCCTGCCACTGCCATGTGTTACGTCTCTGCCATTCCATCTCTAGGAGGCGCTGTAAACGGACTATCTGTAGCCTGGAAATCATCATTAGCACTCACCCAGAGTCCCTTTCATTGGAGATCGATTCCTTTGTGTTCCAGACCCCTTGTTGGATTGTGTTCCAGTCCTGCTTCAGCCTGAACCTGCTCTCTGTTTTCCCACTCTTGTTCCTGCTTGTTCCATTCAGAGTCTACTCCCTGTTTCTTACCCTTGTTCTTGTTTGTTTCAGTCAGAGCCTGCTCTCTGTTTCCCAGTCCAGTTCCTGCTTTTGTGTCAGCCTGAGCATGTTCCCTATTCCTGGCTTTGCCTCATAGTTTGTTCCTTCTGTTTCTGTTTCCTCTTGGGTTATTGTGTCTGGTAAGTGTACTACCAGTCCTCACCTGTGTATAAGTATTTTCCTTTGTACTTGGGTTGGCCCCTGGTTTCCAGGAGGTAAATCCAGCCCCCATCCTTTGTCTAGTATTGCATGTAGTCTTTAGTGCCTAACAGTGACAGTGTGCTATTGCTGTTTTCCAGGAATTGCCAGTGTGTCTCCAGCTGGACCCACAAGGGCTAGTCTTGTGTATGTAAGTACAATCCTTGTTTGTGCCCTAAGAGTCCAGAGACAGAATCACTTCTGCTGCCTCCTTTCTATGTGATTTGCGTGGTGACTATCTGCAAGAGTTATCTGCACAGCGGCATTGACGTTCCCTGTTGCTGTGGGAAGGTCTGAGCCCTACCCTGTGTACAACCTTAGTGATAACCCCAGCATGTTTGTCCATTACTGATCCGTTCCATGTTTGTTCACACTAAGGTTGCTCTGCCTTTTCTTTCCTGTTTTCTCTGCCTTACAATAGCTGTCCTTTCCCCTTGTATGTCTTTAGCTCCTCTTCTGCTTCGGTACACTACCTCCCTGCGAGATACTCTGTGAACTTAAGGGGTGCTCATAACAGAGTCCTGACTAGACCCACCCAAAACCGTGACACCATGGAGCCCAATCCTGACACAGGGTACACATGCCCACACAGTTGAACCAGACACTTCTGTGGAATGCACATCTGAAAATATGTGAACACATGCAGCAAGGGCAGCAGCACAAGTAACATAGGTAATTGTAATGAGTCAAACTGACGTATACCAAACATTTTATGGGTGGAATTAAGGCACAGTGTCTCACGCACAGTACGTACTAAACAAGTACACGTCAGACATTTGTTTAGTCCACACACAAGTCACCATGAACTCGTAACCAACAATTAATGACATAGGAGGGGTAAAATATCCAACATAGCACTCAGCAGCCAACCTCAATGATACCTGAGTTTTGTTTGTCACCTGAAATGTAATGTCCCCTAAATCAAACAACTACACACATCACATGAGTCAACACATGTTACAAACACATACCATGACTATTGTAGATCACTGATTGCCATCAGATGCAGATACATATTTGGCACACATTCATACAGTTGCATGACTTCCAAAGTATTGCATGCCGTTCCTTCAGAAACACACACATCATTGTTACAGATCATTCACACCCAAATCACAAAGTTGCATGCTCTACCATACACTGCAGGCCATACCATCCTATCTTCATGTTGAATCAGGGTGCATCCACGTTAAATATTAGAAAATCACACAACCACAGATAGAGTAAAAAATGTTGACGCGAATGCGTCAAAAACTCCCGCAAACACAAACTAACCATAAATGGGCCCTTAGCGTGAATTCCACCTGTGCACCACACTCATGCGGATAGCCATTGAAACTGAAGTATACAGGTAATGCGTGGTATTTTGCCGCACATGTAGGTGATGCGTCGAAAATATTCACACAAACATTGTATGTGTCAAAACAATACACGCATGACGGAAACATCCCGCAAGGGGACAGGAAGTGATGTAATAGGAAATCCTGTTTACAGGTATGGTACAGTTGGTGTACTTTCACTTTACAGTCTGTGCAATTTGTTGACTGTGTGGCTATGTTTCGGTGTTGCTGGTGTGTTGATTGCGTTTATTGTATCTTGTGGTGTCTCTCTCGTTGTTTTTTGTGTGAAATCTGTTTGTTTCTTGTACCAGTGTATGTGATTTTGCGTAGTTTAGTGTCTTTCATATTGTATTTGTACTGTCGGGTGTCTGTCTGGGGGTTAGATTAGTTGGGTTAGTTGGGGTTCCTACGTTTGGGCTGTAAGTTTCCTTTATTTTCATTTCTTTTCCTCTTTTTTCTACATTTACTGTTTGAATTTGTTGTTGAGGGACATGTCAGGAAGGGAGAGGCTGACACGCATTGGGGAGGAGGAGCTTGGGGGCTTTGTGTGGCTGGTGTGCCACTTCCTACCCTTGATGCTCGAGATAGGGGGGTGGGTGATGCAGGGGTATCACACAGAGGCGAGGCGGCTGTATTGGGGCAAGGTACTCTACCACCTGAAGAGGGTGTACCATACCAGCCGGAAGGAGCACCAGCTAAAGCATCGCTGGGCAGGGCTGGTGGCCAGAGAGCAGGATCTGCTGAACAACCTGGGTGTGGTGATCGGTGGCCCTGTTGGTGAGTATCACATTGACAAATTGTGTACAGTAGGATACTCCTGAGTGACAGTAGCAGATGTGTTGACGTGCTGTTTGCAATGTTTGTGGCCATGTTGAATGCCAGGTTGAATGTTAACAATGCAGGCCTGAGGTTTGTTGAGTCATGTACGACTATCACTTATGGCCACATGTATGAAGCTCTTTTTTACTGTCGCAAACGGCCCAGTTTTCTGAATTGGTGCGTTTCCGTCAAGAAAAAATGCTTTTTTCAAAGCACATACCCAATTTTGCCATTCTGCAATCACATTGCTGAATCACAAAACAGGGTTTGCTAGTCGCATTTAGGAAGGGGCGTTCCCTTCCTATTTGCAAGTCGCAGTCCAATGTATGATTGTTTTGTGACCCCGAATGCCGTCACAAAACAATTGCAGTTACCACCAGTTTCAAGCTGGTGCTAACCCATTCGCAAAAGGGAAGGGGTCCCTATGGGACCCCTTCCCCTTTGTGAACGCATGCAAAAACATTGTTTCGGAGCAGGCAGTGGCCCACGGACCACTGCCTGTTTCAAAAAATGAAAATAAAAGTTATAATATTTTTTTTACATGCATTCTGTTTACTCTTAATGAAAACAGGCTGCATTTCAAAAAAAGAAAATACAGCTTTATTTAAAAGTAGTCACAGACATTGTGGTCTGCTGAGCCCAGCAGGCCACCATCCCTGTGAGTGCCACCATTACCAATGGGTTTGCAAATTGAGACCTACCTCATGAATATTCATGAGGTAGGCCATTTGCTACCCCATTTGTGAACTGCAAACAGTGTCATTGACCGTGTTGTACAACAGATTATCCTACTCGCAAATTGCGAGTTGCTAAGTCTCGCAATTTGCGACTCACAAAACCTGATCTTCGTACATGTGCCCCTTAGTCACACATTTCAGGTGATATGGCAACACCTGTGCCCATGCATTCTGTGAATAATGATCAGGTAAGACACTGTCAGCATACCACATTTCCCTGGATCCGGACAGCAAAGTGGGCAATCCATGTTGAGCGCTACATTGTCATCATTACACACACATGATCCCTGACATTATGTTGCCCAAGGGGGCCTACCCATCTTAGGGGACACTGCCAATGGGGCATTTGTTACCTACATACACCTGTGCCACATCTGTCATGGACCACTGAACACATGATAATTGCAGACAGAAAATTGAGCCAGATGTCCATCACACAGTAACTCAGTGTCCCTTGATGCACAAGCCACAATACCTGAGTCACTTGTATTGCAGTGCACCAGGGAAGTGGCATTGACATTTTCACCCAAATACAAATCATGCCATGGGGTACCATCTGAAATGGATTAGCCACATATGGTCGTAGAAGGGTTTAGCATCTCATGATTGTTAGGCCAAGTGCATGTGTGCAGATGTGTGGCTATCACTCACTGGAGTGTCAGTGTCAATGTGAGTTTGCAGTGGTATGTCTGTTGTACTGTCTTCATGCAGGATCACCAGCTCACTAATGTAAAATGTTGTCCACTTTGATATGTAGTCCACACATATGTACAGTGATATGACATTGGGCATATATTTCCTTTCCATGTCTTACAGGTGGACCTGCCCCCTATACCATCAGGGAAGTGGCAAGATTTCAGGACCCAAATGTATCCAGTAAGTGTAATAATATCTGTCCTGTGTAGTGACTGCGGCTGTTGTGTGAGTGACTATTGTGTGTTGCATTCATTGCAAGATATGATGAGCTGGCACTTGATCCTATATCTTAGTAGGCTGGATGGTGACATAGTGTTCCGTACAAGGGTTACCCATTCACAAGCAGAGAGTCATATCTTGGGAGTCTTGCTGCACAATAGGCATCAGCGTGTGAACAAGGTGATTAGTAGCCACATGTAGGCACACATGTGACTTGGATGTGCCCAGTGTCAGTATATTGGCACTGGGTCATACCATCATTCTCACAACACAGTGATGCATCAGTTATCCACACAAATTGGTGCATCCCTGAATAATAATGTACATGTAGGACTGTATGGGTAACTGTCCCCCAGCACGTAGCCCCATAGGTTGTACTCTAATTACGTGACACATGTGGTATGTAATAGGCGTGCATGCAGGTTAAGGCCAGCTGTGTGCTGGCATCAATGTGGGTGTTTTGGGAATTGAGTTTGCAGATCAGGTGTTGATGGGTGTCCACAACTGGACACATGAATGTAGATGTGAATGACCTATGGATACATTATTCCTAGTTGGCAGCAATCCTCACATGTGTTCCACTCACAAAATCCATGTATAAGTGGACATGCCTTTGTGGTTGTCCTTGACAGTTGTGATGTATTGTATGCCCATCACCCCTGAGGCATAGGGGAAAGGGAACAACAATTATGTAAGTAGATGTGATGGTCACAGTGCAGATTACAGTCATCTCATTCAAGCGTGCATGTATCCCAAACAACACTGACCCCTTATGATTACCAACTGCATACCATCCTGCCAATTACATCTACTAGTCACTGGTCTTGTGTGCTTTGAAGTTGACTCAGATAATAAAGATTAGTGGGCCTGGCGCATGTGAAGTAGTTGCTGCCTTTGGATTGTGACACATTTAACTAAATCAATGCACAGATCACTTTATTTGGTCCAACTCTTGTTGTGCTTTGCTTTGGTGTAAATGACATGATGGGTAGGCAGCGTTGCCATTACATTCAACAGGGACATTGTATTATCTGGACTGTGGTTCGGACTGCATGTGCAAGTCGAGGCAGAGTGTTAGATTATCATCTGGACATGCATCACACAATGATGACACTGATGGTTGCCTGTCTCATTTTTACAGCTGCCAGCATGGATGTTGTAGAACTCAGGGTGTTCCAAAAGCGGGCAGAGTGATATCTCCACATACTGGATATTGAGTCTGGGTACCGCAAGATGGCACAACGCTATCAAAGACAGCGAGCCACAGGGGAATGGCGGACATTCAGACAAGGGGGACTTGCATTGGCCACAAAGAGTGTAGCCAGCACCACACCTAGACAGGGGACCATAGCCGCCACCATCACATCTGCCCCACCTGCTTCACCATTAACATCAGCACCACAGCCCACTGTGCCTGCTGCAATGGACATGTCAGCAATAAGGGAGTTCCAGAGGGACATGAAAAAGGTCAAAAAAGCCGGACCACAAACAGAAGGATGTTGACCGGAATACAAAGAGACTGAAGGCCATCAAGAAAACACTCAGGAGGGCCAACCTCTGAACTCTAGCCTCCCTTCACCCCTGGTTCAGTCCCCTTCCTCATCATGTTTTGTAGTGGGTTTAAGCGGTTTAGTGATAGGTTAGAATAGGGTAGTTGTTTAGATTGGAAAGGAAGGTTTAGGGGGTGGTTTTTCATATTGTTACATGTTAGTTTGTGGGTGGGTGGGTGGGGATTAATTTTGGGGCTTTTGTATATATATATATATATATATATATATATATATATATATATACTTATATATATATATATATATATATATATATATATATATATATATATATATATATATATATATATATATATATATATATATATTACATTTAAAAAACAAATATATACTTGTTTAGGATTAGGTAGTATATGTTTAGGTTAGTATATTTTGTCCTGCATGTGTCTCGTCATATAAAAGAGGTGGGGGGGCAATTTTTAGAGTGTGTTGTTAAATGAGGTAAGCAAGCTTAGCATAGGGTAGTTAGGGCCAGTTTTGGGTAATGTATAGTTAGGATAGATTAGGTTAGTATAGGTGTTTTACATAGTTCTAAGTTCAGCTCCATACATAGATAATACAAATTTGGGTACTCCCTTACTGCATGTGTCATATGCTTGGGGCTCAGGGTCTTTGCATGAATGTACAGTGCCAACTGTCTGTTGGCCTTGGGATTCCGTCCTGCATCCACATCCCTCTCTTGACATGTTAATTCCCACTTCCAACTGAGCTGTCACATTGCAGCTACAACAAATCTAATTATCAATGCATCTGCCATCCAATGTACCCACCAATCAAGGTAACTATGGTTCCCATGTATTGGACAGGTAGGTGTGCTTTTTAAGCTGTAATTGTTTGAATCCTGTGTCGGGATGTTGGGCACTGTGAGACATCTGCCTGCAGCCTGAAGTTCATGTCAACACTGCTAAATTGAGTAGTGCCAATTTCAGATTCGGTCAAGTATAAACATTTCACACCAATGTGTTTCACTTGTACTCCCAGCTGACGTTATTGGCCGAGCACTCTTACACAGCCATTCCTGCTGTATGTAGTGGGTGAGGCATGTACATTTTAAAACTAATGTCACATACATAGTGACTTGCTTATAGGGGATGTGGCCAGCATTGACGTTCATCATGTAAAGATACCTTGTGCGTAGATATCTGCCCACATTATTTATGCACTCTTTTATTGACACTCTGTGACCATAGACATGTTACACGCATCACAAATCTCCAGCAAAGTAGATGTGTCACATTACACAGAGATAAAGTGGTTGTGTAGGTGCTGTTTATTTTAAAGTGCTTGAGTGAAATATTTGCATTGTCCAGATCTGTGACCCTATTAGTGTAAACAATTCTATTGTGACACAACACAAGTGCAAGGTTGAGGGACATGTCATTGGACATGCTGAGGTGAAGTGTTGTTCAGTGCGGGGGAACATGAATTGACAATAGAGTAGTGAGAGACAACTGCACTCCATAATGGAAAGGTTAACAGTGTGTCACTGAAGAGTGCATGTCATCAACTGTAGCAACAGTGGCATGTTGTCAAGCACAGGACAAAGGGAAATCACTGCCATTGTGGCATGAGCTGGTGCTGCTGGGTACTCCTACGGGTGAAGATGATCTGTATCACATCGTCATCGTCTGATGTGTGTGCTGTCTCCTCTGCCCTTGATGGTGGTGCTGGTGGGTTTGAGGGGGCCACACACACTTCAGTGGTTGGAGAAGTGGACACCAAATTCCCAGCAGCTGCCATCTTTGGAACTACATATGGCATCACTGCAGCAAAGAGGAGCTGCTTATTATGCTATGGCAGCAACATCCCTGTGGTAGGCAGCCATGTCTGCCCTGAGGGAGGACAATTCCTGGTGCATGGAGTCCTGCTTGTTGTCATGCGTGCAGCAGCAAGATTGGGAGGGCAGGTGTTGTGGCAACTCCCTCACTGCAGTGTTTAGGTCCCTCACACACTGTTGGACTCCATGCAGTGGGGATTGTGTGCCTTGTTTGGCTGCTGTCTGTTCAGCGGACTTTATCATGCACATGCGCATACCCTCAAGGCTGGCTGCCATAGTTTGCATGCCCACAGCACCTCCTTGGCCAGCTCCCTCTGTACTACTGTCCTCTCAAAGGTGCTCAGTGTGTCATCAGAGTCCTCAGCTGTGTTTGAGCTGGCAGGTCGTACTATTCGGGTGGTGGGTGGGTCCTCTGGGATGGCTGCTACATGAATGCTCCTCCTTGCGACTGTAGGTGGTGTCTGTAGGGTTCCCCGGGACATCTTGGGGGGTTTCCTGGCTGATGGTTGTCAGTCGGTCATCTAAGTCATCAGGGTAGTCCAGGACAGGCAGATTCACAGGAGAGCCATCGCCCTCTGCAATGGGATATTGTACACTTAGGGGGTGATTCCGACCCTGGCGGTAAAAACCGCCAGGGTCGGGGTCCGCGGGAGCACCGCCAACAGGCTGGCGGTGCTCCTTTGGGCATTCTGACCGCAGCGGTACAGCCGCGGCCAGAAACGGAAAGTCGGCGGTGTATCGCCGACTTTCCGCTGCCCATGGGAATCCTCCATGGCGGCGCAGCTTGCTGCGCCGCCATGGGGATTCCGACCCCCATACAGCCATCCTGTTCCTGGCGGTTTCGGCCGCCAGGAACAGGATGGTGGTATGGGGTGTCGTGGGGCCCCTGGGGGCCCCTGCAGTGCCCATGCCAATGGCATGGGCACTGCAGGGGCCCCCGTAAGAGGGCCCCACTTTGAATTTCAGTGTCTGCTTAGCAGACACTGAAATTCGCGACAGGTGCTACTGCACCCGTCGCACCCCTTCCACTCCGCCGGCTCCATTCGGAGCCGGCTTCATCGTGGAAGGGTGTTTCCCACTGGGCTGGCAGGCGGCCTTTTGGCGGTCGCCCGCCAGCCCAGTGGGAAACCCAGAATGACAGCCGCGGTCTTTTGACCGCGGTACGGTCTTCTGGCGGTTCCCGCTATCACCCCCTTAGTGTGTCTGTGTTGAGCCAGTTGTAATGTGACATCACTGACTTCCTATTGGTGGTACATTGTCATCTTGAATACCATGCATTGTTCCTGACATTAATTTTGCAGTTTCTCAGCCCTATGCGCCACCTGCTTGTCACATGTAGTGAAGGACAGTTTGGGCAATTGTCTGCCTCACATCTTCTAGGTGTGGGTTCTGTCCTAATTGTGGATTGCCACCTTCTTGTACTCATCAACCCTCCCTCTGCTTCCATTTGCATGGTGAGGCCGTGCAATGAATGCTGGTGTGCTGATGCCAAAGCACCCCACGTGACAATATGCCCCTGTCCCAGTCTTTCATTTTTCACATACACCTATGCGGTGCTGAGACCTAGCACCACACCATGCATGGCATTTCCATGAGACAATGCATGTGTTACCATTGGTAGTTTCTCATTGTGATGTTTGCGTATGTGTGCTACATTGCATCGCACTAATGGACCTGGCAGAGTTCTGTTTCCTCTTGTGATTGAGCAAGTGTGTTCGCCTTCCTACACACATATGTCCGCCCCCTCAATGCAGTTGTCTTTGCAATATAATACCTGAGATGTTGCATGGTGGCATTGCAGCTATTGTGACAAAGGCAATCCCAGGGATTGCCAGCATGAGAATGAGATTACTGCTGTGTACATCATTATGTATGTTACAGTGCCTGATGGTTATTGAGTCTATGGACATGACCAGTTGACAGGAGTTGCACTTGGATAGGGATTGATGTGGATTGATCACATAGTCATACTGAACCCTCATTTCAAGTGTGTTTGTTCCATGGGCACCTAACTGCCATTTCCTAATTTACCAGCGCAAACAGCACAGGTAGTTGTGGCAAATGTTGTAAATGGGGAATGCCCCTTGACCCAATGGCCTGCGATTAGGCATTGTCCTATAGTTTACATTCTGACAATACCAGCGGTCCTGTGACACCAGACCAGTTTTACGTTCTACCCTACCCTACCCTCCTGGTCTGCTTCAGCATTTCCACCAGCCTTGGCATGGTGGTGTATCCCCATGCAAAGGTTGTTGGTGTTGTGTTGTGTGTGCCCCTGAATGCCCCTGCATAGCCTATGCACCTGGCATGGGCAGTGCAGGGAGTCCCATGGCCTGCCTCTTTGCCCTTTCCACTGCCTGATTTGCAGGGGTAACATGCATTGTGTAGCTGTTACGACTCTGTCGTCTCATCTCTAGGGGGCGCTGTAAGGGGACTGTCGGAAGCCTGGGAATCACTTTAAACACTTATCTGTAGTCCCTTGCTGACTCCTGTTTGTTTCTCTTTTCACCATGGTACACTTGTGTAGTACTACATTTACTTTGTGGGACTGAAAATCCCATAATGCACAGCCTGGTAGTCAGGAAAGGCTAGATTCTGTTTCCCATTGTGTTCTACGGGAGAAGTCCAGTTCTCCTTTTCACCGGATCCTCTCCTCCAGGACTTGCATGTGTCTGAAATTACGCACACCTGAGACCTCTCCTGTGCAGCCCAGCTTGGAACTGCTTATAAGCAGCCATTTCCTCAAGATCCTCGTCATGCATTGGAGTTCGATTCCTTTGTGTTGCAGACCCCTTATCGCATGGTGTTCCAGTTTTGTTCCTGTTCGGTTCCAGCTTGATCCTGTTTCCTGTTTCCTGTTTCTCTGCCCTGCTCCTGATTGTTCCAGTCAGAGTCTGCTCCCTATCTCTTAGCCTTTATCTGTTTGTTTCTTCCAGAGCCTCCTCCCTGTTTCTCTGCCCTGCTCCTGCCTTGTTTCAGCCTGAACATGCTCTCTGTTTCCCATTCCTGTCTACTGCTCATTCCTACTCCCTGTATTCCAGCCCTGTCCTTTCCTGTTCCAGCCAGAGCCTGCTCTCAGTTTTCCAGTCCTATCTCTGTTTGTTCCAGCCAAAGGTTTGCGCCCTGTTTTCAAGTCCTAGTCCTGCCTTTGCTTCAGCCTGAGCCTGTTCCCAGTTCTTGCCTCTGTCTCTTAGTTTGTTCTCTTCTGTTTCTGTTTCTTCTTGGTTATTTGTGTCTGGTAAGTGTTCTATCAGTCTTCACCAGTGTATAAGTGTCCTTCTTTGTACTGGGGTTGGCTCCTGGTTTCCAGGAGGCAATTCCAGCCCCCATCCTCGTCTAGTGTTATAGGTTGTCTTTCGTGCCTAACAGTGACAGTGTGCTATTGCTGTTCTCAGGAATCACCACTGTGTTTCCAGCTGGACCCACAAGAGTGTGTCTTGTGTATGTAAGTACTATCCTTGTTTGTGCTCTAGGGTCCAGAGACAGAATCACTTCTCCTGTCTCCTTTCTATGGGGCTGGCAGTGTGACTATCTGTAAGAGAAAACTGCACAGAGGCATTGACATTCCCTGTCACTGTGGGAGGTTCTGCCCCTTACTCTGTGTACAACCCCAGCGTGTTTGTCCATTAGTAATCTGTTTCCTGTTTATTCACACAAGGGTTGCTCTGCTTTTACTTTCCTGTGCCTGTCCATAGCTGTCCTTTCCGTGTATGCCTTTAGCTGCTTTTCTGCCCCAGTATACTACCTCTTTGGGATATTCGGTGACCTCAAGGGGTGTCCCAACCAGAGTCCTGCACTTGACATTTTGGCATATTTGTCCCCCATGCAACTTACCCTGCATATGTGTTGTTTCCTGGTAGTCTGCGCTGTCCTGCAATACCAGCGACTATTTCCTCCGGGATGGCGGCTGCAACCATCTCCTCCATCTCATCCAGGTCCTCTTGTGGTGCTGGGCTCCCACCTCCGGTCTGCAGTGCTGCCTTCTTGTTCCTTGCCATTTTCTCCTTTGTCCTCCACTTGCAGTCATGCCAGCGTTTCTTGCACTCAGTGACACTTCTTCTGACCTCTGCCACACTGTTAATCCTGTCCACAATCTGCTGCCAAACTGTCTCTCTCCTTCCAATTGGCAATTTAGATATGATGAAGAGTTGATGCTGGTGCTCCATCACCTCTCTCACCGGTATTTCATGCTACTCTGCGCTGAAGTGACACTTCCTCTTTTTCTTGTCTCTCCCCTGGGTCTTGTCAATGTCCTCCTGGCTGGTTCTGGTTGTCTGGGGTCTCCCTGTGGTCTCTCCTGGCTTTGTGGATCCATCTTGCATCTCCTTCGCACTATTTGCTCCGTTTGCGTCGCTTTTTGACGCTATTGAGGGCAAAAATGGCACATTTCCATTACTTGTTGTAAACCCGATCAGAGTAAATTTTCCTGTGTTAACGTCATTTTGCCTTACGACAAGGCGCAATGGTTAGCATCAGGAAAAATGACTCTAACCTATTCTTACCGCCTCCCAGCATCATAGTATAAATATCACGCACGGGTGGCATTAAGAAATGGCCCTAGACAGCGCTAAACATTTTGACGCAAAACTACATTAGCACAATTTTGCGTCAAAAAGTATTAATCTGGCCGCAGGTTCTGTGTCTCAGCCAACCAGCAATCATGAGAAGTCAACAATGCACTGAGTGCTGGCAATTTACACATTCATCTCTTTGTACCTTGTGTGTCACATATACATGTTGAATTGCAGTGAACAAAACACACATGGGTAATGGTGCCAGGGTTCATGGTTTCCAGGCACAACTGTCCATGTCCATCATGGGCTTGACAACTCGGGAAAATTGCATTGCAATATTTAAGTGATAGTGATTACAAACATGACGCTGAAGTATAGGTAGCCATAGATGTATGTATTCCTTGAGTCATGTATGTGCATAGTGACACAAGGACCCAAATGTAAGAAGGGCTTAGAGGCTCCTACTGCAACATGTGTCACATATTAAAAAGGTAATGTGGTTGATGGAGCCAAGTATTGCCATACTATGGGGCATATTTAAGAGCCCCTAGCGGCATTCCAACGTCACATTAGCATAATTTTTTCATGCTAATGTGGCGTTAGAAGGCCAATAACGCCACACCATATTTTCAAAGTGGCACAATGCATGCATCACGCCAGTTTTTACCCTTTGCGCTACATTATGCCTGTGCCAGGCATAATGTATGCAAAGGAGGTGTTCCCCCTTTATGAGGGCCCAACAAATGGCGCAAGGGAAACTAAGAGATTTCCTTACGCCATTTTTTTCGGCATGTTTAACGCCTGCTCAGAGCAGGCATTAAAAGGAGACTTCCATTGCTTACAATGGGCCGCTGGGTGCTTTGCAGGATTAGCGTCAGAATTTGTTTATGCTAATCCTGCAAAGCACAAGACTAGCATCAAAAATTTCAGGTGCTAGTCCCCTAACTACAGCCATGGTGTACCGTATTTTAAACACGGTGCACACATGGTGGTATTAGGGGGTTGCTAAGGGGCGCAAGAAAAGTGTTGTTGTACTGTGTACAGCACCACTTTTCTTAAATATGCCCCCATATGTCATAAATTGCGCAATTCAAGCATTGTATTACTATTATAACCTGGCTCCATATAATGCCTGTGCCAGGCATGATAAATGCAAGGGGTGTGTTCCAGCAGTAGGAGGCACACAGAAATTGACCATTTAAATCTACTGGATTCCACTGCAGCAATTTTGGTGTTTACTTGAATGTGTGACAAAGGCAGGTTGGTAAGATGACACTGCCATTGTTTTCAATGTGCCTAATTTCATTTAGCAGGTTGGGCACCTTCATGTTTGGTGCAAAGCCTGCAATGTGCCAATATAATGTCATAGATTACAGTAGTGTCCAAACATGCACTATAGTGCACCGTGTGTCAAATACGGCATACACATGGTGGAGTTAGAGGTGGTAGGGGGCCGCAGCAAAATGTGGAACCTCTGAGTTGTTGCTCCATTTTCACATTGATTTTCAAGATCATCCTAAGCTTCTGACAACTGACAGTGTCCTGTCCCCTAGAAACTGTTACGTATGCATTTGAGACATGTACGTATGGATGAATCCCATAACTGTGTGTGTTTTTTTGGGCTAACAATGTCTCTATAATCGACATGTTATAGATGCCAGTTGGTCATTCTGAAACTTAAGCTAACTAGATCAGCTAAACAAGTGGAATGTGTAACAGCTGTCCTTACTTACAATCACAAAGCTATGTTTTACTGTCATGTCTGGCAGGTGGACCTGCACCCTACACCATTGGCAAGGTTTCACAATTTGAAGACCCCGATGCAGCCAGTGTTACCCTGTATGTCAAATGTGTAGATCAAGGGTTATGTGTGAGGTAGTATGATTTGTGCAATGCCATGTAAAAATGGCATGTGTTTTAATTAAGACACCACAATCTAGCCTTGCGTATTGACTCTATGTTGGATGTTATGTTGAGGATGCGGAATACAAAGAAATGATGCACAGTTGGCAACCTGTGCTGTGTGCTACAATGGGTCAATGAGTCTTTTGGATAGATAAATATGCGCAGAACCACAGTGATGTCAGTAAAGATATGTGTCAGATGTGGTATGTTTCTAAAATATATGGATGTTCACAACATATTTGTCACAGCACGTTACTGCACTGTGTGCCACATGTAGCACAAAGTTACTCTGGACATGGTACAATTTGTGTCCATGTGAGGAGGTCTCTGAGGGGCTTATCAATGAGACACTTGCACCAACGGGGCTTCACTACTCTTCACGCAAGAGCTTTTTGAGAAGGGCAACAGTTGGTGAGTACACATTGAGATGTCAGCTCTTGTTCTGATGATTGTGGTACATGTCAACAGATTGAAGTTAAAAAGATATGTGCAGGTGAACATACATTATCTACCCATCATGATGAGTGTGAGCGAGCATGGTCACATCACATGTGTATGTGATGTGCATGCTGAGTGTTTACCTGGTACTTAGGAGATGTTACAAACTTGTGCATAGATAGTGTGCAACACTGAATAGCTGTTATCTCTGAGACATGAACAATATATTATAAATGCTTGGGAGGCAGATTGGTATAGACTTTGGGCTTGACATTGTTTTATGAGGTCTGGTGGACAACATGTGTCATCTGAAGATGCTGCTTCCATTGCATGTTTTTACTTCCTCTGCCCAACGCAGTTTTTGATGACATTTTCCCCTCATGTTTTAGTGGCATCAATGACTCCCGCACAGAAGCATACCTTTCTGAAAAGGGTGGAGAGGTTCCGACATATCTTTGAAGTTCAGGGAGTGTACCACAGGATGGCCAGTTGATACAGGCGTGTGAAAACATTGGGGGTCATGGCAGGCTTTTACTTATGGAGGACCAGGCAAACAATCTTCTACTGGCACACACACTACTGGGACCTCAAAACAGAAGATCAGGGGTGAGACTGCAGGTTTAGCCACCTCAACATCAATGGCCCCTACCACAACAGTATCCCAGCCAAAACCAGCTTCCACTGCCTCCAAATTTGAGGACAAATGCGCAATGACATGGCCAAGATCAAGTTGAGGCTGGCCAAATTGGAGGAGGCAAATGAGAGGAATTACAAACTATTAAAGTACCTCAAAAAAAGATGAAGAAGGACTGAATTTTGACCCATTCTTCTTCCCAGTACCCTCCCCTAGTTTTATTTTTAAATAGTTTTATTGGGTTTAGATGGGTAGGCATAGGTTAGCTAGCACAGAGTATGTTAGTTTTAGGACATAGTTGGTGGGGGGATTTTATATATTGTTTTTGGAGAGGCTGTTAGGTGGGGTTTATGTATAGAGGTATATGTTGATAAAAAATATATATATATATCAATATATCTATATATATATATATGAATGTTTTTTAGGCAATAGGTTTAGTTAGTCTATGTTTAGCTTTAGTTCATGTTGTCCTTCTAGTCTATTGTCTCTTAAGGGGGTTGGGGGGCAATGTTTATTGTGTGGCATTACATGTAGAAGATAAGTTTAGATAAGGATAGTTAGTTGTAGGGATAAGTTATGATTAGTTCGTATAGGTTAGGTTAGTGAACTTTAGTGTATAGTTTAGGTCTTTGATAGGTAGTCATTTTTAGTATCAATAAAACATGTTAATTTCCTACAATATGGTGTCCATGATGATTGACTGTCTGGGTGTTATGATGTCTGCACTGGTCTAGTAAGACAAATGCCTTTGGGTGTGCATTTAGAATTGATTAACATGTGTGACTATGTGTATCCCCTATGATCAATTATCTGATTGGCAGCAGTGTGACATCAACTATTCAATACACTATTCACCGCAGTTCCTGACACTCTGATTGTGCATGGATACAAATTTCAAGACAGGTAATCAGACACCATCTATTGTTTTTGAAAAGTAATGTTACATTCTTTGTTCAAAAGTTTAGAACATTGCACTCCACCTCATTTAGGAATGGATACTAGCATACTAACAGCTGCCCCTTATAGTCTCACTTATGCCTATTTTGTTACTGGTACAATCATCAGAGACATTTCCAGACACTTGTGTTTTGATCCAAACATGGCATATGTAAACTTGAATGGTATCTGTTTAATAAATGATTAGAAGGCTCAGAAATTATTTGGGAGTCCACAATGCTATCAGTCACCTTAATTATGTTTGAGTCTATATGTGTGGCTTTGTGTCTGAGCCACACGTCTTTTTGTTCAAGATTCATTGGCATTGCTTCACACAATGCATGCATTTGATGGATCACTGAAAAAAGCAGAACATATGTGAATATGGTCATTTATTTACATGTGATAGTTTTTATTTCAGATGATGTACAATGTACAGTTCATTGACCCAAAGAGAGATCCCAAGCCATTGAATGTCCAGTCAGAGTCCAAGAGTGAGCCACATGTTATGAGACATGTGTAGGAGGGATGCATCAGTGAGGAGGTGTCCATATTGACAACAGGTAGGAATTGAAACCATGACAGTCCTTGCATGATAAGTCAAGAGAGGCAGAGTGAAGAGGGCATGTTGTCAGTTGTCACTATACTGGCACGATCTTAAGCAAAGAACTAAAGAGATACTGTCCATGTGGCACAGACTAAAGCTACTGGGTGTTTTTTTCTGTTGAATGTTGTTACATCCACATCTTCATCCTCTGATATGTGTGGTGCCTCCTGTGCCATGGATGGTGCTGTGTTTGTAGTTGAGGGGGTCACACACATCAGGGTAAAGAGATGTGGAATCAAAGGTCCCAAAAGTAAAAGGCATCACTGAAGCAAGGAGGAACTGCTGGTTTCACAACACAGCAGCTACATCACGGAGGTAGGCAGCATTGCTTTCAAGGAGGGAGGCCAGATTCCGCAACATGGACCTCAGGACATTTTGGATAGCCCCCAGCCTGTTGTTAATCATGCTGCTGGCACTTAGGGAGGGCAATTGTTCCAGTCTTTCCTCAAGACAGCACATATGTCAGCCAGGGAATGCTGGAGTCCATGTAGTGGAGAGTGGGTACCCCTGATGGCAGAAGAGTTGTCCTTATACAGACTGAGGCACTTCTGCACTCCCTCTAGGCTGCCTGCCATGGTGTCCATCCCCAACAACACCTGCTGTGCCAGCTCCCACTGGTCTCCTACCACTATCTTCTAAGAGGTAATGTCTTGGTCCGTGGAGTCCAGGGCTGTAGCTGTACTGATCGGTGCAGTGTGTTGGTTATTGGGCGGTTCATGTGGCGACCCCACAACTCTGTGTGTCCTCCCTGTAACTGGAGATGGTATCTGGAAGGAACCCAGGACAGCCTGGAGAGGGTCGGCAGCTGGTCATCCAGATCATCAGAGAAATCCAGGACAGGCAGCTCCGCAGGAGGTAAAGCTTCATCCTCTGAAATGGGATAGTGAAATGACAATCTTGGACTGTAGTGGCTGTAGACATGAATCATCATTTCTTGATACTGGTGGCTTAGGGACATGGTACAGACCCACATATGAAGGCACACATTTATGGACCCCTAGTGGCACACTTTAGTGGCACAGTTTGCCACCACAGCATCATTTCTATGGAGCCCACCTACTTCCATCACTCTGACAACACATGTGGGGTAGCATGAGTGCCTGACACATTTTGTGGCTTGTTGATGCGTGGGTGCATCATGTTGGGACACCAAATCAGGGGTGACATTGTAGTTGTGGTATTAGGGACTGACATTGCTGTAGTCCAATTGTGGATTACTTTCAATGTGCTTTGCAATCGTATTCAATCATTGTAAGTGCGGACAGCATTCCAGTTAGTTGAATTTGCAGGATGTGTACCTTCCTGCATATGTGCAATTGAACCTGCAAGAGGGGCACCCTTACACCATGCAGGTTGTATGGCAAACGTGGTATTGTCGGTCAATTCTTTTAGCATAATCAAGGTAATAGAGGGCTACATTGACTATCTGTCACAACTACACATCCCTACACATTTGAAATGATGCTGCTCAGCAAGCTGAGCAGTTGCACTGCGTCTTTCTTCATACATGGGTAAATACATGCCACAATACTGAGACACAGACATCATAGTGCTCTACCAATGCAGATTATTTTTTACCTTACACTCCAGTGATGGATAGTGGTAGCTCATAACTGCCATGCCAAGGTTAGACACCTTGCATACCGTATCCTGGCCTAATTCTCATGTGTCCCCTGACACTGCATGTTGTTGTCATTCCATGTGTATATTTGGGATCTTCCCATGCAGCACGTGTGACCCACCAAGCTTCTGATGCCTGTAAAAATATGCACATCTGGATTTGGGTCAGTGTAGTTCAAGAATTCAAGGGTGGTGTGGGAGTGACAAGTGGGTGTGTGACAAGTTTGTATTTCCAAAGATTTTTGTTGTTCATTGTGTGTTGCATTGTGCGTCACACATAGGGCAAACCTTCTATGTATTTGGTGCATTGATCCCAAACCACCATTTTCCTTGCAGCCCCCTTGCCACAGCCAACAACGCCATGGAAGCACCTTATTTACATTACTGGTCACCATGGTGGTCACCATGGTGGGCATTTCCACAGTAGCCTCATGAGTTTTGGCACTATTATGGTGCTTTACTGCATTGGCAGCATAAATGATAGCACTAGTGCAGCAACGCACAGGGAGGTCCACTGCTTACAATGCTTGTGTCACTTTCACATCCGCCTTAAGTAAGGTTGACAGATAGCACAGTGCAATCTTAATGGATTGTCTGCTTCATTTGTTCTTCCCTCCCTGTGTAAGAAATATTTCCTTGCATACATCATTTCTGACACAGACATGTTGTGGTGCAAGGATGTACAAAGTGGATCTATGCATGCATTGTGTGAATTTGTTAATGTGGCACAAGAGGAATGAGCGGCTTGAGTCCATATTGCCATCAATTGATATGTTGCCATTGTTGCAGGAAGGGCTTGTAAATATGGGCCCCTAGTGAGCCAGTGAGACCGCTTGTGGTTGATGTTATGCATGACCATGTCCCTTTGTGCATGACACCAACAATTCCCACTACACAGGCAACCTTGCTACATGGTCACATGAAAGCAACTTTTACAGCAGCACAGATGATAATCACAGGCATGCCCCAGATGTTGTGTCTGATCACTGTTGTGCCCATTCCCAATGGTACATGCAAGCATCTTGCAGTTCTTGTTGGCCCACCCTGTACAACAAGCATAGTACATGTTACCCAATGAGTGTTACACATGGGCAGGTGGTTCAGATCCAACAGTGAAGGGAATTTTTGAGGGTTGAGTAGTGGTCTGTGCATAAAGGGGGGAATGTGTGAGCGCATAAGAAGTGTTTGGTCATTATTGTGTTCCCATGCGACCCTTTGCATGCATTCAGTGTGTCCTATGTGCCTCCCCATTCTGCCATTTGCTAGTTTCTAGATTGCCCCCACTGCAACTTACCCTGCATTTGTGGTAGGTCTTGGAATTCTGCACTGAACTGTCATGGGACTCCAGTGACCACCTCCTCTGGGATGTCCTTTGCACCATCTCTTTCAGCTGATCCAGGTCCTGCTGAGGTGTGGGACTTCCACCTCCAGTCTGCAGTACTGCCTTTCGGTACCTGGCCAATTTCTCTTTAGTTCTGCGTTTCAAATCATGACAGACCTCTTCACATCAGCCACACTGTTGTCTTTGTTTGCAATTGACTGCCAAATGGCCTCCTTCCTAACTATTGGCAATTTAGAGGTGACAAAGAACTGTTGGTGCTCTGTCACGTCTCTGATCAAGATGGTATTCTCCTCCTCACTGAAGCGACACTTCCTCTTCCTTTGCCCCTTCCCCTGTGATTTGGTTGCGCATCATGGCTTGTACAGGGCTATTTGGGGTCTCTCTCGGGTCTCTCCTGTCCTGCATTCTCCATCTTGGGTCCTTGAGGTTTCTTGCTTTCTTGATGGCTTTTTTTGACACTTTTGAGGCAAAAATGGTGCTAGCACGATTAGCGTCAAAAACGTGTAGCTAATCATGCTAACGCCACTTTTGCAGCATTAGCGTCATTTTTCTTCATGACGTGTCGCAATGGTTAGCATCATTTTTTTTACGCTAACCTTTCTTTAGGGCCATGGTTTGCCATTTTATAAATAATGTGAATGGATGGCGCTAAGGAATGTCGCTAAGCCACATTTAAAATATTGACACACAACTGCCCTACTCATGTTGCCACTGACAAATTCACTAACATATACCTACACTCACTTCCACATTAAGTTCCATTTAAGTATTACAGCGGACAATTGTAAAATATTTGCTACTGTCTTCTTTAACACTTTACAGGTTAACTACCCCTGGTGAATATTAAAGTAGTCACATGTGCTATTTTAATTTCATTTATGTTGGTGGCATTACATACACACATACAAAAACTCACAAACACTTAAACAGACTAAGGTACAGAAACATAAAACATGTAGCTAGCTCTTTTTTTGACCAGATAAAATGGTTCATAAAAGAACAGTTTTTTCCTAGAAGGATTTTCTCATAGTTTTTTTTATGTTTTTGTTGTTTTTTTGGAACAAAAAGTAAACAGGGTAGTAAAAGGAATAAGGGAAGGGAAATGGAAAGAAGTGACTGACTTCAGTGGTGAGAAAACATTAATGGCCTGATTTAGATCTTGACGGTGTAACCGCCAAGCCGCCTCTGCAGCATACCCAAAAAGACGGTCAAGCCAAATGCATTCCGCCTGCAGGATTTAGATGTTACAACTCTTCAAGTGGTGGACTGGGGATGGATTGTTAAGAGAGGGTGATGGCGGCGGAACCCAATGGACTTCGTAAAATAGCAGAGGTTATGGAATAGAGGTAAGTGACAAACACACACTGTTCCTTAGCCATATGTGTCTCCCTGCGCACTATACAACACAACACAACACACCACATTCATATAATAACCAATTGCCATTCCAACACAACACAACCACTACATGCCGAAAAACAAACATTGAAATACATCCATGATATAACATACAAGCACCATTGACACTGCACCCACACCTGACACAACCACAACAACCAACACAACTACACACTCAACACACTCACACACAAACATAACTACATACATCACAACACAATGACACTCACCTGAATGTGTCACATAGCAACGCAACATATACAACAACATTGATCTCACACATAAGGGACAAACATACAAACAGCCACAACTACTCCATCCACTCCAGCTCCCTTCATCTCAAACAGCCAATGCACAACCACACACATAAATGTAATGACTCCCATACAAAACAGACTGCAGTAACCTACCCATACAGATTCCCTTGCAATGAGCAAAAATGGCCACCACTGTCCAATGTAAGTGTACCATCATTTTGGTGCCAGCATTCATTTTGCAATGAATGATGACACCACAGTGAAAGTTATGTATGTGTGTGATATACATGTTGCGCCACCCATGTGTGACACAATATGCATGTCACAGTGATGCAAATAAAATACTGTGACATGTATGTGCCTGCTGTGGTCCTGACTTCCCATGCAGTGCCCCCCAAAATACCCTGGCAATGCGGCATCTTACCTTGGAGTCCGGCGACTAGGGAGTCATTTTTGCTCTGTGGGTTAGTGGCTGCAGTGACAGCAGGTATTGTCCAGTCGATGACGGAGGAGGAATGGGGAAAGAAGGTGAGTTTTCCCCCTTTCCACCCCTCCCAATCTGCCAACTCAGAAGTGGAGGTTGGACTGCCACTTTGTTCTTGGTGGTAATGCAAATCCAAATCTTTACTGTGGGAAGGGTGGCTGGAGACCTGCTAGCATCCACTTTTCCCTCTCCCGCCGTCGACCCGGTGGTGTTTTTTGGCAGAGAAGGCAGTTCAAATGCGGGCTTTCGGCAATTGGACCACCACCATCTAAATACTGCTGGCAACCGTCACAGCAGTGGACAGGTTTTCAGTTGTTAAGTCGACATGAGACCATTACCGCCAAGATTTAAACCAGCTGTAACTGGAAGCAACAAAAAAAAACAACTAACAACAATGATTCTTCACTGCATCCAGGAATGCACCCGCAGAAGCCATCTTTAAAGCACACTGTCGTGCTGCACCTGCCTTCTCCTGCATCATCCGGTTGTAGACCCATTCATGAATGGTCTAGTGCTTCCACATAGAATGTGTGTCATGGGAATACTTTTCTGCAGTGTCTCTAGATAACTGCTTGCAGAAAATACTGCTTTGCACATGTTTAGCATATTTCTTCTTCCCTGAAAGTATACTAAAATGCTTTTAGACATCACTTTCTTTTTCAGGAGGTGGTATATCTTTCTCATTATTCACAACAGGTTCTGAATGTCCTTCTTGGACAGAAGATGAAACTGCAGCCTTTCTAACTTGTTATCCACAAAAGTGAACAAAAAGCAGAGCACCACTGTTTCTCAATCCTCTCTCTACACAGCTGAAAAGAGAAATAACTGATTAAGGGTTAGTTTTACATGTATACGGGCGGGGTTCTAATGTACCCAATTAAAAAACAAGGCTTGGGTGAGTCATCCAGCAAAATCTTGGATCCAGTCCGTAGATTTGCGAAAATCGTAAAATAAGTAACTATCTTGAAAAACACATATAGGGTACTCTCTCTATATATAGAGGTAGCTAGGACCTAGTTGCAATAGAAAAAGCAGTTTTTTTGCATGCCTCTATCTTTGGCGCTGCCTGATGAATCTTCACAATAACTTTTGACAGTCATGTGAGCTGCTGTCTGGAAACTTTTGGGGTGATCCGTTATGCGAGGGCTGAGATAACGGGGTGGGTGAAATTTAGAGCGTTTCCAATGATAATTCCTATAGGAACAATTGAACAGCCTCAGGGCCTGGACTGGCCTGGCTGGATTAATGTATAGTAATGGAAATTAACCTACTCACTGAAAAAAACAAAGGTAACAAGGGCTTAGAGATAGGAAACAGAAATAAAACATTGAAATTGACAGAAAAAAGCTAAAGGTTACAGGGACATTATGGTCAGGCTTGCATTTTAAACATATAAAACCATAGAAACTATAACTCTTGCCCTAAGGTAACTATAACTCATGCCTTCGCCATGCACTGCTAATTACCCCACAAATTTGAGGAAAAAACTGTGCATGGTGGGGGCGTACATATTTTTATGTTCACACTGATGTCAACAATGAACAGAGAGGGAGGTATATATTTAAAATAGCTTTTAACATTTTTGTCGAATCCGCAAATCCAAATGTGCGGATTCGTTCTGATCATGTGATTGGAATTAGGATGGACAGATTTACTATTCCTACATAAGCAAAAGCAGGGAAAGCGTTTGACTTTGGAGTGGTCAAATTTACTATTTCCACTCAGAGTGAGACAGGGACAAAAACAGGCCCGGAAACCAAAATAAAAACAGCCCCTATTAGCGAACCAGACAGCTAAAAAAGTGTGCACATTTGCAAACCAGGCCAGTTTTGACCATGTGAAGACATTCTGCATAAGTGTTTTGCGAGGTATATGAGACTGCATGGATTTGAGCTTGCTGCAGACAATGTTTGAGCAGCGGTTCCTCCTAACAGGCAGAGGAGCTTCACCCGACTGCAGCTAGCACTGCAGGTAAACACACATTATTATTCTATGTGCTGCATGCTGCACTGCTGGCCCACGTTGCTAATACAGCGTGCCTGTGAGGGTGGGGGTGGGGCTGCAATAACAGCATTCTGACTGCTGCCAGTGTGCATATCAGATAGGCCAGCTGTTTACGCCGACCTATCTGACATGCGTACTCTAGACCCAGAGGGCTCTAAAACATCTGGAGGGATTGCTGGTACTGGCTCCCAGCCTCAAAAAGAGTGCTGGGTTAGCCTGCTCAAACCAATCGTGGAGCTGCGCTCATGCTGCAAACAGCATATAAGCTCTCCAGGATTGGTTGTCGGCATGACAGGAAGTTGTGAACCATCTTCCTACTCATTACCCGTTCGGGACTCGGAGGAGAGCCACGCAGCCAGCATGGGTGTGTCTTTTCGGCATTGCGTCGCAACCCACACCACCGTTTTTGTAGAGTACTAGCCGCTACTGCAATGTTTGCAGTGGTATCATGGAAAACATTAGTAAAACTGGCCTTCCAGACCAAAAATCTGGCACAAAAACAGCAACAGAGCCACCCAGTCACTAATCTATCAGGCGAGTCCATTGGGTGCAGCCTGACTGCCCTATAGTGTTCCTCTTCCAACCTAAGCAACAGCAGGGAAAGCCTTGGGCTTTGCAAGTGTCAGACTTACTATTCCCATTGCAACATAGGCAACAGAAGTGAAAGTGTTTGAATTTGGCAGTCAGATTTATATAAAAACATTGTAGGTGCCTCACCACTTTTTTCTGTGGCCCTATGTGTGTCCTCATTCAGTCTCCCCTAAAAATTTGCTTCTAGAGTCGTCTCCTGCCCTCACTGAATTTGAATAAAGCGGGTTGTTCATTTTGTGCTTAGTGAACAACGATATGCGTGTGCAGCTGCGTACTCCAGACAACAAGAATTGTATAGGCCTTCATTCTAAAAGTTGGCAGAAAAGAATCATATGTAATATTTCCAAAATACGCAAACGGACCTATTTTTAATTGAAACAAAAGCTTAACGGTTCTTCGTGTTACTCAAAAAATAAAACGTACAGCTATGTTAATTAGCACACAGTAAGCAAGAAATCATGGTCTCCCTCTGGCTAGCTGCTTTCACATAATTGTCATCCTATCCTGCAAAAATACTTACGCATAATCACTGCAGGTTTAGCTTGTCCATTTCCATATGTGAGTCTCTTTGTTGCCTGTCTTTCCCTGCCTAGGGCCAAGTAGCAAGACCATTATTATTAGCGTAGCAGAACTCAGCAGCGCAATGTCTCCTGGGAGCTGCTGCCCCCAATCATCTTGCCCTCTGCCCTTTAACTCAACAGATTGCATCCTGTGCCAACAGTGTGCGTGTGGGAAAAATCAAATATGTCAGCGGCTCCTGCAACGATCGTGCACTTGGTGCAAGGTGCCCAATCGCTGCTGTCTTCGCCTTTAACCTTTGAACTTGCAGGGCTAAATTTATTAGGAGCTTGTTTTGTTTTGTTTTTTTAATCACTACCTTTAACAGAGACCCGCCGCCTTCTCATCAGAGATTTTCACTGAAATTATAAATGACACGCTGAGGGGTGCAAGGAAATATCGTAAATGCTTGCAATTCATAAGGGTTTTCTACTTCGTGGAGTTCTAAATTACATTTTTTAAAGACTAAAATGAGCCGACTCGTGGGTTAAAACATTTTTACCGATAAATCTGTATTTACTGGTTTTTTTTGTGTGTAGCTTGAACTAAATATCTGTGCTGATCGCAGACAATTCTAATAAATGTCATTGCATGATCAACATTCTGGCCTATTATGGTTCTCGGAGGAGAGACAAGTCATCACTTTTTTCATCAGCCGAACCTGCAAAGCGTACATTTAATGTCAGGACCAGAGGCTCAGATAATGCTTTCTCTTTCTTTTACTGTTCCAAACAGCAGCCAATAAGTTAACAGTAAAACAAAAACATCAATACCCATGATGCTCAATAATATTGTCACATGGCCCAATCATAACACAGGACCTTAACCCATAAAAGCCATGACCCCCAAAAGTCACTTCCTCTTTCTTTACTGTTCTGCAGCCAGATAAGTACAGCATTGTTACTCTGCTCTTTTCTCTTATATTAAATGTTTTTATCACCACTTATAGAGCGTTCTGCTAGTTTGGTTTATGTTTTTTTCTGCACAGCGCTCATTTAGCGTTACATTTCACATTTGGCCCTCTGGCCGTCATATTGCCTAGTGGAGCGGGAGCAGACTACACGGCCTCCGCGTAGTCCTATTTCTATGTCTATTACTCGTGTTGTGTCGCATGTACGAGCTGGCGTTTTTTCATTAATTTTATCAGAGAAGCTGGCTCGTTTCTCTGCGACATGACAGAGGATTAGTGCCCTCCCGTCTGGCCCTCTGTGCTCCCTTTGACACCCTACTGCTAGAGTGTGGGGGTTGTATAAATTGAATAGAGGATGCTCCCTCCAAATTTCATAAGCATTGCAAAGAATGGCCTGGCAGGGGTTTTTGCACTCCCCCTTTGATCTCTCCTGCATATTTATCTCTAAATACCTAAAAAGACATTTTAAGAACAGGAGAATTGGTAAATGGCATTGGGATGAGTCAGGATACTGTCCTGAAGATAATTTTGACCAGCTTGAAATGAATGTGGTCGAGGCTCTTGATTCTAGGGTTCAGCAATCCGTCACTGAGGCCCTTGTGAGGGCATTGGGACCATTTTCCAGTCAGTTGATTCATTATGCTCGTAATCAAGGTTGGATATCGGGGATCCAGGCTCCTGGTGAAAGCTCTAAGTCTAAGGACAAGGAAAAAAATACTGTCTACATCCCCAGATGCCCAGGCTGACGCCTTTGACAGACTTTGACGCAAAAGAGCCAGCGAGCATAATTATAGTAGTAAAAAAGATGCTGGTTTTTCACCATCCTCTTTGGAGAATGACTCCTCCTCTGATTCAGACGACCCAGATATTCCCTGTCCCAGCAAAAGGCCCAAGAAACAGGCCTCACCTCCTCAAGCGCTTGATTTCGACCCCACGGAGATTATTCACCCCAGGGCATCCAATTGGGTCACCTCTCCGGAAGTAGCTAAGTATTTACAGTCTCACTTACGCAAGAGTTTTGATAAGGAGGTTCGAGTCTGCCTTTGGGCTGAATTCCCTAGGCCAAACTCAGAGGGTAAAGTTGCTGATACCACAGAAGTGGATCCCACTATGGTAATGTTCATGAAGAAATTCTCTAAAGACCCAAAGAAGGGCTTAGACAGGGCGTGGCAAAACTGCCAGGACAAGCTTTTGGAAATGTCAAGCCCCCTAACGAAGATTCTAGAATTGTCTTTTCACTCCAAGGAGTCTGGAGCAGAGGTGGACGCTGACATTTGATTGGCTGGGCACAGAGAGCCATCTGCCAACTAGGCAATAATAACTGTGCTATTTCTTCTGAATGCAGACGGACCTTCCTGATGCGTATTGATCCCAAACTAAACAATTTAGCAAATTCGGAAGCAGGTCCTGCGGCAGATGGGATGTTCTTTGGAGCATCTTTCGTGAAAGAATTATCTAAATCCTGCCCTACCTACTCCTCCCTCGACAAGGCACAGATGTCCCTTAAAAAGGTTTTCAAACATGGCCTTTTTCTCAGGGCCGGTCATTACAGAGGGCGTATGCCCGGCAGAGGATAATTTACGAGCCCTCAAACCTACTATCCCAGAGATAGAGGAGGTCGGTACGGAGAATCTGCGGATACCACCTTTTACCCCACCGGCTCACATGGAGGACATACCCGATTCCACAGAGGTCCCAGAAGGGGACAACAAGGTAAGAGTCATACCTTATTCTAAGGTGACACTGGGGAGCATAGTGGGTTAATTCCTACACAATTGGAAACTGATCTCGGGAAACCTTGGGTTCTTCAGATGGTGATAGGCTTCAGGCTGGAGTTTTTCAGTACCCTGAAACAAATTCGTCCTCTTACCTCAAAGTATTTTTCCCTAGCAGATCTATCTATTATAGATCTAGAGGTTCATCCCCTTCTAGACAAAGGAGCAGTGGGTTTTTCCATCCCCTCACCCTTGCGGTTTCATCAGTCCTATTTTCTTGGTAGACAAAAAGGGTGGAGGTCATCGTCTAGTGTTAAACCTCAAAGTGTTCAATTACTGGATATTATACAGACATTTCAAAATGGAAGGAATTCACATGCTAAGGTGTTGTGTGGCCATGTTAGTTATAGTTCCATATATGTTATTTTAGCAAACTAGGCCTACTGCTGTGCACTTTAACCTAGATATATTTTATTCAGCTTCATTTATAATTTTAACAATAGCCACATTTGCTTTCTTGTTTTATTTCTCTCAATCTAGCTGTTCTTTGCCTAGGCCAGCACAGCATTCTTAAACAAGACATTTCTTTAACTCTGTGCTTCTCTCAGGGCTGCAGTGAGATAGGTTGCCGGTAAACGTGGTAACGCTTTGTCTCTGGTATTCATAGAAACATACACATCCTTACGTAGGGACATTTTCTCAGGACATCAGCTGATTTATTATAAAAACACTTCTCTGTCCCACACACGTTAGAGGGAGATTCCAGCCAGATGACAACAACTGTATGCTGATTGCTGAACGCTTCGCTACAGCTGCTTATGTAGACTTCAGGCCTCTTGCTCAGGTAAGAGGGATAATGTCTTCCCAGGGAGAACCTGAAGGGTAGATCTAGAGCTTAACATGTTGTGCTCTAATATAGACTAGGTAGGAATTATAGTAGTGATTCTGGTGACAATATGTTAGCGTTATTTTTATGCTTCACTTGCCTTGTCACAATTTTAATCCTCTGATGCTTCCTCACCCTGGTTATTGCAGTACATGCTTTATTATCTAAAATGCAGTTGCTTCATTAAAATCTTATTGAAAGATATATTGCCTCTGTTTGTCCTTGTACATGAGACTAATGTGACTGAGAGAAACAGATGCGATCTGAGTGATCACGATTTCCCTGTGGAGTCAATTGTGTCTTGCGCTCGGCTGCCTGATCATCCCAGCTCTTGGGTAGAGATGAGGCACTGCTAGTTAGCCAGAGCAAAACCTGGATTAGGCTGACAGGTGTCACCTGTAGTGGGTTAGACTCAGTCCCCCACACCGCAGGCGATTCTGCCGCTCAAATTCAGTAGTCTCATTAGAATAATGGGAGCCTACACGACAGAGGGACATTTTGTTAGAGGGCGATTGGATGGTCCGTCTGGATCTAAAAGATGCCTACTTTTCAGTTCCCATTTTTAATTCTCTCAGGAGATTCCTCCAATTTCTGTGGAGAGGCCAATGTCTAGAGTTCAAGGCTCTCCTTTTTGGCCTGTCGTCAGCTCCTTGGTGCTTCACCAAACTGATGAGACCAGTGGTGGAGTACCTTTGAGCGAAAGGTGTTCGTCTGATAATTTATCTGGATGATATCTTGCCGATTGCTCAGGATGCTCAGGCGCTTCGGAGTCATTTATCGTGGACTGTTCAGCTTTTCCAGGATTCGGATTCCTTTTCAATGTACAGAAGTCATTGTTGAATCCTTCCCAGGTGATAGATTTTCTGGGTTTCCAGATAGATTCAGTCGGATCCCAGCTGATTCACTCTTCTCTAAGATTCGCAACATCAACCAGACCGTGTCATTGAGAGCGATTGCCAGGATTTTAGGACTTCTGTCCTCTTCCATTCAGGCCATCTTTCTGGCCCCTCTTCACTATCGTGCTCTCCAGAGATTAAAAATTCAACACTTTCAGAAGGACTTGGCTTATTCGGAACAGATTCCGTTATCCGAGAAAGTGAAGACGGAAATTTGCTGGTAATTAGATGATATGGAAGCCTGGAACGGCAGAGCCATTTTCGTATCTCACCCAGACATAGTAATCAAATTGGATACCAGTCAGTAAAGCTGGGGGGCACGTTGTGGATCGATTGCGACAGGGGGACGTTGGTCCCAGGCGGAGATGCGTCTTCACATAAATAGTTTGGAGCTTCTGGTGGGCTCATTTGCCATAAAGAGTCTAGCCCCTCAGAAGTCGAATTGTTGTATTTTATTGAGGATGGACAATGTCTCAGCAGTGAGATATGTCAACAAACTGTGGGGGGACCAAATTCAGAATTTTTGTGGAAATAGCCAAGGAATTTTGGCATTATTGTCTCAACCACCGTCTGAGTGTCACTGTGGTTAATCTCCAGGGGTCTCAGAATGCCATAGCAGACTGGAACTCCAGGTACTTGAGGGATGTCAGCAATTGGAGGTTGGATCAGGATCTTTTTCACCAAATCCTTTTGGAAATGGCTCCATGCAACATAGATCTCTTTGTCTCCCATCTCAATTTCCAGATTCCAACTTTTTTCAGTTGGCGTCCGGATCTGTTGGCTCTGGCATCAGATGCCTTCCTTCGGGATTGGAGTCAGTTTCGGGGATATGCATTTCTGCCGTTCATGATGATTCCCAGGGTTCTGTCACAGGTTCGAAGAGAAAAGGCCAAGATTGTGCTGCTAACCCCTCTTTGGAGGGCTCAGCCCTGGTTCCCAGTAGCTCTGTGGTTACCCTGTGCTCTTCCCCTTCTCATTCCAGCTCATCAGAAACTTCTGATGATTCCAGTGGGCCTCCAACATCCCTTGGTCCTGTTGAGAAAACAGTGGTCGATGGGTTGGACGATTTTAAGTCGAGATGGAATTCCACAGGCATTTCACAACAGGCTGCAGGTTTCATCAAACAGGCCTGGGCAGCAGGCACTCAAAGCTGTATGCCTCAGCTTGGCGGAGATGGTCTAGTTGGTGTGACGGAAGGAGTATCGATACCCTGGGGTCAAATGTTGATATGATTGTGAATTTTTTTGCAGAACTTGTGAGTTCTGGTCTAGCCTCTCATATGTTCAATAATTTCAGGTCAGCCATTTCAGCTGGTCATGCACAGATTGAAGGTCAGCCGGATTGGGGAACATCCACTAGTTTGTAAAGTAATGAAAGGGATTCACATGTCATCTCCTCCTCAAACCAGGTACTCTTCCCTTTGGGACGTAGATATAGATTTGAGGTTCTTAGACACATGGCCATCTAATCGCTATCTTTCTAGAAAGCAAATCTCAGCAAAGTTAACTATGTTACTTTGTCTCATTTCTTGTAAACGTGTGCCGGATGTTAGGGTTTTAGATTTGGCAGGGAGAGTCTTCTCTCCGGAGGGAGTTACGTTTAACATCACTAGAAGAATGAAAACCAATTGCAGGTTGGTAACATATCCTATGTTTCCTGAAAATCCACAGTTGTGTGTAGTTCAATGTTTGAAGGATTATGAAACAGTTACAGTTGATATCACGCAAGATTCTTGGGGGCAATTGTTAATATCATTGCAAACACATTTTAAACCAGTGTAATCTGCTACTTTATCCAGATGGATGAGATGGTTGATGAGTGAAGCGGGAATAGACACTACTAAATATGGTGCTCAGTCAGCTAGAGGAGCAATGGCTTCCAAGACCTATGAGTTAGGCTCTTGTCTGGAAGACAATATGAGAGCAGCTGATTGGTCCTCAGAATTGACTTTTAGGAAATTCTATCACAAACTGGTAGTTGATGTAGTGACTGTGGTTATTGGGCAGCTTTAAACTAGCATAATCTGAGCCTCCGGTCCTGACAAATTATAAACAAAATTCTAGTTTACGCATCAAGAATTTTAAATTCTATTAAGGACACGGAGGCAAGGATTATCCCTCCCTTAATATTGTGTGAACCGTATTTGGTTCTCATTCATGAAGATTTTGTTATTAATTTTCTTTAATGTTTTGGGTTTTGCCCGCCCTGAATTAGGGATTTTATGCAGATGTTTCATTTTTAGTATCTGTTATTTTGGTGAAAATATTTCCTTCAAATCTTTTTATCTTTAGGATTGGATCAGAATACACGTGATGGTTTGGATCTATCAATTCCTGTTTTTTTAGGAAGATTGCTCTATGGCTATCAGTTTTCCTGATGAAGCTGCTGGTGCTACATCTTGTCCTGGCGCCTGTTGATCTCGGATGGTGGTTCTGGACTTCAAAATGGTTGTTCATAGACTGTTAATCTGTAAGGAGTTTCTTGTCTACTCTGTTCTTATCTGAATATTTCAAAGAAAGAGGAAGTTACTTTTGGGGTCTTGCCTTTTATGTGTTAAGGTCCAGTGTGATGATTGGGCCATGTGACAATATTATTGAGCATCATGGGTATTGATGTTTTTGTTTTACTGTTGTTTTATTGGCTGCTGTTTGGAATAGTAAAAGAAACAAATAGCATAATCCTCGCCTTAATGTCCTTAATAGAATTGAAATGTTTTCACGCGTAAACTAGAAAATATTTTCTTCCTCACGACGAACTCCCTTTGCAGAAATGTAAAGATATATTGGCTATATTTTTTTAAAAGGTGAGGTTTTTGTATAGTCAAACATTTAACAGATGTTTGCACTAGACAATAGGTAAACGGCAAAAAAACATATTTGCCTGAAAACCTGGATCTTCAATCTTAGGAGCTTTCATGTTAAGGTTTGACATTTACGACTCGCCTGTGTGGGAGGTAAATATTATAGTGCAAGCCATCATGGGGTCAGAAGCTGATTACATTAACAAAACCTTCTTTGCCACCTCTATATGGTGAAATTAGGGCCACATATACCGAAGTTCCTAATTGTGATTTCATGAGAATCGCAATTAGGAAATAGCAATTTTCAAATGTATGAAACCCTTGAGTTTCCTTTTGCAGTTCCCAGTGGGTTGCAAAAGGACCCATCTCATGGATATAAGATAGGTCACAATTTGCAACCAATTATGAATTGCAGCCATCACAGGGATGGTGCCCGCTGGGCTCAGCAGACCACCATGTTTGTGACTGCTTTTAAATAAAGCAATAATTTTTTATTTTTTTTAAACACAGCCCATTGTCCTAAACCCCTTCCCCGCCGTGGACGTAATGGTTACGTCCATGGCAGCGCCCGTGTGGCGCCATGGACGTAACCATTACGTCCTGCTACCGGCCCTCGGGGGAAGCGCTAGCGCTCCCCCCGAGGGCCACCCCCCGTGTCAGGGCTGAAAGGGGAATCCCTTCCCCTTCAACCCCCAACACCCCCCACCCCCCCTGTGACGTCAGCGCGCGAGCGCGCGCTGACAATCACAGAGCCTCCCCAATCGAAAGAGAAATGCTCAGCATTTCTCTTTCGATCACGTGGGTGAGGCAAGGAGAGGCTTCAAAGGGAAGGAAATATATTTCCTTCCCTTTGAAGTCTCTCCCAGGGTTTCAAAAGCCAGATTGCTTGCAATCCAGCTTTTGAAACCCCACTAGACACCAGGGATGTTTTTTTTTTTTTTTAAAGTGACATAAGGGAGCGACCCCTTGGGCAAGGGTCGCTCCCTGGGGGGCATTTTTTTTTAAGGCCTTTTCTGCCCCCCCTGGGGGCAGATCGGCCTATTATTAGGCCGATCTGCCCCCAGGAGGAGCAGAAACCTCTAGACACCAGGGATACTTTTGTTTTTTTAGTTTTTTTTAAATTTTGTTTTGTGTTTTAGGTGTGGGGAGCGACCCCTTAGGCAAGGGTCGCTCCCATAGGGGGCAAATCATATTTAGGCCATTTCTGCCCTCCTTGGGGGCAGATTGGCCTATTTTTATGAGGCCAATCTGCCCCCAAGGGGGGTAGAAACCACTAGACACCAGGGAGTTTTTTTTTCTTTTTTTCACGTAAGGGGAGCGACCCCTTAGGCAAGGGTCGTTCCCCTGGGGGGCAAATTTATTTTAGGCCATTTCTGCCCCCAAGGGGGCAGAAACCACTAGGCACCGGGGATTTATTTTGTTGTTGTTGTTTTACAGATGGGGAGCATCCCCTTAGGCAAGGGTCGCTCCCCTGGAGGGGCAAATTGTATTTAGGCCATTTCTGCCTGCTTTGGGGGCAGATCGGCCGATCATAGGTCAATCTAAACCACTAGGCACCAGGGATCTTTTTTTTTGCGCTGTCATGCAAGGGGAGCGACCTTGTAGGCAAGGGTCGCTCCCCAGGGGGGTGGGGGGGCAAATAGATTTTAGGCCATTTCTGCCCCCCCCCCGGGGGCAGATCGGCCTATTGTTATTAGGCCGATCTGCCCCCAGGGGGGGCAGAAACCTCTAGGCGCCAGGGCAATTTTTTTTTGTGTGTTTTTTTTTTGTTTGTTTGTTTTTTTAGAGATGGGGAGCGACCCATTAGGCAAGGGTCGCTCCCATGGGGGGCAAATTGTATTTAGACCATTTCTGCCCCCCATGGGGGCAGATTGGCCGATTTTAGGGCAATCTGCCCCCAAGGGGGCAGAAACCACTAGGCACCGGGGATTTTTTTTTGGGCGCCAATGTCACGCAGGGGGAGCGACCCCGTAGGCAAGGGTCGCTCCCAGGGGGGATTTAGGGCACTTTAATTTTAGGCCATTTCTGCCCCCCCTGGGGCAGATCGGCCTATTGTTATTAGGCCGATCTGACCCCAAGGGGGGCAGAAACCTCTAGGCGCCAGGGCAATTTTTTTTTTTTTGTTTTTTGTTTGTTTGTTTGTTTTGTTAGAGATGGGGCAAGGGTCGCTCCCGGGGGGGGGAGGGGGTTGGTGGGGTGGGTGACAAATTTATTTTAGGCCATTTCTGCCCCCCTTGGGGCCGGCTGAGCTAGAGGCCAAAATCCACAGGTAGGCACTGTTTTCTATTAAAAAATGTGATGTGTCCACGTTGTGTTTTGGGCCATTTCCTGTCGCGGGCGCTAAGCCTACCCACACAAGTGAGGTATCATTTTTATCGGGAGACTTGGGGGAACGCTGGGTGGAAGGAAATTTGTGGCTCCTCTCAGATTCCAGAACTTTCTGTCACCGAAATGTGAGGAAAACCTGTTTTTTTAGCCAAATTTTGAGGTTTGCAAAGGATTCTGGGTAACAGAACCTGGTCAGAGCCCCACAAGTCACCCCATCTTGGATTCCCCTGGGTCTGGTTTGCTAGGTTTCCCCAGGTGCCGGCTGAGCTAGCTGCCAAAATCCACGGGTAGGCACTGTTTTCTATGAAAAAATGTGATGTGTCCACGTTGTGTTTTGGCCCATTTCCTGTCGCGGGCGCTAGGACTACCCACACAAGTGAGATATCATTTTTATCGGGAGACTTAGGGGAACGCTGTGTGGAAGGAAATTTGTGGCTCCTCTCAGATTCCAGAACTTTCTGTCACCGAAATTTGAGGAAAATGTGTTTTTTTAGCCAGATTTTGAGGTTTGCAAAGGATTCTGGGTAACAGAACCTGGTCAGAGCCCCACAAGTCATCCCATCTTGGATTCCCGTAGGTCTCTAGTTTTCAAAAATGCACAGGTTTGGTAGGTTTCCCTAGGTGCCAGCTGAGCTAGAGGCCAAAATCTACAGGTAGGCACTTTGCAAAAAACACCTCTGTTTTCTTTCAAAAAATGTGATGTGTCCACGTTGTGTTTTGGGGCATTTCCTGTCACTGGTGCTAGGCCTATCTACACAAGTGAGGTATCATTTTTATCGGGAGACTTGGGGGAACGCTGGGTGGAAGGAAATCTGTGGCTCCTCTCTGATTCCAGAACTTTCTGTCACCAAAATATGAGGAAAATGTGTTTTTTTAGCAAAAGTTTGAGGTTTGCAAAGGATTCTGGGTAACAGAACCTGGTCAGAGCCCCACAATTCACCCCATCTTGGATTCCCCTAGGTCTCTAGTTTTAAAAAAGGCACAGGTTTGGTAGTTTCCCTAGGTGCCGGCTGAGCTAGAGGCCAAAATCTACAGGTAGGCACTTTGCAAAAAACACCTCTGTTTTCTTTAAAAAAATGTGATGGGTCCACGTTGCGTTTTGGGGCATTTCCTGTTGCGGGCGCTAGGCCTACCCACACAAGTGAGGTATCGTTTTTATCGGGAGACTTGGGGGAACGCTGGGTGGAAGGAAATTTGTGGCTCCTCTCTGATTCCAGAACTTTCTGTCACCAAAATATGAGGAAAATGTGTTTTTTCAGCAAAAGTTTGAGGTTTGCAAAGGATTCTGGGTAACAGAACCTGGTCAGAGCCCCACAATTCACCCCATCTTGGATTCTCCTAGGTCTCTAGTTTTAAAAAATGCACAGGTTTGGTAGGTTTCCCTAGGTGGCAGCTGAGCTAGAGGCCAAAATCTACAGGTAGGCACTTTGCAAAAAACACCTCTGTTTTCTTTAAAAAAATGGGATGTGTGCACGTTGCGTTTTGGGGCGTTTCCTGTGGCGGGCGCTAGGCCTACCCACACAAGTGAGGTATAATTTTTATCGGGAGACTTGGGGGAACATAGATTAGCAAAACAAGTGTTATTGCCCCTTGTCTTTCTCTACATTTTTTCCTTCCAAATATAAGAGAGTGTGTAAAAAAGACATCTATTTGAGAAATGCCGTGTAATTCACATGCTAGTATGGTCACCCCGGAATTCAGAGATGTGCAAATAACCACTGCTCCTCAACACCTTATCTTGTGCCCTTTTTGGAAATACAAGGGTTTTCTTGATAGCTATTTTTCACTCTTTATATTTCAGCAAATGAATTGCTGTATACCCAGTATAGAATGAAAACGCACTGCAGGGTGCAGCTCATTTATTGGCTCTGGGTACCTAAGGTTCTTGATGAACCTACAAGCCCTATATATCCCCGCAACCAGAAGAGTCCAGCGGACGTAACAGTATATTGGTTTCAAACATCTGACATTGCAGGAAAAAGTTACAGAGTAAAACATAGAGAAAAATTGCAGATTTTTTCACCTCAATTTCAATATTTTGTTTTTTCAGTTGTTATTTTCTGTAGGAAACCCTTGTAGGATCTACACAAATGACCGCTTTCTGAATTCAGAATTTTGTCTACTTTTCAGAAATGTTGCGGTTTCTGGGATCCAGCATTGGTTTCATGCCCATTTCTGTCACTGACTGGAAGGAGGCTGAAAGCACCAAAAATTGTAAAAATGGGGTATGTCCCAGTAAAATGCCAAAATTGTGTTGAAAAATTGTGTTTTCTGATTCAAGTCTGCCTGTTCCTGAAAGCTAGGAAGCTGGTGATTTTAGCACCGCAAACCCTTTGTTGATGCCATTTTCAGGGAAAAAACCACAAGCCTTCTTCTGCAGCCCCTTTTTCCCAATGTTTTGAAAAAAACGAAATTTTCACTGTATTTTGACTATTTTCTTGGCCTCCTTCTGGGGAACCCACAAAGTCTGGTACCTCTAGAATCCCTAGGATGCTGGAAAAAAAGGACGCAAATTTGGGGTGGGTAGCTTATGTGAACAAAAAGTTATGAGGGCCTATGCCCCAAATAGCCCAAAAAAGGCTTGGCACCTGAGGGGGAAAAGGCCTGGCAGCGAAGGGGTTAAAGGAAAACTGGATGCATTTAAAAACAAAACAATGAAATATTTAAGTTTTATTTAGGAGTAGGCAGTGGTCGGTGGGACCACCGCCTGATCTCAAAAAATATTTTCCCCACCATTCTCAAAGGAGAAAGGGTCCCATAGCGACCCCTTCCCATTTGCGAATGAGTTACCACCAACTTTCTCTTGGTGGTAAACTGCAAATGTGTTGTTACCACATTCCGGTTGCATAACGTTTGTACATACCATTAGGTATTAAGAAGAAAGGCCCTCAACATGCCCCTTCCTAATACTGAATGGCAAACACAAATTGTGATTCTGTAGCAAGTTACCAAATCACAATTTGGGCTTTGAAGATCCCAAAAAGCATTTTTTAGTAGCAAACCGGACGATTCTTTGGCCCACTAGTACAAGCCTCAGGTTTTGAGACATGCAAAATGTGAGAATTCGTAACTCATAATTTGTGAGTCGCAAAACCTGATTTACCACTGTGTCTTAGCACTGTTTGCGATTCTCAAATGAGTATCAAGGGACTTGAATCATTAATATGCAGGAGGCAGGTCACAATTTGTGACTCATTTGGGAATGGCCATACTCACAGTAAAAGTTGCCTGCTTGGGTCAGCAGACCACCATGTCTGCTTTTTAACATTTTTAAATAAAGCAGTTATTTTTTTTAATGCATCCTAAATGGGAAAGCTAGATGCATTGGAAAAAAATGAAAAGTTTCCTTTTCAGTCTTTCTAGAGTAGGCAGTGGTCCCTGGGATCACTGCTTGCTCTAAAAAAAATTTGGCACCCCCATTCACAAAGAGGAAGGGGTCCCTTTGGGACCCCTTCCCATTTGCAAATAGGTTTGAAAATGTGAAATCGGTGGTAATTGCCATTGTTTTGTAACTGCATTCCCAGTCCCAAAACAATCATACATCTCCCTGTGAGTTGCAATTAGCAAGGGACGCTCTTGGCATGCCCCTTTCTAGTAGCGAGTCGCAAAATAGGTTTTGTACATAGGAAAATGCTTTTTTTTGGCTATAAGGCCCCAATTCTGTGAATCAGGGCATTTGTGACCCAAAAAAAGCTACGTAGATGTGGCCCTTAGGTTTTTTGACAGGGACACCCTCAAGTGACTCTCATGCAGAATACAAATAAATGGCAAAATGTCTTGTATGATTCAGGATGGGTGCAGGTGTTGTGGCCTATTTTCATGGTAAATAGCCCTATACAAATGAGTCCTTCTTGCATTGCAGTGTCTTTCATTAGCGCCCAACTGTGCCCTCCCACAGACCATCAGCAGTACATTAGCATGAGGAGGAATGAATACCAACAAACAGCACTATTGCACAAAAATGATTAATGTATAGGGTTCATTAATCACACACGATAGATCTGCAAAAGCCTCTGGCTGCATCGTTTATCAGGCAAGAGGGGTGCAAAAACACCACACTCACCAAGAGGCTGTAAGGGGTTAAGGCCACTTAAATAGAACATATCTGGTGAATAATAACACAACCCTGGCACTATGCCTTACAAAACTAACCAACCTCACTAATAAATTACAAAACTGCCTAATCACCCAACCTTGTCCTCTAATAAAGTGTACGCCCAGAGATGACACCTCCAATCCCAACCTTGTACCCAAATGCCATATCCCTCTGCCCCATTCACCACCTGCATTGTTACCCTTCTCCCTTCATCCCTTTTATCCTTGCTCAATATCCCTGACCTCTCATTGCTCTGCTTTCACATCCCACCTTCATCTAAGAAGTGGCTTTTAACCCACCAGCCAGGAAAACCCAGAGGTGTTTTCCTGCCCCACAAAAAAGTCGTCAACCCTCCCAAACTAAACCCTTAAAACCACAATTTTCACCCAAAAGATCAGCAATCTTCAACAGTAATTCAAGTAAATAAAACTTGTTGCCTAAAAGTGACAAGTGTACCCAATCCTGTCTAAAAAGAGAAACATCATCCTGAACAATCTTTGTGTGAGCTAACACTGAAATATCTTGCCCACTTCAAAATCCTTGCATCTTCCTTTTGACCTTCTTTCGCTGGTTCTCAGTGCCAGTACAGCTGAGGTACTAGTTCTGTCCATAAAATATGCATACCAGCCCATCTCTCCCTGATCCTAAACAAATCAGCCTTCATTGTTTTCAACTTGTCAAATCCTGATAAGGTCACTAAGTCATTTTCATCCATGTGGACCACCAACGAATCTAGCCAAAAAACCCTAGCCAATCTCTTAGAAAGAACCCTGAACCATTCACCCCATCACATTCCATTCTTCCCTCCTCACCACAAGGGCACCTAAACTCCATCCAAACCCAGCTAACAAATAAAGTGGAGCAAATCTGCATCCTTCGCTGCCCAATAAAGAAAGGAATGCCCAACTATCTAGACTGTGGAACGTCTGCTCTTGGGGCACGTCACACAACCTGAAACGAAAAAGAAAATGAACCCAAGCAAAAGCAAAGAAATGAATAATCATTATTTCGTTGATTTCACACATCAAGCTGATTTGTCCTAATATAACGTTTAACACATTGTGACTGCCAACGTCCCAAGTTCATGATACCGCCATTAGAAGTACCCAATCTCCTGGCCTCAGTGGCAACTCTAATACGAAAGGAATGTGTTCCACAGTCTCTGGGTGAAATACCCAACTTACCAACTGCTTTGATCAGTACCGATAATACCTGAAAATAGTGCACTGAAAATACTGCAATGGGACCCACTTTCATGTATAAAAACATTCTTCTCATTAGCAGGCAGAAGTGGGGCAAAAGAGAACCAGCAAACCACCAAACATGAGGTAGGAGCCTCCGGCTGCATCAGTTCTTCCTGTCCTCTACCCAATTGATCCATCTTGGATGTTACCAACCATATTCGTATACCATCATCACCAACCTTGACAGTGGAAATCAATGAACTTCTCTTTCCCTTCTGACCCAAAAATTCCAATGTACAGAAAGCACTGTGAAACAGCCAAGACATGCAATGAGAAAGTAGCGCAGTCTCCCATGGAGAGAAACAAATATCCTGTAACACAGACAACATGTCCCCCAACAACTTAACCTGAATTGGCCTTTTCCTGTCACTTCTCGCCCCTCCCTCCTCAGCCCAACGAGCTTTAATTCTCCTGCATACCTTACCCTCCATTGGCTCGTTTCCCCATAAATACTTACAAAAAAAGAGATACCTGAAACCTTACCCGTTAACGTCACCCCCGAAAACCCTGATTCAATCTCTGTCATTATGAAACATACTGTATCCTCCCTTCTGTACAGTAATGATAAAGGACCATTCATGCTCCCAGCATAAGCCCACGGAATCTCTGAAACTGTGTAAGAGATAGAGCATTGGCAATATAATTATTGACACCCGGAACATTATAAGCCTTAAACAAATATTGAACGTCAAACAACCTAATAGAAAAATGTTCAACAGTTTTAAAACTTTCTCATTGCGTGCTTTCTGGGAATTTACCAAATTTACAACTCTTTGGTTGTCCTCATGGAAAAGCACTAGCCTGCTGGAGAACATCTTGTCCCACAGCACAAAAGCTACCACCAATGTGAAGAACTCAAAAAATGCAGTACTAGGTCTGCATGACTTCTATTCCATTGGCCACTCCTCAGCTGTCCAATGTCCATCCAGAACACAAAAACAGTGTGTTCCTGCAGCAGAAAAAACTGGCATTTGCCACAACCAAGCCTCATCTTCACACCACCATGAAGTCCTTAGGCAAAGTATTCCACATTCTAAGGTCCACCTGAATGCTGGCGCGTAGTCTTATCTGATGATGCTGAACGACAGCACCTTTCACAGAGAAACCAAGCTGCCGCGAAAAGCGCGACCAACTCTGACCACCCGACAATCAAAACTCACAGAGAAATTAACTTGTTCACTTTGTCCTTAGGTAGACACACCTTCATTGCCTTAAAATCAAGCTCTATTACCAAAAAATGTATGCATTTGGTCAGACCCTCAGTCCTTTCCGGTACTAAAGGAACACCCAACTCAGTTATGGTTGCCTTAAATCTCTGTAAGGGTCTCTGACACTCTCCTGAACTCCTTTTTCCTACCAAAAGAAAATCATCAAGGTAGTGTGTGACATGGCGCACCCCACTCTGACTTGTGAAAAACCATTGTAAAAAAGAAATAAATGTTTCCTAAACTCCCTCTCCTGTTATTTGGCGACCACGCCCTAAGTTGAAATAGTCATATCGGGCAGGGACCAAGAAGGAAATGCTCCTACAATCCTCCCCTGAGCAAGTTACTTATTGAGCTTGACTCTCACTACTTCTGAATTCTCCAGTGTAGACCTCAAATTCTCTGCCCATCATCTGACTCTGGGCCCTTAGTAGCATAAACAAAACCATTTAAAAAAAAACTCAATATAAGCATTTTTCTTCTTCCTGCTTTGATAGAACTGAAGCCAATAACTCAAAATTTGAAACTTAATAGGAGTAGGGCCCTTTTCCCACCACTTGTTGCATCTGACCCCTTCCTTTATCTCCCCACCACCTGCATTACCTTGCCATCCCCACTGAACCCCACTGAAACATTTTACCAAGGGATGCTTTCCTCTACCGTTGGAATAATCGTGCCTAAACTTACATTGGAGTCATGGACAGCCCCCTCTATTGAAGGACCAGCAGGACCTATTTTTAGGAAATTGATGCCTGACGAAACTCCCCACCCCAAATTGGGTGCAGCGCCCCTGAAAGAGCTTGTATTGCAATGGAAAACCACTGGTGGTATGATCTACAGGGACATACTTAGTGCAAAACCATTGCATCCAAAGTTCATTGTCTACCTCCCCCATTCCTTCGCAGGATTGAGCGCTAACCTGGCACGAAATTCCTCATCATACCTGAACCAACCAAAACCCCGTAATCCATTCATCCATATATATATATATATATACAGATATTTGAATAGAAGTACACATCACTTCAGATGCTGCTCATAATACACACTGGTGAAAATGAGAAAAGCAGAAGTCCAGTTTTCAATAGTAGTGGGCACCTTTGACCTACACGCAAGCTCCCACTGCTCTTCCTTCAAGCCCTCCTTTGCCTGTACCACCCTATGCAATACAAATGTCAACAAATTCTCCATTACAGATCTTATCCTTCATCTGTTGGGTGAGATGTGCCCCCAGTGGCATTGATACCCCCATATAAGGTAGCTTTTTATTTTTTACACTACCCCACATAACGTCACCCTCACTCTTACCTGTCCTAGCTACTACTGAGATAGACTATGATCCTTCACCTTTTTTACCAGCAGATTCAATAACTGTGGTACCGCCATCCTTTGTCGTATTCAGTTTCTCAGCCCTATGTTCCCCCATATTTGTTTGACTAGTTACATCCTTACCGTCTGAATTGAACTTATAGCCTGATGCTGATTTCTTTTTTGGACTGTTCCTGACTGCAACAGAGGCCACGCTGACTACCTTCGTCTCATCCCCCACCTTGAACATTCTGCCCAACTTTCCCCACTTACCCCTGGAACCGACTGCCGTGGAATTTGGGTCCTCCTGTCTAATTCCTATCCAGCCAGGTCGCACTGGATCATCTCCGATACCATCTTTTGAAAGACACCAATACTCCTACAGACATTCGCAGACACCTCGGCCTCAGATACTTTAGATTTGACTACTAGAGCATTAACCTTATCATCAACCAATTCACCCTACTCCAAATCATCTTCCTCCTCAAAATTGAATATTTCCTCATCTAAAACCAGAAAAGCCACAATGTCCACAGTGCCCCGACTGGTGCTCAACTGCTCTCTGTCCGCATGCACCGATCCAGTCCAACTGCAGCACTGAGCATGCCCCCTCGATGTTAAGCAAGTCAAACCTGCTCTCACTTTGACTGGTGCCCAGAGGGTTCTCCAACCCCCACTAGCATCCTTACAGTGTTGGCACCCAATTTTACACCACTACAAGATCTTCTCTTCCAAACCACCTGGCCCCAGGCTGTAGAATTAAACTGCTAACAGTGTCCTTGCTCTGACTGCCACCACTCACTAAATCATGGAAGTACTTCTGATCTGCACACAAGATACCTGAGCTACTCCCCACATGGAGCCCTACCCCCTCATAGGGAAAGGCTGTACCTCTTCCTGCAAGGCACCATTGTCAACTGCCCACCTCTGAACCTTGTTCAGCATTGGGCTAACCCAGCTAGAACAATTTGTTGTACCAAATGCCCCCCTCCATGCCCCATGGGACCCAAAAACTGTCCCTCTATATTCTGGTGCATGCCTGTATTAGTAAATTAATCATTCGAGTTGAAAATTTCAATGGGCTCAGTAATCCCTATGGGACGGTGCTATCTTGAAAGGCGCTCAATGTGTCTGAAAGTGCCCAATCCGCTGCAGACATGTCACAGCCCCGACTGAGGCAATCAGAAATCTTGCTCTCTCGCTCACTGTGAGCAGCAACGAGCTTGTAAGGAGCAGACACCTCCTGGCAGTGACTCTGCATCACTGCACTCATGCCTGTGACACCTCTCCTCCCCCCTGACCCGCTCCCTCCTGGACGCACTAGACCTACGCGCCAGATGAGGGCCTCCTCTCAACTTTGCCGCACCGCCTATAAGCTGCTACTGTATTATGGGGGAAGACAAAACCTCCCTGACAGTATCCTCAACCGGTAAGGAACGCACCCACCTCCCAGATGCGCACTTTTGTTTAAACTTTTTAGGTTTTTCAGGTGAAGCACTTGCTAATATTTCTGCAGACATACCCTCGTCATGGAATGTGCCACCACACACAACTAGCCCAGCAAGCCCTCCCCCCCCTCCAATTCCCCGTTTATAAAAATGAACTACTGTGAGACAGAGCCATCCTGTCTACAACATGTGCCAACACAAATATAGTATATGGTGGAGGCTCACACTCAATAATAACATGCAGTTCAATGTGATGGTTACTTTTTATGAGGTTCACTGTAGTATTGCGTTGTAAGTCTGGATTTGTTGGAGCTGTAAAAGAGCATCTACGGCTGGAACTCTGATGGAGAACCACTTTCTACTGAAGTCTCTTGATGTCTAGGGATCTGCCTGGAAAGTTTCCTGTTGCTCCAACATTGGGTCAACCAAAGTGTGTTGCACACTTCACCACAGATTGTAGTTGATATGACATATTCTAGTGCGCAAGTTCAGAGGGAACAACAATTAGAAACCCAGAACCACTATTTCAACCACTTTAAAAATAGAGAATATTTTTAATAAATGAAACAGCACCAAAACAAAAAAAATCCAAAAAGTTGAACTAGAGCTATGAATTTTTAAATTTTTCTGTGAAAAGAGTACCAAGAACCACAAAGCACCACTTTTGGATCTGGTCGTGCGGAAATGGGCAAAGACAAAATTTCAGACCGAACACGATAAAGCGCAGGTCCAATGTAGGCACCAGGTTCATCCCGATGGGAAGTTTACCTCCTAAACTCAGTCCAGTTCCATGCGAGGAGCCTCAGTTTGAGCTTCACGCTGATGGGGGACAGCAAGGAGATGATTGTTGATGTGAAGAGCTGATTGGCAGTCACAACTTGAAGGCAAGGAGCTCATTGTTAGCACAAAGAGCTGGTCACTGGTTGGAGCTTTGTGTTGGAGAGAGCCATGGGGCAGTCATGGCTGATGCGAAGAGCACAACGTGAGTAAAGTCTAGAGACTGCAGTCGGTGAGGTCACAGTGGCAGTTAGAGGCATGTCCCATGTTTGCCTCGGTGAAGTCTACCCACATTTGTGAGGAGAACGGGAGTGCTCTTTTTGATGTGAAGAGCCCAAAACGTCTGGATATTCACCTGGAGTCCAGTTTGTACAGTTTATCTGTTGGAGCAGTACACTCTGACACCTGCCAGGGGTCCATGAGTTCCATGACCAGGTGTGGCACTTCTTGTGAGTCAGGACTCACTCCAGCAGAGGCCAGAAGCAGTGTCTAGTTAGGTCCAGTTGATGCTGATTAGTTTAACAGTTGCAGAGAAGGCCTCTGGAAGCTTGTTGTGTCCCTTTAGCTCAAATAGCACATCAGCCAACTGACCCTTGGAGTCACTTCTCGGATCCTGGGTTGAGGTTAAGCCGGTCTAGTCTTCCTTCAGGCTTAAGACAGCAGGGCAGTCCTTCTTCTGAGCCTCCACAGGACTAGGAGTGCTATGAGGTGAGATTCTGAGAGCACCATTTTTATACCCAGTGCCATCCTGTGTGTGGGGGGGCCACTCCATTAATCTAAACCTAACTGGTTTTCTTCACTTCTTTTATGTTCCCTGGATTTGACTTTAAGCTGTGTAGGGTAAAAAAAGGCAGATAGACTCAGATGTGAGCTGGATTGGACAGTGAAAGAGTGGGCAGCCTCAGAAGTCAGAAACGGATGGGCACAGTCATCGGGCTACCGTTTGAAGTCCAGGAAGGTCTGAGTACAAATGTACCCCACCAGGCCAGTCTGCTCATGAGAAGAACACCCAAGAGCCTGTGCCTGCAGGGGGAGAAGAGGAAAGGAGCAGCGCAGCCGTGAAGTGTGGAGGTGGCACAGGTAAGTGTTTTTTTATTTCATTTTTAATGTAATCACCCCATTTCTCCCTCCCCCCGATAAACCCCCTGCGCACCGCCCCACCCCTTCAGTGTTGCACAAGCTGCGACTGCTACTCTGACAAAATGTAAAGAACACTTCTCAATTTTCTTTTTGTAATGCTTCCTGTTTTCCTTTAAGGAAAATGGGCTGCATTAAAAAAATGAAAAATGCTTTATTTAAAATGCATTGTACTACAAAATAAGGCAAACCCACCTGACCCTTAGACCTGAGTAGTTAAATAATAAATACAAATTTGGTCAACCGTGGGAAGTATATGCCTAGACTTCCACAGCATTTATAAATAATTTATTTAAAAGGCTTCTTGCATGTAAAATATAATAGCCTTAGATTAATTCATATCACTTTTTTTATTTCTTTTATTAAGAGAATTTTTCACCTATAAAAACTTACCTTCTACTTTTCAAGAATAGATGCTCCTAAAATAACGGCACAGGGAAAGTGATTAGTGTGATATTAAAGTGCAAAAGTGTTATATACATTATATACAGAATGTGGTTAAGAAGCATAAGAAAAAGTGAACTTCAATGAGACCCCTTTATTCCTGGTGCCCCGAAGTCACCTTGTATATTTAATCCACATACAATATAGTCAACGTTTTGACCCTATGTAAAGACATAAATCATTTGTAGGCCGTCTTCAGGATTGCACAATTCTTTATGCCGGTAACATCTATTGCTCAGGATTCTTAATACTTTACAGAAAACGTGTCATCAATTTTGTAAATTTCAGATTGTAACAGCAAATAACCCTTCTAATTGGTCACACCTCTTACGATACCAACGGTGTCTGTTTTCAAGTGCAGACAGAGGAATCCGATTAAAGCAAAATTAAACAAAGTGTTGACGTCCTTGTCTCTACTTTACCATTAAAGAGGATTTTTACTTGCAATTCAAAGAGTGGAAGAAGTATTTCTTGGTCTACTTCAGAGCTGTACTTATTACTTATTAAGTGTAATCAGGTAAGCTACTGTTCATTTATTGGAGAGCTAGCCTTGCTACAATTGAAAAACCTTTTGAGGGGTTTCACTGCTAGGATATTCAAAACTTAAATATACACATCCTATTTGTAAAATATGGTACACCCAGCCCTATGAGACTACATTAGTGCTGTAGCCTACTAATTGTATTTATTTTACATGCCCTAGGTACATGTAGTATTATATAGTAGGACGTATGATGAAATGTAATACTCCAATCAGGTGTATATCAATTTCACCATGTTTAGAAGGGAAAAGAAGCAAGAATAAGGGTCAGAGAGTCCTTAATTAACAACAAACAGGTTCAGCAAAGAGAGGCAGCAATCTGGGGTGACCTTACAGAAAGCTGCAGATCCAACATTAACACCTCCAGCCAAAAGCTAGGGTAGACTAATCAATACCTTGATGGGTTTCCCTGCTTAGGTGATAGAACTTGGAAAATTGGCCTCTTCTGCAGTGACAAATATCAGTTCTATGCTCCTCTGAACATATGTGCTCCCATCTGTAAACTCCCTTCTGAGCTACCTGGCTGGCCAAGGCACACTAGGGCAAATTGGCAACATAGGTAAATTATGCATGATCAGCAGTCGAAACTCATCATATTATAATTCTGGCAGCTATCCTTAGGCCAAACACACAAAAGGTGATGAGAGGAATGCTTGTAATAAGTCAAACCACTGACACTTGCTTAAGATAACATCCCAACCCATCCTTCTTTTGCCCATCATGACATCTCAGTTTGGATCCAGCCATATGCAAATCACTGTTGACCCTGCTTCAAATGGAACAGTCCAGCACAAACGTCCAGGCCTTCCCTGATCCAGAAGACAAGCAACCCAAGACCAGTTTCATCCTAATTGGGGCTCGGGCTGCTTGTGTTCCAGTACACGGACAACTTGGCCTGGCAGGTCAGAATGGACTGTTCGTATTGGACCGGGGTCAAAACTGATTTACATATGGCTGAGTCCAAACTGAGGTTGCATGGTGAGCAAAAGAACACTGGGTTTCAATGCTTCTGTGTGTTTGAGCTATTTTTACACCATGAATAGGTTTTACCGTTAACTAATCATCCCGAGAGTGTCCCTGTTCAGTGTTCCCACACCGGGATGAATAGCGGCACACACTGTCAATGTTCAAAAAGTAGATGCTGCGTGGACTTAAGCAGTAGCCCACAGCTTGAAAAGGGACTGCCAGTGCACTCGTCCCTGGGCCTTTGCTCTGACCTTTCTAGCTACTTCTTTGATAAGAGATATGATAATTGATTTACTTTTGTTGACATCTACACCTGAATAGGGAGTGCCTGTCCCCACACAAAGAGCTGATTACCCTCGTCTGGAGCCAGGGCTGAAGAAGAAAGGACCTCTGTGCACTTCAAAGACCTTTCCTTGAAGTCATCCATACTTCAAAGGCCCATTTGGGTATAAGAACTGCCAAATCAGTAGACTATTGGACCTGGACCAAATCAGTACACTACTGGACCTGGACCAGGAGTAAGAACTGCTGTTCTACAAAGGGTGCCTCTCTGCTGGACTGCTTTTCAAGAAGGACTGCTCTCTGCTTTGATGAGTTACCCTGCTGGCTGCTGATCTCGCTCTGCTGTGAAATGGCTGCACCCCACTCATATGAGCCCGGAGTGACTCCAAGGCTTTGTAGGCTTGCCACCTGCTCTCCTAAAGTTTCAGGGACATAAAGGAATTCCTGAAACCAGCAACCAGCACATAGACTCTGTCAGCTGTGAGGCCTGCTCTGCCAAGTGGTACCAATCCAGTCCTGGCACCTTGGAAGTGAATATCTGTGATGCAACTCACTAAAACCAAGGCGTCAATTATGTAGCATGGATCGGAACCGGGGTATTCCCTCTCAACGCCAATTCATCCCCACAGCTGTCCGAGCCGCGGACACCGCAGTGCCGGCTATGTGATGCGCATTGTGTTACTGTGTGTGTTTCAAAATACTTTACACACTGCCTCTTTAGATAAGCCTGACCTCTCTGTCCCAAGCTACCAGAGGGAGAACAGGGGTTATCTTTAAATGTGTATCTAGGTTACTTTGACTAGAGTTGGGGGTTCATGCTTGTGAAGGGTGCACACTCTGCTAACCAGAAAGAAAACTTCTAATTAAACACAAATCTAACTTCATTTATAGATGTTAACCTTTACATTGTGCCCAACCAAGGTTTAATCTCCCATAGCAATGTCAAATTGTAGTCTTCTTTCGAAGTAGCTGAAAAGGGCTTGGCCTCTTACAAAGAAGGCCGATGTGTTAACAAAATATATAGAACATGTCATACAGTAGGAAATACATTTTTTAGCATGGTTCCTCCTTTTCTTTTTTCTTTTTGGACCATAAAAATGTGGAATTTAAACTCATAAGCTACTGAGGCATCCTAATTACCCCCACTTAACCGCGAACTAAATAAAAAATGAAAACGTTTTGTGTTTACATTGTCGGTTCGCGTTGGTTGGTCACCTGTGCAAACTAAGTACCTCATTTAAATGTTTCTGACGCATTGGCTCCAATCTGTCAGATTTCTTGCGCTGCCCTATGTCCCCCTAACAATGCCATGGATGCACTGTATTTACAATACAGAACGCCTCAGAAAGGCTGACGCATCCGTAGTGCTAACCTCAGGCATTACTGGAATAGCACAAAAAAATGACGCTGCTTCAGCAATGCCAGGTGGGCCCCATTGAGAAAATTCCTGTGTCAGTTTTATGCCTGCTCTAAACAAGCAGTAAAAGTCTGCTGCAGTGAAGTCACAGAATAATACTAAGAGAACACATTTTTGGCACTGTGAAGACGATTGCACGCCAAATAAGGTATTATTCACCACACATGTTTGTTGAGAAGGCTTTCTTGCTCAAACTGGTCATGGATACCCCATTTTTGTCTTCTCATTTATACAGTGTACCAGCAGTTTCCATGTCAGTGCAGCATGGCAGGAAAAGAATGAGATCCCATTGCATTTGTAGGTCAGCACCCATCAAAAGAAGGGTATATGGCGTGCCATCACCAAGGACGTGCGGACCCTGGGGGTCTACGGCAGGCGGAGCACCCACTGTCGGAAACGGTGGGAGGACCTGAGACGCTGGGCACGGAAGACGGTGGAGGCTCAGCTGGGGATGACCTACCTACGAGGAAGGGATGCCCGTAAAACTCTGACCCCCCTGATGGCCCGCATACTGGCGGGGCCTATCCGGAGCTGGATGGGCACTTGAGGGCATCACAGCAGCCACAGGGGGTGAGTACAGTGCCCATCATTACTACTTACGCCTGGTGGGGTGGTATGGTGGGGGATATGTGTCTGTGGGTGCCCCAGGCCAGGCCTGACATTGCAGAGTAGGTCCCATGTTGGGCAGGGTTCTGATGTGATATTCCTCCTACCTAGCTAGTAGGCATCCACTACTGGGCAGGGCTGTGTGGGTCCCAGGTATGCTGCAGTTGGCAGTATGTGTCCCTTCCCATGCCCTGGTGACTAGCATTATGACTGATAGCGCATTGCATAGTGCATAGGCCTGTTCCCTGTGTGTGAGGGTGCTGTGTACACCAACGGTGGTGTTGGTGCAGCCATTGACCAAGTGTATCCCTTGTCTCTCCCCCCTTTTTGTTTTGTCATCCTGTCCTTATGTGCATTAACATCATCTGGCGGAGGAGCAGAGGCACCGGCGACGGAGGGAGCTGCATCCCACATGACCCAACAGGCAGAGTCCACCGACGCTGAGGGCACCAGTGGGACAGAGGGCAAGAGGAGCACCACGGCGGAGAATGGAGGGGACAGTTCGGACACAGATACCTCCTCCGATGGAAGCTCCCTGGTGGTGGCGGACACCTATGTGCCCACCCCAGCTACAGGTACAGCCGCCACACTGTACCAGCACCGCCCTCCCAGCAGCCCCTCATCGAGTTGCCCATGCCCGCTCGCCCAGGAGGGTGGGCATCTCCTTCACCCCAGGCACCTCCGTCCCTGCCCCAGTTAGCCCTGCTGCCCTGAGTGAGGGGGCTATTGACCTCCTGAGATACATGTCTGTTGGGCAGTCAACCATTGTGAATGCCATCCAGGGGCTGGCAGCCCGAATGCAACAGACCAATGCATTTCTGGAGGGCATTCACACTGGCTTTGTGGCCCAACAGAGATCTAGCCAGGCTCTGGCCTCCTCTCTGATGGCAGCCATTGTTCCTATTTCCACCCTCCAACTTCCTCTACCCAATCCCATTCCCCTCAACCTCAACCTATCCCAAGCACACAGGCAGACCAGCATGCACACAAGACAACACACAAGAGTGGCACAGGCAAACACAAGCACCACACTTCATCCCATAGGCACTCACACAAACACCATCCAGATGCAGACATATCAACATCCACTGCCTCCACTGTGTCCCCCTCCTCCTCCTCCTCACCCTCTACCTCCCTCCCAGTTGCATCTACACTCACACCTGCACTACATCCTCATCCACTACCGCCATCACCAGCACACCTAACAGAACACACACCTCACTGGCACAAACCACCTCAACAGCCATGCACACGTCTCCTGTGTCCTCTCCCACTGTGTCTGCCCCCCACCAAGGTACACAAACGCAAGCACTCTGATACCCAACAGCCATCCACCTCACAACAGCATCCAGCCCATGCACCCAAACACAGCAGACAGGCACGTCCCACCACCACTCCCTCTTCCACCACTCCCAAATCTTCTCCCTCTTCCCGCCCCAATGTCCCAAAAAAGCTTTTTCTCTCCACCATTGACCACTTCCCTACCCCTCACCCCCTTTCCTTCACATCTGGCCAGGGTGGCTAAAACCCAGGCAAGCACCTCAGCCACCCAGTCCATGGGCCCAGTAGTGTCCACAGCAACTCATGGTGGAATAGGATCCAGGGCACCAGGCAGCCTCACGGAAAGTGCTGGCCGAAAGTGCAAGGAGCCCTCCCCAGCTGCTGCCAGGAAGGGCAAGGAGCCATCCCCAGCTTCTGCCAGGAAGGGCAAGGGGCCTGCACCAGCTGCTGCCAGGAAGGGCAAGGAGCCATTCCCAGCTGCTGCCAGGTAGGGCAAGGGGCCTGCACTACCAGGCAGGAAGGACAAGGGGCTGGTGCTGGGACTCAGCCAGAGCCCCAACCATGGTGGTGCAGCCATCCGAGGCTGCAGGGGATGGGCTGGAGCTTATCCCCACAACCACCACCAGCAGCAGCAGCACTACCACCACCTCCAGTGGGCAGCTGTCCGAGGCTGCAGGGGATGGGCTATAGCTTCCCCCCACAAACACCACTAGCAGCGGCACCACCACCACCTCCAGTGGACAGCCGTCCGAGACTGCAGGGGATGGGCTGGAGCTTCTCCCCACAACCAGCAGCAGCAGCAGCATCACCACCACCTCCACTGGGCAGCCGTCCGAGGCTGCAGGGGATGGGCAGGAGCTTCCCCCCACAACCACCACCAGCATCAACAGAACCACCACTGTTGCGTGGGCTCTCATTATCCTAAATGAGACTACTGGATTTCAAGACAGCAGGATCGATAACGCTGTGGGGGACTGAGTCTGACCCACTTGTAAAGAACTCTGCCACCCTAAATCCGGTTTTTGCTCCGGCTAACTAGCAGTGCCTCATTTCTCCCACTGGGAAGAAATGATTGGGCAGCCGAGCGCATGACATCTTTGGAACTTCTCAGGGAAGTCGTGGTCACTCAGATCCAAACCAACTCTCTCATTTACAATATGATCTCATATACAAATGACAAAGACAGTATAAGTTTTATATAATGTTTTAATAAAACGACTGTATTTTAGATAACAAGGCGTGAGCCGCAATAACCAGAACAATACAACATAGTAGGATTGAAATAGTCACCAGGAGAGTAAAACATAAGAACAAAGCTATCATAGTGCCTAACAGTTTCTACTCTCCCTCTGCTTGTTCTATTTAGAGCACAGCATGTTAAGCTTCTAGCTTGCCTTTCCGAATCACTGGGGAGACATCAGCCCTCATACCTGAGCAAAGGCCTGTGATCTGGTTCAGCATCTGCAACGAGGCAGTCAGCGTCTAGTTGTGGTTCCCTGGTCGGAATCTCCCTCTTGCGTGTATTGGGACAAGGAAGTGATTTTATAACTAACATGTCATCGTGATCACAAAATGTCCCTACGCAGGAATGCCAAATCTAAACTCCTACCACGTCTATCGGCGCCGCTGGGCGGGCGGGCGGCCTTTTGGCGGTCGCCCGCCCGCCCAGCGGGAAAGTCAGAATGACCGCCGCGGTCATTTGACCGCGGTGCGGTCTTCTGGCGGGGGAACTTTGGCGGGCGGCCTCCGCCGAAGTTGGAATGACCCCCTGTATCCTTGACTGAAGCACAGAGTGAATATGTTATGGAGAACTCCAGTGCTGAAGTAGGCAAAACAGTGTGATATGAATAAAAAACAACACCGTAGAACTGGCTATTTGAAAAATAACAGTACGAAGCCTAATAAAAAGCATTTAGAGCAAAGTGCACAGAGGCTCTAAGCTGTCAGCAAATGAATAAAATACATTCAGGGCAAAATACACAAAGGCCTAAAGCCTGAAGCTAATGCGCAAAAGATACATAAAACTAACCACACTACACCCTCCCCTTGTCGGTAGCAAGTGGTTCCAATAATATAAACATATGCCCCAAATATAAACAATATATAAAACCATATATTTCGACAAGGTCAGAAGACAACAAAGTCATAAATTTAGGAAACATGTGACGACAAAGCCAAATTCAATATAAGGTCAATTTGTAGGAGAGAAAAAAAAAATCCAATCGTCAGACAGAAGCAATAGAACGTAGGAGCTCCTCCACTTCAATATATGTTAATATCGGAAGATCCACGCCACAAAGTACCATGGAGCAGGTGTGTTCCAAAGCACCAAAACCATTCAGGGCGGCACCCCGTGCAGGGCCTATGAAAGAGACAATACCATCTTCCTCCAGGAAGGGAATCACATAAACCGCCTCACGAAGCAAACGCAACCGTAGTGCACAAGTCTGGGAATGAGCCCTAATCGGGAACATCAACAGATCAGGATCGACCACTGGAGGGCACTGCAGTGAGAGACAGAAAGCCAGTGCACGTTCAAACGAGCACCAAAGGCACCGAAACACGGGTTGCACACATTCCAAAACCGGTCTGAATGACAGAGACCAGTCACACTCCAAATGGCCCAGGAGTGTAGCTCCAAAATGCTGCATCATGCGTTCACGACACAGCTGCGCTGATGGGAGCAGCAATATAGGATCCCGTCGTGGCGGGACAGCCATTGCGAAAAAATAGCAACAATAGCAAGACTCCAGCCAACAAAGCCAAAGTAATCGGGAAACCCCCAAAAATGCTTCCGAAAATAGAATGTATAGCCGAAGGTATCAAACCGAATATGGAAGAGAAGGTGTGAGCAAAACCAACACAAACGGCTTTGAAAAAATGAGCAATACCAGCAGTGCTGGATGCATTAAATATACGTCCCACAAGTTCACCGAAGTGACTCGGAAAGTTAGTATTCAAAAGGGACTGTATCTCCGCCGATGACCTTGCCACCTGAAGTGCGTGGGTCTCGCTAGCAGATGTAAGGGCCACATGCTTTTGAAACAATAAAGCTTTCAGCCGACTCAACTTGTCGAAATTAACCTTGGAAGTAGCAATATGAGTCCAGATGTCCGCTACCTCCCTAATTTGAGTGGGGGGAAACAACACATTCCCACAGCACGTAACGGCCTTGGTGACAACGACAACGTAAACTATTCCGGCACGCATGCCACAGCAGCGTTCGCTGTTAAGAAAAATGTAACTGCCGTTAGAAAGCACCTGGAAAGTGTTTTTAATAACCGGGACTGGAACTCCCTTCAGATAACAAGCTAAGTTAGCAATCGAAGCGTTACACACTCCGTGCAAGGACAGCTGTTTACAAACCATGGAATGGCTGACAGAAGCTTCGCATTTGCTACCGCTAAGAAAAACCTCCCTCAAACCATTAACACATCTGTATTGAAAGGGAAGCTCCCACACCTCGTGTATGTAACTGTCTCCCAATATCTACCCACTGGAATGTGCTTCAAACAAGAAGTAAATTGCAGAGTGGAGATAGGCAGATTAATAACCCCATGAATTAACCACTCAGCTGATGGAATCTCAGCAACCGTGAAAGGCAGTTTCTTCAATTTCTCAATATTCAACATGACATACGTCGCTTCCTTCTTAGCCATCAGCTGTTGTTGACGAGTCAAATTAAAGGAGATAAAGATCTCTCTGGCACGAATGTGCTGCCATGGAAGGCGACCCGCCTTCAAGGTCTGAAGAGTCCAACCCAGCTGCATGATGGACATCGTCTGACTCTGCCCATGATATAAAGAAGACATGTCCAATTTAATAATGTCAATAGCAGAGGAAACAATGCTGTCAATCGTGTAAACACAGTCAGAAAGGGTATGCATGCCATTATCAACAACAGACAAAGTCTGAAGCAGATTTTCTTGATCAATCTGCCTCAACCGGGCTGCAGCCTCCTGTTGTGAAAGCTTCCAAATCTCATTATAAACTTCGTATAAAAATCTTTTCTTCCATGGTACCTTGGGACCTGACAAAAAATCTTGTAAATCAGTATCATTAGACAGTAACGTGAGATGTGACTTAACTGCATCCAGCGTGGATGACTTCAACCATTGCTGACAAAGCTTCCCCACGCTGTATGTAGTTATAATATCAGCATGTTCTGGTGAAATGTAACTAGGGTCTGCCCTACTAGTCCTGAACCCCCCTGAAGAGGTGACAAAATGTTGATGACACTCATTAGTGTCTACAGGGCATAATAACCACCCGCCCGGATGTAACGATGAAGTGTTAAGCATACCATTCTGGACCCAATGTGTAAATTCACTAAAAGTAGCATTCACATAGTGCTGCCAGTTGTTTAATTTGGAAGGGACAGGTATACTAGGCAAATTCAACTCTCTAATTGTCGCCAAGCCCAAACAGCTAGTCTGTTGTACTGTGTCATTGAGGAAAATCATCTGTACAGGGATAATACATGCTCTAAATAATGTATCCCTGCCTTGCATCTGCCAATTTTTCGTACCCCAAACACTTTTCAAGTCAACAGTCTTAAACCAGTAATCATACCCCTCGACCGAAAGTTTAGATACAAACAAATTTGAATACAGCAATTTAGTATCGGTCAATAACATTTGCTTATTAGAATACGGAGTAACCTTAAAATAGTAAGACCTAGCATTTCGTTGATTATGCCCAGAAAAATATGCAAATTTATCATAATACGTTTTCAAACTCCCTTTTGGAGGAGTCGAGCAATGTTCCCATTGCACATAATTAAATATGGACTTAGGGCTACTAGCTTTATGAATAAAGTGGTGTCCATAATAGTTGTAGCAAAACATGTCACCATGATTATCTCTAAATTGGTAAGCATCTTCATCAACAGTATAATATTGCAAATCTGTTAGCATACAATCTACTGTCTTGACATCCCAATCATCAGAAACAATGCCTGGTATAACAACATCATTCATTGATAACTTGAGGACATACGGTATTTGAATCAATTCAGTGGGACCATAAATATCAAACATTACTTTATCCCACACAATCCCATCCAGAATCGGTATTGCAGAAATGTTTACATTGGACAAGTCTCTTCGAACCATATGAGACAAAAAAATGTGTTTTTAACACAGTCTCCACGTGCTCAATGTCAGATCGATCAGGAAGAAAATGACCATGTGTTACCAGAAAAAAAGTAACCACAAATCCCAACCATAAAAAAAAGTCATTACAGCCATAAAAAGCCACAAATAGTTCCAAGGAAAAACAAAATATGTGTGTTTAAGCCAACCCAGCAGCTTACGTGGACCTCGGACAGAAGACATCGAGGACGAGGAGCCGGACACTGCATCATCAGCTTCGTTGAAGCAGCCAGAGGCAGTTCTTGCAAAAGGTGCAACTGTGAACAAAGAAGCAGATGGAGGCTCTCGCCTAGGCACGCTATAAACCACATGTTCAGAAACATCAGTAGAACGTACAGCAACTTGATCAAAAGATTCCATATTAATCGTCGTCTGTGGAACAATCGCAAGATCATCATCCACCCTCCCCAAGCTCGGAGAGGAAACAGCGTCGGTGTAAATCACCTGCAGCGGGACTTCTTCCCCAGTATTGAGAGGGATTCCGGAACTACTGGGTGTCCCTCTTGGTCTGCTGTGCAGAATCGGCCACATGTTGTAACTGGACATTATCAATGGAAACAAAGCGATTTCCTTTGGCCCCTTGCAGCGGCGGTAAAATCACAGTTCTCGTGCCGCTTACCCCTAACACAGGGACAGGTGCTCGATAAGAAGGACCAAATTCTTTCTTTACTGCGACCTTTTCACGCACTAGATCCCCAATCCTGGGTATCCAACCAGTAGGTGTTACTGGCTCATCCTTAATTCCTGAGGAGGCAGTACTTGCAGAAGAGTTATCCTCACTGAATTGTTGTAAATCCTGCGAAACAGTGACACGATCATTTATGTCAAAGGGCGTAACTGCCGCCTCCACACAAGGACCATCTAGATCAGGAACATAAATTTGTGTTCCAAACAGGCACTCATATGAAGTACGACCCCCCAGTGACCTTCTAGGCAAGTTATTAAGTGCTCTCTGTACTCCATACAGGTGGGCTAGCCAACTACGACCCGTACCTATAACTCTGGCCGTTAAGGATTGCTTTAAATCACGATTTAAACGCTCCACAACAGAATTTCCCTCGGGATGAAATGGAGACGAGAATTGGAGTTGGACCCCCAACGAAGCCATGGTGTCTCTGAATGCCTTAGAGGCAAAAGCAGGGCCCTGGTCCGAATGAAAAGCCGCAACTGCAAATGTAACGACAAAGATGCGCAAATCTTTAATAACAGTTCGAGCATCAGCCGAGCGTTGTGGCCATACCCACACAAATCTGGAGCACGAATCTACAGCAACCAATATATATTTGTATGCACTATCTGGTGTCAGCGGACCACAATAATTCAAGTACACACACTGTAAAGGTTTATTTGAAATCAGAAGGGGCGTCTGCTGAGGGCGTCTAGCCGACGAAGCTTTAATTTGTTGACAAACGTCACAACAAAGGACATACTGCTTTGTCTCTTTATAGAGACCAGGCCACCAGTAACGAGCCTGTAAAAGTGAAATCGTGGCAGCCACACCAGCATGTGCAGACGCCACCCCCTCATGTGCTGCAGAAATTAATCGAGGTCTCTCAATCTTATTTGGTAGTTCACGTACACCAATGCCTGGAATATGAACAACAGCATTCAGCGCACTATTCAAGCAGTAACTATATTTAGAAGGAAATCCTTTAGGAAATGGCGTGCCATCAGCCGTAGCTTTTATGGCAGACGAAATCTCTGTGTCTGGTTTGGAACTCGAACGAGTCACTGCGGCCACAGTGGCGACAGCCACTGCCGACTTTGCGGCTTCATCAGCCAAAGTAATCCCGGCAACGTGTATTCCAACGCACTGGTGTCCAAGTGTATGCACAACATGGACCTTAGGAAGCGTTTCTTTCAGATCCGCAACCTTACCCCACAACAATTTATGTTTAATGGTGTTGCCTTTAGAATCTCTGAACCCATTCATCTTCCAATAGTGCAGATATTCATTGAAAGACTGAACACAGTAGTAGGAGTCACAGACCAGCAAGGTCAAAGTCGCCGGATCCGCGTGTTCCAACGCCAACAATAGAGCTTTGAGCTCAGCCAGCTGTGCCGTGCAATCTCCCAAAGTTTTAGTATAAGTATGTCGGGGGCAGAACACTTCCCCCTCCATAGTGCCGCTCACTACCGCACATGCAGCAGAATACTGTTGTTTAGTCCCAACCGCTGGTTGCGCAGAGCCATCGGTATACATGACCACCTGATATTGGTCAATAGACAATGTGCCAGCAGGGACCGGGAACTCCATTTCATATTGAAGAAATTCTTGAGTCTGCAGTTTACGGTCAAATATGTAATCTACATCCGTGGCTGTCAAAGACGTAGCCCATTGTATCTATCGCGGGTGTAAAGCTTTCGAATTAGTAAGACTCGCTTTTGTAACAGCCTCTAAGGCCGGAATCGGGGAAACGACAATGATGCGTTGGCCCTGGGCAAGCGCTCTTTCTTTAATCACAGCCATCTGTACTGCAGTGAGTATTTTCTCAGTCTGTGCAAATCGTTGTTCTGCAGCAGAATACAAGTGGGACTTGTATGCAATCGGGACTGTCTCACCCTCATTAAAGGTGACATACGTAAACCCAACAGCCCCAGGTATCACCCTGATGACTAAATGTGTCTTATTGTCCCGTGTGTGTAAGTGTTTAACTGCTAAGAGATCAGTCTGTAACTCTCGTAGTATGTGTGTATGCTCAATCGTCCAAAATCTACTCGAAAAATTCGGGCGAATCAATTCGTATAAGGGTTTTATACGCGTAGCATAATCAGGAATGTAAGTTCTGCCAAAATTCAGAAACCCCAACAATGACTGGAGCTTCCGAACCGTATTAGGAGGCTGCAATAAAGCAAATTTCTCCAAAAAATGTGGCGCCAAGATCTTGCCCTCACTCGACAACTCATATCCCAGGAAAATGACGCTGAGGAAGGCAATCTTTGATTTCTTAAAATTAAACTTATAGCCAATATCAGCAAACCCCACAACAATGCGCGATATGCGCCTTAGATGTTGCAGAATCTCATCGTCTGTCAAATATATGTCATCAACATATGATAACGCTTCAGGGTCCAACTCGTGCAGCATTTCAGTCACACGAGGCGAAAACAGTCCTGGGCTATTCTTATACCCCTGAGGCAAACGACAAAAAAAATTCTGAGAGCCAAACGCATTGAAACTGGTATAGTCCCGACTTTCGGGCGCTATATTTTGGCAGAAAAATCCATTCGAGATATCTAACGTTGTTTTGTATTTCTTACGCACTATATTATTCATAAGCGCTGCGCTATGTGAATTCTGTATTGCATATGTGCGTGTATTACTATTCAAATGTCTGTAATCCACCACTATCCTATATGAATGGTCCGGTTTAGCAACCGGAAATAAGGGATTATTCATTGGCGAGACACAGGGCTCAATTACACCCTGGTACTCCAATTGTGTAAGAATTTTCCTAACCGATGCCCTTGCCTCAAATTTGATAGCATACTGCGGCTGTGGCTGATGTTCGCCCTTTATTGGAATTACATGATAAGGTGATTGTCTATCCCACCCCACGTTATTTCTATATAGGGCGGGGGCTTGTGCTAGAGCCCACGATTTACTATAGGACTCCGCTAGTTCTCTCGGAACAAGTGGCGAGAAGGAAGATGCAATAACCTCCTCCCCAACCGGACAGTCGCGAACAAAGTCAGGTGGCCAATCCTGTTCGGCCAGCAGAACATCATATGATATTACCACATGGTCCCAAAAGATGGCGTGTACAATGCGGTCAATGTCCCCTTCTAAACGTAGAGTCACTTGATATACTCTATCAGGATCAGAGACTCGCATGTCCGCCGTTTCGACTTGTATGAAGTCATCAGTTGCTTTCACCTCCAGATGCTCTAGAAGACTCCGGCGAACTATTGTGACCTCTGCCGCGCTGTCTAACAGTGCTAACGCCCATGTCTTGTTCGTCAAGAGAACTCTCTTCTTGAGCGGCATGTCTAACTGAGACTGCTGCCACTTTTTTCTTTTTAAATTGCTGTTTTTGTTGCAGCGGTTTCTCTTCTTGTTTAACAGAAACCTCCGCTGAGCGCTGTGAATCCTGTCTTGGTTTCACGTACTCCGTCCTCCGCTCTGACCGCCCACCTCTCTCACTTCTCTTCTCTGAGGAGTCCTGAAAGGAACGAGATTGGCGTGTATCAGTATACTGATATCTATCAGGCGTCTTCAAATTATCCCTATTCCTGAGATTATATCTATTCTGTGGGGTCTCCGGTTGAGGAGACTGTTCCACGTCTTTCTTAGGTGTTTGCTGTTTCTTTTCCCAGCGCTTCTTAGTACCCTCAGGTTGCTGTTGTTTAGCATTATCTATATTATTTTTACCCTGTAATTGGGGTTTTTGCAGTCTAGCCACTAGGCTATCGCAACCAATACTAGAATATGTTTCTGCTATTATTCTCAGAAGTTCCCGCTCCTGATTAATCTGCGGAACGTCCCGAGATGCATTCGCACCGCTAGTGCTACTGCCTCTCCCTTGAAATTACTCAAAATAATAGAAGAAACCGCAGCAAAATTGCCCATCAACTGCATGCCCAAATCTAAGGCAGGGGCAGCCCCATATTCATCTTGAATTTGTTTAAGCACTTCCGGTAAATTAGCTAATGTCGGTGTACCGTGTGCTGTAGTGTAGAGCGCGGCAAACACCGTGCCCCAGGTATTACAAAGGTCCACCAGAGGAACCATCCCATACGGCAAACACATCGTCAATATTCTATGTTTATCCTGAGGTCCCGTATGGGGAAATACTGCTTCCAGCGTATTAATCTTCTGCGCCTGCCAAAATGGAGTCTCCTCACGTTTAGCCGGTACCTTACCCATAACTGAGTGTACAGTGGCCGGATTGATACCCGGAACCACTGCCTGTGGGTGCGCCGGAGCAGCACGCCCTGCATTAGTATTTAATGCTTGCATTACAAACTGAACCAGTCTTCAGTATGTAGTTGCTATGTCTATATATAAAGGACGCACGTCAGCCACTGCCAAATTTGCAACCGCAGGATATGGTGTGTAAGTAGCCAATAAAGGCCAGGTCGGACCATCATTACTCAGTGGACCTAACCTTACTTGTGCTACTGTGTGTGGGAGGGCACCATCAAGCCAATTATGGTGTTCTTGATAAGATAAAGGTATCTCTAAGTATGCGTAAGCCCTGTATTGTCCAGGGGCATTCGCAACAGTGTATTCGTGAAAAGTATTTGTTCCCCCATCAACTGCTGGAAATACGACCCAAGAATAAAAAAGTTCTGTCCTATAGGCTGCATGGGCGTCCACCACAAAAGTGACCGGACCCCCCTGGACCGTCCGTCCATGTGCTATCAGATGTCCTGTGAGCGGGTGATATTGATTGCTATATTCACTACATTAGGATTCGCCATTTGTTAAAAATAAAATAGCTCTAGGTCAGAGAAGGCACACCAATATCAGGGTTTTTCCTTTCAAAGTTCAAGCTTGAACAACCAACCACTAAGCCATAGGATGTACCTATCCCGTGGTGGCGGAAACCCTCAGCCTCACGGACGTCTCCGCGTACGGAACCGAGGAGTCAAAATATATATGAGACCGAGAGAGTCAGCCGAACCTAAATATTAGAGCCAGACCAATCGTTGGCGGCGCCATGTCGCGTGGGCTCTCATTATCCTAAATGAGACTACTGGATTTCTAGGCAGCAGGATCGATAACGGTGTGGGGGACTGAGTCTGACCCACTTGTAAAGAACTCTGTCACCCTAAATCCGGTTTTTGCTCCGGCTAACTAGCAGTGCCTCATTTCTCCCACTGGGAAGAAATGATTGGGCAGCCGAGCGCATGACATCTTTGGAACTTCTCAGGGAAGTCGTGGTCACTCAGATCCAAACCAACTCTCTCATTTACAATATGATCTCATATACAAATGACAAAGACAGTATAAGTTTTATATAATGTTTTAATAAAACGACTGTATTTTAGATAATAAAGCGTGAGCCGCAATAACCAGAACAATACAACATAGTAGGATTGAAATAGTCACCAGGAGAGTAAAACATAAGAACAAAGCTATCATAGTGCCTAACAGTTTCTACTCTCCCTCTGCTTGTTCTATTTAGAGCACAGCATGTTAAGCTTCTAGCTTGCCTTTCCGAATCACTGGGGAGACATCAGCCCTCATACCTGAGCAAAGGCCTGTGATCTGGTTCAGCATCTGCAACGAGGCAGTCAGCGTCTAGTTGTGGTTCCCTGGTCGGAATCTCCCTCTTGCGTGTATTGGGACAAGGAAGTGATTTTATAACTAACATGTCAAACTGATCACAAAATGTCCCTACGCAGAAATGCCAAATCTAAACTCCTACCACGTCTATCGGCAATGTACCAGACTGTATCCTTGACTGAAGCACAGAGTGAATATGTTATGGAGAACTCCAGTGCTGAAGTAGGCAAAACAGTGTGATATGAATAAAAAACAACACCGTAGAACTGGCTATTTGAAAAATAACAGTACGAAGCCTAATAAAAAGCATTTAGAGCAAAGTGCACAGAGGCTCTAAGCTGTCAGCAAATGAATAAAATACATTCAGGGCAAAATACACAAAGGCCTAAAGCCTGAAGCTAATGCGCAAAAGATACGTAAAACTAACCACACTACACCACCACTGAACAGCGGTCACCGCCAGTGGACATTCTGTAGTCCTGCCTTCATGTGCAGGATGTGCAAATCCTGTGGGCATGACACCCACCTGAGAGACTGTGATCTTGCACTCCCCAAGATCTACATCACAGGGCACGATGCCCCCTCCAGAATCAGTGGGGAAAAAACCTGCTCACCCCATCCTCCCCAGGATGAAGATCAAAGGGCGCGATGCCCCCTCCAGAACCAGTGGGGAAAACATCCACTCATCCCATCCTCATCCAGGGTGAACATCACAGGACACAATGCCCCCTTTAGAACCAGTGGGGAAACACCCCCTCACCCCATCCTCCCCAGGATGAAGATCACAGGGCATGTTGCCCCCTCCAGAGCAAATGGGCAAGTCACCCACTTGAGAGACTGTGGCCTTTCACTCCCCAGGACCACGCACAGGGCATGTTGCCCCCTCCAGGACCAGTGGTGTTGTTCCATCTGCCGGCTGAGGTGCCCCCCGTCCCCGACCCCCTGAGGTGCCAGCCTATTTTCGAACTGATGCCCCTGCAGTGTTCTCTCCGTGTTGTTGCAGGAGACAAGTGGGGCCTTGAACTTTGTCATGTGGCCCACACACATTGACGACTGGGGCAGTATTCCTTGAATTGTACATATGCATATACTTTTAGATTGGATGTATGTATCTTTACTGTATTTATAGTATTACACTCAATTTCATCTATTCGTGTTCTCCTTGCATTATTCCTGAGGGGTACGGGGCATATATGTTTTATTACTGCATCTTATTGTATGTATGGTGTTGGGGGTAGGGGTGGTGTGTGTTGCGTGTGTCTCACTCTCTTTTTCCTCCCTCCCTTCCCTGTGTGCTAGGCAGCTGTACTCACTGTGGTCGTCTTCGCTGTCGTTGGTGTTCATGGTGGAGCAGGGCGTAGAAGATCATCGGAAATATTTGCAGCTCGGGCTCCATGACAGCGTGGTTCTTTCCTGAGTCTCCAATGGTGAGTCCTTTCCCTTTTGTGCAGTGTTTCCGCCAGGCTTTTGATGTCCATGGTACTGCCCCGGAAAAGTTGGTGGATTGGATTGTCATTATACAGTGGGCAGAACAATGACTTCCGCCTGGCTGTAGGAGGCTACCGCCGTGGTGCCTGTTGTTTCCACCCTGGCGGTCGGTGTGGTAAAGTGCCTGTCTATCTGAGCTCTTTCCGCCATGGTCACTATTTGGCGGCATTTACATCCAGCGTGTTTCTCGGTATTACCGCCACTTTATCACCGACCACCAGGGTTGTAATGAGGGCCAAAGTGTCTATTTATTTTTGATAATATAAAATCCTTTAAATGCAAAAAAACACTTTTACTCTAGTGGTATTCTACCTTAATTCCTTGCAATCAGTGCTATTGTTATATGATGTAATGCTTGTGTGGGGAAAACATGGCCCTGTGACTAATCACATCAAAATTTACAATGGCAATAGGGGACCAGCAGTGTTCTGCTACTGTGCCACTATAAACAAATGTTTGCACATCCCGGCAGTTGATAACCACCCACCTACCACACCACAGGATGGAGCTCCATCAAGGCAGAATAATTCCAACTTGTAGCTTTGGATGGGGAAGAGGAGAAGGCACGTGGCTCCAGTCCCTTTAGCCAGCCAGCCACGCCTCCATACCAGGCACACATTTGACAGAACCGTCAGCAGCCAGGATTCACCACTGCTGCTACCTCCTCCTCATCCACAACAGACCGCCTCCTCCACTGTGCCCTATGTGAGTTTGTGCTGATTCACATGGCCCAGCAGAACCTGGCTCTAGTGGTGACACACCTTTACACCTGCCTAGATGCCCTCTGAAGCACCATTTTAATATACTTTTTTGATGGGAGGGACTTTTTGGTGTAGGTGGAGAGGGTGGGAATTGGGAAAGGCAGTTGGGGAAAGGACTTTGGAAGACTTACTTTTGGACATTGATGCTTGAGACATTAGGATGAGATTTATTTGTTTGGTGCGAGGGGTGGGGTTTTCTTTGTAAAAAAAAGAAATGAGAAGTTTGTTTGTTACATATCATTTGCAATCTGACTTTAGTCTTTGCACTGCTTTAGCACAACCTTTATTTCTGACAAAAAGCTGCCTTTTGAACAGTCACATATTGTACATTGAATTTTCTCCCTAGACTAAGGGAGTCAAAGAGAACTGAGTTTTGGTACAGTGAAGAAGATTGCATGCCCAAGTAAGCTAATATTCACCACATGTTTGCTGCGAAGGTTTTCTTGCTCAATCAGTCAAAAAGGAGTGGCCTTGGTCATGGATCCCCCTATTTTATCTTATCATTATACATTATACCAGCAGTCTCCATAACAGTGCAGCATGACAGGAAAGGAATGAGATCCCATTGCATTTGCCAACCAAGATCATATGCCCTTCATTGACCATTTTACCCCTTTATTGAGTTTCACTCTCATCGTAGCTCTGTACCTCCAATGGAGACATTTATTTTGGATTGACTTGACTACCTGCTTTATTTTAACATGTTCAGCCAACAAACCTCCCAAAGTGAAAGTTTTGATAGGCGATACTACAGTGCTAGCCAAACTGTAGTGAGGTATTGCTGCTGTACTTTGCTCAAATTAATAATTTGCTTAGGTTGTGAATCTATTATCTAAAATGGGTATTTTTTTTCTAACCACACAGATCACCAGTGCTGGAGCCAGCCACGAGGTAGGAGGGAGTTTGACGGAGGAGGCCCAAGCATTTGGAGGGTGAGGACCCCCAGTAGTGACAAGAGAAAGGTGATAAGTCCCATAGCTTACTTATTGACAAATTAGGCATACTGTATTTGTTAAGCAAGGCAGCTATCCCACCCATCTTCCTCACATCACCTCTTTGCCCACAGCATTTTGCCACCTGTGGCCTAACTATAGCTTGGTTCAATTCTACACTGCAGTGTTCAACGTGCATTTGCTTCAGTGAATGCTGCATTACGAAGTTTGCAATGCGTTACCAACTGAAAACAAGGTGTGTTTCCCAGTGCCTATTCGATCACCTCCTACTACTACTTTCCTTCTGTCCTAGCCTCTTTTAAAAATGGACAATTCCATTCTTGGCATGTGCCACATTTTTCAGCCCAAGTGATTTATATTTCATGGCTTCCATGATGTACATTGAAGTTTCTCCCCAGACTTTCACTGTCTGGTTCTAAAGTCCCTTGCCATATATTTCTTCGCAAGGTTACGTTATTTACTTATATACAAACAACACCACACTGCTAGAGTGGAAACAACACAGATTAGGTCTGTCTTATTTCTTGAGGAGGCTAACGTTTGCCTGCCACTTTTGCAGTGCCCAGCCACTCATCAAAGTGTATCAGTTAGTTATAACTGTGTCCTACTAAGGGGGGTATGCCTATGTCTATTGCCTACAAAACACTTCAATAAATCATAATATTCAGTAAAAATTACTGACTAAACTAGTACACTTCTCTTTTTAATTCTCTTACCTGAACAGACAAATTGATGGCTGCTGCTACCTCTCCCAATCTTCCAATAAATACATGATTTCAGGGTTTCCCAAGGTGCCTTCTTAATGGTGGTGGTAGTAGTAGGGGCTAGCACGCTAACAGACATCACAAGATAGGTCCTACTCCCACCTAGGTGAACTCCATCTGTAGGATTATTCAGACTGATTACCCATCACATGAGACTAGATTGAAAGAAATCACAGAATTACTGGGTTACTTAATATTATAACTTATGAAAGACTGAGACCAGACCACCACCATGACACAAACACCAGATTAAAAAAACTAGCAGCGGTCATTTCTGAGCAATGGAGAGCTAGTGTTTAATTTATTAAACAATTAAAACTAAATTTAGGAAATCCACAAGTTAGAAGTGGACTCATGAGAAGGTTAAGCATTTTAGGAACACAAGGCTTGAATGATGATGTTGATCAATGATAACTTATGTTATATCTATCCCTTAAGTGGGTAAGTAGTACTGGTGTGCGCTTTTGCTCAGATAGGAAGATCAGTGAGTTAGTGTTGCTTACAACACATCCTCCCACAAGTGTGTAATCCATTTTGATGTAAATTCCTAAGTCACACCTCAAATATCACATAGCTTGAGGGAAGAGAGTTAGGGGTTTGATGAATGGATGGGAACAGAGAGTTGGAAAAGTTGTGACAAAGACAAACACTACACAACAACAAGATTCATCAAGTCGATGAGCAGCACATCCTCATCATTGAATCTGTTGTGGAAGGAAATAAAAGGATGACACAGTTCAATTAAATGCATTGCAAAAAGTCCTTCAGTCCCAGACACCCAAGTTATTATCTAAATGTTCTGTTATCTAGGTTTGAAAAATACAAAAAATACAAATTATGGAAGAGTGAATTCACACAGTTATAAAAATAATGATCGCTAAAAGAAAAATGACATGGTATAAATGGTAATTTGGGCTCTGCATCTGCATTCTTCTCAGAATGTCTGTCTTGGGTACCTAACTGAACCAGTCCAGTAAGGTAAGAAGGAGTGTTATGGAGCTTTCATCTTTTATGCAGAAGAAGTGAAGGCCTGTGGATTGTTAAACGGTAAACGTTGATATTGTAGAGTCAAGGAGAAGGTAAGCTTCATGAGGAGTGGACCTAGAGGCAGAGAAAGATTAACTGAGAAGTGGGAACAGGTTTATAACCATTCCCAGATAAGTAGCTGCATGGACCTGGCTGATCAATCTCACAACTGTCATAACATTTAGCTGGGTGCGTCCATCATGTGACATATCTGTCTCCAGTTACAGTCCTCACCTCCCCAGAGAAGAATTTGACATTTGAGCTAGCAAACTACTCAGCATTTCCCAAATCAACACACCTATCTCCAGTGAAGTCCACAAGACTGAGTAGGCTTCTTTGAGTCTTGTTGGTTTACCCTTGAACTTGAAGTAGATAGCTTCCTTCATCTGGCTGTTGAGATAGTCCATTCCTGAGTCTGTCTGACTATGAGTCCCAACTCTGTCCCACTCCCAAGTCCTAGTCCTCCTCATCCAAAAGAGATTGAGAGAGCTAGACCAGTAGTTCACTACTGAAGATGAACAAGAACATCAAAAGAATTTGAGCATTTTTTGTGTAAATTGTGTTTGTTAACTAAGATGACTGGTCTATGAACAACCTGAAAAAGGTACAGCCGAGCGGACCATGCAAGTAAATTAAGCTAGGTTTGAAAGAAAGGTGCAGAAATCACCTTTAGGCAGAATCAATCAATCAATCACTCAGCATTTGTAAAGTGCAGCACTGCCACCCCTAGGGGTATCTGGGCACTGAGGGTGCCAAGTCTCTGCCAGGTCTTGAGTTTCTTTCTGAAGTCTGCCAGGGAGGGTTCTATTCAGAGGTGGGGGGGGCAGGTCGTTCCAGGTCTTGGTGGCGAAAGGAACAGCTCCTGCTACAGCTATGACAAATGTGGGGTGTGCATGAAGTCAAGAGAAGAAGAGCGCAGGTGTCTTGAGGGTAGATGGAAGTGCATGAGGATCTTGACCTGGCATCTCTTCTTGATGGAGAGACAATGAAGTTTTATGAGGTTGGGGGTCGAGTTGGGTCCATTTGGGGAGGTCCAGGATGAGTGGATGCCACATTCAGTATGGTCTAGAGTCTTTTGAGGAGCTAGGAGGAGATGCTTGCATAGAGAGCATTCCCATAGTCGAGATGGCAAGTGATGAGGGCCTGGGTGAAAGTTTTTCTGGTGTTGACTGGGATCCATCAGAAGACTCTGCGGAGCACATGAAGCCCTGCCACTTGAAACTAAGCCATTGAAGAGGTTGGGTCCGTTTTTTCTGTTGCTGGGTTTGCTCGTATTAGCTGCTGTGAGACAATAGCACTGCCCACTCTGGAGATTGAAGGCTGCATGCAAGAACTTCTGCCTGGGACTCTGACTTCCAGATGTTCTTCTTCCAGATCTCTCGTTTGCTCAACAATCTACGTCCTGTGTAGTGAAACATCCCCTTCTGAAAAAGGAATGAAAGTGGCCGGCATTTGTTTTTTCTGTGGATCAAGAATTGTGGCATAGATGTACTCTTTGTAGAACACAATCTCTCTTTGCAGCCTTGGATTAACTGCCAAGTGGAAGATTAAGCTCTCAGCCAACTCATGAGCTTTTCTGTTAACACCAGTGAATCTTTGAGACACCTTTTTCAAGTGGTACTGTAGCAGAAGCAACAGAGGAAATATTGCCCCATCTTATTGTCCTCCTTGCTTACTTCCAAAGTGAAAACCACAAAAGGAAGTAGCATTTGTGTCAGGCATTTGACTAAGCTCCATGTGTCCCTCTCTCCATGGTCATACGTTTTCCAGTTACATCCACTCCTCATTGAAGGACATAGTTGGTGATTGGTCTGTACTGCTCATACAGACATTGCAACATGTAGTAGGTAGAGTTCCAGTGTGTTGGCATCTCCTGTATGAGGGCTTTAACTGGTACCTAATTCGCACACTGAATGATCCTCAACTGCTTCCAGGCTTTAAAAGAATAGCTATAACGAGTGCAGATGCTTCTGTAGGTGGCTAGTACGTTGCTGATTATGTCTTCTTTTTTGAGAAAGTCCTACACAATCAAGTTGATGCAATGCGCCTAACATGGGACCCTAAAATATCCACCATATGCCATAGCCATGACTATATTATTGCCATTGCCCGTGGCAACAAATCTAATTCTGAGACCTCTGGGTCACAACCATTGACACACTTTACTGTTAAAGTCTTCCAGAATGTTTGCAGCTGTATGGGATTTCTCCATTGTGAACATCTCTACTGTTGAATGCCACTGAACACCCATAAAAGTTTCTTCAGTGCTGGGACCTGTAGAAAGCTGATGCCTAACCCCCACAAAAGAGGTCCATTGTGTAGTGATACACATAAATGGGTTGCTTGACAACTGGTCCACATATGTCTGTTATAAAGTGGATAGTGTGAACAGCAACCTGGCAAAATAGTTCCACCTGGGAATCTTCCATTTTAGGCACATGGCCAGCACAAATTCTAAAAATCCCACTCCTCCTACAAAAGAAAAATGAAGAATGTCCTAAGCTAAGAGTTTAGCCAGCTTCCCATTTGTTCAAATTTGCCACTGGGTGGTTGCATTCATTTGTAGAGTCACTGATGCAGGGGGCTTCCAGAGAGAACCAGCAAGAGTTGGTAGACTCAATGTGCTTCTAGGGGTAGTTACTGTATGCAGTGGTGTTTCCAACTGAGTCTTGTGCTATTTCAAGTTTGCTGATGCAGGTGATGCTGGCGCACTGCTGGAGACAGGGATGCTTTGTATGAAACTGTCACCCTCTTCATCCTCATCACATCTCATTGTGATTGGAGTTAATTCCTCTCTCTCATCTCCACAACCACCTGCAGCATTTTTTAAGGTGCTCCTCCTACAGGATTGCATGATGTTATTTCATAGGGGTTGTTTGGCCTCCAGGACCATAGGTTGAAGCAGCCTTACCTCGATGCACACTTGTGTGACAAATGAACATATTACAATGTAATCCTCCTGCTTGCTAAAGAATGAAACAAAACTGGGGAGGAGAACTTTTTTATTGGGCACTGTTGCCAATGCCCAAAGAAATGGAGGAAGGTGTTGATGATGGCGTCTCTGAAGTACGTACTGCTACTGAGGTAATAGTGGCTTCAGGTCTCAGTGGGGGCCTTACAAATATGGAAGCTGGCTGTGGAGGTGGGGAACCCAGTGCCACATCCCTTTGAGCAGGTTAAATAGGAGAGGTAATGTCAATGTCCTCTGAGCCACCTTTCATGACAATGACTGGCTCATCCTCCTCACCCCCTTCCATAATTGTAAGGCTTTCAAGAACTTTCCTTTTCCCTTGCCGTGGAAGGTCTTGGACTCAGTCGTGGTCCAATCCATGTTCAGTTCATCAGAAGAGAGTTTGGAGAAGATGGTGGAGTACCATTTATTTTTCTTGCTGGAGATAGAGAAGACAATGGTTTAAGAAGAGGTGCATCTTACTCAGGAAGAACCTCAACCTCCTATTCTGCTCCTCCTTCAGGAAGAACTATTTCTGGCTGTGGCTCCTGCTGTCTACTTTACTCAGAATGGGTACTAGTTTGCGGCTAAGACGACTCCAATTCAGACTCACTGTTCCTTGTCATGAATGCAGTGATTGCCTTGCTGAGAGACATTGGCTTACGCTGGTGTGCACCTATGGCACTCAGGGGGTTGCAAGGAAAATTGAATAATCTTTCAAAAAGAATGCTGGTGTGTGCCTACGGCAGCCAGAGAATGCAGGGGAAAATCACATAATCCTTACAAAATGAATACTGATGGGCATCTACCACCTAAGAGAAGACCTATAGCAGACAGAGGTTGGAGGGAAAATGTAAAAAAATAAATAATTGCCTGTGTATGACTAAGGACTATGAGAAATCCATTGAGAGGCAAGGAGGTGCAAGAAAAAAAAACATATAGTATTAGTATTATAATCACTGTTCATACTACAATGATCCTTAAGCACATTACACCAATATTAGGGAAAAAACGTTTAAAAAATGAAAAAACATGGCATAGGCCTCTTCTATCAATGCTCGTGGTGCACATTTATGGAGCGCCATGTGCGCCTATGAGAATATAATTCAGCCATGTACTGGATGGTGGAATTTAACAAGAACTATGCTTTACACTTGTATCGCAGAGATACCCGAATTCTGCCAACTCCACAAGCAAAATTATATTTCCCCCCGGCAGTGAGAAATCAAATACATAAAATGATTACTAATTCTCATTATGAGGGCACATGAAACTCGGATTTAGCACATTCCCAGATTTACAATTAGCTGTATAGCTGGGAAAAGGTCACAGTGGCAGACCTCCCAGACCCAGGCATAATGAGGAGAAATGTCTTTATTTCTCCTTGTTACTTCCTTTTCTATTTTTGATGCATTCCGCAGCACAAACTGAAAAGGAAAATGTCTTTAAGGATTGTTTTTGCACATGAAGATGTCCTTTCCTGCATAAAAACAAAAAACGATACTGCTCCTAACACAGGCACTCACTCTTGCACCAGGGGTACTTGCGTTGACTGTAGGCAGCACACAGTGTGCCAGAACAGGGAGGTAGCAGAAATATGCCATATCTTTGTAACTATGGTTCATTTATGATCTCAATACAAAAGTTTTTTAAAAAGAGGAACAACAGTTTGTGTTCCGGGTGAACCCTCACTTTAACCGGTTCTGTGCCGAGGACGTAGTGGTTACGTCCTGCGGCACAGTGCTGCTGTGCCGAGGACGTAACCATTACGTCCTCGGCACACAGCTCAGACGGAGCGCTCTCGCTCCCTCTGTGTGCTTCCCTCCACCCCACCAAAGGCAGGGATGGAAGGGGAAGCCCTTCCCCTTCCACTCCCACCCCCGTGACATCAGCGTGCGAGCGCGTGCTGTTTGTCACAGAGCCTCCCCCATCGCGCTGGAAGCTCGGCTTCCAGCGCGCTCGGAAGAGAAATGCTTTGCACCAGGGATGTCTTTTACAAAATGAAATGGACATGAGGGAGCGACCCCTTGGGCAAGGGTTGCTCCCCTAGGGGGCAAATTATATTTAGGCCATTTCTGCCCCCCTTTGGGGCAGATTGTCCTATTTTAATGAGGCCAATCTGCCCCCAAGGGGGGCAGAAACCACAAGACACCATGGATTTTTTTTTTTTTTTCACGTAAGGGGAGCGACCCCTTAGGCAAGGGTCGTTCCACTGGGGGGCAAATTTATTTTAGGCCATTTCTGCCCCCCAAGGGGGCAGATCAGCCTATCCTTGGGGGCAGAAACCACTAGGCACCGGGGATTTTTGTTGTTGTTGTTGTTTTACAGATGGGGAGCGTCCCCTTAGGCAAGGGTCGCTCCCCTGAAGGGGCAAATTGTATTTAGGCCATTTCTGCCTGCTTTGGGGGCAGATCGGCCGATTTAAACCACTAGGCACCAGGGATCTTTTTTTTGCGCCGTCACGCAAGGGGAGAGACCTTGTAGGCAAGGGTCGCTCCCCGGGGGAGTGGGGGGTCAAATTTATTTTAGGCCATTTCTGCCCCCCCTGGGGGCAGATCGGCCTATTGTTATTAGGCCGATCTGCCCCCAGGGGGGCAGAAACCTCTAGGCGCCAGGGCAATTATTTTTTTTTGTTTGTTTGCTTTTTTAGAGATGGGGAGCGACCCCTTAGGCAAGGGTCGCTCCCCTGGAGGGGCAAATTGTATTTAGGCCATTTCTGCCCGCTTTGGGGGCAGATTGGCAGATTTTAGGTCAATCTGCCCCCAAGGGGTGCAGAAACCACTAGGCACCAGGGATCTTTTTTTGCGCTGTCACGCAAGGGGAGCAACCTTGTAGGCAAGGGTCGCTCCCCGGGGGGGGGGGGGTGGGTGGGCAAATTTATTTTAGCCCATTTCGGCCTCCCCTTATTAGGCCGATCTGCCCCCAGGGGGGGCAGAAATCTCTAGGCACCAGGGCAATTTTTTTTTTGTTTGTTTTTTTAGAGCTGGGGAGCGACCCCTTAGGCAAGGGTCGCTCCCTTGGAGGAGCAAATTGTATTTAGGCCATTTCTGCCCGCTTTGGGGGCAGATCGGCTGATTTTAGGTCAAACCACTAGGCACCAGGGATCTTTTTTTTGCGCCGTCACTCAAGGGGAGCGACCTTGTAGGCAAGGGTCGCTCCCCGGGGGGGTGGGGGGCAAATTCATTTTAGGCCATTTCTGCCCCCCTTGGGGGCAGATCGGCGTATTGTTATTAGGCGATCTGCCCTCTAGGCGCCAGGGCTAATTTTTTGTTTGTGTTTTTTTGTTTGTTTGTTTGTTTTTTTAGAGATAGGGAGCGACCCCTTAGGCAGCGGTAGCTCCCCTGGAGGAGCAAATTGTATTTAGACCATTTCTGCCCCCCTTGGGGGCAAATCGGACGATTTTAGGTGAATCTGCCCCAAGGGGGGCAGAAACCACTAAGCACTGGAGATCTTTTTTTTTTGACGACATCACGCAAGGGGAGCGACCCCGTAGGCAAGGGTCGCTCCCCGGTGGGGGGCAAATTCATTTTAGGCCATTTCTGCCCCCCCCTGGGGCCGGCTGAGCTAGAGGCCAAAATCCACAGGTAGGCCATTTGCAAAAAAACACCTCTGTTTTCTGTGAAAAAATGTGATGTGTCCACTTTGTGTTTTGGGCCCTTTCCTTTCATGGGTGCTAGGCCCACCCACACAAGTGAGGTACCATTTTTATCGGGAGACTTGGGGAAACGCTGGGTGGAAGAACATTTGTGGCTCCTCTCAGATTCCAGAACTTTCTGTCACCGAAATGAGAGGAAAACGTGTTTTTTTGGCCAGATTGGAAGTTTGCAAAGGATTCTGGGTAACAGAACCTGGTCGGAGCCCTACAAGTCACCCCATCTTGGATTCCCCTAGGTGTCTAGTTTTCAGAAATGTGCTGGTTTGCTAGGTTTCCCATGGTGCCGGCTGAGCTAGAGGCCAAAATCCACAGGTAGGCACTGTTTTCTGTAAAGAAAAATGGGATGTGTCCAATTTGTGTTTTGGGCCATTTCCTTTCATGGCCGCTAGGCCTACCCGCACAAGTGAGGTACCATTTTTATCGGGAGACTTAGGGGAACACTGAGTGGAAGGAAATTTGTGGCTCCTCTCAGATTCCAGAACTTTATGTTACCGAAATGAGAGGAAAATGTGTTTTTTTAGCCAAATTTTGAGGTTTGCAAAGGATTCTGGGTAACAGAATCTGGTCAGAGCCACACAAGTCACCCCATCCTGGATTCCCCTAGGTCTCTAGTTTTTAAAAATGCACAGGTTTGGTAGGTTTCCCTAGCTGCCGGCTGATCTAGGTGCCAAAATCTACAGGTAGGCACTTGGCAAAAAACACCTCTGTTTTCTGTAAAAAAATGGGATGTGTCCACGTTGTGTTTTGGGCCATTTCCTTTCGTGGGCGCTAGGCCTACCCACACAAGTGAGGTACCATATTTATCGGGAGACTTGGGGGAACGCTGGGTGAAAGGAAATTTGTGGCTCCTCCCAGATTCCAGAACTTTCTGTCACCGAAATGTGAGGAAAATGTGTTTTTTTAGCCAAATTTTGAGGTTTACAAAGGATTCTGGGTGACAGAACCTGGTCAGAGCCCCACAAGTCACACCATTTTGGATTCCCCTAGGTCTCTAGTTTTCAAAAATGCACAGGTTTGGTAGGTTTCCCTAGGTGCCGGCTGAGCTAGGGGCCACAATCTATTGGTAGGCACTTTGCAAAAAACACCTCTGTCTTCTGTAAAAAAAATGGGATGTGTCCACATTGTGTTTTGGGCCATTTCCTTTCGTGGGCGCTAGGCCTACCCGCACAAGTGAGGTACCATTTTTATCGGGAGACTTGGGGGAACGCTGGGTGGAAGGAAATTTGTGGCTCCTCACAGATTCCAGAACTTTCTGTCACCGAAATGTGAGGAAAATGTGTTTTTTTAGCCAAATTTTGAGGTTTGCATAGGATTCTGGGTAACAGAACCTGGAGAGAGCCCCACAAGTCACCCCATCTTGGATTCCCCTAGGTCTCTAGTTTTCATAAATGCACAGGTTTGGTAGGTTTCCCTAGGTGCCGACTGATCTAGAGGCCAAAATCTACAGGTATGCACTTTGCAAAAAACACCTCTGTTTTCTTTAAAAAAATGTGATGTGTCCACGTTGCGTTTTGGGGCATTTCCTGTCGCGAGCGCTAGGCCTACCCATACAAGTGAGGTATCATTTTTTGCGGGAGACCTGGGGGAACGCTGGGTGGAAGGAAATTTGTGGCTCCTCTCAGATTCCAGAACTTTCTGTCACCGAAATGTGAGGAAAATGTGTTTTTTTAGCCAAATTTTGAGGTTTGCAAAGGATTCTGGGTAACAGAACCTGGTCAGAGCCCCACAAGTCACCCCATCTTGGATTCCCATAGGTCTCTAGTTTTCAAAAATGCACAGGTTTGGTAGGTTTCCCTAGGTGCCGGCTGAGCTAGAGGCCAAAATCTACAGGTAGGCACTTTGCAAAAAACACCTCTGTTTTCTTTCAAAAAATTTGATGTGTCCACGTTGCATTTTGGGGCATTTCCTGTCGTGAGCGCTAAGCCTACCCATACAAGTGAGGTATCATTTTTATCGGGAGACTTGGGGGAACGCTGGCTGGAAGGAAATTTGTGGCTCCACTCAGATTCCAGAACTTTCTGTCACCGAAATGTGAGGAAAATGTGTTTTTTTCAGCCAAATTTTGAGGTTGGCAAAGGATTCTGGGTAACAGAACCTGGTCATAGCCCCACAAGTCACCCCATCTTGGATTCCCATAGGTCTCTAGTTTTCAAAAAATGCACAGGTTTGGTAGGTTTCCCTAGGTGCCGGCTGAGCTAGAGGCCAAAATCTACAGGCAGGCACTTTGCAAAAAACACCTCTGTTTTCTTTAAAAAAATGTGATGTGTCCACGTTGCGTTTTGGGGCATTTCCTGTCGCGAGCGTTAGGCCTACCCATACAAGTGAGGTATCATTTTTTGCGGGAGACCTGGGGGAACGCTGGGTGGAAGGAAATTTGTGGCTCCTCTCAGATTCCAGAACTTTCTGTCACCGAAATGTGAGGAAAATGTGTTTTTTTAGCCAAATTTTGAGGTTGGCAAAGGATTCTGGGTAACAGAACCTGGTCAGAGCCCCACAAGTCACCCCATCTTGGATTCCCATAGGTCTCTAGTTTTCAAAAATGCACAGGTTTGGTAGGTTTCCCAAGGTGCCGGCTGAGCTAGAGGCCAAAATCTACAGGTAGGCACTTTTAAAAAAACACCTCTGTTTTCTTTCAAAAAATTTGATGTGTCGACGTTGCATTTTGGGGCATTTCCTGTCGCGAGCGCTAGGCCTACCCATACAAGTGAGGTATAATTTTTATCAGGAGACTTGGGGGAACGCTGGCTGGAAGGAAATTTGTGGCTCCACTCAGATTCCAGAACTTTCTGTCACCGAAATGTGAGGAAAATGTGTTTTTTTTCAGCCAAATTTTGAGGTTTGCATAGGATTCTGGGTAACAGAACCTGGTCAGAGCCCCACAAGTCACCCCATCTTGGATTCCCCTAGGTCTCTAGTTTAAAAAAATGCACAGGTTTGGTAGGTTTCCCTAGGTGCCGGCTGAGCTAGAGGCCAACATCTACAGGTAGGCACTTTGCAGAAAACACCTCTGTTTTCTGTAAAAAAATGGGATGTGTCCACGTTGCGTTTTGGGGCATTTCCTGTCGCGAGCGCTAGGCCTACCCATACAAGTGAGGTATCATTTTTAGCGGGAGACCTGGGGGAACGCTGGGTGGAAGGAAATTTGTGGCTCCTCTCAGATTCCAGAACTTTCTGTCACCGAAATGTGAGAAAAATGTGTTTTTTTAGCCAAATTGTGAGGTTTGCATAGGATTCTGGGTAACAGAACCTGGTCAGAGCCCCACAAGTCACCCCATCTTGGATTCACCTAGGTCTCTAGTTTTCAAAAATGCACAGGTTTGGTAGGTTTCCCTAGGTGCCGACTGAGCTAGAGGCCAAAATCTACAGGTATGAACTTTGCAAAAACACCTCTGTTTTCTTTCAAAAAATGTGATGTGTCCACGTTGCGTTTTGGGGCATTTCCTGTCGCAAGCGCTATGCCTACCTATACAAGTGAGGTGTCATTTTTAGCGGGAGACCTGGGGGAACGCTGGGTGGAAGGAAATTTGTGGCTCCTCTCAGATTCCAGAACTTTCTATCACCGAAATGTGAGGAAAATTTGTTTTTTTAGCAAAATTTTGAGGGTTGCAAAGGATTCTGGGTAACAGAACCTGGTCAGAGCCCCACAAGTCACCCCATCTTGGATTCCCCTAGGTCTCTAGTTTTCATAAATGCACAGGTTTGGTAGGTTTCCCTAGGTGCCGACTGAGCTAGAGGCCAAAATCTACAGGTATGCACTTTGCAAAAAACACCTCTGTTTTCTTTAAAAAAATGTGATGTGTCCACGTTGCGTTTTGGGGCATTTCCTGTCGCGAGCGTTTGGCCTACCCATACAAGTTAGGTATCATTTTTTGCGGGAGACCTGGGGGAACGCTGGGTGGAAGGAAATTTGTGGCTCCTCTCAGATTCCAGAACTTTCTGTCACCGAAATGTGAGGAAAATGTGTTTTTTTAGCCACATTTTGAGGTTTGCAAACGATTCTGGGTAACAGAACCTGGTCAGAGCCCCACAAGTCACACCATCTTGGATTCCCCTAGGTCTCTAGTTTTAAAAAATGCACAGGTTTGGTAGGTTTCCCTAGGTGCCGGCTGAGCTAGGGGCCAAAATCTACAGGTAGGCACTTAGCAAAAAACACCTCTGTTTTCTGTAAAAAAAAATGGGATGTGTCCACGTTGTGTTTTGGGCCATTTACTTTCATGGGTGCTAGGCCTACCCGCACAAGTGAGGTACCATTTTTATCGGGAGACTTGGGGGAACGCTGGGTGGAAGGAAATTTGTGGCTCCTCACAGATTCCAGAACTTTCTGTCACTGAAATGTGAGAAACATTTGGTTTTTTAGCCAAATGTTGAGGTTTGCATAGGATTCTGGGTAACAGAACCTGGTCAGAGCCCCACAAGTCACCCCATATTGGATTCCCCTAGGTCTCTAGTTTTCATAAATGCACAGGTTTGGTAGGTTTCCCTAGGTGCCGACTGAGCTAGAGGCCAAAATCTACAGGTATGCACTTTGCAAAAAACACCTCTGTTTTCTTTAAAAAAATGTGATGTGTCCACGTTGCGTTTTGGGGCATTTTCTGTCGCGAGCGCTAGGCCTACCCGCACAAGTGAGGTACCATTTTTATCGGGAGACTTGGGGGAACGGTGGGTGGAAGGAAACTTGTGGCTCCTCTCTGATTCCAGAGCTTTCTGTCACCGAAATGTGAGGAAAATCTGTTTTTTTAGCCACATTTTGAGGTTTGCAATGGATTCTGGGTAACAGAACCTGGTCAGAGCCCCACAAATCACCCCATCTTGGATTCCCCTAGGTCTCTAGTTTTAAAAAATGCACAGGTTTGGTAGGTTTCCCTAGCTGCCGGCTGAGCTAGGGGCCAAAATCTACAGGTAGGCACTTGGCAAAAAACACCTCTGTTTTCTGTAAAAAAATGGGATATGTCCACGTTGTGTTTTGGGCCATTTCCTTACGTGGGCGCTAGGCCTACCCACACAAGTGAGGTACCATTTTTATCGGGAGACTTGGGGGAACGCTGGGTGGAAGGAAATTTGTGGCTCCTCACAGATTCCAGAACTTTCTGTCACCGAAATGTTAGGAAAATGTGTTTTTTTAGCCAAATTTTGAGGTTTGCAAAGGATTCTGGGTAACAGAACCTGGTCAGAGCCCCACAAGTCACACCATCTTGGATTCCCCTAGGTCTCTAGTTTTCAAAAATGTACAGGTTTGGTAGGTTTCCCTAGGTGCCGGCTGAGCTAGGGGCCAAAATCTATTGGTAGGCACTTTGCAAAAAACACCTCTGTCTTCTGTAAAAAAAAATGGGACGTGTCCACGTTGTGTTTTGGGCCATTTCCTTTCGTGGGCGCTAGGCCTACCCGCACAAGTGAGGTACCATTTTTATCGGGAGACTTGGGGGAACGCTGGGTGGAAGGAAATTTGTGGCTCCTCTCAGATTCCAGAACTTTCTGTCACCGAAATGTGAAGAAAATGTGTTTTTTTAGCCAAATTTTGAGGTTTGCAAAGGATTCTGGGTAACACAACCTGGTCAGAGCCCCACAAGTCACCCCATCTTGGATTCCCCTAGGTCTCTAGTTTTCAAAAATGCACAGGTTTGGTAGGTCTCCTAGGTGCCGGCTGAGCTAGAGGCCAAAATCTACAGGTAAGAACTTTGCAAAAAACACCTCTGTTTTCTTTAAAAAAAATTGATGTGTCCACGTTGCATTTTGGGGCATTTCCTGTCGCGAGCGCTAGGCCTACCCATACAAGTGAGGTATCATTTTTATCGGGAGACTTGGGGAAACGCTGGGTGGAAGGAAATTTGTGGCTCCTCTCTGATTCTAGAACTTTCTGTCACCAAACTTTGAGGAAAATGTGTTTTTTAGCCAAATTTTGAGGTTTGCAAAGGATTCTGGGTAACAGAACCAGGTCAGAGCCCCACAAGTCACCCCATCTTGGATTCCCCTAGGTCTCTAGTTTTCAAAAATGCACAGGTGTGGTAGGTTTCCCTAGGTACCGGCTGAGCTAGGGGCCAAAATCTATTGGTAGGCACTTTGCAAAAAACACCTCTGTCTTCTGTAAAAAAAAATGGGACGTGTCCACGTTGTGTTTTGGGCCATTTCCTTTTGTGGGCCCTAGGCCTCCCCGCACAAGTGAGGTACCATTTCTATTGGGAGACTTGGGGGAACGCTGGGTGGAAGGAAATTTGTGGCTCCTCTCAGATTCCAGATCTTTCTGTCACCGAAATGTGAGGAAAATGTGTTTTTTTAGCCAAATTTTGAGGTTTGCAAAGGATTCTGGGTAACAGAACCTGGTCAGAGCCCCACAAGTCACCCCATCTTGGATTCCCCTAGGTCTCTAGTTTTAAAAAATGCACAGGTTTGGTAGGTTTCCCTAGGTGCCGGCTGAGCTAGAGGCCAAAATCTACAGGTAGGAACTTTGCAAAAAACACCTCTGTTTTCTTTAAAAAAATGTGATGTGTCCACGTTGCATTTTGGGGCATTTCCTGTCGCGAGCGCTAGGCCTACCCATACAAGTGAGGTATCATTTTTATCGGGAGACTTGGGGAAACGCTGGGTGGAAGGAAATTTGTGGCTCCTCTCTGATTCCAGAACTTTCTGTCACCAAACTTTGAGGAAAATGTGTTTTTTAGCCAAATTTTGAGGTTTGAAAAGGATTCTGGGTAACAGAACCAGGTCAGAGCCCCACAAGTCACCCCATCTTGGATTCCCCTAGGTCTCTAGTTTTCAAAAATGCACAGGTTTGGTAGATTTCCCTAGGTGAGCTAGCGGCCAAAATCTACAGATAGGCACTTGGCAAAAAACACCTCTGTTTTCTGTCAAAAAATGGGATATGTCTACGTTGTGTTTTGGGGCATTTCAAGTCGCGGGCGTTAGGCCTACCCACACAAGTGAGGTATCATTTTTATCGAGAGACTTGGAGGAACATAGAATAGCAAAACAAGTGTTATTGCCCCTTGTCTTTCTCTAAATTTTTTCCTTCCAAATATAAGAGAGTGTGTAAAAAAGACATCTATTTGAGAAATGCCCTGTAATTCACATGCTAGTATGGGCACCCCGGAATTCAGAGATGTGGAAAACCACTGCTCCTCAACACCATATCTTGTGCCCATTTTGGAAATACAAAGGTTTTCTTGATAGCTATTTTTTACTCTTTATATTTCAGCAAATTAATTGCTGTATACCCGGTATAGAATGAAAACCCACTGCAGGGTGCAGGTCATTTATTGGCTCTGGGTACCTAGAGTTCTTGATGAACCTACAAGTCCTATATATCTGCACAACCAGAAGAGCCCAGCAGAAGTAACGGTATATTGCTTTAAAAAATCTGACATTGCAAGAAAAAGTTACAGATTAAAACGTAGAGAAAAATTGCAGATTGTTTCACCTCAATTTCAATATTTTTGTTTTTCAGTTGGTATTTTCTGTAGGAAACTCTTGTAGGTTCTACACACATTACCCCTTGCTGAATTCAGAATTTTGTCTACTTTTCAGAAATGTTGCGATCTCTGGGATCCAGCATTGGTTTCATGCCCATTTCTGTCTCTGACTGGAAGGAGGCTGAAAGCACAAAAAATCGTAAAAAGTGGGTATGTTCCATTAAAATGCCAAAATTGTGTTGAAAAATTGGGTTTTCTGATTCAAGTCTGCCTGTTCCTGAAAGCTAGGAAGCTGGTGATTTTAGCACCGCAAACCCTTTGTTGATGCCATTTTCAGGGAAAAAAACACAAGCCTTCTTCTGCAGCCCCTTTTTCCCATTTTTTTTTAAATAAACAAAATGTTCACTGTATTTTGGCTAATTTCTTGGCCTCCTTCTGGGGAACCCACAAAGTCTGGGTACCTCTAGAATCCCTATCATGTTGGAAAAAAGGGACGCAAATTTGGGGTGGGTAGCTTATGTGAACAAAAAGTTATGATGGCCTAACCGCGAACTGCCCCAAATAGCCAAAAAAAAGCTTGGCACATGAGGGGGAAAAGGCTGGGCAGCGAAGGGGTTAATGAGAAACTCGGGGCAATGTATTGGCAGACCTTTGCAGGTTTGCAAACCATCAGATATGATAAGCTGTGTGAACTGCGTTGATTAGATAGGTAATTGAAAATGCTGCTTTAAGGAGTAATTTATTGACTGCTAAAATCTGTATTATCGTAGCAGTGGTCGAGCTCAGGGTAGGAAAACAACAGCAGACTTGCTAACGTTGATTTAACCATGTGAAATCTGAGCTGTGCGCTTTAAAGTAACAAAGTCTTAAATATTAGTTTTGTATCTCATTGGGAAAGAAACAGACTCATAAAACTACTTTGTAATGATGCAAAAACTATATTTAAACACATTGTATGGATACATCATAGTTTTTTTGTTCTACCTGGAAAGCTGAGACAATTACAATTTTTGAGAAAAAGTTTTGTTCATGGTGTATTCTCCTTGGTATTGGCATTTCCCAATGCAGAATTGCAGACATTGTGCAAATAGCTGCTCTGGCATGCCAGAGTCACTTTTTAATGTTTTAGAGAACATATTTTTCACAGTAGAGAAACCTTTTCCCCTTCCCTTCCCCTATGAAAATGGATTTAGAGCTTTATGTACTAAGATTTGAAATTATGATTTTCTAATTGCGATTTTATGTGAATCACAATTAGGAAATTGCTATTTTAAATGTATGAAACTCTTTTGAGTTTCATTTGCAATTCCCAGTGGGTTGCAAATAGACCTACCTCATGAATATTAATGAGGTCGGTCTCACTTTACGACCCATTAGGATTCAGAAGAATCAAAGGAATGGTGGCCTGCTGGGGTCCGCAGACCACCATGTCTGTGACTGCTTTTAAATAAAGCAATCCTATTTTTTTAATCACAACCCATTTTCCCTCAAGGAAAATGGGCTCCGTATAAAGAGAAAAAATGAAACATTTTAGTTTTATTTTGTAAGGGTATGCAGTGGTCCGTGGCACCACTGCCGGTTCTTAAAAATATTTTCCCAACTATTTTCATAGGGGAAGGTGTCCCTTGGAGACTCCTTCCCATTTGGGAATCGGTTACAGCCAATTTGATATTGAGGGTAAGCTGCAAATGTTTTGCTGCCGCATTTCGGTCGCAAAACATCCATAGATACCTTTCCAATTCTGTATTAGGAAGGGGAGCTCTCAACACACCCTTTCCTAATACCGAATCGCAAAATCCAAATTGGTCTTTGTCCAGCCCAAAAAGCATTTTCCCAGTAGCAAACCGGGCGGATTCTGCTAATTGGACAGTTTGCGCCTGCAAAAAAGCTTTGTACATGTGTCCGAAAGTTCTGAGAACAAAACCTCCAACAATGTACCTAGTAGAAAAGCTCGGAGATGAGTTTCTGAATATCCACAAGCTCAAGTTTGTGAGTGTTTATAAACATACAAACTAACCATGCGTTGAAAAGTCCACTCCTCACGGTTACTTGGGGTTTACTCTAATGCCAACTTATATCATTGTGCAGTAATTATAGGTGCCAGTGAAGGAATTTCCAACTACAAGCTCACCTTGGATTAATTCCTCACAGCCACCTATCTATTTGCACACGCATGTAAATTAAATTTACAAGCACATGTAGCTTCGTAAATCCGGTCCACTGTTAGGGCCTGGTTGACAAAGGTAAAATTACAGTTTTGTGTAAGTTTACATTTTTTTTTTTGGTAGTCAAAAACTACGGGCCATATTTATACTTTTTGACGCAAAACTGCGCTAACGCAGTTTTGCGCCAAAAAAATTAGCGCCGGCTAACGCCATTCTGAAGCGCCATGCGGGCGCCGTATTTATTGAATGGCGTTAGCCGGCGTTAGCCGACCGGCACTGCCTGGTGTGCGTGAAAAAAAAACACGTACACCATGCAGCGCCGGCGTAGGGAAAAATGGCGTTTGGGCGTCCAAAAATGGGGCAAGTCAGGCTGAGGCAAAAAAATCGTCTTAACCTGATTTGCGCCATTTTTTTTTGGCGCACAGACGCCATTAACATGACTCCTGTCTTAGCAAAGACAGGAGTCATGCCCCCTTGCCCAATGGCCATGCCCAGGGGACTTCTGTCCCCTGGGCATGGTCATTGGGCATAGTGGCATGTAGGGGGGCACAAATCAGGCCCCCCTATGCCACAATTTAAAAAAAAAAAAATACTTACCACAACTTACCTTTTCTTCCCTGGGATGGGTCCCTCCAGCCTTGGGTGTCCTCCTGGGGTGGGCGAGGGTGGCAGGGGGTGTCCCTGGGGGCTTGGGAGGGCACCTCTGGGCTCATTCTGAGCCCACAGGTCCCTTAACGCCTGCCCTGACCCAGGCGCTAAAATCCGGCGCAAATGTGGGTTTTTTAGTCCCGCCCACTCCCGGGCGTCATTTTTGCCCGGGAGTATAAATACGACGCATATGCATCGCAGTCATTTTTTAAGACGGGAACGCCTACCTTGCATATCATTAAAGCAAGGAAGGTGTTCACGCAAAAAAATGACGCTAACTCCATGAACTTTGGCGCTAGACGCGTCTAACGCCAAAGTATAAATATGGAGTTAGTTTTGCGTCGAATTTGCGTCAAAAAAAACGACGCAAATTCGGCGCTACGAGTCTGTGACAGGCCTATCTTTTTTTGTGCGAAATTCTCTGCCCCGGCTGGGACTATCAGCAGTTGTCAACTTCCTATTAGCGTAGTGTGCGAATGCCAACAAAAGACGCAAACTTACACACTAATGTAAGTGATTTTTAGTAGAAGATATTCAGTGATAGAAAAGAATGAAATATGTTATCTTCTTTTTATTCAAAACACAACAACAATCTTGATCAGTCAGCAGACAACGTTTATGCAAAATTGAGTTGCACAAGTACCAGCTCAATTACACGCACTTAGCATTAAATCTAGGCACGCTGTCAGAGGTATTTCTCAGCGATTGCAAATCACATCTGTTGATGCAGCAGACTGGTTTCTATCACTGTCAGTTTTCACACTCGATCCATAATGATAAAAGGAGAGTAGCTATGAAAACAAAACATAGAAAATTGCACAACTGCCAAGAAAACAATTTGGTCAAATCCTCTAAGTGTATTCATATGTTGCATCCTGATCACCAGTTGAGTAAATTACATCACATTGTAAGACAACTGAATAGGCAATTCCTCGTATGGGTATTCTCACTATTTGGACAGATTTTGTTTTAGAGTAATGAGGATAAACTTACAATGTGTTTTACTTTTATCTTTGTGGGTTATTAAAAACATTAGAAACTGAAACTGAATTATTTCAGAGAAAAAGTAGATGCTGCTTTTCTACCTTAATGATTATAAGGATCGTTTGTATAGTTTATGGCTCAAAACGGCTTTTTGTGTGTTTTTTGCATGTTTAACGTTAAACTGTGAGGAAATGCATGTGTTTTAAGTTGTTCCTAGTGATGGCTACTGCAAATAAAAAGTGGTGGGGTGGGTGAATAATAGTAAAAAAAAAAAACATTATCTCCCCCTGCAGACCACCTCTGTGCTCTTCTGCTCTTGGTGGTCTATGGGCCTCACAGTACAGGCTCTCAGAGTCCCCACCCAATCCAGTTGCTGCTCTCATGCTGTTACGAAGGATGAGAGAAGAGTGGGGATTGGCCTGAGTTGGCTGGTTTGACACTTTCTCAGGGACTGTGCCTTTTCTCCACCCTTCTGTGCAACACAGCTGGGTTGGATAAATATAACTGTGCATGTCTGTTTGGCCAGCCTAAGACAGTCAGCCAAACTGACATGCACACTTATAAGTGCCACTACTCCTTTTCCCTGCTGCTGTCCAAGATGATGGCCCAGCCCCGCCCCACCAAGCATCTGCTGTCAGTGAAACATAAAATGATAATAAAATTGTTTTATTAACATTTTATTTTTCATCCGTTAGCTTTGATCAGAGGGAGTGACGCTCCTCCACCATTACGGAGGAGTCGCCGCTGGTTGTTCCTAGTAAAACAACTATTGATACGATTTATGTGATAGTCTGAGCTTTTGGTTTCTTCTGACTTGGCATATACTAGGACCATGGCTTTCACCTCCTACCATCTAGCCCTATCAGCGATTTATTTTCTTGGATGCCAGATTCAGTAAATTTGTACCAATGCCAAGCAGTTTTGCAACAATACACCAGTCCAAAACAACATCAGAAGAAGCTGTTCTTTCACAGGTCACTGCAAATACTATTATTTTGCATAGGTTGATTAGTGCAAACATTGGTGCAAAATTACCCACATTTGATGCAAGTGCATGTATTCTAGCCCTTTGTTTAACCCTCTTAATTAGTGTCCCAGCACAGCCAGTAAATATTGATGATTGATTTGGAAAACAATTTCCATGTGTAACATAGACTTTCTTATGGAAAATGAGGAGCACTCTGCATACGAAATCAGATCCTGACTTTATGAAATTTGCTTAATAGTTGAAAGGGGTGGAAGCAGTGCTGAAATAATAAAAACAATCCATGTCAGGGTGAACCACAAAAACCCACTGAATAAACCAGTGCTTACTTTGTAAATAAAAACTTGCCGTGCTCAAAGTCCTTCTCTTAAACACACGGCTACTGCAATTGAATGTGCGAGCACAGAATACTGAGGCGGCGTAATCCTGAAGCCATCTCTGACCTCTTCAATTTATGTAAAGCCACTCCCTGCCCCTTCAGCTCACTCTAGCAGCTTTCTACTTTCTCCCTCTGTGACGCTTTTTCCTTTTTCCTTTCATCCGTCTTTCCCAAATGTGTCTTTTGCTCGCAGCAAATGCTTGAGGTAGAAGAATAAGCCCCAGCCCTCAAAAATAAGTGCTGGTGCTCAGCACCGGAAACAACAAGCACAAATTAAGCACTGGAATAAACCTTTGCTTAATCTTCTGGTAGCTTAGCACAAAACAGCCATTCTTAACTTCGAGAAAATGTGTAAACTATTTATGCAACACTTAAACAGTAATAAAGTGAAAAACACAACACAAGAAAAGTCTCAGGTCACTTTAGAAAAAGAGAGTAAAATGTAATAAATAAATTGACACTAAAAAGACAAAAATCCTATACTTAGGACCAGACATATGAGTTTTTAAAGCTTTCTTGTGAAAATAGCACTAAAAAGCACAAAGTGGCACTCAGGCTTATCTGGTTGTGATGGACAGGGGAAACATCACAAGTTCAGACCAACCGCGATAGAGTACAAAAGGGATACAGTACCCAGGTTAAATTTGCTGAACAGTTACTGTCTCAAGTCAATACAAAGAGCTGCCATTCTCGTTAGTGTGGACGACAAGGAGGTCATCAGCATGAGAAGCAGGTAGGACGTCAAGGAAGGTTGTTGCTGCAGCAAAAGAGCAGTAATGGCAGTCGTTGATGACTGTGACTATAAGCACAAAGAGCAGGTCTTGCTGGAGCTTAGTGTTGGCAGTCACCACGGGTATTCAATTCTCAGCATGAAGAGGTCATTTCCCTGTAGCAAGGAGCCAAAAAAGTCTGGATCTTTTTCTTCAGGAGGAGTACACTCTGATGTCAGCCAAGTGTCCAGAACCTGGGGGCCTACTCTGGTGGATCAGGTCTCCCCCCAGCAGAGACCAGTAGTAGGGCTCAGACAGGTCTAGAAAGGTCCAGTTGGTACTGGTCAGCTGGGCAGTTTCAGGGCTGGCCTCTGAAAGCTTGATGTGTCCCTGTAGCTCAAACAGGTGGTCAGCCAACTGCCCCTTGGAGTCGCTTTTGGGGAGCCTGGGTTTAAAGAAGCAGGTCCAATATTTCTTCCACAGACAGCATGGCAGTCCTTCCTCTGAATCTTTTACATGCCCAGGTGTGTTATGATGAGAGGTTCTGAGGATTTTACTTTTCTGCCTGGTGCCATCCTTTCTGTGGGGAAATTCTCTGGTCCACCTCCAAAACTGGTTCTATTCAGTTTTTCCCCTACAGATGCCTTGTTTGTTTCAATGTCTTGAAGCAATACACAACCCACAATGGGATAGCCATACACAGTCATGCGACTAACGATAGTGGCAGAAAGGCACAGTTGTTTTGGGCAGAAAAATGAAAAATATCTAAATGTGGAATTTTTAAAAATTGTAACTTAAAATATGACTTTACCAATTAAAGAGGATTTTAAATTACAATTCATATGAATGGAAACAGAATTTCTCTATCTGGTCCCAATCTGAATTTATCACTTATTAAATGTAATTAGGTAACTCCGTTTTCTTTTTATAGGCGAGATAAACAGTGAAAAATGGCTTTAATAGTTTTTCACTGTCAGAACATATAAAACATAAACACTGATGTCCAAGTTATTTGAATATTATGCACCCTGCACTGTGAGTCTACAGAGACTACCTTAAAGGTGACCTATGAATAATTAATAGAAAAATGTTTAGGCTTCACAATAGGTTTATTTTCCCATGCCAAAATGGCAGTTTACAACTGCACTACAAGCTGCAGTGGCAAGACTGAGTCATGTTGTGCAGAGCTACTTTAGTGGGTGTCATAATGAGTGATGCTGCCCACTGGTAGAATATAATTTACAGGCCCCGGATACATGCAGTACCATGTACTAGGAACTTATAAATAAATTACATGTATCAATCAGGTGTAGTCCAATTTTACCATATTTGCAAGGAAAAGCACAAGCACTTTGCCACTGTTTAGCAGAGAAAAAGTCAACAGAGTCCTAAAAGCCAACAGAAAAGGCATCAGCAAACAAAGGCAAAAATCTGGGACGACCCTGCGGAGAGGTCCCAATCCAACAATGGAGTATTACATTTAGCACTGGAGTTTATTGCACCTATTTCCACAAGCATCGCCATTTTTCTCCATGCTTTCCTTGGTGAATGTTAGGCTTGCTGAAATTTTTCAGATGAAAGTTGCAGAAAGGTGCACTGATTACCATGTAACCCATGATTCTATCCTATTCCTGTGTAAACTAGAGAACTCCACACAGGCAGTCTGGCAAAACAGGGACTCTGCAGGGCTGGATATTGATCTGGGGTAGCCCTTATAATATTAGTGGGAACTCATAGCTAAAGTAAGTGTGGTTTACTGCTTTGCCTGAAGTGACACTGTTTTATTCATTTACTCTACCTCAGAATGCAGTTTCACTTCCCTTTGTATTACAAAGTCCCATGAGGTATGAAACTTCTGTAAAAGGTGTATGTCCAGTTCAAATACACAGATCCCAGGATCATACACATACACGTTATGGGTTGTGCTAAATTCTCATATTTCTGAGGCTCAGCTCAGGATCAGAGCTGGAGTCTTTTGTCATCCTGCTAGGCCAAGTTACTCACATTGCTGCTCATCAGAGGGAACAAAGGCTTCCTCATACAAAAGGAATAATTAGCAGTGCTTCCCTCAGCTCCCGAGGAAGAAGAGGTTGGCAAAGAAAATCTGCATCTGTTAAGTAGTTGCCACACTGTACCAATGCTGGGACAGCCCGGCCCACTGAAGTAAGGATGAAGCCCAGACAACTGGAGCTAGCTCAGAAGGGGTCTCTCTTTGAAGTTGTATGGGGTAAGCCCTGGCAGTGATGTCAGCTAGAGGCAGAGCTGAGGCTCTCAGAGAATATGTGATCAGTGACTTGTAGATGGTGCCATTTTGAACCATCACAGCATGCTGAGCAGGAGGGTTGGGGCAGGGGTGGAGGGGTGATGGGGCACCCTCGGATTGGCCAGGGGCCCCTAGCTTCTGGAACTTTCAACCCCCATTTAATAACTCTTGCACAAGAGAGATAGAGTGCTTTTTCCTGGAACTGGATGCTGGCCACAGCCATGGGTGACTGGAATTACAAGCCCCCTGATGCCGTAAAAGACCAAGGACTCTACCCACATTTGTCCCCAGGACCAATGAGTCTCTCTATAGACCAGTGAGGCGGTCCTCTAGTGGGAACTTTGTGGACCATTTGGAGACGATTTAGGCTTCATCACCCTAAAGGGAGAAGTGGAGAAACAGGGACCAAGAACAGGAGAAAACTGGCCCAGTGGAACCAGCTCCATGCAACTTACTCCACCTTGGAGCCCAGCCGAGTTAGATCACCTATTCAGGAGTAAAATGAGCCAAGATCATACAAATTGGGACCATGGGGCCTGAATTATGACCTTTTAAAGGCTGGCAACCTTTTCAGAGAGACGGAGCACATGGTGCTCTGCCATAAGTCCCCAGATTTCCTCCAGGGGACAACACAGTCATTGTTGAAACTTGCCTGAGGGATTGGGTGTTTGTGGGGCCCTCTCCACCATACTGGGATTGCCCCCAGGGGCCACCGTTCCTCAGGGACCAACACAAATGGACTCTGAGGCAAAGAGAATATACTTGGAGAGTGCCACTTCCCCAACAAGCTTGTTGTGGTCCACCTCCCCACCAATGCCCTTGTCTTGTGGACCAGGGGGCTGCAGCACCTGCCCGCATATCATAGAGATGGTGGAGAAAGGATTCCAGCTCCCAGGCCAGCATAGCTCTTTGTTGGCCAGGCAGGGAGCTAGCTGGGTAGCACATGAGTGGGTTCCCCGTGCTGCCACTATCACCATAAAGTTAACCACTTACCTTGTTTTGTCCTGGTTGGAACCAGGCACCTCCAAAAACCCATAAGACACATGACAGGGGGCCACACACTGCAGAAGTGCCACTGCAAAAACTGTTAATTAAACATTCACACTCATGTGACAGGCCACCTCCTAATGCCCTGCAGAGCTTCTTCAAACAGAATACTTTTCATTCCTGTGGTTGTTCCAAAACAGCAGGTGCACCATCAACAATGTTGCGGATGGCTGTAGGAGGCACAGCAGTCTCCCAAATGATTCTTAAGTACTCATTCTAGGTTTCTGGGATCACGAAAGTTGTGACGACCCCCTCCCCCAGGATGTTCATTGATATTTAAGCACTCAAAGGCTGGAGCTTTTGCTCTATAGATGGGAGTGCAGCACTCTACAGAGGATGGTTCTGGGGGTGCATTTCATGTGACCTGAAAGTGTGTAGAAAAGACACAGACATATGTGCATTTATACAGGACTACAGTGAAATGCTGATGATGTAATATGTGGTTTGTTTGCCTTGTAATGCGGTTCACCCTTGATTTTATTTGAAGTGACCACCCCCCATGTTGTGATGTCAACATGGTGTAGGTTTGTAGGATGGGGCACTGTCATTTTAGAGGTCAAGACCTTTTTGGAGTCAAGTGTGATTGCAGAATGTCACCTAAGGTATTTTCAATCTGCCTTACGTATATATATTTGTAAATGAATGCATAGTATTTAGTATTGTGTGTGTAATAAAGATACTTTTCATTTCTAAAGAAAAAACTGACCTGTCAATCATTTATTCAGTGTTATTATTGTCTTCTAGCAAATGGTAATTACTAGCCCACACCACCTCCCCACAGTAGGACTTAAACTTCTCTGCTTCGCTACCCTGAGAGAGTCAAGAGCTAAAATGGCATGCTAGGTTCCAAGTAAGGGGAAATTGTGGAACTTTCACTTGGCAAGCCTCTCATCCTGCATAAATAATAACCCAATTTCCTACACTGCTAAAATATAATAGCTAGAATATTGACTCGAAAAATATCACAAAGGTTTATATACATGACTAAGCATAGATTTGCTTTACCTAACTCCCCATAAACGTATCTTCACAACAGTGGCGGCTACTACTCAACAGGGTGGAGGAGCGGAGGTGTAAAAACATGCTTATCGGTTCGGTCTCTCCTTTGTCCTCTTCTCTTGCCTGACACCCTGAAGCACACAGGCTTCCAGACTCCCCTCCAATCACCATGCTGCTTTCACCAACATGACAGCAGCACCGTGATTGTTCTGAGTGGTTTGCTTCAGTGCTTAGACAGGGAATGGAACCCTGTTCACTTTCTCCTCCTGCCTGTGCAAAGCAGCTGGGTAGAGAAATGCTAAGTGTGCATGAGTGATTGGCTGGCTCTCTACAGCCAGCCAAATGGTCATGTGCACTTATGGTGCACTCACCACTCTTCCTCTAGCCCCCTCCTACAGCTCAGCCCAGACCCACCCGTCCCAACCTGGCTCCCTGAGGAAAAATAAAATGACATTAACTTCCATTATTATCATTTAATTTTTCATTTTTTTCAATGCACGTAGTAGTGGGGCCTCCCTCCTCTGCCTTAGCGGAGGAGCCGCTGCTGCTTCACAGTCTAAATAAATCTTCAAGATGCAGACATGTTAAGAATAGTAAAGCTATACTCATATTCACTTGCCTTTATAATATTTAGGTAGTTGATATATATGCGCTGATATTTTGGTATCACAATCTTTTTGTGTTTCAAATCTTAACATATAGCCTTCTTGTAAACAGGAAATGCCTATGGGCAAAGTTAGCCAATACTACTTCAGCTCATAGGAAGCATTTATTTCAAACATCAGTACAAGGCTCTACAAGGTGATGAAGCAAAACATGTTCAGCAAGTCACAGAGTGAAGCAATAGTGCATACTAGCACCAATTGTGTTCAAGTTATATATCTACTACAATAACAAAGAATTTCCATGTTTTGTACAAATGGGTCATTTGAAAGTCCCATTGTTTTTATATGCTGGTAATGACATTCCACTGGCACAAATGCAGAAAGCTAGCAGCAATAGAGCACTACTGGGAGGTGGACAGATTCAAAATTAACCAACCCAAGATAGAAGGAATAGAAGCTGATGCTCTGGCACTGCAGATGCAAACGATCAATCACCAAACCCATCCTGCTGGGCAATCTCCCTGTTGAAAATTGCATAGTTTTAATTTTTTGAGAGTGACTCTCATAGATATTCCATCTATAGGAAATGACTGCCAAGTTCAAGGTATCCTTTACAAAGAAAAAAGGTGACATGAAGTTTGGAAATCTAAATCAAACTCCCCCCAAACCAAGTTGGATGGCAACATTCACTATGATCTTGAGATCTAGGGCTCAGTGCAGGTATATCGCCTATTGGTTACCCATGTTGGCATCTTTGGGAAAATGTGCCTTTACCTCAATTTTCAATGTCAATACACTTTGTGACAGACTTAGGTTTCAGTTCCTTACAGGACAGTGCCCTCAAATTACCTTCACACTACAGAAAGCAAAATAAAGGAAAAATAGCAGTTTTTTGACAGGACAATACATCATAGAAGCATGTCACAAATTCCACCTAGAAAATTTCCTATATGTCCCCTTGAAGAAGAAACTCAATGTCCTGCCTGAGGTGAAATCATAAACGCCCTATGGAGGAACCATCTCAGCAAATGGGTTGCTTCTACAGAAAAAAAAGAAAGGAAATGTCTGTGTATTAGGATGAAAATATTGCATCTTATAACAACAAAAGTGGCTAAACTTTTGGTTATACGGAAACATCTTTCCCATGACAAGAGTTTTGCAGCACGGAAGTGTCTGTGATGTGACTTTTTCACCAAAAGGGAGATTTGTTTCTTGCTCTTTTGTAAAGCATGCATGCATTTAATGAGAAGGACATTGTCGAAGTTCAGTTAACATACTTGGATAAGGACGACTAATGCAATTATCAAATATCCTGTGTGTCTCAAAGTTAAACTGATACCGGAGAGACAGAATTACCACTGAGTAATCAAGTTTACAGAAGATACAATTTAGAAAACTTGATATAATGTGATCATTAGAGGTATGAAAAGAACAAGTAAGCAGATGGTTTCAACACTTTAAGGGTCCGATGTACCAAGCAATTTTGTGGTAGCTAAGGTTAAATGTCACACTTTGAAACAATTGGGTTGTTGGCTGAAGAGGGTGAAACCCTACTCAAGCAACATCCATAATTCTTGTCAGGGGCAAACCACAAAACTTCAGTAAATGAACCCTTGCTGAATTCTCTAGTAACTTGTCACAAAAGCAGTCAGGCCTAACTAAGAGCCAATGTCTTAAGTATTTCTGCAGCACTTACATAGTCATAAAGTGAAAACACAACACAAGACAACTCCCACACCAATTTTGAAAATAGAGTGAAATGTAATAAATGATTTGACACCAAAATGACAAAAATCCAATCAGTAGAACCAGACGTATGCAGTTCAAAGTTTTAAGGTATGTATAGCACCTAAAAGCACAAAGCACCAGTTGTTGTTATCTGATTGTGTGAGACCAGGTGAAAGTCACTAGATTAGGATGACCAGAATGGATATGAGGCCGATAGAGGTTCTCTGATTGTGCTAGATCGGGTGAAAGTCACTAGATTAGGTGGAGCACAATGGAGTGCAAGCCCCATAGAGGGCCCAGATTAGTCCCACTGAAAAAGTTACCTTCCAATCCAACGCAAAGAATTCAGTTAGTGGTGGAGTAGACCGTGAGGGGCAGGGAGAGCGTAGCATATGTTCAACACTGTAGAGAGAAAAGCAGGCCACCGGTGGTTGTCACTCTATTAAAAAAATCCTATCAGGCGTTGCTGGTGATTCTTATTGGAGGTCACCGCAGGCTGACAAATCTTTAGCATGAAGTACAGATCTTGCATTGGCAGTCATCGCTAGTGGTCAACAAGTCAGGTTCATCATAGCTGTGCTTTTGCGGTCAGCGTGGATGATGAGATCTTGCCATGAGTGGGCCCATTTGTGGTCACTAAGAGCCCTAAACTTAAGAGTTTCTCTTTTTCTTCTAGGAGGAGCTCAACCGATGTTACACCAAGGGTCCAGACCTCAGAGGCACCTCTTGGGGATCAGGAACTCATTGCAGCAGAGGACAGCAGGGTCCAGACAGGTCCAGTTGGAGATCCTGGCAGGTTCAGTGCAGCAGGTTCAGCTGGGCAGCTGTAGGCAGGCCTCTGGAGCTTGTTGTGTCCCTGTAGCTCATAACAGGAGGTCAGTAAGCTGGATCTTGGAGTCAGTTGAACCTAGAATGAAAGGTACAGGCCTAGTCTTTCTTCTCATCAAGCAGAGCAGGCCTCAAACAGCAGGGCGTCCTTCATCTGAAGTATCCACTGGCCCAGGAGTTTACTGAAGGGTAGACCTGAGAGTCCCCTTTTAACACCTGGTGCCAACTTGGAAGTGGAAGAAAGGAGGTTTCCCTCTACAGGGTTGTCTGGAATTTCCTGCCTTCCTGCCTTGGTCCTATTTTGTCTAGGGGCACAATAGGATAGTGTGAAGTTCTTTATGAGTGAACTGGGATAGCACCTTTGAAGTGCAAGTTTGGTAGGTGACAGCCCCGCTCCCCATCCTTTCAGAGATGGCCCATCCTGCTGACACCCAGGCCCTCTATTGTTGCTGTCTGGGAGGAGTACACAAACACCAAATGCCAAACACACCTAGTCATGTGTCCCAGGAACAGACTGCAGACAGCAAATGGTTGGAACAAGAAAATGCAAATGTTCTAAATGTCTGACCTAAAAATGCTCCTACATGAATAGTTTAGATTCAATCTGTGTACATAAGATCCAGTCTTCAATTAATGAACAAGAGAACTTCGTAGTGTTGACATCTAATATATTAATCAATAGGATTCAGGAAGTTGAACAAATGTACAACAAATACAACAAATGTCCATCCCTTAGACAACAATACTGTATATAACCCCCCAGATCACACAATTGTACCCCAACAGAAGATCCAGGAAGGGGTTAAAACCCTCCTCTTGACACAGTCCTGCACAATAATTGCTTGGTTGTCAGTCCAGGTTCAAGCAATAACATTGCCTTTCAATTCAGCTTGTCAAATGAGAAGATAATGTCAACTTTTCAGTCTGTGGTGGCAGTAAGAGGTCCATCAGACCATCATCAGGACTCAGTGTTGTAAAATAATACCTACACATATGGGAAAATAATTATTTATTTATAATTAATTATGAAACAGTATGTGCAATTTGCCAAATCACATCAAGTGTTGAACTAAAGAAAACACCATAAACACAGGTGTGGATACTAGTATAAGCCACCACCTACATGACAAAGAATGTAAAAAAAAATACATAGAAAACGTGCACCCAATAATACGCTGTGTCAGGCTCCCAACCAAAATAGCTACATTCCGTACTTACAACAGATTGAAAAAATAGACTCCATAGTAACACACAAGGGGACTTCAATCAACAAGACCAAGTAAACAAATCCACAAATATTAAAATATTAAAATCGCTTGACCGCAATAGAACATAAACTCTAGTAAAATGCTGCCTCCATTGTAGCGTATTCATACCTTCTAAATATGTGACCGCTATAGTCTGTCTCCATCCGCATCTGCTCAACCCATGCGTGTCGGAATCAAACATTGCCGGCCTTCCTGGCGTGTTTAAATAAGGAAGTGACAGGTCATGTGACCATTCCATGACTATGGCAGCCATCTGGGAATGGTAAAAATGCCTGACTAATACCCCAATTTTAGAGACAATTGTAATTACGGTAATTTTACCTTTTTTTGGACCTCAGTAACTTAATAAATATAATATTCATCTAGGCCATCCGCTTAGTCCGTCTAAATTTTCTGCCTTGAAAAAGTCACTTTGTGATGAAACAAGTGTTGGCTGTTATTGCGTGGATTGACTATGGGTTGTTACTGTATGGATTAACGACAAAAATCTAATGCCTATGACATTATGTGAATGAACAAAGTCAAGGAGGACTTTTATTGATGTGAATAAACCACAAGGTTACAACAAGAGAGGATTTTTGTTGGAATTTCTTCAAAGACTAGTCTACAAACTGTTGGATAGTTGGAAAATGATTACTTATGTTCTATATAAATGTGCTGGAGTGCTGTGATCTTAAGTAAATTCTTATATGTTGTGTATTCTTTGTGATGCATACTGTTTTGTCTTGAGGTAGTAGGACATCTTTGTGACAGACGCTAGCAGTCCCATATTTAGAAGGTATGAATACGCTGCAGTGGAGGAGGTGTTTTTCTAGAGTTTAAGCTACATGGAGGTTAAGCAGTTTTTAAAATAGTTTAATATTTGTGGATTTGTTCACTTGGGCTTGTAGGTTGAAGTCCCCTTGTGTGTTGCAATGGAGTCTATTTTTGTAACCTGTTGTAAGTAGCGGAATGTAGCTATTTTGGTCGGGAGCCTGACAGTGTATTATCTGGTGCACTTTTTCTATGATTTTAAGGTACTTTTTAAATTTTCTTTGTCATGTAGGTGGTGGCTTATGCTGTTATCCACACCAGTCTTTGTGGTGTGTTGTTGGGTTCAACAGGTGGTATACATGGTATGATTTGGCAGATTGCACGTACTGTTTTATAATTAATTTTCCTTATGTTTCGGTATTATTTTACAACACTGAGCCCTGATGATGGTCTGATGGATCTCTGACTGCCATCACAGACTGAAACATTGGCATTACCTTCTCATTTGACAAGATGATATGAAAGACCATGATATTGCTTTAACTGGGAATGAAAACCAGTCAATTATTGTGCAGGGCTGTGTCAAGAGGAGAGCTATAACCTCTTCCTAAATCTTCTGTTGGGATACAATTGTGTTATCTGGGGGGTTATATACAGTGCTGTTGTCTATAGGATGGACATTTGTTGTATATGTTGTACATTTTTTGAACTTCCTGAATCTTGATGAATAATATATTAGATTTGAACAGTGCAGAGCTGTCTTATTCAGTAATTGAAAACTGGATCTTATCTAAACAAATTATATCTAAACAATTCCTCTAGGAGCATTTTTAGGTGAGACATTACCTGTACCCAGTTCCTAGGGGAATACTGGGTTACCCCTAAGTGTGTTCTATGTTCTAAAAGTAGTATAGTCAGAACTGTGACTTAAAATCTGACTTTACCATTACATAGGTTTTTAAATTACAATTCATCAGATGCCAAACATGATATCCCCACTTCCTCCTACACAAAGTTTATCACCTTTTAAATGCAATACAGTAACCCAGTGTTATCCTGTGGGAGAGGTCGTACATGTCCAACACTTTAAATACAATGTGCCCTGCGCTATGCAATGTTTAGGGCCTACCCTTGGGTTGACATATGTATTAAAAAGGAAGGTTTAGGCCTAGCAAAAAGGAATCCCCTAAGGGCTCTTGAGGATTCTCTGATCTCTGAGGTTTCACACAGTGAAGAACAAGAATCCTAGGTGTTTGGCACACTACTTTCACTGTGCTTTTCCATCTGACCAGGGTGGTAGCCTGAGACTGATTCTACAGCCCAGGGTCTGTAGCCTAAGAAGGACGGGGTCGAGGTGAGCCTTTTCTTCCTCTCCCTAGGAATGGGGGAAGGCTCTCAGGCTCAAGGTGAGAGAGGTGCAGGTAGGTGGAGCTGGTCAACATCCCAGCATCTTTCACTCTGTGTTGGGGGAGTAGGAAGGAAGAAGCAGGCTAGGGGGAGAGGTTGAAGGAGAGGAAGAGATAGATGGCATAGCTAAATTCTAAATGTGAGCTAGAGTAACACACAGGTTCAGATACAAGTCCTAAAATCAAAGCAGAGTGAGGTTAATATTAGGTTAAGATTCAGATCAAGATTAAGGTTAGGATTAAGATTAGGTTTAAGAATAAAATTAAGATTAAGATTAAGATGGGAGAGGCCTCAAGTGGTGCCATCAAGTTCGGGAAATGGCACCAAATGGCATCAACTATTGGTTGTACCACAGAGTTATTCATCAGAGTAGAGGTGGCCTTGTGACGATAAAGGATGTCCAGACCATGACCACTGCCAGTCATGGAGCACTTCAGTTGGACCCAAACATGGGGATCCATCACGTTAGGTCCAAGATAGGGAAGTTGCACTAAATGTAAGGCGTAATAATACAGTTCAATCCAAAGAACCCTTAGTTTACCACATTTCTTATGCACTACCAGTTTAGAGAAGGATAGTTGGGGCCTTGTGGCCCCCAGACAAAAAAGCTATTCCTTTATCTATAGTCTGCAAAATGTGGGCTTGCACCAGAAGGGGGAGCATTTCAAGGACATACTTAAAGCACTGCATTATCACTATTTTGACCACCTATCCCCCCCCCCCCCACAGACATAAGTTAAGGCAATTCTATTTAGTGTATTCAAGGTTAGCATTAACTAGGAGGGGGGGGGGGCTGGGTTGTCCGAAACCATATGCTCAAGACCTCTGTTAACCAGGATACCTAGATATTTGAGGCAGCGCTCTTTCCAGTGGAACGAAAAACCAGTGACGGATGCCTGTGTCATTACACAGGACATAGCTAGAGCCTCACTCCTATCCTTAATTTTAATCTTAATCTTGTACCCTGAGATTCTGCAAAAGGATAAGATAGGACACATCAAGCTTGAGATCGCTATGTCAAGGTCCATAAGCTTAAACAAAATATCATCCACATAAAACAGAATCTTGGCTATTCTGGCATCTTTAGATATGCCCACAATATGGGGTGATAGGCATCAAGCAGCTGCTAGTGGCCTACAGGAACAGCACAGGTGAAAAAGGGGCACCCATAACTAGTCACTCTGTGAACTGAGAATGCGTTTGATAGAAATCTACTGTAATTGACCTGAGCGGTAGGCTTCATTAGAGCCATCTAATCTTCTAATGAAATCGTCCTCCAGCCCACTAAAGACTCTGTACATGTACCACCACTCTATACGATCAAATGTCTTCTCGCTATCCAATGAGAGAACAATCGTATCCTCCAGAGTGTCCTTAAAGAGCCATATTTTGTGGAGGGGTTTACGGGAAGACCTACAAGGGACAAACCCTACTTGCGTGTCATGGATTAAACTCAGGATGACCCATCGGAGTTGGGCAGCCAAAAGGCTTGCTAGGATTTTTGTATCTGCATTTTTGAGGGAGTTCAGCCAGTATCATCCACAAAGGAGAGGGTCTTTGCTGGATTTCAGCAGGACTTTGATCTCTGTCTTGTGTTACATGCCAGCAATAGAGCCTGTCTCAATCGCTTCTCGGAATACTGCATAAAGGTGTTCCAGCACATCAGTCTCCAGTCATTGATAGAATTCTCCTGGGAAACTCATCCTTTCCAGGGGCTCAGTTATAGGGGAGGGCATAGATGGCCTGCACTACATCTCCCTTAGTTAATTCTCTGTCCAAGATGGCTCTAGCTTCGTCAGTAAGACTAGGAAGGGTGATAGTGGAGAAAAAGGCATCTTTTTTTACATCGTTGTCACCAAGGTCAGACCTGTACAACATGGCATAATAGACCCCCAAAAAAACTAGCATTAGCAATACTTTGTAGATCCCAAATCATGCAGTTGAAGTCATCCCTAATAGCAGGGATAGGTGTTGCCGTTTCCCTTTGTTTCAGATGTGCCACCAGAAGGCTGTCTGCTTTCTCTCTCTGTTCATAATGGGGGAATGTTAGAAATGGGGTCTTTGGTTGGCAGTCAGGTTACCCCCTGTCCAAGCAAGGACCCTCACTCTAGTCAGGGTAAGTCACACACAATCCAAATTATCCCGTGCCCACCCTCTGGTAGCTTGGCACTGGGCAGTCAGGCTTACCTTAAAACACAATGTGTAAAGTATTTGTGCAATAAATCATACAATACCACAATATAACACCACGAAAATACACCAGACAGTGTTTAGAAAAATATATAATATTTATCTGAAGAGATGCAGGTCAGAACGATTAAAGATGAAATAAGCAAATGAAGGGATATCACTAAAAGTGATATCAAGTGTCTTTAGAGTTAAAAGATTACTGGAAAAGCAATAAAAAGTTTCTTAAGTTCTCCTAGAAACAACAAGTGTCTCCTGCAGGGCAAAGTACCTGGTTTGCATTGAAAAATCCTCCCAAGGGACCGCAGATGGGAAGATGCATGAAAATGGTGAGTATGCGTCGGTTTCGCCCCTTCGCTCACGGACTTGCGTCGTTATTTTCCACATGGGGAAGACGTTGAGTCCATTTCCGGCTCGCAGACTTGGAACCTCTTCGGGTTGCGGGGACGATGCAGGGAATCCTGGGCTTGCGGAGTGAAGTCACAGCGGCTGCGTCGATTCCGGTAGGCGATGCGTGGAATTTTCTTCCACACGGCAGGCGCTGTGTCAATTCCTCTCAGGAAGTCGGGCGTCGTCGTTCTGAGTCAGCTTGCATCGATCCAGTTGGGCTGTGTGATGAAGTTCCGGTTGCGTCGCTGGCGCTGAGTCAATCTTCTTTTGCGTAGTTGGGCTGAGTCAATCCAGACTCGGCGTGCGATGAAATTTTCACTGTGAGCAGGCTGTGTGGCGTTCTTGGCAGGCGGTGCAGCGAATTTTCGCCGCACAGGGATTTCAGCTGCAGGAGAGAAGTCTTTTTGGTCCTGAGACTTCAGGGAATGGGGGCAAGCTATATCCAAGCCCTTGCAAAGCACTTCTGCAGCAAAGCAAGAGAACAGCAAGACAGCAGGCCAACAGCAAGGCAGCAGTCCTCTTCGGAAAGCAGTCAGGTGAGTCCTTTCGACAGCCAGGCAGTTCTTCTTGTCAGGGTGCAGGTTCTGGTTCAGGTATCTTCTCCAGGAAGTGTCTGAGGTGGTAGGGCAGAAGCCCTGTTTTTATACCCAAATGTGCCTTTGAAGTGGGGGAGACTTCAAAGAGTGGCTCAGAAGTGCACCAGGTCCACTTTCAGTTCAATCCTGTCTGCCAGGGTCCCAGTAGGGGGTGTGGCAGTCCTTTGTGTGAGAGCAGGCCCTCCATCCTCCTAGCCCAGGAAGACCCATTCAAAATGCAGATGTATACAAGTTAGGCTGAGTATCCTGTGTTTGGGGTGTGTCTGAGTGAATGCACAAGGCGCTGTCAACTAAACCCAGCCAAACGTGGATTGTAAGGCACAGAAAGACTTAAGTGCAGAGAAATGCTCACTTTCTAAAAGTGTAATTTCTAAAATAGTAATATTAAATCCAACTTCACCAGTCAGCAGGATTTTGTATTACTATTCTGGCCAGACTAAATATGACCTTCCTACTCCTTTCAGATCAGCAGCTACCATTCAAAGAATGTATGAGGGCAGCCCCAATGTTAGCCTATGAAGGGAGCAGGCCTCACAGTAGTGTAAAAACAAATTTAGGAGTTTTACACTACCAGGACATGAAACTACACAGGTACATGTCCTGCCTTTTACCTACACAGCACCCTGTTCTAGGGATTACCTAGGGCACACCTTAGGGGTGACTTATATGTAGCAAAAGGGGAGTTTTAGGCTTGGCAAGTACTTTTCAAAGCCAAGTCGAATTGGCAGTGAACTGCACACTCAGGCCTTGCAATGGCAGGCCTGAGACATGGTTAAGGGGCTACTGAAGTCGGTGGCACAATGAGTGCTGCAGGCCCACTAGTAGCTTTTAATCTACAGGCCCTGGGCACATATAGTGCACTCTACTAGGGACTTATAAGTAAATTAAATAGCCCAATTGGGTGTGATCCAATGTTACCATGTTTAAAGGGAGAGATCACATGCACTTTAGCACTGGTTAGCAGTGGTAAAGTGTGCAGAGTCTAAAACCCAGCAAAAACAGTTTCTCAAAAGTGGAGGGAGGCAGGCAAAAAGTTAGGGGATACCAGCCTAAGGCTGTTGGGTCTAACAGGGCATGTCTGGTGGCTGTACACCGATGTGGCTGCTATGTATGCTCAGGTGCAGGGCTTGACGTCTTGCTCCAGTGAATGTTGCCAATGCTTACTCTGTTTATTTATTGGGGCGGGTGGTAAACTCTTCTCCACCAGCAGAGCTCATGGAGTTTTGGAGTTTTGCCACTCCCCTTGGAGCGCGGAGTTCGGCAAATACTCTGCCTACTACCGGCAAAGCAGAGTCTACCAGTGCACACTGCATTTTATTTCCATCTCACCTGGTAGCACTGGCACATAGCCACCGCCATCTTGATAAAGGCAGAAGTGACCTTTGGTGCGCAGTCACACTCACTAGCCAGGAAACGGTACCGGGTCATGTGACAATTTGCCAACTCAGCGCACATGCAACAACCAGATTCTCAGTCGGGTCTCAGCTATCCAAAACAGACAACCAATGGCAGGCAGGACATTGCAATGTATCCAATCAGTAACAATGACTCACAAAGTAAGCCGGCTCCGCAACTTCCTATTTGCCAGGGACAGCCAGTGGCAGGCGGGACACTACAGTGCATCCAATCAGTAAGGCAACTCCTGCAACTTCCTACAACAAAGAGAAGGCTTTCTAGCTGGCTGTTTGAGTGGAGCCTGGTGGAGGAGAAGAACAAAGCTGGACAGTCTGAAGAAACGCATGGAAAAGCTTGGTAAAGGAGGCGCGCACGCCGCCATCACTCTGTGGAAACCGGTAGAGAAAATTGTGTGTAGCAGACTTCATAGCAAATTGTAGTCACATAAGGTCTGTGATGTTTTCTATATTATTGCCACACCCAGCCACTTTGTGCCATCATAGATTTTACCGGCTGCAGACTCTGGAACAAGAGGTCAATGGGCCAGTGCAGCAGCTCTTCTTTCCCCCATACCGGCATTCAGCCTTGGCCCCAGCATTCCTTGCGAGAGAGTAGGCGTGCACTCATAATGATATAAGGCATTACATGGTGTGATTGGTGGCAATGAGCTGGTGCTTCTACTCAGTGGTTTGTAGGGGTTACTGAGGTCGGCCACACCGGATTATGGCATAAGGGAGAACAGGGAGAACAGAGGGCCAGCGCCTGGATGTTGGTCATAATAAAGCACTAGTATGGCCCTGAGGTGGTGCTCAGATGGCCAGGCTGGTGGTTTGTGGTTTTGACTGTTGTTCCACCAGCATTCCTTGGTCATAAGAACTGTGTAGCCTTTAACAAAATATTGCATTTTCTTATGCCTCATTTCACCCGTATGTCTGAAAACCATCTCTGACACCCTTCTGTGCTGTGCCACAGCTCTCCAGAGCACCTCTCCCTCTGCTTCTGGCCTGCATCTCTCTTTCTTCCACCAGCCTGCTGCTGATAGAAACATCACCGTGCTGCAGGCAGGCCTCTGCCTTGTCATTTGTCATTCATTTAACCTACACCTGTTTGTGTTCACCAGAGCTGTGCAGGGGCAGGGAAGAAGTCTGGAATATAGATTTTTTCATCCCTGGAACTCGGTGTGCCGCTGCTCACAGCCTTGGCCCTCTGGGACCCTGGGGTCACATGCTGGGGGTCAAAGACATAACTTTCTCACTATAGGATCTTGGACAAACCCGGGCTCCGTCTCTTTCCCATTTCTCTCAATTACAGTGTGTGCCCTTTATTAGCTCTGTATCTTAGGTATGACAATACTTTGCAGAAACTGGGCACCTACTTCTCACGAGGGGCCAGCACAGGATGGGAGGTGTAGCTGACAAACAGTGCAGGTAATGTAATCAATGATAAACAATGCTACAACCATGTGTCACAAGCAACAATTCAAAGCCCAACAATAAGAATTCATAAAAGGAAGACAAAATAAGGAACAGCTGAGACATAACACAGCAAAACATTCAGTCCTTGGGGTACATTATGGACGCACAGAATGCATATGGGGGATGGGGCAGAAAGAAGATGATGGGGGGGCATGAGGAGATAAAAAAGGGAAAAAGGGGTGCAGTAGGCAATTGAGAAATGATGATGGAAAGGGAGGTGAAAAATAAGATAGAATATTTAAAAGATAAGATAAGATAAGATGAAATATGATTGTAGGGCAGGAGAAGAAAAGAATTAAGAGTCAAGAAAACAGGTCCACATAGGGACAATCGCAGGCTGAGAGTGAACCTTAGAACCAAAAATCAAAACAAAGTCCACACTTTAGGTACAAAATGCTCATCTGGCCTAGAGACCCATTGTGGTAGGCAAGCAGAATCTCTGGTGCAGTGCATGGAAAATGAGGTGCCATCTTTCTGTGTTGTGTGGGAGATTTGAGAGCTGACCTGGATTTGTTCCAGTCATCAAATTGGATCAGTTGCTGCTTCCGTTGAGGTTGATCATGTTGCTGTCCATGCGGAGGGTTATTCCCTGGCATATTGCAGCTGTCCAGCACCTTAGGTGAAGGGAGAGACATGCCTATGCCAGAATCACTCAGGAAGTCCAGAAAACAGGCTAACTCTGTGATGTCATAAAAGTCCCTAGAGCAGTCATCCATGGTGATCCACATAACTGCTGGCTCTAGAAGTACATACTTGATCTTTCATCTTTTCAGTTGAGGACAGAGAGCTTGGAAAGTCTGACTCTTGTGACTAATCTCAGCTGTGAAATCCGCCTCAATAGGAAGCCTTCCACCTTTGATGTTGTAGGGATTGTGTTTGCATGCATCTAAGAGAATCTGTCCGGTAACGGCATAGTGCAGAAACAAGCAATTATGGGATGGGGGCCTAGTTTCCACAGTTATCAGCAGAAGGGCCCGCATCCTGTGTGCCCATTGTGTTTCAAGAGGGGGCATGAAGGTAAGCTCCATCACTTTGGGGATAAATTCCAGCAAGAACACACACGTGTCTGAGCTCTCCATCTTGTCTGTAATGCCGCAAAATCTGACGTTATCACAGCAGAAGCGGTCTTCAAGGTCAATCAATTTCTGTTTCAATTTCAATTTATTTACTGAAGTGCATAGTTAGTCAAAACTATTACACCATCCAAGTAAAAAGTGATACTCATAAATACAAATTTAGTGTAAGCCTATAAAATCGCTTAAACAATAAATACAATGCATAGGACTACATACAAAAACGATAATAGCAACAGGAAGCAGTCTCCTAAAACCATATAGCCTTTAACAATGGAATTGGCAATTTTGAAGTGAGCCAGTGCTTAGACTATAAATCATATATACTTCTATTTCAGCAATTTTGAAAGGCGATATAAATAGTAGTTTCCAAAAAACTTTGTTTAAATACAATTAACATACTATAAAAAAGACTCATTTAACTACCTCATTTATATTCATCTTGCTTTGTGCATTACATTTTTTTGATGTAAGGTGTAGAAATTTTGTTAATCTTGCATTCAGAGTAATATCGGATAATTTAAAACTGGCGATCACCTACTCGCAATATTATGGCACACACACCAAACTGACAGAATACTGCAACAAACACTTATCCGCCAGACCAAGGGTCAGTGTTAGATTGTCGGTACTACCACCAAGAAAACAACAGCCACCACATTATCAAATCAAATCAAATCATTAACATTTATAAAGCGCGCTACTCACCCGTGCGGGTCTCAAGGCGCTAGGGTGGAAAGGGGGGGTTATCGCTGCTCGAACAGCCAAGTCTTTAGGAGTCTCCGGAAAGCGGAGTGGTCCTGGGTGGTCCTGAGGCTGGTGGGGAGGGAGTTCCAGGTCTTGGCCGCCAGGAAGGAGAAAGATCTCCCACCCGCCGTGGAGCGGCGGGTGCGAGGGACGGCAGCAAGTGCGAGGCCAGCGGAGCGGAGGGGGCGGGTGGGGACGTAGAAGCTGAGGCGTCTGTTGAGGTATTCCGGTCCCTTGTTGTGGAGGGCTTTGTGTGCGTGGGTGAGAAGACGGAAGGTGATCCTTTTGCTGACTGGGAGCCAATGCAGGTGTCTCAGGTGTGCGGAGATGTGGCTGTTGCGGGGTACGTCGAGGATGAGGCGGGCCGAGGCGTTTTGGATGCGTTGCAGGCGGTTTTGGAGTTTGGCGGTGGTCCCGGCGTAGAGGGTGTTGCCGTAGTCCAGGCGACTCGTGACAAGGGCGTGGGTCACGGTTTTTCTGGTGTCGGCGGGGATCCAGCGGAAGATCTTGCGGAGCATGCGGAGAGTGAGGAAGCAGGCGGAGGACACGGCGTTGACTTGCTTGGTCATGGTGAGAAGAGGGTCCAAGATGAAGCCGAGGTTGCGGGCGTGGTCTGCGGGGGTCGGTGCGGTGCCGAGGGCCGTGGGCCACCAGGAGTCGTCCCAGGCGGACGGGGTGTTGCCGAGGATGAGGACTTCCGTTTTGTCAGAGTTCAGCTTTAGGCGGCTGAGCCTCATCCAATCTGCGACGTCCTTCATACCCTCTTGTAGGTTGGTCTTGGCGCTGGCGGGGTCCTTGGTGAGGGAGAGTACAAGTTGGGTGTCGTCGGCGTAGGAGGTGATGATGATGTCGTGCTTGCGTACGATGTCGGCGAGGGGGCTCATGTAGACATTGAAGAGTGTCGGGCTGAGCGATGAGCCTTGAGGTACGCCGCAGATGATCTTGGTGGGTTCTGAGCGAAACGGAGGGAGGTAAACTCTTTGGGAGCGGTTAGCGAGGAAGGAGGCGATCCAGTCCAGGGCCTGGCCTTGGATCCCGGTGGAGCGTAGGCGGGTGATTAGGGTGCGGTGACAGACGGTGTCAAAGGCAGCCGAGAGGTCGAGGAGAATGAGGGCGACTGTTTCACCGTTGTCCATCAGGGTTCTGATGTCGTCTGTGACTGAGATGAGGGCGGTTTCCGTGCTGTGGTTGGTTCGGAATCCGGTTTGTGAAGGGTCGAGCAGGTTGTTGTCTTCCAGGAAGGTGGTCAGCTGTTTGTTGACGGTCTTTTCTATTACCTTGGCTGGGAAAGGTAGAAGAGAGATGGGGCGGAAGTTTTTCAGGTCGCTTGGGTCAGCCGTAGGTTTCTTTAGTAGGGCGTTGACTTCAGCGTGCTTCCAGCATTCGGGGAAGGTAGCAGAAGAAAAAGAAGAGTTGATGACGGTCTGGAGGTGCGGGGCGATGATGTCGTCGGCTTTGTTAAAGATGAAGTGCGGGCAGGGGTCCGAAGGGGCGCCGGAGTGGATAGAGTTCATGATGGATTTGGTTTCTTCCGTGTTGATGTGGGTCCAGTTGTTGAGGGTGATGTCCGGGGAAGCGGGTTCAGTGGTGTATGGTTGGGTCTGGTGTCCGAAGCTGTCGTGGAGGTCGCTGATCTTGCGATGGAAGAAAGTGGCGAGGGATTCGCACAAATCCTGTGAGGGCGTGACGGCGTTGGCGCTGGCGCTGGGGTTGGAGAACTCTTTGACGATGCTGAAGAGTTCTCTGCTGTTGTGGCTGTTTTTGTCTAGTCTGTCGGTGAAAAAGTTCCTTTTGGCAGTGCGGATCAGGTGGTGGTGTTCGCGTGTAGCGTTCTTGAGGGCGGTCATGTTGTCAGCGGTGTGGTCCTTGCGCCAGGCCTTCTCAAGGGCACAACAAGTTTTCTTTGATTCTTTGAGGGTGTCAGAGAACCAGAGAGGTTTTTTGGTGTTGGTCTGTCGATGCGTGCGTTTGAGGGGAGCAAGGTTGTCAGCGCAGTTGGAGATCCAGTTTGTGAGGTTGAGAGCTGCGTCGTTGGGGTCGGTGGTGAGGGTGGGTTGGTTGGCGGCGAGAGCGGAGAAGAGTTGCTCTTCAGGGATCTTGTTCCACTGTCGACGAGGGATGGGTTGAGTGCGGAGGTGGGAGGTCTCGCGTCGGAATGTGAAGTGGACGCAGCTGTGGTCGGTCCAGTGTAGGGCAGAGGTGTGGCTGAAGAAGACGTGTTTGCTGGCGGAGAAGATAGGGTCGAGCGTGTGTCCGGCGATGTGGGTGGCGGTGTTCACCAGTTGTTTGAGGCCGAGGTTGGCGAGGTTGTCGAGCAGGGTGGTGGTGTTGGGGTCGTTGTTTTGTTCCAGATGGAAGTTGAGGTCGCCTAGGAGGATGTAGTCCGGTGAGGCGAGGGCGTGCGGGGAGATGAAGTCGGCGATGGCGTCGCTGAAAGAGGCGCGAGGTCCGGGAGGACGGTAGACGAGGGATCCTCTGAGGGTGGTCCTTGGGTCGGTGCGAATCTGAAAATGCAGGTGTTCAGCGGCGAGGGGGGGGTCTTCGGTGGAGGTGGTGACGCTGATGGAGTCTTTGAAGATGATGGCGACACCTCCTCCTACTTGGTTGGTGCGGTCTTTTCTGGAGATCTTGTAGCCTTCGGGGATGGCGGGTAGCGATGTCTGGAGCAGAGGAGGCGTTCATCCATGTCTCCGTGATGAAGGCGACGTCCGGGGCTGTGGAGTCCAGGAGGTCCCAAAGTTCAACGGCGTGCTTGTGGACGGAACGAGCGTTGACCAGGATGCACTTGAGGTGGTTGATGGCGCGTGGGCTTGTGGTCGTGGTAGTTGCGTGGTGGAAGATGCGTTTGCAGGAGTTGCAGGCGAAGGGTCCATGGGTGCGTTTGGGGTGAGCTAGGAAGCAGGTTTTGGAGCGCCCTGGGTTGAGGGCGTGGAGTCGTAGCGGATCAGCGGGGCTTGGGGGAGCTGGGGACCAGGGGTCGTGGCGCTGGGCGCGGGCCAGGCGCGGACGGGCGCAGACGGGCTTGCCTCTGGCGCGCCTCCGGCGCGCCAGCGGCGTGCCCGCTGCGCGCGCCCGCTGCGCAGTCGCGCAGCGGCCGCCATAAGAGGTAGGAGGGGGGGGAGGGGTCAGCTGGGGGCGAATGGGAGCTGGGGGGCGGGGGCGTGCAGGAGGTCGCGGCGGGAAAGCGCGAGGGAGGGGGGGGACAGGTAGAGTGAGAGGAGCTGGGGGAGGGGGTTTAGGGTGGAGGAGGGTGAGTGTTAGGAGGTTTGGAGATTAGGGAGAGAGATAGGAGTAGGGTTGTGAAGATAGGGGAGGGGGGGTTGTAGAGGTGGGTGAGGGAGAGAGGTAGAGTGAGAGGATAGGGAGATAGGTAGTAGAGGGGGTGGCGGGAGGGGGGAGAGATAGAGAAATAGATAGAGAAAATAGATAGAGAAGTCGATAGATAGGGAAATAGATAGATAGACAGATAGGTAGGTAGGAGGAGGTGGAGAGTTAGATAGTGAGATAGGGAGCTAGAGAGATAGGAAGATAGGAGGAGTGAGGGAGGTAGATAGCGAACGGGTTAGCTAGGGGTGAGAGAGGGGGAGGCGAGTGAGGGAGGGGGATGAGGAAGGAGCAGGAGGGCAGGCTCGGGGGAAGAAGACGGAGGAGGTAGAAGAGCCGAAGACAGGAGAACAGAGGACAGAAGAACAGAAGACAGAAGAACAGAAGACCGGAAGAGCAGAAGACAGAAGAACAGAAGAACAGAAGACAGAAGCACAGAAGATCGGAAGAGCAGAAGAACAGAGAAGAACACAGAAGAACAGAGAAGAACACAGAAGAACCGAGAAGAAGAACACAGAAGACCGGAAGAACACAGAAGAACAGAAGGGAAGAACAGAAGAACAGAAGAGAAGAACAGAAGAACACAGAAGAAGATTGCAGAGGGGGAGCGAGGAGGAAGAGACAGAGAGGAGGAAAAGAAGCAGGAGCAGGAGAGAAGGTGAGTGGCGCGGGGCAGGGCGAGGGGCTGGGAGGAGGGGGGTACTTACAGTTAGGTGGGTCTCAGGAACACAGGAACTCGGGAACTTGGAGGAGCTGCAGCGGCAGGGGGAGCGACCTACCCTTGGGTCAAGGGTCGCTACCACTGTCGCGCAGCGGCCGCCATAAGAGGTAGGAGGGGGGGGGAGGGGTCAGCTGGGGGCGAATGGGAGCTGGGGGGCGGGGGCGTGCAGGAGGTCGCGGCGGGAAAGCGCGAGGGAGGGGGGGGACAGGTAGAGTGAGAGGAGCTGGGGGAGGGGGTTTAGGGTGGAGGAGGGTGAGTGTTAGGAGGTTTGGAGATTAGGGAGAGAGATAGGAGTAGGGTTGTGAAGATAGGGGAGGGGGGGTTGTAGAGGTGGGTGAGGGAGAGAGGTAGAGTGAGAGGATAGGGAGATAGGTAGTAGAGGGGGTGGCGGGAGGGGGGAGAGATAGAGAAATAGATAGAGAAAATAGATAGAGAAGTCGATAGATAGGGAAATAGATAGATAGACAGATAGGTAGGTAGGAGGAGGTGGAGAGTGGGGGAGTTAGATAGTGAGATAGGGAGCTAGAGAGATAGGAAGATAGGAGGAGTGAGGGAGGTAGACAGCGAACGGGTTAGCTAGGGGTGAGAGAGGGGGAGGCGAGTGAGGGAGGGGGATGAGGAAGGAGCAGGAGGGCAGGCTCGGGGGAAGAAGACGGAGGAGGTAGAAGAGCCGAAGACAGGAGAACAGAGGACAGAAGAACAGAAGACAGAAGAACAGAAGACCGGAAGAGCAGAAGACAGAAGAACAGAAGAACAGAAGACAGAAGCACAGAAGATCGGAAGAGCAGAAGAACAGAGAAGAACACAGAAGAACAGAGAAGAACACAGAAGAACACAGAAGAACACAGAAGAACCGAGAAGAAGAACACAGAAGACCGGAAGAACACAGAAGAACAGAAGGGAAGAACAGAAGAACAGAAGAGAAGAACAGAAGAACACAGAAGAAGATTGCAGAGGGGGAGCGAGGAGGAAGAGACAGAGAGGAGGAAAAGAAGCAGGAGCAGGAGAGAAGGTGAGTGGCGCGGGGCAGGGCGAGGGGCTGGGAGGAGGGGGGTACTTACAGTTAGGTGGGTCTCAGGAACACAGGAACTCGGGAACTTGGAGGAGCTGCAGCGGCAGGGGGAGCGACCTACCCTTGGGTCAAGGGTCGCTACCACTGTCGCGCAGCGGCCGCCATAAGAGGTAGGAGGGGGGGGGAGGGGTCAGCTGGGGGCGAATGGGAGCTGGGGGGCGGGGGCGTGCAGGAGGTCGCGGCGGGAAAGCGCGAGGGAGGGGGGGGGACAGGTAGAGTGAGAGGAGCTGGGGGAGGGGGTTTAGGGTGGAGGAGGGTGAGTGTTAGGAGGTTTGGAGATTAGGGAGAGAGATAGGAGTAGGGTTGTGAAGATAGGGGAGGGGGGGTTGTAGAGGTGGGTGAGGGAGAGAGGTAGAGTGAGAGGATAGGGAGATAGGTAGTAGAGGGGGTGGCGGGAGGGGGGGAGAGATAGAGAAATAGATAGAGAAAATAGATAGAGAAGTCGATAGATAGGGAAATAGATAGATAGACAGATAGGTAGGTAGGAGGAGGTGGAGAGTGGGGGAGTTAGATAGTGAGATAGGGAGCTAGAGAGATAGGAAGATAGGAGGAGTGAGGGAGGTAGATAGCGAACGGGTTAGCTAGGGGTGAGAGAGGGGGAGGCGAGTGAGGGAGGGGGATGAGGAAGGAGCAGGAGGGCAGGCTCGGGGGAAGAAGACGGAGGAGGTAGAAGAGCCGAAGACAGGAGAACAGAGGACAGAAGAACAGAAGACAGAAGAACAGAAGACCGGAAGAGCAGAAGACAGAAGAACAGAAGAACAGAAGACAGAAGCACAGAAGATCGGAAGAGCAGAAGAACAGAGAAGAACACAGAAGAACAGAGAAGAACACAGAAGAACACAGAAGAACACAGAAGAACCGAGAAGAAGAACACAGAAGACCGGAAGAACACAGAAGAACAGAAGGGAAGAACAGAAGAACAGAAGAGAAGAACAGAAGAACACAGAAGAAGATTGCAGAGGGGGAGCGAGGAGGAAGAGACAGAGGAGGAAAAGAAGCAGGAGCAGGAGAGAAGGTGAGTGGCGCGGGGCAGGGCGAGGGGCTGGGAGGAGGGGGGTACTTACAGTTAGGTGGGTCTCAGGAACACAGGAACTCGGGAACTTGGAGGAGCTGCAGCGGCAGGGGGAGCGACCTACCCTTGACCCACAAATCACCACGGCGGACATTCAACAGCGGTAAACCATTGGCAATACACAGTGGCACAGTCTGATTGGCTACCCAAATACAAAACAACACAACATTGGCCAATACCAAAATCACACCTGACACCGATACACACACGACACCCACCCACGCATAACACTATAAAACACATACCCACATTACACAAAACCCTTTACAAACAACAATTCCCACGAGACAGAAACAAATATCACAGAGACAACTACACAAACATCCATTCATCCATCGTGCACTCAACATCCCACACCCCAACACATTACTCAACACCCTTTTCACAACACACACACCACACACCACCCATGTCCCCAATAAGGCACCCCGGTTTCACTGATTAGGAGTTGCGGGTCATGGTGGAGGAAATAGTTAGGGTAGAGCCACAGCTGTTTGGCGCACAGGTACAGCAGATATCCACTGCCAGGAAGATGGAGCTATGGTGGAGGATCATGGACAGGGTGAATGCAGTGGAACAGCATCCAAGAACAAGGGTTGACATCAGGAAAAGGTGGAACGACCTACGGGAAAAGGTACGTTCCATTGCAGCAAGGCACCAGCTCACCATCCAGAGGACTGGCGGTGGACCTCCACCTCCTCCCCCACAGCTCACAGCATGAGAGGAGCAAGTCTTGGCAATCCTGCATCCTGAGGGACTCACTGGAGTAGCCGAAGGACGGGACACTGGTGAGTCAAAATGTAGTACTTCTCACACCCCATACCTGCATGCCATCTCAGCCTCTTACCCTGACTCCAATCACTCCACTCCAACCCACACAGTGCACCTACACATGTGGCCAACCCCAATGCCAAGCCCTGCATACCAATGCATAGACAGCCCTCCCAGCCCTGCATGTACATCCATCACCAAAGCATGCACAGCATGGAGTAAGGACAATCCCACAATACATCACCATACACAAACAAAGGTGGCAGGGCAACAGCAACGATAGAAGGGAAGCTAGGGATGTACAATATGTCACAGAAATGAAGCATAATACAGCTCTTACATCCCCACAGGTGCCCCAGTAAATCCCAGCGGCAAGGAGGTACCACAACTATCCAGTCCTCCAACAGAAGATGCCCCCAGTGAGCACGGTAACTCTGAGCTTCAGGATCTGGATGAACTTCCTTGCCCATCAGAGACCACTGGTCAGTCTCCCACCCAGCCCACTACCAGTCCACCACAGAGCTTCCCTCCTCAGTATCCAACACCATAGCACCCACCCAACGTCCCTACACCTCTGTCCCCAGGACACGTCAATCAGCAGTGTGTCCACCTGTACAGGGACCCAAGTCCACGCCTCACACCCAAGACAATCAGGGTCCTGGGGTCAGTGGGCACACCGTCAGGGGACACAGGCACAGGGGGACAGGGACACTCGGAGGACAGCTGTGCACCAGGGGTAGGACAGGCCCAGGGAGGCGACTCTCCAGGAGGCACTCACTAATGTTCTGGGGGCTTACCAACAATCCCAGGACAAGATGGGCCAGATCCTTACCTACATGCAGGAGAACAAGCAGCTGCAGGAGGTACACCATCAGGAGATCAAGGAAGATTTACAGGCCCTCATCCCCACCATGGAATCCATAGCAGGGATGCTGGCTTATATGGTCAACATCATGAGGGAATGGACAGCACACCAGCGGGCCCCTACCATTAGCTAGTCTACTGACCAACCTTCCACATCTGCTGCAGCTAGTGGCCAGGAGGCCCTGCCGCAGGACCCACAGGCCACCAGCACCCCTCCCCGGCAGAAGGTGAACCACCCGCAAATGTTCCCTGCGACCCAGACAGAAGCCAGAGACACTTGCCAAGACCACCGCCAGGAAATGAGACCCTCCTGAATGTCCCCCTTGTGTCCCACCCTGCCACCTTGTCCACTCTGAACTTCCTTTGCCCCCTTCCTATGGCCCCTTGGACACTGGACCTGTGCTACAAACAGACTGGAGCAATACCCTGGACTTACCTCTACCATCAGCTCATTCCATTGCACTTTTCTGTCTATAATTTGCATTAAAATAAACACCCTTGAACACAACTTGAGTGATAGTGTTTTATGTGATGAAATGTGCAATTATGGAAACAGTCACATCTTGTCCAAATGATCTGAACACTGTGATAGCATGCAAATAATGACCTGTAGCTGTCTGTAGTCTCCACATCAGTACACAGTTATCATAACACCAACATCTGCAAAACGAGAAGGCATAGGTGACAGTAAGTTGAGATGCAAAGAAAGTGAATGCCATTCTGCTACAGCCACACTAAAAACATCAATAGTCAGAGGAATGGTCAGTTCCACTGTTTCCCCTGTGTGTAATTAGAAGTATTGATGTATAACTGATGTTCTGTTGTCCACATCCTCTGCCTCCTCATCCTCACTGTCCTCAGGGTCCACTGCTGCCAAAGGGGCTTTTCCAATCTCCTCCTCCTGCAGATAAGGCACATGTCATCTGAGGGCCAGGTTGTGCAACATGCAGCATGCTGCTACTATCTGGCAGACCTTCTTGGATGAGTAGCACAGGGATCCACCTGTCAGATGGAGGCATCTGAACGTGGCCTTCAGGAGGCCAAAGGTACATTCGATGATCCGCCTGGTTCGCCCACGTGCATCATTATACCAATTCTCAGCCCCTGATATGGCATTCCTCATAAGGGTCAGGAGCCACAATAGGTTAGGGTAGCTAGAGTCACCTGCAAGTATTGAGGGACAAACATTAGCCGTACACAATGGTATGAGGACAACTCCTGAAGGCATACACTGACATACATTGGTGGGGACTCAGGCTCACCTATTAGACACACACTGTGCCTTTGTAGTTGTGCCATCACATTTGGGATGCTGCTGATCCTCAGGATGTAGGTGTCATGCATTGACCCAGGATATTTGGCAGTGACGTGTGAGATGTACTGGTCATCTAGGAACACCATTTGGGCATTGAATGAGTGAAAACTCTTCCGATTCCTGAACATCTGTTCATTGTGGCGGGGGAACAGATGCAATGTGTATTCCGTCAATCGCCCCAATAATGTCCCATTGAATAGAATCCTCCCTTCACAGTGGCCAAATGTTCCACTTGGGGGAAGCAATGTAGCTGCACATGTGTTTGACCAAGGCAGACATAACCCTTGCTAGCACTATTGAGAACATTGGCTGTGACATTCATACTGCCAAGCCCATTGTCACTTGGAACAAACCAGTTTCCAGGAAATGGAGCACTGATAGAACTTGCACAAGAGGGGGGATCCCAGTGGGATGACGGATAGCTGATACCAGATCAGGCTCCAATTGAGCACACAGCTCTGTGACTGTGGCCCTGTCCAGTCTACAGGTAAGCATTATGTGCCTGTCCTCCAGTGTAGTCCACAAGGGGTCTGTACATGGGGTCTTGTCTCCTCCTTCTATTCATCCACAGTGGTAGGTATCGAAGGGACACAAGAGTGAGAAGGGTGTCACGATTTGAACAATGGAACCACCACCTCAGTGTACAGAGCATTTACGTGAGGGGACAGTGGGAATGGCAATGTATGTGAAATGTATAGCAATGACGCAGTTCTTGAATCTGAATGTTGTACACCACCATGAAAAGGCGACTGCATGTCCTGTATATAGGGACAGGTGGAAGTGAGGTAACTCCGCCGGTGTTGGGCGTCATGGCGGAAGGCGGACTTGCACCACCGGGCTATTCCTCATTGGCTAATATGGGGCTCTATGGAGTACAGTGGCCAATGGGGATCACCGGCAGTGGTGACGGTGTACACCGCCGCGGACATGACGACCATTTTCTGTCTATAACGTCACTTGATTCCTGACTTTCCACAGGACAACACCTACACGGCGTGTGCTGCTGTGACTTGTGTCTGGATCTTGTCATGGCCTGTGTGACCAGGCAAAGGGCCCCTACCTTCACTTCGGAGGAGATGGTGCACTTGGTGGATGGAGTCCTATCCCAGTATGGACAGCTGTATAGCCCTCCAGACCAACAGATAAGTACACCTTGGGTACGATGCATGTGACAAGGTTGCATGGAGATGTGTGTGCAAGCAATGTGTCATTTTGGAGGGTGGTGTGTCTGGTGGTAGTGTACATGGTGGGTGCCGGGTGATGTGTGTGCCAATGGAGATGGAAATGGGATTTGTGGGACATATGTGTGACAGGCTGGATTATATGTGCAATGGTGTCCTCCTGTCTGTATTACCTCCGCAGGTCAGCTCCTATCAGAAGAAGGGATTGTGGCGTGCCATAGCCAAGGACGTGCGGACCCTGGGGGTCTACAGCAGGCGGAGCATTCATTGTAGGGAAAGGTGGGAGAACCTGAGACACTGGGCTCAGAAGACCGTGGAGGCCCAGCTGGGAATGGCATCCCAACCAGGGTGGGGTGCCTGTCAGAACCTGACCCCCCTGATGGTCCGCATACTGGCAGTGGCCTACCCTGAGCTGGATGAGCGCATGAGGGCATCCCAACAGCCACAAGGGGGTGAGTTCAGTGAGCGTAACAACATTTATTGGGAGGGGTCCTGGTGGTGAGTTTCAGTTAGTGGATGCCCCTTAATGCCAGGTCAGACATTGCAGCATGATCCAGCTCAAGGGAAATGGGTGTATTGCAAAATCTGGTAACCTAGCTCCGGTGCATTCCATGTCAGACAGGGTTAAGTGGGTCCCAGGAGGGGTGCAGTTGGCAGGGGTTGGCTTTCATCTTGCTGTGGCACCTAGTCAATTGAATGCCAGTGTGGTGCATAGTGCACAATCCTGATTCCTGTGTGTGATGGTAATGTGTGTGCCAACTGTGGTCCTGGTGCTGTTATTGACCCAGTGCTCCCTTTCTATTCCCCCCTTTTTTCTTCTGTCTTCCTGTCCATGTGTTCATTAGCATCATCTGGCGGAGGAGCAGGGGCACAGGTGACCGAGGGAGCTGCATCACACAGGACACAGGAGGCAGAGTCCTCTGACGCCGAGGGAACCAGTGGGACGGAGGGTGAGGGGACCACCACGGCAGAGACAGGAGCTGACAACACTGACTCTAATAACTCATCCAATGGAAGCTCCCTGGTGGTGGCGGACACCTCTGGGGCCATTCCAGCTAAAGGTACAGCTACCACCCCAATGCCCCCACCGCCCTCCCAGTAGCCCCCCACCAAGTTGCACGTGCCCACTCACCCAGGGGGGTGGGTATCTCCTTCACCCCAGGCACCTCAGGCCTTACTCCAGTTAGCTCTGCTGCCCTCTGTGAGGGACTATTGATCTCCTGAGATCCATCTCTGTAGGGCAGTCAACCATTGTGAATACCATCCAGGGGCTAGCATCCCAGATGCAGCAATGCAATGCATTCCTGGAGGACATCCGCTGTGCATTGGTGGCCTAACAGAGTTCATTTCAGCCTCTGGCCTCCTCTCTGATGGCAGCCAGTGTCCCTGTTCCTACCGTCCCCCCTCCAAATACCACTTTCCAGTCCTAGTCATCTCAACCCCAACCCATCCCATGCGCGCATACAGACAAGCATGCACACAAAACATTACACAAGAGGGGCACAGACAAACAAAGGCAGCACACTTCAGGCCACAAGCACTCACACAAACACCAGACAGTTGCACATGCAACAACATCCACTCCCTCCACTGTCTCCCCCTCCTGCTCCTCCTCCTCCCTCACAGTCACACCCACACTCACACCTGCATGCACTGCATCAACAGCCACCACCACCATCATCACCACACCAAGCAGCACACTCACTTGCAGACACCTCTACAACATCCATCCATGCATCCCCTGTGTCTTCTCCCACCCTGTCTTCCCCCTTCTAAGAGACACAAATGCACACACTCAGACTCCCAACAGCCATCCACCTCACTTCAGCACACTTCCCATGCACTTGCACCCAAGTCCAGCAGACGTATACCTCCAACAACCACTCCCTCAACCTCCACTCCCATCCCTCTTCCCTCATTCCCCCCACCGTCCCTAAGAAGCTTTTCCTTGCCCAACCTGACCTCTTCCCTTCTCCTCTTCCCCCCGTCCTGCCCATAACAGCAGGGTCACAACAACCCAGCCCAGCACCTCAGCCAAACAGTCTGCCACTGCTCTCATCAAATCAACAGCTGCTGGCACAAAGGGGCCCCAGAGTTGATGGCTGCCACTCCTACTGTGAGCACACCTCCACCTCAGAAAAGGAGGTCTAGGGTGGTGAAACCCAAGGGACATGAGATAGGGATGGTGGAGGTTCCTGCTAGTCGTGGAAGCAGGAAAGGGAAGGTTCCCTCTCCACCACCCAAAAGAGGGAAGGATCCCACTCCACCACCCAAGAAGTGGAAGGATCCCAGTCCACCATCCAAAAAAGGGAAGGTTCTCACTCCACCAACAAAGAGAGGCAAGAGGCCCCCTGCACCAGCAGTGGGCAAGGAGCCCTCATCCCCAGCTGAGGCAGGCAGGGTAACACCTCCATCAGCAGTGGGCAAGGAGCCCTCACCTCCAGCTGAGGCAGGCAGGGTGACACCTCCACCAGCAGTGGGCAAGGAGCCCTCACTTCCAGCTGAGACACAGCAGCCCTCACCTCCTGCAGAGGGCATGTAGGCCACCCTCCAGAGACTGTTGTACAAGGAGCCCCCTCCAGAAACAGTGGGCAAGTATCCTACCTCAGAGACTGTGACCTTGCACTCCCCAGCAAAGAGAAATGGGCATTGAGCCCCCTATGGAACCAGTGGGCAAGTTCCCCACCTCAGAGACTGTGACCTTGCACTCCCCAGCAAAGAGAAATGGACATGGAGCCCCCTCCAGCAGCAGTGGGCAAGTTCCCCACCTCAGCTGAGGTGCCCCCCACCCCTCTTCCTCCTGAGGTGCCTGCCCATTTCCAACATGATGCCCCTGCACAGTGTAGTGCAGATATTGTCAGGAAACAAGTTGGGGCTTGACTGTGTCCTGGGCCATGTGGGCCTTTTGTACTTTGCACTGGCCCTTGGCCCTTTCTGGACATTTACCCCTATTTTTTTTCACATAGAGAATATGGTGGCTGTTGGCATCAAATTACAATATTAGTTAAACCTAACTGTAGTCCTTGCATTATTATGACGCAGGTCCTGTGAAATTGGTTTTACTCTGCAACTGGTTGTGTGTATGGTGTGTGTGAATGGTATGTGTTGTGTGTGTCTGTGTCAACCTCCTTTTAATCCCTCCCTCCCTTGTGTGATAGGCGGCTGTACGCACAGTTGTCGTTTATGTCGTCGTTGGTGTTCCAGGTGGAGCATGGCATAGAAAAGCATTGGGAAGACTTGTAGTTCAGGTTCCATGGCGGCAGTGGTCTTCTCTGTGTCCATGATGGTGAGTCTTTCATTTTCTGTACTGTGTTTCGGCCAGGCTTTTGAGGGCGTTGGTACCACCCCAGAAATCGTGGCGGTTTACTATGGCATAATATGGTGGGTGGTACCTTGGCTTCTGCCTTGCTGAGGGTGGCTACCGCCGTGGTCAGTAGTGCTAACGCCCTGGCTGTTGTTGTGGTACATTGGCTGTCTATGGGAGTTATCAACACCATGGTCATAATTTGGCATAATTATCGCCAGCCTGTTGGCACTATTGCCGCCACTTCAACAGTCACCGCCATTGTGACCACCTTAATCTTCATTGTGCAGGTTATGATCTTTTCAAATGCATCGTTTGGTAGACTTTTATCCCACAGTGACGAGCTCCCAAATCGCCCAAAGCTTGATCAAAATATTGCCAGGATGGAGTCAAAGAATTTAGACTCATCTCCTTCCAGAGTGCCTGACACAGTTGATTTCCCTTTGCTTGTTGTACATGTTTCCAAATCTTAATTTATTTACATTTCCTTGCTATAGTTTGGTTCAGGTATCCAAACTCTAGCCTGATCTGGACCTGAGAGGAATTCCCTGGAAGATGGAGCAGAGACCTGAACACCTTCCTGTTCAAAATACCAGTGTATCTTCCTCGCAGAGCTTCACTTCCATAAGTAATGCTTGGCGTTAGTTTACCGGCAAATACTTGCAGAAGAGCTCAATAACTAGGGCCTTCTAGCGATCTTTGCAGAGTAAGGAAAGCAAGCAGCAGTGCATTTCCTCTCTGCTGAAAATCCAATTTTTTGGAAATAAAAGATCCCTTCTTGCCAAATAACATGCTCAAATATCGTATGACTTTACTTGTTCTAATTCTTTCCCTTGAAGGTGTCCCTTGTAATTTTATGAGTTTCTTTGTCTGGCAGACAGTGAAGAGTGCGACGGGTGCTGCTGCACCCGCCAAACCACCACATTGCCGCCGGCTCCATTAGCAATGTTACGGCCGACATCCCCGCTGGGCCGGCAGGCGGGAACTCTGTTTACGCCGCCAGCCCAGCAGGGATGTCCAAATGCCGCCGGTGGGTTACCGGCATCATGGGCGGCCGCCTGGCGGTACAACCTTGGCGGTCTGCCTTGTCCGACTGCCAAGGTTGTAATGAGGGCCTACGTCTCCAATCTTTGGAGGATGCACATTTACCTTGTTTTGTCTCAATTTTTCTTGATAGGAAGGAGCCATCCCATCCCTTCACTCTGTATGGCTTTTATTAACTGAGCGAGAATACCCCAGGAGGCTAACTTTGCCCATAAGTGACTGAGCTGTAACAGGTCAAAAGCGGATTTAAAATCTACAAAGCAGAAATACTGGGGTTGATTCCTTTGCTTAGTTTTATCTATAATAATGAAAAGAGATAGAATATTTACTGCAGTTCCTGGCCTTTTAATTAAACCTGACTGGTTTGCTCGGATAATATTATTTTCAGTTGCCCAGCTCTGAAAGTCCTCCAAAAGTAAACCCACATAATATTTTGCTTCAGAATCTGTCAGATTAATTCTCCGGGCTGGAGCGGTTTCCTCCTTTAAATAAAGGGTGAATCATTGCACCCTTCCAAGAGCTTGGGATGGTTTTGAGCTCTAAGGATTTATTAGTACTGCAACCAGCCTCTCTGCCCAGAAAACCGGGTTTGTTTTGTGTAGGGCACTTGGGATCCTGTTTGGGCCTGGTGCCCCTGCCTGCCTGCTCTTAGTAATTAATCCGATAACCTGAGCCATTACAAAACTTTGTTCTGTGGTTTCCTTTTGGCCTAAATGGGCCATATTGATACCCACTTCTGGGCACAGAACCCCCCTTGAGCTTCCCGAATTAAACAACTATTTTTTGGGTTCGTTAATTCGGTTAAAATGCTGAATTAAAAATCCGGTCCAAGATGATTCTGAAATGTCCAAACTAGCCAGAATTGTGGGGGATTTATCTAGATTGTTTACCATTTTCCAAAACCCCTGTGAATTATTTTTTTACTTAGGAATAAGGCCTTTACCCAAAAGTCATGCCTTATCAGTTCCTTATGCTCCGAGATTTGCTTCCGATAGGTGTTATTCATAATTTTTAGGTCATTTTGGGTTCGACAATTGGTTGGCTGATTCTTGGCAAGTCTCAAAAGCCTATTTTGCTTCCTTCTTGGCAAAGCAATAGAAGCTGAGATTTTAATTTTATTTTGATTTTTTTACCACAAAACACTGATGGGGCTTTTGAGGGTTTACAGTAAGAAGCTTGGTTGTGAGTTTATCTAAAAAGGTTTACCATATGATTATTGGATTATCAATTGTATTGCTCCTGCATTGGTTATGCAGCACAATTGAATTTGCTTCTATAGCATCAATTAACTCTTCATGCCAGCGAAGTTTCTTATAATTAATAGTAGTAATGTCCCCAAGAAGCGTAGTTGCAGCTTTGTACCTTATCTGTCTTATCTGTCTTGACAATTTGATAATCAAGTACTAAATGTAATAGTGTAGCCAATTATGGATTGGGTTACGGAAGCATAGCAGGTTATGGAAGGGGGGATATCTTGTTAAAGTCTCTCATTCAGAGATCTAAGTCCAAGGGCCTCCAAATTTTGAACAAAGGAGACCGCCTTAGCATTATTTGTACCAGTTTCTATTGGCAACATTAATTGCTGTGGGACTGCCCACATATGATCCTGTGGCACAATACGATCCTCTCTTTCATAATCTTGCAATAATTTCATATTGAAATCACCTGCTATTTAGACACTCTGAAGCCAGAGGTTCTTGTAAGCATGTTAAAATTATTTCTACCAGTTTAGAGGTCATAAGTTTTCTAGAATGGGCATCAGGATGAATGTAGACGTTAATAAGCAAGAGGGGTCTCTCTATCTTTTTAGTGGCAGTATAATAGTTTTATTATCATAAAATCAGCATTTTCCCCTTTTAGTTGAAGCTGCTATAAATGTTGCTAGGCCTACCCTCGGACGACCAAACATTTTCACCTTTGGTGCAGGGAAAAAAAGCCCCGGTTCCCGTTAATTGAAAAGGGCTTTGTTGCCCAAGTCTCCTGTAATAAAATGATCTGAAATTTGTTTAGTAGAGTTGTTAGGTCCTTTAGTTGGTTGTTAGCACTAATCCCATTTATGTTCCGAGAACACATTTTAAGTGATCTTTAATGGGGTCTTGCCTTATCAGTTCGTAGTGGTGGAATGTGTAGCTGTCAGGGGCTCCTACCTTTATGAAGAGCAGCTGATAGCTGATTGAAAAGGGTTGATGAGGACCTATCATTCTGTTTAATTTTGGGGTCCTATTATGAATTTCTAAGGGGTCAGGATAACCAATCAGGTGGGTTATTAAAAGCATGATCCCCCATTTTAAAAAAGAGCTTTTTTCATTTAAAACCTTGCTGACAAGCTGAGATGACATCAAGGTCACCAATGTAGATTCTCGGATATTGCCTTTTTCCACCTCAGCCCCAGTCAAAAATTCTATAGAATTGATAACTGTACTCTGGATATTCTCAAGGGATGGTATTACTCGTAAGAGTTGTAATATATTGCCGCAATTGAGTATGTCATGCGGACCCCTGGTCTGGTATCATGGGGAAAAGATTATTCTGTTCCCACCTACAGGGGAGCTGTACTGAGGGTGACCTGTAGACGCAACCTGATTTACTTCGAGAGGTAGACCAATTTGGTCTTTTTGTTATATTACGTGGGGTAAGCTCCCTATCAGACCTCACCTGATGACTTAGATCGGTCCGATCATCTGACCTATTTTCCAAAATGGCCTCAACCACCACCTATTTACCAAAATGGCCTAATAATAATGTTTAATAACAAGGCTGTTTCCTTTACTCTCAGGGAGTACTGCTTGTACGTAAGCATTTTCTGCTAAAGTCTAAATTTCATTCACTGACCCTCGTCATATGTATGGTCCTTTCCAACCCCTTGATTGATACCTTTCTTAGCATCCACCCAGCTTTGTTGAGCTTTAAACTTCGGAGAATCCAGGTTCACCTACGCCCAACCCTTAAATTTTCTGGGACCTGTATATTCCTTGACTGCTGATTCCCCTTGAACTTGAATAGACTCCTGGGGTCCTAAAGGACCAAACCCTACTTTTTGAGTGTTAAATGGCGGAAACAACTTGGTAGGCAAGGGCTGCTCTTATTATTTGTATTTATCCCTGAGCTACTTCCTGTCCCCATTCCTGTCACAGAGATGTTTGTAATACTTATCCTGGTATCAATGGCAGCAACTGGGACACTCTTTGTCTTCTTCCTGGCTTTTCATTGTTTTTTCTTTTGCATTTTAGTAACATATTTGGTTGGTTGTTTGGCTTGATCATCCAGTAGCTTAATTGAGGACAATAGTAGTGTTGGTAGGGATGGAAGCTGAGTGTGGAAGAGCCCCTTGGACTTTAAGTATAGAGAAATCAATAGCATTACCCGAAACACTTGTCGCCCCTCCACTCCTCCTCCAACCCATTTTTGCCCCACTTTTCAGATATAAGACTACTTACACTTTTTATTGGGAAAATTGGGTGTGGAAGAGCCGCTTGGTCTTTAGGAATTGAGAAAACTTCTTCGACTGGGTCCTTCAAAAAATCATATTTGTAAGAGTTTTTTACTGATTTTTCGAACATTTGTGCAATAGGAGAAATTAGAGTCTGATGCTTCTTATTCATTTTTGATCTCCTGGACTTGGCAGGGGTGGAGATTTCCGTTTACTCTTATTTCTCTTGACTAACTAATTTATTGTCCTTTCTTTCCCTGAGCGCATTTTCTCGGTCAGGGAATTTTGTTCCAAAGAGCTCTTACCCACAGGCCTCGCAGTGTCTGCCAAATCCTAGAACTTTGAAACACGCCGCCACACCTCAACAGCCGAGGGGCACGAGCATGCGATGGCGATAAATAGAGGACTTATCTCCACTTAGTACTCCCGGGCTGCAAACCGTACCTGTTTCAGATGAGCCACTTCTGTAGCCTCGGGCACTTAACCCTGAAGATTGGAAAAACCCAGAGGGACCACCAAAGATCAAAGAACTTTAAGTCCTAATTCCAGTCCTTGGGGTTGCTGATTTCCATTAGCCGGATTTTCGGTAACCTCAAGGGTTTGACAGTGTCTGGACGTTATCTTTACAATGCACTGGCGTTGTACCAGCGAGCAGCAAAAAGGCAGGCGAACAGGCAGACTAATGAAGGCTGAAGGGTCATCAATTCAGGCGACACGCTGGTGACGCTATGGGCATCAAAGCTGCAGCGTAGTGGGCACCGTAGCTCCAAAAGAACTCTGGAGGACCCCCGAGGACCAACCTTTAAAGTCTGCAATTCACAGAAGTCGAGAAAAGCCACAGCACCGCAGTGGGCCCCCTCCAGCCCCGTGAACCACTCACGGTGCTCACATCAGTCACAGAAATCCATGGCTGTCTGTGGCTATCAAGCCCGCTCCGATGGAATAGATGGTGATAATTGAATTTTAGTGGCAGTAGGTAGTCAATCAGTTTCTGTTGGATACGCCATATATCTGGTTGAGAGGTCCCCAGAGCCACCACTTTCTCCTCTGCCATTCAGAGGCATTGATCTAGAGCAAGCACCATGAAATGAAAGAACCTCATATCTGTTTTAATGGTCTGCACATCTTGGGTGAGATTGGTGATCTTCACCCCCGTTGCTGTGAGGTGGGTACACATGTAGATGAATTCTTTTAAGCTGGAGTCCAAGGGAGCCTCCATGGTGAGGACGGGCGAAGCTGAGCCAGAGCTATGGCAGCTTTCCCTCCGGCAACCACCTCGGTAAAAAGGAGGTTTTGCAAAGTCTTGCCGGACACCATTCTTTTGAAAGAGTTGGGGTGTAGCCAGTAAAGCAAAGGTACTAGAGAGGAGTACCAAAGGAGGGAGGGCCGTCAACCCCGGTGAGGCAATTACATTCAAGACACTTATCAGAAGACCACAGAGGTGCTTGTCAGTTGGTTAGCCCCAGACCCTACCTCCATCAAACAGTGGCAGACAAGTGTGAGAAAGTGAGTGTAGGGGCAGGTCCCAGGGGTTTTGGCAAAATCACAGGAGCTGGAGTTACACCCGAGGGAGTGGTTCCATGGGTGGGCCACTATGCAAGCACACCAAGCAGGGGAGAAGGCTGTCCTACCAGCGGTCTACTGAATATGCCTCCCTCAAGGTCCTGAAGCTGGGTGCAGTTCCAGTAGGGCAAGGTCCATCAGGAGCATAAAATGTTTTGATAATGCCTGACAGGGGTATGGGTACCTTGGGATCTTAAGTCTGTGATCACCTGTAGGCAGTCTCAGGACACACATGGGGAGCGTGGACCAGCCAAGCATCAGCAATTTGTCAGGTGCAGCCCCAGGGAACAGTGAGGGTAGTGCAGGAGGCAGCAAGCCTCATCAGATAGGGGGCAGCGGTTCTGGCAGGGAAGGTAAAACTCTTGGTCCAGGCTGTTGGTAGGTGCAAAGCGACAAAGAACGTGCTGGTAAATGCAAATCAGCTTGGGTAGAGTGGTGGGGCCCGGCGAGGCATCAGTGTTTGTAGGGTGGGCCTTGCATAGAGGCTGCTGAAGAAAGCCACTGGATGCCAGAGAGGAAGGCCCCGGTCAGAGGTGTACAGTGCTTGGCTACCAGCAGCGAGGCAGCATTCAGACTCTCGGGTCTAGTAAGGGTGGGAGAGAAGTTCCTCCCAATTGGGACAAGTCTGGTAAGGTAACGGAGGCTGTGATGTATCCCCGGAGGTGAAGGAGCTCAGGGGAAAGTCGCCATCTTAGGCAGTGGCTAGGCTCCGCCCTCATTTTCTCTTATGACAAGAGGAACTCTTTATAGTCAAGAGCAGCATAAATCTTTAGGAGCCCTAACCCACTGATTTGGTAGCATGCTTCATCATTGTGCATATGCCCTTCATAGGGCTGGAGCAGCAATGCCCAATGGGACCCTCGAGGTTGCTCTTTGCCGGAGATCCTTTATATTTTAGTCAAGGTGTCTACGTGAGTACACCCCGTGTATAGATTAGTCTGGCTACAGAGATGGGTAAAGGTGATGCAAACTGCACCCACTTCTGTCAAATCCTTCTGTCAAATAGATTCCTAATAAGAAACCACAAATTGTAAATCGTTATTTGAGGCAAATAACATTTTCTTAAAAGGGATCTTAGTACATCAGACCCTTAATTCCCTATTTTGTTTCTCCTTTATAAATATGGATGTAATGATTCATTCTTGAAAGCCTGCAAGACTGAAGGTATTAACCAACCACTAAACCCATTATATTGAATTTATGTTGGTTGATTTCATTTTGGTTTAGATTTAGAGAAAACACTGTGCAATTAGTTTTGAAAACATATTTTATTTTACTGAATATAATGTCTACTTGAGATTCATCAGAAATTATATACTCTCATACACCAGGTTGCATAGCTACTAACTTATGTACATGTCAAGCAAGAAATAAAATAAAACAAGTAGTGAAGAATAAACAATTGTTTCTAAGAAATATGTGAAATTCCCAGGTTCTGGATTTATTTAGAATTCAGAGAAATCACTCTGATGCATCAACCATATGCAATTCTTTCAAAGCACTTGGTAGGCAGAACGGGCCAGATGTAACAAAAAAGGCATTTGTGATTCGGAAATAGCGATTTTTAAGAAATCGCTATTTCTGATTCGGAAAATGCAATGTATCATATTTGCGATTCGGTAATAGCGATTTCTTAAAAATCGCAAATGCTATTACCGAATTGCAAATTGCGATACCGGCCCCATTCGCACCTATGGGCCTGTAGGCCCATATTTGCGAATATTTTGCATTTCCCAAGTTGTGAATTCCTAACTGGAATTCACTAATTTGGGAAATGCAAACCCCAGGGTGCTGGGGGCCTAAGGCCCCCTCTGCTGCACCCCAAGAAGTTTTTTAAGGACATGTAAGAAGCACACATGCCAAAGGGTCATGTGTGCATTACATGTTAATTTTAAAAATGCATTTTTAATATTTGCACATGGTTACCACCAAGTTCAACTTGGTGGTAATAGCAATTCCATAATGCCCAATTCGCATTAAGGAATTGCTTGTTACATGTGGTTTAGAAATCGCAAATAAGAATTCCTTATTTGCGATTTCTTATTTAGAGAATCACAATTTGCGATTCTCTAAACAGGCTCGCAAATTTAAGGAATTGCTGTTTTAGAGATTCCTTAAATTTGCATTGCGAATGCCTTTCATAAATACTGAAAGGCATTTTTGCATTCGCAAACGGGCATTCGCACCGTTTGCTTAAGCAAAATGGCTTGATACATCTTTCCCAAAATGTATAAATATTACTATATTAAAAGCAAAAAGTTAAACGTATGCTAAATAATTTGACGGAGCAAGATAAATACGAAAAACAATATGTCCACATACAATCCCTATGAAAGACTAAACTACCAATATAGTTAGCATATGCATGTAAAAAAACATGGAATGGGCATTATCACTAAATGCAAAGAATTAAAAGCTATGAAAAGCGTGTTTGCATTTCTTATTAAGATTAATGAGTCAACGTGGTTGCGGATAGTAATAAAATTCATGTGATTCAAAGTTTGTTTAGAAAAGCAGGAGCGGCTCGCGGTGAAAATGTCGGGTGGGTCAGTGCGCGCAAGTAGGGAATTAATTTTAAAAAGAATCTCACCTGTATCATAGCTGCTATCGCCCTTACCACACTGCTCCTCTCCCCTCCAATCAGGTTGCAGGCACAGGCTCCCAGCCTGCCCTATAGCCAATCATGACACTGCTCAGTGTAGAAAAGTGAGAAAATCAATAAATTCAAATTAAAGTGACAGAATAGATATAAGAAGGGAATTACTTAGGAAAATCATATTAAGATAATAAGGCTTGTCTACCTTTTGATGGACATTTAGAGTTATTTTGCATGTGTATAGAGAAAATATTTAAACACTTAGATATGAGTACTTTTTCAATGAAAAGAACACAATATATGGAAATGTGTCTGCAATATAAAGAATCAGGTGACAAATAACCAGCGATCAAATATGAACGAGTATGGGAATTAAAACAGATAAAGTAGTTGAATACTAACAACTTCAGGGCATTCGAAACAAGGAGTAAGCTTGATGCTTAGCTTGATGCTTTTCTAACATTTCTGGAAAAAACTCCAGATTTGATAGATGATGCAGGAGAAGCATTGGGTTAAAAATGTCCTCTATTTTTCTTGAGTTTCCAGCACTGGTCCTTCTTTGTTTTTCACTCAACAGCCGCCATGGTTACTTTTCCCAGAGAGATACAGCAGTTGCTCAAAGTGAACACCCTTACATAAGACGTAATCTAGCGCGTTCTATCCTTGATGGTTAGCAAATAAGGGTCAATGGGGATAAGTGTAGTGCTTAGTATACTATTTTCTTCCAGAGACTCAGCAAGCTTCTGGATGAGGAACACATTTAATAAGAACAAGGATTTATTTGGGCAATTACCATAGCATTCCCCCATTAATATGAAGTTGTCTTTGAGAATTAGTGTTTTTGCTTTCCATAGCAGTTGTAACTTGTAGAGGGCAGATTTGAATATTTTTCAATAAGAGGATATTTTGATAACTCAAAATGTAGAACAAATCCCACAGATTACACAGAGAAGGCAATATTAGGAGAAATCCCAAGAGGTTTAATGGTGCCAAATGACACATAAATATGCAGGGTATGCCAGAAAGTAGGAGGAGAAATTTAGGGCCACATTTTAAGTTTTGTAGATGGTACTCTGTCCATCAGGGTGGACATTTCATCTGCCACCCTTATGGTTTACCATCTGCCAAATTTAAGGTTCACCTCTGGTCCAACATTGATCTCTGTAACTCGACATGAACTGCTGTACAAAGATTTTAGTTGATGGCCCTCAAAAAACATGTTGTACCATAACAGCAACATTTTGTTTTTTCAAACAAAAACAAAACTAAACACTAATGAGACCCACATCCAGGGAATTTCTTCCTCTCTGTTTGGTTGTCATTATTTGTATTTGTGTCCATGAGGACAGAAAAAAGGGCATCACAAGTCCCACCCTAAAATGGTGGGTGGTGTAATGCTATTCCTCCGACAGCTCCTACTCCATCAGGCTGTTAGAGCAAACGTTTCATTGACATAGCCATCGGGGGCTCTGTCATTAAAAAGGTGGAAGTCGTATTGACCCTAAATAGGATGCGTTGAACATCAGTTTGGTGGACAGAATACCCTGTCTGCAAAACTTTGAATCATGCCATACTTTTTTAATGAAGAGATATGTGTGTTTCAGTGCTTCGGTGTATCCAAGAGAGGCTTTAAAACCCTGCTGCTATCATAGGAAGACAATGACAGGCAGATTTGAGTGCTACATGCATATTGGAACATCAATACCTCATTAGTGAAAAAGCACTAGTAAGTACATATGGATGTTAAAAATTTGTAGAGCAAAATACAGAACACATAGGTAGAGAGGGCCATTTGAAATTCTCCTTCTTCAGTGGAATGGAGACAAACTAGTGAATTAATCAGATTTTTTAATTTAAATTATCTTATACCACTGTAAGATGAAGAAGTATGACAAAGCAGGCCTGATCATCTCCAAAATAAAAGGAACATAATTCAAAGTGCTACACCTTTACCTAAGCCTGATTACTATGGATTGATATGTTATTTTTTGCAAAGTTAGAATGCAGTTGGCTAGCACCTTTTTTCAGTCAGATGAGCTGGGAAGGTGAGGGCGTGTGCTGGAGTGGGGGGACACTTTGTAAAAAAAACAGCAAGGAGAGTGAGGCCTCACTGGTGCTATCACCAAACACTAATTACAATTGGCTGGGTGATATTACCAGCCTAAAAAATAATATATTGTTGACCCACATGCGGAAGAAATGGCTGCTGAAATGCCTACCCACTCTGCATTGGGCTGTGCGATATATGCAGTAATTTTGATCCAGCTAACTTACAGTAGGGGTCCCAGAAAAAGATGTTTCTGACCTTTGTTGAGAGAAAAAAAGAAAGTTCATCTCTTCCCTCTATCTGTTTTAATCTTGAAGGTTTCGTCTGAAAAATAGCTTGTAATGTTGATTATCGATTCTGGCAAGTATAGAAAAGTAGCTTTTATTTGTTTGTTTATTTGGTACCAGCACAAACTAGGTAACTACATTTGTCATTTTCTAAAATTTGCTGAGGCTTGGTACTATTGACTTTAATGTCACAGTCTGCAGGGGGAAAATTAGTTAATTTCAGGAAACATGGCAATGGTATTACCTCCTCCAGCATTTCAGAAGCATGGTCATAGGATCTTGGTGAAATGGAAAGAGAGGTTTGGGGTACTTATAACATGTATGGTGGTTCTCTAAGCACTGTAATGTTGTGCCTCAAGAAAAATAGCTTTGCAGAAACATGGAGGATCTGGTTTGAGTTAAATTAAAAAATGTGGATGGATTGGGTGTTTGTGAATTCGCTATGAAGCAAAGGGGTTTGCAATATGGGAAAGGTCAAATGGCGTTATTTAGAGTTTGGCAGAGTTTAGTATGTTAGGGTAGTGGAGAAAATTACCCTGGTCATCCTGATGACTACCAACCACTACATTTAGAAATGAGTATTGATTTAGCAGTCATCTCTGTACATTGAAGGGAACCATCATTGCAGCAGTCCCTTTCAATGTACTAAAAGTTCGGCAAACAGCTGCTGTCAGTTGTAACAACAGTTTCCAAACTTTCAACTTTTTTTCTTTTGAAAAACAAACTTCCCAAGAAGTTACTTCGAAGGTATCTAGGGACTAGGATTCACCACTGCAGAGGACACCAGCAGGGTCCAGTCAGGGTATACTTGGAACTAATCTCTTCCAAAAAAGGCCTCTTGCAGCTTGTTGTGTCCTTGTAGCCACACAAAAGATCAGGCAAGTGACCCTTGAAGTCCACATCTCAGTCCTGGGTACAAGTGAAAGTAGGTCCAATCTCGCAGGTCTCCTCACATGTCACATACAGCAGACCCCCTCCTCTTCTGTTCATCCACGACCCTGAGATGTTCTGAGGAGCTTGGAGTGAGGAGCCACTTTTGAGCAATCCACAAATCTAGTTGGCGAAGATAAATCCCTAACAAATGAGGGAAATGTTTCCAATGGTAAACCTTTCCTCTTTTACAACATATCATGTTTGCCTTTCCCCAAAATATTCCACAGTGCACATTCTCAGATAGCAGAACCTTTCTCCCCATGGAAGAAGCTTACATCCCACCCATGGCTGTTTCCATGGTAATAAATAGGCCCCCATCTAACAATACCAAACTAGTTCTGGGACCAGCTTCTATTCCCCCATGTGCATGGAACCAGAATGGCTAATGTTTACCCTGGGACCAAAAGACTGCTGTTCATCAGATCTCACTTTACAATAAACTATGGACAAACAGAACTATGAATATGCTGCTTTCAAGTTAATGAAGTTCTTAGCCGTTCCTAAATGGCTCTTCCTGAAATAAACTAAGCGACACATCTCACACCAAGGCTATCCTGCTAAAAGGCCTAGGCCATCGTCCCTGCTCTGAGAGCAATTTCACACGGACTAGGGGATAATGCAATGGCAGGAAGGTGAACTCAGAGGGGACAATGGTAATTCGCCTACTGTAGCTTCATATAGGAAAATCATAACTTTCTAAATATCACTTTTCTAGTACATTTACTTAGAATCTAACTCCACCATTCATATGGACTTTGAATAAATACTAAACACAGTTGTTGTATAGACTCTGTGGTGTTTGGTAAGCCAAAGCTAGAAACATACAATTTTAACTACTCGGAGCAGGTGTTGATGACACCAGCACCGCACCGCACTAACAATCATACCCCGAGGGGAAATAAAACATAAAAAAATAAAAAGTGAAATTGTCAGGGCGGCAGCCCTCTTGACATGGGCACATATTTATTTAGAGAATTAGCATTTTCCCTGTGGGGCGATCATGGTCCTCCGAAGGGAAAACATTATTTTCCACAAAAACATAAAATTAACCTCTTAGCTGCTGGGCCTTTTCCCCCCCAGTGCTGAGCACTTTTTTGGCTATTTGGGGTAGTTCGCGCTTAGGGCTTCATAACTTTTTGTCCACATAAGCTAACCACGCCAAATTTGCGTCCTTTTTTTCCAACATCCTAGGGATTCTAATGGTACCCAGAGTTTGTGGTTTCCCCTGGAGGAGACCAAGAAAATAGCCAAAATACAGTGAAATTTTCGTTTTTTCCAAAAAAATGGGAAAAAAGGGCAGCCGAAGAAGGCTTGTGGTTTTTTCCCTGAAAAGGCCATCAACAAAGGGTTTCTGGTGCTGAAATCACTATCTTCCCACCTTTCAGGAACGGGCAGACTTGAATCGGAAAACCACATTTTCCAACACAAATTTGGCATTTTACTGGGACATACCCCATTTTTACTATTTTTGGTGCTTTCAACCTCCTTCCAGTTAGTGACAAGAATGGGTGTGAAACCAATGCTGGATCCCGGAAAGCTAAACATTTCTGAAAACTAGACAAAATTCTGAATTCAGCAAGGGGTCATTTGTGTAGATCCAACAAGGTTTTCCTACAGAAAATAATAGCTGAAATAAAAAAATATTGAAATTGAGCTGAAAACAACAGCCATTTTTCTTTATGTTTTACTCTGTAACTTTTTCCTGCGATGTCAGATTTCTGAAAGCAATATACTGTTTTGTCTGCTGGACTCTTCTGGTTGCGGGGATATAAAGGGCTTATAGGTTCATCAAGAACCCTAGGTACCCAGAGCCAATAAATGAGGTGCACCCTGCAGTTGGTTTTCATTCTATACTGGGTATACAGCAATTCATTTGCTGAAATATCAAGAGTGAAAAAGAGGTATCAAGAAAACCTTTGCATTTCCAAAATGGGATCAAGATAAGGTTTTGAGGAGCAGTGGTTATTTGCACATCTCTGAATTCCGAGGTGCCCATACTAGCATGTGAATTGCAGGGCATTTCTCAAATAGACGTCTTTTTTACACACTCTCTTATATTTGGAAGGAAAAAATGTAGAGAAAGATAAGGGGCAATAACACTTGTTTTGCTATTCTATGTTCCCCCAAGTCTCCCGATAAAAATGATACCTCACTTGTGTGGGTAGGCCTAGCGCCCGCGACAGGAAATGCCCCAAAACACAACGTGGACACATCCCATTTTTTGACAAAATACAGAGCTGTTTTTTGCAAAGTGCCTACCTGTAGATTATGGCCTCTAGCTCAGCCGGCACATAGGGAAACCTACCAAACCTGTACATTTTTGAAAACTAGAGACCTAGGGGAATCCAAGATGGGGTGACTCGCGGGGCTCTGACCAGGTTCTGTTACCCAGAATCCTTTGCAAACCTCAAAAAGTGGCTAAAAAAACATGTTTTCCTCACATTTCGGTGACAGAAAGTTCTGGAATCTGAGAGGAGCCTCAAATTTCCTCCCACCCAGCGTCCCCCCAAGTCTCCCGATAAAAATGATACCTCACTTGTGTGGGTAGGCCTAGCGCCCGCGACAGGAAATGCCCCAAAACACAACGTGGACACATCACAGAAAACAGAGCTGTTTTTTGCAAAGTGCCTACATGTAGATTTTGGCCTCTAGCTCAGCCGGCACCTAGGGAAACCTACCAAACCTGTACATTTTTGAAAACTAGAGACCTAGGGGAATCCAAGATGGGGTGACTCGCGGGGCTCTGACCAGGTTCTGTTACCCAGAATCCTTTGCAAACCTCAAAAAGTGGCTAAAAAAACAAGTTTTCCTCACATTTCGATGACAGAAAGTTCTGGAATCTGAGAGGAGCCTCAAATTTCCTTCCACCCAGCGTCCCCCCAAGTCTCCCGATAAAAATGATACCTCACTTGTGTGGGTAGGCCTAGCGCCCGCGACAGGAAATGCCCCAAAACACAACGTGGACACATCACAGAAAACAGAGCTGTTTTTTGCAAAGGGCCTACATGTAGATTTTGGCCTCTAGCTCAGCCGGCACCTAGGGAAACCTACCAAACCTGTACATTTTTGAAAACTAGAGACCTAGGGGAATCCAAGATGGGGTGACTCGCGGGGCTCTGACCAGGTTCTGTTACCCAGAATCCTTTGCAAACCTCAAAAAGTGGCTAAAAAAACTAGTTTTCCTCACATTTCGATGACAGAAAGTTCTGGAATCTGAGAGGAGCCTCAAATTTCCTTCCACCCAGCGTCCCCCCAAGTCTCCCGATAAAAATGATACCTCACTTGTGTGGGTAGGCCTAGCGCCCGCGACAGGAAATGCCCCAAAACACAACGTGGACACATCACAGAAAACAGAGCTGTTTTTTGCAAAGGGCCTACATGTAGATTTTGGCCTCTAGCTCAGCCGGCACCTAGGGAAACCTACCAAACCTGTACATTTTTGAAAACTAGAGACCTAGGGGAATCCAAGATGGGGTGACTCGCGGGGCTCTGACCAGGTTCTGTTACCCAGAATCCTTTGCAAACCTCAAAAAGTGGCTAAAAAAACAAGTTTTCCTCACATTTCGATGACAGAAAGTTCTGGAATCTGAGAGGAGCCTCAAATTTCCTTCCACCCAGCGTCCCCCCAAGTCTCCCGATAAAAATGATACCTCACTTGTGTGGGTAGGCCTAGCGCCCGCGACAGGAAATGCCCCAAAACACAACGTGGACACATCACAGAAAACAGAGCTGTTTTTTGCAAAGTGCCTACCTGTAGATTTTGGCCTCTAGCTCAGCCGGCACCTAGGGAAACCTAACAAACCTGTACATTTTTGAAAACTAGAGACCTAGGGGAATCCAAGATGGGGTGACTCGCGGGGCTCTGACCAGGTTCTGTTACCCAGAATCCTTTGCAAACCTCAAAAAGTGGCTAAAAAAACAAGTTTTCCTCACATTTCGATGACAGAAAGTTCTGGAATATGAGAGGAGCCTCAAATTTCCTTCCACCCAGCGTCCCCCCAAGTCTCCCGATAAAAATGATACCTCACTTGTGTGGGTAGGCCTAGCGCCCGCAACAGGAAATGCCCCAAAACACAACGTGGACACATCACAGAAAACAGAGCTGTTTTTTGCAAAGTGCCTACCTGTAGATTTTGGCCTCTAGCTCAGCCGGCACCTAGGGAAACCTACCAAACTTGTACATTTTTGAAAACTAGAGACCTAGGGGAATCCAAGATGGGGTGACTCGCGGGGCTCTGACCAGGTTCTGTTACCCAGAATCCTTTGCAAACCTCAAAAAGTGGCTAAAAAAACAAGTTTTCCTCACATTTCGGTGACAGAAAGTTCTGGAATCTGAGAGGAGTCTCAAATTTCCTTCCACCCAGCGTCCCCCCAAGTCTCCCGATAAAAATGATACCTCACTTGTGTGGGTAGGCCTAGCGCCCGCGACAGGAAATGCCCCAAAACACAACGTGGACACATCACAGAAAACAGAGCTGTTTTTTGCAAAGTGCCTACCTGTAGATTATGGCCTCTAGCTCAGCCGGCACATAGGGAAACCTACCAAACCTGTAAATTTTTGAAAACTAGAGACCTAGGGGAATCCAAGATGGGGTGACTCGCGGGGCTCTGACCAGGTTCTGTTACCCAGAATCCTTTGCAAACCTCAAAAAGTGGCTAAAAAAACAAGTTTTCCTCACATTTCGGTGACAGAAAGTTCTGGAATCTGAGAGGAGCCTCAAATTTCCTTCCACCCAGCGTCCCCCCAAGTCTCCCGATAAAAATGATACCTCACTTGTGTGGGTAGGCCTAGCGCCCGCGACAGGAAATGCCCCAAAACACAACGTAGACACATCACAGAAAACAGAGCTGTTTTTTGCAAAGTGCCTACCTGTAGATTTTGGCCTCTAGCTCAGCCGGCACCTAGGGAAACCTACCAAACCTGTACATTTTTGAAAACTTGAGACCTAGGGGAATCCAAGATGGGGTGACTCGCGGGGCTCTGACCAGGTTCTGTTACCCAGAATCCTTTGCAAACCTCAAAAAGTGGCTAAAAAAACAAGTTTTCCTCACATTTCGATGACAGAAAGTTCTGGAATCTGAGAGGAGCCTCAAATTTCCTTCCACCCAGCGTCCCCCCAAGTCTCCCGATAAAAATGATACCTCACTTGTGTGGGTAGGCCTAGCGCCCGCGACAGGAAATGCCCCAAAACACAATATGGACACATCACAGAAAACAGAGCTGTTTTTTGCAAAGTGCCTACCTGTAGATTTTGGCCTCTAGCTTAGCCGGCCCCTAGGGAAACCTACCAAACCTGTACATTTTTGAAAACCAGAGACCTAGGGGAATCCAAGATGGGGTGACTCGCGGGGCTCTGACCAGGTTCTGTTACCCAGAATCCTTTGCAAACCTCAAAAAGTGGCTTAAAAAAACAAGTTTTCCTCACATTTCGGTGACAGAAAGTTCTGGAATCTGAGAGGAGCCTCAAATTTCCTTCCACCCAGCGTCCCCCCAAGTCTCCCGATAAAAATGATACCTCACTTGTGTGGGTAGGCCTAGCGCCCGCGACAGTTAATGCCCCAAAACACAACGTGGATACTTCACAGGAAACAGAGCTGTTTTTTGCAAAGTGCCTACCTGTAGATTTTGGCCTCTAGCTCAGCCGGCACCTAGGGAAACCTACCAAACCTGTACATTTTTGAAAACTAGAGACCTAGGGGAATCCCAGATGGGGTGACTCGCGGGGCTCTGACCAGGTGCTGTTACCCAGAATCCTTTGCAAACCTCAAAAAGTGGCTAAAAAAACAAGTTTTCCTCACATTTCGGTGACAGAAAGTTCTGGAATCTGAGAGGAGCCTCAAATTTCCTTCCACCCAGCGTCCCCCCAAGTCTCCCGATAAAAATGATACCTCACTTGTGTGGGTAGGCCTAGCGCCCGCGACAGGAAATGCCCCAAAACACAACGTGGACACATCACAGAAAACAGAGCTGTTTTTTGCAAAGTGCCTACCTGTAGATTTTGGCCTCTAGCTCAGCCGGCACCTAGGGAAACCTACCAAACCTGTACATTTTTGAAAACTAGAGACCTAGGGGAATCCAAGATGGGGTGACTCGCGGGGCTCTGACCAGGTTCTGTTACCCAGAATCCTTTGCAAACCTCAAAAAGTGGCTAAAAAAACAAGTTTTCCTCACATTTCGATGACAGAAAGTTCTGGAATCTGAGAGGAGCCTCAAATTTCCTTCCACCCAGCGTCCCCCCAAGTCTCCCGATAAAAATGATACCTCACTTGTGTGGGTAGGCCTAGCGCCCGCGACAGGAATGGATCACACAAGGGTCAATGGTAGTCCTTGCTTGAGGTCTACTGTTAACCCTGGAGTGATTCATTCCTGAAGCAGGCACTAGGCGCAGGCACACAAGCGGGGTTGTGTTTTTATCAGGACAAGTGGGGAAACACTGGGTGGTAGGAATTTTGAGGATCCCTGCAGATCCCTGGACTTCTGCTCATTGGAATGCAAGGAAAATGTGTTTTTTAAGCACATAATGTAATTTCAAGGGGATTCTGGGTGAAGGAAAACTGGTGAGAGCCATGCAAGTCCTGCACCCTTGGTCTCCCCTGGTACTAGTTTGTTAAAGTTAACCCACCACTCACACTGGTTGGTTTTAGCACCTCCAGAAATTATGGTTTTAAAGCATGATTACTTATCAAAGTATCTGAATGTTGAAACCAAGCCTTCTGAAGGTGGGCCATAAAGCCGCGTACAGGCACCAACCTCTTTATGGTCCATTCACACGCCATTCACGCACAACAAACAACCCTTTCATATCGCCAGCCACGGGCCCAATCCAATCAATCACTCCACTCACATTAACTTACCGCTGCCAGACAAGGGCCCATCACATTCACACGCCACAGAACGGAATAAGTTTGACTACATTTTACCACCTGTCAAGTAACTGCCTCCTTCTTCCTTAACATTACCAAATGCATGCGTAACAAACCTTTACTAATGACTCCTGTGACAGCCACCTGAGGCTCAGGAAGACATGTTTTTCATGCGCCTTTAGCGCACTCTCTGTGCTAAATCCAACTCCTTCCAGTTTGTGGATGCAAGTTGGGGGTGTCCGAGTATGCCGTACAAAGCGATTCCTCGAACTGAGTGAGCATATCTACCTTTGAAAGTAAGGGAGACATGCTGGGGATTTCTCATGCTGTTACCTAAAGAGAAGGTCATAGGCTACCTGCCTCCTTCTTCCTTAACATTACCAAATGCATGCGTAACAAACCTTTACTAATGACTCCTGTGACAGCCACCTGAGGCTCAGGAAGACATGTTTTTCATGCGCCTTTAGCGCAATCTCTGTGCTAAATCCAACTCCTTCCAGTTTGTGGATGCAAGTTGGGGGTGTCCGAGTATGCCGTACAAAGCGATTCCTCGAACTGAGTGAGCATATCTACCTTTGAAACTAAGGGAGACATGCTGGGAATTTCTCATGATGTTCCCTAAAGAGAAGGTCATAGGCTATGGAAAAGGGTAGTGTTTGGTACATAGGGGAGTCCATGAGAACGTAGCATATGTCCCAGCCAACATTATGTGCAGTGATGTGACTATAATGCACTTATACAGCAAACTGAACATCTACTAAGTTCTGATGGAGGATGAACATGAAAAGCAGGTCAAACACTGACCTATACAAGTCATTCTCCTTTAGTGCTGGGATGGCACCAATGGGTTTGAATCCATAGGTGTAGATGATGTACATCTGTACTACCTTTACTATCTGCCTTCTACCTGTGCAATAACCCTGTTAAGGCACTCCTACCATAAGCTTTCCTTACCCATCCATGTCTCTGTTCTCATCAGAGTCCTGGCTAATCCTGTATAATAGCCAAGTGAACCTATACTAGTTTGTGGAAGCAAGTTGGGGGCTTCCAAGTATGCCCTACAAAGTGATTTCTCGAACTGAGAGAGCATATCTACCGTTGAAAGTAAGGAAGACATGCAGGTGAAGAAAGGGTACTCAGTGGCAATGTGGCATATGTTCTGTCTACTAGTATATGCAGTAGGGGGAAGAAAATGCATGTTAATTGAACAGAACACCGACCACGCCAAAAGGAAGTCCATGATGAAGTAAAATTCTGTGGCTCCTTGCCTAACGAAGCAGTGGCCCATGGACGTTCGGTATCCATGCACTGCCACTGAAAGGATTACCCAACAGCAGCTCAACCTCAGTCGATTTCCCAGAATTTTGCTTTAGTATGACACAACGTAAAGCAAGTAGGGATACAGAGGCCTGGTTGTGATGGACACTGGGGACAGTAATACCGACTCTCCTGCCGCTTTCCATGCTTTGAGCACACTTTACAGCGACGACATGGGCGATCCTTTTTGGGTGTTTTAGGTATGCGATCAGCAAAGTGTCGCTCCTGCAGCCTTGCCACATCCTCCAGAACATATGAGGTGGAGGCTGCTGCTTCTTCAGTAACAGCAGTGAGGCTTTCAATTACAGACAACTGGAAGTCAAGGAAAGTCATGAGTCTTCCTGTTGTTGTCTGACGGTAAACAACATACGCATTATATGTTGCCATCTGAATCAGGTGGGTAAACAGTTTCTTGTACCAAGTGCGAGTTTTACGACACGCATTGTATGGTTGAAGAACCTGGTCGTTCTTGTCCACTCCACCCATGTACTTATTGTAATCGAGTATACAGATGGGCTTGTGGACTTCGGCCATCTGACCCCAAACCGTGATGGGAGAAGTGCTCTCATCATGAATTGTAGTGAGCACGTATACATCACGTCTATCTAGGAACTTGACTGCGAGCAGTTCGTTAGAACGCAATGCAGTACTCTGTGATTTCTGGAGCTTCTTGCAAACAAGCTCCCGCGGGAATCCTTTGCGGTTACAACGAACTGTACCGCAGGCCACAGTGCCAGCTTTGTAGAGCTCACTGAACAGCTCTACTCCTGTATAGAAATTGTCCACATAAAGGTTATAACCTTTGTGAAGAAGTGGCTGGACAAGTTCCCATACAATCTTACCTGTGACCCCTAACGCGGGAGGGCAACCTACAGGGTTTAGGGTAGAATCCTTCCCTGTATACACTCTCAGGCTGTACACATAGCCAGTAGAGCTCTCACACAGCATGTACAGCTTTATGCCATAGCGAGCTCTTTTGCTCGCAATGTACTGTCTGAAAAGCAGCCGTCCTTTGTACAGGATCAAGGACTCATCGACTGCTATATTCTTTCCAGGAGTATAGATCTCTGGAAACCTGGCAGACAAATGTTCCACGACAGGCCGAATTTTGAACAACCTGTCATGATCTGGATGGTCCCGGGGCAATGCAGCAGAATTGTCATTGAAATGCAGCATGCGCTGCAGTAGCAAAAAACGATCTCTGCTCATGTATGGTGCGAAGATGGGAGTTACCCAAACCGTGCGAGTCGTCCAGTAGGACTGCAAGGTGGGTTTCTGTACTAACCCCATTTTGAGGGTAAGGCCCAAAAATATCTTCAACTCCGCCAGCGAAGTGGGAGTCCACTGGCGTGCCCTAGAACGGGGCCCTAGAGTGCCTCCGCGCTCCCTCAGAAATTGGTCTGCACGCAAATTTGTTTGCTGCACAACTTTCTGAAGAAAGTCAACATCCAAAAACAGATAGATGTAGTCGACTGGCAAAAAGTTAGCTGTATCGACTTTACATCCAGCGTCACCAGTAAAAGGTGGAATTTGGGGCTGAACCAAACAGGGGGGCTGCCAAGAGAGCACTCGTTCTGTGCTTGCGGCAGCAAGCACGTGCTCTCTGGGTTCGGCTAACCCAATGTGGTCCCGCTGCCCAGAATGTGCTTGCGAAGGGACAGCACGGATGTCGTCATTGTCTCCTTCAGACTCACTGGAAGAGGTGTCGTCAGATTGGACTCCGCCGACTGAAAAATCACTCCCAGAATCTGCCCCATTGTCCTCTCCCTCAGATGCTGTCTCAGTGTCTGCTGTCTCAGTCTCTGAGCCTATATCAGAACTGTCCTCCATAACCCGAGCTAGGGCTTGATCAGCAGTCATCCAACGAGACGCCATCTCTGCAACTGGCTAAACTGTCCCTCTAAATTACTATCCTACGTAGAAGGCAGATAGTCACAAAATTGCTTGTTGGTATGTTTGTTGTGTACAACAGGAAATGTCGTCACCTTACCTTCGCTTCTTCTCCAATTCTGCAGATTCTCTGAAAACACTGAAAAAAACAAAAAAAGAATGTATTACTTCACCTTACCACACACCCTGTGCAACAGTCATTTTTGGTGCTCTGCCTCCCATTACCTCCTCTTCTAATTCCCTCAGTACTATCCAGCAAAACTGCCACTACAGAAAAGACATGCATGCATGCATATTGTGTGTATATATATATATATATATATATATATATATATATATATATATATATATATATATATAACAATATATATATATTTATATGTTTAGAAACAAAGTGGTTGAAGGGTTGCTGGGCGGCACACTCCACTGCCGGTGCCCAGTGACAGGGAAGACCAATCTAGAAAGTATCTAATGCCGAAAAATTTCACCGCACTCCATGAAGTACAAATAAACGTGTATTTTATTGCAGTCAATAACCACCAACGTGTTTCAACTCACCAAGGAGTCTTGATCACGGTCCTCGTGGAGTGCGGTGAAATTGTTCACCATTATAAAACAACACACACAAGAATAACAAGCATTTACAATGCAATGGGTCTCGCATCTGCTCGAGTTAGAGCTATTAGCGTTATAAACTCCTAACCCAACTTTTCTTGCCACATAAATTGATAATTTAAAGTTAAACTCTTTCACATAAGAGAGCCACCATGAGCATCATGTGAAGAGTTACACAAAAGGAAAAGAAGTTCGCTCGCAGTTAAACGTAACAGCAAAAGTGCAATTAGCCATGTACCAGGGGCGATGGCCAAGGCGGTAGCAAAACCTCCCCAAGGAGGGACAAAGGTAAATCATTTTCCAATGCCATCAAAGGAGTGGTAGTGATGGGCGTGAGGTGGGCGTTGTTAGAAGCCCAGATACACACCAACAAGTCAGAAAAGCAGCACATGGACGCTGCAATGCTTGTCCTGAAAAAAATATATATATCTATCTATATATATATATATATATATATATATATATATATATATATATATCTATATAGATATATATATATATCTATATAGATATATATATCTATATAGATATATATATGTGTATACATATATACACATATATATGAGACTCATGTCACAAATCTTTTTCTTTTTATACATGTGTGCTTGCCCTCGGCAAAGCACACATGTATAAAAAAAAAATGGCCCCATTGATGGTCACCCTAAGGGCTGACCACCAACAATTTGTTTTTTTTGGTTTTTTTTTACCCTGGGGGGGCGATCGGCCTCCCCAGGCAAAACTACGTTTTTTTTTTTCCCCCTGGGGTAGGCCCGTGTTCCAAGGGGCGACCCCGCCATTTTTTTTTTCTTTTTTTTTTGTGGGGGGCGCGATCGCCCCCCAAAACAGTGTAAATAATGTCAATATTGCCGGGGGGGGGGTGGCCCTTTTACGAGGGGGCCGACCCCCCCAAAGAAGATCCCTGGTGCCTAGGGGCGTTTCCTGGCCGTGGATCGCAGCCGCGCTGCGATCCACGGCCAGGAAACGGTGCCAGGGAGGCATCGATGGAAAGGGGAGAGCCTCCCCTTTCCATCGATGCCTCCCTGGCATCTGGGGAGGCCGTTTTGGCCTTTTTTTCCCCACCGGAGAAGGAAAGAACGCTTACCTCCGTCTCTCCTTCTCCGGTGGGGAAAAAATTTGACGTCAGCGCGCCTCGCGGCGCGCTGACGTCATAAGGGGGCGGGAGGGGGGTGGGATGGAGACGCGGAAGCTCTTCCGCGTCTCCTACGGTGGGAAAAAAAAATAAAAAATCCTCCGGTGCATTGCACCGGAGGATTTTTAACCCCCTCCCTGGTGTCGGCCACTGGTCGTGACCCGCACCAGGGAGGGAGTGTGGGCGTCAGCCAGTGGCCGACGCCCGCATTCAACGGGTTAATGTAGTGAGGGTTGGCCCTGAGTAAGTGGGTTGACCACCTTTGGGACTCATTTTCTTAAATCAGATGTGTGTTTTTTTTCACTGGACGGATTTCTTTGAAATAGCACACCCTTACATTTTATCACAGCACTGCAGTGATTGCAGATCATTCTGGCGCCATGACACAATGCAAAGATGTGCTTTTCCTAAGTAATCAATAAGGCCCTCATTGTGGCCCTGGCGGTGAGTGATAAAGTGCGGTAATATCGCCAACAGGCTGTCAGTAAGTTCCGCCAAAGTATGACCATGGCGGTGATAACTCCTATAGACAGCCAATGTACCACACCAACCGCCACAGCAGAAACAACAGTCACCACAGCGGTAGCCAACAACAGCCAGGCGGGAGACAAAGTACAGCCCACCATGTTAAGACACACAAAACCTCCACCTTTTCCTGGGTGGTGCCAATGCCAACAAAAGCCTGGCGGAAACAGAGCCCAGAAGTGAAAGGACTCACCATAGCAAAACCCACCACACGAACCAAATATATTTACAGATGTACATAAAGGGCCAATACCCAGTCCAATGTCAAAAGGGCACACAAAGCCACAGGGCACAGTCCAATGCCCAACCTGTATCCTGACACATCCGTAGAGAACACTGCAGGGGCATCATTTTGTAAGTGGGAAGGCACCTCTGGGGGATGGGGGGCACCTCAGCCGAATACAGGAACTTCCCCACTGGTTCTGGAGGGGGCTCCATGCCCATTGCTCTGTCCTGGGGAGTGCAAGGCCACAGTCTCTGAAGTGGGAGACTTGCCCACTGGTTCTGGAGGGGGCAACATCCCCATTGCTCTGTCCTGGGGAGTGCAAGGCCACAGTCTCTGGAGTGGGTGACTTGCACACTGGTTCTGGAGGGGGCAACATGCGCTTTGCTCTGTGCTGGGGAGTGCAAGGCCACAGTCTCTGGAGTGGGTGAATTGCCTACTGGTTCTGGAGGAGGCAACAGGCCCATTGCTCTGTTCGGGGAGTGCAAGGCCACAGCCTCTGAGGTGGGTGACTTGCCCACTGGTTCTGGAGGGGGCTCCATGCCCATTGCTCTGTCCTGGGGAGTGCAAGGCCACAGTCTCTCAGGTGGGTGACTTGCCCACTGGTTCTGGAGGAGGGCAACTCGCACAGCAGCCCCTGGAGTGTGGCCTTGAAGGTGTCTGCTGGCGGTGACGGCTGCACTGTGGTGGTGGTTGGAGGTGCCTCCTGGGCAGCCTCTGCATTCTCTGATGGCTGCACTGTGGTATTGTTTAGAGGTACCTCCTGGGCAGCTTCTGCTTTCTTTGATGGCTGCACTGTGGTAGTGGATAGAGGTGCCTCCTGAGCATCCTCTGCACTCTCTGATGGCTGCACTGTGGTGGTGGATGGAGGTGCCTCCAGGGCAGCCTCTGCACTCTCAGATGGCTGCACATCCACAGCTGGCGGTGGGGCCCCCGTGACAGCTGGTGGTGGTGGCGGTGTTAGCCTGACAGCCTCCCCTGGTGCTTCATCTCCTCCTGTACATGGTTCATGGATCCCGTACACTTCCTGGCAGGGTTGGATGGGCTCTTCCCCTCTCTGCCTGGTGGTATAGGCCCCTTCCCCTTCTTCACAGGTGGTGCAGGCCCCTTCCCCTTCTTCCTTGGTGGTGCTGGCTCCTTCCCCTTCTGCAATGGAGGTGTGGTATCCTTACCACAATGAGTAGGTGGTGCTACCACTGTCCCCGTGGCCTGTTTGACCGAGGTGCTTGGCTGTGTCCTTGGTACCATGCCCATACAGGCAGGACGGGGGAGAGGGGTAGGGAAGAGGTCAAACTGGGAAAGGAAAAGCTTTTTAGGGATGGTGGGGGGGAGGAGGGAGGGGTAATGGGAGTGGAGGATGAGGGAGTGTTTGTTGGAGGTGTATGTCTGCTGGACGTGGGTGCAGGTGCATGGCCATCAGTATGCTGATGAAAGGTGGGTGGCTGTTGGGTGTGTGAATGCTTGCGTTTGTGTCCCTTAGGAGGGGGGGCAGACACCGTGGGAGAGGACACAGGGGACGCGTGCATGGCTGTTGTGGAGGTGTCTGCCAGTGAGGTTGTGTTCTAATTGGTGTGGTGATGCTAGTAGTGGATGCTGATGTAGTGCATGCAGGTATGAATGTGGATGTGACTGGGAGGGAGGTGGAGGCGCAGGGGGAGACAGTGGAGGCAGCGCATGTTGTCGTGTCTGCACTGTATGGTGTTTGCATGAGTGTCTGTGGGATGAAGTGTGATGCTTGTGTTTGCCTGTGCCACTCTTGTGTGTTGCCTTGTGTGCATGCTCATCTGTATGTGTGCCTGGGATGGCTTGCGGTTGAGGGGAATGGGACTGGGAAGTGGCAGTTGGAGGGGGGAATGGTAGAAACAGGGATAATGGCTGCCATCAGAGAGAGGAGGCCAGAGCATGAATCGATCTCTGTTGGGCCGCCAATCTACTGTGTATGCCCTCCAGGAATGCATTGAATTGCTCTATCTGGGTTGCCAGCCCCTGGATGGCATTCACAATGGTAGACTGCCCTACAGAGATGGATCTCAGGAGGTCAATAGCCTTCTCACTGAGGGCAGCAGGGTTGACTGGGGCAGGGCCTGAGGGGCCTGGGGTGAAAGAGATGCCCACCCTCCTGGGTGAGGGGGCACGGGCAACTCGCTGAGGAGCTACTGGGAGGGCAGTGGTGGTAGGGGGGTGGCGGATGTACCTGCAGCTGGGGTGGTCACAGAGGTGTCCGCCACCACCAGGGACCTCCCATCGGAGGAGGTATCTGAATCTGTGTCCTCTCCTGTCCCTGCCGTGGTGCTCCCCTTGCCCTCCGTCCCACTGGTTCCCTCGGCGTCAGTGGACTCTGCCTCCAGGGTCCTATGAGGTGCAGCTCCCTCTGTCACCGGTGCCCCTGCTCCTCTGAAAGATGATGCTAATGCAGAAAAGGAGAGGATGACAAATTAAGAAAGGGGGGACAAAGGATACACTTGGTCAATGACTGCACCAATACCACTATTGGAATGCACATCTTCCTCACACACAGGGAACAGGCCTAAGCAATATGCATTGCACTACCAGTGTTATGGCTAGTCACCAAGGCAATATGAGGAGCACACACCGCCAACTGCGGCACACCTGGGACCCACGTTACCCTGCCTGAAAGTGACTACTAACAAGCTAGGTTACCTGTATTTGCCATGCAAACATTACCCTAGAGATGACCCACTCTGCAATGTCTGGCCTGGCCTTAGGGGCACCAACTAACACACAACCACCACCCGGAGCCACCAGCCAAAGTATGTTATGATACCCACTGTACTCACCCCCATGTGGCTGCTGTGATTCCCTCAAGTGCCCATCCAGCTCAGGGTAGGCCACTGCCATTATGCGGGCAATGAGGGGGTCAGGGTCCAATGGGCACCCCTTCCTCATTGGGAGGCCATCCCCAACTTGGCTTCTGCGGTCTTCTGTGCCCAGCATCTCAGGTCCTCCCACTGTTTCCGACCCCCAGGGTTCACACGTCCTTGGCGATGGCACGCCATAATCCCTTCTTTTGATGGGCACTGACCTGCAGAGGTAATACGGACAGGAGAACTACATTAAACTAACAGTCCAGCCTGTCACACACATGGCCCACCATAGCTGATTCCATCTTCATTGGCACACACATAGGCTAGCCCACAACATGTACAGCGCCAACAGACAATTCCCCCATCCCCCACCCTTACACAATGCCTTCACACACATCTCCATGCATCCATGCCACATGCATCATGCCCAAAGTGTACTCACCTGTTGGTCTGGAGGCCCAAACAGCTGTCCGTACTGGGGTAGGACCCCATCCACCAGTTGCTCCAACTCCTCCGAAGTGAAGGCTGGGCCCTTTCCTCAGTCACACGGGCCACGGTAGGTTCCAGACACAGGTCACAGCAGCACACGCAGAGTAGGTCTTCTCCTGTTGAAGGTCAGGAAACAAGTGAGGATTCATATAGAAAATAGCGGTCACATCCGCAGCGGTGTACACCGTCACCACCGGCTTACATCCCCATTGGCCACTGTACTCCATACGGCCCAATATTATCCAATGAGGAATTGCACTGCAGTGCACAACCGCCTACCACCATGACGCCCACCGTTGGCGGAATTACCTCACTTCCACCTGTCCCTCCATACAGCACAGGCGGTCGCCATTTAATGGGGGGTTGAACAGGCCTATCGCCAATTGCTGTGTCACAGGTTAAATAGGCACATACTTCGAAATTTACACTGTCCCAATACATAATTGCACCATGTGGACTGCTGTTGTGGTTTAGTTGTTGAAATTGTGACAGCCTACCACTCTTGTGTCCTTAGATACCTACCACTGCGGATGAATAGGAGGTGGAGACATACCCCTGTGTACAGACCCCTGGGTGACTTAGCTACACTGGAGGACAGGCACATTATCCTCACCTATAGACTGGTAAGGGCCACAATCACAGAGCTGTGTGCCAAGTTGGAGCCTGGCCTGATCTCATCTATCCGTCAACCGACGTGAATCCCCCCTCTTGTGCAAGTGCTATCAGTGCTCCATTCCTGACGACAAGTTCTTTCCAAGTGACAGTGGGCTTGGTAGCAGGAATGTCACAGCCAATGTTCTCAATTGTGCTGGCAAGAGTGTTGTCTGCCTTGGTAAAACACATGTGCAGCTACATAGCTTTCCCCCAGGTGGAGGATTTGCCCACTGTGAAGGCCGGATTCTGTGCAATGGGACGTATCCCTAATATTATATGGGTGATTGACGGGACACATATTGCATTTGTCTCCCCCCCGCCAGAATGAACAGGTGTACAGGAATCGTAAGAGTTCCCACTCCATGATGGTGTGCCTGGCGGACCAGTACATCTTCCATGTCAATGCTAAGTATCCTGGGTCGGTGTGTGATGTCTTTGTCCTGAGGAATAGCAGCATCCCAAAAGTGATGGCCCAACTACAGAGGCACATGAAGTGGCTTATAGGTGAGCCTTGGTCCCCACACGGTGTATGTTAGTGTATGCCTCTGATGTTAACCTCATAGGATACTGTGTGGCTAAATGTTGTCCCTCAATAACAGCAGGTAACTCTGGCTAACCAAACCTATTGTGGCTGCTGACCCCTGTGAGGAATACCAGGACAAGGGCAGAAGAACGTTATAATGAGGTACATGGGCGAACCAGAGGATCCTCAAGAGGACCTTCGGCCTCCTGAAGGCCAGATTCAGGTGCCTCCATCTGACAGGTGGATCCCTGTGCTACTCACCCGAGAAGGTCTGCCAGATAGTTGTGGCATGCTGCATGTTGCACAGCCTGGCCCTCAGAAACCATGTACCTTTTCTGCAGGAGGAGGAGACTGGAGATGCCCCTGTGGCTGCAGTAGACCCTGATGACAGTGAGGATGAAGAGGCTTAGGATGAGGATGAGGACAACAGAACATTAGTTATATGTTAGTACTTCCAATGAAACACAGGTGAGACAGTGCAACTTAACATTTCTATGACTATTGGTGTATTCTGTGTGGCTGTGGCATGATGACATTAACTTCCTTTTACCTCTACTTACTGTCACCTAGGGTTTTTCATTTTACAGATGTTGGTGATATTAAAACTGTGTACTGATGTGCTGACTACAGCCAGCTACAGGTCATTATTTCTATGCTTTCACAATGTACAGTTAATTTGCAATGGATGTAGATGTTTCCATCATTACATATTTTCAATACATGAAATACTAGTAGTCGAGTTTTGTCCAAGTGTTTATTGTAGTGCTAAGAAATTGAGGGGAAAGTGCAATGGAATGGGGTGATGATGGAAGAAAGTCCAGGGTATTGTTCCAGTCTGTTTGTAGCACAGGTGCAGTGTCCAAGTGGCCAGAGAAAGGGGTTCAAAGACAGTTCAAGGTGGACAAGGTGTAAGGGTGGGACACAAGGGGGACAATCCAGAGGGTCTCATTTCCTGGTGGTGGTCTTGGCAATTGTCTCTGGCTTCTGTCTGGGTCACAGGGAATGTTTGCGGGGTGGTTCACCTTCTGCAGGGGGCGGGGTGCTGGTGGCCTGTGGGTCCTCTGGCGGGGCCTCCTGGCCAGTAGGGGCAGTGGAAGTGGAGGGCTTTTCAGTTGACTGGATAGTGTAGGGGCCCGCTGGTGAAAGTTGCCTCCCTCATGATGTTGGCCATGTCTGCAAGCACCCCTGCTTTGGAGATCAGGGTGGTGTTGATAGCCTGCAAGACCTCCCTGATCTCCTGATACTGTCCCTCCTGCAGCTGCTTGTTCTCCTGCACGTTGTCAAAGATCTGGCCCATCGTATCCTAGGAATGTTGGTAGGCTCCCAGGATCTCAGAGAGTGCCACCTGGAGAGTCAGTTCCCTGGTCCTGTCCTCCCCCTGGCGCACAGCAGTCCTCCAAGTGTCCCTGTTGGCCTGTGTCTCTGTCCCCTGAATAGTGTGCCCACTGCCACTGACCCCAGGTCCCTGATTGTCTTAGGTGCGAAGTGTGGGCTGTGGTCTCTGTACCGGTGTGCGCACTGCTGATTGACGTGTCCTGGGGGCAGAGGTGTGGGTACGCTGGGTGGGTGCTGTGGTGTTGGATCCTGATGGGGAAAGCTCTGTGGTGGACTCTGATTTTGCTTGGGTGACCGGCTGTCCAGTGGTCCCTGATGGGCCAGGTAGGTCCTCCAGATCCTGAAGTCCAGAGTTACTGTCATCACTGGGGGCATCTTCTGTTGGGGGACTGAATAGTGGTGGCACCTCCTCTCCACTGACATTGGCTGGGGTACCTGTGGGGATCTAAATGATGTATTATGCTTCATGTGTATGACATTTGTACATCCCTGGCTCCCCCTCTATTGTTGGTGTTGCCCTGCCAGCTTTTGCTTGTGTATGTTGATGTATTGTGGGTATGTTAGTTTCCCTATGCTGTGCATGCTTTTGTGATGGGTGTCCATGCAGGGCTGGGAGGGGTGTCCATGCGTTGGTATGGTATGCAGGGCTTGGTATTGGGGTTCAATCAATCAATCAATCATTTGTAGAACGCACTACTCACCCGCTAGGGTCTCAAGGCGCTGAAAGGAGGGGGGGGAGTGCTACTGCTCGAACAGCCAGGTCTTGAGGCGTTTCCTGAAGGTTAGTCATATGTGTAGGTGCAGCGTGTGTGATGGAGTGGAGTGATTGGAGTGAGGTTGAGGGTGTGAGATGGCATGCATGTATGAGGGGGTGATAGGTAGTAAATGTTGACTTACCAGTGTCCAGTCCTCTGGCTACTACAGCGAGTCCCTCAGGATGCAGTATTGCCAGTACTTGCTCCTCCCATGCTGTGATCTATGAGGGAGGAGGTGGGGTCCACCGGCAGTCCTCTGTATGGTGAGCTGGTGCCTGCTGCAATGGAACATACCTTTCCCCATAGGTCGTTCCACCTCTTCCTGATGTCGTCCCTTGTTCTTGGGTGCTGTCCCATGGCGTTCACCCTGTCCACGATTCTCCGCCATAGCTCCATCTTCCTCGCAATAGAAATCTGGTGTACCTGTGCTCCAAAGAGCTGTGGCTCTACCCTGACAAATTCCTCCACCATGACCTTTAACTCCTCCACAGTGATACTAGGGTGCCTTTGTGGTGCCATGGGTGTTGTGTGGTGTGTGTTGATGAGAGTGTGTTGTGTAATGTAGTGGTGTGTGTGATGTGGGGTAAGTGAGGGATGTATGGGTGTGAGTGGTGTGTGTATCTAGTTGTCTCTGTGCTCTTCTTCTCAGTCTCCTTGTAGCAATTGGTGTCTGTAAGGGGTTGTGGGTATTGTGGGTGCGTGTTTGATAGTGGTGTGGGTGAGTTGTGTGTAAGGGGGTCAGGTGTGTGTTTTTGATATTGGCCAATGTAGTGTTGTTTTGTATGTGGGTGTCCATTCTGAGCGCAGCAGTATGTACCGCCAATGGTTTACTGCCGTTGAATGTCCGCGTGGTGTTTCGTGGGTCATAATGTGGTGGGCTTTGTATTGTTGGCGTAACGGTATGGTTGTTGGTATCGGCACTTTTGCACTGACCTTTGGGCTGGCGGATTTGTGTATGTGGCAGTATTCTGTCGGATTGGTGTGTGTATCATAATATGGAGAACAGATATCCACCACCGCAGCAGTATGTTGGTGGCCATTAGCGTGCCGGTAAGCGGGATTTACCTCCAATGTCATAATGAGGGTCTAAATCTCTACAGGGCCATCTAAGGAACTGAGCAGCCCATTTTGCATTGTTGGCTTTGTCTAGGAATACTCTTGAATGTGTATGTGTGACCACTTTTTCCTCACAGTGCAAGGGTGCACTTCACCAAATAATGTATTGATCCCACCAGAACTGTCCAACGAACTCAACTGCCAAGTATAGATTGATATCTCTGTTTTGAAGTATCCTTGCACGTACTGCTTTGAAGGTCCCAAGATTCCATGATTTCTAGGCAACTTTAGACAGGCAATCTTCATCTTAATGGGATCCTAAAAGTAACTTTTGGTCAAACACTGACATCCCATCCCTAAGCTGATTTCAAAACATGTTAAGATTCAATAGGAGATACCATAGATAAACAGACAGGATCCCCCTATGTATTGTTTGACACAAAATCTTATTAAACTTTGGGATCTGTACAGTGTCTTGTTCTATGTTGTTGTATATTTATTTGTCCACTATCTGAGCCCTGCATTGTCTGTACTAATTTTGACACATAATGAAATGTATATTGTCCTTACATTAAAAATGTGAAAATCATCATCATGCAAGATATTGTGTCCTGTACCTTTTTTCAATAGCATTGATTATGATACAAGTTACAAATGTAGTTTTCATACTTCCAAAGCAAAAGTAGAAATGTCGGTGAATGAGTACGACAGGACATTTGTTTGGCTTGTTACTTTAGGGAACTTAGGAAGTATTCCCCAGCATGTTTGTATTAGTTTCAAAGGTTGCAATGCTCACTCAGCTTGAGGAATGTAGGCCTTGAAAGGCATATTCGGACACCATCAACTTGCATCCACAAACTGGAAAGACTTGGATTTGGTTTAGCACAGTGAGTGTGCTGAGCTGTCATGAAAGACACATTTTCTTGAATTTCAAGTTGTTATTTACGAAAGGCGTTAGTGTAGGTTCACTTGACAAGCGTACGAGATTAGTGAGGACTTTGACGAGAACAGAGACAGTAGGTAGGAAAACTTTCTGGTAGGAGTGCTTTTACAGGGATATCAATTAGGTAGAAGAGAGGCAATCAAGGTATATAGATATACATGCTATCACTTCATCTTCACCTACAGACGCAAACTAAACTCTCAGTACTAACCACAATTTCTATGACAAGATTCCTTTGGATATGGTCCACTTTGGTCCCATAATCCGTGTACCCTTTATTTACATGGCTTCCAATGCACTAGCCACTGGAGCCCCGATCATCCAGACCTGTTAGGGTGCTGGGATCCCGTTCTTTCAAAAGGTTACCAGAACATTCTCAGCAATTATCAACCCAAAAGCCTTTTGGATAGTTTACAAAAGATCTTCTGCAAGCAGGTGCTTATGAAGCTATCAGAATGGATTGTGGATAATCATATAATAACACATTCACAAGCAGATTTTAGAGCAAAGGCAGGTTTCAAGTCTTTTATTTCTTGTTGACTAAGCGGAAGACTGTTGACATCAGTGGTGGGTACGTTTTGGTTCCCTTCCTTGACCTTTGTGCCACATTTGATTTGGTGCCTAATGTTAGGTTCTAGGAAGTACAGACTAGGATAGGACTGCCTAGCTACTTACTTATTATTATAATAAACCTACATGAGGTTAACTATGCCCTGATACAGTGGGGTGCCAGCGGCAAACTCAAAGAGAAAATCAGTGGCAAGAATGGAGTTCACCAGGGTAGTAGTCTGGTGTCAACTGTCATCCTCTTGTTTATTGATAGCTGTAGAGGTTCTTTTGGAGTACACCAATGATTCTCTTGTTCTAGCAGGACCAAATATGCCTTCACTATTAGTTGCAGATGATACCCCTTCAATTTTCAAACCTGTGGATGGGCTGCAAACTCCCATCATGGATTCTTACTGTTTTTTGAGTTGCATGGATTGAAATCGGTGCATTAACAACTACATTTATGACTTATTATAAACAGAAGAACTTTAAGGTGACCATGTGCTTGGGAACCAACAATCAGGAGACAGCAAAAGAATGTGATTACTTAGTGACCAGACTGCTAGATAAAGATCACTGCTCATCCCTAACCTCCAAGAGCTGCTTGTTGATTAAACCTGGGGCTTTGGCATTAGTTAGGTTTGGGAAAAAATGCCCTTCCAACCTATCTTGCCTGCATTGGAGATATACAATGCTCAGATCTGGAGTGCCACATTGTATGGTGTGGACTAGTAGGGGCATTGAATTATGTCAACTTTAAGGATAGATGAAAATTATTTAATCAGGTCTTTCTTAAATCTCAGTAACAGCAACCCTTTGTTGCCCTTGAGATTAGCTCTTGCTTTAAAACCAATTTCAGAACTTGATATGTTGCACCCTATCCTGTAATGGATTGGATTATGGAGCACTATAGAGCTGACACCATACAGAGATGCCCTTGCAGACATTATCAGTCGCTATAATAGACAGACGTTTCCTTAGTTGGCTTATGACAAGCACGTTCTGCTTGACCTATGATTAAGAAAGTGTTGACCTGGCCCAAAATCGATCTGTCCATCTTTGAAGGCTGTTGTAAAGAACAGATATCAGTCAATTACATTGAACAAAGTGGAACATCAACACCACTGGTAGCTGTTCCAAAGCACCTTCCCTTCACAAACATATGTTCAGGGTTGAGGGATTTCTCAACTTCATCAATCGCCAGCTAGTGAGGTATTACTATTTGAAGCTAAGATGTGGCATTCTGCCTACCACTTTCTTTTTGTCATCTTCACCATCATCCATGAACAATCCCAAGTTGTGCCCCTAGGTTTCATGCCCGGCATACTCTCAATCTACATATTGCTGGATTGCACCTATTTGCAAACTACTGGGGAAAACAAATCAGGTAAATGCATTATGAATCTGCGAAAGTTTCTCCAGTTTGCTTCTGGTAACTGCTGGAGGAAACTGTTTGTACTCGGCACAGGTAAACAAGTTGTGCACGCTGGCATTCTTTCCTACTCAGCACCATCTCTGTAGCCACAGGGTTGATTCATTTTCGCACTTAGGCTTTAAAACTCGATTTTAAATTGTTCTTGGTTTTATCTTGATTTTATATGTTGTATACATTGATTATTTATTTATCAACCATTTTTTGTCTTTTTTTTGCATCATAATTCTAATATTAGTGTCTGCGTGTCAATTAATTTTATATTATGGCCCTTATTTATACTTTTTGACGCTAAACTGCGCTAACGCAGTTTAGCGTCAAAATATTTAGCGCCGTCTAACGCCATTCTGAAGCGCCATGCGGGCGCCGTATTTATGGAATGGCGTTAGCCGGCGCTAGCAGACCGGCGCTGCCTGGTGTGCGTGGAAAAAAACCACGTAGACCAGGCAGCGCCGGCGTAGGGGGAAAATGCCGTTAGGGCGTCTTAAAATGGGGCAAGTCAGGTTGAGGGAAAAAAATCGCCTCAACCCGATTTGCGCCATTATTTTCGACGCCCAGACGCCATTTAAATGACTCCTGTCTTAGTAAAGACAGGAGTCATGCCCCCTTGCCCAATGGCCATGCCCAGGGGACTTATGTCCCCTGGGCATGGTCATTGGGCATAGTGGCATGTAGGGGGGCACAAATAAGGCCCCCCTATGCCACCAAAAAAAATTAAAAAATATAAAAATGTATACTTACTTGAACTTACCTGAATGTCCCTAGGGTGGGTCCCTCCATCCTTGGGTGTCCTCCTGGGGTGGGCAGGGGTGGCAGGGGGGGTCCCTAGGGGCAGGGGAGGGCACCTGTGGGCTCATTTTAAGCCCACAGGCCCCTTAACGCCTACCCTGACCCAGGCGTTAAAAAGTGGCGCAAATGCGGGGTTTTTTGACCCGCCAACTCCCGGGCGTGATTTTTGCCCGGGAGTATAAATACGACGCATTTGCGTCGCCGTCATTTTTTTAGACGGGAACGCCTTCCTTGCATCTCATTAATGCAAGGAAGGCGTTCACGCAAAAAAATGACGCTATTTGCCCATACTTTGGCGCTAGACGCGTCTAACGCCAAAGTATAAATATGGCGTTCGTTTTGCGCCGAATTTGCGTCGAAAAAAACTACGCTAATTCGGCACAAACGGCGTATAAATACGGGCCTAAATCTGACAAATAAAGATAAAAAAAAAGAAAAAAAAGAAACCTTTCATATTGTTCATTTACGCCATTATCCTCTGTTGGAAATTCTTCCAGTTTTACAGCTTGGATTCCATCAAAATTGGGTTCAGGTGTGCCCACGTTTGTCATGAATACAGGATGGTACTGCTCTGCTTACTTATTGGAACACTGTGATGTAGCTACAGAAAGATAGTGGTGAATCAACAGGCAAGTGCATTTTTTACATAGAATATCAGAATTCGTTCTCACATGTCTGAGGAAGATATTGTGAACTTATAGAAAATGTTTTCTTATTTTAACATCTGCTGCACCTTAACCTCTATGGTTCTTCAAATCTCAGCAGAGGATCATCTTTTTTATACAGGGTAAAATCGCAGTAGAGAGACAACAAATCCTAAAATTACTTTGGTACCACGCCAAAATATTCATATTGTGACAAAAGTTTTTCATAACAGTTCATAAATGTCACTTACTGTGAAACTCAAAAACAGCCTTTTACCACAGTGCATTACAATGCACACATATTCCTAAGTCCTGTAATAGCTGCCACAATATCTTGTCCATAGTCTGGTCAGCCATCAGAAGTGACCAATCCCTTTTATATTGGCCAATCAGAGCATATCTGGACATCAAAGGTCCAGATATACTTTACTTTTTGGGGGGTTAACCCATTCATAATCCCCTTTAAAAATTCAATCAGAGTGTATCTGGACACCATTCATACCCACCCAAACACCTTTTTAAAAGTTAATTTCCCAAAGACTACTGAATGGATGTACACCAATTAATAAATAGCAGGTTTTCTGATTAAAGTTGTAACTATTTGCTAAATTTGATGTTGTTCCATTCTGACATCATATAAGTATTACGAACACTCAAAAAATGTTTCCTATGGAAAGTCTGGCATAATTATGACTTCTCTGGCACTATAACCAGAGTGATATATAGATAGATAGATAGATAGATAGATAGATAGATAGATAGATAGATAGATAGATAGATAGATAGATAGATAGATAGATAGATAGATAGATAGATAGATAGATAGATAGATATTTCTTTTACATGTTTGGGTGCATTTATCGCACAAACTGCAATGGTGTAATAACCCAAGGTAGATTTCATCACCATAATGACCACCATAATATTTTAATTCATTTTAGGCAGAGAATGTTTTGCGTTCAATCTACAGATTACATGACAAATTAGTACATTTTTATTTATGTGGTAATCATATTAATCCACCAATCCCCATCAATGTTCATTATTTTATTACAGATGTATTAATTTAAGGCAAACAAAACATAAATATTCTAATTGGTGCCCATTGTTATCTGCACTTTGAAAAAAAAATGCTGTTTCGAGCTAACGTCTCTAAAATAAATATCTAATATCAAAAATACATAATGGGTAATGTGTAATACATAATGGGTAACATGTAATATGGTTTTATATTGCTACATCAGGGTTCTTGTGACATTTACATACCACTCAGTCTCAGCTTTGGCCTCATGGTCTGTGGTGTCACTAAATCGCATTAACCCCTTGCATGTTGATCATTTGTATGTAGATAACTTCTACACTGGTGTGCAATAGTTCAGGGAATTGGTCAAAGTGGACACTGTTGCTTGTGGCAGAATCCACTCTATTCATAAACGTTACCCAAAAGCCTTTGGCCCTCATTACAACCCTGGTGCTCAGTGATAAAGCGGCGGTAATACCGCCAACAGGCCGGCGGTAAAAAAAATGGCATCACTGCCACAGCGGAAACGGCCAACACAGACAGCCACTTTAACACACTGACTGCCACAGCGGTAGCAACAAACACTGCGGCGGTAACCGCCAACAGACCGGCGGAAGAAAATGTACCGCCCACTCTATTGTAAGGCACCAATCGACCAGCTTCTCCAGGGCGGTACCAATGACATCAAAGGCACGGCGGAAACAGTACTCTGAAGGGGAACCATTCACTTTTCGACACTCAACGAATAACCAGGATGCCATGGAGCCTGAACTACAGGTTCTGCCGATGCTGGTGTATCTGCTAATACACCAGGAATATCAAAGAAGGTGGCGGTGATGACCACGGTGAGTACTGCACCTAGCACACAGGGGAGGGGGGAGGAAAAAGAGAGTGACACACACACATGCAACACGCAACACCCCCACCTTCACCCACAACACCATACACACAAAAACATGCAGCAACATTACATTTACACCCCGTAAACCCCTGGAAGAATGCAAGGACAAAAGGAATTGAGTGAAATCAGTGATATTTAGAAATATGCAGATAAAGTTAACGATTGTAAACAACAGTATGTACAAATATTTACAATATGTACAGAAGGCTGTACACTGTCCTTTGCAAATGTTCGTGGCCCAGTGGGCCAAAAAAACATGGGCCAAGCCCACACTGCCTCAAAACGGAGAGAACACTGCAGGGGCATCAGGTCGAAAGCACATAGCACCTCAGGGGGAAGGGGAGGGGGGCACCTCAGCCGGAAGATGGTACTACGCCACTGCTCCTGGAGGGGGCAACATGCCAATAGTGATGTCCTGGGGAGTGCACTCAATCAATCAATTAATCAATCAATCACATTTATTAAGTGTGCTACTCACCTGGTAGGGTCTCAAGGCGCCGGGGGGGTTACTGCTCGAAAAGCCAAGTTTTGAGGTGCTTTCTGAAACTTAGAAGGTCCTGGGTCTTTCGTAGGTTGGTGGGGAGGGAGTTCCAGGTCTTGGCGGCGCAGTGGGAGAAGGATCTGCCACCGGAGGTGGTGCGTTGGATGCAGGGGACTGTTGCGAAGGCGAGGTCGGCGGAACGGAGCTGTCGAGTTGGGTTGTGGAAGTTGATGTGTTTGTTGAGGTAGGCCGGTCCGGTGTCGTGGAGAGCTTTGTGGGTGTGGATTAGGATTTTGAAGATGATCCTTTTGTTGATGGGCAGCCAGTGTAGGGATCTGAGGTGGGCGGAGATGTGTTCGTGGTGAGGGAGGTTGAGGGTGAGACGTGCGGCTGCGTTCTGGATGCGCTGGAGTTTTCTCTGAAGTTTAGCTGTGGTCCCTGCGTAGAGCGTGTTGCCGTAGTCCAGTCTGCTGCTTATGAGGGCGTGGGTGACCGTTCTTCTTGTTTCTAGGGGAATCCATTTGCAAGCCTTGCGTAGCATGCGGAGAGTGTTGAAGCAGGAGCATGGTGAGAGAGGAGTCCAGTATGATGCCGAGATTGCGTGCGTGGGTGTTGGGGGTGGTCCTAGGATGGTGGGCCACCTTGAGTGCAAAGCTACAGCCTCTCAAGTCTCTCAAGTGGGTGGTTTGCCCACTGCCTGGTACTGGGGAGTGCAAAGCCACAGTCTCTCAAGAGGGTGACATGTCCCACTTGGTCAATGCCAGCAACACCACTACCATTGTTGGACAACACAGCACACAGGGATCAGCCCTATGTACTAGGCCATGCCCAACCAGTCACTAAGATAGCCACCAGCCCATGGGGTACAATGCCTAACGCCAGCATCTGCACATATGACACCCACAGGACCCTGCCCAGTAGTAGTTGGCCACTTATACCATTGGGGTAGGAGTGCTTCAGAGCCTGCAAACACGCGACCTACCCTGCCATGATCGCCCTGGCCTAGGGGCACCCACTGCCCCATCCCCCACCCTGCTACCTCCTAAAGCACGCAAAGTCAGCTTTCAGAATCTGTACTCGCCCCCTTGTGACTGCTGTGATGCCCTCAAGCACCCATCCAACTCCAGATAGGCCACCGCCAGGATGCGGAACATCAGGGGGTCATGGTGCGACGGGCACCTCTTCCACGTTGGGAGGCCAGCCCCAGCTGGGCTTCCGCCGTTTTCTTGGTCCAGTGGCACAGGTCCTCCCATCTCTTGCGGCAGTTGGTGATCCACCTGTGATAGACCCCCAGGGTCCGCACCTCCTTGGTGATGGCACGCCAAATACCCTTTTAATGGTGGGCGCTGACCTAGAGGGAAAAGACAGCAGAAATGGAAATTACTCACCCGTCCGGACCGTCTTACTCATTGCCCACCAGTTCCCACCCATGCCCTGACGCACATACATTGACCAGCTCTCATGCAGCACTCAGGCCAGGACGCCTTACCACCCCCAACATGTGGCGTACAACCACACCACTGCAAACATGCATTGCCCACACATCATGCTCACAGTGTACTCACTTGTTTGTCTGGAGTAACATGGTTAGGACCCCATCCACCAGTTTCTCCAACTCCTCCGTAGTGAAGGCTGGGGACCTTTCCCCAGACACTCTAGCCTTTGTTGCTTCCAGACTCAGGTCATAGCAGCACATGCAGTGTAGGTCCTCTCCTGTTGAAGGTCAGGTAGCTAGTGAGTAAATAGCTAGAAAATGGTGGCGACGTCCACGGCGGTGCTTACCGTCACCGCCGGCGTATATCGCCATTGGCTCCTGGGACCCATAGGGCCCAATGATAACCAATGCGAAGTTGCGTGGCGGTCATCGACCACCTACCGCGATGCAGCACGCCAGCGCACTTACCTCATTTCCCCTTGCCCCTCCTCACAGGTCAGGCAGCCGCCATTTCAGGGGGGCCACATGGCATGGCACATAACTGCGTCACACCAGACATTGGCACATCAACTGACTCTCGACTTCACACACTGCTTCTGTGATGTAAATTCAACAGCAATTGTGCCATCTATGTGGAAATATGATGTTCTGCTCACCGTTCTCCTCCATAGACTACAACCACTGAGGCAGATGATGAGATGACAGCATCCTCCGGTGTACAGACCCCTGGTGGACCTGTCGACAATAGAGGACAGACACATTATCATCACATACACAACCAACTCGACAGCTCCGCTCCGCCGCCCTCGCCCTCGCTACAGTGCCCCGCATCCAACGCACCACCTCCGGCAGCAGATCCTTCTCCCACCTCGCTGCCAAAGCCTGGAACTCCCCCCTGTCAACACCAGGGCAGTGCGCGCTCTATTGGCGACTAGAATGCAAAAATCCAGCACTCTCAAAACAACGTAATTTATGCATTGTGCTGATATGTTGTTGTTTAACCTTTTGCATTGCAGACTTCAATCCTGAAGACTTATTTTTAATGTGCTTACATATGCTGTTCATTTGCAATGTATTGCTGCAGGCTTTCAGAGTGTGTAAGGGTGTGGTCCCTTTCCAGGGCCTTCTAGAGACTTTCCCTGCAACATGCCTGGGTGTGGTCGTGGGCTGGGCCAAGACTCTATAAAAAGGAGCCAGCCCAGCTCCAAGTGCTCACTATTCAGAGGTCCCGGTGCAGAGCAGCAGCCACTTCCTGAGCTCCTGTCCTGGTGGCCTATTTGATCTTCCAGACATCTGACTTTCATTCTTCATTTGGAGATCCTTGTTCTGGGCGGTAAGACGGTGGTTGGGGTGGCCTCCCGACGCCGTTATCGAGAACTCTCATGTTCTTGGGCCGAATTCTCTTATGATTTGACAGAGTACTTTGCGCCTTGTGAAATATGCGCTTGAGTGTTTGTGACATTTGCAGGGTGACTTGCGAATCGTCAAGACGTGTGATTCGTTTCATGATAATTTAATCTTGTTATTCATTTCGCGCTACAATTTCTTGACATTTACATGGTGGCTTAAGAATCGGCAAGATGCGCGATTCGTTTTTTTATGGTGTTTTAGCTTTGTTGTTCATTGCGCGCTACCATTTCTTGACATTTACATGGTGGCTTAAGAATCGGCAAAAGACGCGCGATTCATTTCATTGTATTTTGATCTTGTTATTCATTGTGAGCTGTTATTTATTGGCATTTACATTGTGGTTTACGAATTGGCAAGACGCGCGATTCGTTTAATGATGATTTGACTTTGATATTTATTGCGTACTACCATTTCTTGGCTTTTTACATGGTGACACTCGAATCGGCAAGACGCACGATTCTCTCCTCAAGTTTAATTCATGTTGTTTATTGTATGCCATTATTCTAAGATATTTATCATGTAATATTCGAGTTGACAAGTTATGTGATTTGTTTTTCCTGAATCCATATTGTGTTATTCATGGTGCACAATCCTTTTATGGTGTTTACTACATATATATATATATATAAATCTACAATATGCGCAATTTGTGTTGAAATATTTTAAGAGTACACAGAAGATCAGAGTGTCTAGATGCAATATTGTATGGTCCTAGTATGCATTCTCAAAAAAGGATTTATATGACTGGTTTAAAATTTAGTCAGAATTTTTTTCTGATTCTCATGTAAAGGAAAGTACTTGAATAAGAAAGTTTTCATTTAATCCATCTTGATTCCCTTACAGGTATCCGGCCATCTTGAAACTTAGTCATTTTAAACTTAATTCTTAGATTGTTCATGTTTTCAGAATGACTATGCTTAGAATCATAGTCTAGTATTGATTTCAGGAGATATAATTTTCATATTGTGTGTTCTAACCTTTTTCTTACTACAGGTCTCCTTCCCAATTGTTTCCCTTCCTAACCCCCTCTTCCCCTCCTGAACTCTCTTAGCCTCTGTGATTTATCTATCAGAGTATTGGAGCTGTTCAGTGGTGGATGTGTTGGGAACGTGCGCAGACCCCGAGGATCTCGTGACTCTGACAGAATAGTGAGCCCACAAATTATTATCCTCCTGGTTTGTGTATGTTCTCAGCATGGCCACGCTGGACGAGTTAGTCAAGGCTATCACCCAGCTCCAGGCAGAGGTGGTATCATCCAAAGAATTGACAACTAACTTAGCTGAGAGAGTGAGTCAGTTGCAAGATAAGGTAGAGAAGAAGGAACAAAGGGCCAGATGTAGGTAAGTAAAGAATTGCGACTTGCAATTTGCGAGTCATAGCGATTCGCAAATTGCAACTCGCAATACGAGATGCAGAAAGGTGTCTCAGACACCTTCTGCGACTCGCTATGGGGTCGCAAAGACCCACCTCATGAATATTAATGAGGTGGGTCGCAGTTTGCGACCCCATAGCGAGTCTAGGCATTCACGGAGATGGTGGCCTGCTGGAGACAGCAGACCACCATGTCCGTGACTGCTTTTAAATAAAGCAGTTTTTTTTTCTTTTTGCAGCCCGTTTTCCTCAAAGGAAAACGAGCTGCAAAACGAAACAATTCTGAAACCATTTTGTTTCGGTTTTTTCAGAGTAGGTAGTGGTCCATAGGACCACTGCCTGCTCTGAAAAAATATTTTTTGGGGCATTCACAAAGAGGAAGGGGTCCCATTGGGACCCCTTCCCTTTTGTGAATGTGTTACCATCCACTTCAAGTGGATGGTAACTGCGAGTTGGTTTGCGACCGCATTCGCGGTCACAAAGCAACTCAGCATCGCGATCGCAAATAGGAAGGGAATACCCCTTCCTATTTGCGAGTCAGAATCACATTTTGCGAGTCGGTACCGACTCGCAAAATGTGACTCTGCATCGCGTAAGGCCTTTTGCACATCGCAATGTGCGTTTTTCGCCGTTTGCGAGGCGCAAAAGGCTTCCTGCATCTGGCCCAAAGTCCCACAGGTGTGTCCTGGCCAGGTACTTCTTCTCAGGCTTCTGGAAGTAATCCGACAAACATTTCCCTAAATGTTCCTTCTGCAATTCCTTTAGCTCCCCCAGAACGTTTCTCAGGTGACCCTTTGAAAGCGCAATATTTCCTGGTTCAAGTGGGATTACACTTCACCTGCAGACCACATACTTTCCCCGATGCCCAGTCCAAAGTAACTTTCTTGTTATCATATTTGGCTGGGGATGCAGCTACTTGGGCAATTCCTCTTGTGCGTAAAAATAGTCCCTTGTTGTACAACTGGAGAAATTTTGTTCGGGAGTTTGAGAGAGTTTTTGATCATAGAACTGTAACACAGTCAGCAGATCGTGAATTATTAGATTTACGCCAAGGGAATCAAGACCTGGGGCCAGATGTAGCAAAATGACATTTTGCGAATTGCAAATTGCGAGTACTAGCGACTCGCAATTTGCAAGTCGCAAAATGTCATGCAGAAAGGTGTCTCAGACACCTTCTGCGAGTCGGTATGGGGTCGCAAAGACCCACCTCATTAATATTAATGAGGTGGGTCGCAAATTGCGGCCCCATACCGACTATGGGCACTCGCTAACATGGAGGCCTGCTGTAGTCAGCAGGCCTCCATGTTAGCGACCTGCTTTTAAATAAAGCAGTTTTTTTTTTTTTTAAATGTAGCCCGTTTTCCCTAAGGGAAAACGAGCTGCATTTAAAAAAATCCGAAACCTTTTGTTTCGGTTTTTTCAGGGCAGGGAGTGGTCCCTTGGACCACTCCCTGCCCTGAAAAAATGTTTTGGGGTCCATTCACAAAGGGGAAGGGGTCCCCTTTGCGAATGGGTTACCATCCACTTCAAGTGGATGGTAACTGCGACTCCATTTGCGACCGCATACGCGGTCACAAATGGAATTGCATACCATTGCGAATCGCAAATAGGAAGGGAACACCCCTTCCTATTTGCGATTCGGAAATGCATTTTGCGAGTCGGATCCGACTCGCAAAATGCATTTCAACATAGCAAAGTGGCTTTTGCGAGTCGCAAACGGCGTTTTTCGCCGTTTGCGACTCGCAAAACCCTTGCTACATCTGGCCCCTAGTGTTGTATTTAGCCAACTTGAACAGGCTGGTTGCCGAGACATCCTGGCCTGAAGAAAAACAAGTGGTCTTGTTTTACAAGGGACTCAAAGAGAAACTAAAAGATATCTTAGCGCAAATCGACCCACAACCTAGAGACTGTCAAGAATTAATAAACCTTGTCGTGAGGCTTTATCATCATTTAGCAGAACGTAAAGGAACGCGCAACAAGATTGAAAAATATTCATGGCATGTTCATGATAACAGAGACTCAATAACTCCGAAAGAGAGAACGCCGGAACCGATGGAAATTGGAACCATCAGAAGACCTCTGACCAAAGATGAAAAGGACCTATGCAGAAAAAATTGACAATGTCTTTATTGTGGGGGGAAGGGTCATTTTGCCAAAGATTGTCCAATCAAACCAAAGAACAAGCAAGGTCCATTTCAGAAGGTAGCAACCAATGCACCAGTCAAGTTGGAAAACTAAAACACCCAAGATGCAGAGAAGGGTTGCTCTTGGGTGTCACAGTGTACCCTTCACAATCTAGAAATCTTAAACTGGAAATAAGAGTTCAGGTCAAGAAAAAGATCTATTTCAAAAAAGCTCTTGTCAATTCTGGGGCTACTGGGAACTTTGTTGATGTCCAATTGGTTTGTGCATGGGTGATCCCATGTATTGAAAAGAAGACCCCAGAAATCATCCAGGCAGTCGATGGAAAACTCTTGACTGGAGGTCCAGTAACTCTTCAGACTATCCCCTTGTCGATGATTTGTGAAGATAAGAATCAAACAAAGAAACATAAAGAGAAAATCATTCTTGACGTGATCCATGCTCCCCAATATGGAATTATCCTTGGCTTGCCATGGTTAACTCAGCACAATTCAGAGATCAATTGGGCAGAACGAAAAATTGTGTCCTCATCTGCGCTATGTAACAAACAATGTCTCCAAAAGATTCAAGTACCAAAAGTTTGTAACTCTTACATAGCTACTGCCACGGAGAAAGAAATTCAGCTGCCCAAACAATATTAATCTTACAAAGATGTATTTGATGAGAAAGGAGCAGAGACTCTACCTCCTCATAGATCTTATGACTGTCAAATTGATCTAGCCCCAGGTGTGATACTTCCCAACTGTCGTGAATATGCCCTGTCAGAACATGAAAATCAAAATTTACGAAAATACCTAGATCAATTTTTGGAGTATGGCTTAATTCGCCCCTCTAAGTCTCCTGCAGCTTCGCCTTTGTTTTTTGTTCCAAGCGCTAATGGAGAACTTCGAACTTGCATCGACTATAGGGGTTTGAACAAAGTCACCATCAAGAATAAATATCCTTTACCCCTAATTCCGGTATTATTGGAACAAGTAAAGAGAGCAAAAATCTACACGAAGCTTGACCTTCGAGGTGCTTATCATTTGGTCTGAATGAGAGAGGGTGACAAATGGAAAACAGCGTTCAAGACAAGATATGGCCTTTTTGAATACACCGTCATGCCTTTTGGTCTGTGTAATGCTCCAGCAGCATTTAATTTTTTCTTGAATGACGTTCTTAGAGAGTACCTTGACATATTTGCCATAGTCTACATCAATGACATTTTGATCTACTCTGACAATGAAAACGAACATGTCCAACATGTCAAGAAAATTCTTTCAGCCCTTAGAAAGCACCATTTATATTGCAAACTAACCAAGTGTGAGTTTCATGTTACCACAGTTGAGTTATTCTTACCCCTCAAGGTATGGTGATAGCAGAAAAGAAAGTAAAAGCCGTATCTGATTGGTCCATCCCAAAGACTGTTCGTGATGTACAATGTTTCCTGGGGTTTGCATATTTTTACAGGAGATTCATAAATCATTTCTCCCAGACAGTGGCTCCAATCACTAAGCTACTAAGAAAGAAAGAAAAGTTTGTATGGTCCCCAGAAGCTGATCAAGCCTTCTCGACTTTGAAGAAAGCTTTCTCCACTGCCCCAGACTTGACTCATCCTGATGCGAATCGACCTTTCATAGTGGAAGCTGATGCTTCAGATGTAGCAATAGGAACCGTCTTATCACAACGAAATAAAGACTCTGGTCAACTTCATCATGTATCTTATATGTCTCGGAAGTTGAACGAAGCCGAACAGAACTATGTCATTGCTGAAAAAGAGCTTCTGGCGATTCGTGACGCCTTTAAAGAATGGAGACATCATTTGTTGGGTGCCAAATACACTGTCACAGTATATACTGATCATCGTAATCTTCAATTCATGAGTTCCGCAAGACTTTTGACCCCTCTGCAATTACGCTGGATGCTGTTTTTTGCAGAATTTGATTTTGTAGTAACCTTCCGGCCTGGTAAAGATAATCGCAAAGCTGACGCCTTGTCCCGTCAAGAGTCTACCACGTTGCCTGCATTTCAAGCTTCCAGAGCTATCATTGCTCCTGACAAGGTTCTATGTATCATAAAAACTGAAGATTTCTTTGAAGAAATTTGCAACTCTTTCACTGTTGAAAAATGGCAAACATGGGCCCAAGCAGATCCCAAAAGGTCAATCAAGCAAGGACTACCCTTTCATGACTCTCGTTTGTTCGTACCCACTACCAAACTTCGCAAGATAGTGTTTCATTGGTTGCATGTTATAATGACGGCAGGTCACCCAGGTACTCCTAAAACTCTTGAACTGATCCAACGCTATTTTTGGTGGCCTACCCTAACAAAAGATATAAAAGCAATGGTAAACAAATGCGAAGTTTGTGTTCGCATTAAAACAAGTCATTCAAAACCAAAAGGGTTGTTACATCCACTTCCAACCCCAAGTCGTCCATTGGAGCACATTTCTTTAGACTTTATTACCGGTCTGCCAGTGGTTCAACAGCATTCAGTAATTCTGGTGGCAGTAGATAGTCTCACAAAATATGGACATTTCATTGCCTGTAAAAAATTGCCCACTTCTAGTGAACTGGCAACTATTTTACTGAACAGAGTGGTTCGTTATCATGGACTGCCAAAGGTTATCCTCTCCGATCGGGGGTCGCAATTTGCCTCCAATTTCTGGAAGACATGGTGTAAAACACTCCAAGTGACATCTACGCTATCTACTACTCATCATCCTCAAACAGATTGTCAAACGGAGAGACTAAATCAGACTTTGAAACAATACCTACGTGCCTACGCTGAAAAGGCACTTCATTCTTGGACATCTATGCTCTGGTTAGCTGAGTTAGCTTACAATAACTCATTCCACACTTCTATTGGCGTTACACCCTTTTTTGGTTTATTTGGCTATCATCCTGACACACTGCCCATCACAATTCCTCAAGAAAGTTCTCTTACTCTAGCTGTGTCAGAAACCATTCAGCATTTGCATCAAACCCAGAAACTGATTCAACAGCATTTAGAAAAAGCCAAACAAAAATACAAAAGGCAGTATGACAAGAAACATTGTGAGGAACCGCAATATCAACCAGGTGACAAAGTGTGGCTTTCCACAAAACATATAGACTTCAAGAAGAAGCACATGTTTAATACCAAATTTATAGATCCTTTCACAGTCCTTCAGCAAATCAATCCCGTAACCTATAAACTATAATTGCCCAGATCCTTACGGATTCATCCAGTGTTCCACACTTCCCTATTGAAAAGGGCAGTCCAAAAAGTCCACCCTCATCCAGCTCCTGTTCTAGTACAGGGAGAAGAAGAATATGAAGTTAAGAAAGTGTTGGATTCTAAACTACGAGGGCGTAATCTATGGTACTTAATTTCATGGAAAGGTTATGGTCCTGAAAGTAACTCATGGGTTTCCACATCTGATGTTCATGCTCCAGTACTTGTGAGACGCTTTCATCATCTTAATCCAGGCAAACCAGGCCCTAGAGCGCGTCTGGGAGAGGGGAGTACTGTCAACACCAGGGCAGTGCGAGCTCTATTGGAGACTAGAATGCAAAAACCCAGGACTCTCAAAACAACGTCATTTATGGATTGTGCTGATATGTTGTTGTTTAACCTTTTGCATTGCAGAGTTCAATCCTGAAGACTTATTTTTAATGTGCTTACAAATGCTGTTCATTTGCAATGTATTGCTGCAGGCTTTCAGAGTGTGTAAGGGTGTGGTCCCTTTCCAGGGCCTTCTAGAGACTTTCCCTGTAACATGCCTGGGTGTGGTCGTGGGCTGGGCCAAGACTCTATAAAAAGGAGCCAGCCGAGCTCCAATTGCTCACTATTCAGAGGTCCCGGTGCAGAGCAGCAGCTACTTCCTGAGCTCCTGTCCCGGAGGCCTATTTAATCTTCCAGACATCTGACTTTCATTCTTCATTTGGAGATCCTTGTTCTGGGCGGTAAGACGGTGGCTGGGCTGGCCTCCCGACACCGTTATCGAGAACTCTCATGTTCTTGGGCCGAATTCTTTTATGATTTGACAGAGTACTTTGCGCGTGTGAAATATGCGCTTGAGTGTTTTTGACATTTGCAGGGTGACTTGCGAATCGGCAAAACGCGCGATTCGTTTCATGATAATTTAATCTTGTTATTCATTGCGCGCTACCATTGCTTGACATTTACGTGGTGGCTTAAGAATCGGCAAGACGCGTGATTTGTTTTCATGGGGTTTTAGCTTTGTTGTTCATTGTGCGCTACCATTTCTTGACATTTACATGGTGGCTTAAGAATCGGCAAAAGACGCGCGATTCGTTTCATTGTACTTTGATCTTGTTATTCATTGTGAGCTGTTATTTATTGGCATTTACATCGTGATTTACGAATCGGCAAGACGCGCAATTCGTTTAACGATGATTTGACTTTGATATTCATTGCGTACTACCATTTCTTGGCTTTTTACATGGTGACACTCGAATCGGCAAGCGCACGATTATCTCCTCGAGTTTAATTCATGTTGTTTATTGTATGCCACTATTCTACGATATTTATCATGTAATATTCGAGTTGACAAGTTATGTGATTTGTTTTTCCTGAATCTATATTGTGTTATTCATGGTACACAATCCTTTTATGGTGTTTACTACATATATATATAAATCTACAATATGCACAATTTGTGTTGAAACATTTTATAAGAGTACACAGAAGATCAGAGTGTCTAAATGCAATATTGTATGATCCTAGTATGCATTCTCAAAAAAGGATTTATATGACTGGTTTAAAATTTAGTCAGAACGTTTATCTGATTCTCATGTAAAGGAAATTACTTGAATAAGAAAGTTTTCATTTAATCCATCTTGATTCCCTTACAGGTATCCGGCCATCTTGAAACTTGGTCATTTTGAACTTAATTCTTAGATTGTTCATGTTTTCAGAATGACTATGCTTAGAATCATAGTCTAGTATTGATTTCAGGAGATATAATTTTCATATTGTGTGTTCTAACCTTTTTCTTACTACAGGTCTCCTTCCCAGCTGTTTCCCTTCCTAATCCCCTCTTCCCCTCTTGAACTCTCTTAGCCTCTGTGATTTATCTATCAGAGTCTTGGAGCTGTTCAGTGGTGGACGTGTTGGGAACGTGCGCAGACCCAGAGGATCTGGTGACTCTGACACTCCCCACAAACCTACACAAGACCCAGGACCTCCTAACCCTCAGAAAGCACCTCAAAACATGGCTTTTCGAGCAGTAACCCCTCCGCCCCCCAGCGCCTTGAGACCCTACCGGGTGAGTAGTGCGCTTAAGAAATTTGTTTGATTGATTGATTGATACAGACTTGATCGTGCTATAATCCAAGAACTGTGTGCCCAATTGGAGCCAAGACCTAATGTCAGCTATCCGTCAGCCCACAGGAGTCCCGCCTCTAGTGCAGGTTCTTTCAGTGCTCCATTTTCTGGCCAGCTACAGTGGCCATGGCATCAGGAATGTCTCAGCCAATGTTCTCCAACGTGTTGACCAGAGTATTGTCTGCCCTGCTGAAGCGCATGCGCAGCTACATCGTGTTTCCTCAGGTTCCTTTGACCCTGTCACCAGGCAGGTCGCTCCCCCCATCTGCCATGCAGCCCCCTGTGGGTTGAACCACCGTTGCCGCTTTTGCCCCCTGACTACTCGCTCCCTTTTTTCTGTACCCCTGCGCTTGGCCTCTGTGCCACTTAGTTTTTCCATTCTGTGCCCCTGTGTTTTGCTTTCTGTACCCCTGTGCTCTGTTGTCCCTCTCCCGCCGTCTTTTCCCGCAGTTTTTTCCCCGGGTTTTTCCCTCGCCGCTGAGCCCCTGCTGCCCGCCCCCTTCACTCCCATTGGCCGCCCCGCTCCCACCTCCCAGCTACTCCTCCCTCCCTCTGCCCTCATATGGAGGCCGCGAAGCGGGCGCGCAGGGGCCGCGCGCAGCAGGCACGCCGCTGGTGCGCCAAAGGCACGCCTAAGGCAAGCCCGTCTGCGCCCGTCCGCGCCTGGACCACACCCAGCACCAGAACCCCTGGAACCCGCACCTCCCGCAACGCCAGACTGCACTACGACGCAAGCACCCTCCACGCACTCAACACCAGACGAGACCACCCCTGCCACCGGGCCACCCTGAAACGCACCCAGGGGCCTTTCACCTGCCGGAACTGCAGAGTCACCAGCATCCAACCCTCCACACCACCAGCCAGAGAACCCAACCACCTCCGCTGCATCCTCCTCAACACCCGCTCCGCTCGCAAGCACGCCATCAAACTTTGGGACCTCCTAGACTCCATCGCCCCTGACGTCGCCTTCCTGACGGAGACCTGGCTGAACGTCACTTCAGTACCAGACATCGCCATAGCCATCCCACAGGGCTACAAGATCTCCCGCAGAGACCGCACCAACGAAGTGGGAGGAGGAATCGCCATCATCCACAAAGACTCCATCAAAATCTCAACGAACACCAATGACACCCTCACCACCGCCGAGCACATGCACTTCCAGATCCACACGGACCCCAACACCACCCTCAGAGGAACTCTCATCTACAGACCTCCCGGACCCCGCCCACAGTTCAGTGACACCATCACCGACCTCATCAGCACCCACGCCCTCGCTTCCACGGACTACATCCTCCTTGGGGACCTGAACTTCCACCTCGAGAACAACAACGACGCCAACTCCACCGCCCTGATCACCAACCTCGCCAACCTCAGACTGAAACAGCTCGTAACGACACCCACTCACGCCGCTGGACACACGCTCGACCCCATCTTCTCTGCAAGCCCCCACGTCTCCTTCAACCACACCACCGAACCACACTGGACCGACCACAGATGCGTCCACTTCACCTTCAGAAAACCCACCACACACCACCGCACCGACAGCTACCACGCCGCTGCCGGGGCAAGGTCACTGAGGACCAACTGACTATCGCCCTCGCCCTGAGACCACCCACCGACCCCACCGACCCAGACACCGCCGCGACCAACCTCACACAGTGGATTAACGACTGCGCCAACACCCTCGCCCCTCTCAAGACCTCTACAACCAACCACACCAACAAGAAAGCCGCCTGTTTCACCGAGGACCTCTAGATCTCCAAGCACACCTGTTGGAAGCTGGAGAAGAAATGGCTCCACGACTGAACACCAGACAACCACACATCCCTCAAGAGCGCCACCCGCAGACATCACCAACTCATCAGGACCGCCAAGAAGACCGCCTTCAAGGACCGCCTAGACAACAATGCACACACCACCAAAGAGCTCTTCAGCATCGTGAAAGAACTCTCCAACCCCAGCTCCATCACCAACGACATCCCGCCATCTCAAGACCTGTGCGACTCCCTGGCCACCTTCTTCCACCGCAAGATCACCGACATCCACAACAGCTTCAACCCCGACCCCCCCGCACCCACCACCGAGTCCACCACCCCTGCGACTACTACTCGCACCAGTCGCCTGACCGTCTGGTCCAGCGTCAGCGACGAAGACACCATCAAAACCATGAACTCCATCCACTCCGGATCCCCATCGGACCCCTGCCCTCACCACGTCTTCAACAAAGCCAGCGCAGCCATGGCGCCCCACCTCTGGAAAACAATCAACTGTTCCTTCGAGACAGCAACCTTCCCAGAAAGCTGGAAGCACGCCGAGATCAACGCCCTTCTGAAGAAGCCCAAGGCGGACCCCAAGGACCTCAAGAACTTCCGGCCCATTTCCCTGCTCCCTTTCCTGGCAAAAGTGACCGAGAAGATTGTCAACAAACAGCTGACCCGCTACCTCGAAGTCAACAACATCCTGGACCCTTCCCAATCCGGTTTTCGCAGTAACCACAGCACCGAGACCGCCATCATCGCCGACACTGACGACATCCGGACCCTGATGGACATAGGAGAAACAGACGCCCTCATCCTCCTGGACCTATCAGCAGCCTTTGACACAGTCTGCCACCGCACCCTATCAGCACGCCTCCATGACACCGATATCCAAGAGAAGGCCCTGGCCTGGACCACATCCTTCCTCTCCGGCAGAACCCAGAGCGTCCGCCTCCCACCCTTCCGCTCCAAAACCACCAAGATCATCTGCGGTGTCCCACAGGGATCCTCCCTCAGCCCGACACTGTTCAATATCTACATGGCCCCCCTGGCCCACATCGCACGACAACACAACCTCAACATCATCTCCTACGCCGACGACACCCAGCTGATCATATCCCTCACCGAAGATCCCCACACCGCCAAAGCTAACCTCCACCGAGGAATGAAGGCCGTAGCCGACTGGATGAAGGACAGCAGACTAAAGCTGAACTCAGACAAAATGGAGGTCCTCATTCTCGGACCCACCCCATCAGCCTGGGACGACTCTTGGTGGCCCACGTCACTAGGCAAAGCCCTGGAACCCACGGACCACACACGCAACCTGGGGGTCATCCTCGACTCCACTCTCTCCATGACCATGCAAGTCAACGCCGTCTCCGCGTCCTGCTTCAACACCCTCTGTATGCTCCGCAGGATCTTCAAATGGATCCCCCTCGACACGAGAAAAACCGTTACCCAGGCCCTCATCACCAACAGACTCGACTACGGGAACGCCCTCTACTCAGGAACTACAAACAAGCTCCTGAGACGACTCCAACGCATCCAGAACGCCTCAGCCAGACTCATCCTCGATGTCCCCCGCCACAGCCACATCACACTCCATCTGAGAGGCCTGCACTGGCTCCCCGTCAACAAAAGGATCACCTTCAAGCTCCTTATCCACGCACACAAAGCACTGCACAACACCGGACCCACCTACCTCAACAACCGACTCAGCTTCCACACCCCCACCCGAAGCCTCCGCTCAGCCAACCTCGCCCTCGCCACAGTCCCCCGCATCCGAAAAACCACCGCCGGTGGCAGATCCTTCTCCTACCTCGCCACCAAGACCTGGAACACTCTCCCCACCATCCTACGACAGACCCAGGACCTGCTGGCCTTCAGAAGACTCCTCAAGACCTGGCTCTTCGACCAGTAGCACCCTCCCTCCCCAGCGCCTTGAGACCCTCGCGGGTATGTAGCGCGCTTTACAAATGCAGTGATTGATTGATTGATTGATTGGATGATTTGGCCACAGTGAAAGCTGACTTTTATGCCCTGGGACATATCCTCAACATCATTGGTGCCATTGATGGTACACATGTGGCATTTGTACCCACTGAAGAAATAAACAGGTTTACAGGAATAGAAAAACCTATAACTTGATGAATGTGCAAATGGTGTGTTTGGCGGACCAGTACATCTCCCATGTGAATGCCAAATATCCTGGCTCTGTGCATGACGCCTATATCTTGAGGAATAGCAGCATCCCTTATGTGATAGGGCAACTCCAGAGGCACCGGGTGTGGCTAATAGGTGAGCCCAAGGTCCCCACCCAGTATATGTTGGTGTTCGGGTATGGATTGTCTCTAAGGGTTAGTGTGTGTCTAATAGTTGTCCCTCGATATTTGCAGGTGACTCTGGTTACCCCAACCTCTCATGGCTACTGACCCCAGTGAGGAATCCCAGGACAAGGGCAGAGGAACGTTACAATGAAGCACATGGGCGTACAAGGAGGATTATTGAGAGAACCTTCAGCCTCCTGAAGGCCACGTTCCGGTACCTCCATCTGACAGGTGGATCACTGTACTACTCACCCAATAAGGTGTGCCAGATCATTGTGGCATGCTGTATGTTGCACAACCTGGCCTTGAGACGCCAGGTGCCTTTTCTGCAGGAGGATGAGCCTGGAGATGGTCTTGTGGCAGCGGTGGAGCCTATGGACAGTGTGGAAGAGGAGGCAGATGAAGAAGATGTGGACAACAGAACAAACATTATACAGCAGTACTTACAGTGACATACAGGCAAAAGACTGTAACTCAACTTTACATCAAAGTAATCTTTTGGACATTGTACATGGCAGGCTCTTACCCTCTGTCTATGGACACTGACTGATCCCTTTGGATTCTTTATTTTCAGATCTGTGTACCCCATTCTGGCTCCTGCTATATGTACTGCTGCCCACCAAAGGTCATCCTGTAGTATATTTCACTGAACATAGACGTTGCAATGCTTTGATAATGTTGTAATTTTACATTTTTCTAATCATTACACTGACTCCAGTATGGTTTATGTTTCAAGGGTGTTTATTTGTGTGCAAATAAGCATGGGGGTATGTGCAAGGGGCTGGGGTGATGATGGAGGAATGTCCAGTTAGAGTCCAGTCTATTGGTATCACAGGTGCATTGTCCAAGGGGGGATAGGAAGGGGAGCAATGGCAGGTCAAGGTGGACAGGGTGACAGAGTGGGACAGAAGGGTGACAACCAGGAGAGTCTTATTTCCTGGCTGGGTCTTGGCAATGTTCTCTGTCTTCTGCCTGGATCGCAGGGACTGTTTGCTGGGTGGTTCTCCTTCTGCAGGGGGTGGGGTGCTGGTGGCCTGTTGGTCCTGTGGCGGAGCCTCCTGTCCACTAGCACCGGCGGAGGTGGAAGGCTGTTCCTCGGTTTGGCTAGTGTCAGGGGCCCTTTGTTGTGCCACTGCGTCCCTCATGGTCTTGCCCATGTCAGCCAGCACCCCTGCAGTGGTGACCAGGATGGCGTATATTTTAGTTAGCTCCACCCTGATCCCCAGGTACTGTCCCTCCTGCAGCCGCTGGGTCTCCTGTAACTTGGCCAGTACCTGGCCCATGGTCTCCTGGGAATGGTGGTACGCTCCCATGATGTTTGAGAGTGCCTCGTGGAGGGTCGGTTCCCTGGGCCTGCTCTCCCCCTATCGCACAGCAGTCCTCCCAGCTTCCCTGTTGTCCTGTACCTCTCTCCCCTGAACCATGTTCCCATTGCCACTGACCCCAGGTCCCTGATCGTCCTGGGTTTGTGGGGTTGCCTGGGGTCCCTACAGAGGTGGACACACTGCTGATTGACGTGTCCTGGGAACAGAGGTATGGGCGGGTGCTGTGCTGTGCTGGTGTTTCCTGAAGGGGGAGGCTCTGTGGTGGTTTGGGACTGTGGCAGGGGAACCAACTGTCCAGAGGTCACTGATGGGCCAGATTGGTCCTCATGATCCAGGTGTGTAGAGCTGCTGTCATCACTGCGGGCTTCTTCTCGGGGGCTGGATGTAGCTGGCACCTCCTCTCTGGTGACGTTGGGTAGGGGTCCTGTTGGGATGCAAATGCATTGTTAATGTATCTGCGTGTGTCATCTTGTGCATGGGTGTGTTTCCCTGTATGATTGTGCTTTCCCTGTCTGCTTGGCCTTGTGTGAGTGGTGATTTTGTGGGCTGGATGAGTCTCTCTATTGGGCATGCTGGGGTGATGGGTGCCCAGGCAAGTCTGTGATGGTATTGGGATGGGTGGGTTGTGATAGTGGGATATATGTGAGTTGGTGGAGTGATGGGAGTGAGGGTAAGGGTGGGGGTATGTGATGGCATGCAGGTAGGGTGGGGGATATAGTAATAGAGATTTGCCTTACCAGAGTCCAGTCCTCCTGCTACTCCTGGGAGGCCGTCAGGATGCAGGATCGCCAAGACTTGCTCCTCCCAAGTTGTTAGTTGTGGGGGAGGAAGTGGGGGGTCCACCGCCAGTCCTCTGTACAGCAATCTGGTGTCTTGAAACCAAAGAACGCACCTTCCTCCGTAGGTCGTTCCACCTCTTCCTGATGTCGTCCCTTGTTCTTGGGTGCTGTCCCACGGCGTTGACCCTGTCCATGATTCTCCTCCATAGCTCCATCTTCCTAGCAATGGACGTCTGCTGCACCTGTGATCCAAATAGCTGTGGCTCTACCCAGATAATTTCCTCCACCATGACCCTTAGCTCCTCCTCAGAAAGCCTGGGGTGTCTTTGGGGTGCCATGGATGTGATGTGAGTGATATGTGTGAGGATGTCTGAGGTGATGTGTGGAGTGATGTGTTGGGGTGTATACTGTGTTGTGCCTGGATGGTGTATGGGTGATGGTGTTCTGTGCCTCTGATTGTGTGGGTGCTTTTTGCTTGTCTCTCTCTGCTTGGTCTCATTTGTTTCGTTGTAAGGGGTTGTGGGTAATGTGGGTGTGTGTTTTATAGTGGTGTGGGTGTGTGGGTGTGGTGTGTGTATGTGTGTCAGATGTGTGTGGTTAGAATTGCCCAATGTGGTGTGGTTTTGTAAGTGTGTGTGTATTTTGAGCGCGGTGGTGTGTACCGCCAATGGTTTACCGCGGTTGAAAGACCGCTGCGTTGATTCGTGGGTCGTGATACTGTGGGCATATTCCTGTTGGCGTACCGGTGTGGGTTTTGCTATCGCCAGTTTATCACGGACCTTTAGTGTGGCGGACTTTTGTGGATGTCTGTATTGTGGATGAATTCTCTGAGTGGGTCATAATACCCCTGGCGGATTACCGCCGCGGTCACGGTATGTTGATGGCCGTTGGCACGGCAGTAGGCAGCATTTACCACCAGGGTTGTAATGAGGGCCTTTGTTTGTAAAAAACTTGAGACGGGACAGTGCAGTGCCTTGCACATTGATGAACTGCTAGCTGTGAATTTGCAAACAAGAGAGATGTCTACATGCTGACTACCATCCATGATGAAAGTACTTCACATGTGACTGTTTGGGGTCAGGTTGCTGAAGTGCACAAACCTGTGTGCATTTCAGACTGTAATAAGCACATGGGTGTTGATAATAGTGTAGATCAGAGGTTGGAGCCTTACACATATGTTCGTAAGGCTTATATTTAGTATAAGAAGTTGGCTATCCATCTTTTCCACTTAGCAACCTTTATTGCTTTTGTTGTATTTAAGGATTGTTCTCCTGAGTCAAAGATGACATTTGTTCAGTTTCAACATTCTGTGATAGGCAGGATTGTTATAGTGGAACCAGCAAGTGTTCCTCGAGTTGGAGTGGTGGAGGATGTGGCTAGATTGAAAGATCATCACTTTGCTAATCATATTCCTTCCAAACCCAAAAAAGGCTATTGCAGTAGGCGAGGTATAGTATGTATGCAAAGAGGTATCCAAAAGGAGACTCATATGTACTGCCTTGACTGACCTTCTAAACCTGGGCTGTGTGTGCCTGCATGTTTTAGACAGTACCCAATGGAAAAGAGTTTTTGGGAGCAACCGTGAGCATAAAAGTAAACTGCTTGGTGTGTATCGCTTTCTATGTTTTGTGCAGTTTCACAGTTGGCATTAGTGTGATATATTTAGTTAGAGCTGTTGTGCTTGTAGTTTTGCATTTACTTACAATTGGTTTGTGTTTACTTTTTTGTTAAAAAAAATGTCATGGTAGTGTGCGTGGACTGGAGCTTGGATGGCGCTGTGCGTGGACTGGTGATTGGCTGGCGGTGAGCGTGGACTGGTGCTTGGTTGACAGTGTGCATGGACTGGTGCTTGCCTGGTGCTGTGTATGGCTTGGCTGGCAGTGTGTAAGTAGTGACTTGCTGCTGGTCACTGAACATACTGCTAGCCAAAAGTGAGTCCACACACAGCATTAGCCAGTGAAATTGGTGTGTCAGGCATGTGGGCATATGGAAGTGATGGACTCTTGAATGGCGCTGTCTTGTTGTGGGTGTTGTATTGTGCTGGACCCGCATCTGGCGGCGTGAATGGCATTGTGTGTGTCACACATGGAAGGTGTGTGAATGGACTGTAAAGTGGTTGGTGCCTTGAGGCTGTTTTACAGCTCATGAGCTGTGAATCATTGATTCAGTTTTTTGACCTATCAATTCTTTACACTGCCTTTCATTTTTGAAAAAATCTCTTGTTAATTACATTTTATGTATTGAACCATAACTCACACTCGTGCCAATTCCAACCAGTATGTGTGCTACTTGATGAATATGTGGTTGTCTTTTCTGTCATTCTCTGCCAGGGTGTACATTGTCTCTACATTGTCTCTTGTTGTGAGTGTTGTAAAGTGCTGGGCTGGTGGTACGAATCGTCTTGTGTGTGTCACATATGAAAGGAGTGTGAATGGCCTGTAAAACAGTTGGTGCCCAGTCGCAGCTTTACAGATCACATACTGTGAGTCATTGGTTCAGTTTTTTGACCTATCAGTTATTAACAGAGCATTTCATTTTTGTGGCATCTCTTGTTAATAAATTGTTATATATTGAACTATCACTCACCCTTGTGACGAATCCAACCAGTATGTATATGTTATAAGAACAGTGGGAAACCCCAAGACCATTTTATTCCTCTTCTCCTCTTAGTTGGGAATTCAACCCATGAAAAAAACCCACTCCACTGTATTCAGGCACTGAAGCACTCCAGAGACACGCTAGATGTCTACGGTGGGACTCCAATAATGAAGCATGACACCAACTAGGTTGGTGGGTGAGTTGTCTTTTTAACTAAACCTAAGGGTTTTTATTTCACAATTTGAGTGTTGGGAACATCACAGAAGTTAGAGACTTGGTAGCACGCTTGCTTCTTGTCTAAGGAAAATCTACCACCTATAGATATTTTAGAAAACTAGGCACCCAGGGGGGTACAAGGTGATGTGCCTCTTGTGGATCCAAACAGGTTTTCCTACCCACTATGCCCTGGAAACCTCAAAATGTGACTAAAATCACACATTTCCTTGCATTTCTGTGCCATATTCCTCCAGAACCAGAAATAAACCACAAATGTCCTACCACTGAGTCGACCTTGGTCTATGGATAAAAATGATACCTCATTTGTGTGGGTACCTAAAGCACAGTAAGCCTAAAAACGTATTGGTAAAAACCTGCCCTTTTGGATCGGTTTTAGTTCACCCTCAACCTCTTAAGTTCTTGTCCCCTCTCTGTTACAGGGACTTGGTCCGCCCCCACAAGTGAGGTATAATTTTTATCGAGAGAGGGAGAGGAATGCTGAGTGGTAGAAACTTTGTGATTTTCCTCAGATTCCAGAACTTTCCATCACAAAAATGTGGGGAAAATGTGTTTTTTAGAGAAATGTTGAGGTTTGCAAAGGATTCTGGGTAACAGAACCTGGTCAGGGCCATACAAGTCACCCCATCCTGAATTCCGCTATGTGTGTAGTTTTCAAAAATATACAGGTTTTCCTCAGTGCTAGCTGTGCTGGGGCTCAAAACAAGTCAGTTTTCAGTGGAAAAATGTGATTTGTCCAGGTTGCGTTTTGGGCCATTTTCTATTGCGGGCACTAGGCCTACCCACACAAGTCAGGTACCATTTTTATCAGGAGACTTGGGGGAATGTTGATGGAATTACATTTGTGGCTTCCCTCTGATTCCAGAACTTTCCATCACAGAAATATGAGGAAAATTTGTATTTTTAAGCAAATGTTGAGGTTTGCAAGGGATTCTGGACAACAGAACCTGCTGAGAGCCACATAGGTCACTCCATCCTGAATTCCTTTTGGTGTCTAGTTTTAAAAAATGTACAGGTTTGCTAGGTTTCCCAAGGTGCCGGCTGTGCTAGGGCCCAAAATCCACAGCTAGGCACATTGCAAAAAACGAATCTTTTTTTCAGTGGAAAAATGTGATGTGTCCACATTCCATTTTGGGCCATTTCCTGTCAAGGACACTAGGCCTACCCACACAAGTGAAAACCAATTTTTAGCAGGAGACTTGGGGGAACACAGAATGGCAGAACAAGTGTTATTACCAGTTCTCTTTATCTGCATTTGCACTTTCCAAATGTAAGATAGTGTGTAAGAAAGAAGGCATTTGAGAAGTGCCCTTTAATCCACATGCTAGTACAGCTACCTCCAAAATCAGAGATATGCAAATAACCACAGCTTCTAAATTCCATAAATTGTGCCCATTCATGAAATACATAGGTTTCCTTGATACACATTTTTCATCTCTTGATATTTTACCAAATGAATTGCTGTATATTCAGTACACATTGAAAAAAAACATTGCAGGGTGCAGCTCAGTTATTGGCTCTGGTTACCTCGAGTTCTTGTTGAACCTACAAGTCCTATCTATCCCTGCAATCAGAAGGGTCCTGCAGACATAACAGTACATTGCTTTCAAAAATCTTCCATACTTTAAAAGTTACAGATAAAAACTTAACACAAATAGCTTTTTTTTTAAACTAAATTTCAACATTTTGTTATTTCAAGTTTTACTTTCTGTACGGAAGCCTTGAAGGATTTACACAAATGACCCCTTGCTAAATTCATAATTGTATCTCCTTTTTTAGAAATGCATAGTTTTCTAGGATCCACCATTGGTTTCACACCCTTTTCTACCACCAACTGGAACGTGTTACTGTTTTCAAGCGCCTCGCCTCCGGCGCTTCTGCCCCCGTTGTGCCCCTCTGATTGCTGTTTCCCCGATTGTTTACTGTGCCATTAGTGTATTTCATATTGTGTGTTTTTCATATTGTGACTGCCTTTAATTTTGCTCGATTTTTTGTGCCTTCGTGTTTTTCGCCCCTTGTGCGCTCCCCCTTGCTCTCCGCTCCCTGCCGCTGCCTCCCTGCGGCCCGCCCCCCTCGCACTCCCATTCGCCGCTCCTTCCCCCCTCCCTTCTTAATGGCTGGTGCTGCGCATCCGCGCAGCGGGCGCGCAGCGGGCGCGCCGCTGGCGCGCCGGAAGCCCGTCTGCGCCCGTCCGCGCCTGGACCGCGCCCAGCGCCACCCCCCCTGGTCCTCGCGCCCCCCGCATCCCCTGCGTTCGTTACTCAACCAACGAACTCCACGCACTCAACCCCGGCCCCTCCGCAGAGTGCTTCCTTGCAACCCCGAAGCACACAAAAGGACCTTTCTCCTGCCGCACCTGCAACTTCTCCTGCGACAGAACGGCGAAGCCAACAACAAGAACTTCCAACACCAACCACCTGAACTGCATCCTCATCAACACACGCTCCGCACGAAAACACGCCATCGAACTCTGGGACTTACTCGACACCACCGCCCCTGACGTGGCCTTCCTGACCGAAACCTGGTGGAACGACTCCTCGGCCCCGGACATCGCAATCGCCATACCGGACGGATACAAAATCACCAGAAGAGATCGAACCAACGGAATCGGCGGCGGAATACCCATCGCCCTCAAATCTACCCTCAAAATCCAGACCCACACGGACGACACCCTCAAGACAGCCGAACACCTCCACTTCCAGATCCACACGGACCCCAACACGACCCTCAGAGGAACCCTCATATACCGCCCTCCAGGACCAAGAGCCCCCTTCAGCGACACCGTCGCCGACCTCGCGATCACCCACGCCCTCGCTTCCCCAGACTACATCCTCCTGGGAGATCTAAACTACCATCTGGAAAATAACAACGACGTCAACACCGCATCACTGACCTCCAACCTCCTCAACCTCGGACTCCGTCAACTGGTCAACACTCCCACCCACATCGCCGGACACACTCTTGACCCCCTCTTCACCTCAAGCAACCACATCTCTTTCAGCCACACCTCCGAACTCCACTGGACCGACCATCACTGCGTCCACTTTTCCTATAAGAAAATCACCGAACACCACTGCATCCCTCTACCTCCTCACCGACGCTGGGGAAAAATCACCCAAGACCAACTAACCAGCACCCTCGTCAAAAACCCACCACCCGACTCAACCGACCCGAGCGCTGCCGCCATCAACCTCCATCAATGGATCCTCGACTGCGCCAACACCTTAGCCCCACTCAAGAAACCCACCGCCAACCAAGGAAAGAAAAAACCAGCCTGGTTCACAGACGAACTGACCGCCTCCAAAAGCCTCTGCCAGAAGCTCAAGAAGAACTGGATCTTAGAGCGCACACCCGACAACCTCGCCTCCCTCAAAGACGCCAACCGTGAACACCACCAACGGATCCAAGTCGCCAAGCGCGCCCACTTCACTGAACGCATCAACAACAACGCCCACGACTGCAAAGAACTCTTCGGCATCGTGAAGGAACTCTCAAACCCCAACGCCAACTCCAACGACATCCCGCCCTCCCAGAAACTCTGCGACGACCTCTCCACCTTCTTCCACCAGAAAATCACAACCATCCACGACAGCTTCAACGCCACTCCGCCGCCAGACCCCACCCCTGACATCTCCACAGACGCCTGCCGCCTCTCCGCCTGGACCCACGTGGACGACACCGAAACAATAACAACCATGAACACCATCCACTCAGGCTCCCCCACGGACCCATGCCCACATCACGTGTTCAACAAAGCCAACGCCACCATCGCCCCCAAACTCCGCAAGATCATCAACCTCTCCTTCGACTCCGCCACCTTCCCAGACAGCTGGAAACATGCAGAAATCCAACCCCTCCTCAAGAAACCCGAGGCTGACCCCAACGATCTCAAAAACATCCGACCGATCTCTCTCCTCCCTTTTCCAGCAAAAGTCATCGAGAAGATCGTCAACACACAGCTCGCCCACTTCCTCGAAGACAACTCCATCCTAGACCCCTCTCAATCCGGATTCAGACGAAACCACAGCACCGAGACTGCACTCCTCGCCGCCACAGATGACATCAGAACTCAAATGGACAACGGCGAAACCTCGGCCCTCATCCTCCTCGACCTATCAGCCGCTTTTGACACAGTCTGCCACCGCACCCTACTGACCCGCCTCCATGAAGCCGGCATCCAAGATAAAGCCCTCAACTGGATCTCCTCCTTCCTCTCCGACAGAACCCAGAGAGTCCGACTCTCCCCTTTCCGCTCCAAAGCCACCAACCTCATCTGCGGCGTCCCCCAAGGCTCCTCCCTCAGCCCTACGTTGTTCAACGTCTACATGGCCCCCTCGCTAAACTGGCCCGCCAACATCACCTCAGCATCATCTCCTACGCCGACGACACCAACTCGTCCTCTCCCTGACCAAGGACCCACTCACCGCCAAAACCAACCTCCACGAGGGACTAAAAACCATCGCCGAGTGGATGAACGACAGCCGCCTGAAGCTCAACTCCGACAAGACGGAAGTCCTCATCCTCGGGCGCACCCCTTCGGCCTGGAACGACTCCTGGTGGCCCACTGACTTCGGACCCCCACCCACCCCAGCCAGCCACGCAAGAAACCTCGGCTTCATCCTGGACTCCGCCCTCACCATGTCCAAACAGGTCAGCGCTGTCTCCTCTTCCTGCTTCAACACCCTTCGAATGCTCCGCAGAATTTTCAAGTGGATCCCAACAGGAACCAGAAAGAAGGTGACCCAAGCCCTCGTCAGCAGCAGACTTGACTACGGCAACGCACTCTACACAGGCATCCCAACAAAAGACATCAAACGACTCCAGCGTATCCAAAATGCATCCGCCCGCCTGATCCTCGACATACCCCGCCGATGTCACATCTTCCCTCACCTGAAGGACCTCCACTGGCTCCCCGTGGACAAGAGGATCACCTTTAAACTCCTCACCCACGCTCACAAGGCTCTACACAACACCGGACCTACCTACCTCAACTCCAGACTCAACTTTTACGCCCCCACTCGTCAACTCCGCTCTGCAAATCTCGCCCTCGCCATCGTCCCCAGGATCCAGCGCAAGACCTCCGGCAGCAGATCCTTCACCTTCCTCGCCGCCAAAACCTGGAACTCTCTCCCCACCTCACTACGCCAGACCCAGGACCTCCTCACCTTCAGGAGACTCCTCAAGACTTGGCTTTTCGACCGCTAACAGCTCACCCACCCCCCAGCGCCTCGAAACCCTGACGGGTACATAGTGCGCTATATAAATGAAATGATTGATTGATTGATTGATTGATTGAAGGAGGTTGAAAGCACACAAAATAGGAAAAATGGGGCATGGCCCAATAAAATTCCAAAACTGTGTTGAAATATTTGGTTTTCTGATTCAAGCCTGCCTCTCACTAAAAGCTGGAAAGGAGGTGATTTTAGCAGCACAAACCCTTGGTTGATGCCATTTGCTGGGAAACACAGATGCTTTTTTCTGCAGCACCTCTTTCCCACCCCCCCCAAAAAAAAAACACGTTAGCTGTATTTTAGTTAATTTCTCAGTCCCCTCCAGGGGAATCCACAAACGCTGGGTACCTCTAGAATCCCCAGGAGGTTGGAAAAAAGGGGACACATATTTGGCAAAGATAGCTTATGTGAACAAAGAGTTATTTGGGGCCAAAGTGCGAACTACCCCAAATAGCCACAAAAAAGGCTTAGCATGGGGGGGAGGCTTAGCAGCAAAGGGGTTGATGGAATTTTTGTACCATATTGCACAGTTACTCTGGGGGAGGGTGTGTGCATGTTCATGCAATGCACTAAAGAGACATCATGAGTGGTGCCAAATTGTTTTTATCTTGCAAAGCTCCCATTGCAAGCCTTGGTTTAGTGACACAGAAGAAAAGGGGTGCTCAAAAGGGCATTCTGCTTGAACCAACAATGTGCAATTGTTACTGTGGTTGGAAACTGTTGATGGGATATCTACTCATAGAAAGCAGTTGTTTGCGTTCTCAAAGGGGAACTGTATGTGAGAGTTACTCTCCACTGCATGAATATCAGCTGCTGGTATTTTGGGGAGGAGAGCGTGTTCCAGAGGCCCATGATCTCTCCATTGACCTTTCTTATTGTGTCTATCTTAAATTCTAGAAGCTATCCCTGCAGTACTTGTGAATGCCACTGCAAGGATGGAGGCCTCTGGTTCCTAAAGGCCTCCTCCTCTCCTTTCACAGCTATTTGGAATGATTTGCAGAATGAATCTGACTCCATTACATCTGTTGCGGCACCAAAAATAATTGGTTGCATTGCAGAGCTGTGTTTTTGGACATTTCCTGTCCTGGGCACAGGCCTACCCACACAAGTGAGGTACATTTTTATCGAAAGACTTAGGGTAATGATGGGTGGAAGGAAGTTTGTAGCTCTGTGGAGATACCAGAACTTTCCATCACAGAAATGTGAAGAAGATGTGCTTTAAAGACACATTTTGAGGTTTGCGAGGGATTCTGGGTAACAAATGATGCACTAGTAGGACTGCATTTTGTAAAGACAACTGCAGTGCAGAAGTCATTCTTCAATGTAAATTAAAATGTGTAGCAGACCTATAGGAACAACGCATTACAGCTACAAATTGCAGTTTTTCAATTCCTTAACCACTCTAGGAAATAAAAACAATCTAAAAAACAGTTCTTCAAGCATTCTTTAAGTTTTTAAGAAAAATGTTAACTTCGAATGTGTCGGTTTTATAATTTATAAAGGAATCTGTTTTATAATTTACAATGGAATCGTACGAGGGAGAGGGGGAGTGTGGGATAGAGATTTCCAGATGTTGATAATAACTATTTCCACATTGACCCCAACAGAGAAATGCTAAATATGAACATGCTCTTTGGGCTCACAGATTAAGTGCCTTGCATCAACGGGTGTATTTACCAAAGTCATTGTCTGTGAAAAAAGCTGGCTGGCTTTCGAGCTGAATTACGGGCCTATTTATGTTGAGGGGAAGTGGCCCAGGTCAGAGTGTATTTGCCTCTGTAACCTCAAGGTCAGATTTAATTGGCCCAAAAGGTGGGACGTGGCAACAAATGAGCTGTAATGATTTAGCCAGTATCAATTTCACATCAAGACGTTTCCACACTCGTAAAAACTTATCGAAAGTAATCTGAAAATTAGAAGAAAATAAAAAACATGCTCTCGGTTAAACATAAAGACCCATTTCCTAGCATTTTAGGCACTAAATAGCTTCGCTCAGTAGAAACGTAATGTTTTCCTTCTGTGAGGCCACAAATGCCTAAGGGTGTAGTCGGATCAGCATCGTGCAAGCAGAAACTGTGACTGTTCAAATATTGTGGTTGTATCGGAACAAACAGCAGAAATGCAAGACATATCAAAGGGGATGTGTCAAATGTAATAAATGTGGTTAAGGGGGCAAAAGAGCTAATAATGAAAGGGAAAACAAAGCTGTGCCAAAAACACTAAGATACAATCACACTTGCTAATGCAAGTTCTGCATGAGCTTATGGATGAAACCTATCTCTTGGACAAACACATAAAGTGAAATTTAGTATCCTGGCTGGTGGTTTTTTATAGCTTTCTGAACCATTTGGAGGCTGTACATGATCCCCATTTAGGTAGTATTAACATCCTTTGGACATTTTTGTATTGTAATGCAATGGCTCCCAAATAAATTAATTCCGGATATACCTGCCATGAAATTACGGCTTCCAAAAATGCGCCCCAGGTTAACTTGAAAAATGTACAAAGGACATCTGTGCCACTCATCAATGATTAAAGAGAGAGCAGCTGTATATTTTAAAATTTTGCATTTCTTTGGTGTAGGCATCACCTTCGAATGGAAAGATTGTCCTTTTTTGAATGGCACAAACATACACTTCCAGCACTGATTAAACAAGTATTTGACTGCTGAACTAACTGAGGTGTGATTAGGCTGAATTACAAAATAACTTTGTGAACAAATTATTCCGAGTTACCATAATGCATCGCAGGATGAGTAGTGTAATATGTGAGAGCGTGAACCAAATGTATTAACAGTTTTAATTGTTGCCTATCAATCAGCGCAAACTGGATGGTTTGCAAAAAGACCTGGGCCCATATTTATAATTTTTTACACAAACCAGCGCCGGCGCTGGTTTGCGTAAAAAAAATTACCACCTGCTAACGCCATTCCAACACGCCAGGCGGGCACCTTATTCATGGATTGACGGTAGCTGGTTCTGTGGGCTGGTTAGTGCCAAAAAAATGACTCTAACCGGGCTGCTCAGGCGTAGGGAAGAATGGGGGTTGTGCGTCAAAAAATGGTGCAAGTCAGGTTAGAGTAAAAAATCATGGCTCTAACCGGACTTGAGCCATTTTTTTGACGCACAATCCCCATTGAAATGGCTCTTGTCTTAGCAAAGACAGGAGTCATGCCCCCCTGCCCAATGGCCATGCCCAGGGGACCTCTGTCCTCTGGGCATGGCCATTGGGCACAGTGGCATTTAGGGGGGCCCAAGTTAGGCCCCCCATGCCACTTAAAAAAAAATATACTTACCTGAACTTACCTGGGATGGGTCCCCCCATCCATGGGTGCCCTCCAGGGGTGGGCAAGGGTGGCAGGGGGTGTCCCTGGGGGCACAGAAGGGCACCTGGGGACTGCTTCCATGGTGAGAGACCATGGAAATGAGCCCACAGGTCCTTTAGCGCCTGCCCTCACCCAGGTGTTAAAAAACAACACACATCAGGCTGTGCTCCATTTTTTAAGGCCCGCCCCCTCCTGTGCATCAAAATGAAGTGGGTGTATAAATGAGGCGCACAGGCCTTAAAGTCATTTTTTGGACGGGAATGCCTACCTTGCATGTCATTAACGCAAGATGGTTTCCCGCATCCAGAAAATCACGCACACTGCTGAATTTTGACGTTCGCAGGTCAGGTGTCAAAGTATAAATATGGTGTTAGGTTTGTGCTGAATTTGCATCAAAAATGTTGACGCAAACTCGGCGCAAACAGAGTATAAATATGCCCCCTATTGTCACCTTACAGTGGGCTTAGAGACCACCCATTGCTTACCATTGGTGGGATTTTTTCACTCTCATTTGCTTGCTTTTCTGTGTGGACATACCTTCCACTTCTTCAGTTTATCCCTCCCATGGAGCACCACTGTTGGCGGGTCGGTCCTTAATAAGTAAACTTGCAAGGGGACGCGTATAGGTTGATGAACCTTTTGAGGTGTTTTTACCATAGTTTCGACACAGAATCATTAATCAATGCACAATAGTCAACCATTAGTCAAATCTATAATCAATGGAGTCGGTAAGTTTCACACAACATGACTTTTCAGCCATGAATAACCACACATTGATTATAAGTTTAGTAAGTTTATTCCCTATTCATTAACAATACTAAGTCATGAATTTCAATCAACTTTAATCAAACTATTTCTAACGCTTGTGAATCAGCAAATCGCAGAAGACGTGATCTAATCAAAGCTTGAATCAAAAGATATTCTAAGGCATTAACACAAGACATTAATAAAGCCCAATTCAAGAAAACTATGACATCCATAAAGTTCAGCAAGATAGTCCATCAACCATTTGTCCCTGTATTTTGTCAGTCGTCGTGTAAGTAACCTCAACTATCTCCAATTAGCATCAGCATGTGGGGCTTCATGCAACACTATTTAGAACACAATTTTGGAAAACATCTAGCTAAAGAAAAGTATTAAGTCAGTGCAGTTGGTACCTAGAAAGAAAAGGCATAAAAATGCAATTCAGTCATTGTCATATCTACCTATCCACGGTATGGGTCAGCAAGCAGAATCAGTCTTTGTCCTCAGGTCATCCGTCTATCAGCAAAACATCAGGCTCTCAGCCATAGAGTATGAGCCCAATGACAGAATCTCAAATCTCTTCTCTTCCCCAAATATCGCCTCACACATTCAGGACAAGTCTGAATACGGTCTAATCTGAATCTGGTCTCCTCTGTCACTTTGTTGTATCAAACTTCCCCAAACCATCCCCCAATTTCCAATTGGTCAATTAATCATACATTATTACTCTTCCCAATAATTTCCCTTTACCAAATCTATAAATTTTAATATTTCACAGTTCACATGTCATTGATTGGTTCGCTTTACCATGCTCTCATCATCTGGCTCGTCAGGTATCAAAATTGTTGCTTCTTCATCTCCAGTCAATGTCTTCATTGTTTGCGTCATGGGAAAGAACCCTTTGCACACTTTACACACATTTAGTTACGTTACGAGAGACCTCATCTCCTGTCCGTTGATTCTCATAGAAAGCCTCTGCTAAGCATTTTAATAAAACAATGAGCATTTCACCTTTAGTTCACTCTGTCAGAATTTTTCATCAAACGCTAAGAAATACAGCTTCTGCATGAGGCCTGGCAAAACTAGGCCAAGACACTCGCTAAGTTAAGTCCTACAATTAATAAGCAAAAACATAATTCATATCCTTTAGTATTACATTAATTTAATGCATTGTCAATATTCCATTTGGATTAATTATATTTTAGTACAGTTCGTGAACACTGGTGGCCAATCTCCGAGGTCACAATTTCAAATGTGCACATTATTTTTCTACGTTATTCATTTTTCTACATAAGTCATTATTCAAAATCCATATTCATTAATAATTTCTAATTAAGACATCTTGCGTTAGCACCACCAAATTACTTGTGCCCTGCCACTATTCACTCTTCAGGCGCTACTGTTCTTTCTCTTTTTCGCTGAGCAACCCATGTCACTGCATGTGTTTTCCAGCAGTCTCCCTCATGTACTTCTCTTTCCTCCATCGCTGTGCTTTTCGTTGATCTCTTACCTGCGTACTTCTCCCCCACTTCCCCAAAACCCTTGTGTTTCCCCCAATGTACCTTTCTTGCCTGTGTAGTTCTGCCCCCAAGTTCCATGTTGCTGTCTCTCTTGCGCCATATATATATATATATATATATATATATATATATATATATATATATATATATGTATATATATATATATATGTCTCTCTCTCTCTCACTGTTATCCATTTGCTTTTCACTGCCCAGCCAATATCTCAGTGTTGCTTCCATCCCCTTCCCTCATATTGCTTCCACCTCCCTGGCCACCATGTTGCCTCTGCTCCCCGTTTTGCTTCCCCCCCCCGTACACTTAAAAAAACACTTTCACAAGTGTGTTGCAAAATGACCTTACAGCCGGTGTCACAGGCTTTTTTAAAATTCCACTTTAGCCGTCCTGCTCAGCTATAAGGATGCCGTACTGCACATATCAAATAATTGGCAAAGCCAGTAGGTCCCAAAAACGAGACCTATTGGTTTTGCCAATGTTTGTTTAAATCGTGTACAGCAATACAGGTTATGGCTCAAACCTTTAATTGCCCTATGGATGCTAAGGTATAGTTGCACATTTCAGTCACTTGACTTTATGCTTCGCATCTGCAGGGTAACGCCAGACCCTGCGGGAAGCCAGACCTGACGAACTTATTTATTTTTGAGAGAGTATACTTTAGACTGCTCCTTTCTATATTTGGATGCTTTCGAATCAAAGGTGCCCCCTGTAATTCTTCTTATTTACAGCCGGTTTGGGCTTGCAGTGGTTGGCTGTTTTAGCCACAGGCTTCATAGCCTCCATCTGTTGTGCAATTGTTGTAATAATAATAACAACCTGCCCATGGCTGAAGTGAGAGGAAGCTGAAGGGCAAACAGTAGGACATCCCAATTACTAATTCATTTGACAAACAGGTAGTGGTCTTAAGGGAGTGGAAATAATGCTGTGCTGTGTTGTGTGTACTTATGTGCATTAACTATAGCAGACACTGACATGCTAATTGCAAGAGGATTTAATCACTCTTGTAAATTCACTTAGTTTGACAGGTTTTTTTAAAATCACATTTAGGGGCATATTTACATGGAACTGGTGCACCACGGCGCTGCGCCAAAACTGGCAGCACCGCACTGCATCAGTTCTGAAACGCAGGGATGCTCTGTATTTACAAAAATACGGTGCAATTCTGTGCTTCCCCTAGCGCTAAATTTAGCTGCCAGTGCCAAAGCAGGCAACCTTGCGCCACAGAGAAAGGGGGTTTATGTTGAAAGGAATGATTGTGTGCAGGAAGATGTCCCTTCCTGCACATAAACAATCAATAATGGTGATGTGTTACTTCTATGTGTGCTGCAGAATACAGCACATATAGAAGAAGCAAAATCGTCATTATTCAATGATTGTTTATGTGCAGGAAGGGACAGCCCTCTACAAAAGAAAACTGCTTAGAAGGGGCCCATATTTGCAAGGCAGAGTTAAGCCACAAAAAGCGGCTTAGCGCTGCCTTGTAAATATGGAGCAGTGCACAGCTATTGTGCCATACAACCCATTGACATGTAGAGAAAGTCGCTGTGATAACAAGCATCTGAGCTATGGGACACACACATATTAAGGGGATGATAGGTATCAAGCACCTTCCCCGAAACTCTCTCCAAAGGTCATGAAAGCACCCGGGTTTCCTGAGAAAATTTCCTTCAAAGATGGACCATACGTGGTTATGATTTGGGATAAAAAAAATTACAAAATGCCGTCTGTGTGTTTCTACCATCTACATTTTTTTCACGGGCTGGGAGATTAATGTTCAAGTTTCTAAAACGTCAGCCCAATTATTTAGCTGGAATGGGCGTTTTTACTTAAATTAAGCTCTATTTGTGGAGGACGGCTAATGAAAGTTAAAGTTGCTTGAACTGCCCACTTATCATCGATCCCGTCAGCAACAATGCTCCAAGGACCAAGCATGTGTTCGTTGACAATAGACACAAACAAATCCACTTGTGGAAGTGTTTTTGCTCAGGCGTTTCCCCCATATTTTCTAAGTGCTCCGTAAGGTGAGGATTGATACTCCAGTGCCATTTATCCTCTTCCAGACACTTACAGTGTTCTTTGAACAGGAAGGCCACACATTCTTTGCCCCAGTGGTTTCCTGTCAACGCCACCTCAAGCTACTGCATGAAAACTTGTTGCATTGTTTTCTTTCTTAAACAATGGTATCTCCCAGGGGACCCTGCAAGTGAAGGTAGCTTTACTGTGGATGTGGAAAGTGTGATGTTAACGAGTCACTCCTTTTCAACTTATGCACTAATAATTACCTTCTTTGTGTGATATTGTAACGTTCTTTCACTTGATGACGTAGTACTTATGAGGTAATTGTATTTTTTATGTGAAAAAGGCTAAGGGTGAAACGCATTGGGTAGGAGCAGTGCTTAATTTGTACCAGTGTTTGCTGGTGCTCTGTAATAGCATCTTTTCTAAACTCCAGCACATATTTATCCCCTAGAAATGTAAAATATTTTTTAAAACGAACAGAAAATTATACTAAAAATGAAGCAGAGACTACTGGATAGTTCCCAGGTTTAGACAGAGATCAGCTCTTTTATATGGAGCATCCTACAACACCAAGAACACTGGGATTCTGCCCACCTCAAATGTCTTTTTTTCTAGCAGTATCTTTAAGCATAGGATTAGCACAGTGCTATCCACGCTGAACTAGAAAGTGGCAAAGCCTTTTGCCAGTTCTACAGTAAAGTCTTCGAGCATAGGCTTAGCACAGTGCCACCCATGCCGAGCCGAAAAATGACAGAGGTCTTTTAGCACTCCAAGCACAGTATTACAGCTTTGGATTGTTAAAATATCATTCAAGCCAACCTGGAATGAATGCAAGCACACCTTGACAAATGTGTTTCTCTAGTTTGCGCTCCTCAGAGAGGGACAAAATTGTCAAGATACTTCTTTTAAAATCATGCCAAAAAACGTAGCAGGGAAATCTGAGTGATGCATACGTTTAGGCGGAGGTAGTAAAGTTAGGATCAACTCTCTATAGAAAAAGTGTTTTTTGTTTTGCTAATAACTTTGGCACCTCTTCAATCTTCACAAAATTTTCCAAATAAATACGACACCCGTTTCAGTGTCACAGTGGAAAGTTTCAGGATGATCCCTCAAGTGGGGGCTGACAAAAAGGGGGGGTGGTCTTAAAACGATTTTCCTATTCATTTTTTCATAGGGATTTTGAACAGCAGTAGCAGCCAAACCACTGGACGGATTTATACCATATTTGTCAAAAAGCTAGATCCTAGTCCAGGGAGTGACCTTTTTGTGATTTAGTGTGAATCTGTTCAGGGGTTTTCTAGTTATTAAATGAAAAACTAAATTGTATATATGGGGCTGTGGATCTTCCTTGAATGCTCCTGGGATCCTGGGGAAAAGCAAAGCCCTGAATGAGTGTCTGCAACTTGACAGAAATATTAACATGTGCATTAAAAAAAAATACAATTTAACTGAAAAAAACAAATGTTACAGAGACGTTATAGTTAGGTTGACATTTTACCCATACAAAACAATAGAAATGCAGCAGTTATAGTTATACTTATCTGAAGAAATTGTGCCGGAAAGTAACTTGGGGCAACGAGTTACAGTTTGTTAACTTCAGCAGCTATAGTTAGAGTAATTTCAAGTAAGTGTAACTCGTGGCCTAAGGTAATTAAACTCCCATGCAGTGGGAGTTGGCCCCAGAGCCTGTCTCTCTGGGAGTTAGAATAGGTGTGAGAGGGTATCTCTGGGTGTGAGAGTGGCTGAGATAGTGTCTGTCTGGGTCTGAGAGAAGATGTGAGAGTGTCTGGTTGCACTCCAATAGAGGACAGATGCATTCACCTCCATGAAGGATTTGAGATCATTTTTCAATATGAATTGCATAGTAGACACACTTGCTTTGCCTCCCCTAAGCCCATGAGTTAGGATCATTTGTCCTTTCCAGAAGTGGAGCTTCAACAGGGGCACAAGCTACGTTTATATTTGTAAATGCTTCCTCTTGAAGTTTAATTTCTGTTAAATGCGCATTATAAGCAGAATGGAGGCTCACATGCTCCTTTATCCAACAATAGTTCACAGTTTGCACAACATGTCTTTATATCTGGAGCACTTTCTAGTGGTAAGTTAGTAAGTGCTACTGTGTTGGGTAAAAGTGCAGTGTGGGGGCCTCGTGGGCCCCTCCCCTGGCAGATTTTGCTCCAGGGACCCCAAACCCCAGAGCCAACTACAAATACAAAGGGGGTGGGCACTTGGCCCCCTCACCCCCAGCCAATTTCAGCCCGGCGACCTCATCCCCCAGGGCCTGGCCTTATCTTATTTTTGGGGGGCAGATGGGCCTCAAGACCTCCCTTCACCGGCTGATTTCGGGCCCAGGGACCCCATTAAAATGGGCCTAGTCCTAATATAGTTTTGTGGGGGTGAGGGGCCATATGGCTCCCGGACCCAGGCTGATCACACCGCCTGCCCATTTGTCCTGGGTGCCCCACAGGGCACCCAGTGTGCAATGGGACCACAGGGGAAGCCTCAAAGCCTCTACGGTTCCAGCGAGCTCTCTGCCTCTTGCAGGAACCAGCATTGCTGTCACAGATCGGGAGAAACATGCATGCAGAGCAATAGATCCCTCAGTTTCCCTGCCCGCATGTTTGCAAGCAGGAAAATAAAGGAAACCTCTGTATCCAGCAAGCAAGAAAACTTCAAAAACTTTTTTAAAAAAATACATCCACCTCAGTTCCTTCCTGGAAAGTTTTGGGGTCATCCATTAAGCAAGAGTCGAGAAAAAAGGAGGGTCCCAAAAAGCAAAATCCCAGAGCATTTTCCACAGACTACTTTAAGATTGACTACAGCAAAAAATGCTGAATGAAACAAAAACGCTAGATCATGGTCCACAGAATGTGCTTTTTGTGATTTGGCGTAAATCATTGCAGCAGTTTGTAAGAAATAGAGAGTCACAAATAATTGTATATATTTTGGTAGTTGGGCTCACAAGAGACTCTCGAGACTCTAGTGGGAGCACCAGTTTAAAAATGAAGCATTCTGATTAGCCCAGAGAGCTTTATATCTCTTGGGCCATCTTACTCCAGTAGGAGTCAGTCTCCTGCGGATCGATCTCTCTGACTGCCATAAACATGAGAAAAATTTTATTAGCAGCCACTACAGGACTCAAGGACTGTCCTGAAGTTGAAAAAAGATAAATGGAGGCAGAGTAGAGATATCCTGTCCTCTCTTAGCCACATGGTAGGACACAGAGGGACCACCCAAGGCCAAAAAAGAAAAAAAAAGAAAAACATGTTGTGATCCCGTGAGATAGCCATGGGACTCAAACAAAGAGGACAAAATGGTGGCCAAGCCACATTTAAATACCTTATGCCCCAGGGAGCCTTCCCCCTGATGCTGATTTCATATAGAAGAGAGTGCTGTGTGACCCCCCCCTTACTGAGCCTCCAAAGGCCCCGGGAACCCAACTCCAATGGGAAAGTGGGACATGTGGTACAACTCCCCAAGCCTGGGGAGTCCACATTAAGAAAATGGGGAGGAAGACCTGCAGCACCCCCCTCACTGAACCTGAAAAGCCAAGGGGAGCCCACCCCCGGGGCTCATTCCTTTAAGGGAGGAGGGCCATCCCATTGGGCTAGCTCACAGGCTATATCCCTGGGAGCCAGCTTCTGAGACAGAGACGTTTATCTGCCTACAGCACCAACACCAAGTCTGCTCCCAGTGAGCAGGATCTTCAAAAATGCTCCAGCACAATGGGAACAGACTTTTCATCTGTTTCCCTCCTCAAAATCGATTTGAGGAGGGGGGCCGCATGCCCCCTCCCCTGTAAACAACACCTGGCCCCGAGAGATGTGGTCCCTGAGGCCAATATCAGTCCTGAGGGGGATCATGTGCCCCATTCTGACTAATTATAATGAGTGACCTTGGGGGATAGGTTCCCAGGCCTATAAAGGCTTTAAGAGGGGGCACATGGTAGTGGATGGGGTTCCCAGGGCCTAATGAGGCTCAGTGAGGGAAGCCAGGGGGCCCTCACCACTTAATTTCAATGAGTGGCCCTGGGGGAATTGGTTCTCCAGGGCCAGGCCCTATGGCCAACCCCTCTGTGCGTAGTGTGGGACAGGCTGTATGGGGCTGTTGCTGCAGCCAAACCTTCACGTGTACAGTTGAAGGCTGTTTGCAGCGTCGGGTTGGATTTAAGTATGATAATAAAATATTACCTTACATATTAAAAAAACTAAAAATTCACTGAAGAAACTAAAAGTTAAAGTAACGTTATAGTTAGGTGTAATAAAAAGATCTGTTTGTGTTTTTTTTATTTTTTATTTAAAAGACCTTAGAAATTTACTGAAAAAACAAAGGTTGAAGTAACGTTATAGTTAGGTGAATTTGACAATGACAACGATAATGTTTTGAACAAAAAAAAACACAGAAATTCAACAGTTGTAGTTAGCAGCACTAAATATACCTTTCACCCCTGCCATTCACGGATTCTGACCTAACATATAACATCACTCATGACATGTTCTATTAAATTATTTATAACATCACAGATAACATCAGAAACAACTAAGGGAGACAATGAGATTGATAGATTTTTCATGAACTGCATGACTAACCATCAAAAGATGCAAGAACTCCTGTCTAAAAACTGTAATGTTTTAAGGCATGATGAGGATATTAAGGATTATTTAGGACCACACCGACACATCATATACAACAGAACAGCGAATATAGGGAATTATTGAAATAATTTTTTCTACATTGAAAGAGACAACATAATATGGTCCGTATTTATAGGAAAATGACAGAGTGTGACGCTGCACCAAAAGTTGCAGCCCCACACTCCGTCATTTTCACAACGCAGGGATGCGACATATTTAATTGAATACGGCGCACCTCTGTGTTGTCTCCTGCACTGGCGCTAAATTTATCTGCCAATGCCATCATGCAAGGATGTCTGCATTGAGGGGTGTGATTGTTTATGTGCTGGAAGATGTCCCTTCCTGCACATAAACAATCACTAATGGCAATTTGGCACTTCTATGTGTGCTGCAGAATGCAGCACAGACAGAAGAGCCAAATCGCCATTACTGATTGTTTATGTGTGGGAAGGGACACCTTCCCGCACATAAACAATAATTTCTGGCATGTTGCTCTTTCTATGCATGATCCTTGTTGCACCTTACTAACACCACCCTGGAGTGGTGTTAAATGTTGCCACTGCCTCAGCTTTATGAAAACTCATAAATCTGAGCAGCGTGAAAATGCAATGGGTGTTGCTGTGGCACGCCCACAGCAACACCCTTTTGCACGCCCCTTCCGCCCAAAGGGCTGCGTGTGAAGGGGTTGTATTTACAAAGTGCCATTAAGCCACAAAAAGTGGCTTAGTATGCCACCTTATAAACACGGCGCAGGGCACAGCGCCACCCGAGCGTCATGAAAAGTGATGGTCCGGTGGTGCTAGGGGCTCATTAATATGCCCACATGTGTTTTGTTTGAGAAAACAATTGGGATTTTGGAAATTTAGGGCCTCATTCCAATCCTGGTGGTCTATGACCGCCAGGGTGGAGGATGCCGGAAGCACCGCCAACAGGCTGGCGGTGCTTCATATGGCATTCTGACCGTGGCTGTAAAGCCGCGGTCTCCCAGCCGGGTCCGGCGGTTTCCCGCCGGATTTCCCCCGGCTGGGGGAATCCTCCATGGCGGCGCTGTTTGCAGCGCCGCCATGGGGATTCCGACCCCCTTCCCGCCAGCCTGTTTCTGGCGGTTTTCACCGCCAGAAACAGGATGGCGGGAAGGGGTGTCGTGGGGCCCCCTAATAGGGCCCCAGCAGGATTTTCACTGTCTGCTTTGCAGACAGTGAAAATCGCAACGGGTGCCACTGCACCTGTCGCACCCCTGCAACTCCGCCGGCTCCATTCAGAGCCGGCTTCCTTGTTGCAGGGTCTTTCCCGCTGGGCTGGCGGGCGCCCTTTTGGCGGTCGCCCGCCGGCCCAGCGGGAAAGTCGGAATGACCCCCGCGGTCTCTTGACCGCGGAGCGGTCTTCCGACGGGGTTACTTTGGCGGGCGGCATTCGCCGCCCGCCAAAGTCGGAATGACCCCCTTAGTACTTACAGAGCATATATGATGGGACAAAGTATGAAGTACTACACTACAATGGCAGGCAAGGATATATTTATAAAAGAGAGAATCACTTGTGACACAGAGTTTGTAATTTGTGTTTTAGAATGCAGCGGTAGTAAACCGTATGTGGATAGCACAACTAAAAAGGTGATGATACGAATCCTTCAGCACTGGAGAGCAATTAAGAATCCTGACAATAGTTACTATATAGTCAAATATGTCTGGGAGTCAAATTGCTTAAAATAATTTATTTTCAAGCATGTGACAATGCATTCAAGAGGAAATAGCTTAGAATCTCAACTAAAGAAACAAGAGTCTTATCTTATTGCTATTATTAGGAACTGAATATTTGTGGGGACATAACCTGCATTTGTGCTGCTTGTGTACTTTTAAGTTTACATCTATAGGACATGATTCAGAGTTGGGATATTCAGATACTTGTGTGAAACAGGACACAAGAACTTGACTATTGGATTATAAAGAAGATGTATTTATCATTTGAGTCTATGTAGTTAATTGAAATTGAGATGGAACTGATTTAAATAGTGCAGGATGACATTTGGATATGATGAACATTTTATGAATTTGAAATTTTAGTTTACTTATCTCATTTTGAGCCATATGTACGAACACATTTTCCCATAGACACAGAATGGGTAAAACCCTTTGCTACATCTGGCCCATTGTGCGGTTTTTCATTTTATATAATTTTGTTTCAGAATTAAGCTATGGCACTCAATCTACCTCATTACACTTTATTGAATCTATATATGTTCTTCACACGACTTCTTATATCTCATGAGTTGAGAAAGTAGTGGTTAGATGACATACAAAAGTTACTTACAAGATAGATGGCAGGACTAACGTGAAAGTCGGTGTTACAATTGACTATGCCAAAACAAATGATAATAGAACATGGATGGCAAAATTGTACTGGATCTGCACAGTCCCTACTGATCAGGTTGGAGAATGGTCCTATGTATGAGGAGCCATAATTTTAAGAATGAAAGATTGCCCGAAATACACTGTCACTTAAGGGGCAAGTTTATTCATAATTAGATATGCAAGTTGTGTGATACAATGACTTGCATGCTACAATATTTTCATATGAGCATAGAGTGATAATTTGTAAATATCTGGTGTCATTCTTAAATTCCTTATTTTGGGCCAGATTTACTTGCCCCCTCAACTCTGCTTGCTTTAGAGAAACTCATGTAGTCGTCATTTTGAAAGTCTTTTTGTACTGTTTTCCCTGTTCAGATTATAACATTTGTCTAGAGATTTGATGTGTCAATTTTTGTCATGTCTGCAGGTGAGCGTTTCTGGGGATACCCACAGCACAGCCCATGCATAACTCATGCACAATGTTCCACTATTATGAAGCAACGTAATGGAAAATGATTTCTGCATGGGAAAATAATGCAAACTCAGAGCAGATGAAAAAAGAGAGCTAACGTCACCAGTATATAAAAGAGCACAAGGCAACATATCAATACATTGGCCAACAAACATGTAAATTGTTATCCTGCTACAGAGTCTGCAACTGAATCAATCAAAATATGAAGACGGAGAAAGGAGCAGATCGTCACTAGTGGCTCTCACTTCTTGAGCAGAAAGTTGAAGATATCGTGAGATTTTACAGACTTAACAAAGACATGGTAACCGTTTAGTTTGACAAAACTGGTTCCACCTTGAAGCCATACAACCTCATGTGAAAGACTTGGTGAAACTAGATAAACTAGGATTCTACCAAATCGGAGAATATTCTAATTTAATGAGTGCCATGGATTGCACACACATGCATTAGGCCCATATTTATACTTCTGTTGCGCCGAATCTGCATCATTTTATTTTTACGCAAATTCGACACAAACCTAAATCTATATTTATATTTTGAGGTTAGACATGTCTAATGTCAAAATATAGGAGTTTGCACCCTTTTTTGGAAGCGTACAATGCGTCAATGAGCTTCAAGGTGGGCGTTCCCATCTAAAAAATGGTGCCCCATATTTATCCTCCTGTGCTAAAATGACGCACGGGTGGGAGGAGGGGCTAAATAATGGTGCAAAGCTGTGCACCATTATTTAACGCCTGGGTCAGACCAGGCGTTAGGGGACCTGTGGACCCATTTCCATGGTTAAATGCCAAGGAATGGGTCCACAGGTGCCCTCACCAAGCCCCAGGAAGACCCCCACACCCACCAGAGGGACACCAGAGGATGGGGGACCCACCCAAGGTAAGTAGGGTTAGTATATGTTAGAAATTGGGTTTCTGGTTGGCTAGGGTATGTACCTCAGCTAGGCAGAACTTACCCACTCTAGTCAGGGCAAGGGAGTTACACGTCCAAGATAACCCCTGCTCACCCCCTTGGTAGCTTGGCACGAGCAGTCAGGCTTAACCCGGAGGCCGTGTGTAAAGCGCTTGCACAACACACACACACATGTGACGCAACATCCCCACCACAAAGGAAACACAACACCAGATTATATGAAAATATACTGTATTGTACACAACGTAATTATCAGACCAACATCACATAACAGTACTATCCTGCTACCTTAGCAGTTGTCAGAACGTTACACATTAGTTACTCTGCAAACTAGCAGTAGTCACACATAACACACAGGTTACTCAGTATTCTGCAACATAAGCAGTAGTCAGGAAACACGTTATCACATTAGAACACTTGTCATAAGAATATCATAAAACGCCCATAGTAGGAACATTAGAAAACCTATGGCAAGTTAGGGAAACATATTAGCAAGTCATGCCCATAAAAGGAACATGTGCTCACATATGTAAAAGCATCATAGAACAGGTAGGCAATATATCACAATTAGTAAAGTCTGTAGCAAGAACTTAAATTATGATTCTATTGGTCCGTTTAGCAAGTACCTGTCTTGACGGGGAGGCACTTCCAGTGCCTAAAACAACCAATGGGGCCCCCGGCACTCCTCTGCGCAAAAACGGGGGCCTCCCTAAACATAGCAGATCGAGAGGGGCGGCACGCACCCTCTCTGACTCCTTGACGGGCCCCTTCTGGGACCCGTGATCACTGGGGGCCCCCCGGGCCTCCACCGGCCCTCTCCAGGGGGCCCCAGGTCAGGGAAAGCCTTTGAAGGGGGAGGGGGGCGCCTCGTGCTCCCTCCTCTTTGCAACACGGGCCCCTCCGGGGACCCGCTAACTTCTGGGGTCTCCCTGGACCTCCGTGGGTCCTGCCACTACGGGAGACCCCGAAAGAAAATACTCCTGGCCCGCGAGGGGGCCGACACGAGAGCTGGGGGCCAGGGCGAGCCTCCAGTGAGGCTGCCGCCCGGCCTGGGATAGCAGGAGAGTCCTCCGGGACTCCTGCACGCGAGGGAGAGGCGTCCTCCTCTCCCTCTACTTCCAGATGACGTCGCGGCCCAAGGTGGGGCCTGCTGGTGCCCCGGGGGTGCTCTGAAAAGCGCGCGTCCCCCGGGAGCACGCTAGGAGCGTGCTAGCTCCTTCCTTGACTTCTGAAAGTGCCCCGGGGGCACTAGAGACAGCGCGGACCTCGCGCTGGAATGCAAATGCTCTGCCCGGGCTGCGGCGGTGATTCCAGCAAAGAAAAGGCGCCGTGGAGAGCGCGAGGGCACATTTATGAGCCTGGGTTGCGGCGGTGATCTCCTTTAGTAGAAACGCGCTCCAGGAAGCGCGAGGGCACAATTAAAAGCCCGGGCTGCGGCGGTGATTTCCTTTTTAGTCAAAGAAAAGCGTTTTCAAAGCGCGAGGGCACATCAGCAGCCTCAGCAATTTAAAAGAATGCCTTGTTCCTAGTGGACGCATTCTGTGCAAAGGTCTAAAGGATCGTTACAGGGGTCAGGGGCCACAGCACCCTGCCCCTGGGAACAACTCAACAAGAAGGAGCACAGAGCTGGTGGGCCCAGCTACAGGCCAGCACAAGGGGTGCAGATGGTGGCAGTTCCTCCTAGTGACCAGGCAGGTCACAGGTCAGCACAGCAGCAGCAGTCCATGGCGGTTTCCTGGTGAGTCCATTCATCAGCGTTCTGTGTCCAGTTTCAAGTTCCAAGAATGTTCAAATTGTGGGGAAAGTTCCCCTGTACTTATAGTCCATTTTTACAGTGTTTTACAATGATAGGGAGAGGAGGTTCCAGCCAGTTACAACTGGTTCTGGGAGTGCCCCCTCTCTCCTTTCAGCACAGGCTCCAAACATCAGTGGGGGGTTAACGACCCTATTGTGTGAGGCCAGGGCACAGCCTTTACAAATGTAGGTGTGCCCCGCCTCTCCCTTCTCTCAGCCCAGGAAGACTATTCAGTATGTAGATGCACCTCGGTGACACCTCCACCCTCCCTGTGTACAGGCTGTCTGAAAAGTATGCACAAAGCCCCAACTGTCACTCTGCCCAGACGTGGATTGGAGTCAAGCTGCAAATCACCAGAATCATAAGCACAGATAAATGCGCACTTTCTAGAAGTGGCATTTCTGTGATAGTAATAAAAAATACACCCACACCAGTAAGCAGTATTTATTATCACCATCACAACCATACCAAACACGCCTACGCTACCCCTCATAAATCAGACAATACCCCTTACACATAAGGCAGGGCATTTCTAATGCAATCCTATGAGAAGGCAGCACTCACAGCAGTGATACACCAAGTTAGGCTGTTTGTCACTACCAGGACAGGCCATGCAATATGGCACATGTCCTGCCTTTCTACATACATGGCACCCTGCCCATAGGGCTAGCTAGGGCGTACTTTAGGGGTGACTTACATGTAGTAAAAGGGGAGTTCTGGGCCTGGCAAGTAAATTTAGATGCCAGGTCCCTGTGGCAGAAAACTGCGCACACAGGCCCTGCGCTAGCAGGCCTGAGACAGGTTTGAAAGTGTACTCCAGTGGGTGGCGCAAGCAGCGCTGCAGGCCCACTAGTAGTATTTAATTTTCAGGCCCTGGGTATAGAGATACCACTGTACAAGGGACTTATAGGTAAATTAAATATGCCAATTAGGTATAAGCCAATCATACCAACTTTAGATGGGAGAGCACCTGCACTTTAGCACTGGTCAGCAGTGATAAAGTGCTCAGAGTCCTAGAGCCAACAGCGAGGGGTCAGAAAAACCAGGAGGAAGGAGGCAAAAAGACTAGGGATGACCATGCGTATGGCCAAAAGTCCAACACAACCCCCTACCAGCCAAAAGCCAGGGGAGAACAATCAATACCTTGATGTACTTCCCTGATTGGGGCGATAGAACAAGGACCCAGGCCCACAACAGCAGGGGCATGTTCCGGTTCTACGCCTTCCTGACTCCACTGGGATCTCTCTGTCAATGCGTCCCAGGCAGCCTACACCAACCCACGGGGATTCTCTAGCTGCCAATGGCCAGAACCAGGCCCCAGGCCATCTAGGAGCCTCTGGTCTCTGAAACCATAATGAGTGGGGGGCGGTAGCCCCAGGTGCAAAGCAACCTGTCTCCGATCCATTTCCGATCAGTTCAGGGGCTCTACCCTGCCACTGATCCACCAACCTAGGGTCCGCACCCATAGGTTCTACAGGGGCTAGAGGCGAGGCTCTCCTCCCTCTACCCCTCCTTCTAGGATCCCGCCCTCCTCTCCTAGGAGGGGTATCACCAGAATCCACACTTGCCAGGGTGCTGGGTACAGCAGCCCTGCTCAACTTTCTCGCCAGCCCAGGATCACTACCTTGCGACTGACCACCCAACCTAGGGACGACACCATTGGGTTGGACCGGGGTCCGGGGCGGGCTTCCCCCTCCCTGAACCCCACTTCCAGAGTCCTGCGTCTCCCCACCTCGGGAGAAGCCACCAGAAGTTTCACACGGGGAGGTGAGCACACTAACCGCCCCCCCAACCAGGTCAGAGTTTACCCCCTGAACCTGTCTATCTAGTCCAGGGACGACACCCTTAGACTGGACCTTTGCCCAGCGAACCAGGACTTCCTTGGGAGCACACCTACCCCCTACCAGATCAGAGCTTACCCCCTGAATCTGGCAATCCAACCCAGAGTCACTACCCTGCGGTTGAACCACTGCCTGGCGCACCAGGACTTCCTTGGGAGCACACGTACTCCCCTTCAGGTCAGAGTTTACCCCCTGAACCTGATCATCCAACCCAGAGTCACCACCCTGCGGTTGAATCATTGCCTGGCGCACCAGGACTTCCTGGGGGGCACACCTACCCCCCACCAGGGAATACTTTCCCCAAGGGCCACACAAGAGTCTGGCTGGCGCAGGTCTCCTGACCTCTGCCCATCGGACAGAGTCTGGATTCCCCCCAGCCCAGAAATGGTCTCACCAAGGTCATTCCTGGGGAGCACTGCTCTCAGAGCTGACCCCTGACCCTCCAGGTTCTCCACTGGGGCCCGCAGCCCCCTCTCAACCCTATGCCTGGATTTCCGCCTCCTCCGCTGTAGAGCGAGACTACCAGACACCAGGACCGGCGGAACGCTATCACCAGCCACCCGCCTAAGTCCTAATGACAAAATGGGATCCTTCTGAACAGCTGGCCCTACGGCACAGGTTAGGCTCACCTCCTGGCGTTCACTCATGGAACCTTCCAGGACCTGGGACGGGATCTGGGGCACCTTGGGCCTCAGCCCAGCCCCATTCCCTCTCCTCTGAGACGGGACATGGGGTACCTCACCCACCCCAGTCCACTGGGACCTACCTGGGACACTCCATTCCTTTCCCACCACACCTTGTTGGGAAACACCTAGACCACTCTCATTAGGAACACCCCCTAATGCCACACCAGACCCTCTGGTACGCAACCAGAAGTCTGCCTCCATTGCGAGCTCCCTGGAGTCAGCGAGCTCACACACTGACAAGTGTTGGCGTAACTCTGACAAACAACAACAAAACAGGTGCTCTCTGAGAATCAGATTAAACAGCCCTTCAAAATTGTTTACTGTGCTACCCTTCACCCATCCATCTAGTGCAATGCAGCAATCCTCCACAAACTCCTCCCAAGACTGGTGGGACAGTTTCTTACCACCCCTAAACCTTTTTCTGTATTCCTCAGGGGAAAAACCATACTTCACAATCAGTGCATTCTTCACAGCGGAGTACCCCTCCCTGTCACTCTCTTCTAGAGTCAGTAGGGCATCCCTCTCCTCCTCAGGAATAAAAGTCCCTAGGCCAGTTCCCCAATCCTTCTCAGGGATCCTGCGCTCTACCAGAGCCCTCTCATATTCCTTTAACCACTGACGTATGTCACCCCCCTCTTGGAACCTAGGTACCAGATCTATGGGTATGTGAGGAACATCTTTGCTACAGCACTGTACATTGCTGCCACCACTGGACTCCACCTGCAGCGCTGGTGAGTCCAGAACCTTTAGACTGCGCTCTAGAGCGAGTCTTTCTCTGGCAAAGGCCCTCTCTGCCTCTGCCATTCTCTCCTGTACTAAGGCCTTCTCTACCTCAGCCCTTCTCTCCTCAACAGCTAGGCGCGCTAACTGCAACTTCAGGTCCCTCTTTTACCGCCTATCTCTTAGCTCATCAGGCGTCAAGGAATGAGAGGTAGCCCTGCTTCTTACACTGGACCCTGCAAGGGACTCCCTATCACTGGGGCCTTCCCTGTCAACTGGCGTCCCCAACCGGTCATTCTCACCCTCCTGATCAGTCTCTCTACCACTCTCTAGGGATGAGGTCTGGGAGCCTTCCCATTGGGAACCCTCGCTACACTCAGGATCCTCTGGGTACCCCCTAAGCACACTCCCTCCCTGGGTAAATGTCACAAACCTTTCAAAGAAATTCAGAGATCTCCTGAGGTCCCCTTCTACAGGCAGCCCTCTCTCTCTACAGAACCCCTCTAATTCCCCCTGCGTGTAAAACGGCAGGTCCTCTAAATCAAAGGTAAGCCCCATCTTGAAAAGGTACAAATAACTCAACTGTGACAATCACAATACCCAAGCGTGAGAACTGAAAACAGGAAAAATGACCAAAGAGAGAAAGTTAAGAGAATCCAAACATGTGATGTCTAAACGCAATCCTTGTAGTGAAATAATGAGTCACAATGGTATTGTGCAAGCGCAAGTCCTATCCTCACCGCTGACGACCAATGTTAGAAATGGGGTTTCTGGTTGGCTAGGGTATGTACCTCAGCCAGGCAGAACTTACCCACTCTAGTCAGGGCAAGGGAGTTACACGTCCAAGATAACCCCTGCTCACCCCCTTGGTAGCTTGGCACGAGCAGTCAGGCTTAACCCGGAGGCAGTGTGTAAAGCGCTTGCACAACACAGACACACATGTGACGCAACATCCCCACCACAAAGGAAACACAACACCAGATTATATGAAAATATACTGTATTGTACACAACGTAACTATCAGACCAACATCACATAACAGTACTATCCTGCTACCTTAGCAGTTGTCAGAACGTTACACATTAGTTACTCTGCAAACTAGCAGTAGTCACACATAACACACAGGTTACTTAGTATTCTGCAACATAAGCAGTAGTCAGGAAACACGTTATCACATTAGAACACTTGTCATAAGAATATCATAAAACGCCCATAGTAGGAACATTAGAAAACCTATGGCAAGTTAGGGAAACATATTAGCAAGTCATGCCCATAAAAGGAACATGTGCACACATATGTAAAAGCATCAAAGAACAGGTAGGCAATATATCACAATTAGTAAAGTCTGTAGCAAGAACTTAAATTATGATTCTATTGGTCCGTTTAGCAAGTACCTGTCTTGACGGGGAGGCACTTCCAGTGCCTAAAACAACCAATGGGGCCCCCGGCGCTCCTCTGCGCAAACACGGGGGCCTCCCTAAACATGGCAGATCGAGAGGGGCGGCACGCACCCTCTCTGACTCCTTGACGGGCCCCTTCTGGGACCCGTGATCACTGGGGGCCCCCCGGGCCTCCACCGGCCCTCTCCAGGGGGACCCAGGTCAGGGAAAGCCTTTGAAGGGGAGGGGGCGCCTCGCGCTCCCTCCTCTTTGCAACACGGGCCCCTCCGGGGACCCGCTAACTTCTGGGGTCTCCCTGGACCTCCCTGGGTCCTGCCACTACGGGAGACCCCGAAAGAAAATACTCATGGCCCGCGAGGGGGCCGACACGAGAGCTGGGGGCCAGGGCGAGCCTCCAGTGAGGCTGCCGCCCGGCCTGGGATAGCAGGAGAGTCCTCCGGGACTCCTGCACACGAGGGAGAGGCGTCCTCCACTCCCTCTACTTCCAGATGACGTCGCGGCCCAAGGTGGGGCCTGCTGGTGCCCCGGGGGCGCTCTGAAAAGCGCGCGTCCCCCGGGAGCACGCTAGGAGCGTGCTAGCTCCTTCCTTGACTTCTGAAAGTGCCCCGGGGGCACTAGAGACAGCGCGGACCTCGCGCTGGAATGCAAATGCTCTGCCCGGGCTGCGGCGGTGATTCCATCAAAGAAAAGGCGCCGTGGAGAGCGCGAGGGCACATTTATGAGCCTGGGTTGCGGCGATGATCTCCTTTAGTAGAAACGCGCTCCAGGAAGCGCGAGGGCACAATTAAAAGCCCGGGCTGCGGCAGTGATTTCCTTTTTAGTCAAAGAAAAGCGCTTTCAAAGCGCGAGGGCACATCAGCAGCCTCAGCAATTTAAAAGAATGCCTTGTTCCTGGTGGACGCATTCTGTGCAAAGGTCTAAAGGATCGTTACAGGGTTCAGGGGCCACAGCACCCTGCCCCTGGGAACAACTCAACAAGAAGGAACACAGGGCTGGTGGGCCCAACTACAGGCCAGCACAAGGGGGGCAGATGGTGGCAGTTCCTCCTAGTGACCAGGCAGGTCACAGGTCAGCACAGCAGCAGCAGTCCATGGCGGTTTCCTGGTGAGTCCATTCATCAGCGTTCTGTGTCCAGTTTCAAGTTCCAAGAATGTTCAAATTGTGGGGAAAATTCCCCTGTACTTATAGTCCATTTTTACAGTGTTTTACAATGATAGGGAGAGGAGGTTCCAGCCAGTTACAACTGGTTCTGGGAGTGCCCCCTCTCTCCTTTCAGCACAGGCTCCAAACATCAGTGGGGGGTTAACGACCCTATTGTGTGAGGCCAGGGCACAGCCTTTACAAATGTAGGTGTGCCCCGCCTCTCCCTTCTCTCAGCCCAGGAAGACTATTCAGTATGTAGATGCACCTCGGTGACACCTCCACCCTCCCTGTGTACAGGCTGTCTGAAAAGTATGCACAAAGCCCCAACTGTCACTCTGCCCAGACGTGGATTGGAGTCAAGCTGCAAAACACCAGAATCATAAGCACAGATAAATGCGCACTTTCTAGAAGTGGCATTTCTGTGATAGTAATAAAAAATACACCCACACCAGTAAGCAGTATTTATTATCACCATCACAACCATACCAAACACGCCTAAGCTACCCCTCATAAATCAGACAATACCCCTTACACATAAGGCAGGGCATTTCTAATGCAATCCTATGAGAAGGCAGCACTCACAGCAGTGAGACACCAAGTTAGGCTGTTTGTCACTACCAGGACAGGCCATGCAATATGGCACATGTCCTGCCTTTCTACATACATGGCACCCTGCCCATAGGGCTAGCTAGGGCGTACTTTAGGGGTGACTTACTTGTAGTAAAAGGGGAGTTCTGGGCCTGGCAAGTAAATTTAGATGCCAGGTCCCTGTGGCAGAAAACTGCGCACACAGCCCCTGCGCTAGCAGGCCTGAGACAGGTTTGAAAGTGTACTCCAGTGGGTGGCGCAAACAGCGCTGCAGGCCCACTAGTAGTATTTAATTTTCAGGCCCTGGGTATAGAGATACCACTGTACAAGGGACTTATAGGTAAATTAAATATGCCAATTAGGTATAAGCCAATCATACCAACTTTAGATGGGAGAGCACCTGCACTTTAGCACTGGTCAGCAGTGATAAAGTGCTCAGAGTCCTAGAGCCAACAGCGAGGGGTCAGAAAAACCAGGAGGAAGGAGGCAAAAAGACTAGGGATGACCACGCGTATGGCCAAAAGTCCAACAGTATATTTATATTTTTTCTTTTGCATGGCACAGGGTGCAATGGAATGGCCATGCCCAGAGGACTCTTGTCTCCTGTGCTGGCCATTGGGGTGGTGAGCATGACTCCTGTCTGTTCTAAGACCAGAGTCATGGTTTTGGTGGTTGTGCTCCAGGAAATGACACTAGTCTGGTTAGAGGCATTTTTTTTGCCTCTAACTAGGCTGGCATCATTTTTTGACGCACGGCCCCCTCCTTCCCTACCGCCACTCGCACCCGGCTAGCATCTTTTTTTAAGATGCTAGCCCAAATGTAGCGCCGGCTTGTGCCATTCCTTTAATATCGTGCCAGGCTGGCGCTGTGGAATGGCGCAAGCCTCCACTATACGTTTTGATGCAAAACTGCGTTTGCGCAGTTTTGCAGCAGAAAGTATAAATCTGGGCCTGCTCACCTCCACCTCAATGGAAAGTGCAAAAGTCCATGCCATACGTGCCTCCAGCAATTGCTCTGCTAACGTTGTAGATTAGTATCCTGTAAGTAAACGTCTTCCACTACTCCAACATCAATCTCTAGTTTGATAGTGGGATTTCAGGAGATGGCCTATTGCTTGGTCAGTCGACACTGTATTTTAGAAGATTTATTCATAAATGGTATATATCATTATTAACTTTTTCACCTCTTTCTCTTTTTTTAATTTCACTGAATGCACTTTTCTTCGATGGGCTATTCAATCTATACAAACATAATTTTGTGATGACATATTGAAAATGAAATATTATTGTGGATTGTCTGAGATGCTTGCATTGTGGAATTTTGTAACTATCATTTGTCTCTGTTTACAATGAGATTATATTGTCCCTTTTCTATATATACACATAACTGGACTTAAAATGAAGGTAAAACGGTAAACAAACTCATGAGAAATGTTCTCATCTGGAAATTAAGTTTATTGATATTACTGCCCCCTACCTCAATTAATAAATGTATTATTTCACACTGGATTCAACATTTTGGAATAATTTTATCAAACGTTTATGTATATAGGGCCCACTGTGCCCATCAGTTTTATGAGGGAAGGACTTGTTGTTTGGCTTCCTAAATATTTATATTTGTTGATGTTTAATGTAAAATGGTATGCAATAAATTTGCTATTAAAACTATTCTTAGGTGGGTGTGTCAGGATAATGTGTGTTAATATTTCCAAGCAAATGGGTTATTAGCGGGGATGTGAGTACTTTCCAAGTAGTAAGTCCAAAATCTTGTCAGATCCAACACTCAAGTTCAGTAATTAAACCTTGGGCCTATGGACATCAGTTAGGGGTCACCAAGGGTCTCAGCTGTGACCCCTGGCGTGCACATTGCGACCCCCGGCACTGCCTTTGTAACCCCTAACATCAGAAGTGGCAAATTTAGTGCCAGGAACACAGAGGCACATCTTTCTTATTGACATCAGTTCGGACTCCACTCTCTTTATTTTCTGTCAAATTTTGTTTACACTAATAGCAAATTATACATTTTTGTTTACACTAATAGCAAATACTATATTTTTCACTATTAGTGTAATCAAAATGTGGTACAGTTGGCTGGAATATGCCTGTCCATGGCAGCGGAGGAACAAAGAAAATGCTTTTAAATGTATGTTATGTGCGTGCTTGCAGGTAAGAGTGTGTTTATGTGAGAAAGACTGTATGTAAGTGTGAATTTGGTATGTGATTGTGAGTGAAAGTGGAGGTCAAGGGGCTTTGAAGTCACTCAATACCCCTGGCATCTCGGTGAATTGACAACCATGCTGGGGTCAATCCCTGGTAGCAATGGCAAAGAGCAGACAGTCTTAATGTAAAGAAAAGAGTGTAAAGTATTTAGTAGTACCAAAACAAGTAAAACGTAACAACACACAACAATAAAGTTCTAACAATCAATCTCTAAAACTAGAGTCAAAACTAGGAAGAAAAACGACACCAAAATGTCTAAAATCCTATGAGAAAATGAGAAATACTAATTCTCATAGTTTTAAGACACAAATCTCCAAGAAAAGTAAAACACTGATCAAAAGTCACTGTTCACAGTTGACTGGTACATATGCACATTTTCAGGATGATCCCACACCCTAAGCAGTTCATCCTGATCAAACATTTTACCTTCAAAACTGTTGAAATCCTCCAGTGGGGCAAGGCTGCATGCTGTATTCGCTAAAGTCCTATCAAAGTTAGAAAGCTTTTGCAAGAGCCCTGCTGAAGCCTTTGGGTTTAGTAGGAAGAGCTCTAAGTGGGTAAATCCAAATTTTGTGTCTGCCAGAGACCCTCTCATCACTTGTATACTTTCCAAGTCTTTGCCTGGCCAAGGACGCAGGGCCTGATTTAAAGTTGGGCAGACTGCGTAAAGTCAGCCAGGGTGGCAGAGAACATTTCAAACGCTACCCTACCTTTACTCCCCTGACAAATTTAGATTTTCACTGCCAGGACTGCAGTGTACTCTGTGGGTTTATATGAACTACTGTCACAAAGGTTCACACAATGCCGTTTAAAAGTTTAGTGTTCATCCATCATTGGTGAAGTTTTTTCTTTTCCAAAAGCAAAATGCCAAAGTGGAGTGGGAGTTTGCTTTTGGAAAAGGAAAAACTAATGGCCTCACAACCAAGGGAGTTTTCCTCCAATGAGTGGGGATCATTTTTTTTATTGTTACTGTCCCTCACCATCATGATATTCCTGGCAGCGATTGACAATTAAAAAACAGCATCTAACTTCCCACTCTAGACAGGGCGAGTGGTCAAGTGGCTTAACTCTGATGGCCTGTACTCCCTCCAGCTGTGAAGGAAGGTTTATGCAGATGGAATAAATTTCACTTGGTTGGTCTAAATCTGGTGCAGTACCTGACTCAAAATACGGCAGGTGGAGTAAGAGTTTGGCGAACAAGGTAGTCTGTCATTATTACAACAGAGTGCCCTGTGCATCAACCTCTAAATCAGGCACTTAGGGTGTAGTCCATTGCGGCATTGGCGGTCTGACCACCATCAGATTGGCGGTCGGATTGGCAGTCGGACCGCCATATTACGAGTCATACTGGCCTAAGGAGTAAAGACTGTTGCGGTCCTGCCGGAACCGCCAGGCAGCATAGACCACCTCAGTTATGAGGCTACTCAAACAGGCCGGTGGAGACAGTGTTTCCGCCAGGCACATCATGAGGCTGCACACCCCCAGTGTGACAGTGGTGGTCCAACCACCACATCTCAGCAGGAGGAAACGGAGAGTATAAAGAGAGACACTCATCTGCAGGCAGGATTACACCTTAATTGCAGCCATGAAGACCATCACACATGTCCTGCTGCTGCTGATCATTGAAGGTGCACGAAATCCACTCTGCCATGGATGCAACCAACCATTAGTACACACTCCCACCTGTGTCAGTACGCTCAACAATAGATCATTGTGTCATCAGCTACTTCATATGGGGTCACGCTACAGGCAACAACTACCCTTGTCATTGCGTCTGGTATCGGAATCAGACACAAATAAGGACACATGCACATTTACAATATGCCTCCTTTGGGCGGGTCACTCACATTGCACTACAACACTACACAGACACTCAACTCAGGCACAGGGATAGTGAAGTGTACAGAACATTGTCTCACACAACACCAACAACACAGCAACATCACATCCACAAATACAACTCACACACTCACATTGCGCACATGCCATGGACTGTCGTCACATTCAACAAACATATGTAATGGATGTGGCATGGAATACAATCACCACTCCCATTAAATAGCCCTGCAGTGGACACACACATTACCCACATTGCAACACAATGGAAGGACCATGGGATGCACAATAGACAGATAAACAAATATGCAAAGCTCATTATGGAAACAATACCTGCACAATAAGGATGGGGGCATCAGGAGCACTCAGGTAAGGAGGCTGCACTGGGACACATATCACTTTGCACATGCCCCTTAATCAAAATTTGCACAGGAACTGGCCCTACATGTATCTCAGGGACAAACAATACTAGACCCAAATTACATGCCAATCTGCACAATGTGGAAGCGCAAGTCAACGAAGCACAGACAACTCCAACTGCATGGGACATACACCGACATGAACAACCTGCAAGCTACACACAGCTAAATGGACACATGCACACTCAAAAGCAAACAATTTAACAGACATGTCTGCATATACAAAACTCAAGCTGCCACACATTAGATGAAACTATAATCCATATCAGGGGGACAGGTCTAACACCATACATGCTCACATTGGACAACACAAGATGAAATACTTACCATACCAAACATAACACAATGGCATTACGTGACCATAGCATTTACACCCACATATCCATACAGTCAACATATACCCTTGTCTTGGGAGACGCCAGCACTGCCCACAAACTCAGATACTGCAAACAACAGCAAATGGATCAGCGCGCAAGCTGAAACACACACAACTGTAGGCATACAACACAAGCTCCTAACAACACAATAGAAGAAAAGGAATTTGAGGACAAATGTGTACCCAAAAAACAACAACTTGGGTATATTTATACTGAAATTTGTAAAGTCCAAGGCCATTCACCAGTCCATTTTGCAATGCACAGGCACATTACTGTGCTGTCACTTGACTCCTAACTGCCAGGGAACCTCCACAGGAAGGGTCATCAAGTGGACAGGCAGGCACCTCAGAGATCATCTTTGGGGGGTCAGATTTGAGATGGGTGGGTTTGGGTTTGGAGGGGTGAGCTGCTTCTTAGGAGGGGTGGGCTTCTTGTGGGGAAGTGGTATGGGTGCTTGCAGAGGGCAGGCGTGACAGGGGAGGACTTGGAGGTGGAAGGGATGGGTTCGCGAGGTGGGTGGTTGCCTCTTGGGTTTGGGACGGGGTGGAGGGAACAGGGGATAGGTGAAGGTCAAACAAAAAAATCTTTCTTAGGAACACAGGGATGGTCAGCAGAAGGGGTGGGGTTTTGGAGGTCAGGGTGGTTGTCTGCTGTGATGGTGTGGATATTGTGGGTGTGTGTGTGGGAGGTATGCTTGTGTTTGGGTGGTGTCTGTTGCGTGGGTGAGTGTGGGCATTTGTGTGTCTTGGGAGGCTGAGAGGTGGGGGGTGTACAATGCCATTTCAGGGTGTCCACAGCTATGTATAATACCATTGCAAGACATCCACCTGCTGCTTTGTTTAATTTTTTTAATGCAAGCATGTCTGCTATTTGTAGGCAATAGCATATATTTTTTTTTTACGTTTATTCTTTCAATTTATATTCCATTTGTGATGACTTATTCAGTGCCTAAACCACTCAGTGACTAAGAAGTGACTAATAAGTAATACTTATTGGTATTGCCAATGCTTGTTATGTACCTTTAAGTGGTAGCTGGTCGACTTGCCTTGCTGCACATCTTATCACTCAGTGGCTCACACAAGCAAGAAAAGTGCACCCACCCACATTCTATTGCCGCACATGAGAAAGAAAAATTAGAGGGAACATTGGTCTTGACCCAAGGTCCTGTAGCCAGATGCATCCCCACTCGGCTGTGCCCTGTCTCCTTTGCTTTCTTGTGCTGATACTGCAAATGCAAAGAGAAATAGGGTCATCAGGTGTCCATGATCACACTTGAACAACAGCTCTGATTAGGGAACATCACCATAATGTCAAGTAAACCCAGCAACAAACTCCACCTATGTACACCATATGTATGCATGCCATCTGAACTGTCAACAGTTGTCCACAGGAAAATCAACATCTCAGGCAACTACATTTGCATGGCTGAAGTTGTGCAATCACAGTAATCATTGAACTAGTTGGAGACCTCATCACTCTCAATGCTTTGCCCCATAAAGCATAGGTCAGTTACCTGTTGTCATACAATAATAGACCAATGCCATCCTCATTCACACAGATCGCACACAAGGCTATGCACCCATCCATTTGTCACATATATATTGACCTAACAATAGGAAATGATGTTCCCAATCCTGCCATGTTGCTGTCTAAAGTACAATAGCTGGGAGAAGGTGACATGGAAATACTCATGTCACACTGGAAACAGTTCTACAATGTACACTTCACAAAGTGATATTTGTCCCAATGGAGTCATGGAGGTAGTACTAATTTTGCTAAGATAGGCCACAAATGTGGCATGGAAATGGACACTGTAGGCATCATGTGCATGTGCCAGGGAGAGATGTCTCTAAACTCCACAGCACAATCAATCAGCAAGACCCATTGAAATCACCACCAATGTCTGGCACCCCTCACAATAATATAGTCTGAGTGCATCAATAGACACCATTAGTCCCTTGAATGTTGGAAAGGCCCAGAGATTGGAAAGTACTTGATGAAGGCCCTCAACATGTTGCCCAATTGGATGCTACATCATTTTCTCCATTATGGTCATGCAAACCGAGATGTCTGTGGACGAATGCTTGTACACCAACACATGTGATTTCAACATAACTGCAAGTCACTCCATGATGCATGCCAACAGTCTGGTTACAAACCTTACCTATATCACATGTGCTAAGCACTTTGCTACATCAATAGCAGAGAAATGCACATTTTGGCTGAAAACTCTAGGCCTCCCTCTCATGTCCCTCATTGCTACTGCAGTTGTACATGCCAAAGTACATGTCTATGACACATGAGGGTATGTGTCAGCCAATAAACAATGGTGACACACTCCTGTATGTGGCACAACATGAAATGTACCCCCACTGTAAATGTCGTATTCCACACACAGGTTGCTATGCACACATATATGTGAGGGAATACAGACATCATCACATCAACACAGCTAGACCATGCATGAAACAGCAGCTTGCAAATGTTTTGCTAAAGAGAAAGGGACACATGTGGACACATAGGCACAAGGAATGTTGGTAACAGTGATGGCACGTAAATCATGTCAGTGGACATTCCCCACGTACCAAGGGAAAGTATTGATCTGTAGCTGCACCCACAGAACAATGCATGCTCTGTCACATGTAGGATGGCCATCTTCACATTATAGGCTGTAGTGAGGCACCAGCAACCGTCATGCGGTGAAGACAACTAGCCTCTGTGTGTCAGATACCAAAATACTAGTTTAACCAGACATGGCTGAGGAGAGTTCACTTACATACCTTTGGCCTGTAACACTGATGAGTAGTGGCTTGATGCATAGAATTTACACCCACTATAACAACAAACAGTACTTGATTGATCACTGTACACCGCCATATGTCATCCCTGGGGAGCAAGTTGTTTGTGGATTGAACACAGTTGTGCCCTAGGTCTTTGGGTCAATAGGCAAGGCACATCGGCACACAGCATATGCCATGTCTACACAAACAATCACTACTGTGTTACACATGGCTCATCCCTAATCATCAGGGGGAGCTGTCAGAACCTAATACATTCACTTGACAATGTGACAGGCAGGAGTATGCCATGTACTCATCCCCTTGTGGCTGCTGTGCTGTCCTCAAACGCCCATCAAGGTCTGGGTAGGCCACCGACAGATTGCGTGCCACTGGGGCAGGGGTGTGGTCCGACGGCTGATAGAGGTAGCTACAGCAGAGCAGCTTAGGCTGAACTAGGAGACATGCAAAGCTCCTACTATACCACTTATATCATATAGCACTATATCATAAGAATCACAATACTCAGAGTTACTAAAATTAAAGGTACTTTATTTTAGTGACAATGTGACAAAGATATCTCAGAGGATATACTCCCTTAGGAGGTAAGTAAAATACACAAAATATACACACAAACCAAAATCAGGTAAGTAAACAGTTAGAAAAGTAGTGCAAACACTGTAGAATACAATAGGATGCAATGGGACTAGGGGCAACACAAACCATATACTAAGAAAGTGGAATGCGAACCACTTAGGGACCCCAGGCCTAGTGTAGTGTTTAGAGGGTCGCTGGGAGTGTAAGAAAACACTAAGGGTGTCCAAGATACCTCACCCCAAGACCCTGAAAAGTAGGAGTAAAGTTACCCTACTTCCCCAAAAACACACTAAAGTCGTGATAGGAGATTCTGCAAAGACCACAACAGACTGCAAAGCACTGAAGACAGATTCCTTGACCTGAGGACCTGCAAAAGAAGGGGACCAAGTCCAAGAGTCACAAAAGTGTCCAGGGGGGGCAGGAGCCCTCTAAACCCCGGATGAAGGTGCAAAATGGCTGCCTCTGGGTGGAAGAAGCTGAAGATTCTGCAACAACAGAAGATGCCAGGAACTTCTCCTTTACACAGAAGATGTCCCACGGCGTGCTGGAGGATGCAGAGTTGTTTCCACGCAGAAAGACTGCAAACAAGCATTGCTAGCTGCAAAGGTCACAGTTGAAGAAAATGGGTGCTGCCCAGGAAGGACCAGGAGGTCGCCCCTTAGAGGAGAAGACAAAGGGGGCGCTCAGTAACACAGCGAGTCCATGCAGAAGCAGAAATACTTGAACACGGGTTCAAGAAAAGTGAGCACAGCGATCATCTCAACACTACAAAGGAGGGTCCCATGAAGCCGTGGTCAACTCAGTGAGTTGAGCAATGCAGTACAGAATGCTGGGGACCTGGGCTGTGCTGTGTACGAAGGATTCCATGAAAAACTGCACAGAAGCCCTTGCAGGTGAAGTTCACGCAGTACACAGGATTACTGTCTGGCGTGGGGAGGCAAGGACTTACCTCACCATATTTGGACAGATGGACCACTGGACTGTCGGGGTCACTTGGATCCAGCTCCTGTGTTCCAGGGACCACGCTCGTCACGATGAGAGGGGACCCAGAGGACCGGTGAAGCAGAAGTTTGGTGCCTGCGTTAGCAGGGGGAAGATTCTGTCGACCCACAGGAGATTTCTTCTTGGCTTCCAGTGCAGGGTGAAGGCAGACAGCCCCCAGAGCATGCACCACCAGTAAACAGTCGAGAAAGCCAGCAGGATTAGGTGCTACAATGTCGCTGGTAGTCTTCTTGTTACTTTGTTGCAGTTTTGCAGGCATCCTGGAGCAGTCAGAGGTCGACCCTTGGCAGAAGTCGAAGAGGGAGGTGCAGAGAAACTCTGGTGAGCTCTTGCATTCGTTATCTGACGAGAAGCCCACAGAAGAGAACCTAGATAGCCCTCAGAGGAGGATTGGCCACCTAGTCAGGTAAGCACCTATCAGGAGGGGCCTCTGACGTCACCTGCTGGCACTGGCCACTCAGAGGCCTCCATTGTGCCCTCACACCTCTGGATTCAAGATGGCAGAGGTCTGGGACACACTGGAGGAGCTCTGGGCACCACCCCTGGGGTGGTGATGGACAGGGTAGTAGTCACTCCCCTTTCCTTTGTCCAGTTTCACGCCAGAGCAGGGGCTGGGTGATCCCTGAACCGGTGTAGACTGGCTTATGCAAGGAGGGCACCATCTGTGCCCTTCAAAGCATTTCCAGAGGCTGGGGGAAGCTACTCCTCCACAGCCCTAAACACCTATTTCCAAAGGGAGAGGGTGTAACACCCTCTCTCATAGGACATTCTTTGTTCTGCCTTCCTGGGACTGGGCTGCCCAGACCCCAGGAGGGCAGAAGCCTGTCTGTGGGCTGGCAGCAGCTGTAGCTGCAGTGAAAACCCCAGAGAGCTGTTTTGGCAGTACCCGGGGTCCATGCTGGAGCCCCGGGGATACATGGGATTGGCACCCCAATACCATATTTGGCATGGGGGGACAATTCCATGATCTTAGACATGTTACATGGCCATATTTGGAGTTACCATTGTGAAGCTACATATAGGTATTGACCTATATGTAGTTCATGCGGGTAATGGTGTCCCCGCACTCACAAAGTCTGGGGAAATTGCCGTGAACAATGTGGGGGCACCTTGGCTACTGCCAGGGTGCCCTCACACTTAGTAACTTTGCACCTAACCTTCACTAAGTGAGGGTTAGACATATAGGTGACTTATAAGTTACTTAAGTGCAGTGTAAAATGGCTGTGAAATAACGTGAAATAACTGCAGTGGCAGTCCTGTGTAAGAATTGTCTGAGCTCCCGATGGGTGGCAAATGAAATGCTGCAGCTCACAGGGATCTCCTGGAACTCCAATACCATGTGTACCTAGGTACCGTATACTAGGGAATTATAAGGGTGTTCCAATGTGCCAATCAGAATTGGTAAAATTGGTCACTAGCCTGTAGAGACAATTTTAAAGGCAGAGAGAGCATAAGCACTGAGGTTCTGATTAGCAGAGCCTCAGTGGCACAGTTAGGCACTACACAGGGATATACATACAGGCCACAATCTATGAGCAGTGGGGTCCTGGCTAGCAGGGTCCCAGTGAGACATATAAAAACACACTGACAAATAGGGTTTTCACTATGAGCACTTGGGTCCTGGGTAGCAGGGTCCCAGTGAGACAGTAAAAACACCCTGACACATGCTCACAAACAGGCCAAAAGTGGGGGTAACTAGGCTAAAAAGAGGCTACCTTCCTACACTAATACTCCCCAAGTGTGAAACACACATGCCAACAAGTACCAGATCCTGACTACAGACATATGCATTTGCATCTGCAGAATAACCCACTACCCAGCTCATGTCCTGCAATTACTAAGCAAGCTTGCTGACATAAGGTAGCCCATGCTCTAGCAACATATACTATGATGTGAGCTACACTGAAACACTACACACCTCTGTGGCTTCTGAAAGGTATACTCCTTTGACATGGATGGACCAACACATTCACACGCTTTGAGAATGACTCACTGCATACAGTCCCTACAGGTAACTTGTCAGAGTACAAACTTCAACATTACACATAAAGAACAATCATGGGGCTGCGATTGTGGGTACATACAGTGTCTTCCTTGTGTAGTGACTGGCTTAGAGGGAAAGAATAGAATATGTGGAGAGAGGTATTCTAGATCGTGGAGAGTGGAGAAGAGAGCTGGAGAGTGAAGAGCAAGCTAGGGGTTATTAAGATATTGCTGTTGTACAAGGACTATAATTCAAATAAAGGATTCCTAATCTTCAGGTGTCAGCAGGATCTTTACACCTTGTCCATTTGTGGACATGTGGCCTAACAAATGCAGACCCATGCCACTTCAGGGGTAGGGTTCTGTGGTATGTACATGTACCACAGAACACTCCTTTGGACATATATGTCTATCCTACAGAGATTGCATCCAGCAAACAAAGCCATGCATTTTATAGTTTCTGCTATGAGGCAAGCTGCTGAGTCACATATCATAGGCCTCCCATGAATCAACACACTGTCTGCACTGTGGGCCTGTCATGTATGCAGTACGTCAGTACAGGATTAATATGACCTGTCTGAAGGTGACAACAGAGCTGTGGAAATAAGGGATGTGCCATGAGTCTAAGACACACATTGACAATGATGCTAAATGCACATACGGACTAGATTAATTATTTACCTCTGTAGCCATTACTAATCTTGTCAAAGTAATGAGGCTTTCAGAGCAGGTTTTGCCACCAGAGCATCATATTGGCCACATGACAGGATCTGCTGGGGTACAGGGAGTGGGCACATTGCCACAGTTGCATAGCCACAGTGACTCCCCCACATCCTAGGCTAGGTCTCATACTGGGATATACATTTGACAGACCCTAGTCTTTGCAGGCTGAGCATACAGAACCTACATGACACTCTATTCCCATCGCTTCTATGCATGATAATCATGTAGACATCAACAAATTGGCATGTGGTGTGTGTGGCAACCTGAAGGGCAGAGTGACTCATGATATGCCTTCCACACAACAGTTCTAGCAAGGGCAGATGTGGTTTGAAAGATCTGTGGCTCTATACACATTGCTCACATGACTCTCAAATGACTCGTACAACATGCATACACAGCTCATACTGACAGGAACCTGCAAGTTGCCTGACATTTACAACAATCATGAGGAAAGAGATGTCAGTGGATGGCAGTAATGTCCCCTTACCTAGCTATGTGCATCCAACACAAGGATGACTAGGACCCCAACAACCTCACACAACACAATGTGACGGAATTTAACTTATGGCACTGGCCACTAATACGTGCAGATTGTCCATCCCATTAATACCACACAGACTGCAACTACTGGCATGCAAGAAGGCTAACTGGCACATATGGGACATTCTAGCCTGTGAGGAGGAAAATGATGGTAAAGTACAGAGAACATTGTGCACAAGAGGTGCTTGCATGCTCCTTTGGTGAGCCATAGAGCTGGGCATACAGGGGTAGGACGTCAGTCACCAGCCTCTTTAGCTCCTCTGGTGAGAAGGCAGGGGCCCTGTCACCTGCTGGACGTGGCATGATTGCTCCCAGAGGCGGCACACAGCAGCTCAGGTCATGGATGTGTTGCTGGCAGCAGGGTCAGGAGTCAAGTGAGTAAATCTGCAGAATATGGTGATCATATTTGCCACTTATGCAGTCGTCACCACCGGTGGATCCAGCCATTGGCCCATGACCACCATTGGCAATAACATTAGCCTATGGCTGTGCCCACCATGGTTGCAACCAACTACCTCCATGATGACTTCCTCAGGCGGTCACAGGAGGTTCCTAATGTCCAGTGGAGTAGGTCAGGCAGCCACCATTTTTGTGGCCTGAAATGCTGTATTGGGCTTTAGAAACTGCGTCACACCTGTAACAAAGGATTTTTGTCCTCACAAAAATCCTTATCCTGTCTTGTCTTGTAGGCCCTACTACTCAAACACCATTGTAGTATGTTGCATGGCACAGATGGCATATAACAATTACGCACACTCCGCCACCGCCGACGGTCATTTTGGCAGTCAGGGAATACAGTCCCTGGGAGAGGGAGGATGCAACAACCTCGCATCTACAGTCCACTGCCAGACCTTCAGACCATGGAGCAAAAGCACATAATAACTTATTATCACCTGGATAGGTAAACAATAGTGCTTGTAACACACATCCTAGATGCTGGTATGTGACAACCTATGTTCAGTCTGGTGTTGAAGGATGTCCTCTCAGCATGACAGCTATATCCAGTTTCCCAGAGGTGAGGATTTAACCCAGGGGAAGACTGACTTTTATGGTTTTGTATGCATCCCACATGTGGTGGGGGCCATTGATGGCACACATGTTGGCTTGGTCCCACACACATTGCTCACATGACGCTCAAGCGACTCATACAACATGCATACACAGCTCATCGTGTCATGCACATACATGTTATCTAACATTTACAACAATCATGAGGAAAGAGATGTCAGTGGATGGCATTAATGTCTCCTTAACAAGTTATGTGCATCCAGCACCAGGATGATCTAGGACAGCAAAAAACTCACACAACACAATGTGACTGAACTTAACATATGGCACTAGCCACCAATACCTGCACATTGTCCCTCACATTGATGCCACACAGACTGCAACTGCAGGCACGCAAGAATTCTAATTGCCATACATGGGCATATACTAGCCTGTGATGAAGGAAAGGATGGTGAAGTACAGAGAAAATTGTGCACATGAGGCACTTACCTGCTCCTCTGGTGAGCAAAAGAGCTGCTCAAACAGGGTCAGGACCTCAGTCACCACCCACTCAGCTCCTCTGGTGAGAAGGCAGGGCCTGCTGGACGTGGCATGATTGCTCCCAGAGGCGGCACACAGCAGCTTAGGTCGTGGATGTTTCTTGCTGGCAGCAGTGTCAAGAGTCATGTGAGTGAATCTGCAGAACATGGCAGTCACATCTGCCTCGTATGCATTCGTCACCCACCGGCGGACTTAATTATGGCTGTTTCCACCGCAGTTGCAACCGCCTACCGCAGGACAACTTCTTCAGGCGGTGGCAGGCGGTTCTTAATGTCCAGTGGAGTAGGTCAGGCAGCCACCATTTTGGTGGCCTGAAATGCTGTATTGAGCTTTAGAAACTGCATCACACCTGCAAAAAAGGATTTTTTATCTCACAAACATCCCTATCCTGTCTTGTCACGCAGGTCCTAACACTCAAACACCATTGTAGTATGTTGCAGGGCACAGATGGCATTTAAGTGTGGGGCACAGTCCACCACCGCCAATGGTCAATTTTGGCGGTTGAGATTTACAGTCACATTTCAAGGGGCAAATGTGTTACACATTTTGAGTTTGGTCCATATCAATGTTGTGGACACGTGTGGAAAATCATGCAGGACACATGTGAACCTTTTGTTATTTGCAGCTGTGATGTGTACTGGTTGCCATGTCTAACCATTCAAAAATGCCTTGTCACATTATATCATTGACATGCATCATGGGTGTTGTTGTGGACACACAGACTAATATTACAAATCATTTCTTGTCATACATAGGTACCCTGGGAGAGGGAGGATGCAACAACCTCCTGTCTACTGTCCACTGCCAGACTTTCATACAATGGAGCAAAGGCACATATTACCTTACCGCCTGGATAGGCAAACAATAGTGGATTTTTGTTGTCAGCTGGAGCCAGATCTGATGCCAGCTCCCTCTTGACCACTGATTCCATTTTGTGCTCAGCTTTGCTTCAAATGCTGTCACATTGGTGGTACAGGTATTTTTTTCCATGCACAATTTGTTTTCTACACTGAATGTGTTCTCGCTCTTCTCACCCGAGCAGGGAACATATTGTGGGGTTTGCAGAGGTGATAAGAGTGTACCAGGATGAGAATGTTTACAACAGAGAAAGGTATGGCTCTGTCTCGGGAATGGACATTGGGGCCTGGCCAGTTCTTTTGCGTGTTTTCGACACTGACGAAGTACAGCCAGCACTTGAATTTCACAACTTCCTTGAAGGGAGGGGGAAGATTACCAGAACCTTCCTCTTGGGTTTGTTTAAAGTATATGAAGTGAGGAAGCTTGGTTCTGAGACAGAAGGGACTCATTTTGAGGGTGCACACACTGCTCAAAACCAAATCCCACTGGGGACTGTTTCTCCTGTCTCAGTTGTCCAGGGTTCCACAGCCTGATGTTAGGAAGGATGATGTTGGATTCGATCCCCATGGTGATGCATTTTAATTCTTAATTATCTAGCTTTGCTGTGCTCATACATAAATATATATATATATATATATATATATATATATATATATATATATATATATATATATATATATATATATATTCACTGCATAGATATTCATTGTATTGCACTTTTTCTGCCTATCATTGTTTAACTGTTATGATTATTTTGTTATCTACACATGTGCATTCAAGTTAAATGCTCTTGCTCATATTTTTCCGTGTCTTCATTTGAGATCTGGGAAGTGCCCAATTAAATTCATTACTCTGACTTAGGGGCAGATGTATGGAAAGTGGCGCTGCACCGAGTGCAGCACCCCTTTCCCTGCGCCCCTTAGCAGCCTCCTATGTGTGCGCTGTATTACAAATACGGCACACCATGGCACAGGGTTGGGGATAATAGCGTCATTTTTCAATGATGCGATTGATGTGCTCTGTAGGAGTCGCGCCAGAATATTGGTGCTACTCCTGCAGAGTAAGTAGGGGCCTATTTAAAACTCTGGAAGCCCCCTTTTAGCGCCTGCTCTGAGAAGGCATTAAAGTGCTGTACAAAATGACGCAAGGAAATCCCATAGATTTCTTTGCGTCATTCGTTCGGTCCCCCCACCTGGGGAACACCCCCTTTGCATACATTATGCCTGGCGCAGGCATAATGTAGTGCAAAGCGTTACAGAGTGGCACAATGTATGCATTGTGCCATTCTGAAATTAGCTGTGGGATTTCAGCCTTGTTGGGCCACATTAACATAAAAAATAAAGACGCTAATGTGGTGCAAGGTGGCTCTCGTGGCTCATAAATATGCCCCTAAGAGTGCTGCATTATTTGCATTCTTTAGCTTTGTTCCCTCTTTGTTTGAAACTAAGCAGAACAATTTGCCATAGTCGTTCGCAGATTATGAAGTGAAAGATTTAAAAGTGAAAATGTTGGGCAAAAAGTCAAAGGCAGTTTCCCAGGTGCCAAATGACATACCAGGGTGGGAAAAAGCACCCTATGATGTTCTTGCGAATGAATGGTCTTGTAGAGCAGAGTTTTGTGAAAATTGGGCCAGATGTCTTATTGATGCTGAACCAGAAACAGTTTTACTCTGCTTACAGAAAGAGCCAGTAGAACAGGAACATGATTTATCTATTTTAGGCAGACAAGGCTGGATACTGTTATGTGCTCATAGAAAAATGCATGAAAAGTGTGCACAGCTAGAAACAGAAAATCAGCAATTGGAGAGGCAGCTAGCTGAAGCTAGAAATTACATAACCATGCTGTCTTGTCAGAATAAGTAATTGCAGGATAAAATGGATACTGATCAATCTTTTGCAGAAAAGACAGCCATTCACATTGCCCAATACAGATACCATAAACGTAGGTGTAGAGTCAATCAAAAGAAAGTTAATTTCGCTATTGCTAAGGCAGAGTTAAATTTGGACCTTGAAGTCTGGGATCCTAATATCTGGGATTCCACAGATTTTTCCGATCTAATGATGAGTCCGTTAAAAAAGGTGGGGGCCAGCTTGAGCAAGACGAACAGAAAGTGGTTCATGCACAGCCTATATTTAGACAGACAATACAGGGCACCCCCACAAAACCTGGGGGGGAGGGGCTGAGATGCAATCCTTAGAAGACTATTCTAAGCAGGAGATAAATAATATACTGGTTAGGTTTCGTAAAAAACCTGGGGAAGCATTGCTTACGTGGATGGTGCGGTTGTTTGACATGGGAGCTTTTGGGGTGGCACTGGATGAGGGAGATGCAAGAAAGTGTTGTACTCTTAGCACTGACCCTAAAATACCAGAGCAGTTATGAGAATCAAGGATGGACTAACTTGTTGCAATTGGCAGTTGTGGGATGTAGTCAGAAATATCGTACTGAATCAGACTGACTGCCAAATGATAAGCCTTGGTACACGTTGAGAGAATTAAAGAAGGAAGTATGAAAACTGCTATTCTCTTGGATAAGGCTCACAATTTGTTAGATGCTTCATTGACAGTTTCAGTCCAAAACAAAATTATTCGCCTTGTTCCTCCAGCTCATAAGCAGGTAATAATTATCCTCCTAATTAATCAAACAGGACAGGCATTGAAAGATGTCCTGGAAGCTGTCCGTGAGCTGGGTGAGCTGGCAGAGTGCATGAAACCTAAAAGAGCCTCGAGGTCTGAGGGCCGCAAAGACAATAACAGAGTATCTAGGAGAGAAATGTTTATGGCATTACTGAAGGATGGTGTTAATAAGGAGTAGATTGATGGGATAGATACCAAACGTTTGTGGTAGATGTATCGTAAGCGAGGTCTGGACAGAAAGGAGGGCAGCAGGGAAGTGAACAAGCAGGATAAAAAATGAGTGAATCGGGGCCAGCCACAGATGCAGGAAGAAGGAAAAGAGAGGCAGAAATATGTTTCTTCATGAGGGAAAGAGGAGGAAGATTTGGACAGTGTTTGGTTAGTTGCCGAAAACAGGGAAGGAGAGGAATCTCCTCACACATATAAGAGAAAATATCCAGACCTGATTTGGGCAAAAGTTGACAGGTTTAAATCATGTAAGAAATCAGACAAAGCGCCGGTACAGGGATGGGCTCATGAAGATAACAGACCTCATGCTGATTTAGAAGTTCATAGTGAACATAGAAATGTTTAAAGGGTCCGGACCTTAGTTGACACCGGAGTGGAGGCCTCTTTAATTCATGGAAATACAAAAAGTTTACTGGTCAGCACTACACCATCACAAGGTTGAGTGGAAAGCAAACACCCGCTGTGCATGCTAACGTTCAAATAAAAATAGGGAGAATGCCAAAAAGAGAAGATATTTTCGTATTGTGACCCTCCTTGAGTATATAAGCGGAATTGACATCCTGAAGGGGATGACTTTATTCTTGGATGATGGTTGTTATTAATTTGGGTCAAAGTGATATATTTCAGTGACAGCAGCGAGGGTGGGTCATCTGAAGATACCCCCAGTGAAGGTGCCCTCTGCAACCAAGATGGTTCATTTCAAACATTACTGAATTCTGGGAGGGCATGAGGAAATAGGTGAGACTATGCAGGACTTGATGGAGGCAGGTGTGGTGGCTCCAGTCACCACTAAGTGGAACAATCCTCTGTGGCCCCTAAGTCAAGCAGATGGGCATTATAGAACGGTGGTTGAATCCCGCAAGTTGAACAAATATATGCTCCCTTTGACTGCTGCCGTCCCCGTCACCATCACTTTTGGTAAGAGGATAGTAAAACATAAAGGGACCTGGTATCCAGCTATTGCTATTGCCAATGCTTTCTTTTCCATACCATTGACCCCTGGCCCATTTGTTCAAAGTGACAAGAAAGAGTTTGGGAGTGCAGCAGAGGTGTGCATTTGACTTGGCAAAGCAGGCAATTCAACAGGCTTTAGATTTATGGCTAGTACAGGCGGGAGAAATTGAGTTACAAGTAACTATTTAGGGGCAATATGCAAATTGGGGCATGTGGCAAAAACAGGAAAGAAAGAGTGTGCCCCTGGGTTTCTAGATCAAAAAGCTAACAAATGCCCGAGAGCGATATACTCCCTTTAAGAAACAGCTACTTGTGTGTTACTGGGCTCTAGTAGATACTGTGCAAATTACCTTAGGTCATAATGCAATTCTGAGACTTGAGATCCCAATAATGCAGTGGGTGATGAGTTCACCCAAAACTCACTGAATAGGACATGCACTTGAAGCTAGTGTCGTAAGATCGAAGTGGTACAGACAGGATAGGTCCAGAGTGGGACCAGCAGGAACAGTAGCCTTGCATGAACAGGTGGCACAAGCCCCCATACAAGCTGATGAGGTGATGCAGGAGGTACCCAAGATAAAAGAGTCACCAGTGAGGTGGGGTGAGCTATTTGAGTCCTTGTCCCCTGAGGATAGGAAGCATGTATGTTTTACTGATGGTTCAGCCAAGTATGTGGGGGCCAAAGACATTGTAAGGCAGTGTCATGTAACCCAGTCACCAAGAAGTTGCTGTCCACTACAGGAGAAGGGACAATTAGTCAATATGCAGAACTGTATGCTGTATATCAGGCACTGAAACAAGAATTGCCTGGGACCTGTTACATTTATATTAACTCTTAGTGTACCGCCAATGGGTTAACCACCTGAATTCCCGCATGGCATCCACATAACTGCTAAATACATTCCAAGGAGGTTTGGTGCAAAGAATTGTGGAAAGAAACAGTGGTGACCGGCAGCTTTAGGAGGGAGGGGGTGGGTGGGAAGCACACACACACTCATTCTTACACGCATGCACGCACGCACATCCATTAACAACACTCATAACATTCAAACATGCACGCACGCACCAAAAATTCATTTTAAAAGCTCATACACACACACACTCATTCCTTGTTCACGTGTTCGAGGCCCTCCTCCATCCGCAGGCACCCGCCTGCGCCTCATCCCTGGTGTCTAGTGGGCTTCTGGTAAGCGTCGCTAGACTTCTGCATTGGTTCAGTTTGCTTTTTGTGCTCTGTTTTTATTGCGCCGTTTCCATCTGTTTTGTTCCACTCTTTGTGCCTGGATTTTGCCCCATGTTGTTATTGTGCAATTTCCTCTGTTTTTGTTCCACTCTTTGTGCCTGGATTTTGCCCCTTGTTTTTATTGTGCCATTTCCTCTGTCTGGTTCCACTCTTTGTGCCTGTATTTTGCCCCTTGTGCGCTCTCCCGCTCCGGCTCTCTCTGAGCCACTCACCGTTGCCCTGCCGCTGCGTCCCTGCGGCCCCGCCCCCTCGTGCCCCCGTTCGCCTCTCCCTCCCGCCTCTCAGCTGCTCCTCCCTCCCTCCTCCCTTCTTAATGGCGGTCGCTGTGCGTTGAGGGTGAGCGACCTCTGGCCTACCTTTGGTCAGGAGCTCGCTCCCCCACAATCGCAGCACCACCTTGCTGCCTCCGTGTCCCTGACCCCCACCCACGCGGTTGTTCGCGTGTTCGAGGCCCTCCTCCACCCGCAGGCACCCGCCTGCGCCTCATCCCTGGTGTCTAGTGGGCTTCTGGTAAGCGTCGCTAGACTTCTGCATTGGTTCATTTTGCTTTTTGTGCTCTGTTTTTATTGCGCCGTTTCCATCTGTTTTGTTCCACTCTTTGTGCCTGTATTTTGCCCCTTGTTTTTATTGTGCCATGTCCTCTGTTGTGTTCCACTCTTTGTGCCTGTATTTTGCCCCTACTTTTTATTGTGCCATTTTCTCTGTCTGATTCCACTCTTTGTGCCTGTATTTTGCCCGTTGTGCGCTCCCCCGCTCCGGCTCTCTCTGAGCCGCTCACTGTTCCCCTGCCGCTGCGTCCCTGTGGCCCGCCCCCCTCGCGCCCCCATTCGCCTCTCCCTCCCCCTGTGCTCCTCCCTCCCTCCTCCTTTCTTAATGGCGGTCGCTGTGCATCCGCGCCGCTGGGGCGCTGCTGGCATGCCGGAGGCGTGCCACAGGCAAGCCCGTCTGTGCCCGTCCGCACCTGGACCGCGTCCAGCGCCACCCCCCCGGTCCTCAGGACCACCGCACCTCCAGACACCGCTATACGACCAGCGACCTAAACGCCCTCAACCCTGGCCACAACACTGACTGCTTCCAATCCTCTCCAAGGAACACCTTTGGTCCCTTCTCCTGCCGCATCTGCAAATTCACCTGCGACAAAACAATGAAACCCCCCCAAAGCCGGATCCAACCACCTCCACTGCATACTCCTCAACACCCGCTCCGCACGCAAGCACGCCATCGCACTCTGGGACCTGCTCGACACCACCACCCCAGATGTAGCCTTCCTGACTGAAACCTGGTGGAACGATTCCTCGGCACTCAACATCGCCATAGCCATCCCGGACGGCTACAAGATCACCCGAAGAGACCGCACCAAAGGCATCGGAGGAGGAATAGCCATCGCCCACAAATCCACCCTCAAAGTCTCCACCTACACGGACGACACCCTCAAGATCGCCGAGCACCTACACTTCCAGATCCACACCGATCCCAACACCACCCTCAGAGGAACTCTCATCTACAGACCCCCGGGCCCAGGAGCACCCTTCAACAACACCATCGCCGAACTCGCCAGCACCCACACACTCCCCTCCACGGACTACGTCCTCCTCAGAGACCTAAACTTCCACCTTGAGAACAACAACGACCTCAACTCCACCTCGCTGATCGACCACCTCGCCAACCTCGGACTCCGCCAACTCGTCACCACACCCACCCACATCGCAGGCCACACCCTTGATCCCATCTTCACCACATGCACCCATGTCACCTTCAACCACACCACCGATCTCTACTGGACCGACCACCACTGCATCCCTTTCACCTTCAAGAAACAAACCAAGCACCACCGCCCCCAACAACCACCTCGCCGCTGCTGGAGCAAAGTCACCGGAGAGCATCTAACCAATACCCTCACCCAGAACCCACCTGCCGACCCCACCGACCCAGACACCGCCGCTCTCATCCTCAGACAGTGGATCACCAACTGTGCCAACTCCCTAGCACCTCTCAAGAACCCACCCAACAACCAAGCCTGCAAAAAAGCCACCTGGTTCACCAATGAGCTCCAAGCCTCCAAACGCGACTGCCGGAAACTAAAAAAGAAATGACTCCACGAACGCACCCCCGACAACCACACAGCCCTCAAGGACGCCTCCCGCAGGCACCACCAACTCATCAGAATGACCAAGAGATCCTCCTTCAAAGACGGCCTGGATAACAACGCACACAACAGCAAAGAGCTCTTCAACATCGTGAAAGAACTCTCCAATCCCAGCTCCAACGTCAACGACATCCCACCATCTCAAGAACTCTGCGACTCTCTATCCACCTACTTCCTCCAGAAAATCACCGACATCCACAACAACTTCTCCACCACAACCACGCCAGACCCCTTCCCCGCAAGCCCCACCCGCACCAACCACCTGACCTCCTGGACAAACGTCAACGACACAGAGACACTCAAGATCATGAACTCCATCCACTCAGGATCACCGTCGGACCCATGCCCACACCACGTGTACAACAAAGCCGATGCAATCATCGCCCCCCAACTACGGAAGGTCATCAATATCTCCTTTGAAACAGCAACTTTCCCGGAAAGCTGGAAGCATGCCGAAATCCACGCCCTCCTGAAGAAGCCCAAACCTGACACTCAAGATCTCAAGAACTTCCGTCCCATCTCCCTGCTCCCGTTCCCGGCAAAGGTCATCAAAATAATCGCCAACACGCAGCTGACCCGCCACCTCGAAGACAACAACATCCTGGACCCCTCCCAGTCAGGGTTGAGACGGAACCACAGCACCGAGACCTCCCTTCTAGCCGCCACAGACGACATCAGACGCCAACTGGACAATGGAGAAACATCAGCCCTCATCCTCCTGGACCTATCTGCCGCATTCGACACAGTCTGCCACCGCTCCCTGATAGCTCGCCTCTTCAAAACCGGAATACAAGACAAAGGCCTCGACTGGATCGCTTCCTTCCTCCACGGCCGAACCCAAAGTGTACGCCTCTCCCCCTTCCGATCCAAAGCCACTGACATCATCTGCGGCGTTCCCCAGGGCTCCTCCCTCAGCCCTACACTGTTCAATATCTACATGGCCCCCCTCGCACAAATGGCCTGCCAATACAACCTCAACATCATCTCCTACGCCGATGACACACAGCTCATCCTCTCCCTCACCAAAGACCCGCACACCGCCAAAACCAACCTCCATGAGGGCATGAAGGCCATCGCCCAATGGATGAGGAACAGCCTGCTGAAGATGAATTTGGACAAGACGGAGGTCCTTATCCTCGGACCCACCCCCTCAGCCTGGGACAACTCATGGTGGCCGACCACTCTGGGAACCCCTCCAACTCCCACCAACCATGCACGCAATCTAGGATTCATCCTCAACTCCTCCCTCTCCATGTCCAAACAGGTCAACGCAGTCTCCTCCTCCTGCTACAACACCCTCTGCATGCTCCGCTGGATCTACAAGTGGATCCCGACTGAAACAAGAAGAACCATGCCACAGGCCCTCGTCAGCAGCTAGCAAAACTACAGCAACGCGCTCTACACAGGCATCCCTGCCAAACACCTATGACGCCTCCAGCGCATCCAAAATGCCTCCGCCCGACTGATCCTCAACGTACCCTGCTGCAACCACATCTCCCACCACCTGAGAGACCTTCACTGGCTTCCCGTAGACAAGAGGATCACTTTCAAGCTACTCACCCACACACACAAGGCCCTCCACAACACCGGACCTGCCTACCTAAACAACATACTCAGCTTCTACACCCCCACCGGCCAGATCCGCTCCACGAACCTCGCCCTGGCCGTCGTCCCACGCATCCAGCGAAAGACCTCCGGCGGCAGATCCTTCTCATACCTCGCCGCCAAGACCTGGAACTCCCTCCCGACCAACCTACGCCAGACTCAAGACCTACTCGCTTTCAGAAGTCTCCTCAAAACTTGGCTCTTCTATCAGTAGCAGCACCCCCTTCCCTCCCCCCCAGCACCTTGAAACCCTCATGGGTACATAGTGCGCTTTATAAATGTAATGATTGATTGATTGAATGATTCTTTCACACACACACGCATGCATGCACGCACAACCATTCACAACACTCATATAATTCAAACATGCACGCACGAACCAAACATTCATTTTAAAAGATCACACACACATACTCATTCTTTCACACACACACGCACGCAAGCACATCCATTAACAACACTCATAACATTCAAACATGCACGCACGCACCAAACATTCATTTTAAAAGATCACACACACACACTCATTCTTTCACACACACGCGCACGCATGCACATCCTTTACCAACACTCATAACGTTCAAACATGCACGCATGCACCAAACATTCATTTAAAAAGATCACACATACACACAAACTTACCTTCAGCCTCAGAGGTCCCAGGAGGGTTAGGACTGCTGCCTTCCCTCATTGGCTGGCCTCAGCCAATGAGGGAAGGCAGCAGTCCCAGCCTCGTCACAGAGTGGGATGGGCTCAGTGAGACTGCTGACCCCACCCCACTCTGTGACGAAGTGTCACTGATTGGCACTCGCCCTGGGTGCTTCAGGACTTAAACCTGAAGCGTCCAGGTCAAAGTCAATGGGTGACGCTTTCCTCATCACCCAGGGGAGGGCCTCGAGGCACCTTTGCTTGGCCGAGGAGGTCACACCCATAGGAGCCGTGACCTCCTCAGCCCAGCAAAGTTCTGCCCAGGCAGCCAGGAGTCTGCAGAAATCATGCATGTCTGCTCCTCACTGCCTGACCTGAACATGAAGAGTGTCTGTCAGGCTGACCTTTGTTCAGCCTGACAGACAATCTTCATGAAGTGCAAAAGGTGGGGGGGGCATGGCCCCTCTGCCCCAAAGGACAGGCCGTGCCTGGAAAGAAATTTGGGAAATGCTTGAGCAAAGTACATGTACTGTGCATTATGTCGATGCCCACTGCCCCACTGACTCACTAGAACAATGATTTAATTCCCTTGCAGACGACAAAGCCAAAATCTCAGAGGCAGAAGTGGCGACACAGGATTCTGACTTGGTGGTGATGGCTAAGTGGGTGCAGCAAAAATTTTGAAATCTGGGAGAGAAGGCCACTAACAGGTGTCCGTTGCAAACTCAGTTCAACATTCTCAAAACATTGGACTTGTTATTGTTGTATTGCAGAGTCCTACTCCAATTCAAAGTGACAATGGGTCACATTTCAAAGGAAAATTGATGCAAGATTATTGTTCACATCACAATATTGAGTGGATTTATCATATTCCTGAAAGCCCAATTACAAAAATTATCAGATGGAACTTTAAGAAACTGGCGAGAGCATTTAAATGAAGCCCTCCAAATTGTGAATACCAGACCTTCGACAAATGCACAGACCCCTTTAATGTGAACGTTGCAACCAGCGTTACAGATACAACCCCATGGATCGACCAACACCATCATGTATTCAGAAATAGAACCAGGAGCTTTTGCTCCTTACCAAGCCACACCTGAATCTGCAGGTCTTGATTTACATGCTCTGAAAATGTAAAGACTGTAACCAAGAGACATTGCACTTCTTGAAACAGGTTTTGGGATACAGATTCCCTGGAGCATTTCAGATTGATTGCTCCTAGATCGTGGTTGGCACTCAAAGGTATTCAGGTCAGGGGGACGTGATCGAAGCAGACTACCAAGGAGAGCTTAAGGTTATCCTTTTGAACAGTGGAGACACAGGCCCTCATTCTGACCCTGGCGGTCTTTGACCGCCAGGGCGGAGGACCGCGGGAGCACCGCCGACAAGCCGGCGGTGCTTCAATGGGGATTCCGACCGCGGCGGTAAAGCCGCGGTCGGACCGGCACCACTGGCGGGGTCCCGCCAGTGTACCGCGGCCCCATTGAATCCTCCGCGGCGGCGCAGCTTGCTGCACCGCCGCGGGGATTCTGACCCCCCCTACCGCCATCCAGATCCCGGCGGTCGGACCGCCGAGATCCGGATGGCGGTAGGGGGGGTCGCGGGGCCCCTGGGGGCCCCTGCAGTGCCCATGCCACTGGCATGGGCATTGCAGGGGCCCCCGTAAGAGGGCCCCTACATGTATTTCACTGTCTGCTGCGCAGACAGTGAAATACGCGACGGGTGCAACTGCACCCGTCGCACAGCTTCCACTCCGCCGGCTCGATTCCGAGCCGGCTTCATCGTGGAAGCCTCTTTCCCGCTGGGCTGGCTGGCGGTCTGAACGAGACCGCCCGCCAGCCCAGCGGGAAAGTCAGAATTACCGCCGCGGTCTTTCGACCGCGGAACGGTAACCTGACGGCGGGACTTTGGCGGGCGGCCTCCGCCGCCCGCCAAGGTCAGAATGAGGGCCACAGTCTTGATAATTCAGCCTGAAGGCAGAATTGCGCAGATTATAATTATTCCAGTGTATGGAGGAATAGTTAAAAAGGGAACTTCCCCAGCCCTTCTTTAGTATGTGGGGAGGGAGGTTTTGGCTCAACTGACAAAAACCCTGGTGATAAGGTGTTGGTAGAATCCCCAAACCATCCTCTTGAACTAGCACAAGTTATAGCCAACGGCAGTGTTGGAAAATGGGTTATTGGTAAAAGCAGGTAAGTACCTACACTTAGCAATAGGCCACCAACCTCCACTTAGGTGCAGTTATGTCTCAGTAAATTAAACCCAGCTCAACCCTTGGTAGCTTGGCAACGAGCGACAAGGTTTAACTTAGGAGACAAAGCGTAAAGCATTCGAATATCAAAAAACAGTAATTAACTAAAACACAGGAAACAGTTTAGAAATCTAAAATCAATTTATAAAAATAGGAAATATATTTAGTTTAAAATGACACCAAAACCAATAAAATCGGATAAGGGGAACCGGAGATATGAATTTTCAAAGAATTATTGCTTTCTAGCACATAGAAACAAAAAGCGCCAATCTGGTCATCTGGTCACACCTTGACTGGGGCAAAGTCAAAGTTTAAGGCCGACCGCGATGGAGCCCGGCTCGGCTACAGCTGCGGGAGGCCTCGGTCAAAAGTTTGCCTTAGGACTTAGTCGTTTTTCTGGAGATTTTCTTCAGCGGGACGAACCTGCCAATCCAATCCGACCTCCTAGAACTCTTCCTCAGATACACGTCGCGGGAGCACTGGGTGGAGATTTTTACCTTCGGACTTAGTTGTTTTTTCGAAGTGAAAATCCTTCGACCGGGGAAAACCTGAATCTTGATCCGACGTCCCTGGAGCTCTCTTTGGATACACTGCCTGGGTGGTCCCGGTCAACTTCCTACGTTCGGACTTAGTCACTTTTATGGAGATTTTCTTCACCGGGACAAACCTGCAAGTCAGGCCGGGTCGTGGTTGAGGCAAGCCGGCTAGAGTTGCTGCAGTGGGTCCGTCCCTCTATGGAGTTTTGTTCCAAAAGTTCTCCAAACTTCTCCAAACTTCTGGATCTTCTTCCAGATGTTCTTTTGAGGTTCTTTTGAGGTCCACTGTTCACCCCAAGGTTCCAGAAGCTCTGAGATGCTGCTTGAGGGTGCGGACTACAACTTCCAGAGTGCACCTGACGCGAACTCCTTTTTGGCCACTGGACAGTGGTCAGCTGGTTGGTTTCTTCAGAAGTTGGTACAGGTGACTCCGGTTAGCAAGTTTTTCCATGCAGCAAACAGGGAATCCCTCCTTGAACCAGTTGAAATCAGGCAAAGTCCTTCTTGTGGTGAAGCCCAAGTGTGCAGCTGGTGCAGTCCTCCAGAGTGCAGTGTCCAGGTGCAGGTCAGGGGTCCAGCAGGGCAGTCCTTCTTCTTCTGTAGTCCTTCCTGGTAGGGATTTGGTAGGGAACTGAGGTGTGGGTGCAGGTCTGCCAGTTTTATCCTTGCTCCTGGGTGAAAAACAGGGGGGTCTTGGTTCTCTAATCAGGGGCAGGGTCCTTCCCCCTGTGATGACCACTTCCTGGGAAGTGTTGCAAAAATCAATCCCAGGGAGCAACATTCTTCAAAAATTTTGGGAGGTTACATCTGGCTGAGCCCACCCACTGGTGTGGCTAAAAATCCTAAACACACCCCTCTCCTGCCCTCTCCCAATCTACTCAAGGGGGCACCTAATTGTCTGGGTTTGCAGGATGTGAGGGTGTTGCTGGGTTTCTCCAAATGTCCTTCCTTGCCTTTGAAGACCAGTTTGGCAGCCCTCCACCCTTCTTGCTTCCCCATCTGCTGAGGGGATATCTCCTCCCCCAGGCACATCTCTTTGTGTGGAGCCAGGTGACTTCACTCCTCATCAAGGCGGCCTGGCCAGGCTGCCAGAGGCTGGCCAATCAGAGCAAAGCAGTAAAAACACTGCAGGGCTGAAGTTGGCAACTTTTCAGGTAAAGTTTAAAACTCTTTACCTGAACAAGTTATATTAAATCCAACAACTGGAAGTTGTGGGATTTATTATAACAATTAATTTGAAACCAAACGTGTAGTATCTGTTACTTAAGGGGATTTTTAAAACTAAAATAAAGTCTCCCCATTCTAGCCTATGGAGGCCATTCACTACAATGAGGGGAAAATAATTTGGCTGTTTTACCTCACCAGAGCTTATAAAACTATTTTTAGAAGGTCCCTGCTTATACTTACATGGCACCCAGCCCTAGAGGCACATAGGGCACACCTTAGGGGTGACTTGTATATAAAAATAAGGTGGTTTAAGGCTTTGGAACTACTTTTAATTCCAAAGTCGAATTTGCATGTAACTTTCATTTAAAAGCAGCCAGCAAGGCAGGCCTGCCTTTAAACTGACACTGGGAGGTCACCTATGGGTCCACTACCTATGCTGGGGTCCCTAAACTTACATGCCCTACCATATACTAGGAACTTATAGGTAGGTTGACTTAGCCAATTATAATTAGCCTAATTTGCATACTCATTTTACACATAGCACAGGCCCTGGGACTGGTTAGCAGTGCCCAGGCCTCCATCAGAGTCAGGAAAACACCAGCAAAAAGTGAAAAATGGCGGGAAAAAGTTAAGGGGCCTCTGCAATCAGCCCTGTTTTCTCACAGGCAGGGATAACATATTGATAGTCATGAAACCAGGACAGGACAAGTGGGAATATGTACCAGCTGATTCATGTTATTTGTGAATGTTTCTTTTACAGATCATACTTCAAGGTGTCTTTGTGCTGCTTTTACCATCTGGTCAGCATTTGGGCATGTGCGTGTGGGGTCGGGAGGAACCGAAATTCCCCAGCTCCGAAGTGATTGACCAACCACGCTGATCGACCCCTTTACTGCATCAGACTGACAATGTTTGGATCTATCTGTCACAAGCTGTGCTCATCAGATCAGATTTCTGTATGATGAATCTGAAAAGTACCATTGATGTTATCTCCACTTGCTTGGTCGCCATACCGACCCCTGACAGTGTTTTACTGCAAATCTTTAATGCCACCAACAAAGATGGAGCAGATCAAGAAAGTGACGTGTTGTCACACTTTACATCATATGAGTACTGCAGGTTTTGCCAAGAGGTAACGGATGAAAATGGGATAACCTGGCCCATGTGATTACTTTACAATATTACTACAAGTGATGTCTGCTACAACTTAACGTGATACCTACAAAATTTGAAAATATGCTTATATGAGCCTTGAAGCAACAACAAGGACTCTTCAAGAGATCCTGTGGGAACAACAAGTACTGTGTCAGAATAGAAATGATAACATTTGTAAAAATGTGAAAAATGGCATGTCGTGCCAACACATCGGGACTGCTGCTAGTCACATCAACCACATTAAACTATTGATCTCTTGTGGAAATATCACCTATACATACATTCCTGCCAATATAATGGGTTGACCGTGTGCTTTTACGTGGTTAGGACTCATCATGTTTCCAGTTCAGTCTTTACATACTCGCTATCCAAGGGAAACAGTTCCATTAAGCAAAGATTGTATTATCTAAATCAGAATATGTGAGCTTAAGTATTTCCATAGTAGTTCCAGGATTAGCTGTTTATAATACTTGAGTTATTAGCAAACTAGCATGTTTGACAGCTAAGAACATTAACCACACCTCTATCACTCTATCTGAACTAATAATTGATATACAAAGCACTAGAAAAGCTGCACTACAAAACAGGGCATCCATTGACTATTTGTTCTTGAAGCATGATCATGGCTGCTCAGTATTTGAGGGTATGTGTTGCTTTAACTTGTCAGACCACTCGAAGTCTATCCAGTCTCATATTGATGCTTTACATGAATTGGTGAAAGGAGTACAAGATGTTGACAAAATGTAGTGGGATTGGTTATCTAGTGGGTTGCCTGATTTTGGGCAATTATGCAATATTTTAGGTGAAGTACTTGTAGTGATATGCATTATAATAATGCTATGTTGCTGTGTACAATGCATACCTAATCTACTTACAATGTTTAGATCGAAAAAGGTTACTTTTAGACCAGTATGTCATGAGAGTCACTGGTCAAAGGGTGTAGTGTAATGCTATCTGTATTTAACCACCAACTCCATCTTGACCGCTGACTTCATTTAGGGCCATATGTATGAAAACTGGGGTCTGCGAATCGCAAATAGCGATTTTTAAGAAATCGCCATTTCCGTGTCGCAATTGGCTATGTAACAAAAGTGCGATTCGGAATTAGCGATTTCTTAAAATTCGCAATTTGTGGTTTGCGAGGGCCATTTACCGAATCGCAATTTGCATTCTCGCAATTTGCGTTTTTTTTGCGATTCGGTAAAAAATCGCAAAATGCGACAAAGTTCGAGAATGCACACCTGGAGGAGCCTGATGACATCACCAGCAGGAAATGAGTCATCCCAGGCAGTTTCAGGTGCCACACCCAAACCAGCATCCTGATAGAGAGCAACCCAGCCACATAGAGCAGCACTCAGCAGGAGCAGCAACACCTGAGCCAGAATGGAGACCCAAGGAACATCACAGGAGAAGCAGGAGAGGAAGCGCAAACTCAAGTTCAGTGAACAGGAGCTGGAGGTACGGACTGAAGAGGTAGTGAGGAGCCATGACCGCCTTTTTGGGAAATCATCACTCCAGGTTCCTGAGAGCGAGAAAAGAAGGCTATGGCTGGACATCCAGGGAAAACTCTGCGCCATTGGAGTGGCACAGCGCTCCATAGAGGAGATTAAGAAAAGGTGGTACGACCTGCGCTCCCGGGCAAAGAGAGGGTGGCAAGGAGACTTGCAGAGACCAGGGGCACAAGTGGCAGACCACCAACCGAACCACCTTCCACACCACTGGAGGACCTGGTGGAATCCACACTCCTCCCTGAAGCTGTGACAGGGGTCACAGATATCGACATCTCCGGTCAACCGAGTACCAGCCAAGGTAAGTGCAATGTTGTTGTGTGAACCCAATATGTGCATGCACAAAAGCCCCTTAGAAATTAGCATGTAATGTGAAGTAGTGTGTGAAGTAGTCCAGTCCACATCTTAGAAGCAGCACAACAATGCATTATGGGAGTTGCGGTCCACAAACTAGTACAGACAGTAGCATGACAATGTAATGAAGCATAGTGACACCCAAGGTAACACAACACCATGTAGAGCAGTACCTGTACCTTTATTGCCATTTTCAGAGAGATAATGTAACATACAGAACTGACATGCTGCATATTGTTGTTGCAGGTGGGCCTGGCCCAACAGCGCCTGCAAAACAAGCGAATACTGAGTTTGGACCGGAACCTGAGAGTCCACAATAGACACATGATGGGCCTGCATCGGCAACTTGACACACTGAACAGCAACTGCGTGAGGGACAGGTGCAGGCTTCTGAGGATACTAGGGACCTTACTAGTGCAGTGCGTGACCTCTGCCAGGAGCTGCGCCACGAAAGGGTTAGCCGGCGCAGACATGAACACCGCTTCAGGACAATGTTTGCAAGCTACTGCAGGTCCTCCAACAGGATGGCGAATTCCACAGCACTCATCGCCCGTCGCGCTGTGGCGGCACAAGTGGAGGCTGCACACACCAGCAGGGACGTGGTCCAGGGTCTTGTGCATATAACTGATGTGATTGAACTTGTCATGGGAGAGAGATCTGCCACTCCCAGTGAGGTAGCCTTGGGGGACACTGAGGACAGTTCTAGCCTCAGTAGTGTGGCCGTACCTGCAGCAGACACCAGACGGCGCAGTGCCAGGCGCAGCACTGCCACTGAAGGTGACATTCAGGGTGCCAGTGAGTTAACTGGGCACCCGAGTGGTGTGCCTGGGAGGAGAAAGTGACTTTTGCCGCATTAACACTGGTGTTGCCACTATGACGTAATAGTGCGTGACTCAGTTCTTTTGTTAATTTTAGTTTTTGCCATCACCTGTTTACTTCATTTATCACCATTCATTACCTGACATTAGGTAATACATTTCTATCACTACAGGTACAGTTGTCAGTGGATTTTTGTCATTCATACTCACGTCTGAAATGTTTGTGTGTGATGTTGGCACGCCTTTGCCTTCCCTCTGCTGAACTGGTCCTATCTGCTGGCTGTAGAGGTGGTATGGGATCGTCATCCTCATCTGATTCAGTGTCACTGATTTCTATAGGTATGCCCCTGGTTGTAGCTATATTGTGCAGGATTGCACAAGTAGCCACTATTCTACATGTGGTTTCTGGACTGTACTGTAGTGCCCCTCCACTCTTGTGGAGGTAACGGAAGCGACTCTTCAGAAGGCCAAATGTGCGCTCCACCACGTTGCGGGTTGCCCTGTGTGCTGCATTGTATCTCCGTTCTGCTGGTGTTGTGGGATTGAGGTAGGGCATCATCATGTAGTTGCGCACTGCGTAGGCACTGTCTCCTGGAAGGGACAGAAGGTGTGATGAGTAACTCTGCCATCTGACATGGGTTTGTCATCTATGCGCCAGTGTACAGAGTGACATTACCTAGTAGATATCCTTCACCAAACTCCCCAGCTAGCAGTCTTGTGTGAATGCCGCTGTGACGAAAGATATATGAATCATGTGTGCTCCCTGGGTACCTGGCCACGAGATCAGTTATGATATAGGAGGCATTGCATATCACCTGTATATTCATGGAATGTTGGTGTTTACGGTTTCGGTACACATACTCTGTGACTGATGGTGGACATATTGCCACATGTGTGCCATCTATTGCACCTAGGACGTGGGGGGACTGTGCTATCTGATAAAACTCAATTTTTGTCTGCTGTATTTCCTGTGGGGTGTGTGGGAATCGGATGTACTGTTGGAGTTTGCTTAGCATGGCGTTGATAAATGCATTGAAAAATATGGAGAGGGTGCTCTGTGACACCCCCCCAGCCGCTGCTATGACCCCTTGATAGCTCCCTGAGGCGAGTAGGTGTAAGGAGCATAATACCGGCACATGGGTGGGGATACTATGGGGGTCATTCCTACCCTGGCGGTCATAGACCGCCAGGGTAGGTGACGGAGGAAGCACCACGAACAGGCTGGCGGTGCTTCCGGGGGCATTCTGACCGCGGCGGAAAAGCCGCGGTCAGAAAAGGGAAGCCGGCGGTTTCCCGCCGGCTTCCCGCTGCCCCAGGGAATCCTCCACGGAGGCACTGCAAGCAGCGCCGCCATGGGGATTCCGACCCCCTTCCCCCCAGCCTGGTTCTGGCGGTTTTCACCGCCAGAACCTGGCTGGCGGGAACGGGTGTCGTGGGGCCCCTGGGGGCCCCTGCAGTGCCCATGCCAGTGGCATGGGCACTGCAGGGGCCCCCTAACAGGGCCCCACATTGATTTTCAGTGTCTGCGTGGCAGACAATGAAAATCGCGACGGGTGCCACTGCACCCGTCGCACACCAGCAACTCCGCCGGCTCCATTCGGAGCCGGCTTCCTCGTTGCTAGTGCTTTCCCGCTGGGCGGGCGGCCTTTTGGCGGTCGCCCGCCCGCCCAGCGGGAAAGTCAGAATCACTGCGGCGGTCATTTGACCGCGCTGCGGTGTTCTGGCGGGGGAACTTTGGCGGGCGGCCTCCGCCGCCCGCCGAAGTTAGAATGACCCCCTATGTGTCCTTAGTGTTCTGCGCTGCAGTAGGGGTTGTAGCTCAGCTATCAGATCAAGTATCATAGCTGAGCTTAACCTATACCTCTCAAATATTTCCTCCTCTGTCAGGTCAAAAAGTGTAATTCGCACTCTGAAAATGCGCTCCTGTCTCCTCCTCCCTCTCCTCAAACCTGCCAGGATCCTCATCCTCCTCGCCATGACGAAGAGTGCAGCCATTGTGGAAAAGAGTCTGAGGCATTCTGGGCCTCTTTATATAGGTTGCACCTGGTTACCACCTGGTTTCACTTAGTGGTATTTTGCATGTGCAAAATGCCATTCTGCGAAAAATCGCTAATTGCGAATTTTTGATGCATCTATTTGCGATTTGGATTTTGCGATTTGCATTTTGCACCCCGCAATTTCCTACTGGAAATACCGAATCGCAAAATGCGACTCGCAAAACCAGGTCGCACCGCAAAAAAACGCAAATTTTGCAATTTCTTATTTTTGGTCTGCGAATGCCTTTCATGCATCGCAGACCACGTTTTTGCACTCGCAAACGCCGTTTTTTGCGATTCGCACTGTTTGCGAGTGCAAAAACTTTTCATACATCTGGCCCTTAGTGCTTAGCTTAACTTCAAATGCTATCACATCAGTGGCACAGGCATTTTTCCATGCACAGCTTGTTTTCTACACTGAATGCGTTTTTTTGCTCTTTTCACCAGAGCAGGGAACATCTCATGGGGGATGCAGAGGGGATTACAGTTTACCAGGATGAGAATGTTTACATCAGAGAACAGTACGGCTCTGTCTCGGGAATGCACATTGGGGCCTGGCCAGTTCTTTTGCGTATTTTCGACTCAGAGCAAGTACAGCCAGCGCCTGAATTTCAAAACTTACTCGAAGGGAGGGAGAAGGTTATCAGAGCCTTCCTCTTGAGTTTGTTTGCGGTATATAAGGTGGGGAAGCTTGGTGCTGAGTCAGAAGGAACTAATTTTGAGGGTTGGCACACTGCTCAAAGTCCCATTGGGGAGTGTTTCTCCTGTATCAGCTGTCCAGGGTTCCACTGCTTGATGTTGGCAAGGATAATGTTGAATTCGATTCGCATGGTGATGCATTTTAATTCTTAGTTATCTAGCTTTGCTGTGCGCATACATAAATGTATATATATTCACTGGATACATATTCATTGTGATGTATTGCAGTTTTTCCGCCTTTTGTTGTTTAACTGCTGTGATTATTTTGGTTTCTACATGTGTTTCAGTGCATTCAAGTTAAATGCCCACGTTAATATTTTTGTGTGTCTTTGTTTGAGATCTTGGGAGTGCCTTAATAAATTCATTACTCAGACTAAGATTGTTGCATTCTTTGCATTGTTTAGCTTCGTTCCCTCTTAGTTTGAAGCTAAGAAGAACAACGGATTTAGCCCAAATGAAGGCTGACTTTTATGGTTTTGTACACATCCCACATGTGGTAGAAGCCATTGATGGAACACATGTTGGACAGATTTAGGTGTCTGGACAGGAATGGTGGAGCCCTCCTCTACTCACCCGGAAAAGTGTGTCAGATCACTGTGGCATGCTGCATACTCCACAGTATTGCCCTGCATAGGAATATCCCATACATCCCAGAGGAGGAGCCTGAGGTGCCACCGAATTAGATTTCTGAAATGCCAAGTGAGGATAACAATGGTGAAGAGGAAGGAGCTGACTTGTGGGAAGGTCTCATCAACAGCTACTTTTCATGAATGTAAGTATGTCATGTGGTGTCATGACTGTAACTGTACAATGAACTGTAGTTGTGAGGATGTGTGAATTGACTGTTTTATAAACAACTAGGGAGCTGATACTATGCAATATTCAGCCAAAGGCTGCTTGAAAAGTTATCCTTTGACACATCCCTACCTTGATGATGTTGCTTTGTTTGTGTCAGTTTCCTTGCAATGTAATTACATTTCCAGTTGGTTGCTATATAATTTGTGTGATAGGCATGTTTTCAAGCCTATACTCCTTATTTTGTCTTTGTACAGGGACCTACACCATGACATCTTCATGTGGGCATTTCAAAGTTGTGGCATTGGCAGGTATCTGATTCTGTTCTGATATAAAAGTGGATATGGATTGTTGCAGGTAATGTAGGTCACAGATTTAGGGTGTATGAGACATATGCCAAAGCAGGTTGCACGGTGTTTGGGTGGAAGGTCAGAAGTGCACATTGGACTTGTTTCGTGTGCTGTGTTGGGCCGACTGCATCATGTATATCATCATGTGGCATGAAATATGTAGTCATTGAATGCGAGCAAGTTATTCACCCTTCACATTGGCTAACCACTATTCTTGTATGACCTGTATGTAGCTGTAGATGTGTTTCATCATTGCAGGCCACAGTGCCTCTGCCACAACACTGAGGTATTTTTGTGTCATACCAACAGATGGTCATTGGATTATGATGGGCCTGTGATCAGGGACTGTTGTACTGCCATCTGTCTGTATCCTGGATTATGTGATGTTGGATTACTTTGGTCTGGTATGTGATAAGGTGCTGACATCATCCGCTTTAATGATTGCCTACTCTGAAGGGAAATGTCTGACATATCCCTCCCTTCCGTGGTCTGGGGGGCTGTACCCTGGAATAGGCACTTTGACTCAATATGAGTCACACATTCTTTTGTCAAAAACGTCCAGACATATGGACAACCTATATCTTGTACACTGAAATGAAATGTTTGGTGTGACCAGACACTTGCACTAATGTGTTTGTGTGTAATGTTGTAATCTTGAGCAGAACACTGTCTACCTGTAACATATCCCTCCTTGCAAAAGTAAGTTATGTCTTCATCGTATGGTTCACATAGTCTTACAGCTCTACATAGCAAAATGTATTTGAATTTAAGCAAGCGGACAATGAGTTCACGATGGGTGAATTTATTACAGTGCTGATGCAGTAAATAAAGTTTGGACAGACAAGAAGAAAAAAAGTGAAGGTGTCAGTCATGGTGAATGAAATCATTGGAGTAGATGACACACCAATGGGAGTCCAAGGTCCAGAGTACTCCTCCCATTGGAACTGGTAGGTTGTTTAAGATCAGTCAACAGAGTGAATGTGCAGCACACAAAGTATTTCCTTTAGGAAGAGGTCACTTGCTGGCAGTGGTGAGTATCTTGCCATTTGCACCTACTGTATTATTTGTCGGATGTCCCTACTTGTATGGAGGGGGTGACTCTGCTGCTACAGAAGCAGAGGTGTCTGGGGTGGGTTCTTCCACTGGCAGAGCCTCCCTTCCAGTGACTGGCACCAATGTAGATATGCCTGGTGTTGATGAGCCAAAGGAAGGCAGTCATTGGTTTGGAAAAGCCCTGCTCAGGAGTGTGTGGATATCTCTCATCACCCCTGTTAGGGATGGCCTGTTGGTATTATGGGCCTCCATCTGTTGTCGCATTTCCCTGTGCATGTCTCTCTGTAGCTGCTTGATTTCCTGGAGTTCATTTACTACCTAGCCCATCAAGCCTTGGGACTGCTGATAGATCCCAAGATGTGGCTGATGATGTCCTGGCCAGGAGCAGCCCCAGTGGCCCTACCCTGCTGGCCAACAGTATCCCTCCCATGCGCCCTACCACAAAAGGCCTGTGCCCTTGCCACGGGGTGCCCTGTCCCACTGGTTCCTGGACCCTCACTGTCAGATATGTTCCACTGCAACTCCAGATCCAGGACTGGGGGTACAAGATGTTAGACACTGTGCTCCGTACACAGGTTGGGGGGCGAATGGTTGCCTCTGATATTAAGGCAACCGGGCTGGGAGGTGTTGATGTGGCCACAGTGAGACTCACTGCTGTTGTCTGACAAGGTTGCCCAGATGGGCCAGAACTGTCCTCAATGTCTAGACAACCAGGAGTGTGTTCTTCACTGAGGGCTTCATCCACGGGGTAGTGGGAGTCTGTTCTGTGGCCTCTGTGTGCCCAGTGGCAGCTCGACCTGTTGATGTGAATGATACAATGTTACTGGTTCTATTGTGACATCTACCTTCAACAAATTATTGTTACATCAAACATAGACCATGTACAAAGTTATTTTGCAGTTAATCCTTATGTGGCAAGTACCCATGATATTGGTTGTATTGACTTGACATTTGTGAAGCATGCCTACACCATCTAAGTCAAGCAGCTGCTAAAATGTGCAGATCATTAGCACTAGGGAGGATGGCCAAAAAAGCCATCTTGCCCCCAGTACAGGGAAAACAGTGACTATGCAAGATATGCCTTTGGCCACTTTGAGGCCTAGTTGATTGTGAAGCAGACAGACCCAGGAGTTTGTTGTATATGTGACTGGAGTCATTATGTGGTCAGTGAATGTGTCTGCTGCCAATACCATTCTGGTGATGCATCTTGAGGCCTTTGGAATCATTGTTTTGCACAATGGGTAAGCTACCCTTCCGGTCCTCAAGAGTTTAATCTTGGGTTAGCTGGTCAAGATGGAGTTAGGTAGCCAGACACATCTCAGAGCTGAGCATGATCTGTATCTTGCTCCCTCCCAGATGAGTACTCTTCAATTAAGAGTTCACAAACAGTGGTATTTGGACAAGTGACCACTGGTCTAGTGTTTGGAGTTACTGAAACAGGGCCTCCTGAGATTTGGAGTCAGGTCACTCTCTATACTGCACACACTTGACAAATGTTGACCTACCAGGTGAATAAACTTCAATTGAGCATTCATAAACAGATGGTTTTGGGGACAGATGGGTTTGGGCAAGTGAACTTTGTTTTGTGGTTGTAGTTAGAAACACAGGGTCTATTGGGCTTTGCATTCTGGTCACTCCCTCTCACTTCCCACCACTATACAAAAATTATCCTCCCAGATAAGTAAACTTCATTTCAGAGTTAAGACCCAGGGGTATTTGGGCATGAGAACACTGGTATTGTGTTTGGAGTTAGATAGACAGAGCTTCCTGGCATTAGCAATCATGTCACTACCTCTACTTCATACACTTGATAAATGTCATCCCCCATGTGAGTAAACTTCATTTGTGAGTTTCCAAAGAAGGGTATAGGGAGAACTGAACACTAGACCAGTGTTTTGAGTTAGTGAAACAGTGTCTCCTTGCTTTAAATAACACCCTCCCAGGTTAGTATACTTCAATTGAGAGTTAACACACCGCAGTCTTTGGACAAGATAACACTGGGCTGGCTTTTGGAGTTACAAAAACAGGGCCTTGCTGGCAGTTGCAGTCATGTCACTCTCTCTCGTACACACACTACACAAATGTTATCCCCCCAGGTGAGTGCACTTCACTTGTGACTTACCAAACCAGAGTCTTTGGACGAGAGGACACTAGACTGGTAGTTGGAGTAACAGTAACAGTGCCTCCTGGGAGTTGCAGACATATAACTCTCTCTACTACACACACTGTACAAGTACCAGCCTACCAGGTGAGTACACTTCAATTGAGAGAAAAGACGCAGGGATCTTTAGACAAGAGAAAACTTGGCGGCTGTTTGGAGTTACAGAAACAGGGCCTGCTAGGAGTTGCAGTCATGCCATTCTCTCTAAAACACACACTATACAAATGTTATCCCTCCTGGTGAGTACTCTTAATTTATGAGTTACCAAACAGGAGTCTTTTGAGGAGAGGACACTGGACTGGTGGTTGGAGTGACAGTAACAGGGTCTCCTGGGAGTTGCAATCCTGTAACTCCCTGTAGTTACACACACTATACACATGTTATCCTCCCAGGTGAATCCATGTCAATTAAGAGTTCACAAACAATGGTATTTGGACAATAGAACACTGGGCTGAAGGCTAGTCACACAGGATCTTCCTGACCTTAGTAGTCATGTCACATCCTCTATTTCCCAAATTTGACAAATGGTATCTTCCCAGCTGATTGAACCTAAATTGTGAGTTGCCAGACAGTGGTCTTTGGAGAAGGTAACACTGTTCTGGTGTTTGGAGTTGCTAAAACAGTGCCTCTTGTGAGTTACAGTCAGGTCACTATCTCTACTTCCCACACTTGACAAATGGTATTCTCCCAGGTGAGTGAAGTTTGTTTGTGATTTACCAAACGGGTATGTGGACCAGTGACTATTTGTCTGGTGTTTGGAGTTGTAGAACAGTGCATGCGGGGAGTTGCAGTCATGTCAGTTCCTGTACTACACACACTATACAAATGTCATCTCCCTAAGTGAGTTGCCAAATAGAGGTCTTTGGAATGGTGGACACTGGGCTGGTGAGTGAAGTGACAGTAACAGTGGCCAAAGGTGAGCTGTGGGCATGCATGACATTGCATTATAGTGACATTTTAGTGTTGTGACTTACCAGGCTCCACTTCCCCAGGTATTCCTGTCAGGCCCTCAGGATGCAGGATGGCCAAGACCTTCTCCTAGGAAAAGAGATGTAGTAGGGCACTGGGGGGGGCTTCACCCAGTCTTCTTGGCCTGCAGGTGATGCCTGGAGACCAGGGAACAGAGAACAGTCCTTGCCCCTAGGGTCATTCCACCTCTTCCTACGGTTGTCTTTGTGCACTGGGTTTTGCCTACAGCATTGAGTTTGTGGACGATCATGTCCTGCATTTCCATTTTGTGACTGAGAGGAGTATGCTGGACTTGTGCTCCAAACTATTGTGACTCTACTCTTATGATTTCTTCCACCATGACGCTCAAGTCATCCTCAGAAAAACATCAATTTTTGGAATGTGGCATGGTGGAATAAAACAAAAGAGTGACAGTGACTTAATAAACAGAGGAAGTGCAAAAGGGTGTGAATGTACAAAAGTGTGTACAGGATGTTGTATAGAATCGGAAAAAAGTCGCTCTGGCCTCTGGGTGTTGGAGTGTAAATGCAAAGGGTTGTGGTTAGTCAAGGGGTGTGTTTTATAGTGTCCTTTGCAGATGTGTCCAGTGTGGCAATGTGTGTCAGCTGTGTTGTTTTCAAATTCATCCAATGTGCAATTGTGTATTACTTTCCTGATCGTGAACCACAGTGGTTTAGACTGCCATTGGCTGACCGTCATGGGGGGTCCGCCATGGCGACTGTGTACCTGTAATATATTAGGTGGCTGATCACAGTGCTAACGGTGCTGGAGCTCGGGCCACCTATTTCCAGACCTCCGTGCCGCTGACAGTCTTCCTTTTTTGTTTGGCAGTCAGCGGTCCTGCCAGTATTACTTGCAATAGTGCAGTCTTTTTAGGACCGTCAACATGGGGGTCTGGTGGTCCACCTGCCAAATTCGTAATGAGGCCCTTATTCTTTTATGTGGGACTCTAAGTCCCCAAACAGGGCATTTCTGAAGCTGTACCTGATGATGTCCCCTTGAAATTGGACACCTTTGCTGTGAAGTTCCACTGACACTCTTGAGGTATTGGACGTCCTAGTCCCACCTTATCAAACTTTCTGGAACAGTTCCTCTTGGTCTCTTCAAAGACTTCCTGGACATCAGGAAGAGCATGTAGGATAGAGGACTCACTCCTACAGAAGTCAAAATCAGGGTCTTGTCCAGGTCCTGTTGCTATTGATCAGCTGGCCAATTCTTGAAAATGGCCTCTTATAGATCTCCACACAGGTAACAGACAGCTGATCCAGTCCTCTTCTGTTCTTCCAGATATGTTCTGTTGAACCGTGGGAAATGTGTCACTTTCATAGGATTTACTAGTCAGTTGTTAGAGATCACTCCTGGATACTACCTAACTGTAAGAAATGGGGTTATTAATTAAGAGGGATGAAAATTCGACTCAAGCAACAACCACAGTCCTTGTCAGTGTAAACCACAAAAGTCACTAAATTAACCTGTGCTTAACCCTTTGGTAGCTTGGCACAAAAGCAGGCAGGCTTAATTTAGAGGCACTGTGTAACAGTGATATAGTAAAAAATACAACACAATAAAAATCCCACACCAATTTAAAGATAGTAGGATAAGTTATAATGAATGAAATAAGACCAGACCAACAATAATCCAATCAGTAGGACCAGAGATATTGAATTTCAAAGTTTTAAGTATAACACCTAAAAGTACTATGTGTCACTCACTGTCATTTAGACGTGCTAGACCCGGGAAGAGTCACAATTAAAAGCTAACCATGAAGGAGCACAGCCAAGATCCAGGGCCCAGATTAGTCCCACTAAAATGTTGCCCAAAGTTCTGCACATAGAGTCCAGTTCATGGTAGAGGAGGCTGCAAGCACCAAAGGGGACTACCACAGGTAGCCTTCGCTGTTGCACAAAGAGCAAGCCTGATGTCACAGACGGCCATCACTGTCGTGCCAAGATTTGGCCGAGCACGATTGCTGGAGACTGGTGTTGGCAGTAACCGCAGGTTGAAGTTGGTGTAGGGCGAAGTGCAGATCTTGCGTTGCCAGTTGTCACTGGCAGTTGAGTCTCAATGTGAACAGGCCAGAAGATCCCAAAATGTCAAGATTTCTACTTTCCTCATAAAATAGTACACTATAATGCCAGCCAAAAGTCCAGCACATGTGAAGGCACCTCTTGGGGATCAGGGACTCACTCTATCAGAAGCAATCAGGGCTCAGGCAGGTGCAGTTGCAGCAGGTCAGCTAGGCACGTGCAGGGGGCCTCTGGAGCTTGCTGTATCTCTATACTTCATCACAGGAGTTCAGCCAGCTGACCACTGGAGTCACTCAGGTAGCCTTGGGTGCAGGTCCAGTCTTCCTTCACAAGGAACTGGGTTGGTCTCACGCAGCAGGACAGTTCTTTGGAAATCAGGCAGACCTCAAGCATCAGGGCACTCCCCTAGTAGCAGGAGGGCAGTCTTCTGGGGAACAAGGCAGTCCTTCTTCTGTAGTGTCCACAGGCCCAGGAGTGTACTTGAGAATTGGTCTTGAGGGTGCAGTATTTATACCTTGTGCCAACCTTGGAAGGGAGGGAATCTTATGGGCTACCCCCACATCTAGTTCTGGAAAGTTTATTCTTTCCCCTGCCAAAGCTCCAAGAAGTCTAGGATAACAGAGGACTAGTGGTAGGTTATTTTTGTGTGCTGGAGGATGGCCCTCAATGAAATGCAAGTTGGGCAGTGAACAGATCCCTCCAGCCATCCTGTCTCGACAGCCAGTCCTGCCCCACCTATGCCAGTTTGTCTCATTGTCGTGGAAGAATATGCAAAGTTTAACAACAGGCTCATGTGTCCCAGGACACTTGTAGAACAAGAAAAAGCCAACTTTTTAAATGTAGCATTTTCAGAATTGTGATTTAAAATCCTACTTTACCAGTAAAGAGTATTTTAAATTACAATTCTTTTGCAACCACAAATAACATTTCTACCTATTTCCAATCTAATGTTGCCACTTATTAAATGTTATCCTATGAAAGAGGAAGTCCTTACAGCAGTGGAAAATGAATTTAGGAGTTTTTCACTACCATACCATATAAAACGTTGAAACACATTTCCTACATATTAAATGCAATGCACCCTCCCCCTTGGTTGTTTAGAGCCTACCGTAGGGGTGGCTTATGTGTATTAAATAAGAAGGGTTAGGCCTGGCAAAAGGTTTATTTTGTCAGGTTTAACTGGCAGTTTAAAACTACACTACAGGATGCAATGGCAGGCCTGAGACAAAAAAGACTTCTTTAGTGGGTGGCATAATGAGTGCTGCAGGGCCACCAGTAGCATTTAATTTATAAGTCCTGGGAACATTTTGTACCACTTTACTAGGGGCATACAAGTAAGTGAAATCTACCAATTGTGTGTAAGTCAATTTTACCAAGTTTAAAGGCAATAGCACGAGCACTTTAGTCCTTATTGGAAGCAGTAAATTGCACAGAGTTCTAGTGCCAGCCAAAAATAATTTCAAGATGCAGGAGAGAAGGCAAAATGTTTGGGGGAAGACCACACCAAGCATCTCATGTCTAAAACTAACCAGTGAGATAAAAGTTACAGGAAGCACCCTTCCCACTTTAGCAGCACATCTTGCTTGCCTTACTGCAAACCCCATGCACTATTCTGAGAAAAATCCATCATGGAAGCACTCTTCTGCCCTTAGAGGTTTCTAGTATCACAGACAGAGATGTTCTTAGGGAAAGTATGAAACCCCAACCACACACACACCGGGACCAGCTTCTCCTCTCACTGGGCTGGTGCCAACATGGCTACAGCTTACCCAAGGAACTAAGATTCATTTTCCCCAGGTCTACTTTTACACTTATCCATGAAGGGACATGCTACACCATGGTTCATCTGAAATAAAATATGTTCTAGAACTATTGGAAATGGCCCTCCCTACAAGGTCACCCCCAAACATTTTGCCTTCTTCTATGGTGCAAGGATGCCTGTGTTGGTGCTAGGCAGCTTAATTCAGTGCCAGCACAGGGGAAAACACAGGGGTGCGCTGTATTCCTCTAAATACGACACAACCTTGCATTTCAAAAGTGACGCAGTGCCACTTTAGCATAAATCTGGTAATTCGTTTTTTCACTCATGACATAATATGGAAGAGTTTCTGTCAATATTTCTATTTAAATTGTTATTGCTTATTCCAAGGTCTATACCTCAATTGGTGTGGAAACAACAGGGGAGTAGAAGGATTTTTTTTTACAGAGTTCTGTATTTAGAAAGCTTTAGTTTAATTTTTTTTTAAAACAATCAACCAATCTGCGCATTATTTTAAAGCTGTCATAGTTAGGGGTATGTATGTGTGTTAGTGTGAGTTCTGTTTGAAAATTGACGACTACTAAGTTGGTGTTCTGCTTGCTCCTGGAGTGTGGTCTCTCATCATATTCCTTGTGTGCACCATCTGTAAATTCTCCTCTAAATGTTCCTTCACTCTTTTTTTCTTTTTCCTAAGGACTGTGTCCGACACTGTCCTAGAAACTGTGTTTTGTTGAGGAAATGAGGGAATTGGGGTGCTAGTTGGTGCCCATACGGATTAGGCCAACAAATGTAAAGTTGAGGTGAAGGTGTATTTAGACACAAATTAATTTCATTGTCTACATGTTGATTAAAATCAGTCTGAAAAAACTATGTCAATATTATGTTTTATTGAACTGCTTAAATACTTGTCATAAACAGTTTTGTTATCTTAAACAATCTTATTTTCTTAAGAATATAGGCCCTCATTACAACCCTGGCAGTTGGAGATAAAGCGACGGTAATACTGCCAACAGGCCGGCGGTAACAAAAATGGAATTATGACCATGGCGGAAACCACTCAGACAGACAACCACTTTAAAACACCGACCGCCACGGCGGACTCAACAAGCATCATGGCGGAAACTGCCAACAGCCAGGCGGAAGACAATGTACCGCCCACTGTATTACAACAGGCCTATCAACCACCTTTTCCGGGGCAGTACCAACGACATCAAAAGCACGGCAGAAACAGATCTTAGAATTCAAAGGACTCACCTCTGGAGACACAGGGAACAACCACGACGCCATGGAGCCCGAGTTGCACATATTTCCCATGCTCGTCTACCTTTTCCTGCATTACGAACACCAACGCCGGCGAAGACGACCACGGTGAGTACTGCCGTCTAGCACAAGGGAGGGGGGAGGAAAAAGAGAGTGACACACACACACACAACAAGCAACACCCCCACCCCCAGCATCATACACACAAACAGATGCACTAACATTACATATCCCCCCGTACCCATCAGGAATAACGCAAGGACAAAATGATTGGGTGCTTTGCCCACTGCTTGGTCCTGGGGAGTGCAAGGCCACAGTCTCTCAAGTGGGTGCTTTCCCCACTGCTTGGGCCTGGGGAGTGCAAGGCCACAGTCTCTCAAGTGGATGGCTTCTCCACTGGTTCCGGAGGGGGCCTTATGCCCAGTGTGCTTAATCCTGGGAAGGATGGGATGAGTGGATGGCTTCTCCACTGGTTCTGGAGGGGGCATTGTGCCCAGTGTGCTTCATCCTGGGAAGGATGGGGTGAGTGGATGGCTTCTTCCACTGGTTCTGGAGGGGGCCTTGTGCCCAGTGATGCAGATCTTGGGGAGTGCAAGGTCACAGTCTCTCACCTGAGTGTCAGATCCACTGGATTTGCAGGGGCCAGGACGCACAACAGCCCGTGGAGGCAGGACTACACATTGTCTGCCGGCAGTGACGGCTGCTCAGTGGTGGCAGTGCTGGTGTTGGTGCTGGCAGTAGTGGGGGGAGGCTCCAGCCCACCCCTGCAGCCTCGGACGGCTGCCCACTGGGGCTGTGGCTGCTGGCAGTGATGCTGGTGGCGGTGCTGGTGGCTGTGCTAGCAGTGGTGGGAGGAGGTTCCATTCTTTCCCTTGCATCCTCTGACGGCTGAACCACCATGGATGGTGGTGGGGGCTCCGAATGTGTCCCAGCACTAGGCCTCCTGTCCTTCCTACGTGCTGGTGCAGGCCCCTTGCCCCTCCCTATAGCAGCTGGGGGTGCCTCCTTGCCCTTCACACCTGCAGCTGGTGGTGCCTCCTTGACCTTCACACTTGCAGCTGATGGTGCCTCCTTGCCCTTCCTAGTCGCAGCTGGTGGTGCCTCCTTGGCCTTCCTTGATGCACCTGGTGCAGGCACCCTGTCAGTGTTGCTGCCTGGTGCCCGGGATCCTCTCCCATCTGCAGTAGCTATTGACACTACTGTGCCCCTGGACTGGATGGCTGGGGTGCTTGGCTGGGATTTCGTCACCCTGGCCTGACGTGAAGGACGGGGGGAGGAAGGGTAGGGAAGAGGTCAGTGGTGGAGAGGAAAAGCGTCTCAGGGACATTGGGGCAGGAAGAGGGTGAAGGTTTGGGATTAGAGGAAGAGGAAGTGGTTTTAGGAGGTGTCTGCTGTGTTTGGGTGCAGGTGCATGGGCTGGATGCTGTTGTGAGGTGGACGGCTGTTGGGTGTCTGAGTGCTTGCGTTTGTGTGCCTCGGGAGGAGGGGGCACAGACACAGTGGGAGAGGACACAGGTGATGTGTGCATGGAAGTGGGGGGATTGAATGCCAGTGAGGGGCCTGATAGTGGTAGTGGATGAGGATGTAGTGCATGCAGGCGTGAGTGTAGATGCTACTGGGAGGGAGGTGGATGACGAGGAGGAGGGGGACACAGTGGAGGCAGTCGGAAGAGGTATCACTGTCCGAACTGTCCCCTCTAGTCTCTGCCGTGGTGCTCCCCTCACCCTCCATCCCACTGGTGCCCTCACCGTCGGTGGATTCGGCCTCCTGGGCCCTGTGGGATCCAGCTCTCCCCGTCGCCGATGCCTTTGCTCCTCCGCCAGATGATGCTAATGCACATAAGGACAGGGTGACAAAACAAAAGGGGGGGAACGAGACAAAGGATAACCTTGGTCAATGGCAGCAACAACACCACCGTTGGCGTACACAACACACTCACACACAGGGAACAGCCCTACACACTAGGCAATGCACTACCAGTCACAATGCTAGTCACCAGACCATGGGCAGGGATACCTAATGCCAATTTCAGCATACCTGAGACCCACAGACCCCTGCCCAGTAGTGGAGGCCTACTAGCTTGTTTGGAGGAGGTTGACATCAGACCCTGCCCAACATGGGCCCTACCCTGCACTGGCCGGCCTGGCCTCGGGGCACCCACAGGCCCACATCCCCCACCCAGATGCCACCCCACCATGTGCAAGTAGTGTATTGGGGCATTGTACTCATCCCCTTGTGGCTGCTGTGATGCCCCCAAGCGCCCATCTAGCTCCGGATAGGCCACCACCAGTATGCGGGGTTCGACGGGCACCCCTTCCTCGTTGGGAGGCCGTCCCCAGCTGGGCCTCCGCCGTCTTCCGTGCTCAGCGTCTTAGGTCCTCCCACCGTTTGTGACAGTGGGTGCTCCGCCTCCCGTAGACCCCCAGGGTCCACACGTCCTTGGCGATGGCACACCATATACCCTTTTTTTGATGGGCGCTGACCTGCAGAGAAATACACATAGGAAAAGGTATCAGTCAGACTGTCCTGCCTGTTACACTCATGGCCCACCATAGCCCTCACATCCCCTTACACATAGACATCGCCCACCATACATGCAGCACGCTGCTCAGGGCCTTTACCCCAACCCCCCACATGAGGCCCTTACACAGAGCACCCCATGCATTCATGCCCCATTCATCGTTCTCACAGTGTACTCACCTGTTGGTCTGTAGCATTCAGTACTGGGGTAGGATCCCATCCACCAGTCACTCCAACTCCACAGCGTGAAGGCAGGGGCCCTTTCCCCAGTAACACGAGCCATGGTCATTTCGAGACACAGGTCACAGCAGCACTTACAGTGTAGGTCCTCTCCTGTTGAAGGTCAGGTAGCAAGTGGGTGAACAGATAGAAAATGGCGGTCACGTCCGCTGCGGTGCGTACCGTCACCGCCGGCGAACATCGCCATTGGCCACTGTAACCCATAGGGCCCAATGGGATCCAATAAGGTGCACGCCAGTTTTCGACCGCCTCCCACAGTGGTGCACAGCATCAGCGGAATCACCTCATTTCCACCTGTCCCTCCATACAGGACAGGTGGACGCCATTTCGGGGGTGGGGGGCAGGCCATGGCACCTAACTGCGTCACAGTACACACAGGCACCATTTGGGTCTATACAACAAAATTGTGTTACAGGCACAACATGCAATGCAGTGTAGTGTTTGGAAATATGGAATACTGACCAGCTACTCACCGTTTGCCCCTAGATTGCAACCACTGCAGATGAATAGGAGATGGAGATATCCCCCGTGTACAGGCCTCTGGTGGACTTGGCAACAATGGAGGACAGGCACATTATCCTCACCTATAGACTGGACATGGCCACAATCACAGAGCTGTGTGCCCAATTGGAACCTGACCCGATATCTGCTATTCGTCAGCCCACTGGGATACCCCCTCTTGTGCAAGTCCTATCTGTGCTCCATTTCCTGGCAAGTGGCTCCTTCCAAGTGACAGTGGGCTTGGCAGCAGGAATGTCTCAGCTAATGTTCTCAATGGTGCTGACCAGAGTGTTGTCTGCAATGATTAAACACATGCGCAGCTACATTGTTTTCCCTCAGGTGGAGGATTTGGCCACAGTGAAAGCTGATTTCTTCGCAATGGGACATATCCCCAACTTTATTGGGGCTATTGATGGTACACATTTTGCATTTCCCCCCCCAGAGAAATGAACAGGTGTTCAGAAATCGAAAGAGCTGTCACTCCATGAATGTGCAGATAGTGTGCCTGGAGGACCAGTACATCTCCCATGTTAATGTAAAGTATCCTGGGTCTGTGCATGATGCCTTTATCCTGAGGAATAGCAGCATCCCATATGTGATGGCTCAACCCCAGTGGCACCGGTGTGGCTAATAGGTGAGCCCTGGTTCCCACTCAGGGGTTATTGGTGTATGGGTATGGTGTGGAACCTAAGGGTTAGTGAGTGTCTAACAGTTGCCCCTCGATATTTGCAGGTGACTATGGTTACCCCAACCTCCCATGGCTACTGCCCCCTGTGAGGAATCCCAAGACAAGGGCAGAGGAACATTACAATGAGGCACATAGGTGAACAAGAAGAAACATAGAAAGGACATTCGGCCTCCTGAAGGCCAGGTTTCATTGCCTCCATCTAACAGGTGGATCCCTGTACTACTCACCCAAGAAGGTGAGCCAGATCATCGTGGCATGCTGTATGTTGCACAACCTTGCCTTACGTCGCCAGGTGCCTTTTCTGCAGGAGGATGAGGCTGGAGATGGGCGTGTGGCAGCAGTGGACCCTGTGGACAGTGAAGATGAGAAGGCAGTGGATGAGGATGATGACAACAGGAGTGCTATTATAAGACAGTACTTCCAATGACACACAGGTAAGACACTGTAATTACACTTGACATTGACAGTTTTGTATTTGACATTGTCAATTTGTCTCTATTTTCAGATATTTGTGTCCCACTATCGCTCCCACTATCGTTCCTGTGTTGACTGCATTCAACTACAGGTCATTCCTATGTATACATTACTGTACCGCTATATATTGCAGTGTTTAAAGCTTGTTAAACGAATACATGGTTAAATGATTTGACAGTCTCCATACTTGTATTCATTCAAATGGTGTTCATTTAAGTGCTAATGATTAGAGGGGGATGTGCAATGGGCTGGGGTAATGATGGAAGAAAGTCCAGGATAGAGTCCAGTCTATTTGTATCACAGGTGTATTGTCCAAGGAGACAAAGGAAGGGGAGCAATGGCAGTTTAGGGTGGACAGGGTGACTGAGTGGGACACAAGGGTGACATTCAGGAGAGTCTTATTTCCTGGTGGGGGTTTTGGCAATGTTCTCTGGCTTCTGCCTGGATCACAGGGACCATTTGTGGGGTGGTTCTCCTTCTGCAGGGGGTGGGGTGCTGGTGGACTGTTGGTCCTGTGAGGGGGCCTCCTGTCCACTAGCGGCAGCGGAGGTGGAAGGCTGTTCATCCATTTGGCTAGTGTCAGAGGCCCAATAGGGTGCTACTGCCTCCCTCATGGTGTTGGCCATGTCTGCCAGAACCCCTGCAATGGTGTCCAGGGTGGTGTTAATGGACTTCAAGTCCTCCTTGATCCCCAGGTACTGTCCCTCCTACAGCCGCTGGGCCTCCTGCAACTTGTTCAGTATCTGGCCCATCGTCTCCTGGGAATGGTGGTATGCTCCCAGGATGTTGGTGAGTGCCTCCTGGAGAATCGGTTCCCAGGGTCTGTCCTCCCCCTGTCGCACAGCAGTCCTCCCAGTCTCCCTGTTGTCCTGTACCTCTGTCCCCAGAACCGTGTGCCCACTGCCACTGATCCCAGGTCCCTGATCGTCCTGTGTTTGTGGGGTGGCCTGGGGTCCCTGTAGTGGTGGACACTGCTGATTGATGTGTCCTGGGGACAGAGGTATGGGCCCACTGGGTGGGTACTGTGCTGGTGTTTCCTGAGGGGAGAGACTTGTGGTGGGATGGGACTGTGCATGGGTTACCAACTGTCTGGGGATCCCTGATGTGCCAGGTTGGTCATCCAGATCCAGGCATCCAGAGCTGCTGTCATCACTGTGGGCCTCTTCTGGGGGTGGACTGGAAGTTGCTGGCACCTCCTCTCCGGTGACGTTGGGAGGGGTACCTGTCGGGATGTAAATGCAGTGTTATTGTTTCTGTGCGTGTCATCTTGTGAATGGGTGTGTTGCCCTGTATGGTTGTTATTGCCCTGGTAGCTTTGCCTTGTGTGAGTAGTGATTTTGTGGGCTAGGTGATTCTCTCTAATGTGCATGCTTTAGTGATGGGTGTCCATGCAGGTCTGTGAGAGGTGTCCATGCATTGGTGTTACATACAGGGCTTGGTACTGGGATGAGTGGGTTGTGATTGTGGTGTATGTGGGAGGTGGTGAAGTGATGGGAGTGAGGGTACTGGTGGGGGTTTGTGATGGCATGCAGGTAGGGGGTGATAATAGTAGAGAGTTGACTTACCAGAGTCCAGTCCTCCTCCTACTCCTGGCAGGCCCTCAGGATGCATGATTGCCAAGACTTGCTCCTCCCATGTTGTTAGTTGTGGGGGAGGAGGTGGAGGTCCACCGCCAGTCCTCTGTACAGGTATTTGGTGTCTTGCTGCTGTGGAACGTACCTTCCCCCGTAGGTTGTTCCACCTCTTCCTGATGTCATCCCTTGTTCTGGGGTGCTGTCCCACAGCGTTGACCCGGTCCACGATTCTCTGCCATAGCTCCATCTTCCTAGCAATGGACGTCTGCTGCACCTGTGATCCGAATAGCTGTGGCTCTACCCAGATGATTTCCTCCACCATGACCCTTAGCTCCTCCTCAGAGAACCTGGGGTGTCGTTGCGGTGCCATGGGTGTATTGTGAGTGATGTGGGAGAGCGTGTGGGGGGTGCTGTGTTGGGATGTGCAATGCATGGTGCGTGGATGGTGTATAGGTGATGGTGGTGTCTGTTGTCTTGTCTGTGGTTTTGCTATCTCTCTTGTCGCACTTGTTTGTAATGGTAAAGGGTTGTGGGTAATGTGTGTCTGTGTTTTATAATGGTGTGTGGGTGTGGTGTGTGTATGTGTGTCAGGTGTGTGTAGTTTGAATTGTCCAATGTGGTGTAGTTTTGTTAGGTTGTGTGTATTTTGAGCAGAGCGGTATGTAGCACCAATGGTTTACCGCCATTAAATGTCGGCCACAGTGCTTCGTGGGTCATAATGCTGTGGGCGTAGTTCAGTTGGCGTAACGGTGTGGGTTTTGGCACCGCCAGTTTATCACTGACCTTTGGGCTGGCGGACTTGTGTGTGTGGCTGTATAGTGACGGATTGCTATGTGTGGGTCATAATATGGGTGGCGGTAATCCGCTGCTGCGGCGGTATGTCGGCGGCAGTCAGCATGGCGGTAAGTGGGATTTACCGCCAATGTCATAATGAGGGCCATAGTGTCAGAGTACATAGTACTTCATCTGCCATCATGTACTGAGTTTAGGTCCCGAACACAGATCCAGTGGGAGGTTTTTCAGGGAGTCTGATGCGTGACTGGATGGATATTGGCTGAACCATGGCGTGATTCAAGTTCCACTACCACCATAGCTTCTTCTCTTTCAGCCTGTTTGTGCAGTGGTCACCCTTGGACATTAGCGCTCTTGTATTGTGGTCATCTCCATCTCTGGTGGCGCCACTCATAATATGGTTGGGGATCTCAAGGAGCAAGTGAGACCCCCTTGGATTCCAACTATTTCCATGCATCACCAGGAGACATGAAGAAGAGCGTATTCCTAGAGTCCATGGCTCCCATTTTGGCTAGGAATGTGGGGAATATTGAAGACCCAGGTTGAAGAGTATCTACTGGACAGCCCAGTAGAGGAACAGCAGTGAGTGAGGATACCTATATCATTCCTCCTCAACCTCAGTTCACCATCTGCACCTTCAGACTATCCAGCACAGGCCAGGCAGCAGGGCCGCAGTCAGCTAGTTCACAGGGCCTTCTCTACAAATGCTGCAGGCCAGTGCCAGTACCCTCAGATCCTCAACTGCTCTTCCAGCAGGTTCCTGCTGGTGCCAGCTATCACTATTGGCATGTCCAGTGGGGGCATCTCAGGCCCCACAATGTCAGGGTTGGTCCAGTTCCAGGCAACACTCTCTCTGCCTACCCCTTGCTGCTGCTCGGCTGTCCCATGGAGTATTGATGGTAGGGCACTACTTTTGGGAACCGAGCGGCATGCAGGGCCGCACCACCAAATGACTTATGGTGGGTGCTCTGGACCACTCCAACCTACACTGTTGCCAGGCACTGGTGTTGCTGAGCCCGCAGCTATGACTTACGGTAGGCTGCAATCACGTTCTGTGCATTCTGAGCTGCATCTCCCAGCCTTCGGGTCTTGGCTCTGCACCAGTGGACATCAGTGATGTTGCTGCTAGCCTTCAAGTCCAGAGGGGGGGGTTAGTCAGCATGCAGAATGTTGTTGGGTAGAAGGTCTATGTGGAGTTCTTCAAGGCATGACCATCTTGTGCGCCATCTTGACCATGCCCCTCTGGTTTCTATTTTTCCCCTCAAGTTCTTTGGTGCCTCTATTGATTTCCATGAGAGTGTGTAGCAGTACTAGTGAATGGCCATGTGTGTTGCTTGTCTTAATCCAAGGCTTCTCTGGAATATATTTGTGCCTGTTTTGTTTTTATTATAAGCTATATTAGCTTTAGAGTGTATTTTCTCATTGGAAATGGTCTTTTTCTTACTTACTCTTTTGTGGGTGTGTATTGTAGTAGCGCATTCCTCCTTACACCGTTCTTTCACTTTCTCTTAACCTCATTCATGACGTAGTAATTATTCCTCACTTTCCAGCTACTCTCCTTTACACCCCCACATATTTACTATAAACTGTATACCTACATGTACAGAGATCTACGCACATGTGGCAGAGATCCCCATTCAGAAAAGATATGCAAGACAGAGATCCCAGTCATAGGTTTGTGAACTGCATTTTGTAGTATGTGAAAGTAGTCAAAGAATTGTACGGCATCTCCCTGGGCATCTCCAGAAGTTAACCTAAATCCAGCAACACTTTGTTTCAAAGCTGTCACACGTGGTGCCAGTAGGCCCACACATGTGCCAAAAAGGTCTACTGTTAGGGCATTTTCCCATGGACAAATCTTTTACTGTTTTGTTCACCTCTACCTTGTTTATTGGTTGTTCATGACTTACTGACATTTTAGGGATCCCAAGCAGGGTCACTCTGCCCAGGTAAGAGTTTGTCTTATCAGTTGATTGCACACCCTGGTCTCTACATAGGTGACTGTTAAAAGATTAGAAAGCCAGGTTATTTTATTATGCAAGAGCACACTTCCGTCCTGCCTACCATGACTTTCTAACACAGGAGTAACACTCAGTTTGCTTTACATTAGTCACAGTAACAGCCAGGTTTATATGCTTCTTGATATTTGTGAGCTATGTTTGTTATGACTGAGGAAGTGTAGCCTTTTAAAATATGGCATAGCCATCCCTCAATGTCATCAATCATTGTTGGTTGAGAAGGTTTAGAACTGTTGCCTGTTCAAATATGTTACTTTTGTATCTCCTGTATTTCCCTTGGTTTCCCTAGCTGCCACCTCCATGTTTCCTCTGACCAATATTTAAAGTTACACACTGAATTAATGCACAGTTTCTTCCAATTGATGATAAATTATTTATCTGGTGCTTGCCTGAGCCCTCATTCTTACACTTTGTAATGGTAAATTTGGGACGGCCGTGGTTTCCTTGTCTCATGAAATGCCCATCTGTACTGGGTTGTGGGTCGATGTAAGCTCCATGCATTTGTGAGACCCCAGTTGCCCAGCAGTAAAATCAGGCTTTGTTCTGCCATCCCTTTTAGTGCCACACATACAGATGGTTGAAAATGACCTAAAAATGTCCCATAGGCAGTTGCATTTTCTTCCAAGCAAAAAGAGTTTTCACAAGAAAATGGACTAGGCATTCTGACAAACTTATTCTTGTGTCTCCTTTGGAAGCATATATGCTATCCTGAATGATGTCTGCCCTGGCCAGTTTTGAATGTTAAATATGGGCTTAAACTAACCCTCCTTTTAGTTCTCTGAAGGATGATTCAATCACTCTATAGGTCAGTCTGCGTTCGGGAAAGGAAGGCAGGATTTCCACCTGCAGTGTAAAGTTAGGCAGTATGAATGACACCTTTTGATATTGTTCTCCTTTCATTGCAGTTTAATTTTTGTGTCAGCCCTTGAAAATGGGTATTTGGTGAGATTAACAAAGTCACACCATTTTACTTTTTTGATATACACTTCAATGTGCGTTCTTCACAGTTTCCTGATTTTGTTCTACAATAATTAGGTTCCATAATGTGCGTTATTTAATGAAGTGAGAATGGTTTTCTATAGTATTTGATTAAAATATAGAAATAATTGTATTTATAAATTATATTTTTAAAATGTATTAAGTAAATGTAAAAGTCTGTAGAAAAGGTCACTATCTGCACAGAAGAAAATGGTGCGTGTCCACCTTGAAGCCAAAACATAACAATATAATATAATATAAAATGTGCATTGTGAACAGAATTAAAATAATTGAATATACATAAATATTCTGTCCTCGATATTCTGTGCCTTTGAAATTGTTAATTTAATATTCAGGAGCCACATCGACAGTCACCTGTAAATCTGGAGGTTGGAATTCCCTCAAGAGGTCAGAGCTAATGTCCTCCGTCATCCCAAAAGACTCTACTCGGTCTGCCAAACTCTAAATCAGGCTTTAGTATCTCATGGGAAACATCACATGAAAGAGAGCACTGTGGGTGATCAACCTTATAGTGTAAGTATTCAGAGATCCCTGAATGAGCACAACAAATATAAGAGAGGAATATATAATCTTTAATAATCTAACTCATCATGACATTGGCGGAAACTCCTGCTTACCGCTGCAGTGACAGCCGCCAACATATCGCCCTTGTGGCGAATATCCGTTCTCCATATTATGACACACACACACACCAATCCGACAGAATACTGCAACATACACAAATCCGCCAGCCTAAAGGTTAGTACTAAAGTGTCGGTACCAACACCCATACCGTTACCCCAACAGAACAATGACCCACCAATCACCACAGTGGAAATTCAGTGGTGGTAAACCATTGGCAGTACACACCGGCGCGCTCAGAATGGACACCCAAATAATAAACAACACAACATTAGCCAATACCAAATACACACACCTGACACTGATACACACACTCCACCCACAGCACTATAAAACACACACCCACATTACCCACAACCCTTTACGAATACAAATTATTGCCACCAGACTGACACCCAGACCACTGCGACAACTAGACACACATACCACATAGACCCATCCATCCCTCACGCACCCCACTTCACACACCCAACCACAGTACCCAACATCCACAAACTTACACACACCACAGAACACCCATGTCCCCACAATGGCACCCCCGTTTCACAGAGGAGGAGTTGCGGGTCATGGTGGAGGAAATAGTCAGGGTAGAGCCACAGCTGTTTGCAAATATCAATTGCCAGGAAGATGGAGCTATGGCAGAGAATTGTGGACAGGGTCAATGCCGTGGTACAGCATCCAAGAACAAGGGAAAACAGGAAGAGGTGGAATGACCTATGGGGAAGGTACGTGGCAGCAAGGCACCAGCTCGCCATCCAGAGGACTGGCGGTGGACCCCCACCTCGTCCTCCAAAGCTCAAAGCATGGGAGGAGAAAGTCTTGGAATTACTGCATCCTGAGGGACTCACTGGAGTTGCCGGGACTGGACACTGGTGAGTCAACATTTAACCCCCATACCTGCATGCCATCTCACACCCTCACCCTCACTCCCATCACTCCAGTCCATCGCACACACTGCACCTACACATATGACTAACCCCAATGCCAAGCCCTGCATGTGATACCAATGCATGGACAGCCCTCCCAGCTCTCCACGGACACTCATCACAAAAACATGCACAGCATGGAGAACTAACAATCCCACAATACATCACCATACACAAACAAAGGTGGCAGGGCAACAGCAATAATAGAGGGGAAGCTAGTGATGTACAATATGTCACAGACAGGAAGCATAATACAGCACTTACATCCCCACAAGTGCCCCAGCCAGTCTCAGCAGAGAGGAGGTGCCATGACTAACCATTCCCCCAACAGAAGATGCCCCCAATGATGACAGTAGCTCTGGACTTCAGGATCTGGGTGAACTGCCTGGCCCAACAGGGATCACTTGTCAGTCGGTCACCCCAGCCCACTCACAGTCAACCATAGAGCCTCCTCCATCAGTATCCAACACCACAGCACACACCCAGCGTCCCCACACCTCCGTCCCCAGGACACATCAATCAGCAGTGTGCCCACCTGTACAGTGACAATCAGGGACCTGGGGTCAGTGGCAGTGGGCACACCGTTCAGGGGACACAGGCACAGGGCAACAGGGAGACTGGGAGGACCGCTGTGCACCATGGGGAGGACAAGCCAAGGTAACTGACTCTCCAGGAGGCACTCACCAATGTCCTGGGGGCCTACCAACAATCCCAGGACACAATCGGTCAGATCCTTAACAACATGCAGGAGAACAAGTGGCTGCAGGACAAACACCATCAGGAGATCAAGAAGGACTTGCAGGCTCTCAACACCACCATGATCTCCATAGCAGGGGTGCTGGCAGACATGGCCAACATCATGAGAGAATGGACAGCACACTAGCGGGCCCCTACCACTAGCCAGTCTATTGACCAGCCCTCCACTTCTGCTGCAGCTAGTGGGCAGGAGGCCCAGCCACAGGACCCATAGCTCACCAGCACCCCTGCCCCTGCAGAAGGTGAACCACCCCGCAAACATTCCCTGCGACCCAGACAGAAGCCAGAGACACTTGCCAAGACCAAGACCACCATCAGGAAATGAGACTCTCCTGATCGTCTCCCTTGTGTCCCACCCTGTCACCTTGTCCACTTTGAACTCCCTTAGCTCCCCTTCCTATGGCCCCTTGGACACTGGACCTGTGCAACAAACAGACTGGGACAACACCCTGGACTTTCCTCTACCATCACCCCATTCCATTGCACTTTTCAGTCAATTATTTGCACTACAATAAACACCCTTTGTTGGAAATGGCCTTTCTGCAGGGTTATCCCCAGACTTTTTGCCTTCCTCCCTCTCTTTTTCTGACCTCTTTTTGCTGGTTTTAAGACTCTGCGCACTTTACCACTGCTAACCAGTGCTAAGGTACATATGCTCTCTCCCTTTAAACATGGCAACATTGGATCATACCCAATTGGGCTATTTAATTTACTTATTAGTCCCTAGTAAAAGGCACTAAGGCCCTCATTACGACAAGGTCTGACCACCGGGCGGCCGCCAATGCGGCCACACTCCCGCCGCAGCCATCAGGAGAACCCCGCTGAGCCGGCGGGCGGAAACCTGGTTTCCGCCCGCTGACCCAGCGGGGATCTCGGCCGCAACATAGGAGCCGGCTCCAAATGGAGCCGGCGGTGTTGCGGCCGTAGGCCGGGTGCAGTTGCACCCGTCGCGCTTTTCACTGTCTGCACAGCAGACAGTGAAAAGCTGCACGGGGCACGGGGCGTGGCAGGGGGCCTCGCAACTCCCCTTTCCGCCAGCCATTTCATGGCGGTGCTGGCGGGAGGGGGACACGTAACGTTGCCCTGGAGGATTACTCCCGCCGGGACTAAAGTGGCGGAAAACCGCCGCGGTCGTAATAGCACGGATTTCACCGCCAGCCTGCTAGTGGTGAAAACCGCCAGGGTTGTAATGACCCCCTATATGTGCCCAGGGCCTGTAGATTAAATGCTACTAGTGGGCCTGCAGCACTGATTGTGCCCTCCACTTCAGTAGCCCCTCAACCTTGTCTCAGGCCTGCAATTGCAAGTCCTGTGTGTGCAGTTTCACTGCCAATTCGACTTGGCATTTAAAAGTCAGTGCCAAGCCTAAAACTCCCCTTTTTCTACATATAAGACACCCCTAAGGTATGCCCTAAGTAACCCATAGGGCAGGGGGCTGTGTAGGCAAAAGGCAGGACATGTACCTGTGTAGTTTACTTGTCCGGTAGTGTAAAACTCCTAAATTTGTCTTTAAACTGCTGTGAGGCCTGCCCCCTTCATAGGCTAACTTTGGGGCTGCTCTCATACATTGTTTGAGTGGTAGTTGCTGATCGGAAAGAGGTAGGAAGGTCATATTTACTATGGCCAGAATGGTGATATACAATTCTGCTGACTGGTGAAGTTAGATTTAATATTACTATTTTAGAAATGCCACTTTTAGAAAATGAGCATTTCTCTGCACTTAAATCTTTCTGTGCCTTACAATCCACGTCTGGGTGGGTTTAGTTGACAGCTCCTTGTGCACTCACTCAGACACACCCCAAACACAGGGTACTCAGCCTTACTTGCATACATCTGCATTTTGAATGGGTATTCCTGGGCTGGGAGGATGGAGGGCCTGCCCTCACACAAAGGACTGCCACACACCCCTACTGGGACCCTGGCAGACAGGATTGAGCTGAAATGGGACCTGTTGCACTTCTAAGCTACTCTTTGAAGTCTCCCCCATTTCAAAGGCACATTTGGGTAGATAAACAGGGCCTCTGCCCCTACCAATTCAGACACTTCTGAGGTAGACCCTTCTTGGAGAAGAAACCTGTAACCAGAGAGGAATCAACACAGCGTCTGCCATGCAGTAGAAAATTTGACACAACTCCTACCCGGTCGACGCAGCTCTTGTGACTTCATCCTAGCAGCGCCGGAAATCCAAACATCGTCCCTGGGGCATCTGAAAACCCCACAACCCAAAGAGGATTCACGACCGTGCACCGGAAATCGACGCACAGCCGTCCCTGCGTGAAAACTAAACAACGCATCGCCGTGTGTGGTCCGAGAAATCGATGCACATCCCCTTTATTTCCACACATCTCATCCTCTGTTTATCACGCAAACCAGGTACTTTGTGCTTGAAAGAGACTTTGTTTTGCTTTTAAAAGACTTTTTAAGAGACTTTATATCACTTTTCTGTGAAATCTCAACATATACTTATTGCATTTTAATCATTTTGACCTGCATCTTATCAGATAAATATTATATATTTTTCTAAACACTGTGTGGTGTATTTTTTGTGGTGCTAAATTGTGTTATTGTATGATTTATTGCACACATACTTTACACATTGCCTTCTAATTTAAGCCTGACTGCTCAGTGCCTAGCTACCAGCGGGTGGGCACAGGATAAGTTGGATAGTGTGTGACTTACCCTGACTAGAGTGAAGGTCCTTGCTTGGACGGGGGGTAACCTGACTGCCAACCAAAGACCCCATTTCCAACACCCTTGAACACAATTTGAGTGACACAGTTGTATGTGTTGAAAATGTGCATTTATGGGAACAATCCCATCTAGTTCAAATGATCTGAACACTGTGATAGCATTCAAATAATGACATGTAGCTGTCTGCAGTAAACACATCAGGACACTGTTGTCATATCACCAACATCTGTAAAAAGATAAGCTGTAGGTGACAGTAAGTTGAGATGCAAAGGACATGCATGCCTTCATGCTACATCCACACAGAAAATATCAATAGTCAGAGTAATGGTCAGTTGCACTGTCTCACCTGTGTGTCATTGGAAGTATTGACCTATAACTGATGTTCTGTTGTCCTCTTCCTCATCCTGTGCCTTCTCATCCTCACTTTCCTCAGGGTCCACTGCTGCCACAGGGTCATCTCCAGTCCCTCCCACAGGGTCATCTCCAGTCCCTCCTCCTGCAGAAAAGGCACATCTCTTCTGAGGGCCAGGTTGTGCAAAATGCAGCATGCCACTACTATCTGGCAAACCTTCTCGGGTGAGTAGCACAGGGATCCACCTATCAGATGCAGGTATCTGAACCTGGCTTTTAGGCGGCTGAAGGTCCTCTCAATTATTCTCCTGTTTCGCCCATATGCATCATTATAACGGTTCTCAGCCCCTGTCCTGGCATTCCTCACAGGGGTCAGGAGCCATAGAAGGTTTGGGTAGCCAGAGTCACCTGCATATATTGAGAGCCAAAATGTAGCCTTACACAATCCTATGGGGATAACACTTGAAGGCATACACTGGCATACAGTGGGTGGGGACTCTGGCGCCACCTATTAGCCACACCCTGTGCCTCTGTAGTTGGGCCATCACATTTGGGATGCTGCTATTCCTCAGAACGAAGGCGTCATGCACTGACCCAGGATACTTGGCAGTGACGTGGAAGATGTACTGATCTGCAAGGCACAGCATTTGCACATTCAGTGAGTGTAAACTCTTCTGATTCCTGAACACCTGTTCATTCTGACGGGGGATCGCAAAATGTGTACCATCAATGGCCCCAATAATATTGGGTATATGTCCCATTGCATAGAATCCGGCCTTCACAGTGGCCAAATCTTCCACCTGGGGGAAAGAAATGTAGCTGCACATGTGTTTCACCAAGGCAGACAATACCCTTGTCAGCACGATTGAAAACATTGGCTGTGACATTCCTGCTGCCAAGCCCACTGTCACTTGGAAAGAACCAATTGCCAGGAATGGTGCACTGATAGAACCTGCATAAGAGGGGGATCCCAGTGAGATGATGGATAGCTGACATCAGGTCAGGTTCCAATTGTGCACACAGCTCTGTGATTGTGGCCCTGTCCAGTCTATAGGTGAGTATAATGGGCCTGTCCTCCAGTGTAGCCATGTCCACAAGACGTCTGTAAACGGGGTTTGTCTCCTCCTCTTATTCATCTGCAGTGGTAGGTATCTAAGGGACACAAGAGTGAGTAGGCCGTCACAATTTGCACAATGTAACCACCACCTCAGTGTGCATACAACATTAAAATGATGGGACAGTGGGAATGGAAACGTATGTGCAATTTTTGGAAATGACGCAGTTATGGAAGATCTGTATGTGGTCCACCACCGTGAAATGGCAACCATCTGTCCTGTATCTAGGGACAGATGGAAGTGAGGTAACTCCGCCAACGTTGGGCGTCATCGTGGAAGGCGGTCTTGCACCACAGTGCAATTCCTCATTGGCTAATATGGGTCTCCATGGAGTACAGTGGCCAATGGGGAACAGCGGCGCCGGAGACAATGTACACCGCCGTGGACGTGACCACCATTTTCTGTCTATAACCTGACTCGATTCCTGGCTTTCCACAGGGGAACATTTGGGGAGGGATGTATGTTGGTAGTGTACATGGTGGGCACCGGGCGATGTGTGTGCAAATGGAGTTGGAAATGGGATTTGCAGGCCATATGTGTGGCAGGCTGGATTGTATGTGTAATGGTATCCTCCTGTTTGTATTACCTCTGAAGGTCAGCATACATCAAAAGAATGGATTGTGGCATGCCATCTCCAAGGACGTGCGGACTCTCGGTGGCTACAGCAGGCGGAGCACCCACTGCAGGAAACAGTGGGAGGACCTGAGACGCTGGGCACAGAAGATTGCGGAGGCCCAGTTGGCGAAGGGGTGCCCGTCGGAACCTGATCCGCCTGACAGCCCTTATAAGGGCGGTGGCCTACTCATAGCTGGATGGGCACTTGAGGGCTCACAGCAGCCACAGGGGGGTGAGTACAGTGGGCATTATTACAATAATTGGTAGGTGGCATGGGAGCCGGGTGGTGGGTGTGAGTTAGTGGGTGCCCCTTAATGCCAGGTCAGAGTTTGCAGTGTGAACCAGCTGAAGGATAATGGGTGTCTAGCAAATTCAGGTAACCTAGCTCGGTTGCATTCCATGTCAGTCAGGGCTTTGTGGGTCCCAGGAGAGGTGCAGTTGGCGGTGGTTGGTCCTCATCTTTCTGTGGCATCTAGCCAATTGAATGCCAGTGCAATGCATAGTGCCCATTCCTCATCCCTGTGTGTGACGGTACTGTGTATGCCAACTGTGGTGCTGGTGCTGTAATTGACCCAGTGCTCCCTTTCTCTCCTCCTTCCCTTTCTCCTTCTGTCATCCTGTTCATGTGTGCATTATCATCATCTGGAAGAGGAGCAGGGGCGCCGGCGACAGAGAGAGCTGCATCCCACAGATCCCAGGAGGCAGAGTCCACCGACACCGAGGGAACCAGTGGGACAGAAGGCAAGGGGAGCACCACAGCGGCAACAGGAGGTGACAACACTGACTCTGATTCCTCCTCCGATGGAAGCTCCCTGGTGGTGGCGGACAACTCTGTGACCACACCAGCTGCAGGTACAGCCGCCACCCCCATGCCGGTACTGCCCTCCCAGCAGCCCCTCACGGAGTTGCCCATGCCCACTCACCCAGGAGGGTGGGCATCTCCTTCACCCCAGGCACCTCAGGCCCTGCCCCAGTGAGCCCTGCTGCCCTGAGTGAGAAGGTTATTGACCTCCTGAGATCCATCCCTGTAGGGCAGTCAACCATTGTGAATGCCATCCAGGGGCTGGCATCCCAAATGCAGCAATGCAATGCATTCCTGGAGGGCATCCATGGTGGATTGACGACCCAACAGAGATCAATTCAGGCTCTGGCGTCCTCTCTGATGGCAGCCATTGTCCCTATTTCTACCGTCCAACTACCATTTCCCCGTCCCATTCTCCTCAACCCAAACCGATCCCATGCACACATACAGACGAGCATGCACACAAGGCATCACACAAGAGTGGCACAGTCAAACACAGGCACCACACTTCAGTCCACAAGCACTTACACAAACAACAGACAGTTGCACACACATCCACTGCCTCCACTTTCTCCCCCTCCTCCTTCTTCACCTCCCTTACAGTCACGTTCACATTCACACCTGCATGCACTGCTTCAGCAGCCACCACCAGCATCACCACAATAAGCCGCACATACCCCTCACTAGCAGATACCTCCACAATATCCATCCATGCGTCACCTGTGTCCTCTCCCACCCTGTCTGTCCCCCCTCCTAAAAGAAACAAATGCAGGCACTCAGACACCCAACAGCAGACGTATACCTCCAACAACTACTCCCTCAACCTCCACTCCTATCCCTCCTTCCTCATCCTGCCCCACCGTCCCTAAGAAGCTTTTTCTTGCCCAACTTGACCTCTCCTCCTCCCGTCCTGCCTGTGAGAGCAGGGTCCCAATGACCCAGCCCAGCACCTTGGCCAAACAGTCCCAGGGGACAGTGGAGACACCTCCTAGTTGTGGAGGCAAGACAGTGAAGGATCCCACTCCACCAGCCAGGAAAGGGAAGGATCCCACTCCACCAGCCAGGAAAGGGAAGGGTCACACTCCACCAGCCAGGAAAGGGAAGGATCCCACTCCACGAGCCAGGAAAGGGGAGGATCCCACTCCACTAGCCAGGAAAGGGAAGGATCCCACTCCACCAGCCAGAAAAGGGGAGGGGAGGGCCCCACTCTACCAGCCAAGAAAGGGAAGGATCCCACTCCACCAGCCAAGAAAAAGAAGGATCCTACTCCACCAGCCAGGAAATGGAAGGATCCCACTACACAAGCCAGGAGGGGTAAGGTTCCCACTCAACCACCAATGACAGAAAAGGTTCCCACTCAACCACCAATGCAAGAAAAGGTTCCCACCCAACCACCAATGCCAGAAAAGGTTCCCACTCAACCATCAATGCAAGTAAAAAGGTTCACACTCAACCACCAATACAATAAAGGTTCCCACTCAACCACCAATGAAAGAAGAGGTTCCCACTCAACCACCTCACCTCCAGCTGGGACACAGCAGCCCTCACCTCTAGCAGAGGCTGCCCAGGAGACACCTCTCCCAGCAGAGACAATGCAGCCCTCATCTCCAGCAGAGGCTGCCCAGGAGACATCTCCCTCAGCAGAGACTATGAAGCCCTAACCTCCAGCAGAGGCCACCCACATTCTCCAGCTGAGACACAGCAGCCCTCACCTCCAGCAGAGACTGGCAGGGTACCACCACCAGTGGTCACGGAGCCCTCACCTCCAGCTGAGACACAGCAGCCCTCACCTCCAGCAGAGGACATGTAGGCCACCCCTCCCAGAGACTGTGACCTTGCACTCCCCAGCATTGGGAAATGGGCATGGAGCCCCCTCCAGGATTGGTGGGCAAGTTCCCCACCTCAGAGACTGTGACCTTGCTCTCCTCAGCATTGGGAAATGAGCATGGAGCCCCCTCCAGGATCAGTGGGCACGTTCCCCACCACAGAGACTGTGACCTTGCACCCCCAGCATTGGGAAATGGGCATGGAGCCCCCTCCAGAATCAGCTGGCAAGTTCCTGACTTCAGTTGAGGTGCCCCCCGCCCCCTTGCCCCCTGAGGTGCCTGTCCACTTCTGTGATGTTGCCCCTGCACAGTTTTATTCGTAGTTAGTCAGGATCAAGTTGGGGCTTGGACTGTGCCCTGTGGTCATGTGGGCCTTATGGACTTTGGACTGGGCATTGGCCCTTTCTGAACAATTGTTTATGTATCTCTGTTCATATGGTGGCTTTTGCTTTGCAATTACGATTTCAGTACTGCCGAACTTTAGCCCTTGTATTATTATGCCGTGTGTCTGTACCATTGATTTATGTCTGCAGCTGGTTGTGTGTATGGTGTGTGTGTGTGAAAGGCATATGTTGTGCGTGTGTGTGTTACTCTCCTTTTTCTCTCTCCCTCCCTTGTGTGCTAGGCAGCTGTACTCGTTGTCGTCGTCTTTGCTGGCTTTGGTGTTCCAGGTGGAGCATGGCATAGATGAGCATCGAGAAGACTTGAAGTTTCGATTCCATGGCAGCGTTGATCTTCTCTGTGTCTCTGTTGGTGAGTCATTAGTCTGCTGTGCAGTGTTTCCACCAGGCTTATGATGGCGTTTGTACCACCCCGGAAATCGTGGCAGTTTGCAGTGTCATGATATGGTAGGCGGTACCTTGTCTTCCACCTGGCTGTTGATGGCTACCGCCGTGGTGCATTGTGTTAACACCCTGGCATATGGTGTGGTACATTGGCTGTCTATGGGAGTTATCACCACCAGGGTCTTTATTTGGCGGGATATTGCCGCCAGCCTGTTGGCTGTATTACCGTCACTTTAACAGTCACCACCAATGTCATAATGACCACCATAATCTAGGGATTTCTACACCACAGGTTATTTATCACCTTTAAAAGCTCTGTGGTAAATCCATCACTACCAGGCAATGCCCCTTGCATATGCCTCCTAGAAGGCCACCAGCTCAAATTCAGTGCAGCCTGTTATATTTCATAAAAAGTCCATAAACAAAAGAAATATAAGCCTACACTATAAATTTGCAAAGACAACAGTAACAATCAACATATTGCTTTTTTGGACAAATACTAACTATATTTATACCTATACATGTATTCATACAATTGTGACATATTCACGTTTCTTTAATTTCAAATTCAGTTACCCTGAGAAGCGATGGTGTCCTCTGGATCAGCCACATTATTGAGAGAAAGCAAGTTTTATTAATAAATTAGTGGCATAGACGTAGCATATGGCAGGTAATAAATCTGTAGTTTCAAAGGCCTAACAGAGAAAATGTACACGTTTAAATTGTGGTGGACATATGTGCCTACCATTCGTATTTTCGACACCACTTTTAACATGAACTTATTGTACGTTCATATATGTGTGAATTATTAATGAACATTAATATGAAAGTATTATTTTTGGGTAGAAACATTAGAAAAAATGTGTATTAAAAGAATATGAATTAAACACACTTGTATTGAATTAAATGAATTCCAGTAACCTGCGAAGAAAAATAAATATATATTTATAATTGCTTTGACATAACATGAGTAATATTTGAGATTAAATAATTTGCTTTGCATATATGAATTGTAGAGTGTCCAATAGGTTTTATTAGTTTATTGAAGTGCATTTAGGTTTCTTACCTTGACTAGGCCTGAAAATTGATTTTTCAAGCAGGATTTAAAAATCACTTCTGTTCCCTCTAACCTGAATTCTTTCTCTAGGCTGCTAATGTAATGTTTAATGTTGTATTGCATTGCAGGAGAAGAACACGTTTCAAGTTAAGTTAATGTAGCAATAGTTGTTCTAGCTGTGGAACCGAACAGAAAATCACAGTGTTCACGTGAAAGAATATTCGTTTAGTTTGTTGTGGATCATGCGGAAAGAACAGCAAGTAGTAAATTATTAGAAAATGTAATATTTCAGCAGAACTGTATGAAGTCATACAGCAAACAATGCACTTTTGCTGAGAAGATTCCTAAAAGTATCAGAGCTTGGTGGTGCCATATGCAGTGACTGGATGCCGAAATTGACGCACAGAGTGTGCCCTCCTGAAGAATAAATAAATAGATTTTGCGTATTTTAATTAGTGAAGAACTTGGGAACTTACAGTCAGTCCACTCTTGTCTTGAAGCTGTTTAGAATTCTGTTCATGTGCTGTCACGTTATCTTCTCTAAGTCCCTGATGAGTTTTTTCATCATCGTTATAATTGTGCAATGCAGTTTCACTACTAATATGCCCCACTAATTCTGAAATGTTAATTTGTCCTATGTGCAGCCCATTTTCTGCACCATCCTGATGTTGCTTTCAACTGATGCCAGAGGATGGTGACTGTTTTGCTTGATGAATCATCCTGTATGCTGTCCAATGAGGAGAGGTATAGCTAAATATGGTTTCTTGTTTCCTTTTTAGCTTAGTCAGTTACACCAGCATATTTCTATAGTGAGCTGTCTTAGTTAGATGTTTTTCAAATTATTTGTGTCTCCTTATATTTTTGCTTCTGCCTGCATGTGTGAGCATGTTCCCACACATGTAAGTCCCAATTCTGGTTAGTGTTAGGAATTGCACAGCCCTGAAATTGATTGTTAAAATTGTATTTTGATGATTTACTGATGTCACCATCATCTGCTTTGAATGTTATTAATCATGCGCATATTGAATAGATGTTAATCTATATTATTCTTTTGGAGTGTCTAACAGTATTGATGTTTAGTAGGTTAAATCTTTTCAGACGTTTTGGTTAGCCTACGGTTTTCATGTATGTTTATAATTTAGTTTTACACCCCATTTGTGTGACATTCATTTTGGGACTGTAAAAAAACTTTGAATCCTTATTCAGTTTGGAGTTTGATTTAGTATTTAAATAATTATGGTGTTTAGTATTGTTTGTGATATAATGTAATTGATTTGTGTGTTGGTGTCTCACCCGAGTGCTGGTGGTTGTTGAACCCAGAGATGGAGAGTAGATTTTTTCCGGGGCCCCAGCCCTCCAGCATTATTATTGTTACAGCCAAATATCTCAGGGTCATTCACTGCTGCATCTGTTCTGCCAGTGGTATGAGCTCCTGTTGGATGTTTGGACCACCATTTGTTAGTCCTGTATTTGTAATCATGCCATCTCTTTTATATTTGTCCACAGTCCTACGTGTTCTGGTCACTGCATTTATCTAATCAAGGTTGCCTTCCCATATAGCAGCCTTCTATTTCAATGGGAGCTTAGAAGTGACAAATAGAACTTTAGCTTCTCCTGTCATCTCCGTGATTAGGATCTCCACTTCCTCCTGTTGGACCTCACTGTCGTCTTCCTGGTACTCTTCTGAGTAGTGCTGTCTAGTGTTTCAACCTCCTGTCCTCTTACCTTCTGGCTTGCCATGTTTGTAATGTTCCAGGTATGTTTTGCACTGCTTTGTTTCACTTATCAAATGTATTTACAATACATTGAGAGTTGAGCCAAATCACATGATGAGTGGTGTTATTCACTGAGGAGAAATAGTGATAGTTATCCTTGTTGAACCTCCCCAGAGGAGGTGTAAGGTTTTTGTGCATCCCCAGGTTCACAAGGCCTTGTAAGTCTGGGGATGCATCAAAATCCATGGGTTTAACATGGGAACACCCACCACAATGCCCACGGAAAGCCTCCTTAACAAAGTGTGAGGTAACACAGTGATTTGCACTGCCTTACCTTACTCCAAACTGGCTTTGCATGGCTTCATAGATATAATTTAAAGGTTTGGGCTGCAATTGCACCACAAAAAGTGACTGAAAGTTGGAGCAAAGGGCTCATAAATATGACCTTTAGGGCCTCATTTACAACAAACTGCCACCTGCCCAGCACCCCCTACCGACATCATGGTAGCGCTGTATTTACAATACTACGCACCATGGCACTCATTAACGAAGATGTGTTAGAATTTCTGAAGCAGTTGTGGCACTTTGCTGGACAGTGTCAACAATTTTGATGCTAGCCCAGCAAAGCTTGGGGAGGCCCACTGAAAACAGCTGAGTGCACTCTAACATCTGCCCTTGGCAGGCGTTAAACAATGAAGCTAGAATGATGCAGCAAAATCTTGTAGATTTCTCCGCACCATTCCTGCAGACCTCTTTGAGGGAGAAAACCTCCCTTGCATACATTACACCTGGTGGAGGTATAATGTGGCACAAGAATTTACAAACTGGTGCAATGGTACCATTGCACCAGTTTGTAAATATGGCATTGGGTGTTGGACTGTTCTGTGCCACAACGTCAAAAACTGACTCTGCAGCGATGCAAGGGGCTTGTAAATGATCTCCTTTGTTTTTTAGCTGATCGAAGCCATCCCTTGTTCCAACTCATAGAGGGGTAACATTACACATCACAACCATGTATGGGGAGGCTGCCAGCGGAAGGTTGATAACAGGTGTCACTGGGACACAATAATGAGTAAGCCTGGCCACAACAATGACCCGACCTCAGACTGCCCAAATAGAGTTAGGCGTTGTGCAATGTGTGGGGACAGTGGATCATCCTTGACCTCTGATCTATCAGGACCTGACTTGGGATGGGCCATGCCACAGGTTGCTGTTATGGCCAACCCGCTTTCTTGGCCGGACGCCTGAAAAGCGATCCCTGCCTCAACAGCTGCAACGTCTCCTGTGAAAATCCTGGCACATTGGTGAGTTGAGATGTCCGAGGCTTCTTCAGCTGCAAAGAAAATTCACAAAGGACTTTTTCCACTACCACAATCCTTTCTGTGCAACCCGTGAAAAAGCCAACAATAAAGGCTCTATTCTGGGGTAAAGGTCAGTCAGTTGTTGCTCGACTGAGATGTCAAGGCTTTTTTTACATCCCTCCCTTAACCTGCTTAGACTTTTTAGAGAAGCCGGTCTTGGGATTGAAGATGGCTGGAGAAATAGCAAGTGCTGACTTCCTGGGGGCTGACAGTCGGCAAACTGTGTTGCTCGGATTATGATGGGTACTTCCATTAGCTGACAAGCGAACCTCTGCTGCAATAGGTCAGTCTTTTTAGGCCAACAGCAGAGGTGTCATCGTGCTTTGAGAAAGGGAGGGTGGGTGGATAGATGGGATGAGTGAAAGGGGGATAGACGGCTGGGATGAGTGAAAGGGGGATGGACGGACGGAATGAGTGAAAGGATGGATTGATGGATGGGTGAAAGGGTGACTGGATGGATGAGTGAAAAGATGGATGGATGGTTGCATGAAAGTTTGCATGAATGTCAGATGGATAAGTGAAAGGATGGATAAGTGAAAGGGAGGGTAGATGATGTATGAAAGGGTGGATGGGTGGATGAAAGAAAGAGAGGGTAAATGGATGGACAGATGAATAAAAGTGTGGACGGATGAGCGGGTGGATAGGTGAATGAGTAAATGAATGAATGAGTGAAAAGGTTGATGGATGGATAGATGACTGAATAGGTGGAAACATTGAAGGATGAGTGAAAGGGTGGGTGAATGAATAAGTGAAAGGGAGGTTGGAAGAATGAATGAAAGGGTGCATGGAGTGAAAGGATGCATAGATGGATGAGTGAAAGGATGGACGAATGGATGAGTGAAAGGGTAGATGGCGAGATGGATGAGTAAAAAGGTGAATGCATGGATGGTTTGAAGGATAGGTTTGAGATTGGATGGATAAGTTTGGAAATGGATGGGCAGACGGATGAAATGGTGAAAGACTGAATGATAGATGATACAGTCAATGGATGACAGCGTAAAGGTGAACTTGTGGATATCAGCAGGTGGATGGAACGATGAATGAATAGATGCTTGGATGGAAGAGACAAGAAAGTTCTTCGGGTGAGGGTCGTGATGACTTGCATCAATTGCTTGTAACCATCAGAGCCTTTGGTTCAAAGTGGGGGTATTTTAATTTTCCTGCTACTCCCTTGGCTACTAGCATCACTAGTAGGATATGCATCACTGAGCTTGCGAGAAGGGGAGACTAAGGTGGTCATTACAACCCTGGCGGTCGGTGTTAAAGCGGCGGTAAGACCGCCAACAGGCCGGCGGTAAGAAAATGTGGAATTACGACCGTGGTGGAAACCGCCAACAAAGTCAGCCACTTTAACACTCCGACCGCCACGGCGGTACAAACACACAGCTTGGTGGTCACCGCCAACAGACAGGCAGGAGACAATGTACCGCCCACACTATTATGACAGGCCAATCTGCCACCTTTTCCAGGGCTGATTCACTGTGGATAAAAACACGGCCGAAACAGGAATCCTGAAGGGAAAACGCTCACCTCTACACACTCCACGAGGAACAAGGACACCATGGACCCGGAACTCCAAATTCTCCCTGCAATAGTCTTCCTGCTCCTCTACCAGGAGCATGAACGCCGGCGGCGAAGTCCACGGTGAGTACTGCACCTACGACACAGGGGAGGCGGGAGGGAAAAAACAGGGACACACACACTCAACACTCCCACCCCCACCCTCACCCACTACAACACACACACTAATGCATATCAATACATCACAGTTACACCCCCAAGCCCCCCAGAAGAATGCAAAGACAATAGAAAATGAATGTAAACATTGTAATATATTAAAAGCAAGTAGGCAGAAATATATATATACACCATGTACATAATATATACCAAGCATAGTAGTCCAGGTAGTGCTCTAAGAAAGTCCGTGGAACACTGGGACCACACGGTATGGGCGAGGCCCACACAAGATCCCCGACCATGACGGAGAGAACACTGCAGGGGCATCAGACAGCAACTACACAGGCACCTCAGGGGGAGGGAAAGGGGGGGCACCTCAGCCGCTTGAGTGCACAATGCCAAATCCACGAGGGGGCCACATGCCCACTGTTCCATCCTGGGGAGTGCAAAGCCACAGTCTCACAAGTCTCTACAGTGGGTGGGTTGCCCACTGTTCAATCCTGGGGAGTGCAAAGCCACAGTCTCACAAGTCTCTACAGTGGGTGGTTTGCCCACTGTTCCATCCTGGGGAGTGCAAAGCCACAGTCTCACAAGTCTCTACAGTGGGTGGCTTGCCCACTGTTCAATCCTGGGGAGTGCAAAGCCACAGTCTCTCAAGTCTCTACAGTGGGTGGTTTGCCCACTGTTAAATCCTGGGGAGTGCAAAGCCACAGTCTCACAAGTCTCTACAGTGGGTGGTTTGCCCACTGTTCCATCCTGGGGAGTGCAAAGCCACAGTCTCACAAGTCTCTACAGTGGGTGGTTTGCCCACTGTTCAATCCTGGGGAGTGCAAAACCACAGTCTCTCAAGTCTCTACAGTGGGTGGTTTGCCCACTGTTCAATCCTGGGGAGTGCAAAGCCACAGTCTCACAAGTGGATAACAGTCTCCACTGGTTCTGGAGGGGGCATGGTGCCCAGAGTGCTTCATCCTGCCAAGGACAAAGGGAGTGAATGCCTTTTTCCACTGGTTCTGGAGGGGGCTTTGTGCCCAGAGTGCTTCGTCCTGCTTAGGACTGAGGTAGTGGATGTATCTCTCTACTAGGTCTGGAGGGGGCTTTGTGCCCAGAGGGCTTCATCCTGCTAAGGACTGAGGTAGTGGATGTATCTCTCCACTGGTTCTGGAGGGGGCTTTGTGCCCAGAGTGCTTCATCCTGCTAAGGACTGAGGTAGTGGATGTATCTCTCCACTGGTTCTGGAGGGGGCTTTGTGCCCAGAGTGCTTCATCCTGCTAAGGACTGAGGTAGTGGATGTATCTCTCCACTGGTTCTGGAGGGGGCATGGTGCCCAGAGTGCTTCATCCTGCCAAGGACAGAGGGAGTGGATGCCTTTCTCCACTGGTTCTGGAAGGGGCTTTGTGCCCAGAGTGCTTCGTCCTGCTAAGGACTGAGGTAGTGGATGTATCTCTCCATTGGTTCTGGAGGGGGCTTTGTGCCCAGAGTGCTTCATCCTGATAAGGACTGAGGTAGTGGATGTGTCTCTCCACTGGTTCTGGAGGGGGCTTTGTGCCCAGAGTGCTTCGTCTTGATAAGGACTGAGGTAGTGGATGTATCTCTCCACTGGTTCTGGAGGGGGCATGGTGCCCAGAGTGCTTCATTCCGCTAAGGACAGAGGTGGTGGATGTATCTCTCCACTGGTTCTGGAGGGGGCATGGTGCCCAGAGTGCATCATTCACCCCGTGACGGACTCAGTTGCGTCAGTGCCCTTGCCGCTCATGGGCCAGGGGTGCTTGAGATGGCGGTGCCCTATCAGCGGTGCTTGAGATGGCGGTGCCCTGTGCAGCGGTGCTTGAGATGGCGGTGCCCTGTTCAGCGGTGCTTTAGGTGGCAGTGCCCTGTTCAGCGGTGCTTGAGGCGGCGGTGCCCTGTTCAGCGGTGCTTGAGATGGCGGTTCCCTGTTCAGCGGTGCTTGAAATGGCGGACTCCATTACAGGGTCTCAGCTGCTGGCGGTCCTTCATGGCCCAACAGGGCTTTTGCTGGCGGTTCTTCATGGCCCAATGGGGCTTTTGCTGGCGGTCCTTCATGGCCCAGCTGGGCTTTTGCTGGCGGTCCTTCATGGCCCAGCGGGGCTTTTGCTGGCGGTCCTTCATGGCCCAGCGGGGCTAGCGCTGGCGGTGGCCTCCTGGGCAGCTGGGCTGGTGCTGGCAGTGGCATCCTGGGCAGCTGGGCTGTTGCTGGCGGTGGCATCCTGGGCAGCTGGGATGATGGCGGTTTTCTCCGCCATGCTGCTCTTCCCAGACTTGCCGGGTTTCTTGTGGCCCTTCCCCACCTTGGAAGGTGTCACAGCTGACTCCACACTCCCACCTGTACCCCTGGGAGCGGCTTTGGTGGCTGGAGTCTTCCTCCTCTTCCGCCGGGCACTGGCCAACTTCTGATGCTTCACAGGTGGGGGACTCTCTGTGCTGTGGCTCCGTGCCACACTGGCTGCCCTGGTGGCCGGTGCACTCCAGATTCCGGTGACTACAGGCACCACTGGTCCCGGAGATGTTGTGGCTGAGGTGCTAGTTCGGGAACTATGAGATGGACTGGGTGGGGGAGGTGTGGGAAAGAGGTGAAGGGTGGACAGGAAACATTTTTGGACACACTGGGACGGGTAGCTGGAGGGGGTTTGGGAATGGAGGAAGAGGTGGTGGTTGTAGGAGGTGTACGTTTGGTGACTTTGGGTGAAGGTGCATGCGCGGGAGGCTGTCGTGAGGTGGATGGCTGTTGGGTGGGTGTGTGCCTGCGTTTGTGTATCTTGGGAGGGGGCGTCACAGACACACTGGGAGAGGACACAGTGGACGTGTGAATGGTATTGGGGGTGGTGACTGCACGTGAGCGGGGTGTGGTGGTGGGTGTGCTGGAGAGGGACGTTTTGGCTGTAGATGTAGTACATGCAGGTGTGAGTGTAGACGAGACTGGGACGGAGGAAGGAGACGAGGAGGAGGGGGACACAGTGGAGGCAGTGGATGCTGCTGTGTCTGCATGTGTGTGATGCTTGCGTGAATGCCTGTGGGATGTGTGGTGCTTATGTTTGCCTGAGCTACCCTTGGGTGTTGACGTGTGTGCATGTTGGTCTGTAGGTGTGCTTGGGATAGGCTGAGGTACAGGGGATTGGGTCTGGGTGGAGGAAGTTGTAGGGGGGAGGCTAGAGACGGGGACAATGGCTGCCATCAGTGCTGAGGCCAGAGTCTGAAAAGCTCGCTGAAGGGCCGCCTGACCAGAATGAATGCCCTCCAGGAATGCATTTGTTTGTTGCAACTGCCTCTCTACACCCTGGATGGCATTCAAAATGGTAGACTGCCCAACAGTGAGGGACCTGAGGAGGTCAATGGCCTCCTCACTGAGGGCAGCAGGGGTGACTGTGGCAGGGCCTGAGGTGCCTGGGGCGAAGGTGATGGCCACCCTCCAGGGTGAGCGGGCACGGGACAAAGGCTGAGGGGCTGCTGGGAGGGCGGTGCTGGTGAGGGGGTGGCGGCAGTACCACCACAAGGGAGCTCCCATCAGAGGACGAGTCCATGTCGCTGGTGTCAGCTCCTGTCCCCGCCGTGGAGCTCCCCTCGCCCTCCATCCCACTGGTGAATTCAGACTCCGTAGTGTAGCACTCCAGGGCCATGTGGGATGCAGCTCCCTCGTGCTCCGGTGCCACTGCTCCTCCACCTGATGATGCTAATGCACACAAGAACAGGGAGACCACAAAAAGTGGGGGGAAGACAGAAGAGAGTGCATGCATTACCGCTACCGTTGGCGGACAAGACAGACACAGAAGCCCCCTGCACTACGCCACGCTCTTGGCCCCACTGTTCAATTCCTGGGAAATGGCCTACAAGGCTATGGATGACATCTGCACACATAGATGACACAGGGGCATGACTAGGAGTACTTGGCACTCTAAAGATGTGGGCTGGGGTGCCACATGGCCTGCCTTACGGAGGGGCCTTGCCTACAGAACTCGCCCTGGCCTAGGAAAACCCACAGCCCACCTCCCCCACCCATACACCTCCACTGTGCGCAAAGTCAGCAGAATGAGAGTGTACTCACCCCCTTGTGGCTGCTGTGATGCCCTCAAGCGCCCATCCAACTCCGGGTAGGCCACCGCCAGGATCCGGAACTTCAGGGGGGTCATGGTGCGACGGGCACCCCTCCCACATTGGGAGGCCATCCCCAGCTGAGCCTCCGCCGTCTTCTTGCTCCAGCGGCGAACGTCCTCCCATCTTTTACGGCAGTGGGTGCTCCGTCTGTGGTAGACCCCCAGGGTCCGGACGTCCTTGGCAATGGCACGCCAAATATATTTTTTCTGGTGGGCCCTGATCTACATGAAATGTACAGGGGAAAAAGAGAAGTTATTACTAACTGCACCGTCAAAGTGATTGGCCCCCATCCCTACCCTTGCCATGTGGCACATGCATTCACCGTCTTTCATGCACGCAGCACTCTCCCCCCTTCCTTCTTACATCCAGCCCTCTCCACACAGGCATAGCCCATACAACACGCTCCCTGTGTACATACCTGTTTGTCTGGAGGACCGTAGAGTAGCGTGTACTGGGGGAGGACCCCATCCACGAGCTTCTCCAACTCCTCCGATGTGAAGGCAGGGGCACTTTCCCCAGACACTCAAGCCATTGTCTCTTCCAGACCGAGGTCAAAGCAGCACTTGCACTGTAGGTCCTCTCCTGTCGAAGATCAGGTATCGAGTGATTGAACAGATAGAAAATGGCGGTCACGTCCATGGCAGTGCGTACCGTCACTGCCGGCGTACATTGTCATTGGCTCCTGGGACCCATAGGGTCCAATGTTAACCAATGCAGCATTGCGCCGCGGTCTTCGACCGCCTACCGTGACGGTGTACAACGCCAGGGCAGTTACCTCACATCCCATTGTCCCACTTTAGAGGTCAGGCAGCCGCCATTTCAGGGGCCCACATGGCTTCATTTCCAACTGCGTCACATATACCTAGGACTAGACTCAACACACATACAGGCCACCTTTTGTGTATGATTGGTGTTCTGGGTAAACTGTGGGTACGTACCTCTGAGTTGTTTGACTCTGTGCTCACTGTTGTCCTTCATAGGCACCATCCGCTGGGACATGTGAGGAGATGGCGGCATCCTCCGGTGTACCGACCGTGGTGGACCCGTCGACAATGGAGGAGCGACATGTCATAATCACATACAGGCTTGACCGTGCCACAATCCAGGAACTGTGTACCCAGTGGGAGCCAGAGCTGATGTCAGCAATCCGCCATCCCACAGGAATCCTCCTTCAAGTGCAGGTGCTGTCAGTGCTCCATTTCCTTGCAAGTGGGTCATTTCAAACAACAGTGGCCATAGCATCAGGGATGTCCAAGCCTATGTTTTCCAACGTATTGTCCAGAGTGTTGTCTGCCCTTCTGAAACACATGCGGAGCTACATCGTTTTCCTTCAGGTGGAGGATTTGCCTACAGTGAAAGGTGATTTCTATGCCCTGGGACATATCCCCAACATCATAGGTGCCATTGATGGGACCCATGTGGCTTTGGTCCCCCCACCACAGGAGTGAACAGGTGTACAGAAACCAGAAGAGTTATCATTCTATGAATGTACAGATGGTATGTTTGGCAGACCAGTACATCTCCCATGTGAATGCCAAGTTCCCTGGCTCAGTGCATGATGCCTACATCCTGCAGAATAACAGCATCCCTTATGTGATGGGTCAACTCCAGAGGCACCGTGTGTGGCTATTAGGTGAGCACCTGGAGGCAAGTCAGTGGGAATGGTTGTCTGGGTTTACCCTACAGGTTAGTGTGTGTCTAATACTTGTCCCTCGCCATTTGCAGGTGACTCTGGTTACCCCCACCTGTCATGGCTACTGACCCCAGTGAGGAATCCCAGGACAAGGGCAGAGGAACGCTACAATGAGGCCCATGGGCGAACTAGGAGGGTGACCGAGTGGACTTTCGGCCTCCTGAAGGCCAGGTTCCGGTGCCTCCGTATGACAAGTGGATCCCTATTCTACTCACCAAAGAAGGTGTGCCAGATCATCGTGGCCTGCTGTATGCTTCATAACTTGGCATTGTGACGACAGGTGCCTTTTCTGCAGGAGGATGGTCCAGATGGCGGTGTTGTTGCAGCCGTGGAGCCTGTGGATAGTGAAGATGAGGAAGCAGAGGAAGAAGACATGAACAACAGGGACTCAGTGATCCAGCAATATTTCTAGTGAGACACAGGTAAGAGTACAGACCTGCCTACTACGTGCACTTAAACACTACTACCTCTCTACTGTCTGTCGTTTTCACCCAGTGTATGGTCACTGAGTTGTCACTTTCCCTTACGATTTCACAGATGTGGGTCCAACTGTGTGACATCTGCTTTGATTCCTCATGGACTAGAGCTGTGTGACATAGGTATGTTGACATTACAATTGAAAGAGCATTTTGTCACTGTAATTGCTAATACACTATTTCGAAATCACAGACAGACTCCAGATTGTTTTGTGTTTTAAGTGTGTTTATTTAAGTGCTCAATATTGGAGGGGGTAGTGAAATGGTGAGGGGTGATGGCGGAGGAATGTCCATGGCAGAATCCAGTCTATTAGTCTCACAGGTGCATTGCCCAAATGGGGATAGGAAGTGGAGCTGGGGCAGTTTAAGGATTGACGAGGTGACAAAGTGGGACAGTAGGGTGACAATCAGGGTGGTCTCATTTCTTGGCGGGGGTCTTGGCATCATGCTCTGTCTTTGTCCTGGATCTCAGGGACCATTTGCGGGGTGGTTCTCCCTCTGCAGGGGGTGGGGTGCTGGTGTGGTGGTCCTGTGGCGGGGCATCCTGGCCACTAGCGCCGGCGGAGGAGGTGGGCAGTTCATTGTCCATGCTAGTGTCTGGGGCCCCTTGTAGTGCCACAGTGTCCCTCCTGGTGTTGAGTAGTTCCTTCAGCACCCCTACGATGGTGCCCAGGGTGGAGCTGTTGGTTCTGTGTTCCTCCCTGAAGCCCATATACTGTTCCTCCTGCAGGTGCTGGGTCTCCTGAAACTTGGCCAATACCGTTGCCATCGTCTCCTGGGAGTGGTGGTAGGCTCCCATGATGGAGGAGAGGGCCTTGTGGAGAGTGGGTTCCCTTGGCCTGTCCGCCCCCTGTCGCACAGTAGCCCTCCCAGTTCCCCTGTGTTCCTGGGCCTCCGTTCCCTGGACCGTGTGCCCACTACCACTACCCCCAGGTCCCTGTTGTTGTTGGGGTGGTGGGTTATCCTATGTTCCCAGTAGTGGTGGACACACTGCTGATTGACGTGTCCGGGGGACGGAGGTATGGGCCCGCTGGGTAGGTGCTGTGCTGGTGTTTCCAGAGGGCGGAAGGTCTGTGATGGCCTGTGACTGGGTGAGGGGAACCGACTGTCCAGAGGTCCCCGATGGGCCGGGCTGGTCATCTAGATCCAGTTGGACAGAGGTGCTGTCATCACTGTGGGCCTCTTCTGTTGGTGGTGTGGACATGTGTGGACCCTCCTGTCCGGTGACGTTGGGTAGGGGTCCTGCAGGGGTATAAAAGGATGGTTATTACATCTGTATGTGTCATGGTGTGCAATGGGTGGGTGACCGTGTACCCCAGTGCTTGCATTCCTGTGTGGGACCTCGTGTGATGATGGTTTAGGGGGTTGTATGGGTATGTGCAGTGGGCATGCTTTAGTGATGGGTGTCCATGCTTTGTTGTTGCATGCAGGGCTTGGTGTTGGGATGGGTGGTTTGTGATGTTGGGACATATGTGAGGAGTTGGGTTGCTGGGGGTGAGGGTGGGGATATGTGATAGCATGCATGTAGTGTGGGGGATGTAATAATTAAGATTTGTCTTACCAGAGTCCATTCCTCCACCTACCCCTGCAAGGCCCTCAGGATGCAGAATCGCCAAGACCTGCTCCTCCTATGTTGTTAGTTGTAGGTGAGGAGGTGGGGGTCCGCCGCCAGTCCGCTGAACCGCCTGGTGGTGTCTTGAGACCACGGAACGCACCTTCCCCCGTAGGTCGTTTCACCTCTTCCTGATGTCCTCCCGATTTCTTGGGTGCTGTCCCACTGCGTTGACCTTGTCCACTATTCTTCGCCATAGCTCCATCTTCCTTGCAATTGAGGTGTGCTGCACCTGTGCTCCGAATAGCTGTGGCTCTACCCGGACGATTTCCTCCACCATGACCCTGAGCTCCTACTTCGAGAAACCTGGGGTGTCTTTGCCGTGCCATGGGGTGGTGTAGGTGATGTGTGGGGTGGAGAGTGGGGTGATAAGTGTGCGGATATGTAGTGGTGTGTAGTGTGAGGTGCATGGAAGTTGTGTGGGTGATGGTGTTGTGTGCCTGTGGATGCTGTTGTTCTTGCTGGTGGTGTCTCTCTCTGGCCTTCTTTCAGAATTTTTTGTCGTGGGGGTTTGTGGGTGATGTGGGTGTGTGTTTTATATTGTAATGGGTGTGTGGGAGTGGTGTGTGTATGTGTATCAGGTGTGTGTATTTCGAATTGCCCAATGTGGTAGTGTTTTGTATGTGTGTGTGTATTTTGAGCGTGGTGGTGTGTACCGCCAATGGAATACTGCGGTTGAAAGACTGCCGCGTGGATTCATGTGTCGTGATAGTGTGGGCGTTTTTCTGTTGCAGTGACGGTGGAGGTTTTGTTTTTGTCAGTTTATCACTGACCTTTGGTGTGGCGGACTTGTGTGGGTGTCTGAATTTTGGCGGATCCCGAAATGTGGGTCATAATGGCTGTGGCGGTAATCCCCGGCCGCGGCGGTGTGTTGGCGGTCTTCTGCACGACGGTCAGCGGCTTTTACCACCAATGTTGTAATGACCGCCTAAATCATCAACAGGCCCGCAATCCCCCATGGCAAACTTACGAGTGAGTAAGCCAAACTCCTCCTCGAGAATGATGATTTCCTCAGCCAAAGCAGCCACAACAGAAGTTAAGAAGCATTTACAATGCAACGGGTCTCGCATTTGTTCGAGTTAGAACTATTAGCATTGTAAAGCACAAAAACGCAGCGCAATCGCGCTATGTAAAATGCAGCGTGATTGCGCTGCGTGGAAAATAAACAGATAAAGTAGTCCGGACTCCAGGCTGAAAACATCAAACCTCGTATGTTTTTGGTACTTTACCGGTGCTGTGTAGGTGGGCTAAACACCAGAAAAGGCATGACATACGCATGGCTTTCACAAATGAAAGCAAGCGTATTTTAAAAGGCAAGCCCACAAACCAATGTAAGTGACTGACGTGGCATGGGCGTGGTTTCAAGTCCAAAGAGAGATTACAGAACGGACGGAGCACTTTGTGCTCACCCATTAAAAGGAGATAGAGGATTAAGGGCACACGCTTTTACTTCAAGGCATAGCATTCTGAAAAGTGGCTGTGGTCTTACATTTACCCACCTTAGACTGAAGTCCCGGAGAAAGGGGGGGGGCTTTTGTTTTTCTGCCATGCCAAGGCTGCACTGGCTTGCTTTCTTTTTATTTTTGTATAATTGCACCACTTTGTCTTTTAAATATGATGTACCAAAGTGGAAAAAGTGAGACATACAAAGTGCAAATGAATTGTGACACATTAAATAACATAATTGTTTCAGTAAATCTGGCCTTCCGTGCCAGAGCAAGAGGATTTGTGAAACTTGTACAATCAGAAAGTTCGGCTTGGATGGTGGAAAAGTGGAAAAATAACATTTCTCTCATATTATTTCCTGGTTGTGGTAGCAAGCATTGTAATGCTATATTCAACAGCAAGGAGTGATTACAGTGCCCTACAACAGGTAACTACTTTTGTCAAAAATGCAATAAGAAATGTTAGAGACCTGTTTTCAAAAACGGATGGCAAGCTTCCCTTTATTATAGGTATATGTTGATAGATCTGTAGTGGAAAAGTACCCCAACCCCACATTATGAGGAAATTGCAAATCACCCTGAAGTTCCATGCCCATATGCTGTAGGACATTAAATGTATAATAGCCTCTCAAATATACAATTGGTATTATGTTTTTACTACATGACAAGTAGTCCCCTGTCACTTCCGTAGCCTTGTGGTCTACTTTCGGGCAATTTGTAATATTCGTGGTCAAATTTCAGGTTTTTATAAAGCAGTTTAAGCAGCACATGCTATCAAAACAAGCATATGCAATACAACGGGTCACGCATTTCTCCAAGTTAGAGCTATTAACAGTTGTAGACTCCCAACCGGACTTTTCTTGCCTCAGTAAATGGAAAAAAAATTTGCGCGATCGTGCTGCTAGGAAATGGAAATGGAAACTGTCTCGCGTTTCACTCGTAGTGGAATCTATCGGCAAAATTGCAATTATCTACGTAACCGGCAAAAGGGCAATTAACTATGTAACAGGGTCGATGTCATGCAAAGTGCTTGACTTCTGGCAAGCGAGATCACGCTGCGAAAAAAGAGAAAAAGTAGTCCACAAACCGGATGGAAAACAGCGAGCCTCGTATGTTTTCAGTACTTGGTCGCTACGCTCGAGGAGGGCTAACCACCGGAAAAGGCATGACGTATGCATGCCTTTCACTAATGAAAACAAACAGATTTTAAAAGGCAAGCCCACAAACCAATGAAAGACACTGATGTGACATCTGCAGGGCTCCGAGCCCTTTTCTAAGTACTACAGCGTCTCGCTAGCAATACGCATGCGCTAGCGCATGCAACGCAGGCTCGACCCTAAAAAAGAAGCAAAGTGCACCAGGCTGGGATTGGAACTCCTAGTGTGCAGATTAACACATGTATTTTTGCTGGGTGTTCTAATGACTAAAGCCACTCTGCTGGCTTGTGTTAGGCAGAAGGGAGTGGGCATTACACGGTATGTCATGTGAGGCTGCTCCTTTAGGCCAGCACGTGCAGTCCCTCCTGTCAAAGCCTTTCTTGTTAGCGAAAGGTTGCAGGAGGTGACCAGGCTAGCTAGCGTATCCAGTCCTTCTTTTACAACCTCTCCTGTCACTAAGCAGCCAGCTTGCTATGAGAAGATAGGCCCTGTAAGGCCCCCACAGGTCAGATCACTATGGGGGATGTTGTCAAACCAATAGCATGAACTACTTGCATGTGAAAAGGTATGTGAGTGAGTAGTGACACAAATGTCTTAATACAGTTAGATTCTTAATTGCTGACTCAATTGTGTACTTTATGAGACTTATTATATTGCTTAAATGAGACCTCTGGACAAGTCTCAACAATGGACATTGACCTGCAGATTTTTTTCTATAGGGTGTGTGATGTTGATTGTTTATAGTGTTCAGGGAAGAGTTTGTATGATTTACTATAGCAAATATGTCATCATTCACATTCAAATTGACTTTGAGTGGATAGATGTGATTTTGAAAGTCTTGAATGAATTTACAAATGAAGTGCTGAGGAGAAACTTAACATCTATTGGTGTGATCCTAGTGATGTTGGTTTCACCAAAGTTAGTTGTGCTAATTGTAAGAAACTGGAGTATTAGCTGAGGGGATACATATCCATCTTAATAAACAATCAAAAAGATTGTCAGGGTGAACCACTAAAGCCATGAAATAAACCTGAGCTAAACCCTGTAGTAGCTATGGCACAGACCAGACAGATGTCACTTAGAGGCAATGTGTAAATTATTTATGCAGTACCAAAATGGTAATACATTTGAAACACAACACAAGAAAAAATCCAGACCAATTTAGACAAATAGAGTAATGTTTAAAATACCCAATAAGGGGAACCACAGCTATAAAAATTTGAAGTTTTAAACATAAATAGTTGTATACTATATAACCAGGGCTGGTTACATAAACACTATTAGTGGGCCTGCAGCATTTATTGTGCCACCCACTTAAGTAGCCCCTTAAAACCTGTTTCAGGCCTGTGTGTATGAGATTTTGACTGCCATTTCAACTTGGTGAATAAACCTTTTACCAGACCTAAACTTTCCTTTCCATTATATATAAGTCACCCATAGGGTAGGGCCTAAACAGCCCATAAGGCAGGGTGCATTGTACCTATAGAGCTGGAAATGTACCATTAAGTTTTAGATGTCCTGGTGGTTTAAAGCTCTCACATTTGTTTTTTCACTATTACCTGCCTCTACCATAGGATAACATGGGGTTACCATATTACATTAAATAAGTGGTAACTTTTGATTGGGAGCAGGTAGAAATGTCATGTTTGGTACCTGAGGAATTGTAATTTAAAACCCTCTTTAGTGGTAAAGTCAGATTTTAAGTCACAATGCCGAAAATGCTACTTTTGGAAAGTTGGCATTTTCTTTCCCTTACCATTTGGTACCTGCAGCCTGTTGTTGGGTCACATGACTACATGTAGTAGGCAGTTGGTCTTTGTGTATTCCTCGTAGACAGCCACACAATAGAGGGCCTGGGTGCTGGCAGAATGGGTCATCCTTACTTGATGAGGGGGGGCAAGGCTCTCACCATCATACTTGGACTTCAAAGACATTGCCTCGTTCTCACACAGAAAGGACTTAACACTAGCCTATTGTGCCCCCAGACAATCAGGAACCAGGACAGGAAAGCAGGTAATTGAACAGATGTTTCTCCACTTCAAAGTGGGCATTTGGTATAAAAAGTGGACCCTCACTCTTCAGTACACTCCTGGACCTGTGGATAATACAGACCAAGAGCTATCCTGCTACCAGACAATTACCCTAATGCTTGAGACCTGCCCTGCTTTCTGAGAAGGAAGGCTGAACCTGCACCCTTCATCCCAGGCTGAAGTGATTCTAAGGGTTGTCGCCTAGGTTCTCATCATCCTAATGAGACTACGGGATTTGGGCAGCAGAATCACCTGTATTGCGGGAGACTGAGTCTGAACCCATACCAGGTGTTACCTGTTGGCCTAATCCGGGTTTTCTTCCGGCTAACTAGCAGTACCTCATCTCCACCCAAGAGCAGGGATGATTGGGCAACCAGGCGTATGTCACAAATGACTCCTCAGGGAAATCGTGGTCACTCAGATCTCATCCGTTTCTCTCAGTTACATTAGTCTCACGTATGCAAGGACAATCAGAGGCAGAGTATAGTTCAATAAGGTTTTATTGAAGTAACTGCATCTTAGATAATAAAGCATTTATTGCAATAACTAGGACGATGAAGCACAACAAGATTAAAATTGTGACATGGAGAGTAAAACACAAAAATAATGCTACCATTGTGTCACTAAGATTGTGAAGGATAGTTCCCACCTAGGCTATGTTAGAGAACAGCATGTTAAGCTCTAAATCTGCCCTTCAGGTTTTCCCTGGGAAGACATCATCCCTCATACTTAAGCAATAGGCCTGTAGTCTACATAAGCAGCTGCAGCGAAGCACTCAGCAATCAGCATACAGTCGTGGTCATATGGATAGAATCTTCCTCTAATGTACATGGGTCTAAGTAGTGTTTTTATAATAAAACAGCTGATGCTCCAAGAAAGGATCCCCACGTAAGAGTGTGTATGTTTCTGTGAACATTGGAGACAAAGGGTACCACTTTTGACGGCAACCTATCTTGCTGCAGCCTTGAGAAAAGCACAGAGTGAAGAAATGTCTTGTTTAAGAACGCAGTGCTGACCTAGGCTAAGAACAGATAGATAGAGAAAATAAAACAAGACTGCAAATGTATCTATTGTTAAAATAATAAAAATGAAGCTGAATAAAATATATCTAGGTTAAAGTGCACAGCGGCAGGCCTAGTATGCTAAAAAAACATGTATAAAACTATAGCTAAAATGGCTACACAACACCCTCCCCTTGCCGGTTCAAAGGTGGTTCAAAGCCTAATTATATATGTAAAAACTACTAAAAATCATCCTAAGGCATATATATTGAAATATCAATAATGACAAGTTAAAAGACACTGGTGCATGTGTTAAAAGGACAATTTAAAATGTTAATTGTGGCGTCAAGGAAAGGCCGAATTTCAAAATTCAGAGTACATTTTGAAGTCGTCAATTGAATCTGGGATAATTGAAGACAGGAGATCTTCCACTTCGGCAGTTGGTAAAATAGGAAGTTCATCGCCAAGGAAAATCAAGGAGCATTTGTGTTCCAAAGCCTGAGCTCCAGCCGAGGCAGCAGCATTCCGTGATGTGCCCAACAGTGAGTTTAGAGCTGCATGATCCACAAAGAGAAACTCATAAACAGCTTCCCGTAGCAAACGCACCTTCACCGCGCATGCCTGCTAATGAGCCCTCAGTGAGAACATCAGCAGATCAGCGTCCAATGAAAGCAAGTGCTGCGTAGAAAGACAAACTTTCAGTGCACCAGAGGCATCAAAATACGGGCTGCATACAATGTAAAACCGGTCTGAATGACAGAGACCAGTCACACTCTAATTGCTCCAGGAGTGATTCTCCAAAGTACTGCATCATGCGTTCACGACACAGCTGCGCTGGTGGAAGCGCTTTCAGTCCTCCTTGTTGTAATGGGACAGCCATTGCACAGAAAAAGCAACAATAGCAAAATGTATCTATTATAGCCAAAGTTATTGGAAATCCCCCAAAAATACTGGAGAATATTGAGTGGATGGCTGATGGTATTAAGCCAAATATAGAGGAGAAGGTGTGAACAAAACCAGAACCAACAGCCTTAAAGAAATTTGCGATTCCAGTTTTACTGGATGCATTAAATATCCGATTCACGAGTTCACCAAAGTGTCTTGGAAAGTTACTACTTAAAAGGGGCTGTATCTCGGCGGATGACATCGCAACCTTAGGCGCATAGGTCTTTCGTGCAGATGTAAGTGCTACATGTTTTTGAAACAATAAAGGCTTGAGTCTGCTCAACTTGTCAAAATTCACATTTGAAGTAGCGATATGGGGCCAAATCTCAGCTACTTCCCTCTGTCACGTAGGAGGAAAAAGTAGATTCCTGCAGCATGTAACAATTTTAGAGACTAAAACAACATAAACTATTCCGGCTCGCATCCCACAACAGCTCTCACTATTGAGGAGGACATAGCTGCCATTCAAGAGCACCTGGAATGCAGGTCTAATCAAGAGGACTGGGACTCCCTTCAGATAACAAGCCAAGTTTGCTGCCGAAGCATTGCATGCCCCGTGCAAGGACAGCTGTTTACAAGCCATTGAATGGCTGACAGAAGTTTTGCATTCACTACCACTAAGAAAGACCTCTTTCATGCCACTGAGACATTTGTACAAGAAGGGCAGCTCCCACGCCTCATGGATGTAACTATCTCCTAGCCTTTCATATCTGCCCACTGGAATATGTTCTAAGCAGGATGTGAATTGAAGTGTTCAAATAGGCAGATTAATGACCCCGTGTATTAATCACTCAGCAGATGGTATTTCAGCCACGGTAAAAGGCAACTTTTCTAATTTCTCAATGTTTAACATGACATAAGTTGCTTCTTTTTTAGTCATTAGTTGTTGTTGTCGCGTTAAATTAAATGTGAAAAATATGTCCCTTGCACTAACGTGTTGCCAGGGAAAGCGACCTTCCTTCAGTGATTGTAGTGTCCAACCTAACTGCATAGTGGATCTTAGTTGCTTTGTACTATGCCTATTGCAGAAGAAACAATGTTGTTTAAGGTGTATATTTGGTTGGACAGGGTATTAATCCCATCATCTACAACAGCTAGTGCCATCTGTAAATCTTCCTGATCTATTTGCCTTAACCGGGCAGCAGCTTCTAGTTGAGAAAGCTTCCAAATTTCATTAAAGACTGCATGTAAGAAGGGCTTTCTGCATTGTTTTCTAGGGCCTAACAGGAAATCCTGTAAGTCAATATTATTAGACAGGGGACTGAGGTGTTCTTTAACAGCATCTAGTGAGGATCTCTTCAACCATTGCTGGCATACCTTCACTACACTGTATGTTGTTACTATACCCGCATGTTCAGATGACACATAGCGAGGGTCAGGCCTACTTGTTCTAAAACCCCGGGGAGTTTATAAAACGTTTATGACACTCATTGATATCTATTGGCCACAATAACCACCCACCAGGACGTGAAAGTGAAGTATTAAATGTGCCTTTTTGGACCCATTCATCGAGCTGATCTTCAGTTGCATTTATATAATTTTGCCATTTGTAAAATTTTGCAGGGGCAGGAATACTGGGTGCATTCAAATCCTTAATTTTTGCTAAACCTAAACAACTTGTCTGTTGTACAGTTTCATTCGAAAATATCATTTGAACAGGTATCAGGCATGCTCTGAATAAAGCTTCCTTTCCCCTTATTTGACAATTTTATATTCCTCACACACTTTTTAAGTCATACGACCACATGACTCAGCATTTTTAATATTGTGACCAGAAAAATATGCAAATTTTTCACAATATGTTTTAGAACTCCCTTGCAGTGGAGTAGGACAATGTTCCCATTGTGTGTAATTAAAAATGGTTTTCGGGTACTTGCTCTGTGAATGAAATGGTGTCCATAATAATTACAGCAAAACTGTTGAGACCGGGCCACTCACCTGAAAAGCAGGATGTCTGCAGGGGCAATGGTATGCCCCTGACCTCCTGGAACACCTCTCAGCACTTCCTGGTGGACACAGAAACCCCAGCAGGTGTCCCAAAAGGAAAGGGGGGAGTGGAAGAGAAAGAGACAAAATACTGCCACGTCTTGCCGGTCCAGCCAGGCATCCTGTGTCTTCAGGGGACAGGTCGTTGTTGATAGAGTGATAGTAGAGTTAGTGCACTCAACTTCCTTGAAACTGAATCTCTCTTTCTGATATGGGCACGGGAGCGGTAGAAGAACACCAGGATGCTCCAGCACTTTTCTTGGATAATAATAACTGTTGGCACAATTACTAACACTGCATTACCAAAAACCCAAACTGAGTACCATAACAATAACTGCTGCAACACTAGGACTGGCTTCACAGTGATTCACTGTTGCACACTACAATTAGAAATGTGGCTGCACTTATCATGCACAAGAAAGACAAACAAGGGCATTGATTATATCAAGTATAACTTTCCTGCATGCATACGGTTAAACTAAAAGGAACAAAACCAATCCAAGAAATACAAATGTCCACTCTGGGTTTAAACAGTTAGGGTGGCACAGTTTGGTTTAGTTTCACTGTGTGTGTGAAAAACCTTTCAAAAGCAAATTCCTCAAACCTGAAACACAGGCATGACACAATTTAAATCCAAGAGTTATGCTATTAGAGAAAGAAAAGTCACGTATATGCTCTTTTAAAATTGCACTGCCACTTTTTGTAGTACTTGAGCTCAAGCAGATTTCCTGAAGCACATTTAGGCAAGTAACTACAATAATAATGTAGAATGTTCAGAAATGCATCTTTCTCTTCAAGATAAGCACTCTGACAAAATAAGAGGTCTGAAATACACCAACTGTTCTAGGAAAGTGCGGCGCTCAAAGAACAAAGCCCCTGGAGAATACTAGTCACATAGCTGCACTCTTTTCCGGAGTGCTGGAGGAATGTCTGGTGTCAGCTGGTACAGGAACGAAGAAATTAAGTGCCTCAAAAGTCCTGAATATGAGGATGACAGCAGGGGCTGGACTGCCAAATCAGATGCTGAGATCAGGAAACAAAACAAAGCCAAGAAGGGAGGCATGCTTCTCTCTGCTATTTATAGCCAATCAGGAAAGCAGTTGAGTTTCCACATGTGGATGAGTCACCACACCCAATTCGAAGCACATGTCTACACCACACCCAATTAGAAGCACATGTCTACACCTGCTCACATTAGCAAACAAGCATTGATAAAATTAGCATTGATAAAACCAATTGTGTAACACAGCACATTATTTTTACTTAGAAACATGAAGGTTTAACCAAGAACAGAGATATGATTTAACCCTAATCCCTGGGGATGCTGACAGATAACGCAGGAGGAACCTTGGGGATTCCTGACAAAAACATGTCGCCATAATTTTCTTTGGATTGATAAATATCCTCTCTTTCAAATACAGTAAAGTACTGTGTAGGAAGTTGGCTCTGTATGCACTATTTCAAAGTAAGGAATAGTATGCACAGAGTCCAAGGGTTCCCCTTAGAGGTAAGATAGTGGCAAAAATAGATAATACTAATGCTCTATTTTGTGGTAGTGTGGTCGAGCAGTAGGCTTATCAAAGGAGTAGTGTTAAGCATTTGTTGTACACACACAGGCAATAAATGAGGAACACACACTCAGAGACAATTGCAGGCCAATAGGTTTTTGTATAGAAAAATATATTTTCTTAGTTTATTTTAAGAACCACAGGTTCAAGATTTACATGTAATACTTCAAATGAAAGGTATTGCAGGTAGGTACTTTAGGAACATTGAATTAGCAAAATAGCATATACAGTTTTCACATAAATCACATATAGCTATTTTAAAACTAGACAGTGCAATTTTCAACAGTTCCTAGGGGGAGTAAGAGTTTGTTAGTTTTTGCAGCTAAGTAAACCACCTACGGGGTTCAAGTTTGGGTCCAAGGTAGCCCACCGTTGGGGGTTCAGAGCAACCCCAAAGTTACCACACCAGCAGCTCAGGGCCAGTCAGGTGCAGAGGTCAAAGTGGTGCCCAAAACGCATAGGCTTCAATGGAGAAAGGGGTGCCCCGGTTCCAGTCTGCCAGCAGGTAAGTACCCGCGTCTTCGGAGGGCAGAACAGGGGGGTTTTGTAGGGCACCGGGGGGGACACAAGTCCACACAGAAAGTACACCCTCAGCAGCACGGGTGCGGCCGGGTGCAGTGTGCAAACACGCGTCAGGTTTGTAATTGAAATCAATGGGAGACCAAGGGGTCTCTTCAGCGATGCAGGCAGGCAAGGGAGGGTCTCCTCGGGGTAGCCACCACCTGGGCAAGGTAGAGGGCCTCCTTGGGGTCACTCCTGCACTGAAGTTCGGATCCTTCCGGTCCTGGGGGCTGCAGGTGCAGAGTCTTTACCAGGCGTCGGGATCTGAGGAGCAGGCAGTCGCGTCAGGGGGAGCCTCGGGATTCCCTCTGCAGGCGTCGCTGTGGAGGCTCAGGGGGGGCAACTCTGGCTACTCACGGTCTCGCAGTCGCCGGGGAGTCCTCCCTGAAGTGATTGTTCTCCACAAGTCGAGCCGGGGGCGTCGGGTGCAGAGTAGCAAGTCTCACGCTTCCGGCGGGAAACGCAAGTTGTTTCAAAGTTGCTGCTTTGTTTCAAAGTTGCAGTATTTAGTGAACAGGGCCGCTGTCCTCGGGAGTTCTTGGTCCTTCTAGAGCAGGGCAGTCCTCTAAGGATTCAGAGGTCGCTGGTCCCTGGGGAAAGCGTCGCTGGAGCAGTGTCTTTAGAAGTGGGGAGACAGGCCGGTAGAGCTGGGGCCAAAGCAGTTGGTGTCTCCGTCTTCTCTGCAGGGTTTTTCAGCTTAGCAGTCCTCTTCTTCTTAGGTTGCAGGAATCTGAGTTCCTAGGTTCTGGGGAGCCCCTAAATACTGAATTTAGGGGTGTGTTTAGGTCTGGGAGGGCAGTAGCCAATGGCTACTGTCCTTGAGGGTGGCTACACCCTCTTTGTGCCTCCTTCCTGAGGGGAGGGGGCACATACCTAATCCTATTGGGGGAATCCTCCATCTGCAAGATGGAGGATTTCTAAAAGTCAGAGTCACCTCAGCTCAGGACACCTTAGGGGCTGTCCTGACTGGCCAGTGACCCCTCCTTGTTTTTCTCATTATCTCTCCTGGACTTGCCGCCAAAAGTGGGGGCTGTGTCCAGGGGGCGGGCATCTCCACTAGCTGGAGTGCCCTGGGGCATTGTAACACGAAGCCTGAGCCTTTGAGGCTCAATGCTAGGTGTTACAGTTCCTGCAGGGGGGAGGTGTGAAGCACCTCCACCCAGAGCAGGCTTTTGTTTCTGTCCTCAGAGAGCACAAAGGCCCTCACCACATGGGGTCAGAAACTCGTCTTTCAGCAGCAGGCTGGCACAGACCAGTCAGTCCTGCACTGAACAATTGGGTAAAATACAGGGGGTATCTCTAAGATGCCCTCTGTGTGCATTTTTTAATAAATTCAACACTGGCATCAGTGTGGGTTTATTATTCTGAGAAGTTTGATACCAAACTTCCCAGTATTCAGTGTAGCCATTATGGAGCTGTGGAGTTCGTTTTTGACAGACTCCCAGACCATATACTCTTATGGCTACCCTGCACTTACAATGTCTAAGGTTTTGCTTAGACACTGTAGGGGCACAGTGCTCATGCACCTATGCCTTCACCTGTGGTATAGTGCACCCTGCCTTAGGGCTGTAAGGCCTGTTAGAGGGGTGACTTACCTATGCCATAGGCAGTGTGAGGTTGGCATGGCACCCTGAGGGGAGTGCCATGTCGACTTAGTCATTTTCTCCCCACCAGCACACACAAGCTGGCAAGCAGTGTGTCTGTGCTGAGTGAGGGGTCCCTAGGGTGGCATAAGACATGCTGCAGCCCTTAGAGACCTTCCCTGGCATCAGGGCCCTTGGTACCAGGGGTACCAGTTACAAGGGACTTACCTGGGTGCCAGGGTTGTGCCAATGGTGGAGACAACGGTACATTTTAGGTGAAAGAACACTGGTGCTGGGGCCTGGTTAGCAGGGTCCCAGCACACTTCTCAGTCAAGTCAGCATCAGTATCAGGCAAAATGTGGGGGGTAACTGCAACAGGGAGCCATTTCTTTACATACTGTAACTCAGTCATCATAGAATCAACTGTTTTCACATCCCATTCATCAGAATCAACTCCGGGTATTATTACATCATTCATAGAAAGTTTAAACCCATACGGTTTTTGAATGACCTCTGTCAGGCCGTATATATCAAATGTGACTTTATCTCACACAATCCCATCAGGAATTGGTACAGCGGGAATGTTCATGAATGACAAGTCTCTGCGGACCTTAATAGAAGAACAATAGGGTTTTAGGACCTCATCCACCAGTTCAGTTGATTTTTCAGGAAGGTAATGACCATGTATTATTAGAAAGAAAGTAATAACAAAGCCAACCCAAAGGTGGAAAGCTAATGCAGTCATGCAAAGCCACAGAGTTCCATGGGAAAATAAAGTAATTCGTTTTAAGCCAATTTGTCAGCTTACGTGTTTTTGGTAGTTCAGATGCAGAAGGGGCAAATGAGTCCGAAACGGTGCCTGTGAAGCAGTTTGTGCAAAAACTGGAGCCGTGTTTGAAAGAGGACAACTGGTAGGAATCTCCCACAGTGGTTCACTGTAAATGACGCCATCCGTTTGTGTAGAAGTTGAATCAAATCGATCAGTAATTTCTGTGTTGCTTCTTGCAATAGATGTTAGTGGAACTAATGTAAGATCATTTTCCACCCTCCCCAAGCTCGGAGATGTGTCAGTGTTGCTGCTCATAACTTGTAGAGGGACATCTTGACTAGTAGTGAGAGGGATTCGGGTACTACTGGTTGTTCCTCTTGGTCTGTCGATGGAGACAAAGCTGTTTTCTTTAGAACCAGGCAGCAGTGGTAGAATGACTGTTCTGGTATCGTGTATTCCCAGGATTGGAACCGGTGCATGATGGGAAGGACTAAAGTCCTTTTTCACAGCAACCTTTTCACGTACTAGGGGCCAGATGTAGGAAGGTCCGAATTTGTGATTCAGAAATTGCGAGTCGGTGCGACTCGCAATTTCCTAATCGCAAATTTGGATGCAGAACGGTGTCTCAGACACCGTCTGCGACTCGCTATGGGGTCGCAAACACCCACCTCATCAATATTAATGAGGTGGGTCGCATTTTGCGACCCCATAGCGAGTCCCTGCACTCACAAGGATGGTGGCCTGCTGAAGTCAGCAGACCTCCATGTCTGTGACTGCTTTTCCAATAAAGCAAGTTTTTTTTTTCATTTTGCAGCCCGTTTTCCTTAAAGGGAAACGAGTTGCAAAATGAAAAAAATTACGAAACCATTTGGTTTTGGTTTTTCAGTGTAGGCAGTGGTCCAATGGACCACTGCCTGCTCTGAAAAAACCTTTATGCCCACATTCACAAAGGGGAAAGGGTCCCATGGGGACCCCTTCCCTTTTGCGAATGAGTTACCACCAGTGTGACACTGGTGGTAACTGCGAGTTGCTTTGCGACCGCATGTGCGGTCACAAAGCAATTCTGCATTGCGATGCAAGTCGCAAATAGGAAGGGAACACCCCTTCCTATTTGCGAGTCGCATTCACAAATTGCGAGTCGGTACCGACTCACAATTTGTGAATGAGCATCACGTTAGGCTGTTTGCATGGCGCAAACTGCGATTTTCGCAGTTTGCACCATGCAAACGGCTTCCTACATCTGGCTCTAGCTCCCCAACCTTTGGACTACAGCCAGTAGATGTTATTGGTACATCCTTAATTCCTACGGAGGCAGCACTGGCAGAAGCGTTCATTTATGTCAAAAGGTGTTTCTGCCACCTCCATGCCAGGACCATCAAGATCTGGAATATACATTTGAGTTCCAAGCAGGCACTCGTATGAAGTACGCCCCCTCCAGGGATCTTCTAGGCAGATTATTAAGTGCTCTCTGGACTCCATATGGGTGATTAAGCCAGCTACGACCCGTACCTAATATTATGGCTGTTAAAGATTGCTTTAAATCTTGATTTCATCGCTTCACAACACTGTTTCCCTCAGGATGAAGTGGAGACGAGCAATGGAGTTGCATCCCTAATGAAGCCATGGCATCTCAGATTGCTCTTGAGGCAAAAGCAGGGCCCTGGTCTGAGTGGAATGCCACAACTGCATATGTGCCAGTAAAGACTTGCAAATCTTTAATAACAGTCCGAGCATCAGCTGAGCGTTGTGGCCACACCCATAGAAATCTGGAGCAGGAGTCAACACTGACTAAGATGTATTTGTATGCACTGTCAGGTGTCAAAGGACCGAAATGGTCCAGGTACACACATTGTAATGGCTTGTAAAAAATTAGGAGGAGTGTCTGCTGTGGGTGTTTGAGGGTTAATTTGTTGGCAGATATCACAACAAAGGACATACTTCTTGGTCTGTTTGTAAAGACCAGGCCACCAATAATGTGCTAATGATAATGTAGCCGCCACACCAGCATGGGCAGAAGCATCTCCCCCATGCGCTGCTTTGATCAACTCTGATCTTAGGACTTTATTGGGAATTACTCAAACTCCCACACCTGGTATTTTTACTTCTGCATCAAGGAAGCCTCCCATCCAGTAGGAATATTTAGCAGGAAATGCTTTCGGTAACAGTGTGGCTTCAGCCTTGGCTTTCTCAGCAGTCCATATTTCATCGTCCGGTTTAGTCCTAGAACAAGTTACTGTAGCAACAGTAGCCATAGCTACTGCTGATTTGGCTGCTTCATCAGCCAATGTATTCCCAGCAACGTGTATTCCAACAAACTGGTGTCCAAGTGTATGTGCAACACGGACATTTGGTAGTGTTTCTCTCAGATCCGCTACTTTCCCCTACTGAAGTCTGTGTTTAATGGTGTTACCTTTAGAATCTCTGATCCCATTCTGGCACCAGTAATGCAGATATTCATTGAAGGACTGGACACAATAGTACAAATCATAGACAGTCAGCGTTAGCTGGTCAGGATCCCTATGTTCCAGTGCCTTCACCAGAGCCTTTAGCTCTACTAATCTTGCAGTGCAATCCCCTAGGGTTTGCGTAAAGGTATGCTGTGGATAGAATTTACTACCCTCCATATAGCTGCTTACGACTGCGCAAGCAGCGGAGTATTGATGCTTAGTGCCTATTGCAGGTTGTGCTGAGCCATCAGTGTACATGACTCTTTGATATTGATCAATAGGCAATGTATTTGCTGGAACTGTGTGTTCTAGTTCATACTGCAAAAATTCTTGAGTATGTAACTTTGGGTCAAAAATATAGTTGACATCAGTGGCTGTCAGAGACGTTGCCCATTGGATCCAACGTGGATGTAATGCTTTAGCATTTGGAACACTGGCTTTGGTAACAGCCTCAAGGGCTGGGATTGGAGATAAGACAACAATGCGTTTGCCCTGGGCCAGTGGTCATTCTTTAATGACAGCCATCTTCTGAACAGCAGTGAGAATTTTCACAGTGGGCGCAAAAGGTTGTTCTGCTGTTGAATATAGATATGATTTGAATGCAATCAGGACTGTCTAAGTCTCATTGAATGTTACATAGGTGAAACCAATGGCACCAGTAATTACTCTGATGACCAGATGTTTTTTTATTGTCCCTTGTGTGTAAATGTTGTGTAAATGTTGTGCTGCAAGCATGTCTGAGAATGGGTGTGTGTTCAACTGTCCAGAATTTACTGGAAAAGTCAGGATGTATGAAGTCATATGAGGGTTTTAAGCGTGATGCTTAATCTGGAATGTATGTCCTGCCAAAATTTAGAAAACCAATAGGGATTGGATTTTTTAATGGTATTTAGAGGTTGTAACTGTGCACATTTTCCCAAGAATTGTGGTGCTAGGCTCCTTCCTTCACTTGATAATTTGTATCCCAGAAACAGGACCCTAAGGCTATTTTTGTTTTCTTGAAGTTGAATTTGTAGCCGAATTTGCAAATCCCACAACAATGCGGGCTACCAGTCTTAGATGTTGCGGTAATCAATCATCTGTAAGATAGATATTATCTACATAGGACAATGCTTCGGGGTCAATGTCGTGCATATTGAAGTTACACGAGGTGCAAACAGTCCTGGACTGTTCCTATACCCCGGTGGCACACAACAGATTTTTTTCTGGAAGCCTAGTGCGCTGATTCTTGTTAGGTCTCTACTCTCAGGCGCTATATTTTGGCAGAAGAAACCATTTGAAATATCCAGTGTTGTTTTATATTTTTTGCGCACTATGTTGTTCATAAGTGCTGTGCCATGAAAGTTTTTTATAGCATATGTGCTTGTATGACTTGTTAAATGTCTGTAATCTAAGACTATTCTGTACGAATGGTCAGGTTTAGCTACAGGGAATAGAGGATTATTCATTGGTGAGGCACAGGGTTTGATTACACCCTGGTACTCTAGTTGTGTGAGGATTTCCCTCACAGGTGCTTTAACATCATGTTTTATTGGGTATTGAGGTTTGCGGTTGGGGTTGATTTTTAATTGGGACTACGTGATAGGGGAATCTTTATCCCACCCAACGTGGTTGTGATATAACGCGGGTGCCTGTGCCAATGCCCAATCAATGGCGTAGGAGTCTGCAAGCTCATCGGGAACAAGAGGTGAGAAAGAAGGTTTGATAACCTCTTCCCCATATGGGCAAGTACGGACAAATTTAGGTGGCCAATCGCTTTCGGACAGTAGAATGTCATATATGTTTATGACGCGGTCCCAAAAGATTGCGTTGATTGTGCATTCAATGTCTCCTTCTAACTATCAGGTGTGGAGACACACATGTCCACAGTTTCAACTTGTATGAAGTCATCAGTTGCTTTCATCTCCAGATGCTCTTGAAGATTCCGGTGAAATATTGTGACCTCTGCTGCCCTGTCTAGCAGAGCTAGTGCCCACGTCTTGTTCTTCAATAGAGCCCTCTTCTTGAGTGGCATGACGAATCGCAACTGCTGCCACTTTTTTCTTTTTAAATTAGGTTTTATGTTGGGGACGTTTCTCTTTTGTTTTAAGTGAAACTTCTGTAGAGTGTTGTGATTCCTGTCTCGGTTTCACATATTCAGTTCTTCGCTCTGACCTCCCACCTCTCTCACTGAATTTTTCCAGTAAGTCCTGAAAGGAACGAGATTGGCATGTATCAGTATATTGACACCTGTCAGGCATTTTAATATTATCTCTATTTCTGAAATTGTATCTTTTCTCTGTATGTGGAGATTCTCCCATTTCTTTTTTAGGTGTTTGTTGTTTTTTATACCAGCATTATTTAGAACCCTCAGGAGCTTGCTTTGTAGAATCTTTATTAGATTTACCCTGAAAACTGTGGTTTTGTCGGTCTGGCCCCCAGACTATATCGACCAATACTAGAGTAGGTCTCCGTGATCATCTTTGGCAGTCCCATTCTTGATCCTGTGGAGAAACGTCCCGGAGCCTCATTCGCACTGCTAGTACAATTGCATCCCGTTTAAGATGACTTAATATGATTGAAGATACCATGGCAAAATTGCCCATAAGTTGCATCCCCAATTCTAGGGACGAGGCAACCCCGTATTCATCTTAAATTTGTTTTAACATTTCCGGTAGATCGGCAAGTGTCGGTGTACCGCGTTCAGTAGTATAGAGCGTGGCAAATACTGTGCCCCAAGTATTGCAATTATGTACTGTGGCACCCATCCCAAATGGCAAGCACATAGTTAATATTCTATGCTTACCATGAGGTCCCGTATGGGGAAATACTGCTTCCAGTGCATTTATTTTTTGAGCTAACCAAAACGAAATCTCTTCCCATTTGGTGGGTACTTTACCCATGATAGAATGTACAGTCACAGGATTAATGCCTGGTGTTACTGCATGGGGTTGCACCGGGGCAGCATGTGCTGGGTTTGTATTTAATGTTTGCATTACAAACTGTACTAACCGTCTGTATATTTCTGTATGTTCAGCATATAAGCAACAGACTTCAGCTACCATCAAGGTTGCTGTATCAGTGTGTGGTATATGTGTGGCCAACAAAGGCCAGGTAGGACCATCATTACTTAGAGGACCTAACCTAACATGTAGGATTGCATGTGGTAGGGTGCCATCAAGCCAATTATTATGGTCTTGATAAGATAGAGGTATTTCTAGATAGGCATATTCTCTATATTGTGCAGGTATGTTTGCAGTTGAATAGTGATGAAATGTATTTGTGTTCCCATCAGGTGCTGGAAATGTGACCCAGAAATAGAAAATTTCTGTTCTCTTGGCTGGATGAGCCTCAACAAAAAATGTAACAGGACCCCCCAGGGCCGTAAGGCCATTTGCCAATAAATGTGCAGTAAGGGGTGATCGCATATTGACTGCAATTGCTACCCATTGCGGGTTCGCCATGCTGAATGATAAATTTTGTTCAGAGATAAGTACACCAGATGGGGATTATCCTTTTTAGAGTTCACGCTTGAACCTACAGTGTTAGTTAAGTACTCTCTACTTAGCTGAGGAGGAAAAAATCCTAATTACCACGGACATCTCCGTAAATATACTGAGGTGTCTTTACATGTAGTGAGACATAGATACTCAGGAGGACCCAAAAATTAGTGCCTGACCAAACGTTGATGGCACCATGTCACGTAGGTTCTCATTATCCTAATGAGACTACTGGATTTGGGCCGTAGAATCACCTGTACTGTGGGAGACTGGGTCTGAACCCACACCAGGTGACACCTGTCGGCCTAATCAGGTTTTCTTCCAGCTAACTAGCAGTGCTTCATCTCCACACAAGAGCAGGGATGATTTGGCAACTGGGCGCATGACACAAATGACTCCTCAGGGAAATCGTGTCACTCAGATCTCATCCGTTTCTCTCAGTTACATTAGTCTATGCAAGGACAATCAGAGGCAGAGTATAGTTCAATAAGGTTTTATTGAAGTAACTGCATCTTAGATAATGAAGCATGTATTGCAATAACTAGGACGATGAAGCACAACAAGATTAAAATTGTGACAAGGAGAGTAAAACACAAAAATAACGCTACCATTGTGTCAATAAGATTGTGAAGGATAGTTCCTACCGCTGCTATGTTAGAGCACTGCATGTTTAGCTCTAAATCTGCCCTTCAGATTCCCACTGGGAAGACATCATCCCTCATACCTGAGCAAGAGGCTTGTAGTCTACATAAGCAGCTGCTGCAAAGCAGTCAGCAATCAGCATAGAGTTGTGGTCATCTGGCTGGAATCTCCCTCTAAAGTACATGGGTCAAATTAGTATTTTCATAATAAAACAGCTGATGTTCCAAGAAAGGATCCCATGTAAGAGTGTATATGTTTCTGTGAACATTGGAGACAAAGCGTACCACTTTTGCCGGCAACCTATCTTACTGCAGCCTTGAGAAAAGCAATGTCTTGTTTAAGAACGCAGTGCTGACCTAGGCTAAGAACAGCTAGATAGAGAAAATAAAACAAGACCGCAAATGTAGCTATTGTTAAAATAATAAAAACAAAGCTTAATAAAATATATCTAGGTTAAAGTGCACAGTGGCAGGACTAGTATGCTAAAATAACGTGTATAAAACTATAGCTAAAATGGCTACACAACCGGGTCATCCGACTGATCTCCTATTCTGAGCTACAGGGACCGAGTAAGCTCCAGAGAGCTTCCTGCAAATGCCCAGCTGACTTGCTGCACTGGAGCAACAGGACCGGCCTGAGTTTCGCTGGCCTCTGCTAGAGTGAGTTCTTGATCCCCAAGAGGTGCCCCTCAGGTCCTGGATACTTAGGGGCACATTTAAGAGCCCCTAGAGGCTCCTTCTGCCACATTAGCATCATTTTTTGATGCTAATGTGGCCTGAGGCCAAAATCACAGTGTAAAATTTACAAAGTGTTGCAATGCATTCAGTGGGCCACTTTGTAACACTTTGTGCTACATTATGCCTGTGTCAGGCATAATGTATGCAAAGGGGGCATTCCCCCATTAGTGGGGGGGTAAAAAAATGGCACAAAGAAATCTAAGAGATTTCTTTGTGTCATTTTTTACGGCACTTTTAACACCTGCTCAGAGTATCCATTAAAAGGAGGCACACCATTGTTTACAATGGGCCTCAATGGGCTTTGCAGGATTAGCATCAACATTTTTGACACTAATCCTGCACCCTAGATACGGTGCACAAATGGTGGCCTTAGCGGGCAACAACGGGCGCAAGAAAAGTGGTGCTGCACTGGATTTACGTTGCCACTTTTCTTAAATTAAGCCCTTAGTGTGGTATAAGTTGTACTCCTCCTAAAAAGAAAAGAAGAAGCTCAAAAGATTTGTTCTCTTTGCGAAATTGAACGGGTCCATTTGAGACAAGATCTTGCAACCTACGCTGACCACCTACATAAAGCTCCAGTGAACCTGGGATTTTGCAGTCCAGGGAGCACCAGCGACAATCGACAATTCAAGATCTGCACTTCAAGCTGCACTATCAAAAGCCCATGGTGACTGCCAGCGTGAAGTTCCATCAACTAACTTCCGTGATACCCTACAGGATTTTCATTTTACAGCAATGTCTGTGTACGACACCTGGTCTACCCTTCGTGTAACAGTGAAAACCATCTGTGACAATTTCCCTGCTCCTCCCAGCACCCTCCACCATTAATTGAACTCTTTGCTCTGATCTTCAGAATGTAAAGTTTTCAGCTGAACTCACCTGGTTTCTTAATCCCACTCATGCTCCATTACAGCTAGCCTTACTTTATGACTTTCATCTGGTCTCGCATGACCAGGGACTTGCAAGTGGAGCTCTGTGCTTTTAGGTGCTGTACTTGCCGCAAATCTTTGAAATTGCATATTTTTGGTTCTACTGATAGAATTTTTTTGTTTTGGTGTCAAATAGTTTGATAAATGTTATTCTATTTCAAGATGAGATGTTCTCTATTAGGGCAACAGATGAATTATGGGAAGGGGAGAGTTGGGAGGGTGTTATGTTGCTATCATTGTTGTTGTAGTTCTTAACAGTTTTTTTGTAAGTACTCACCACCTAGGCTGTTCAGGGTAGACATTCCAACCACAGAGGATGTTCAGACAGAACCACGCACCACTCACATCCAGAGCAGAGGGTCTGGGGGAACCTAAGTGACCATATAATTTTGGATCTGCATGTTTAAACTCATTTTCTGGAATGAGAATGGTCGCTTAGACCGAATCAAGAGATTGGCGGATTTAAGATATCTCTAGAGGCAGTGACTAGATACAGTTCTCCTCCAGGAGATGTATTTTCTAGGTAACCACTGTCCCTTCTTGGCATGCTTTGGCTATGATCATATATGTCATGCAGGCTGTGCTCATGGTTTTAGGTGGGTGGCTAATCTTCCCTATAGGACCTTTCCACTAATAGTGTCCACTGTACATATAGATCCCCAGGGGCAGTACTTTGGACTGGAGGGCCGATTGGAAATGACCACCCTTAATCTTGTTTCTTGCTATGCCTCTCCTCACCTTCCGCAGTCCACTCTGTATGCCATCCATTCTCTGGTGATGGCCCTACGAGTAAGAACGACTGTTGTGGGCAGAGACTTTAATGCAGTCCCGGAGCCTGCAAAGGACATATTTGGGACACCTTGACTAGGCAGAGTGATTTGCTCTGCCTTTCTCAATACATGGGCAGATTCCATTGGTCTTTTTGATTCCTGATGCTCCTGGAACCCGGCGTAGCGGGCCTACACACATACGTCAGCTGCACATAAGACTGAATCCAGGATCAACCTCATCTGGTTGCCGGCGGTGGTCCTTCTGCGGACACATTGTGTTCGTATTTTGCTCAGCGGTATCTCGGATCATGCTCCTGTTTTGCTTGAATGGGGTGCTCCACTGGGGGTGCTCTGCCCAATATGGAGATTCAATGACTGGTATCTGACTGATCAGGATTGTGTAGATATTTTGGAGCAGGAACTTCAGGCCTTTTTCATTAAAATGAGGGCTTGGTCTCCTCTGCAGGGACTCTATGGGCCGCTAGTAAACTCACCCTATGGAGAAGCCTCAAGGGCTATCTGAGAGATGTGGAAAGATGGTGGCCAGTGCAGATTACTGACCTAGAGGCACAAATCACTCAGCTGGAATGACGCACCACTGGCACAGGCTCCAGTGAGGTGCAGCATCAACTGCTGATGGTGAGAGCCAAGCCCCGCCAGGTCTCCTTAGTGGAAGCCTGACAATGCTGGAGGGCTTCCACCCAATGGGTGTAGACTTGGGGTGATAAATCAGCAAAGCATTTGTATTGGCCAGCAACGAGGGGGGTTTCTCATAACATGGTCCCTTCCATTAGAGACTTCTGGGGTATCTTACTAGATGAGCTACCATTGATTGACCAGACATTTGTGGAATTCTACTGTGATTTTTACGCGGTGCACCCAGCACCACCAGAGAAACTGGTTCACCGTCTTCCATGAGATGTGCGCCTGCCATCCATTTTCGCCTCCGTGGCCCATGAATTGGATCATTCCCTCACGGCGGAGGAGGTGGGGTAACCATTACTGAGATTCAACCGGGTAGGACCTCAGGTCCAGATGTGTTTCCCATTTAATTCATTAAGCGTTATCGAAACACTCTGACACCATATTTGCTAGCCTTCTATACTGAGGCACTAAAGAGTGGTTTGTTTCCTGCAGATCTAGATACCATCACCACTGTTGTACTGCCCAAATTGGGGCAGTGTGCTGAAGACTGCGCTGCATATCATCCAATCTAACTAATTAACGTGGATATAAAGCTCTTTGCAAAGGTACTGGCAATTACGTTGACCGAAACTTTTGGTTCACCTTATACATCCCGACCAATCTGGCTTCGTGTCTGGTAGAAGCATGTGCCATTGTGTTCGAAGAGTGAAATCAGCCTTGTCTCAGGTGCACTGCCTTCATGGCAATTTGGTCCTCTTCGTAAATTGATTTCCATAAAGCCTTTGACACAGCCTTGTGACCGCTCTTAGAGGCCATGCTCAGATGGGCCGGCTTCAGACAAAATATCAAGGTCTAGTAGGGTTAATAAACCAAACTCCCGCTGCATAGGTCCGAGTGAATGGAATAGAATGGAATGGAATCCTCTACCAGCCCTTCCTAATCCATGAAGGGACGTGGCGGGGCTGTCCACTATCATCACTGCTGTCCTCTCTTGCAATAGAGCCGGTAGCACATCTTATATAGATATGATGCAGGGTTGGCACTGGGGAAAGGGCCTGAAAGACCAAATTGCCATCTATGCAGATGATGTTTTAGTTTTCTCGGTGACCTGCAGATGTCTGGACCCAGATGCATTGAAATCCTACAGCTTAATTCAGAAACATCCGGATTGTACATAAATCCCAATAAGCCAGTCTTAGTAAAGGTAGTTGGGGATGTCTTAGGCCACCTTTATAGCCTGTAGTCCCAATTCAACGTAATTCCTTCATGTACCTCAAGGTCCCCATCTCCTTTCTTCCATACCTGGCATGGGCCTTCAACTTCCGACCGTTGGCCCTTGCACTGCAGCGTGATCTGACTACCTGGTCCTGCTTGCCATTAAATCCATTGGGAAAGATTGTGGTGTTTAAATGCTGTGTCTCCCCTGATACCTCTACGTCCTGACAAACTACCTTTATTATATTCCTTGTATGTGGTTTAGAGCATTGACATCAAAATTAACATCCTTCATATGGGCACATGGTCGTCACCGAGTGGTGTTTGTCTCAAACCATAAGTAGAGATTTGATGGAGGCCTGGGTGTCCCAGATCTATATGGTTACTATTTGGCGATGCATCTGGTCCTGATGACGGAGTGGTTTATGGGAGGACGGGATGATCCAGCTCAGAGATATTGCCCGTGTTGTGGCATCAGATCAACTTGGGTCCCAAGGAAGCACTCCTGGAGTTATTGGAGGGTATTGGGGACTCCTGCTCTGGTTTTTGTAGGAATAGCCTCCCTGATTGATAAACACGATATGGTGCAAAACTTGAAAAGCCTAGACTGCTCGCCATGATGGTATGGCAAAGAGGTGTTGATTGGCGTGTGCATCAGGAGCAGCCCATACACATGGCCAGGGGCTGCCCCAAGAAGCACAAGAAAATATAGAGTAGATGGTGTGCATTTTATGGTTGGTCTTTGCAAGGTTGTGAAAAGGAAGTATGTCATGGATCTCAGTGTTGGGACTCGGTTTGTCTTGTACTCTGTATGTACATCTACATGGGAGATGCTTTGTGATGTTTTACCTTCTAAACTCAAGAAAATTGGTTATAAAAAACTTTTACCCTATTTTTCTAACTTGGTGTGGGATTTTTTATGTGTTGTGTTTTTACTATATTACTGTAGAAGTGCTGCTTAAATACTGAACGAGTTGTATCTAAGTTAAGCCTGACTGGCTTTGTGCCAAGCTAACAGAGGGTTAACCAGTGGTTAATTTAGTGACTTTTGTGGTTCACGCTAGACAAGAATTGTGGCTGTTGTTTGAGAAGAGCTCACACCCCCTCAACCAACAACCTACCTTCTCACAAACGTTGTTTAAAGAGAGAGCACAGGTGGTTGACTGCTGAGTATCAAGTGCAAACTATACAGCCAACTAAAACAGATATGGCAACAATCTGGGGATACGTGTACCCCTGCAAGAGATGGTCATTTCCGAAACTAATTTTAAAATGTTAATTATTTTCCTGGACTGAATTCCATTATTCAGGATTTTCTAGCGTTCAATTTATCCAGCTTTGGCCATTTGGTTCTATGTTACGACATGTCTTGTTGTTTGGGTACAGTACAGTTGTCTCCAATTATTTTGTCTCCTGTTGTTGCTCTTCTAAAGTACACATTTTTCAACTTTAGATAGCATTCGAAAAAAGCTTGGGGCTTGAGGACGTTTCGTCAGCTAGTGGAATGGTACTTTGATAGTTTGCGTTGTATGATGAAGTGTGACATTTTTGAGCATTAGTTTTGGATTTATATCATAATGTATAATATTTACTATGTTAGGTTTTTATGCACAGTAAATAAAGTAACATCCCATTTTCTTTTGATGGTGTCTATGAACAACTGCCATGGAAATTACACATTTCAGTAAAGCATGGTACCCTGTTCTGTTGAAGAGCCATGTTCAGTAAATATCAATAAAGCTTTGTACGTTTATGGAAATGAGTAGCAGTATGTCATGAGTGGGATTTATGGTGCAAAACCAACTGGGGTTTCCTTTTTCTGAAATTGCTATTTGCACTGAGGATGACTCAATGGAACATCTAGGAAGCAAAATGATCAAAACGTTAATGTGAATCTGACGAGTCAAGTCTACCTGTGGGAGGTTAGGCTATCAATGGTAAACTATGTGTAAAAAATAAGAAAAATCAATTGAAAAGTGAATGAATCAAGTTGCCAGATATTTTATCAACCCTTCTATACTACTCTAGAAATCGGTTCATTGATGCTAGTGCAGGAAGATGTTAGGCAATGTTGTTTTGGATGAAATAATATTACCTCTTTGTCTCTTCCTCAATTCAATCCTGACTGAAACCGACTGAAATGCGGAACACTGGATTCAGAGAAGGAATTTCATTCCAACACTATTGCCCTGATTTGGAGCATGGCAAGCGGCCTGCCATCCATCAGGTTGGCGAAGGACATCTCTGTTACTGTGGCTGGACGACAGCCCACCATAGGTTGACATGTTTGCTGGGCCTGCAGAGATCTTTGTAGTTTCAAAGGAGCTGCAACCGTGGCAACTGTTCTGAAGGAAATAGAAATTTCCTGATTGGCTGCCATGTTTGAGGTCACTAATGAGCAAAGTTTTTGTTTTTTCAAAAACAAACTCCCAAAGCAGGAATTTGTTTTTGCAAAACTGATGATCCTGACACCCTCATAGTTTTTTTCCTGGGGTGTGTGGGTCCTTTTTAATTTTTGGTAAGTTTTCAATTGAAAAAAGACCATAAATCCATTGATCTAAATAGGGCAGGTGGGCTGGTGTAGCGTTTGGAATGGCAGAGACAGCAGGAGTACTGTTATCAGGAACATGAGTGCGACTGACTCAAAATAGAGTTGGTGGACCGCCAGTTTGGCTGACAGAATACTTCACAACATTTGTGGAGGATTACACTGTCTGCCAAACTCTAAACCAGGCCCCAAAACTTGGAAGAAGGATAAATTAGTTGCATTTAAATAGAGCTCTGATAACAATCTCTAATGTCCCATAAGATACTGAGAAACACCCATCTTGTTTCACCAACTTGGTAAACCTTTGTGCAATATCAGTTACAAAGCATAATACATAGAAGTGTGCAGTCCATGTTTAACAGCTGGTTATGATTTTCATATTATTCAGACTACTGGCTTCCACAAACAACTAAAGGAAAAACTAGTTTTCCATCCTTTCTCTCTGGCTGATAACTGAGTTATTTGCTAATAAACTAACACAGATTTCAGTATGTTTATGCATTACACTGCTGAGGTTCAGTATAGGAGAGCAGAGGCCTATTTTATTTTCCACACTTCGTACATTTTAAAATACTTTTATTGTTTTTAAAAAACAATAAACTTGCACCAATGAATAACATTGAATATAACATTGAAAATAAACCGTGGAGTATTGCCTAATCCAATTACTGTTCGTATACAAAGAAGATCAACAATCCAAAGCCCAGGGAATTGGTGCCTCAGTCAGCTTCCCAGGTCTTCCCTGAGCTAGCTGGCTTCATGCTGATGTTCACTCATTCCAACCTTATCTTACATCCCACCTAGGATGTAGTCACACCCTCTGCCACTTATGGTCTAGTAGGACCTTATCACAAATTTATTTTCGTAGTATCACCTTTTCAGATGGTTCGTCCAGACGATGTAGTAATGTCAGAGTGTAGCAGGCACTAAGACAGCCCTTATGCTGCTAGGTAGGCCCAGAACCAGTGGGTTTGCCGCTACTCATTTACTCAAGTTATAGAGCCGGTGGAAATTCTGTTATTTACGTCAAAACATATGCGCTGCTACCCAGCTCTACATCATATGGAGAAAAGGGGCCTTGTCACAAGTGTGTCAGGTGTAGTTTTCTGATGTTGCCTCATGAACACTCTGCAAGTTGTCAGATTCAAAAACGTACTGAGTAAATAATAGCAGTGGATCAATTAAATGCTGGCGTTCCTAGTTACTTATTTGAATTAAATTAAATTTCACTGCATTTGTGATGTCTACAGTCACGTCCTGCTGGTTATTCACCCATGAGTTTATGGAAGGACATTATTGCTCCGAGCAGAGCTGTGTGCAATAAAATGGTACGTTTGTCGGCCTCTCCATACCTCTGTTTTGTACTCAAGAACGGGTGATCCCTTTGTCTCCGTCAGTGTTGTTGCCCAGCTGCCTTTCACTGCCATCATCTGTTGTCAATAATGTAGGTTCTGGTCCAGCGTTACATCAAAGTCTTTCTTGGTTTTGCAGTTTCCTTAATTCTTGGTTCTTATATGATTCCTCAGCCCAACTCAGTAACACCAGGGCAGCTCCTCCATAAGGGCGAAGGAGCATCACCCCCTGCCAGCAGGAGCAGCTGCAAAACCTTTCGAAATGGCGGCACCACGGGGGTGACCTGCACTGAGGGGGAGTGCGCATGTATGTTTGGCCGGCTGTCCCAGGGATCCACACAAGACGCTATTGAGTAACACTGTTGTTCAGTGCAAGGTTAATATCACTAAAGATTGTCAAATTCTATTTAGCAATTTTTTCACTAGTTATTAACATTTTAGATAACGGTAGGTTTTAACACTGCTGCCTGATTAACCAACTCCCAAGTCCTGGTGGAGGAGGGGGGTGGGTGAGATCCCATAAAAGGTGACTTTTGGTGCTCAACTGTGCTGCTTTGGGACTATCACACCCACAACTCACTGTACCTCTGGACTCTGCTCATTGACTGCACCGCTACCAAAACCATCTTGTTCTCTCTTTGGCCCAGATTTAAGAAAAGTGGCTCTTCACATTGTGAAGCGCCACTATTCTTGTACCCACCCGGGCCCTCTAACTCCACCATGTGTACGTCATATTTAAGATATGGTGCACCATGGCGGTATTAGAAACAATAGCATCCAAATTTTGGACACTATTATGGCGTTTTGCTCCGCTAGTGTCAACAATTCCTGACACTAGTGTAGCAAAGTGCAAGGCAGCCCATTGATTCCAATGGGTGTGTCCTTTTAATGCCTGCTTTTAGCAGCCATTAAATATAACGCCATAAATGACGCAATGAAATCTTGTAGATTTCATTGTGCCATTTTTGCCGGCCTCCTTGTGCCGGAATGCCCCTTTTGCATACATTATGCATGGCGCATGCATAATGTGGTGCAAAGAGTCGCAAAGTGGCGCAATGCATGCATTGCTCCACTTTGAAGATATGGTGTGGCATTTTTAGCAATCTAATGCCACATTAGCGTCAGAAAAATAACGCTAATGTGCTGTTTTAAATGGTGCAAGGCCATCCTTAAATTTGGGCCTTCGTACGAATGTCTGAACACCACTGCCTGATACAACAACTCTCTGGCCCTGGAGGAAGAGGGAGTGCGGACACACAGAAGATGCTAGCCCATCAGAGGCTGGTCTGGGCCTACTCCCTTGGCTTTTTAAATTAGCCTAAGTTAATTATCACTTCAACAGCTCTATATCAATGCTCTGCAGGTGGACGAGGAAAGTTTGGGTTGTACTGGAAAGACCTTTTAATGTGGTAGCCGACCCTTATGTGTCAACTGGCCAAGTTAAATAGATTAGAAGAAATCGTGCCAATTTTTCGTTGTGACCAAGCTCCTCTGATTTAATTTTTTTCACAGAAAGGTTGCTGCCCATGTTCTAAATTTGTGTGATAAAGTGCATGATAGGCTTAATCATACGGAGAAGGAGATTTGTGATAATATTATTGTTACCAAACCAAATGTGACTCATTATCAAACTATTCAAACTATTCAAATAGATGACAGACCATTATTTAGGGACAATTGCTAATGGGGTTCTGACCACAAATCAGGCAAATACTTATTCTGTTGAAAGAAGCTGTAATTCCACTTCTCAAAACATTTCTCAAACTAATGTTCCTTCACAGTCCAGGTCCCTAATGATTAGATCTGCCTACTATCAATTGGTTATAGTAAGCAGCATTGTTTAGGCCCTGTTTGTACCATTCCTCAAGCCCCCTAAATGAACTGATATCCAGTATAGCAAAGCTAATCTTAGCCTGAGACTTCCTTTAAACTAGCTGCCCAGGATTCTGCAATTAATACAAGAATATGAACTGGATGTACATGTATGATTAATATTAGACAGAATTATTGAATGAAGTAAGTGTTGGAGTAACTTTGTATGACCTTCAAAGCTGGTGATTCAGAAGCATTATGACGTGTAGTTAATGTGCATTATTGGGGGATTACAGACTAACATCTCAGACCCCGATAGATGTTTGGTGCACTTTTAATCTATCTACTGTAGAGCCTCTTGTAGAGTGGGCATTGTCCAGTGCAGGCAGCGGGAGAACCTCTGGGTGGCAGACTGTGGAAAGGAAGGCACAACAATACTTACTACAAAAACATAATGGTGCTTCCTCACACCTCTCCCTTAGTCTTGAGGACTTTGTTCAAGCTTTATTAATCAGTCTTTCTAATAATGCCCCAGGTCACGATTGGATTCCTGTTGACATTTTTTAAGCGGCCAACAGAGACTTATTGCATCAGTCATAACTAATATACTCAATGCTATTGATATGGGCACAGTCAAACAATGCCTATATTACATCCGGCTTTTAAGGACTTGACAAAGTTAATTATCCCAAGCTATAGCGGATTCGGGAATATATGGGGGGTTGATAAAGCAATTATAGATTTCTTTAAACGTTTACATTGTGATTTGAATGGCAAATTTAGATATTCCTCAGTGGAGGAGTCTCAAAGAGTTTTGATGTAAGTAAGGTGGCAAGCCGAGGAGGTGTCATCACTGTTTTGGTAATTAAATTACGTAAAATTGGCTTAGCAACGTCACTTAAATCTGTTGAGCAGACTGACCCAAGGAATAAAAACAGATTTATACTTCTTCTGGTATATGGAGATGACGCTGTTCTTATTTTCAGGCCTGCAAATGGGCTGAAAAGGCTGATCGAGGATTTTGAAGATTTTATGGACATCATTGATTAGTACATGGATTTCTCTAAATCATTTGGTTTTACCTTGGGTCCTAAGTGAATTACCTGATAAAACTTTACACTAAATCAACTAGGTCGAACGTTTTCTCAGTTAAAGATCATGTAGTAAAAAGGTTGCATGTTTTTTATTTCTATTTCTGTATTTTTTTTATAATTCAATGGTTAGATCACATTCATGAGAGAAGGTTGGAAATCTTTGCGTCGGTGGTTGCTGTAACAAACTTTAATACTAAGACTGGGAGAAACGCATTAAAATGCATTCAGGAGATATACAGAAGTAAATGTGTCTCTGTGGCCATTTATGAAGTTGTGATTTGAGACACGATTTTAAAACATTCCAAAGAGAAGAAAACTGTTTTTTCAAAAGTGTTAGAAATGGAGTCTTTAGTTGGCAGTCAGGTAACCCCCTGTCCAAGCAAGGACCCTCACTCTAGTCAGGGTAAGTTACACACAATCCAAATCATCCTGTGCCCACCCTCTGGTAGCTTGGCACTGAGCAGTCAGGTTTAATTTAGAAGGCAATGTGTAAAGTATTTGTGCAATAAATCATACAATAACATCATATAGCACCACAAAAATACACCACACAGTGTTTAGAGAGATATATAAATATTTATCTGGTTAAATGCAGGTCAAAACGATCAAAGATGCAATAAGTAAATGTACAGATATCACTGAAAAGTGATATAAAGGGGATCATTCTGACCATGGCGGTAATTACCGCCATGGCGGAGGTCGGCGGTAGCACCGCCAACAGGCTGGCGGTGCACCGCTGGGCATTCTGACCGCGGCGGTTCAGCCGCGGCCAGAAACGGAAAGTCAGCGGTGTACCGCCGACTTTCCGCTGCCCGTCTGAATCCTCCATGGCGGCGGAGCGCGCTCCGCCGCCATGGGGATTCTGACACCCCCTACCGCCATCCTGTTCATGGCGGCTCTCCCGCCATGAACAGGATGGCGGTAGGGGGTGCCGCGGGGCCCCTGGGGGCCCCTGCCGTGCCCATGCCAATGGCATGGGCACGGCAGGGGCCCCCATAAGAGGGCCCCAAAAAGTATTTCAGTGTCTGCCCAGCAGACACTGAAATACGCGACGGGTGCAACTGCACCCGTCGCACCTTCCCACTCCGCCGGCTCAATTCTGAGCCGGCATCCTAGTGGGAAGGTTGATTTGCCCTGGGCTGGCGGGCGGTCTTTTGGCGGCCGCCCGCCAGCACAGGGCAAATGTCAGAATCGAATGACCCCCAAAGTGTCTTAAGTCTTTTTAAAGCAAACAAAGTCTCTTTCAAGCACAAAGTACCTTGTTCGCGTGAAAAAATCTCCGCAAAGGGCTGCAGAGGAGGAGAAGCGTGGAAAAAAGGGGTGTGCGTCGATTTCTCGGGCCGCACACGCATTGCGTCATTTAGTTTCCATGCAGGGACGGCTGTGCATCAATTTCCGGTGCTTGGCCGTGGATTGTCTTCGGGTTGCGGTTCAGACGCCCCAGGGACATTGCGTGGATTTCCTGCGGTGGCAGGACGAAGTCACAGTAGCTGCGTCAATCCGGTGGCCGTTGCGTAAAATGTTCTACCGCACAGCAGGCACTGCGTAGATTCCTCTCTGGAAGTCGGGCTGTGTCGTTCCGGCTCAGCTATGCGTCAATCCAGTGGCCCGGGCGTCAAACTTTTGGTCGCTACGCTGGCGCTGTGTCAATCTCCTTGTTGCGAAGTCAGGCTGCATCGTTCCAGTTCGGCGTGCGGTGAAATTGTCACCGCAGTGCAGGCTGTGCGTCATTTCTGGCAGGCTGTGCAGCAGATTTCACTGCACAAGGAGTCCTTCTTGAAGAGATGAAGTCTTTTTGGTCCTGAGACTTCAGGGAACAGGAGGCAAGCTCTATCCAAGCCCTTGGTGAACACTTCTTCACCACAGCCAGGGAACAGCAAGGCAGCAGGGCAACAGCAAGGCAGCAGTCCTTCACAGAAAGCAGTCAGGTGAGTCCTTTGGGCAGCCAGGCAGTTCTTCTTGGCAGGATGCCGGTTCTGGTTTCAAGTTTCTTCTCCAGGAAGTGCCTGAGTTGGAAGGGGCAGAGGCCCTGTTTGTATACCCAAATGTGCCTTTGGAGTGGGGGAGACTTCAAAGAGTGGCTAAGAAGTGCACCAGGTCCTCTTTCAGTTCAATCCTGTCTGCCAGGGTCACAGTAGGGGGTGTGGCAGTCCTTTGTGTGAGAGCAGGCCCTCCACCCTCCCAGCCCAGGAAGACCCATTCAAAATGCAGATGTATGCAAGTGAGGCTGAGTATCCTTTGTTTGGGGTGTGTCTGAGTGAATGCACAAGGATCTGTCAACTAAACCCAGCAAGACATGGATTGTAAGGCACAGAAAGATTTAAGTGCAGAGAAATGCTCACTTTCTAAAAGTGGCATTTCTAAAATAGTAATATTAAATCCAACTTCACCAGTCAGCAGGATTTTCTATCACCATTTTGGCCATACTAAATATCAAGGCCTGGCAACAACCTAGAACACAGACCAAAGAAAGAGCCTTCTTAGGCCTCACTGGATACTACTGTAGATTTGTCAAGGGCTATGGTACCAATCTTGGCCTGGAGTGGCTGCACCTGGCCACCACCTATTGGGTCTCACGAGTACACCACGGAACCCTGCCCAATCTGGCACTTACTAGCCGTGATGGTCAGGCCTGCCTGTTGCAGAGCCTGAAGCGCCTCCTTGAGGTGGAGCAGGTGTTCCTCCCAGGTGGAACTGTAAACAGCTATGTCGTCTAGATAGGCTGGGCAGTAAGCACCCTTGCCAGCTAGGATCCCGCTAACCAGCCGTTGGAAGGTAGCGGGGGCATTTTTCAACCCAAAGGGCATCACCCAAAACTGGTAATGGCCATCAGGTGTGGAAAATGTAGATCTCTTTTTAGCCCCCTCAGTCAGGGCAATCTGCCAGTATCCTGATGTAAGATCAAATGTACTCCTGGAACTTGGCAGCGCCTAGCCTGTCAACGAGCTCATCAGCTCGGGGGATGGAGTGAGCGTCAGTCCGTGTGACTGAGTTGAGACCCCGGTAGTCCACGCAGAACCAGAGTTCTGGCTTCGCACCGGGGGCAGCAGCCTTAGGAACCAGCACCACAGGGCTGGCCCGGGGACTACTGGATTTCTCAATAACTCTTAAAGTCAAAATCTTGGAGACCTCCTCCTTGATGCTGGCCTTCACCTTATTCGACAACCTGTAAATTTTGTTCTTCACAGGGGGACTGTTGCCTGTGTCAATGTCATGGACACATAAGTGGGTCAGTCCAGGAATAAGAGAGAACAGGGAAGAGAACTGCTCTAACATCTCATAGCAGTCTCCTCTCTGGTTTAGGGTCAGGGAGCAGGAGGCAAGCTCTATCCAAGCCCTTGGTGAACACTTCTTCACCACAGCCAGGGAACAGCAAGGCAGCAGGGCAACAGCAAGGTAGCAGTCCTTCACAGAAAGCAGTCAGGTGAGTCCTTTGGGCAGAGAGAATGAAACCCTCCAATGACCAATCATCTTCTTTGGCAGAGAGGAGGTCAGGGAGAGGTTCACTCTCCTCTTCCATGCCCTCATCTGTGAGCAGGAGCATACTGATCTCAGACCTCTCAAAGTAAGGTTTGAGCCTATTGTGATGGAGGACCCTTAGAGGGTGCCTAGGGGTCTTGAGGTCCACTAGGTAAGTGGCCTCTCCTTTACACTCCTTAATCTCAAAGGGGCCAGTACAGCGGTCCTGGAGAGCCGTGGGCTCTACTGGCTCCATCACCCAAACCTTGTCTCCAGGTGAGAATTCAACCAGAGTGGTCTTCCGGTCATACCACTCCTTCATCACCTCTTGACTGGCCTCGAGGTTACTCTTGGCCTGCTTCCAGAAGCGTTGGGTTTGGTTGCGGTGGGCCAGCATGTAGCTGACCACATCCTGGGGGGGTGTCCTGGGAGCTTTCTCCTAGCCCTCTTTAACTATGCTCAGTGGTCCACTGAAGGGGTGACCATAGAGAAGCTCAAAGGGGCTGAACTCCACCCTGTTCTGGGGCACCTTCCTGTAAGCAAACAACAGGAATGGTAAGAGAAAATCCTACTTATGCCTCATGGCTTCAGTCAGGCCATTAATCATGCCTCTCAGGGTGTTGTTGAATCTCTCAACAAGCTGATTGGATTGAGGATGAAAAGGGGTGGTAAACCGGTAGGTCACCCCACACTCATCCCACATGGACTTCATGTACGCAGATATGAAGTTTGTGTCCCTGTCAGACACAACTTCCTTAGGGAATCCCACACGGGTAAATATTTCCAACAGGACTCTGGATAGCCTCTGGATAGCGGGTGGCATGGTCCACCAAAACGAGGATAAACCTGGATACCCGTTTTGGGGTCCAAGGGACCAACAATGTCGATGCCCACCCTTTCAAAGGGGGTGCCAACGACGGGGAGTGGGAGCAGGGGAGCTTTAAGCTTTTTCCATGTCTTCCCACTAGCCTGGCAGGTGGGGCAAGCTCTGCAGAAATTATCTGAGGCTAACCTCATTCTGGGCCAATGGAAGTGGGTGACAAGCCTGTCAAAGATCTTGTCTTGGCCCAGGTGTCCTGCCAGGGGAATGTCATGAGCCAGACCCAGTAGGAAGGCCCGGTAACACTGGGGTACCACAGGCAGGTGGGGCAAGCTCTGCAGAAATTATCTGAGGCTAACCTCATTCTGGGCCAATGGAAGTGGGTGACAAGCCTGTCAAAGATCTTGTCTTGGCCCAGGTGTCCTGCCAGGGGAATGTCATGAGCCAGACCCAGTAGGAAGGCCCGGTAACATTGGGGTACCACAGGCACACGTGCTGCCCGAGGGCCCGGAACCTTAGGCTCACTGTAAAGGAGATCATTCTCCCAGTAAATATGGTGAGTGCCATAGGCAACACCTGCTGCTTGGGCTGTGGCCTGTTGCCTCAGACCTTCAAGGGTGGGGCATTCCTTCTGCGCCTTGCAGAATTCTGCCCTGGTTGGCCCACCCTCTACTTGCCAGCCAGAAGCCCTGTTTATATATCCAAATGTGCCTTTGAAATGGGGGAGACTTCAAAGAGTGGCTTAGAAGTGCATCAGGTCCCCTTTCAGTTCAATCCTGTCTGCCAGGGTCCCAGTAGGGGTGTGGCAGTCCTGTGTGTGAGAGGAGGCCCTCCACCCTCCCAGCCCAGGAAGACCAATTCAAAATGCAGATGTATGCAAGTGAGGCTGAGTATTCTGTGTTTGGGGTGTGTCTGAGTGAATGCACAATGAGATGTCAACTAAACCCAGCCAGATGTTGATTGTAAGGCACAGAAAGATTTAAGTGCAGAGAAATGCTCACTTTCTAAAAGTGGCATTTCTAAAATGGTAATATTAAATCCAACTTCACCAGTCAGCAGGATTTTCTATCACTATTCTGGCCATACTAAATATGACCTTCCTACTCCTTTCAGATCAGCAGCTGCCACTCAAACAATGTATGAGGGCAGCCCTAATGTTAGCCTGTGAAGGGAGCACACCTCACAGCAGTGTAAAAACGCATTTAGGAGATTTAAACTACCAGGACATGTAAACTACATAGGTACATGTCCTGCCTTTTGCCTACACAGCACCCCGCCCTATGGGTTACCTAGGGCATAACTTAGGGGTGTCTTATATGTAGGAAAAGTAGAGTTGTAGGCTTGGCAAGTACTTTTAAATGCCAAGTCGAATTGGCAGTGAAACTGCACACACAGGCCTTGCAATGGCTTGCCTGAGACACAGTTAAGGGGCTACTTAAGTGGGTGGCACAATCAGTGGTGCAGGCCCACTAGTAGCATTTAATCTACAGGCCCTGGGCACATATAGTGCACTCTTCTAGGGACTTATATGTAAATTAAATAGTCCAATTCGGTATGATCCAATGTTACCATGTTTAAAGGGAGAGAGCATATGCACTTTAGCACTGGTTAGCAGTGGTAAAGTGTGCAGAGTCTAAAAACCAGCAAAAACGGTGTCCAAAAAGTGGAGGGAGGCAGGCAAAAAGTTAGGGGTGACCACCCTAAGGTTGTCAGGTCTAACAAAAAGCCTTACGGGGCTACCACATAGTGTGCCATTTTATATCTGTCATGAGGAGAAAAAACTTCATTATGGCAGCAGGTGTGTGCCACTGGTGCACCTGCAAAGTGCCAAAAATGCACAAAAGAGAAGTCATCCTTTGCCCGAACCCTGCCCAGCGTCAACTTCATCCTGTCTTACTGTTTCAGATGTCCAGCTTGTCCTACCTTACCCGTCACAGAATTTGTATTCCTGGTGCCCAGTATGCAGGAGTATCCCATCTATTTCCCCACAGTTAATCTGGGCCTAACTACTTGTCTAATTGTTTTCTTGCAATCTCTCCTTAGGAAACACACTCCATTTCTAGTACATACCTTTCTCACAAGCTGGTCTCACTCTAAGTGCCCAGGTCACATAGATCCACTCCCTTGAACTTTCTTCTAATCAACATCAGATCTCCATCCATGCACTGCCTTCATTTCTTTGAGTTTACCTCCTCATGCAATGAGAAGGCAGGCTTCATTATGGATATGTGGCTAAATAAAGCCTCGGCACTTGACATTGATATGGCGGTTCTCAACAATTATTCCCCACGGTTACTCCATCATACACTAGGCCCACCCTAAATGTTTAGGCTGTACCATTATTTTTTGCTCCCACTTTGCTTGCTTGCCAACGTAAGCAATTTTATTGAAGTCAAACGGCTGGTCGTCTAACTTAAATTTTGTCGTAGATTTTCTCTCTTTGACACTTTCATCTACACTTCACTATTTACTCTCTCACTTTTAGCTTTTCCTAGCAGAAGCTATCACCACTTTCATGAAATACACTTTGGCCCAGATTTACTAACATTTAATGCAAAGTAATATAGCAAGACAACTTGCTGTACTGCATCATGTAGAGAGAGCAGAAATGCCCCAAATTTACTAATATATGTCATATTCCTGCAGTCTATCTGTGCTGGTGCACTGTGTGCTGCCTTGAGCCAATGCAAGCACCCTTGCACCATGGTGCAGCAGTGCCCGTGTTACAAGCAGGATTGTTTTTGTGCCGGAAGGGACACCTTCCTGCCCTAAAACAATCCTCACAGGCATTCTCCTCTTTCTATGTGTGCTGCAGCACACAGAAAGAGGACATAAAGAGGTAAAATAAACATATTTCTCCTTGTAGCGCCTTTGTTTGGATGGCATAGCATTTTAACACATTACCAGGTTTACTATTCCTAGTAAATCTGGGAATGCACCACAATTCACTGGTGGATGCATGGGAATGCCCACAATCCACCCATGGAAAGCCTTCCCAATGCTGAGTAATGCAAGACCGTGACTCATACTGCCATGCGTTACTCTGGATTTACTAAGCAATGCAGAGCAATGCAGGGTAGCTTTGTGTGGCTTAGTAAATCTTACATAAGGGCTTTTGTTGCCTTGTACCGTCTTGTGTGATGCAACAGCAGTGCAAACCCTAAGTAAATCCGGGCCCAAGTCCTCCATTCATGAGAATATGCCTATACAGGTGGACATCCATTATACCCTCATTCCATGTATCATATAGAATGCAACAGGTTAGACTTGCAGATTAGGGAAGAAAATAATTGAGCATGATACAGTTTAGAACCCAGAGCATATAGAAGGGCCGCAAAATGAGTACCAGTGGAGGGGATCAGGATGGGTGCGTGTCAGTTTGAATGACGGCTCAATCATAGAAGAGTGGGATCACAGAAAAGTGTTCATAGGTAGAACAGGTAGATAGGCTACACATAGAGCAACGTTTAGGGTTATGAACAGATAGCGTTGAAGAGCACAGGAAATGAAGTGTTGCTCAGAAATCAGAATCCTGAGCTATTTTCTGAAGCAGAAGAGGTGTAGTGCTTAGTCGGTTTTAAATGAGACGGACTTCCACATCAATGGGTATGTGGTCTTGTCCATCCTACACTTACCTTATGCTGCAATGGTGTGTCTTCAGTACCCCTCCAGTCATTTTAATCTTGACTTCAGATATGGATAGGTGTCACGAGGAGGCTTACTTACCGAGCCCAACTCAGCTCGGCTCAGAGTCGGGTGCTACATCACCTAAGGGGAAAGCAGGAGAAGCTGTGTTAGATAGGTACTAGAGGTAAGAATAGAAAAATTAAAGAAGGACTACGAGGAAAGACAGAAGGGGACAAAATGGCAAGGAAGGTTTGTTAACAGATAGGAAAGAGAAAGGTGTGTTTTCCAGGAGGGGATAACAAAAGCTAGTTTACAGTAAGTAAAGAATGCTGAGTTGGAGGAGTATGGAAACGAGATTTTCTGGGAGTGCTGCAGGAATATTGGATGCCAGGGTTTTTGCAGAATGGAGGATAAAGAGTAAGAGGCTTTGAAGAAGCGCACAACAGTCATCTCTGAAACCACGGACACTGACACATAGAAGAAGAACTGGAGAGCTGGTTTTAGGACTGGTACTACCAATCTCCCTACTAGTGAGTAGCCCTCTCCAGTAACAGAACAAGAAAGGGCTGTGGCCCGCCCTGGTGTGTGAACCAAGTGCAGGAGCCAGAAATAGTGGGACTGGAGTTACTTATTAAGGAACAGAGTTAAGTCCCATTTGGAATGTGTTGTTTTGTGTGATGCTTGCTCATTTACTTAAAAGGTTTTAGTCATTTTTGGCTAGCCAAACTCCCACAGGTGATATTCAGGAAGGGAAAGGACACAACCCTGTTTAGAGATCGCAACAGTTATCAGAGTGGGGAGCAGGAGAAAGGTGAAAACATCAGATAAAGAAATCGTGGTAAGTTTCCTGATTGGAGGTTGATCCATTTAGTTGAAGGAAATCAAGACAGGAAAGAAATAAGAAACAAAGGGGCTTATTTACAAGCCCCCTGTGCCACCGGAACGTCACTTTTTTTTACTCCCCAGTGGTGCACAGTGCAGACCCATATCTACAACGCCACACAAAGCCACCCTGCATGCTTTACATGGCTTTGTAGATATGGAGTAAGGCAATGCAGTGCAAGTCGTTGTGTTGCCTCACACTGTGTCAGGGAGGAGTGCCATGGACATTGCTGTGTGTTTTTCCACTCAACACCCACGGCTTTTGACACTGCCCCAGGTTTACAACATAGCGTAAATCTAGGGCAGCACCAAAAACGTATGCCTCGCCATAGCAGGCGTAACAAGGAGAAATGTTTACATTTTTCCTATTTTTTTTCCTCTTTCCATGTGTGATGAATTCTGCAGCACACACAGAATGAGGACAGTGCCTCCTTGGATTGTGGTTGTTCAGGAAGGTGCTCTTTCCTGCACAAAAACAATCCTGCATGAAACGGTGACACCCTTTCAACATGGTGCAGGGGTGCCTGCGTTGGCGCTCGGCAGCAATTTCTGGGCAGGCTGAATGACCGGAATAGACTGCATCTTGTAGATATGGTGCATTCCTACCCTTTCCATTTGGATACGTTTTTGGATCAGCTCTACAAGGTTTGTTTTCATACCCACAGGTCACACAAGTGAGCTTACTTCATTGCAGCAATTATTGAAGCCCCACAGAAACCCCACCTGATACATAATGGAGTGGTATCATTGCTTTTGGGTCATAAAGAGGGTCAAGTGGTAATCCAAAGGATCTTTCATTAATGATTCACACACTCAAGTCCACTAGAAATAGAATATGAATTTCAACCTATTTATTTTAAAATAGTTATTTCAAAATGCCAAAATCTAGTGCACACACAGAAAATAAAATCAGCTAAACTTTTCAATTCCAGTGAAAACAGGGAAAAATTGTAACATCACAATTTATAGCCCTTAATACCCTCACTGTGCTATTTCTAAGCACTATGCTAGTTATAGCAGATGACTAAATAATAAGCCTGAGTTTCAGAGGTTGTGCACATTCCTGGCCAACAGGGTTTGTGGTCTGTTTGGATTAGCATGTCATCTATTTTGAGAACCAGGCCAAGATCAAGGAGATTGAGTCTGTGCATGAACTCAATCCTGGCACCAGTTCGTGAAGGCATAATAGAAGATTTTGCAGAGCCTCAGAGAGTCATCCTGGAGGATTCTACAGTCGAGGTGGAATCTGATGCTGAGGCCATCTAGATCTGCAATCTACACCTGTGGCATGGTTGATGTTTCTCTGTTAAGTTTCTCTCTTAGCTCAGCTATCAAGTGGTAGCCATTATATACCATGTCTGATCTAAGATGGAATTTCCAACATTGCCTTAGGAATGTCTTGACATAATCATATACATCAGTGGATCTTTGGGTTGTGTTTATTTGACCTTGAAAAAGTCATAAGATTTATGGCAGTCATGGAACAATTTCTAAACCAAACAGTCACTAACTTATCACTTAATGTGTTTTTGATTGATCTTGCCTATCACGCATATTCAGTACACATTTACAAAATAAAGCACATACCAGAAATGTGCAGTTGAGAGAAATAGCAATTTATCACTTGTTACAAGTTTCTTAACACATCTTCAAACTGAAATAGAAAAGGGATCTCTGTGCTGGAAGATATGATCATTACAACAGTTGATGCCAGGTGATGCTGGTAAAATATGTCCAGGCAGGGTCCAGATTGTTTCTCTTATCATGGTTTGGCAATATGACAAGATGGATAATAGTGAAGGCTCCATCCTTTATAGTTATTGTAGGTCTGTTGCTCAGGAGGTTGAAATCACCAAAGAAGGTGTTATCAGAGCTGCTGGACACAGTTGTGATGCTTTCAGGCATCTGCTTGTCAATGGTGGGATAGGACAATGTTCAAAAGATAAGATGAAACATGTGTAGTGGTCTAGGAAAAGTGGGAGGGAATGAGTTTCAATGAACTCATGGTCAGTTGTTGTTGGAGTGTGCAGGGTTGCAATGTTTGGTGGAAGACAGCTTCACTCCCTGATTGTTGATTCTGCCTGTCAGTGTGCTGGATACAGTAGTCCTGTAAAACCAGGGTGTTAATAATATTGGTTGTGGTGAGCTATGATTTTGCTAAGAGGATAGCATCAAGATTATTGGTGATAACATGGTCAATGCCGTCAACTATCACAGTACTACTGTGTGTTGATGAGCATGAGTCATCATGTGTGTTAAGTGTGTCTGTTGTGGATGTTGAGTGTGTTACTTATGAGATTGCTTAGGGTGCTGTTTAATAGAAGAGATGGAGGTTTCAAGCATATTCAATAGATCATTATGTTAGATTATTTATGTGGTGTCCTTTGTGTGATGTGAGACATATGCTGTTTATTTATTGCACATTCTCGGACTACTGCAACCATTAACAGCTCATTTGAGCCTAGCAGAGCTTGAACCTTTGTAGGGATGCCACAATATAGGTTTGAGTCATGTGCCTAATCATTTCAAATTTCTGCTCCCAGATTGATATTATTTTCTAGATAGAGCAAATCCTAGGAAAATGTCACCTACCTCGAAAATGCCACTTTTCTGCACCTCTTGTGTGCTCTGTAGGATCCCACTACGTTACTTCACTAACCCTAAACACACCAGAAACTGTATCATACCTTGGATAAATTTAACCTGATGGGGCAGTTCAATCAAAATCTTTTACATGACTTTGTCAAGAATGTTGAGCCTGCTCTTGAGCCATTTTTTGATCAACCCCCACACAAAGATGTATTCCTCACAGCAGAATATAAGGGAATTAATTAATCAAATCTGAGGCTATTCAGTATACAAGGGCAACCTGCCAATCAACTATTGAAACCTTGCAACTAATTTAGCATTTAAGGTAGGACCTTGTTTAACTCCTGGCATTCTATCTTCAACCAAAATGGAGTCACATACTCTCTCACACTCTCATTCCCCCCCCCGTTTTTCAGCACGCGAAACAGAGACATTTACACATGCCACGTGCCCACAAAGCAGAAAGGGCCTGGTCTATTTTGAGATTTAATTCTTTAGGATATGCTTCAAGAGGTGAGCTGCCCCTGTCTCAGCATGCAATCATATGTTTTTTTCACTTAGCTGTTCATGATATCCCTCAAGGTGTGACTCCCAGTATGTGGTTGTCCAGTCTGGCTGTGTAACTTTCTCCACCTTCTCAAACACTCTTCCTAAAGAGTTCCACCTGGGCATTCCTGGGGTTCTCTTGACCATCCCATCCCTTCTCTTGTTGACTTCTTGCACATTTTATTTACGCAGATCTTTTCCAAGCCAGGTACATGTACATTGGATTTGATAAAAGTCGTTACAATTTGCGCACCAACTTTTGACAAATCCAGTTGTGTTTTTTAAAACTGTCAATAAAGTAGTAGGTCGGTTTGCTAAATAATAAATTGTAATGGGTCTAAGCTCAACCTACCTCATGAATATTAATAAGGGAGGTTGCAAATTGCAACCCACTATGATTCACTACTATCAAAGGGACAGTGGACTGCCGGGATCAGCAGAGCAGCATGTCTGTGATTGCATTAAAGTAAAGTAATCTCTGTGTTTTTTTAATGTAGTCCTTTTTCCTTAGAAAAAAGGGGTTGTTTTAAAAAAAAAAATTAAACCTTTTTAGGAATGGACAATGAACCATGGGACCACAAATTACTCCTAAAAATGTTTTTGTCAAAATTCATAAAGAAAAAGGGGTCCTTAGGGTACCCCATCCCCGTTGTGAATTGGTTACCACTACTTTTATGTAGTCTATAAAATATGTATGTTTTAATGACAGGATTTTGGTTGCAAAACATTAGCACATACCATTGCAAACTGCTATTTGGAAGGGACATGACTACATGTTACTGAGTCACAATTTGGATATTGAGCATACCAAAAGGTAAATTTACTGTCGCATAGGCTTCCATTTTTCCAATCTCAGATTTTGCACATGCAAAATCCCTTCATGCATCTAGCACTTCATTCTTCACTCTCTCTACCTGTCCACAGACTATGATCAGGTATAGCACTCTGGACAACAAAATTAAGGGGCCTCATTAAGGGCTTCTATCTTGTCTCATTTAAGCTATCATAAACTAGTGTTTGGCAGACTGCAAAGTGCAGAGAACACTGTCAAGGAGTGCGTACCAACACATTGCAAGACAACTTAGAAAGTATTTTTGTTTAAAAGGGGAAAGAACACTTCATTCCTGCCAGCAACAGACAATAGTCATGCAAAACCCTGTTCGGGTTAGGCTGAATAAAATGAGGAATGGATTGCACACCAGAATAACATGCAGTAGTTTACCTTCCGTAATCCTCTTTCCATCTTCTGAACCATCTTCAGCCTTGAATGACTACGAAGATCATGTCAAATGGTTTAACTGACTATACAAAACGAAAATATTGGTTAGTATCTTTAGTGAGGAAAAGTACATATTCCAATATAGGCGATTAATAGGATTATATAGTGAATACACTGGCCGCCATTACAACACCCGCTACCCGGGATTTAAGGCTGAAATGTACACGCATGTTTCAAGAGATCCTAAACTCTTTTCAGACAAAAACAAACCTTAGATCATGCCCACGGTGTGTTTAGTTAGCTTATGCATTGCAGTTACTGTTCATCTGCACTTGGGCCGAGCCCACATCTCGTGTTGTCCTTTGTGATCCAATAAAAGCCCTATTCATTATGGGAACGTTGTTGGTGCATGCTTAATTCCTCATCACTTGGGATAACAATCTACCAGCTCTCCACGCTGAATAGAAGCGCGGATTAAAAGATCACTGACCCTCTGTCTTTGACATCAACGTAGCGATCCTCACCCAGGAAGCAGAACTTCTCACTAGCAGCCGTATTTTTGTAGCAGGCCAGTGAACCAGATTTAAAAGAAACTATTTTTGACACTTTTTTCCGCGTGCAGTCTTGTGCAACGGCAAAGTTTGTCTATGATTTAGGCATTGAATGAAGCTATTGTTGAAAAGCACACCTTAGTTTCACATGTAAGGTGCACTTAACAAAAACTCACAGCGGCGAACTGAATAAAATGCCCACACAAAAGGGCTAACAGATTTTCATCTTTTACTCGAAATGTAAAACTTTCAACTCCTATGCCGTAGCATATCTCGGTGGGGGTGACCCATAGAGGTAAGAAGTTACTCAAATAGGAGACAGTGATGAGGCTTAGTGTGCGGAAAGCGCTATATACACAACCATGAGTCCGGGCGGGGAGTGTTAAGGCACTATCTTTGAGACGTCAATAATCCTGATTGACGTTAGGACTGAGTGATGTTACATAGACATGGAGCAAGGACTGTGAGGACGTTAAAAGCTAATAATGAACCCTCTGAGATTGACTGAAGGTCGGCCGGCGAGCAGAGATGTGGCAGGGGTGTATGAGAGCAACTGACTAAAGCAATCCACATGTTGGAAAACTAAGGGACACGTGAATGACCGAAATACCATCCACACACCGCAGGACCTTTTAGAGAAGCAGGAACTGCTGAAACTGTTCTCCCTCAATTCTGATGAAGTTAAGGATGTGAATCAAGCTTCAGCTGGCATCATACCATAGAATACAACTACTATACATGCCATACCTAAATGTAGTTGATCAGACTAACAAAATGCATTTTGGAGTATGTAAAGTAACACTTCAGTAGTGTTACTTCATGTACTACAAAATACAATTCACTAAACCACAGCCAGAGATTTCCAACTCTGCATGCCATATCTTTTCTGTATGGAGATAACCTCCCCGCTGTCCAAGATCTCTGCAAACCTAAGTAGAGGATTTAGTAGCAAAGTTGGGAGAGACAAGGGGAGAAAATTAGGAATTATTACTAAGACATGGGTGTGCTAAGGTAAATTTAAGGAGGGCCTTTGAGACATCAGGCTACCACCAGTGCCTAATTAGAGCAGTGGTTGCTGGTGGTGCCTACCAGTACTTATTTGCCATAACAGACATTCCCCGAGAGCAAGAGAGAAACACACAAAAGGGAATGAAGAAAGAAGAGAAGAAGGAAAACCCATTAACTAGGGAGAAAGCAGGAGCCTACAAGAGTAAGATAAAGGAACAGAACGTGTCTGGCAGGGTATTAAAGAGGCTTGAGGTGGATTCGGGACTATGCAGCATTGGTATGCAGCAAAGGCACATTTAATAGTATCAGCTGTTGTCTTTTGAGAAGTGCTTTGGGTACCAGCACTCATTATGTTACAAGAGAAGCACTGGCTGTTGGACTTAGCTCTTTCTACAGGGTCATCCCCAAACATTTTGCTTTCACTCCTCCATTTTGCTAATTTCGTTTGCATTGGCTTTAGGACTCTGTGCACTATAGCACTGCTAACCAGTGCTAAAGTGCTTGTGCTCGCTCCTTAAATCATGGCTGATCTGGCTTATTCCAACAGGGCCAAAGTTAATAGCAACACAAAATGCATTTTCTATGGAAACACAATCCTAACTATAACTACCCAGTGGCAGTGGGTGATATCACATATCACAGTGGCATTTGCTACTGTGTAGTTATAATTACGACCTTGTTGCAATAGGAAGAGCATTTTTTGGTTTGCTAATAACTTTGGTGCTTTCCAATAGCTCAAGGGGAGGGGCTCACACCCCTCTCCAGAAAAATTAAATTGGCCATGGGTCACGGGGTCCCCAGGGCCTTACAATGGCTTAGGGTGAAGAGGAGGGTTGCATGCCACCCTTCATCATCCAATCAAAATCGACTGAGAGGATGTGGTCCCCTGGGACTTTAAAATAGCTCGGGAGGTGGACCGCACATCCCCTCTCTATAATCTAAAGAATGTGCCACTCCCCTGTACTCTGACCTACACTGGGGGGGTACTTTTCTTTAAAAAGGACGGCCTTTGTTTTTTATGTTACCACAGAACCACTAATGAGCAAATCAGTCTTCATCCTGTGTGAAAGCAAGTCCTGAAACTGAAGTGCTAGTATTTGGCCTTTCAAATGGGATCACAACAAACTTCACAAAGCTTTGGCCGTGTTGGGTCTCTTCAGAGAGATCTAGCTTGAGCTATGATCGACTGGAGCACAGCTGAGGTATTTGTCAGTCGGAAAGAATATTTCTACCCCATGAATCCACATTTTTCTCCAGGAACGTAAGGGGATAAAACCATAGTATTTTATCATTTGAAACAAAGAAATAAACTTGTCAACAGCCCTCTTTCATAAACATCTTCATGAGGAAAGTATTTCATTTTAAATTTCAAGTCTTGCCTCAAGTAGGGAATTTCACAGTGAATAGCCAGAAGTGAGGAGGGCTGAATAGACCAGCAACACGTATCATCTCAGCAGACCAAAAACAAGGAGTGCTGCACATTCTCTGAGGTGTGATTTCTGACTTAGGTTCCTGCATTGATGGAATGGATATATTCAAGGCATGCAAATATTCAAATGTAGTAAGCCAGAGAAGAAACTGAGAGGTTTTTACTTTCTATATTAAAAGAACACTTTGAATTTGGTTTTAAACTGTGCACAGAACCCTAGCAAAATTAATAATATTTCAATTTAAAACAAAGTGTAAAAAAGTGTGATACGTGCCTAGTGTGTTTTGCATTATGTGCTTTGAAAGTAGACAACGCTATTATTCTGGCCTCCACTCATTATTAAGAGATGAAGTAGACGTGTACTCCTTTATAAATGGTGAACACAGAAAACAGTGTATTGTGTGTTTTTAAAATATGGTAAACTGACTTTTTCACTAGTCACGTTTCATTTGAAGTTTTGTGGTATTCTTGGGATTTAAGTGGTTCTCTTGTAATACTTGTTTCATAATATGAGTGCTACAAAACAGTTTATAAAAAATGAAAAAATATTTTTTCTACTTGGCTGTTAGAAATGGGGTCTCTTGTTGGCAGTCAGTTTGCACTCTGTCCAAGCAGGGGCCCTCACTCTCGTCAGGGCAATAGCGATACACACTTAAGATAACCCCTGCTCACACCTTGGTAACTTGGCACAAGCAGTCAGGCTTATTTCATAGGCAATGTGTAAGGTATTTGTACCAACACACACAGTAATATAGTGAAAACACTACAAAATGGACACCACACCAGTTTAGAAAAATAGGTAATATTTTTCTAAATCAAACAAGACCAAAACAACCAAAATCAAACATACAAAAGTCAAGATATGAATTCTCAAAAGAATAAGGCCCATATTTATACTTTTTTAGCGCCGCTTTAAATTGTATTTTGTAAGTTTGCGCTGCTTTTGCATCAAAAACTGACGCAAATGTGGCGCTAAAAAAGTATAAATATGGGCCTAAGAGTCTTACTCCATAGAAATGTCACGACTTACGTGCTGCTTTAACCTGGAGTCCGCAGAACGAGTGGCGAGGATCTTGTTCCTGAATGTTCGGCCTTGGCCCAGGTAGGGGCGACTTTTTCTAGTAGCCACGGTGCTGCAGGCGATGGAAACGCCAAGCGCAGGCCGTGTCCTTCAGAAGTAGTGCTAGAGGGAGAAAACCCCTGAAAGGGGAAAAAACCTCCAGAAAGGAAAATTTCCTGAAACAGGAGCAAAATGAATAAGTAAATACAAGATCAAAAAGGAACAGGAAAAACATTGGAACAGACGTGAACCAGTATCTGACACAAGGAAGCAGGAGCGAAGACACCATCCAAACAGAAAGTGTTGCAGCACAAGGAGGGAAAGAATCACAGCCCTTAATTACCAAAAAACAGGAAGTGACCAACAGGAAGTGCAAGGACACCATCTTATATAGGGAAAAAACACATAGAACGTAATGGACAAGGAGCCATAGAGAGTAGGGAACTAAGGCATGCTGGGAAGAGAGGGGTAATATGGGAAGAAGGAAAAACATAAAGGGAGGCACAATGAAAGTGAAAGATAAAGAAGAAGACAACAAGAACAGGTGAGTGGGGGAGGGTTAGACCTGCCTGAAAGCGCATTGCGCTATGAATGAACGAGGCCCCATGCCCAATTTGGGGCCTCGTAGGTTGCACAACAGGCTGGGGGCGCGTCGTGTCTCCATGATGTGCCACGCGGCCCGAGCCGAATGTTTGGCTCGCTCTGCGTGCCGCAACGTGACAGTAGGTCCCCCCCGAACGTCCAGGTTTGTGCGGAAACAAGCGGTGAAAGTGATGAATCAGAAGAGGAGCGTGAACAGAAGATGCATCTTCCCAAGAGCATTCACTAAGAGGGTAACCCTTCCAATGAATCAGATACTGAAGACGTTTGCGAAAGTTACGAGAGTCACAAATTTCCTGTACCTCATATTCTGGTACATCATTCACTAACAAAGGAGGAGGACAAGGAAACTGCAGAGAGTAATGATCAGGCACATAGGGTTTGAGCTGGGAAACATGAAAGACCGGATGGATCTTCCAGGTACGAGGCAAGTGAAGACGGACAGTGACAGGATTAATCAGCTGAAGAATATGGAAAGGACTGTAGTAACGAGGTGCAAACTTGTTCTGAGAAAGTCGCAAAGGCAGAAATTTTGAAGAAAGCCAGACTTTCTCCTGGATGTGATATACTGGAGCATCCCTGCGCTTCTTATCTGCCATTCTCTTCATGTATCTCTTAGTGTTCAGTAAGTTAGATCGAATCAATCTATGGATCTGTAGAAGTCGTTTGGAAAATGAAGTGACAGCAGGAAGAGAAGAGGTAAACTGAGGAGTAGTAGGAAAAGAGGTAGGATGATAGCCATAAGAACAGAAAAAGGGGGTGACCTTGGAGGCATTATGGACAGTGTTATTGTAAGGGAATTCAGCGATAGGAAGTTAAGTGTTCCAGTTACTCTGGGCAGAATTACAAAAGCAGCAAAGGTACTGCTCTAGACCTTGGTTGAGACGTTCGGTCTGTCCATTGGTTTGGGGATGGAAACCAGATGATAATGCTATATTGATATTCAGTATCCTACAGAAATGTTTCCAAAACCGGGAGATGTACTGAGGTCCCCAGTCTGATACAATGCTGTGTGGGAGTCCATGGAGACGAAAAATATGATGGATAAATATCTGACTTAGTTCTTGAGAGGTAGGTAATTTTCAGAGCAGTGAAGTGAGCCATCTTTGTAAAGGAATCTATTGTGACCATGATAACCCGGTTTCCTGCGGATGGAGGTAGTGAACACATGAAATCAGTAGAAATGGTGTGCCAGGGAACAGGTAATGGTTGTAGAAATCCTGCAGGTCTGGTATGGGGTATTTTTACTTGGGCACATATGGGACAGGCCTGAACGTATCTTTCGACAACCGATTTCCAGGTAGACCACCAGAAAGATCTCGAAAGTAATTCCTGCGTGGCCTTGATGCCTCTATGACCAGCAACCGGAGAATCCTGGCACATTTGTAGCGCCTTTTCTTTTACTCCGCTAGTAGGGAGGAACAACAAGTTCCTATAATAATAATGCCCCTTCTGTTTACGTATTAGGGGGTTTAAGTTCTTTAACTCTTGATCAGAAAGGTTGGTATATTCCAGTTGTACCTATAACTTCCTTATCTAGGAATGATTGAGATACACCGATGATCTTACTGGGCTCAAGTAGATATTGTGATGGGGTAGGAGTACAATCTGGATAACGGCGAGACAGAGCATCGGCCAGTATGTTTTGGGATCCAGGAATGTAGGTGACATAAAAGTTGTGCTGACTGAAGAAAAAGGCCCAACGAGCCTGACGACTGTTCTGGCATTGAAAGTTACGTAAACATTGTAGGTTACGATGGTCCGTTCTCATCTCGAAGGGCTCTTTGGAACCCATAAGAAAATGTCTCCATTTTAGGCAGGCTGTCTTCAGGGCTAATAACTCCCTTTCTAATACTGAGTAATGTTGTTCCGACACAGAGAGTACATGGGACAAATAGAACACAGGATGTTCTAGACCATCATCATCTTGTTGTTGGAGTAAGACAGCTCTGATGGCTCTTTCAGAAGCATCCGTAACAACAATAAATTGTTTGTTGGTATCTGGGTGTCTCAGTATCGGTGCTTCAGTGAAGGCCTTTTTAAGACTTTGAAAAGCTGTTCCAGCCGCCCTTGTCCAGACAAAGCCTTTACATAAATTCTCCTTCTTTAATGTTTGAGTAATGTGGCTGGTTTGTTCTGCAAAGTCAAAAATAAACTGTTGATAAAAGTTAGCCAGGCTTAGAAAACATTGAGTTTCCTTAATAGAGGAAGGGGAATGCCAGTCTAGGATAGCTTGTACCTTTTCCGGATCCATAGCTATTCCAGTGGGACTAAGGTGATAACCCAAATATTTGACTTCGGTCTTATCAAACTCACATTTCTCTGGTTTACAGGACAGATGATGTACCCTGAGTATTTGGAGGACCTGTTTCACGTGAGTAGAATGCAGTTCAGGACGTCTAGAATAAATAAGGATATTGTCTAAGTAGATGACTACCTTATGGTTCAAGAGATCAGAAAACAAAGAGTCCATAAATCTTTGGAAAATTGAGGGGGCATTAGTGAGACCAAAAGGCATAACTGTGTACTCATAATGACCAAATGGGGTTCGGAAGGCAGTCTTCCACTCATCTCCTTCTTTGATGCGCAAAAGGTGGTAAGCTCCACGAAGATCTAGTTTAGTAAATCGTTGAGCCCCTCTGACTGCCTCTAGAATATCCTTGATGAGGGGTAAAGGATAACGGTCTTTTATAATGATCTTATTTAAACCACGAAAATCCAGACAGGGACGAAGATCCTTCGTCTTCTTGGGGCCAAAAAAGAGAGGAGCCCCGCCGGAGAGGATGATTGCACAATAAGACCACTGTGCAGATTTTCTTGCAGATACTCTTTGAGAACTTCCTTTTCAGGTTCCGTGAGAGAATACATTCTCCCAAAGGGAACGATTGCCTCAGGTTCCAGGTGTATTGCACAGTCATAATCTCGATGTGGGGGTAACACAGGTCTGGATGGTTTTTGGAATACATCTTGAAATTCTAGATAGTGATCGGGGACTCATTGAACTGTATCGATAGAACATCCTGTAGTAAGTTCAGTAGGCATCAACTTCTTGGGTGACCAGTATGTGTCTTATGCAAAGCAATTTTCATGACAAAACTGTGAGGACAAGGAAATAGTCCTGGTTCCCAATTTACATAAGGGTTATGTCTTATGAACCACGGAATTCCTGAAATGATAGTATGATTGGGAGATGATATTTGGTAAAATGAGATGTGTTCTTGGTGGTTCCCAAATTGTAAAATTAGAGTCAGGGTTGTAGTATTGACTGGACCAGAGGAGATTAAGGACCCATCCACTGTGTGAACTTGTTCCGGGACTTCTTTGGGTCGTGTTGGTATTTGTTGTGTTGTGGCCCAAGACTTATCCATATAAATGGCACTAGCACCACAATCAAGTAAGGCCATTGCTCTTTCTTCACGACCGTCAGGTAACTGTAACGTCACAGGAAGCATAAACAAAGTTGTGGCATTGTCCTTGAATGAACTGATGGAAGGTATAGCAGATGATCCAGTCCCCTCCCTTCGTACAGAGGACGGGAAGTGGTGTTTCCCGATGGCCTTAGAGGACAAACGGGGCAGGTACGAAGCATGTGACCAGCAGCACCACAATACAGGCACAATCCTTTCTTACGTCTTTCTTCCCGCTCACTGACGGAAAGTGGGCCACGAGCAGGGGTGGCTGGTATTCCAGGGCTAAGGGGCTGCGCCCCTAGCCTTTTCTGGCCTCTCTAGTGAAGCATATATTTAATTACATGATGAAAGTAAAACATTTTCTGCACAACATTTTCCGAGTGAAAGTTGTGCACTTTCAAAAGCCCCACTGCGCCTGCGTGAGTATGTGGCTGAAAGCTGCACAGTAGGGCTGACAGGGCTTGCCCACGCAAAGCCCTTACGTTTTCTCAGAACGCAGTGACGTCCCTGGCTTATCTCCTCCTCCACCCTGATAGTAAACAGCCTGGAGCGTTTTTTGTTCAGCCCGGTTTTCTGAAAACTTCATGCCACTCCGATATTATTATCCACCCTTTCCTATACACTCAAATGGTGGGGTGTGATCAGAAGGGTCTATGTACCACAGGTCACATTTTATTAAAAGAATGTGGCATTGTGCAAAGAAAATCCTCTTTTCCTGCATTACAAGCAGTCTGTGGCAGATACATTGAATAAATACAATAAATAACTCCATCCAGGGCTCTCTGGGAGACAGGAGTGTGACCTGAAGTCCTCAAGTCATAAATATGCCAAAGACAACCCAGCACACAAGTAAGTTGGAGCTCTATCTTTTTTACAGACAATAAGAAAAAAATCTGTTCTCTCAGCTCTCCTCTCCCTTCCCTTCACTGCCTCTGTAGGTGATTTCCTCTCTCAAAGGCAGTAATGGTTCCAGTAATTTATCATGGCTAGTTATGCTCGTTTTATTTCTTCTGCAGACTAATGACGTGATATGTCATATTAAACATCTAATCTGCAGCTCAAATAAACGTGTAGCTTTTATCACTGAAAATGCTGGATACTGGATGGGTGAGGCAATATGTGTTTGTTTGAATAAGTGTTTGCAGGGCTTGACTGAGTGGCTGAGAAAATGTGGGTGTCTGTGTATAAGAGTTGTGTGAATGGCAGTGGATGACAATGTGGATGAGTAAATGGGTAGGTGACCAAAGGCAGTGGGTGAGTAGGTGAATGGAAATACGTGGGTAGTGAGGCTCACTCGCAAGGTGCAATTCCGTCTTGTATTTGTGCCCCACCACTGCTTTCAGTCACCAGCCACCACTGGCCACAAGTAGTATCCACCTGCATAGGTTCACCTTCGGTTTCTCTGACGGGAGGACAAGATTCGTCCTGACGATGCAAAAAGACACGTGAAGTACTTGGCTGGGAAGGTCTTCTACTTTTTCTTTTCTCCATACGTCTTTCTTGGAGATGATATTCGATGGAAAGAACTAGATCCATCAGACCACGAAGATCGTCAACTCGGGTGGAGTGCACTAACTTATCTTTGATCTCCTCTTCTAGACCTCTACGGAATAGAGTAACCAGAGCTCGTTCCACCCAGGTTGTCTCGGCCGCAAGCTGTCGAAAGCAGGTAAAATATTGGAGGACATCTTGAGAGCCTTGTTGTTTGTCACATAATGCTACTTCAGCAGAGGCCTTCAATCCTGGACGACTTAACATCTGTTTGAACCGATTCACGAAGGCTGGATAGTCAGACAATACTGGGTCATTGGATGATACCATCGGAGTTGCCCAGGCCAAGGCAGGACCGGATAGAGCACTGATAAGATAACCCACCTTTGTCTTGTCGTGGGAGAATTGTGTGGGTCGGAAGGCAAAGTAAACAGTTGATGCATCGAGGAACTCTCGCAGTTTTGTTGGTTCACCGGAGTAACAAGGAGTTGAGGTGGAGACAGTCGGAACATCTGCACTGCGGAAAGCCAAAGCCTGTTGTAAAGCAGCATTCTCGTTGTGTAATTGTTGCAGTTCCTGAGCCTGTTGCTAAATGGTTGCCAGAAGGGATTGATCAGGATCTGCAGCAGCCGCCACTGTATCATCCATGGTGTTAGACGACGTCTGGTGTATTTGGAGCTGCAACCTGTCACGACTTACGTGCTGTTTAAACCTGGAGTCCGCAGAGTGGCGAGGATCTTGTTCCTGAATGTTCGGCCTTGTCCCAGGTAGGGGCGACTCTTTCTGGTAGCCACAGTGCTGCAGGCGATGGAATCGCCAAGGGCAGGCCGTATCCTTCAGAAGTAGTGCCAGAGGAAAAAAAAACCTGAAAGGGGAAAAAACCTCCAGAAAGGAAAATTTCCTGAAACAGGAGCAAAATGAATAAATAAATGCAAGATCAAAAAGGAACAGGAAAAACACTGGAACAGACGTGAACCAGTATCTGACACAAGGAAGCAGGAGCGAAGACACCATCCAAACAGAAAGTGTTGCAGCGCAAGGAGGGAAAGAATCACACCCCTTAAATACCAAAAAACAGGAAGTGACCAACAGGAAGTGCAAGGACACCATCTTAGATAGGGAAAAAACACATAGAACGTAATGGACAAGGAGCCATAGAGAGTAGGGAACTAAGGCATGCTGGGAAGAGAGGGGTAATATGGGAAGAAGGAAAAACATAAAGGGAGGCACAATGAAAGTGAAAGAAAAAGAAGAAGACACAAGAACAGGTGAGTGGGGAGGGTTAGACCTGCCTGGAAGCACGGTGCGCTATGAATGAACGAGGCCCCATGCCCAATTTGGGGCCTTGGAGGTTGCACAACAGGCTGGGGGTGCGTCGTGTCTCCATGCCGCGCGCCGCTGCCCGAGCCGAATGTTTGGCTCGGGCCACACACCGCGGCGCGACAAGAAAACAATGGAAATGTTTATTTAACACAAAGGTGGTCATTACAACCCTGGCGGTCGGTGTTAAAGCGGTGGTAAGACCGCCAACAGGCCGGCGGTAAAAAAATTGCAATTATGACCGTGGCGGAAACCGCCAACAAAGACAGCCACTTTAACACTCCGACCACCACGGCGGTACAAACAAACAGCGCGGCGGTCACCGCCAACAGACAGGCGGGAGACAATGTACCGCCCACAGTATCACAACCTACCAATCCGCCACCTTTTCCGGGGCGGATTCACCGCAGATAAAAACACAGTGGAAACAGGAATCCCAAAGGGTAAAGGCTCACCTCTACACACCCCACGAGGAACGAGAAAGCCATGGACCCAGAACTCCAAATTCTTCCTGCAATAGTCTTCCTGCTCCTCTACCAGGAGCACCAACGCCGGCGGCGAAGACCACGGTGAGTACTGCACCTACGACACAGGGGATGGGGGAGGGAAAAAAACAGGGACACACACACGCAACACCCCCACCCCCACCCTCACCCACTACAACACACACACTAATGCATATGAATACATCACAGTTACGCCACCCCAAACCCCCCAGAAGAATACAAAGACAATAGAAACTGAGTGTAACCATTGTAATATATTAAAAGCAAGTAGGCAGAAATATATATATACACCATGTACAAAATATATACCAAGCATAGTAGTCCAGGTAGTGCACTAAGAAAGTCCGTTGAACACTGGGACCACACGGTATGGGCGAGGCCCACACAAGATCTCCGACCATGACGGAGAGAACACTGCAGGGGCATCAGACAGCAACTAAACAGGCACCTCAAGGGGAGGAAAAGGGGGGGCACCTCAGCCGCTTGAGTGCACAACACCAAATCCACGAGGGGCCACATGCCCATTGTTCAATCCTGGGGAGTGCAAAGCCACAGTCTCTCAAGTCTCTACAGTGGGTGGGTTGCCCACTGTTCCATCCTGGAGAGTGCAAAGCCACAGGCTCACAAGTCTCTCCAGTGGGTGGGTTGCCCACTGCCATATCCTGGGGAGTGCAAAGCCATAGTCTCCCAAGTCTCTCCAGTGGGTGGGTTGCCCACTGCCCTATCCTGGGGAGTGCAAAGCCACAGTCTCACAAGTCTCTCCAGTGGGTGGGTTGCCCACTGCCATATCCTGAGGAGTGCAAAGCCACAGTCTCACAAGTCTCTACAGTGGGTGGGTTGCCCACTGTTCCATCCTGGGGAGTGCAAAGCCATAGTCTCACAAGTGGAAGACAGTCTCCACTGGTTCTGGAGGGGGCATGGTGCCAAGAGTGCTTCATCCTGCTAAGGACAGAGGTAGTGGATGACAGTCTCCACTGGTTCTGGAGGGGGCATGGCGCCCAGAGTGCTTCATCCTGATAAGGACAGAGGTTGTGGATGACAGTCTCCACTGGTTCTGGAGGGGGCATGGCGCCCAGAGTGCTTCATCCTGCTAAAGACAGAGGTAGTGGATGACAGTCTCCACTGGTTCTGGAGGGGGCATGACGCCCAGAGTGCTTCCTCCTGCTAAGGACAGAGGTAGTGGATGACAGTCTCCACTGGTTCTGGAGGGGGCATGGTGCCCAGAGTGCATCATTCACCCCGTGACGGACTCAGTTGCGTCAGTGCCCCTGACGCTCATGGGCTAGCGGTGCATGAAATGGCAGTGCCCTGTTCAGCGGTGCTTGAGATGGTGGTGCCCTGTTCAGCGGTGCTTGAGATGACGGTGCCCTGTGCAGCAGTGCTTGAGATGGCGGTGCCCTGTTCAACGGTGCTTGAGATGGCGGTGCCCTGTGCAGCGGTGCTTGAGATGGCGGTGCCCTGTGCAGCGGTGCTTGAGATGGCGTTGCCCTGTTCAGCGGTGCTTGAGTTGGCGGTGCCCTGTTCAGCAGTGCTTGAGTTGGCAGTGCCCTGTTCAGCGGTGCTTGGGTTGGCGGTGCCCTGTTCAGCGGTGCTTGCCCTGTTCAGCGGTGCTTGCCCTGTTCAGCAGTGCTTGAGGTGGCGGTCCTTCATTGCCCGGCTGGGGCTGGCGGTCCTTCATTGGGCAGCTGGGCTGTGACTGGCGGGGCCCTCCTGGGCAGCTGGGCTGTGGCTGGCGGGGCCCTCCTGGGCAGCTGGGCTGTGGCTGGAGATGGCCTCCTGGGCAGCTGGGCTGTGGCTGGCGGGGCCTTCCTGGGCAGCGAGGATGGGGCTGGCAGTGGCATCCTGGGCAGCGAGGATGGGGCTGGCAGTGGCCTCCTGGCTCAGTAGCGTCAGTGCCATTGGCGCTCATGGGCCAGCGTTGCTTGAGACTGCGGTGCCCTGTTTAGCGGTGCTTGAGATGGCGGTGCCCTGTTCAGCGTTGCTTGAGACGGCGGTACCCTGTGCAGCGGTGCTTGAGATGGCAGTGCCCTGTGCAGGGTCTCAGATGCTGGCGTTCCTTCATGGCCCAGCGGGGCTTTTGCTGGCGGTACTTCATGGCCCAGCGGGGCTTTTGCTGACGGTCCTTCATGGCTCAGCGGGGCTGATGCTGGCGGTGGCCTCCTGGGCAGCTGCGCTGATGCTGGCGGTGGCCTCATGGGCAGCTGGGCTGATGCTGGCGGTGGCCTCCTGGGCATCGGGGATGATGGCGGTCTTCTCCTCCGTGCTGCTCTTCCCAGACTTGCCGGGTTTCTTGTGGCCCTTCCAGCTTGGAAGGTGTCACAGCTGACTCCACACTCCCAACGGGACCCCTGGGAGCAGCTTTGGTGGCTAGAGACTTCCCCCTCTCCCTCCTGGCACTGGCCAACTTGTGAGGCTTCACAGGTGGGGGACTGTCTGTGCTGTGGCTCCGTGCCACACTGGCTGCCCTGGTGGCCGATGCACTCCACATTCCGGTGACTACAGGCACCACTGGTCCCGGAGATGTTGTGGCTGAGGTGCTAGTTCGGGACCTATGAGACGGACGGGGTGGGGGAGGTGTGGGAAAGAGGTCAAGGTTGGACAGGAAAAGTTTTTGGGACACACTGGGACTTGTAGCTGGAGGGGGTTTGGGAGTGGAGGAAGAGGTGGTGGTTGTAGGAGGTGTACGTTTGGTGACTTTGAGTGAAGGTGCATGCGTTGGGGGCTGTCGTGAGGTGGATGACTGTTGGGTGGGTGTGTGCCAGAGTTTGTGTATCTTGGGAGGGGACGTCACAGACACACTGGGAGAGGACACAGGGGACGTGTGAATGGTAATGGGGGTGGTGACTGCACGTGAGCGGGGTTTGGGAGTGGGTGTCCTGGAGAGGGACGCAGTGGCTGTAGAGGTAGTGCATGTAGGTGTGAGTGTAGATGAGACTGGGAGGGAGGAGGGAGACAAGGAGGAGGGGGACACAGTGGAGGCAGTGGATGTTGGTGTGTCTGCATGTGTGTGATGCTTGCGTGAGTGCCTGTGGGATGTGTGGTGCTTATGTTTGCCTGAGCTTCCCTTGGGTGTTGAGGTGTGTGCATGTTGGTCTGTAGGTGTGCTTGGGATAGGCTGAGGTACAGGGGATTGGGTCGGGTGGAGGAAGTTGGAGGGGGGAGGCTAGAGACGGGGACAATGGCTGCCATCAGTGCTGAGGCCAGAGTCTGAAAAGCTCGTTGAAGGGCCACCTGACCAGAATGAATGCCCTCCAGGAATGCATTTGTCTGTTGCAACTGCCTCTCTACACCCTGGATGGGATTCAAAATGGTAGACTGCCCAACAGTGAGGGACCTGAGGAGGTCAATGGCCTCCTCACTGAGGGCAGCAGGGGTGACTGGGGCAGGGCCTGAGGTGCCTTGGGCGAACCCACCCTCCTGGGTGAGCGGGCACGGGGCAAAGGCTGTGGGGCTGCTGGGAGGGCAGTGCTGGTAGGGGGGGTGGTGGCTGTACCTGTAGATGCGGGGGGCACAGATGTTGCCGTGACCACAACCGAGCTCCCATCAGAGGACGAGTCCGTGTCGCTGGTGTCAGCTCCTGTCCCCGCCGTGGAGATCCCCTCGCCCTCTGTCCCACTGGTGAATTCAGACTCCGTAGTGTCGCCCTCCAGGGCCATGTGGGATGCAGCTCCCTCGTGCTCCGGTGCCACTGCTCCTCCGCCTGATGATGCTAATGCACACAAGAACAGGGAGACCACAAAAAGGGGGGGGAAGACAGAAGAAAGACATGTTGAGTGCATGCATTACCGCTACCGTTGGCGGACACGACAGACACAGAAGCCCCCTGCACTACGCTGCGCTCTTGGGCTCCACTGTACAATTCCTGGGAAATGGCCTACAAGGCTATTAACGACATCTGCACCCATAGATGACACAGGGGCATGACTAGGTGTACTTGGCACTCTACAGAGGTGGGCTGGGGTGCCACATGGCCTGCCTTACGGAGGGGCCTTGCCTACGGAACTTGCCCTGGCCTAGGGAAACCCACAGCCCACCTCCCCCACCCAGACACCTACACTGCGCGCAAAGTCAGCAGAATGAGAGTGTACTCACTCCCTTGTGGCTGCTGTGATGCCCTCAAACGACCTTCCAACTCCGGATAGGCCACCACCAGGATCCTGAACATCAGGGGGGTCATGGTGCGAAGGGCACCCCTCCCACGTTGGGAGGCCATCCCCAGCTGAGCCTCCGCCGTCTTCTTGCTCCAGCGGCGAATGTCCTCCCATCTTTTCTGGCAGTGGGTGCTCCGTCTGTGGTAGACCCCCAGGGTCCGGACGTCCTTGGCGATGGCACGCCAAATATATTTTTTCTGGTGGGCGCTGACCTATATGAAATGTACGGGGGAAAAGAGAAGTTATTACCAACTGCACCGTCAAAGTGATTGGCCCCCATCCCTACCCTTGCCATGTGGCACATGCATTCACCATCTTTCATGCACGCAGCACTCTCCCCCTTCCTTCTTACATCCAGCCCTCTCCACACAGGCATAGCCCATGCAACATGCTCCCTGTGTACTTACCTGTTTGTCTGGAGGACCGTAGAGAAGCGTGTACTGGGGGAGGACCCCATCCACGAGCTTCTCCAACTCCTCCGATGTGAAGGCAGGGGCCCTTTTTCTCAGGCACTCGAGCCATTGTCTCTTCCAGACCGAGGTCACAACAGCACTTGCAGTGTAGGTCCTCTCCTGTCGAAGATCAGGTATCGAGTGATTGATCAGATAGAAAATGGCGGTCACGTCCGCAGCGGTGCCTACCGTCTCCGCCGGCGTACATCGTCATTGGCTCCTGGGACCCATAGGGTCCAATATTAACCAATGCAGAATTGTGCTGCGGTCTTCGACCGCCTACCGCGACGGTGTACAACGTCAGCGCAGTTACCCCACATCCCATTGTCCCACTTTAGAGGTCAGGCAGCCGCCATTTCAGGGGCCCACATGGCTTCATTTCCAACTGCGTCACACATACCTATGCCTAGACTCAACACCCATACAGGCCGCATTTTGTGTATGTTTGGTGTTCTGGGTAAACTGTGGGTACGTACCTCTGAGTTGTTTGACTTTGTGCTCGCTGTTGTACTTCATAGGCACCGTCCGCTGGGACATGTGAGGAGATGGCCGCATCCTCCGGTGTACCGGCCGTTGGTGGACCTGTAGACAATGGAGGAGCGACATTTGATTATCACATACAGGCTTGACCGTGCCACAGTCCAGGAACTGTGTACCCCAGTTGGAGCCAGACCTGATGTCAGCAATCCGCCATCCCATAGGAATCCCCCCTCAAGTGCAGGTGCTGTCAGTGCTCCATTTCCTTGCAAGTGGGTCTTTTCAAACACCAGTGGCCATAGCATCAGGGATGTCCCAGCTTATGTTTTCCAACGTATTGTCCAGAGTGTTGTCTGCCCTTCTGAAACACATGCAGAGCTACATCGTTTTCCCTCAGGTGGAGAATTTGCCTACAGTGAAAGGTGATTTCTATGCCCTGGAACACATACCCAACATCATAGGTGCCATTGATGGGACCCATGTGGCTTTGGTCCCCCCCCACAGGAGTGAACAGGGGTACAGAAACCGGAAGAGTTATCATTCTATGAATGTACAGATGGTATGTTTGGCAGACCAGTACATCTCCCATGTGAATGCCATGTTCCCTGGCTCAGTGCATGACACCTACATCCTGCAGAATAGCAGCATCCCTTATGTGATGGGTCAACTCCAGAGGCACCGTGTGTGGCTATTAGGTGAGCACCTGGAAGCAAGTCAGTGGGAATGGTTGTCTGGGTCTGGGGATATCCCTCCAGGTAAGTGCGTTTCTAACAGTTGTCCCTCACCATTTGCAGGTGACTCTGGTTACCTCAAACCTGTCATGGCTACTGACCCCAGTGAGGGATCCCAGGACAAGGGCAGAGGAACGCTACAATGAGGCCCATGGGTGAAACAGGAGTGCGATCGAGCGGACCTTCAGCCTCCTGAAGGCCAGGTTCAGGTGCCTCCATATGACAGGTGGATCCCTATTCTACTCACCAAAGAAGGTGTGCCAGTTCATCGTGGCCTGCTATATGCTTCATAACTTGGCTTTGCGACGACAGGTGCCTTTTCTGCAGGAGGATGGTCCAGATGGCGGTGTTGTTGCAGCTGTGGAGTCTGTGGACAGAGAAGAGGAGGAAGCAGAGGAAGAAGCCATGAACAACAGGGACTCAGTGATCCAGCAATATTTCCATTGAGACACAGGTAAGAGTACAGACCTGCCTACTACATGTACTTTAACACTACTACCTCTCTACTGTGTGTCGTTTTCACCCAGTGTGTGGTCAATGAGTTGTCACTTTCCCTTACGATTTCACAGATGTGGGTCCCACTGTGTGACATCTGCTTAGATTCCTCATGGACTAGAGCTGTGTGACTTAGGTATGTTGACATTACAATTGAAAGAGCATTTTGTCACTGTAATTGCTAATACACTATTTCGAAATCACAGACAGACTCCAGATTGTTTTGTGCTTTAAGTGTGTTTATTTAAGTGCTCAATATTGGAGGGGGTAGTGAAATGGTGAGGGGTGATGGTGGAGGAATGTCCATGGCAGAGTCCAGTCTATTAGTCTCACAGGTGCATTGCCCAAATGGGCATAGGAAGTGTAGCTGGGGCAGCTAAAGTATGGACAGGGTGACAAAGTGGGACAGTAGGATGACAATCAGGGTGGTCTCATTTGTTGGCGGGGGTCTTGGCATCGTGCTCTGTCTTTGTCCTGGATCTCAGGGACCGTTTGCGGGGTAGTTCTCCCTCTGCAGGGGGTGGGGTGCTGGTGTGGTGGTCCTGTGGTGGGGCGTCCTGTCCACTAGCGCCGGCGGAGGTGGTGGGCAGTTCATCGTCCATGCTAGTGTCAGGGGCCCCTTGTAGTGCCACAGTGTCCCTCCTGGTGTTGAGTACTTCCTTCAGCACCCCTACGATGGTGCCCAGGGTGGAGCTGATGGTTCTGAGTTCCTCCCTGAAACCCATATACTGTTCCTCCTGGAGGCGCTGGGTCTCCTGAAACTTGGCCAGTACCGTTGCCATCGTCTCCTGGGAGTGGTGGTATGCTCCCATGATGTAGGAGAGGGCCTCGTGGAGAGTGGGTTCCTTTGACCTGTCCACCCCCTGTTGCACAGCAGCCCTCCCAGTTCCCCTGTGTTCCTGAGTCTCTATCCCCTGGACCGTGTGCCCACTACCACTGCCCGCAGGTCCCTGTTGTTGTTGGGGTGGTGGTTTATCCTGGGTTCCCTGTAGTGGTGGACACACAGCTGATTGACGTGTCCTGGGGACGGAGGATTGGGCCCGCTGGGTGGGTGCTGTGCTTGTGTTTCCAGAGGGGGGAAGGTCTGTGGTGGCCTGTGACTGGGTGAGGGGAACCGACTGTCCAGAATTCCCCGATGGGCCGGGCTGGTCATCTAGATCCAGTTGGACAGAGGTGCTGTCATCACTGTGGGCCTCTTCTGTTGGTGGTGTGGACATGTGTGGACCCTCCTGTCCGGTGACGTTGGGTAGGGGTCCTGCAGGGGCACAAAAGGATGGTTATTACATCTGTGTGTGCCATGGTGTGCAATGGGTGGGTGACTGTGTACCCCAGTGCTTGCATTCCTGTGTGGGACCTTGTGTGAGGATGGTTTAGGGGGTTGTATGGGTATGTGCAGTGGGCATGCTTTAGTGATGGGTGTCCATGCTTTGTTGTTGCATGCAGGGCTTGGTGTTGGGATGGGTGGTTTGTGATGTTGGGTACATATGTGAGGAGTTGGAGTGCTGGGGGTGAGGGTGAGGATGGGGGTATGTGATGGCATGCAGGTAGGGTGGGGGATGTAATAATTAAGATTTGTCTTACCAGAGTCCATTCCTCCACCTACTCCTGCGAGGCCCTCAGGATGCAGAATCGCCAAGACCTGCTCCTCCCATGTAGTTAGTTGTGGGTGAGGAGGTGGGGGTCCGCCGCCAGTCCTCTGAACGCCAGGTGATGTCTTGAGACCACGGAATGCACCTTCCCCCATAGGTCGTTCCACCTCTTCCTGATGTCCTCCCGATTTCTTGGGTGCTGTCCCACTGCGTTGACCCTGTCCACTATTCTTCGCCATAGCTCCATCTTCCTTGCAATTGAGGTGTGCTGCGCCTGTGCTCCGAATAGCTGTGGCCTTCCCGGACGATTTCCTCCACCATGACCCTGAGCTCCTCCTCCGAAAACGTGCAGTGTCTTTGCCGTGCCATGGGGTGGTGTAGGCGATGTGTGGGGTGGAGTGTGTGGTGATAAGTGTGCTCATATGTAGTGGTGTGTTGTGTGAGGTGTGTGGAAGTTCTGTGGGTGATGGTGTTGTGTGCCTGTGATGCTGTTGTTCGTGCTGGTGCTCTCTCTCTAGCCTTCTTTCGGAAGTTTTTGTCGTGGGGGTTTGTGGGTGATGTGGGTGTGTGTTTTATATTGTAATGGGTGTGTGGGAGTGGTGTGTGTATGTGTATCAGGTGTGTGTATTTCGAATTGTCCAATGTCGCTGTGTTTTGTAAGAGTGTGTGTATTTTGAGCGCGGCGGTGTGTACCGCCAATGGAATACCGCGGTTGAAAGACCACCGCGTGGATTTGTGTGTCGTGATAGTGTGGGCGTATTTCTGTTGGCATGACAGTGGAGGTTTTGTTTTTGCCAGTTTATCACTGACCTTTGGTGTGGCGTACTTGTGTGGGTGTCTGAATGTTGGGGGATTCAGAAATGTGGGTCATAATAGCTGTGGCGGAATTCCGCGGCCGCGGCGGTGTGTTGGCGGTCTTCTGCACGGCGGTAAGAGACTTTTATTGCCAATGTTGTAATGACCGCCAAAGTACCTGGTTTGTGTCCAAAATAAAGCCGCTCGGGCAAGCGTTCATCGCAAAAGTCAGCGATGCGTTGATTTCTCACTCACAAGAGAGCGATACGTTGATTCCTGGACACCTCAGATTCGCGCAGGTTCACAATGACTGACGCCCAGCGATGATGGGTGTGAAATCCGGGCGCCAGTGATGGAAAACCTCTCTACATGGGATTTGCGTCAATATCAGCAGCTGCAAGTGGGTGTTGTGTCGTTCCTCCAACCGTGATGCGTCGATCTCCCAGCAGCTTTGTAGATGGAGCGTCGCTTTTTGCCGCAAAGCTGGTGGTGTGTCATTTTTCGGCCACGCTGCAGGTGGTGCATCGAAAATTTCCCTGCAGAGCGTTCTATGCGTGGATTTCAATTCTTGAACTGCCAACTTCACCTGTCAAGGGCCCAGAGACTAGACAGGGCACCGCTTGGCAGAGATGGAGTCTCAGCAGAGAGTCCAGGTGCTGGCAGAGGAAGTCTTTGATGGCCCTGAGACTTCAAAACAGGAGGCAAGTTCAATTCAAGCCCTTGGAGATTCTTCTTCAAGCAGAAATGCAGAACAGAGTCCAGTCTTTGTCCTCTTTCAGGCAGAAGCAGCAACTGCAGGCCAACCCAGCAAAGCACAGTCACAGGCAAAGGAGCAGTACTCCTCCTGCAGCTCTTCAGCTCTTCTCTGTGACAGAGGTTCCTCTTGATCCCAGAAGTAATCTAAAAGTCTGAGGTTTTGGGCCCATTACTTATACCCCTTTCTGCTTTTGAAGTAGTCAAACTTCAAAAGAAAGTCTCTGTTGTTTACAAGATCCAGCCTTACCCAGGCTGGCCCCAGGCACACACCAGGGGGTTTGAGACTGTATTGTGTGAGGGCAGGCACAGCCCATTCATTTGTAAGGGACCATTCCTCTCTCCACTCTAGCTCAGAGTGCCCATGAAGACTACTCCCCAGGTCCCTTTGTCTCACTGTTTAGAGGGGATTTCCAAACAGCACAATTGTCAGTCTGACCCAGACAAGGAATCCACAAACAGTCAGAGTCACAGAATGGTTTAAGCAGGAAAATGCCCACTTTCTAAAAGTGGCATTTTCAAACTAACAATTAAAAAACCAACTTTTCCAAAAGATGTATTTTTAAATTGTGAGTTCAGAGACACCAAACGCTAAATTTCTATCTGCTCCCAAAGGGAATCTCCACTTAAACATTATTTAAGGGCAGCCCCCATGTTAACCTGTAAGAGAGACAGGCCTTGCAACAATGATAACCAAATCTGGCAGTATTTCACTGTAAGGACATGTAAAACACATCAGTACATGTCCCACCTTTAACATAGATTGCACCTTGGGGCTACCTAGGGCCTACCTTAGGGGTGCCTTAAATGTATGAAAAGGGAAGGTTTGGGCCTGGCAAGTGGGTATACTTGCCAGGTCGAATTGGCAGTTTAAAACTGCACACACAGACACTGCAGTGGCAGGTCTGAGCCATGTTTACAGTGTTACTCATGTGGGTGGCAAAATCAGTGCTGCAGGCCCACTAGTAGCATTCAATTTACAGGCCCTGGGCACCTCTATAAATCAAATAGGCCAATCATGGATAACCCAATCACCAATACAATTTACACAGAGAGCAAATGCACGTTAGCACTGGTTAGCAGTGGTAAAGTGCCCAGAGTCCTAAAGCTAACAAAAACTAGTCAGAAAAAATAGGAGGAAGGAGGCTTACAGTTCAGGGATGACCCTGCAAAAAGGGTCAGGTCCAACACTGTCCAAGAGGGTGAAGAAGTGTATTAAGAAATAAACTGCCACCAGACAACACCTGTTCAGATAGATGCTGCATCAATTAAGTTTTGTTTGCATTCAACATACAACTAAAGAGTACCTTCTCAACTTCTAAGAATTTGCTAATTCTAACTCTGACGAATTGCATTTGCGGAATATTGCATGATGGTTGTTGTTAGACCTGACAGCCTTAGGGTGGTGACCCTCATCTTTTTGCCTGCCTCCCTCCACTTTTTGACACTGTTTCTGTTGGTTTTAGGACTCTGCGCACTTCACCACTGCTAACCAGTACTAAAGTGCATATGCTCTCTCCCTTGAAACATGGTGACATTGGATCATACCGAATTGGCTTATTTAATTTACTTAAAAGTCCCTAGTAAGAGTGCACTACATGTGCCCAGGGCCTATAGAATAAGTGCTACTAATGGGCCCCTAACCATGTCTCAGGCCTGCCATTGCAAGGCCTGTTGGTGCAGTTTCACAGCCAATTCGACTTGGCATTTAAAAATACTTGCCACGACTTAAACTCCCCTTTTGCTACATATGAGTCACCCCTAAGGTAGACCCTAGGTAACCCAAATGGCAGGGTGCTAGTGGAAAAGGCAGGACATGTACCTGTGTAGTGTATATGTCCTGGTAGTGTAAAACTCCCAAATTCGTTTTACACTGCTGTGAGGCCTGTTCCTTTCATAGGCTAACATTAGGGCTACCCTCATATACTGTTTGAGTGGTAGATTCTGATCTGAAAGGAATAACAAGGTCATATTTAGTATGGCCAGAATGGTAATACAAAATCCTGCTGACTGGTAAAGTTTGGTTTAATATTATTATTTTAGAAATGCCACTTTTAGAAAGTGAGCATCTTTCGACACTTAAAACCTTCTGTGCCTTATAATCCACGTCTGGCTGGGTTAGTTGACAGCTCCCTTGTGCATTTCACTCAGACAACCCAAAACACAGGATGCTCAGTCACATCTGCACACATCTGCATACTGAATGGGTCTTCTTGGGCTGGGAGGATGGAGGGCCTGACACTTACATGTCAAAGGACAGTGGCCTGCCCTCACACAATGGACTGCCAAACCCCCTACTGGGACCCTGGCAGACAGGATGGAACTGAAAGGGGGCCCTGTGCACTCATAAGCCACTCTTTGAAGTCTTCCCCACTTCAAAGGCCCATTTGGGTATTTAAACAGGGCCTCTAACCCTAGCAACTCAAACACTTCATGACAAGATACCTACTGGTAAAGGAACTCTGAACCAGAACCTCCAAGCTGCTAAGAGGATCTGCTTGACTATCCAAAGGACTCACCTGACTGCTTTGCTGAAAAGGACTGCTGCCTTGCTGTTGTCCTGCTGCCTTTCTGCCCTCTGGCTCTGCTGAGAAGTGCTCTCCAAGGGCTTGGATTAGGCGTGTCTCCTGTTTTCTGAAGTCTCAGGTCCAAAAAGACTTCATCTCTGCAAAGAACCCCTTGTGCAGCGAAAAATCGACACACAGTCTACCGGAATCGACACACAGCCTGCACCGTGGTGAGAAAATCACTGCACGCTGAACTGGAACAACGCAGCCCGGCTCCCCAAATGGAGATCGACGCAGAGCCAGCGCTGCGACCGAAACTTCGACGCACAGCCCACTAGATGGACGCATTGCTGAGCCGGAATGACGCAGCCTGACTTCCTGCGAAGAGGAATCGACGCGGCACCTGCTGTGTGACAGAAATTTCCCTGCATCACTCACCAGATCGATGCAGCTCCTGTGACCTAGTCCCGCACGTCCCCGGGGCATCCAAATACCCTGCATCCTGGAGAGGATCCAAGTCTGTGGGCTGGAAATTGGCACAAGGCCCTTGCTGCATGGAAAATATTGACGCATCGTCTGTGTGCGCCCGGAGAAACTGAAGCACACCTAACAGTTTTCCACACATCTCCTCCTCTGCGGTCCCTTGTGGATAATTTAAACTTTGTGCCTGCAAAAGACACATATTGCTTTTAAGAACTTAAGACTCTTTTTATCATTTTCTAAAGTGATATTTCAACGTGTACTTATCAAATCTTGATTGTTTTGACCTGCTTTGAATCAGATAAATATTCTATCTTTTTCTAAACCTGTGTGGTGTTTTTTTGTGGTGTTCATACTGTGTTATTGCATGATTTATTGCACAAATTCTTAACACATTGGCTTCTAAGTTAAGCCTGACTGCTCAGTGCCAAGCTACCAGAGGGTGGGCACAGGATAATTTGGATTGTGTGTGACTTACCCTGTTAGAGTGAGGGTCCTTGCTTGGACTCCTAATAAGGCAGCACTTGACAGAAAAGCATACAAACGATTTTGTCTTCAGAGGGGACAGAGCGAGTGGTGGTGTGAGATTGCCTAAACCTAATGTAGGAAAGTGGGGTATTGGTAAATGAAGGGTTTCACCCTCAGCCAGTAATAATACCACAACCACTAACAGGTCTAGTCAAGTCTCAGTAAAGTAATCCTTGCTCAACACTTGGTGGTTTGGCACACAAGCAGTCAGTCTTAATTTAGGGGAATAGCATGTGTGAAACATGTAATGCCACTAAAACAGTAAGTAAAATACAGAACACAATAAAAATCCAACACCAATTTTAAAAAAGAAGAAATATTTTTGTCTTTAAAATGACATGAAAATGCCAAAACTCCAGTAAAGGGAAACAAAGGTATGAATTTCTACAGACTAAGGTAAACATATAGCTAAAAGGTGAAAAGCACAACTAAGGGTATCTGGTCGCATTGGACCAGAACAAAATCATAAGTTTAAGCTGACTGTGATGGAGGGCAGGCAGTATACAGAACGATGCTAGGCCTGCTGAGCATGGTTCCTTATGTCTTTGATGGGCAGTCTGCGTGGTGTTGCTTAGCGAGGCTTCTCATTGTCTGGAACTGGTTCCGGGGAACTGCGAGGGCTGTAATGCAAGGTCTTGAGTAGAGTTGCTTCAAGCTGCATTAGTTTTGATGAAGCTATGCAGTAGAAGTTTTGTGTCACGTGGTTTAGGTTCTGTTGAAGCTGTGTGATGAGGCTTTGTCTCGATTCGCGTTGGTTATTTTAAAGTTGTGCGGTGAGATTTTGAGAGGCATTGTGTCAACTTGTGTTAGGTCTGTTGAAGCTGTCTGCTGAGTGGTGATGCTTTTCAAGGCTTTGAGCCATCTTGTGTCAGTTCCAATGAGGCCGCCAGCTGTTTCTTGGTTCCTTTGGGGAGATAAGTGTCCTCTAGCCCTGGCCAATCGCTGAGAGGCTCTGGGTTGCCACTTGCAGGCTACTCTTCACTCTCCCACAGTGAACATGTGCAGTCCAGGAGAAGTCCAGGTACAATTGGGCAGTTGGGGTACACCTCCCTTTGGCTTTGCAGATCTTCAAATCTTTTGTACCTGTTGCTGGCCAGAGGGTCCACTCCTTTCTTCTTGTAGTCAGGCACAGTCCTTTCTTTGCGGAGTCTTGTGAGTACAGCAGTTACAGTCTTTCAGAATGCAAGTCTCTATTTGGTGCAGTCATGGGGTCAGGGCAGTCCTTCTCTTCTTCTTTTTCTAAGCATTGATCTGATGAGCGCTGCAGAGCTGCCTTATTTAGCCTTCATTTCAAGGTTTGAGGGAGGGATCACCCTAACCAAAAGGAACTAAGCTACTATCCTCTCATATGACCACTTCCTGTGAAGTGTGGCAAATGTCTAGTCCAGCATGCAACATTCTTCCAAAAATCAAAATGGAGAAAATCTCTCCTTTAATTGTGTGTCTGTGCAATATGTTTTATGTGCCCTTGTGTGGCTAACATCTGACTACACTCCCCTTCCAGACCCTCTCCTACTCTAATTAGGGGGCCTCCCATCTGGCTGAAGATCAAGAAAGTGGGGGAGGCCTGGGTCCTGTGACATCTGTTTCCTGCAGAGGCCCTGCTTTTGAACTCCAGCATATCTACCTAGTCCCCTTCCTCTCCCTAGCTTCCCCAAGATAGAAATCTCCTCCTGCAAATGGCTGTATGGCTACAGCCCCAGGCCTTTTCACTCCTACTCAGGAAGCAGTTTGGATCAGGCAATCAAAGCAGCCCAATAAGGAAGGGCTGCTACAGGGCTGCTTCCCTCCCTCAGGATAGTAAGTTATAAAACTACTTTCCTGTAATAGTTATGTTACATCTAACCTTGGTAAGTTGTTGGGTTTAACCTAACTATTAATTTGATACTTTGACTGATATGGCTAGCTATCTTCAATCCACAGTTAGACTTTATTGCATTTAATATAGCCTCCCCAGGTTAGGCTACAGTGCTAGAAGCACAACAGTAGAGAAAAATGACTGTTGGCTATTTTCCCCAGCAGGCCATATAAACATATTTTTTTATTGCCCCTGATTTTTATAGCTATGCACCCTACCCTTGGGGAACCTAGGGCAGACCTGAGGGGATAACTTATAAATAATAAAAATATATATTTGTACTTTGCAAGGGCTTTTAATGCTATAGTTGAATTATGTATGGTGCAATTCATGTAGAATGCTACATCTTGACATTCCACAGCTGTGTCCCTCATGAGGAACATTTCACTGGTGTAAGTTGAAGTGTCTCTTGTGAGAGCACGACAGTGGTGGCTTCATGCTTATACAGCTTTACTGATAAATAGGTGTAACTTCTACCTTCTACCACATAATTTTGGCGATGAGCCGAAGCCATTGCAAGGAACCCATGCTAAAGATTTAACATGTCTGTGACCATTACAAAGGAGTAAGAATGGTCACTGTCAGTAGAGGTGTCTGCACGTAAGCTCAGTACCACTATTCATGCTGATATGCCCACCTGGACATAAGGTGAGAAGAAATCGCAATTGCTGCAGATTAATTTTATAGGGCTTTTCCTCAGAAGAGCCAGCTGGCACTCTGCATGTGTATAGCTGCAACCAGCCGGCATACCGAAATATTTACAGCGAAGGCGCAGCTGCATAATTCACACGTTGGAGCACAGAGGGGCTGGAATAAGCTCAGGACGCAGCTGCATATTTAATTCAGTGCGGAAGCTGGTGAGCAGCAGTGCAGCCTACCTCTTTCAAGACTGACACATAACTGCCATTTTACAAAAACAATCTCCTCGGCCGGATTTAGCTCCGCCATCTTCAATGGCTGATTCCTGCTGCGATGTGTCATTACGTGATTAAAAAGTGACACCTTGTGAAAAATTGACATTTCGGCCCCCTTCTGAGGAATTCAAGAAGCAGCGTTGACAGTATACATGATAATATGCACCATCTTGAGTGCATATTTCAACTAATGTACAAATTCAGCTGCCATTTTGGAACAGTCATCGGCGGTCGCCAGCCGCCATTTTGAAACAGTCAATTGCAATCAGTACTTGTTAGGAGTCATTTTGAAACCATTTGTTGACAGCCATGTTGGAACAGTTTAATAATTCAGCAGTCCTATAATTTATTACAGCAAGACAACACAGCTAGTGTCGGAGCAGCTGTCACGCAGAAGATTTCTGTCCATTGTATTTTTTATTAATTATTTATAGGTGCAAGTCCATTTTACAGACCTAATCAACTTATCTTTTCCAAACCAGTTCATCTGTGTCTAACCTCAGAACTGGTGAAAGCTTGTTGATCTGCACGCTAGTATATGTGAATTGTTAGTCCTGGCATCCTTGGCTTGGATTCCCCTGACTTTTTGCCTTCTGACCTCCTGTGTGCTGACTTTGTTTTTGCTGGCTTTAGGATTCTGGGTACTTTAACACTGCTGACCAATGCTAAAGTGTGTGTGCTTGTTCAATAAAACATGTTGACATTGGCCTATCCACAATAGGCATACTTAATGTATTTGTAGGTCCCTAGTTAAGTGCACTACATGTGCCCAGGGCCTGTAAATTAAATGCTACTAGTGGGCCTGCAGCACTGATTGTGCCACCCACATCCGTAGCTCTTTAAACCTGACTCAGGCCTGCCACTGCAGAGCCTGGCTGTGCAGTTTTAAACTGCCATGTCAATCTGGCAAGTAAACCTTTGTGCCAGGCCCAAACCTTTCATTTTAGTACTTGTGCGCCCCCGCCCCCCTAAGTTAGGCCCTGGAGAGCCCCAAGGGCAGGGTGTAGTTTTTTTAAAATGTGGGACATGTCCTTTTAAGTCTTACATGTCCAGGTAGTGAATAACTCTGAAATTATGTTTTCACTACTGCAAGGCCTATTCTCCCACAGGTTAACATTGGGATTGCCTTATTAAACTTTATGAGTGTAATTTCCAATTGGGTCCATTGAGATTTTGTGAGTTTGGCATCTCTGGACTCACAATGTAAAATCACAACTGACTGTAAAGTTGGAAACTGTAAGTGCCCTTTCCCCTTGCTAAACAGGTTCCCCAGACCAGATCTCTTTCCCCAAAACTGTACTATGTTTGGCCCTTCAGCCACCCCTGTAAGTCCCTAGTAAATGCTATCCCTGCTACCTAGGGCCTGGGTACTGAAGAGGGTCCTCCAGAGCTGCAGCACCACTTTTGCCACTCTGAGAGACCCCCAAACCAGCCTCATGCGTACTGCCAATGCAAGTGCATGACCCGATGCATTTAAAAGTTACAAACTCAACATGGCACTCACCTAGAGTGCCCTGTCAACTAACATTGCATGCACCTTTGCTAATTCACCCCTCTGGCAGGCCTTACAGCCCTAAGGCATGGTGCACTATAATGCATGTGTGGGCATATGTTTGCATGAGCAAATATGCCCCTACTGTGTCTTTACAAAACCTGGAGGCATAGTAAGTGTACAGGGGAGCCATAGCAAGTACATCTGATGGACACTGGTCATTCCGAGTTACCCAGCTACATGATGGATACTCTGAACCCTGGGTTGTTTGGTATCAAGCAACTCAGAATAACAAAACCTCACTGGTACCAGTGCTGGATTTCTTATACCATGTACCCCGGGGCCATCCTAGAGGTGCCCCTGCAAGACCTACACCACCCTGGCACAGTTGCTGGCTAATCCAAATCACCCTGACACCACAAGACATGATTCTGGATCCCTAGGGTGAGAGACCAGAAGACAAAGCCTTTCCTGGGTGGAGGTGTCACACCTTCCCCAGGAATGTGCCCTGCACTGGCAGGTACCTTAGAAGGGCATGCCACCTTTGAAGTTCCGCTCCAGCCATTTGCTGATAGTAGCAGATGGCCACCCCCATCCCAGACCCTGCTTTTGGTGGGAGAAACAGAGAAACAACACAAAAAGTTTAAGGGGAGTGGTCATCCTCGGCCTACACAACCCCTCAGGTGTGGCAGACAAGCTGACCACTCCATTTAATTGTCCTCTATATTGGATGGCAGGAAAATAGCCTACCAGGGTTAGGGATGTGACCCCTTCCCACTGGAAGTGGTCACATAGTGGGTGTAGCCACCCAAAGGTAAGTGGCCCATTGGCTACTACCAGGAACCCCCTCTAACATCCACTAAATACAGTATTTAGTCAGCATCCCTAGACCTAAAAATCAGATTCGACAGACATAAGAAGGTCAGCAACAAAGAAGACCCAAAGCTCGAGAATAGAAGTCCTGCTGCAAGAAGAAAAGGCACCAAACCCTGTCTTCTGCACCCAGGACTTGACGGTCGCCACTGAGGGATCGACTGGACACTGGATGGACTCTAAGAAACCCCAGAGGACCTCCAACCTTCTAAATATTGCCAAGAACCTCCCTCCAGAGTGAAGGAATCACTCCCTGCCCCTAACAAGCAAGATCCAGTGAAGTCTAGTTCACTGACCAGCAGCTGACCAACAAACCAGATAGTGCAGCCAGATCAAATTCCACCTAATGTAGGTCAAACCATGCAAGTGTGCCAAGTTTGGTGGCACTGTGACCTCCAGTGGCGGAGACGTGCCTTAGCCCGGGGTACTGGACTTCAGAAGAAAAGTCCACACTGGACTCACCAAGGACCAGAAGCAAGTGAGGGACTTCAGGACATCCAAGCACCACCCCCCAAAGTGGTCCTGTTGACCTGTAATCCACCCTCAAAGTGACCTGCACCTGGCCCCAAAGGCTCCTTGACACACAACCTTTGGCTGACCTATCTTCTCTGCACCTGGCCTCCCTGGCCCCTGCATCAGAGAACCAACTGTGGTCTAGGGGCCCCTAACCCCTTGCAATTCGACACTCCAAGGGGACTCACCAGACTTACCTTTAAATCCCCTGGTGCAGTGTGTTTCCTAGTGGTCCCCTTCCTTGTGGTGCACCAGCTCCAAGACTTTCAGCCACTGCCCCAGCTGGAACCAGGAGCAGCCCAAACCTCTCTGGCTGGCCCAGGGGACATCTAATCGACCTAGAAACAAAAGGTGACACTTGCGAGAGCACTGTCTGATTTTATATGCAATTTAAAATGTTTGCCCATTGATTCCAGTGATGCGTAATTGCACACAGAAACAGGTCATTCTCTAAGCTTTGAAAAATCATAACTTAAAAAGTACTGACCCAATTTTGGTCTTAAAATTTTTTATGAACAACTGAAGTGTTTTTGCAAATTGGTCTTGAGTTATTCTGAGTGTGTGTCCACATTTAATGATTCTGTGAGGACAGCAAATCCTTAGCACATCTCCTGGATTAGCCTAACATCTCAACCAAGCTACCACAAATATAGAGCATGAGGTGATCTATTTTTGCCTCTGGATACCAAGGTGTGGTTGCTCAGATTTGCTGCACAGTGTACATCATTTTTGTACACTATATAGAGAGCCAGCCTCTTACATCAGGGACATCAAAGACTTCATTCACCTCTGCTAGAACTACTGGACTCTCCCAACTGTAAGTGCTGTCCTGTCAAGTGGTGCAAATCCAGTCCTGAACCCTAGGAATTAGGCCCTTCAGCTGTTCTCTACAGAAATCCATGCAACAACATCACTACATTGATCAAAACCTTCTCATCTATCCTCAATGTGGACGCATTGCCACTAAGGACAAAGACATTGCAGTACCCACTGTGCGACCTGGAACCAGCACATAACTCTCAGCCAGGACGCATTGCTCTCACTGCGCCAACTGCCTGGCTCGATGATGCATCACTTTCATCGCAAAAGGTTTGATGCCGCACCAGGACATCACATCAATGCCCGTGCAGCTCACGGTGCATCCTTGACTGTGCAGATCAGAACCAAAGCATAACCTTCACATCAGCCCCCCTGCTCCTTCGATGTCGTCACAATTATCCATACAAGGTACGTTTCAGGGGACAGAAATTCATATCTCTACTACTTATTGGATTTCTGTCATTGTGGCCTTGTTTTGTTATTTAAATTAAGATCTATTTTTCTAACTTGGTGTGGAATATTTTTGTGTGGTGTTTTCACTGTTTTTTGTTTTAAGTGTTGCACAAATACTTTACATATTGCCTCCTCAGTGAAGTCTACCTGCTCTGTGGAAAGCTGCCAGAGGTTGATGGCAGATTGATTTATGATGTGTATCTGTATTACCCTGACTAGGATTGTGGTTCCTACTTGAACAGAGTGCATACGTCTGCCAACCAAAAACCCAATTTCTAACATGGATCATCTATAGATATGCAATACACATGAAACAGAGAGCCTGTGCAGGACTGGCGGATCATCAGTGAATCACACACCCATCTAGTCCAGGGACTCTCTCGTTATACTGCCCATAAACATAACTGTGTACTATATTACACAGATGTGGTGTTACATATTATACAGTACCAGTGTACTATGGAAGTGATTGCAACTTGTTAGTGTTGGAGAAGGTATTGCTGCTGACTGACATATCAGAGATCTACTGCCACCATTTCTGAAATCACCAGGCAACCTACTTATCACATTTAAGCAGTGGTTCAATTTATTTGATATGTATCTAGGAGTGATTGGGATATCACGCTTTAGAGTAGAGAGGAAGAAATACCTATTGTTGCATTCCTTGGGTTTTGAAGGAGGGAGGTTTTCAAACACCTTTCAGAGTTGGCAATAGTCAAGGGGGAAGAATTAGATTAACACCAGGAAGTGGTTAAAAAGTTAAAAGGGAGAATAGACATTTGGCCTAGCTTGGTTGTGCTTGGACATCAGTTTTTAAAAAAAACACAACCCCTCTCGGAGAATTTTGTGTTCAAAATGACAGTTTGCATGATTCACAGACCAACTGATTAGGGTTCAGTTTATTGACAATTGTACAGACCAACATGTGCAGTAAAAACTACTCACCGTGGGTAATCCTTCGATGAATGAGGTTTTTAAGGTTGCCAACAGTGTGGAATTGGTACAAATATCACTTAAGGAAGTGAATGCACAAACAGTGGTGAAAGAAAGTGTACGTGTGGTTCAAGATAGCCTAACTTTACGAAATGATGTTAAGACCAGTGAAAGGATTCTTTCAAATGGACCAACATATGTTTTAAATGTGGGAATACACCACATCGCATAGGGTGAAGAGGATGTCTGGCAACATTGAGTGTATGCTGCAAATGCTCAAAAGTTGGGATGTGCCACAGTAATATGCCAAATGTGACCAAAGAAAGCATTGTGGTTGAGGAAGAGTTCCAAGTATACAACATCAGATGATAAAAGATTTCCAGGACATGATACGGAGGATATACTGATGATGATGGTGATTAGGGGCCCCTGATAATTGTGTGGATCCATATGTAGTAGTAGGTGACAAGTGTTTACACCCCCTTGTTGACTCAGGTGAAAGAATTACTATGATCACCTCTGAGTTGTTCCATGAACCATGGGGTGACAGGAGGTTGCTTACTCAGATAGGTTGCTTGTGTCTTTGAAGGGTTTACTGAGGACATTATGAAGTTCAAAGATCACAGAGTACAAGGAAAAGTGTATGTGGCTAAAAAAGGTCTAAATATTTGAAGATGGTACCATCAGGGCCTGTTTGTGTTGGCGCTTAGACCTGGGCTTAGTGAGCAAGTACTGGTTGTTAAAGAGGTAACACTTTTGGACTCCATTGAGTATGAGTTTCCTTCTGTCTTTTCATCCAATGTGGGAAAAATAGCTGGGTTTAAACATAGAATAAAGCTGAAACACAGTGCTATCCCAATCAAACATAAAATCAGGTCAGTCAAGCTCAGTTCAAGGAATGATTTAGAGAAAGAGTTGGCCAGTTTACAAAGTGAAGTTGTACTCATTGAATCCAGTTTGTGGTTATCCCTTTTAGTAGTGGCTAGAAAACACAATAGGGACATACAAGTTTGCATAGACTTAAGAGATCTTAACAAAGAAATATGGGGAGGCTCCCTTCTTTTACCAAAGATCAATGATCAGCTAGGTGAGGGTGAATGGTTTTCTAAAATTGTTTTAGCCTCAGCCTATTATCAGGTGGCACTGAAAGAATATTGCAGGCATGACACAGCATTCAATTCACCTTTGGCACATACTAGTCCTGTCACATGCTGGCTGGGCTGGTATCTGCCTGTTAAAGGCTGCATGTTCTGGTTGGCTGAGGTGAGGCCCTAACCAGACAGAACCTACCACTCCCATCAGGGGTGAGTGATTTCACTTGTTTGAGCAGATATGCTAATATGAGGAATTTCTCATGATTTGCGTAGAAGACTAATGAGAAATATTGATAAAAGAACCTAATATTTGAAAATAACATGTATGAGTAAAATGTGCCCATGGGGAGTGATCACCATGTGTATTAACAAAATGTTAAATAATGAAAGTATATATTAAAATGTGTACTAATATGTCATATTTGAATGTATAACCTATGTTCTATGATAATTCACGTTCTTAACTTAGCCAAACTGGAGGCCTGGTCTTCGTTGGGCCTTGCTTGCTTTAACGTAGAGACGCGATAAGCTGCAGAGGACTGGAACTGGAGAAAAGAACCTTGAACTGTACAGAGTTATGACAGATCTCTGCTAGAAAATTCTGTAAATGTACCAGTGGACAAGAGATGATGAGGACAAATTGATACAATTATGTGTAGTGAAGGCTAAACGTACTTTCCGAGGACTTAAACAATGGAAGCACTGACTGAAAGATTGTGAGCAACAATTTTGTTACCTGAAGAGCCTGATGATGTTCTCATCGACAGAAGGACCAATCAAACTAATGGAACTTAAAGCTTGAACCAACGCGAATATGTGGTAAACAAAAACTATAGGTTAGAGTCATAACCTCTGATAATGTTGACCAATTAGCAATTAGTGGGATGGACTGAGAGACCCTAATAAAAAGTCATGACAAGGGAAGGAAATTGAGAGCGGAGAGGCGAAAGTTGATGATGTCAGGAGATGTTGTCCGAAGTGCTGATAACTGGGCTTGCTTTCTGTGAGCCTGATACTTGCTGATGACTGATGACCTGGAGATGAAGACTGACTTGTTGCTGATCTATCTTGGACAGGTAGCTATAACAATGTGACTGACTAATGTGTGCTTTTTCTTCTAGGTACCAACTGCGCTGTTTACATTTTTTTACTCTCTTTAGATACATTGGGGGTCATTCCGACCCCGGCGGGCGGCGGGCACCGCCCGCCGGGCGGAAACCGCCAAAAGACCGCACCGCGGTCAAATGACTGCGGCGGTCATTCTAACTTTCCCGCTGGGCTGGCGGGCGATCTCCAAAAGATCGCCCGCCGGCCCAGCGGGAAAGCCCCTGCAAAGAGGAAGCCGGCTCCGAATGGAGCCGGCGGATTTGCAGGGGTGCGACAGGGGCAGTGGCACCCGTCGCAATTTTCAGTGTCTGCAAAGCAGACACTGAAAATCCTTGTGGGGCCCTGTTAGGGGGCCCCTGCACTGCCCATGCCATCGTCCATCCTCCATGGCGGCACTGCTTGCAGCGCCGCCATGGGGATTCTGACCCCCTTCCTGCCATCCTGTTCCTGGCGGTTTTCACCGCCAGGAACAGGATGGCGGGAACGGGTGTCGGAATCCCCATGGCGGCGCTGCCAGGGGTAAACCGGCGGGAAACCGCCGGTTCCCCTTTTCTGACTGCGGCTTTACCGCCGCGGTCAGAATGGCCCAGGAAGCACCGCCAGCCTGTTGGCGGTGCTTCCGTGGTCGTTGGCCCTGGCGGTCGGTGACCGCCAGGGTCAGAATGACCCCCATTGTTCCAAATTAATGATTTTTTTGTTTAAATTGTTTTCGCATGAAGACCCACATGCTGATGCTAATTTGAGTTAGGTGGGCTGACAAGGGTGACTTAAAGGTGACAGCTGACTGACTGACTTGCATTGCTGAATTATTCATAATGTTAAAGGAGTTGCTGACTTATGTTGATGCTTGTTTATGCTCGAAATTTCCTCGGTGAATAATTTGTTTTGTGATGATTAATAAAGCTTGATTAAAAATAAAGTCAAATAAAGGTTTTGATTAGAATTGTAACTAATAGGGAATAAACATTATATACCTTGGTGTGAATGATGGTATTTTCTTATTAGATAGGGGTTTTTTCTTGATGGTTGTTATTGATTGTAGTGCTTATTGATGGTCCATTGGTTTACCACATGATTAGGATACTCCATGTGATCCAAAAGGTTCATTGACCTATATGCGCCCCTTGTAAGTTTACTTTCTAAGGATCAGGCGCGCTGGCAGTTTTTGGTAGCAGTTTGATGGTTTGTTTCCTTGGGGAACTGGTTAAGTGGTGACTAGTGGTTATGGTAGTAGTTTAAGTTAGGTACAGCTGTTTGTATTTTATGAAGCTGGAATTTTGTTTTTCTGAAATGACAATGGTAGCAAAGATGATGTTCCCTTAAACCCAGAAATGACTTTCCCAGATCCTGGATCCCGTTGGTAAGATTGAGTATGTTCTCAACGTATTTTTTAGATAGTATGAGAGTAGTAGGTTGCGCTTGCACAGGCTTAAGCATATCGCAGTTGAATTGTGATGTATGTGAGGTAAAAGAAGGGAGTCTGTGGACTCCAGTTAAGGGTTATTAGGAGTGTGCATACTCCAAAGTGTGAGAGTAGGGAAGTTGTCGAACTTCATATGTGTGTGGCGCTTTGTGCTCAAACTTATCCGCATGGTTGTTGGTGATGTACGGACCCTGCGTGGTCTAAGACTCCGGAGTGTATTAATAAGTGTAGGAGACATCTGGTTATATGACGTAATCTGTCTGGGTTTAGTAGGTTTATCGGGCGTGGTCAACAAATCAGAGTGCATGTTAGTTGAGTAAAAGAAGCTTCGACTGAGATTTGGCGAGTCCTATGTGCACCAGGACAGACCCATTGATCAGTTGAGAGTGAAATTTGCGGGTCAAATTTGACTTGCGAATGTGGGGGACTGAGAAAGAGGAATAGCTGAAGAGCCAGAAAGAGCCATTAGTGAAAATCCGTAAGGTCCCTGAAGCGGTAGTTATTATTTTGGTAAAGGTGCTCGCAGTAAAATTGCATTAGTTGAGTGAAATCGAGTTGAGGAAGAAAAGCCACAAGACTTTGTCAGCCGCTGTGTGTCAGTTTGACATCCTTGTGTGCCGCGCTGGGATAGGTCGGTTAGTGAGAAGAGCCACGACTAGATTGGCAGCCGTCCGCAAGAGGCAATTGGTCGAGTAAATGGGTGAAGGGAATCTCGGGAGTAAAAGTGATTTCATTTATTGAATTAATAGCACACAAGAACAGGCAAAATGAAGTTTTTCAAGGCATTTAAGAGTGCGATGAGGGGTGATTGGGTGGATTGGGAGCAAAAGAGATAGAGAATGGCGATTATGAAAGAGATTAAAATGTTTCCAGCAATTACAGAGGGTGATGAATCAGAGAAAGGGGATAGTGCCAAGGAAGAGGAGAGTGAGGGGAATAAGAAAAAGAAAAAGTCTTATGTAGATGATGATGACTCTGATGTTGAGGATCTCACTACGCAGTTGCTAAGAGATAGACCTCCACCTATTACAACCTATTCAGATTCAGGGGGTCCGGGAACTAATGCTACAGCCCCTCCTGCCACTCCTGAAACATCCCAGGGAGCTGCAGGAGCTGTACAAGCAGAAGGACAGTCACCAGGGGTAGTACAAAGTACACCCGTTGCAAGAGCTGGTACTGTAGCTCAGGCACAGATACATCCACCTTCAGTACAGAGGATTTATCTAGATGTACCAGTTCTTGAGACCGTTTCAAATATCATGGTGCCGAGGGAGCAGGTGCTTCCGAAGCCAATTTTGATTCAAACAGACCCAACACCAATGTTGTTGCCCTCAGCACAGACGCACGGTATATCAAAAGTTACCCCCCTAACAAGAACTTTGGCTGATTTTACACCAGTTATGAATCAGGCAATGGGAGTACCACTCGCATAAAGTGTAGGTGCTAGGGCAGCTCCAGATGCAATATCGCTACCGATTACTGTTGGTCCAGCGGTACCTTTATATGCGCAGAAGAAAACAGAAACAGGGGAACAAAGTGACATGTCACAGAGTCTTGTGAGAAGGGGAGCGGGAGACTCAACACAAATGACATCATCTGCAGGACAGGGTTTTGGTGAGCTTAGATCTCCTATGAGTCCTCTTGTGACATTGCCAGATGCAGTAAATGTCTCTAATGCAAATCAGAGCTTGAGACTCCTGACACCGCAAGCTTCGGGAGCAATGGCACAGCAGCTGCCAGTCCCGAATCCGAGTAATATTTAATTGCAAAAGTTAACAGCTCAGCAGTTAAATTATTGGCTGGATAGTCTAAATTCTTTGTAAAGTGCATCAAAGGGGGAAGATCAGCTGAATTGAGTGAGATTAAATATTGAAGCAAATGAGTTTGTCAAGGGAACAATGGGACTGAATAGGTTAGAATCCTACACTGAAGAAGAGCGGAGGTATTTATGCCCAAGGATCACAAAAGAGGTAGGGAAAATAAACCAGACATTAGCAGAATTAGCAGAGAAGCATGACTTTGATCTTAAAACAAAGCATTTGAGATGAAGTTATAGATTAGATTTTGAGGCAAAGGATTTTGAACACATGAGATCAGCTGGAATGAAGGCACACTTAAAGGACTTACTGCAGAGTGCACAGATCTAGGGAGCATTAGAAAAGTGGGAAGGCACATGGACAAAGAAAAAGGAAAAATGAAAACGAGATTCCCAAGAAGGAGCAGAGCGAGTCAAGAAAGGGTAATCAGTCAAAATGCTTCAGATGAGAGAAATTCCAGGGGGTCAATTTGTTCATGTCCCATGGCACAGAAGCGATATACTGTCTTTTACGAATGATTATCCCAAGTTGACGGAGAAGCCAGTTGAAAGGTATCAGCAGGCTGAGAGATTTGTGAAGCTCTCTAAATGTTTGTGGGAAGACTTGAACACCTTATTGGAGATAGTTGTTCCAGCCAACTTATGGGTTGAGTGTAAGAGGGCAATAGACTGGCAAATGAGTGAACCCGAGAGGGACAAGGTTACAGGTGCACCATCACCCGAGGTAACGAAGAATTATTATAAGGTGATTGAGTTCCTGAAGACTAGG